>NW_027270919.1:2142500-3551304 GCF_040938485.1 Diadema antillarum | reverse complement strand
AATGGCTTCTCTCCCGTGTGCACCCTCATGTGGACACTTATATGGTGCTTTAATACAGATTTCCTGCACACTTTGCACTGCTCTCTGGCATAAAAGTCCTTTGGAGGTTCACTCAAACACATGTGCTGTGTGAGGGAACATTTCGATGTGAAGCACCTTGAACAATTTTTACATTGGAATGGCTGCGCCCCCTTATGCACCCTCATGTGGACCCTCATATAGCCCTTTGATACAGATTTCCCACAGACTTTGCACTGCTCTCTTACATAAACATGCTTAGGATCATGCACAGACATGTGCCATTTGAGGGATCTTTTTTTTGAGAAGCAGATTGAACAAACTTTACATTGGAATGGCTTCTCCCCGTTGTGCACCCTCATATGGTCATGCATATTGTGATTTAATACAAAATTCATACACACTTTACACTTTTCTGTCTGAAATGAGTGCTTGTGTCCCTTTAATTGGAACTTTCTTAGGTGTTTGTGCAATTTCATCCTCTTTTGTGACACATGATGGGGTTCCCCTAAAGTCTCACTGAAGGAATCTGGGTTGTAGGCGTCACTTGATATATGGCTGGTAAGATTTTTTTCTTGGGGGTCTGCAGCCTGTGTAAGCCTTTCTTGTCTAAGACCAAGTGGTAGGAAAAGCAGCCTCTCCTTATCCTCTGCTGATACATCTTGCCCTGTTGAGGCTGATGGGGCTGTATTAGTCTTCTCACTGTCCACTGATGGCGTGTCATTCATCACCCTTGCAATTGCCAGGCACTTTGCATTACTTGCAACACATGCAGAGTTGCAATGTTGGTCGGATCCTGCTTCATAAAAGTCTCTCTGGATTTCATTTTGATTGAGAGTGCTTGTCCACGACACAGAATCCTCATCACCATTCAGAACAGGGTTCTTTGTTTCACCTGTTGAAATAAAAAAAAATGACATGAAACTACGCACACTATAGTTGTATTGCATTATCAAGCAACAATTAATGGTCCCTACCTAATACTATAATCAGTGTCATTACATTCATGATTTTCATCTTTTAAGAAAAAAGATTTCAAATTACAATAATGAGTAGCATGATCTGACATACAATCAGGAAAAGGCAGCAGAAAAAACAAATATTGTGTGCATCAACATTCTTTGTGCAGGATTGTGCAGAAAACCTTACACTTAATAGTGATTCTGCACTACAAAACCAACCAGAAATGTCGTTATGGTGACTGATGCCTCTGCCATAATGCATGATTCTCCCAATAGGCGTATACACTGTAGTACATACAATGTCTTCACAATCACTTGATCCATGACAGTTTCACATAACTGGCAAAATACTGATATGACAGATTGGTCAGAAATGACTTGAATGTTCACTTTCCTTGAACTGGGGTTGCTATAATTGTCGAAGAGTGCAGGTACACATATTTGGGGAATTGAGAATTTTTACTTGAATTCTGACGAATCCTTTTATAAGTTTATGCAT
Organism: Diadema antillarum; assembly: GCF_040938485.1. NCBI lineage: Eukaryota > Metazoa > Echinodermata > Echinoidea > Diadematoida > Diadematidae > Diadema > Diadema antillarum. The sequence goes on along the minus strand of NW_027270919.1, from coordinate 3,549,825 downwards.
TGAGTAATTTCCAAGGTATGAAGAAAGAGTGTAATTACAGTACAAAATAGATTTTAAAAAAAATTATGGAGGGGGGGGGTATTGAAACCTGGCCTTTGACCCTTAACCTTTGACCTTTGACATTCTGGCTGGAAATTTCCTGGAGAATCTCCATTAGGTAATGCATGTATATATTAAGTTTTAAAACTAATAATGCAAGCATTTCATATACTAGTGTATGAGGGAAATAGTAACATTTTCAGGAATTGACCTTCACCTTTGACCCCATGACTATTGACCTATGACCCCTTAATTCCCTAGACAATCTCTGCCAGTCAGTACATGCACATGTACCAAGTTCCATGAAGATACATTGAACCATTTGTGAGAAAAGTGATATTACAACATTTTCACCTAACCTTTGACCTTTTGACCTTTGACCTTATGACAAGAAAATACCTTTGGGCATTGCATAGATATTGGGGAAATAGCAACACTTTTAGCATTTGACCTTAACCTTTTGACCTTTGACCATTTGCCAATGTCACTAAAATCTACTCAACTAATTGTCCCATCATGCATCATCCTTGGACCAAATTTGGTGAAAGCTGCTTCATCCAGTTTTGAGTTATCACGTAAACAGATAAATATCAGGATTTGACCTTGATCTTTGACCTTTGACCTCTGTTCGATTTCAGTAAAAAACTAATCAAGTAATTGTCCCATCATACATCATCCTCCGACAAAGTTTGGTGAAATTTGCTGGATCCAGTCTTGAGTTATCGGATACAATTTCATGATTTGACCTTGACCCTTGACCTTTGACCTTTGACTGATTTCACCCAAAATCTAATCAACCAATTGCCCTATCATACTTTATACGTGGACCAAGTTTGGTAGAATTCAAGTCAATATTACTCAAGTTATCGTGTAAACAAAGCGGACGGATGTACGGACGGACAACCCGAAAACATAATGCCTCCGGCACCACTTCGTGGCAGAGGCATAAAACAAAAAATAGTCAGACATAAATTAGTTGAGGGCAAATTCTGAAAGAGGGCAAGTCAAAGATAATTACACATTGTATATGGGACATTTCAGAGGCCTTTGTGGATTGAAAACTAGTGTAAATGGCCCCTGATTGTTCTAGACTTCATCATGGCCATTGTTATTTAGGAGAAGTATACGTAATCATGGTAATCATGTAAAAAAAAAAAGAAGAAAAATGAAAAAATGAAGATGACAGGCATATTCTAGAAAAGAAAATATCTGCCGTAACGGATGAGACCTGATAAAAAAAACATGTTTTTGAAACTTTTCTTACCCTGAAAAGTCTCTAAAATTGTTTTATTCTGCAGTTTCTATCTCAGTATTATAAAAGTCACAACACTCACGACTATCAGAGGTACAAGTTCACGTCTAATGTCGTGAGGCAAACAGCTCCAATTACGTGTACATAATAATTAAAGGGGATGGCTAGTAACTGATCAGAGGGAATAAGTAGGAATGCTGGGGGATGAATGAATGAATGAACTTATTATCCAATGCAATAGCAATCATTGTACATGTTTATAGTCGTATCAGTTACACAAAAAAGCGAGGATAATAGGAACCACAAAATAGCGTGAATGCTAGTCAAATCTGGGCCCTTAAAGTTTATGCAGTTATAAAGTATAATTATTTCTTGATGACCGTTCCAATCCTTGTGGGATTCATTTAAGAGTACACTGTATCTATTGTTGTGTGAAAATCATTGCTTCAAATTGGTCTCATATTCAAGTAATGTGCAGTTCAATGTTTTTTAAGTTAGCATGACTGTACAGTGTTGGGTCATTAACGATTGCCCCAACACTGTACAGTCATGCTAATTTGAAATCATGAGATCTCGCACGGGACAGAGTAGGTACCCATGCCATGTACTGTATCGTATCCCAAGCACAATCAATGTAATTTTTAGGTCCATCTTCACAGACATGCACATTGAGTGAATGTAACAAGAGAATCCATTGTACAGTGTGAGTTTGAGGAAAATCAAGCACTCCGTTCAGAAATTATGAATCTTTTAATTTTCTGCTCAGTCACTGCTGGATGAAAAGACTATGTAACTGCAGCTTGTGATGTCACATGTGTAGAATGATAATAAAGAAAATATATAGACAATTTTACATATTTTACAATTTTACACATTTCCAGATTCCAGCCATGTGGAAAGCACCTGGAATTGCACTCACACTTCAACACATTTCTCTGGGCAAGGGTTTCTTGTGAATGCAGTTTCTTGTGCTTGTTGAGCTCCCATTCCTTGACACACATTTCATACTTGTGAATGGATTGCCCAAAATGTAGTTGTACTTCTTCAGGATGCACTATTCTCGCATGCTTGCTCAGGCCCAACTTTGTCCAGAAGTCTTTTGAACACAACTTGCACTGCCATATTTTTCGCCCCTCATGTAGTTGCATGTGTCTTGCAAGATTGGCAAAACGGCCTCCACAAATACGACACTCTTCACTATGGGTCAAAGGCACATTCCCATGAGACCCAGAGTTGCATTCCACCGAAGTGTCTGTTCTGGCACACATACTCAGGACCTTGGCCAGTGGTCTAAGTTTCCCCGGTCCAGACTGCATGTGACTGGATGCCTCTGATGCCAAACTTTTCTCAGCATCAGCTCCACCTTGGACTCCAGTGTCCAAAGCATCATCTATTTCAAAGGAGCCAAACAATTATAGACAACATTTGTCACAAATATCACACAAAGTATTTGAATGTTACAATGTAAAATAAATACATACATATGTGACGATGCATCACAAAGTGAACAAGAGACCTGGGGGTCTCGTGCTCACCTGAGTATCGCAAGTTCGCCTTCTATGCATTCTTGCAGATTCTTACCTGAGAACATTGGAAACATGTGAGGGGTAGCTTTCAGAGCTGGTGTCCATTTGCATATTCCTTCACACTGGTAAAAATACCTGCCAAGTACCCTGTACTTTTTAGAATGTTGGATTATGCTGTTTGCGGGAAAACAAGGAAAAGTAGAAATTACGCGGTGCGTAATATATGTCCCCGTCGGAAGTAGCATTTAGTAGCAAAATGTACAATATAGGTAAAAATTCAAGGTCAAAGGTCAAAGAAGTCAAAGGTCAAAATTCTGTGTAGAAGTTTTGAAGCCCTCACCTAGTGCCATCACATAAAGCAAACGGAATCGAAATCGGGTAAGAAATGGCGAAGGAGTAGCATTTTGTAGCAAAATGTACAATACAGGTCAAAAATCAAGGTCAAAGGTCAAAATTCTGTGTAGAAGTTTTGAAGCCCTCACCTAGTGCCATCACATAAAGCAAACGGAAGTGAAATCTGGTTAGAAATGGCAAAGGAGTAGCATTTTGTAGCAAAATGTACAATACACTATACAGGTCAAAAATCAAGGTCAAAGGTCAAAGAAGTCAAAGGTCAAAATTCTGTGTAGAAGTTTTGAAGCCCTCACCTAGTGCCATCACATAAAGCAAACGGAATCGAAATCCGGTTAGAAATGGCGAAGGAGTAGCATTTTGAAGCAAAATGTGCAATATAGGTAAAAGGTCAAGGTCAAAGGTCACAACTGAAATTCTGTGTCGAAGTTTCAAAGCTCCCATGTAGTGCTATCATATAAAGCAAACAGAATCAAAATTGGCTCATATATGACAGAGAAGTAGCAAATTGAACATTTTGATTACACACGGACGCACACACGGACGGACGGACGGACACATGGACACACACACGTACGGAGCCTGTTTCATAGTCCCCTGCTCGAACTCGTTCGGCGGGGACAAAAAGACCTAAAGCAATATCACTTTGATTCTATAGAAGAATATTCTTGAATATTCCTTAATTTAGGAGGTTTTGGACCCCCCCTAGGGCCCCAGGGAAAGCATGGTGCCCATTCAAACACTTTGAGATTCTATCCCCATAGGAATGATACTTGCCAAGTTTGGTAAATCCATTATGCTGTTTTCAGCAAGATGAAAATCTAGGTTCCCCCTAGATGTGCAATGGACAAACTTGGAACGACAGTGTACAAACGTATGTACAGTCATCAATACTTCGAGACAAGAATTGTTATTATTCCTTAATGTGGAAGGAGGGGAGGGGGAGAATTAGGCCCCCTTAGGTCCCCACAGGGAAGCAATGCGCCCTGTTGAAAAAATTTAGATCTTAACCTCCTGTAATGCTACCTGTCAAGTTTAGTGAATATTCATAGAGGGATTTTCAACAATGATGAACACGTACGGTACAATATACATCATCATTTGGACCAATCCCACCCATTCCCTTGGGTCGCGGGGGGTCTCCCTGAATCTGCCATGCATGATTAAAGTTGCAACAACAGTCATCAATATCTCAACTCATTGTATTAACTTAGCTCAATCACTTCTGGTTCTAGAGAAAATCTTTAAAGACTCCTTACTTGGGGGGTGGATAGAGAACCTTGAGGCCCTCAAGTGGGGTATGGTGCCAAATTTGATGGAAATGAGATTCTGTCCCCCTAGGGATGCTACCTGCCATGTATGGTGAAAATTCATCTTCAAGTTTTAAAGAAAAAAGATGAAAATTCACAATTTAGGCCCCAATTTAGGCCCCTGGGGCCCAAGGTGGGCCATGGTGCCCATTTTATGGGAATGAGATTTTGCCCCCTAGGTTGTACCAACTTTGGTGTAAATTCATCAAGGTGTTTTCAAGAAAAATCTGAAAATGTACAATATGGGCCCCATTAGGACCCCTCTCAATCCCCTCCATGCCCTGGGTCCCAAGGGGGGGGGGGGGGGGGGGGGCACCCCTGATTCCCCATGAACAAACTTGAAACTACAGTCATCAATGTACACCTACTAAGTCATAGTATTAAGTCAGCTTTATCACTTCTGGTTATAGAGAGATGATTTTTTAAGATTCCTTAATTTTTTTCTCTTTTTTTTTGGGGGGGGGGGGGTGTTAGTCCCCTTTTGTGCCCCTCAAGTGGGGTATGGTGCCCACTTGAAGAGATTGAGATTCTATTCCCCTAGGGATGCTACCTGCCAAGTTGATGAAAATTCATCTCGGAGTTTTTAAGAAAAAAGATGAAAATTCACAATTTAGGCCCCAATTCAGGCCCCTGGGGCCAAAGGTGGGCCATGGTGCCCATTTGATGGGTATGAGATTTTGCCCCCTAGGGATGCTACCTACCAACTTTGGTGAAAATTCATCAAGGTGTTTTCAAGAAAAATCTGAAAATGTACAATTTGAGCCCCATTAGGACCCCTCCCCACTCCCCTCCATACCCTAGGTCCCAAGGGGGGCAGCCCTGATTCCCCCAAGAACAAACTTGAGACTACAGTCATCAATGTACGCCTACTAAGTCATAGTATTAAGTCAGCTTTATCACTTCTGGTTCTAGAGGGATGATTTTTAAAGATTCCTTGATTTGGGGGGAGGGGGTGGTCCCCTTTTGTGCCCCTCAAGTGGGGTATGGTGCCCACTTGAAGAAATTGAGATTCTATTCCTCTAGGGATGCTACCTGCCAAGTTGGGTGAAAATCGGTCAAGGGGTTTTCAACAGGAAGATGAAGATGTAAAAAAAAAATTACGCATGACGGACGACTGATGACAGACACCGGAAGAAGAGCAATCGCAACAGCTTAATTGAGCCTTCAGCTCAGGTGAGCTAACAAAAAGTCGCACCCCTTGATATTAAGTTAGGACTCAATAAAGGTGAAATGATTCAACCACATCAATATTGGGTCTTCATATTTTCTGAAAGAACTACCGTTCTTGTACATTATATTTTTAAGTCGGGATCAAAATGAATGGGAATGTGCATTTTCAGCAGTTTTTTTTTTTTTTTCCAAGAGTATAATGTGAGATCAGGTATGTCTAAGAGACCCTTTTCATTTCTTGAAATTCCTTTGCACACTCTTCACTTTCAAGTCTACTAATTTTTGAAGGGCTAATGTTGATGCTTTGAAAGTTGGTATTAATCATGACCAGAATGTGTTGATAAAGCATAAAATTTCAGCTTCATCTGATACTCTCTTCATTGTTGTTGCTCCAGTGGTTTACACCCTGTATTTGGTCCTGTTCATTGCACAGCTACAGTAGCATGGTTTGACCACCCCGCTTGCTGACTTTCTACTTTCAAGTCTCACGCAACTTTTGAGACCAAATTTGTCGTGCCAGGGCATACCTTTCGGAAGCCACGCCCCTTCAAAAAATTTTCGTAACTCAAAAATTGCTCAAAAACGTGATTTTGTGCACAAAGTCAAAACAAATTGTTTTTTCAATTAATTCATTTAAAGATTCATATTTCTAATTTGAATGGCTGGAATCAATTTATTTTAGCATAATTATGCTTCAAAAAATGTGTATGACAAATTCTGCTGCAAAAAACAAAAACAAAAGTTCGAAAAAACAGAGAAATACATAAAAAATTGATAAAACGATAAAAAACATAAGAAATTAATTTTGAAACTGATTTTTTTTTTCCCCTCAAATCAGTCACGAGGAATATTTAAACCAAAAATCAGCATTCCATAAGCTATTATAAGCCAATTACAGACAAAAATGAGGTTTTTTGCATATATTTGCATGATCAATTCAAAATAGAAAATGCAAATTTTAGGAAAATTCAACTAACAGTCTTGTAGATTACATCTGGTTTTGTGTTCATGCAAAATTTTGCGGCGATCGCGCGATCAACGGCCGAGATCTGAAGGAATTCAAGCTCGCTAAATAGCCCAGGTAAGTTGGGGTTAAGCGCTTGAAGAGACCCTGTACTTCAAAGCAGCTTTTCTCGGTTCACCCTTTTCCCCGAGTGTGCTTTCTTTCCAATATTTACAGAGTTTTGCAGAATCCATTTCACTTGAGCTATAGACCATTTTAAAGCTTAGACTCTGTTCTTTCAGGATCTGCCCTAAACTAAGAATCTGTGTCTGGCGACTTTTTGTTGGTTTTGTGATGCAGAATTACAATATACAAATTTACTGTATACGCTGTTATTTTCGCTTACAGATATTTTTGCGAATGACGGGGCCACAGACATTTGCACAAGATGTTGTTTTTACGAATTGACGCCAACGCTTACGTTAAAGGGACTGTATAGTACTGGTTGAGGTGGGGATTCATGTTTGGAACATTCCTGAGATAATGAGAAACCCCCTTCTGAAATATGAAAGAACATGTAATTCTAACATGGATTCAACATTTATTTGATGAAAATTGGTTTTCAAATGGCTGAGATATCAAAAAGAGTGATTATAAAAGGTGACAGGCCACGCCTTTTATTACAATCTTTGTTTCACCTTGTATTTGGATATCTCAACCATTTTAAACCTGATTTTCATCAAATAAACTTTTCACACCCCTTAGAATTGCATGCTCTCTGATATCTCATAGAGTGGTTTCTGAACATCTTGCAAAATGTTAAATGCTAAATCCTCACCTCGACCAGAACTGTACACACTCTTCAATGTACATTCTATAAACACAGCACATGGAGACATTTTCGCATGTTGTTAGATTCGTGATCCAACTTTGATTCGTGAAATTCGAAAACAACAACAGCTCATAAAGTATTTTCTTTTTTGCTATTCACACGAAGTCACATTTTGTGTCACAAATTTCATTTTCAAGCACGCAACTGCATTCTGGATTACTTTAATAGACCACATTTGTGACCCTGCACCTCAAAACAAACAAAAAGTTGCCAGACATGAATTTTTAGTTAAGACCATATTCTGAAAGAACAGACTTTAAGCTTTAAAATGAGGTATAACTCAAATCGAATGGACTCTCCTAACCTATCTAAATATTGGAAAGAAAGCACAAACTCAGGAAAAGTGTGAACTGAGAAAAGAGGCTCTGAAGTACAGTGTCTATTCCAGCCCTTAATCTTTACCAAACCGTGCTGGCTGTGCGATGAATGGGACAAAAAACAGGAAGTAAACCACCAGAGTAACAACAATGAAGAGATTATCAGATTAAACTGAAATTAAGCATGCCACATAAACACATTCTGTCCATGATTAATGCCAACTTTCAAAGCAGTAGCACTATCCTTTCAAAAGTTTTCTAGAGTTGAAAGTGAAGAGTGTGGACAAGGTTTTTCAGAAATGAAAAAGGGATTCTAAAGACACACTAATCACACTATTCTACCAAAAATGTTCGAGATAAACTGCTAAAAAAAACACACTTTCCTGCCCGTTTTATGATACCAAATCTTAGCATAATGTAAAAGAAGACCCCCTCTTTCAGAAAATATGAAAAAGTCAAGTTCGGCTAGGTTGACCCATTTCACTTATTTTCAGTCCTCACGCAAAATCAGTGTGTGCGACTTTATGTTCGTTTTGAGGTGCACATTTACAGTGAGTGAAAAGACCGGGCTCAACCATTCATTGCGGTACCAAAATTGGCTGCACATTTGGCCAAGCTCTGGAGGTAGTCTTGGCCATGGCCAAGCTGTGGCCGAGCCCGGCCTTTTCTCACTGTAAACACAAACTGGACTTAATGGCCTGAATTCACGAGGTGGTACAAATGAAACCATGGTTTAAACCATGGAGTGCGAAGTGTCACACAAAATATTTCATTACGAAATTGGTCATTTCGTTGACAAAATGACCGTTTCATTAACAAAATTATCATTTCGTGGACGAAACGTTCATTAGGTTACAAAATGTCATTTCGTTACAAAATAATCATTTCATCGACGAAATTACTGATTTCTTAACGGAATATTCCATGCAACACTTGGCGCTCCATGGTTTTTGTCCATGGTTTAAACCATGGTTTCAATCGTACTACCTTCGTGAATTCGGGCCATTGTGGTACCAAATTTTAGTCTGGCTTCCAGACCCTCTGTCCGTACCATTTTGCTATTCAGGATATTAACGCTCGGCAATCGCCAAATTGTGTCTCGCCCATTCGCGTACAAGGAATTAATATTTTTTATAACTCTCAGAAGCCAATTGACCTGCTTATGACCTTTGACCCTGTGGTGACCTTCAACACCCTAAGGGGCATTTACCATCCAAGTTTGGTCACAAACGGACAAAGGGATCAAAAGTAATGAGCCATAATCGAAACGCGCCATAAAAACTGAACATTGGGCCCTAAAAATTTGTTGACCCCTTTCTGTGACCTTTGACCTTGTGATGACCTTAAACTCCCTAAGGGACATCTACTGTCCAAGTTTGGTCACAAACGGACATAGGGATCAAAAGTTATGAGCCACAATCAAAACGCGCCCTAAAAACATAACATTGGGCCCTAAAAGTTTGTTGACCCCTGTCTGTGACCTTTGACCTTGTGACGACCTTCACCTCCCCAAGGGACATCTTCCATCCAAGTTTGGTCACAAACGGACAAAGGGATCAAAAATTATGAGCCATAAACGAAATGCGCCCTAAAAACTTTACATTGGGCCCTAAAAGTTCGTTGACCCCCGTCTGTAACCTTTGACCTTGTGGTTACCTTCAACTTCCCAAGAGACATCTACCATCACCCAAGTTTGATTGCCATTGTAGCAACATGTGCTGAGTTACGTGTGATAAGAGAGTCTTGCAAGTAAACTTTAACGTATGACCTAAAATGACCTTTGACGTTATCATGTGACCTCTTACGGTACCATAACATGAAGGTACCCCCAGTGCATCCATCACCCAAATTTGATTGCCATTGTAGCAACATGTGCTGAGTTACATGTGATAACAGAGTCTTGCAAGTAAACTTTAACGTATGACCTCAAATGACCTTTGACTTTATCCTGTGACCTCCAACGGCACCATAACATGAAGGTACCCCTAGTGCATCTATGACCCAAGTTAGGTTGTAATCCCAGCAACTTATGTGAAGTTATTTGTCAAAAGAGAGTCTTGCACATACTCTTTAATATATGACCTCAAATGACCTTTGACATCATCACATGACCTCCGACAACACCATAACATGAAGATACCCCGAGTGCTTCTATCACCCAAGTGTGGCTGCCATTGCTGTAACAGTTGCAAAGTTATGCATCATAAGAGAGTCTTGCAGGTAAACTTTATTTGTGACGGACGACGGACGGACGCCATTTGGATCCCTTAGTCTCGCCTTCACCTACGGTGGGCGAGACAAAAAGGTGCCTTTTGGAAAGGCGACGATACCACCACGGGGCGCCAACTTTGTCGCTGCAGAGTCCAGTTGGCAAAGGGTCTGGAAACCAGTCTATGCCACATTGTGACCAGCGTCCTCTCAATAAATAGTGTTTGTTTGAACCTTGACAATTGTCTCAGTTAATTGTCTCATCTAATCTACCAGTCCAACAAAGACTGTCAAACCATCAACTTGGTAAGTTGAAAGTTGCTACCTTTGGACCAGAGCCACTTCATCATCAAATGTCATTTTTATGGTTTGAGAATAATGCATGTTGGTCACATTCCTATCACCATCATTACCTGGTGGGGCGGGGCTCTCTTGGTTGTGTCTGGATCCATGTCTTGTTAGGTGCTGTCTGAAGTCTTCATTGCTTGTGAATGCTTCTCCACACTCCTCACACAGAGGTAGCTTGTAAGTCTTGACCACGACTTCTCTTTCCTTCTCAAATTTTGGAATGGAGGAAGTTGAACATGGGTTGGCATCATAGTCTTCTGCAACTGAGGATTGAGAGATATACAATTGTACATTATATACAATTAGAAGTTACTGGCACCATTCATGAAGATGTTCATCATAAAGCCCATTCATTTCAGTACGAGACGCTCACCTAAGTATCGCAAGTTCACCTTTCATGCATTCTGGCAGACTCTTACGTGAGAACATTGGAAACTTGTGGTGGGGTAGTTTGAGAGCTGGAGGCATGGTGTCTATCTGCATTATATTCCATCTCACTGGTAAAAATATCTGCAAGGTACACTGTACTTCATAGAATGTTGGACTATGCAGTTTTGGGCCCCCTGGGACCATCAGGTGGGCATGGTGCCTATTTGATGGAAATGAGATTCTATCCCTCTGGGGATGCTACCTGCAAAGTTTGGTAAAAATTCATCTTGGGGTGTTCAAGAAAATATAAAAAATTTACAATCCAGGCCCCAATTTAGGCTGGGCATGGTGCCTATATGACGGGAATGAGATTCTACTCCCCTAGGGATGCTTCCTGCCAAGTTTGGTGCAAATCCATTTCGGCATTTTCAAGAAAAAGATAAATCTGTTAAATTTGAGCCCCATAAGGACCCCTCCCCACCCCCTTCCCCTGGGTCCCAAAGGGACACCCATGATTCCACCATGAACAAACTTGAAATTACAGTCATCAATGTAAAACTCATAATACAGTGCACTCCCATTATTACGAAATGCTCAGGACTGGCAGTTTTCTGTCGTGATAACGAAATTTGGTGATAACAAATACAACAAAAAACAAATACAATATTTAAGGAAAACAAGGAAGCAAAGCATATTCTGTTTGTTGAATACTCTTCATACACTGGAAAGCTATATGAACAATAAAACAAATAGTTATTCAATTTCAGATTATTGTATTCCAATAACGGAAGTTCCCCTCGGAAACTATGCGTGACACACCAGGGGAACACACAGTGACGTGACGCGTTCACCCATGCAGAGACCCTATAAATGCTTGTTCCGCTACATATTTTTGAAAGCGATCCTCAGTGCACTATAACAGAGCACATTTCTTTTGTTTTTCTTTGTCAGTGGCACTAGGTAAAGACTTTGTTAAAAGAAAAATTTTGCTATAACCATGTTCGTTATAAGCGAATTTTGTACCATACACATGAATGGCGAGAATTTTGGGACCATAAGTTTTACTTCATTATATTAAACAAAACTTCATTACAACCGTGTTCATTGTAACGGGAGTGCACTGAATTAACTTAGCCCTATCAATTCTAGTTCTAGAGAAGAAGATTTTTTAACCTCAACTAGGCCGGGGGGTGGGCTCCGAGGGCCCCCCCCCTCGATGTTTCGTGCGATGTATCACTAATGCGAAAAGCTATCGCCGCGACGTTTCATGACTTTTTTCTTTCGAGTCTCCCGTATCTTTTGACACCAAATTTGTGATGCCAGGGCGTGCGTTTCTGAAGTTGCGCATAAATATGTACGTGCATGTCAGACCAAAAATTGCTCAAAAACATGAATTTGTGTACAATTTCAATGCAAACTGTGCTTACAGGCAAATGTCATAAAAGTATGACTATTTTTTATTGATTAAAATCAATTAATAACATATTTTCTTGTTCGAAACAATGCTGCGGACAAATTTCATCGAATAGACAACGAAAACATAAAGTAAGACTAGAAATGTCGCTATGGCGACTGCTGCCTCCGCCATAATGCATGATTCTCCCAATAGGCATATAGTACAATGTCTTCACAATGTGTGATCCACGACAGTTTCACATAACTAGCAAAATATTGAAATGACAGGTTTGTCAGAAATTTCTTGAACTGGGTTTGCTATAATTTTCGAAGAGTGCAGGTACACATATTTGGGGAATTGAGAATTTTTACTTGAATTCTGACAGACCTTTTTATAAGTTTATGCATTAAGTAATTTCCAAGGTATGAAGACAGAGTGTAATGACAGTAAATAGATGTTTTGTTTTTTTTTTTTTTTTTTGGGGGGGGGGGGGGCATCGAAACCTGGCCTCTGACCCATAACCTTAGACCTTTGACCTTCTGGCTGGAACTTTCCCAGAGAATCTCCATTAGGTAATGCATGTATTACGTTTTGAAACTAATAATGCAAGCATTGCATATATACTAGAATACGAGAGAAAAAGTAAAATTGTGAGGAATTGACCTTGACCTTTGACCCCAGACTATTGACCCATGACCCCTAAATTCCCAAGCTAATCCCTGCCAGTCAGTACATGCGAATGTACCAAGTTCCATGAAGATACATTGAACCATTTGAGAGAAAAGTGATATTGCAACATTTTCACCTAACCTCTGACCTTTTGACGGTTGACCTTATGACATGAAACTCTCTCTGGAGAATCTTTACGCAGTAGTACATGTCCACACCAAGTTTCGAGAAAATACCTTTGGGCATTGCATAGATATGGGGGAAATTGCAACATATGTAGCATTTTTCCTTGACCTTTTGACCTTTGACCTCTTGCCAATGTCACTAAAATCTACTCAACTAATTGTCCCATCATACATTATCCTTGGACCAAGTTTGGTGAAAGCTGTGTTTCATCCAGTTTTGAGTTATCATGTAAACAAATAAATTTTAGGATTTGACCTTGATCTTTGACCTTTGACCTTTGTCCGATTTCACTGAAAAACTAATCAAGTAATTGCCCCATCATACATCATCCTCCAACAAAGTTTGGTGAAATTTGCTCCATCCAGTCTTGAGTTATCGCGTAAACGGATACAATTTCATGATTTGACCTTGACCTTTGACCTTTAGCCGATTTCACCCAAAATCTAATCAAATAATTGCCATATCACACTTCATACTTGGACCAAGTTTGGTAAAATTCCAGGAAAAATTACTCAACTTATCGCGTAAACGAAAGCGGACAGACGTACGTACGTATGGACGGACAACCCGAAAACATAATGCCTCCGGCACCACTTCGTGGCAGAGGCATAAAAAACACAGAAATATATAACAAATTCAAAAAAACAAAAAAATACCTAAGAATTTTTTTTTTGATGGCACTTAATATTTGCTCAGGACACTAAAAAGAATATTTACACAAAAAAAGTGCCCATTTAGAGCCTTATTTAGTGATTTATACCAAATTGTCTGATTTCATGCATCATTATGCATAAATTAGCGTAATTTAGCATAACTGACATCTTTTTAAAAATTGAACTTAGTAGTACTTTAGATTACGTCATAGGCAATGTGTGTGCCAATTTTCATTGCGATCGCGCTGTCCCCCCTCCCCCCGGCTCTATGATCTACCTAAATAGCCCGGCCTAGTTAATGTGTGAGTTCATGGAGCACGCGAACGATTTGCGAAGGATGCGAACGGAAAAATCCAATATTCGGAAAAGTTAATCTCCGAATGTGTTCCGACAATGAAGCCGAAAACTACTCTTGCGCGTTTTGTGCGAAGATTCCACGACGTATGTGCGAATGTCATGTGTATCATTGCTAAAGTACAGCACGTTACGTACACGAAGAACACGCGACGGAAATGCGAACAACGAAGCATTTTCAACATTCATTGGAGAAAACGTACCCAAGGAGAGGTGGAAGCTGTCTTGAGTTGATTTTTTTTTCTCTTTCCTCTATTTCTACTTTCTTTTTCTCACATTTCTCTATCGTGTGCTTTGCTACATTTGTTTTCTCTACGACCTATTTCAACTAGTAAAGCATTTGATTTTTTTTTGCAGTTCCTCCAACACATAATCTCTGTAGTTCAAAAGAAAGTTTACACACTTTAGATTAATTTAAGTGTATTCTGTGATTTTTTTTTTTTGTATATCAAACACTTCTTTCTCTTTGCTAGTCTTTAATTTTTTTTGTTACTATAGTTAATAATTGTTTGATGTTCAGATGTATGCTACGAATTTATTTGTAGAAAACGTATGTGGGTAATTCCGTGAAGTTGGGGCACAAAGTGTTACATTTTAGCATAACTCAATACTAATTATGCTATACATATATTGTTTATAGGCTTTACATTTGTATTGAGACCATACATTTTCCTGGAAATTTTGTGCCATTCAGACTCAATTTTGATGAAGTTATCTTTAAAAAATGTAACGGTGTCCTGTAGCATCGTGACGTGTCCATGTAGCATCGTGATAGTTAAAATCTGGTCCTAAAAGACAAATTAATGCAATTAGCTTGACCAAAATTTGATATAATATGCATAATTACTAGATTAGTCAGATAGCTAAATATCTTAACTTTCCTTTCCACAGTTTTACTTTTACAAGAAAATTGCACAATGTGTCACTATGCTACGCGGTGTCCACCAAATGTAACAAAAAAGGACACCGCGTAGCATCGTGACACATTTTGTAATTTTCTTTTAAAATTAAAACTGTGTACAGGAAATTTGAAATATTTAGCTATCTCACTAATCTACTAAATATGCATATTGCATCAAATTTTGGTCAAGCTAATTGCCATAATTTGTCTCTTAGGACCAAATTTTAAAATATCACGATGCTACATGGACACGTCCCGATGCTACAGGACACCGTTACATATTGTTTAATAACTTCATCAAAATTGAATCTGAATGGCACAAAATTTCCAGGAAAATGTGTGGCCTCAATGCAAATGTAAAGCCTACAAACAATAAATGTATAGCATCATTAATATTGAGTTATGCTGAAATGCATTTTTCCAATATCACGATGCTACATGGACACTGCCCCAACTTCATGGAATTACCCACAGGTCATACATCCCCAAAACGTGCGCTAAACATTCGTGAGAGTGTCTCAAAAGGTACGCTAACAGTTTGCGATTATGTCGTAAAATGATCGGAAAATCTTTGCAGATTTCGCGTAACATACGCGAGACATTCTCCAAAGATTTCAAGTCTGTTTGGGGTTTCACAAACATTTTGCAAACATCGCGCGTGTCTGGCGAAGGTCTTGAGCATATGACGAGGCTTTAAAGACACTTTCGAGAACAATTCAAGAGCAAATCATGACCAAGTGTGCGGAAAAGGTTCGCAAAAAATTTCAAACTTTTTTGAAATTCTCGCAGGAGTAAAAACAACATTCGCGAACAATTGACGACGCTTCCGAACCCTCACGTTTGTTTGGCGATTTTTTGCAGACTAAAATATGAATGCTGGATTTTGCCATTCGCGTCCTTCACAAATCGTTTGCGTGCTCTGTGAAATCACACCTTTAGGGTTAAGATTCCTTAATATTGGAGGGTTTGGGTCCCTCTGGGGGCCCCCTGGGTAAGGCATGGTGCCTATTATAACAAATTGAGATCATATTCCCCTAGGGATGCTACCTGCCAAGTTTGGTGAAAATCGGTCATAGGGTTCTCAAGAAAATATAAATGTGAAAAGTTTACGCACAACGGATGACGAAGGAAGGATGACGGACGCCGGACGAAGAGCGATCGCAATGGCTCTTTTAAGCCTTTGGCTCAGGTGAGCTAAAAATGGATAACGCGAAAAAGGTGAACTGTCTTTAACAAGAAATGCTTTACTAACTTACTATATACACTGTACTACAACTTTAAATTTAAGATTAAAAGTTCATATGCAGATCACAAAACTTACACATTTTTATAGTAATGGAATCTGCATTGTGGATTAACTTAGGGATTTCTCACTCTGCAATACAGATATCCTTTGCCAAAATATCTATCTGCCACATGTCTAAACAGCTCTTGACATACATTTGTAATGCAGATTTTTGAATAGTTAAGTTGACATATTGCTTGCCAGGTTTGCATCGCTAAAAATTCAAAATTCATCACCATCACAGTCATGGTAGTTGTCACGGCTGCTTGCTTGTATCTGGAGGTCTCCTGGCAGTGAAGATTCAACCTTGACAATTGTATCAGTGGTATACATGGAATCTACTGGTCCATCAAAGACTGTCAAACCATCAACTTGGTTAGTTGTAAGTTGCTGCCTTTGGACCAGACCCACTTTGTCAGTAGATGCCACTTTTATGGTTTGAGAATAATGCATGTTGGTTACATTCCTATCACCATCATTACCTGGTGGGGCGGGGCTCTCTTGGGTGTGTCTGGATCCATGTCTTGTTAGGTGCTGTCTAAAATCTTCACTGCTTGTGAATTCTCCTCCACACTCCTCATACAGAGGTAGCTTGTAAGTCTTGACCAGGACTTCTCTTTCCTTCTCCAGTTTTGGAATTGAGGAAGTTGAGCATGGGTTGGTATCATGTTCTTCTGGAAGTGGGTATTGAAAGACATAAATGGTAAAGAATTAGAAGTTACTGGCACTATTCATGAAGATGTTCATTACAAAGTCCATTCATTCCCTTAATGAAAAACACATTAGGGGAGCAAAAAGGTGAATTGTCCTTGCCAAGAAATGCATTACTAACTGTATACTACACTTTTAAATTCAAGCATTTGGAATGAGAATTTACTGACACCATTCATGAAGATTAAAAGTACAAATGCAGATCACAAAGCCTATACATTTTAGTATGGAATAAATAAATGTATTGTGGATTAACTGTTTTCTTATATCATAATTCTTCCCATTGAAAAAAGAAATGTAAGCTATCATTTTCACAAAATAAGGCCTCCCAGAAGTTCATTGACCCCCCTATGACCTTTGACCTTGTGGTGAACTTCCAACTCCCCAAGGGACATTTACAATATAAGTTTGGTCACAAACAAAGGGATCAAAAGTTATGAGCCATAATCGAAACGCGCCATAAAAACTTAACAATGGGCCCTAAAAATTTGTTGACCCCTTTCTGTGACCTTTGGACGACCTTTTATTCCCCAAGGGACATCTACCATCCAAGTTTTGGTCACAAATGGAGAAGGGGATCAAAAGTTATGAGCCACAATCAAAAGGCGCCATAAAAACTTAACATTGGGCCCTAAAAGTTTGTTGACCCGTTTGTGACCTTTGACATTGTGGTAACCTTTATCTTCCCAAGGGACATCTACTATCTAAGTTTGGTCACAAACAGACAGATACATCAAAAGTTCGGAGCCATAAACGAAACGCGTCCTAAAAACTTAACATTGGGCCTTAAAGTTCATTGACCTCTGCCTGTGACCTTTGACCTTGAGTTGCCCTTCATGTTTAGTAAAATGTGTAACTTTGTGTAACCACTCTTCCCTCCACATTTGATTGAGATTGAAATCCTCAGTAGAGAATTATTCAAGTTTTTGTAGCGTTACGGACAGACGACGGACAGACAGACGCCACAGGCGATCCCTTAGTCTCACCACACCTCCGATGGGCTCGACAAAAATGTAGGGCATTTTTTTTTTGCTTTACAAAAGCACGGTTTCTCACTCTCCCAACTAATTTCAAATATTGTTAAAAGCATCTTCACTATTAAAATGCAGATATCCTTTGTCAAAATATCTATCTGCCACATGTCTAAACAGCTCTTCACATAATGCACAATGTTAATCGTTAACTTGACATATTTCTTGTCACGTTTGCATCGCTAAAAATTCAAAATTCATCACCATCACAGTCATGGTAGTTGTTATGGCTGCTTGCTTGTATCTGGAGGTCTCCTGGCAGTGAAGATTCAACCTTGACAATTGTATCAGTGGTATACATGGAATCTACCGGTCCATCAAAGACTGTCAAACCATCAGTTTGGTTAGTTGGAAGTTGCTGCCTTTGGACCAGACCCACTTTGTCAGTAGATTCCACTTTTATGGTTTGAGAATAATGCATGTTGGTTACATTCCTATCACCATCATCGCTTGGTGGGGTAGGGCTCTCTTGGGTGTGTCTGGATCCATGTCTTGTTAGGTGCTGTCTGAAATCTTCACTGCTTGTGAATTCTCCTCCACACTCCTCATACAGAGGTAGCTTGTAAGCCTTCACCACGACTTCTCTTTCCTTCTCCAGTTTTGGAATGGAGGAAGTTGAGCATGGGTTGGTATCACATTCTTCAACAAGTGGGTATTGAAAGACATACGTTGCAAGGAATTAGAAGCTGCTGGCACCATTCATGAAGATGGTCATCATAAAGTCCATTTATTTAATATCGTAATGGCATACCCCTGTGG
Organism: Diadema antillarum; assembly: GCF_040938485.1. Lineage (NCBI taxonomy): Eukaryota > Metazoa > Echinodermata > Echinoidea > Diadematoida > Diadematidae > Diadema > Diadema antillarum. Next base: position 3,531,155 of record NW_027270919.1, on the reverse strand, counting down.
GGAGTGACAAGGTGAATTGTCCATGGCAATAGATGCTTTACTATTAACTACAGTACTACAACTTTATCCCTATTCCCATGGGGGGAGATGTGATTTTGTGTACAAATCCAATGTATTAGATTGTGTTTTTACAATTAATTCACTTGTATAGTTCTACTTTCAATGGCTGGTAATTACTTATTTTAGCGTGATTACCCTTTAAAAAGTTTCTGCAACAAGTTTGGACCAAAATAATAAAGCAACAAAAACAAAAAGTAAAAAAAAAAAGAGAAAGAAAAAAATAAGAAATTCATAAAATAATAAAATACATATTAAGAAATAATTATGGAGCCAAATTTTTTCCTTGAATCCCTGTTGAGGATACTGAAAAGAATACAAACTACATTGACAACTAAAATTTGAACTAGAAATGTCGCTATGGCGACTGGTATGCCTCGGCCATAATGTATGATTCTCCTAATACATTTGTAGTTCTATAGTATGCCATGACAATGTGTGATGACAGTTTCATCTCATGGCAAAATATTAAGTTGACACATTATAATGTGTTGAATGTTCACTTTCCCTGAACTAGACTTAATTGGATGAATGGCTACATTTTCTATAAGAGCATGTATTTGGGGGATTTGTGGACTTTTACTTGACTTTAGACCCTTATAAGTCTCTATGCATTGAGTAATTTTCAAGCTACAGAGAAAAACTGTAATTTTTGTGTTAAATAGTAAATTGTTAGCATCTTGACCTGGCCTTTGACCCTTGGCCATTGACTCTACGACCTGAAGAGAATCACTGTCAGGCACAACATGCATATGGGTAATTCCATGAAGTTGGGGCAGTGTCCATGTAGCATCGTGAAATACATTTCAGCATAACTCAATATTAATTCTGCTGTACATTTATTGTTTGTAGGCTTTACATAAATTGCATTGAGGCCACACATTTTCCTGGAAATTTTGTGCCATTTAGACTCAATTTTGATGAAGTTATTAAACAATATGTAACGGTGTCCTGTAGCATCGTGATGTGTCCATGTAGCATCGTGATATTTTAAAATTTGGTCCTAAGAGACAAATTATGGCAATTAGCTTGACCAAACTTTGATGCAATGCATATTTACTAGATTAGTCAGATAGCTGAATATCTCAAATTTCCTGTACACAGTTTTAATTTTAAAAGAGAATAACAAAATGTATCACGATGCTACGCGGTGTCCTTTTTTGTGACATTTGGTGGACACCGTGTAGCATAGTGACACATTGTGCAATTTTCTTGTAAAGGTAAAACTGTGAAAAGGAGAGTTAAGATATTTAGCTACTGTAAACGTCAATATTTTCGCGCGATTAATTTTTCGCGCTGAGCGGCTCGAAAACGTATTCGCGGGTTCTTAAATTCGCGCTCCGCAGCAGGTTACTTTACTGTAGTACACATTCACTGCTTTCATCCAAAGCCTCTGCCACATAGCTTGCTATGCCAGCGTACGACAAGCGACGTAGCGAGCGGCTCGACTGCGAGTACAAGCACTCAAATACGTAGTACAGCTGTGACTCTAGTACCGTAGTCACGGGGGACTGTAGCATCGATGCGTGCGGTGCACACATGCATGCTACAGTACACAGCAATCTAGGGTATCGTCTCTTCGCACAGTACTAGTAGCGTAAACATGCCTGTACATTGTACTACGTAGCAGTATCATCGATGAAGCGCACACAATTCATCTCGTTCAAAATGTGCGTAGAAAATTGTGAAGATATATTTGCGCGTTTTTGAATTCGCACTAGCCGAGTGTAGCGCGAAATCCGTGAAAATTTCCACGTTTACAGTATCTGACTAATCTAGTAATTATGCATATTATATCAAATTTTGGTCCAGCTAATTGCATTAATTTGTCTTTTAGGACCAGATTTTAACTATCACGATGCTACATGGACACGTCATGATGCTACAGGACACCGTTGCATTTTTTAAAAATAACTTCATCAAAATTGAGTCTAAATGGCACAACATTTCTAGGAAAATGTATGCTCTCCACACAAATGTAAAGCCTATAAAGAATATATGTATAGCATAATTAGTATTGAGTTATGCCAAAATGTCACACTTTGTGCCCCAACTTCACGGAATTACCCATATATATTTATTTTATGATGATACCTTGAGCCACTTTCGAGATATGAAGGAAGAAATAAATTTAGCAATTTCACTTAACCTTTGACTTTTTGGCCAAAATCCGGCGGGCATTGCAAAAACATGATAGAAAAATTAAATTTAATGAGTTGACCTTGACCTTTGACCCCAATCTTTGAGCTCATGACCCCAAATACACTGCCAGTCAGTACATGCATATGTACTGTGCTCCATGAAGATACCTTGAACCATTGCCAAGATATGGAGAAAAAAGTGAAACATTTTCACTTGACCTTTGACCTCATGACCCCAAACTCTCACGAGAGAATCTTTATTTGGTGATACATGTTTTACACTAAGTTACTAAGTTTCAAGAAAACACCATCAGGCATTGCATAGATATGGGGGAAATAGTGTAATTTCGAGCATTTGACCTGAACCTCTGACCTTTAACCTTGAGCATTTGCACCCAAAAATTGATAGGCACAACTTCACCCCCTCATACATACCTATACCTACCAAGTTTCATTGGTATACCTCAAACAGTTTTTCAGTTATGCTGTCCACAAAATTGATTACGGACGGACGGAAGGACGGACGGAAGGACGGAAAACCCGAAAACATAATGCCTCCGGCGACACTTTGTGGCGGAGGCATAAAAATCAACCAATGCACTCTTGTAGATCTGGCGTCTACCTTAGTGCAAATTTTTGCGAGGTCATGATCCATGACCAAGATCTGAAAGGGGGGCCAAAAAGACCCCCCCGTGGTTTCAAGTCCCTCAAAAAACCCGATGAGATTAGGGTTAAATTACAAGTTACTGGGAGTGGGTAAAAGAAGATATATGTATGAACTGTCCCTGGGAATAGTTGGCATAAATGTACACACACAAGGATGAAATAAAAACAAGTTGCTAAATTGCATTAAACAAAGATGACAGTTGTGAAACTCACATGAGATAAAATGGCAACTCATATTGAGATAAAATAGCGACTGCATGGAAGCGAAAATGTGCTATCGTATTCGCGATAGCAAAGGGTTTTTTTCTTAAATGTCTAGGGTCAACAATATTTCAGGGTCTGTCGGGATAAGCCCATACATTTTTTTTTTCTTGGCGTTTAATATACTTCATCATACAGGCTACATTCATAATCATATTCTTAAGCAAATAATTTGACAAAAACCGCGTCAGTTTGACAGAAATCACTTTACATGCACACTGTACCTGCTTCAGTGATGTCTTCCATCACCTTCCAATGGGATGCATATTTTGCTGCTTCATTTTCATCATCATCTTCTTCCTCCATCTTAATCCATGAGACTGCCATGTCCATCTCTTGTATACTGGAAGGGAGTCTGCAACTGAAAAAAGAAAAGCAAAAAGGGACTGAATCTGTGATCACATGAGATGAATGAGAGGTTTTATTGCACAGGACATGAGACCGCATGTGACAAGCATTACAAAACCAACAAAAAGCTACACACCCCAATTTCGTGTAAGGACTAAAAATGGTGAAACAGATCAACATAGTCTAGACTCTGTGACACGACTTTTTGACATGCTGAACAGGGCCGGATCCAGGGAGGACCGCAACCGGCCCACGCCCCCCCCTTCATTTTTTGTTGAAACAGAAGAAATGAAAAGAAAAAAATGGGGGAGGGGTGCGTGCGCCCCCCTTTAATTTTGTAAACACGCCCCCTCTTTACGGAATTCCTGGATCCGCCCCTGCTGAGAGTAATTCAATATTTTTTAATTTCCTGGGAATGTAAAACAATTTGGAGATGACATTCTTAACTGTTTTATGTAAAATATTTTCTGTAGAATATTCTGATCAGGTATCTTTTCATGTGTTTTTCTTCTAACCCTGTACACACTTTTCACTTCTAACCAAATCACTTTTGAAAGAATACATTAAATGCTATTGACAGCGTTCAAAGTTGGTGTCAGTCTTATGATAGAATATGTGACCTGTCACTTGAAAATCAGCGATATGTCACTAGCATCCAACTGAGAATAATTAGACTTTGGTTGAGGTACCAATAACAAAAAAGGAAATTTTGACTTTTAGGCTGATTGGAAATCATAAAGTTTTATCTACCATGAGCAAAAATTTCAATAGGCCTACTGTACATCAATCTTACCAGAAAAGAGTGAAATATTCAATTAGGTGTCAGTATTTTTGTTCGGCTGCCCAATTTTTGCTGAACAGCTTGAGCAAGGGCTACTGTATGCTCAGCAAATTTCCTAAGTTTCCCCCTAGCAACTGCTCAAAGCTGATTGGCTGGTGATGACATATTTCCCTGAAGTTGTTCATTGCCCAAATGCAAATTTCAGACCATGATCGATATTACAAGTCAAAGCATTTTAGTGTTCTATTGATAAGATGCAGACTTCGGTGTAATAGTTGAAGCAAACAATGACAGTGTGCGCCCTGTCGGGTGACTGGATATAATCCCATAATCAGTTGTGGTCCTTTCTGTTGATTTACAGGTGCATGCCCCTCCCTTGGCAAATGAAATACAAAATGTAGTTCTGAATGGCATGGGCTTCGTGGCTTTTGTGCTTTTACTACTCTGCCTTGTACAATGCACTGGAGACAAGCTCACATGCTCGTAAGCAAAGCAAAGCAAAAAAAAAAAACAAAACAAAAAACACAAATAAATAAATAAAAAAAATCCATATGCCACTTCAGATGGCTTTTTTTATTTCTAGAATGCTAATTGGAGACAGAATTCCTGCTTCAATCTTTCTGCATTTTATGAGTATGAAGTCATGTGCATTATGATGCTTTTTGTGAATTTTCAATAATGCTTTGTACAACGAAAAATACATTATCTTTGCGGAGGATTTTACAACATGTACGCAATACTTTCCCTCTCATGCGACGAACAATAATCTTGGAACAAAAAGAAACCTAGAGCGAGCTTAAAAGAACAATTTTTCTCCATACATAATTACCAATCAATTCCAATGCTCACCGAGTTTGATTTCAAATATCACTCGATGTAAACTTAGTAAAATGCATCTTTTAAAGGACAAGTTCACCTTCATAAACATACAGTAAGGATTGAGAAAATGCAGCAATATTAGTAAAACACATCAGTGAAAGTTTGAGGAAAATTGGACAATCGATGCAAAAGTTATGAATTTTTAAAATTTTCGTGTTCAAACTGCTGGACGAGGAGACTACTACAGCTTGTGATGTCATATAAGTACAACAGTATAAAGACAATGTTAAGAAAATTCAGCATATTTTCATTTTTTTCCCATAATAAAAGAGCATTTCACTTGCCTCTTTCTAAAGGTAGTGGGAATAATATTACCCATGACATATGTCGGTAACGAGTCAAGGGAATGTGTACTTTTGTCAAAAGATGAAATTTTGTGAAATTCACTTTATATTTTCCTTATATTGTTGTACGCATGTGACATCATACATGTACACTGCAGTAGTCTTCTTATCCAGCGGTTACTGCACAAAAACTTCAAAAATTAATAACTTTTGAACGGATTGTCCGATTTACCTCAAACTTTCAATGATGTGTTCTACTAATGTTGCTACATTTTCTCAATCCTTATGTTTATGAAGGTGAATGTGTCCTTTAACAAAATACATCAAATTAAAGCTTTGAGACAAGAGTGTATAAACATCTTGTTACCAGAAAATTTGAAGAATCCCACTTGTAGCTGCTTTTGGTGTGGGAGGTCTCACGTGTTAACAGGGTGTGCTAATCCCATTAATGTCTTCATTGTTGTTGCTATACATACACATTGTAGATGCAGTTTCACATCCTGTCTTTTGTTCAGGACTTTCACTGCACAGAGCACACCTCCCAAATGAGTGTTTTAAATGCTGTAACACAAGATATATTCGTAGCATGAAAATTTCCCAATTACTAAATTGGAGCTGACAGGCTTTCTTGCAGCAAAAAAAAAAAAAAAAAAAAATCACAACTTGCAAACCAATGGCATCCAATGCATGCTGTGTCTAGAACTTTCCTGTGTATTTTAATTTCACGAATTGTGGCACTTGCAAAATCAAAATGCAAGCAAACATTTGTTTTAAAGTATAAGACTGTCCAAACACTACAGAACCTCTTGGCTCAGCACACTTTTTCACAGGGTGTGCCTTCTTTCCAATCAGCTAGCAAAGTCCATTTAAATTGTAACAAGGAAAAGTAGAAATTACGCGGTGCGTAATATATGTCCCCGCCGGAAGTAGCATTTTGTAACAAAATGTGCAATATAGGTAAAAAATCAAGGTCAAAGGTCAAAGAAGTCAAAGGTCAAAATTCTGTGTAGAAGTTTTGAAGCCCTCACCTAGTGCCATCACATAAAGCAAATGGAATCGAAATTGGGTTAGAAATGGCGAAGGAGTAGCATTTTGTAGCCAATGTACAATATAGGTCAAAAATCAAGGTCAAAGGTCAAAGAAGTCAAAGGTCAAAATTCTGTGTGAAAGTTTTGAAGCCCTCACCTAGTGCCATCACTTAAAGCAAACGGAATCGAAATCGGGTTAGAAATGGCGAAGGAGTAGCATTTTGTAGCAAATGTACAATATAGGTCAAAGGTCAAGGTCAAAGGTCACAACTGAAATTCTGTGTAGAAGTTTTAAAGCTCCCATGTAGTGCTATCATATAAAGCAAACAAAATCAAAATTGGCTCATAAATGACAGAGAAGTAGCAAATTGAACATTTTGATCACACACGGACGCACACACGGACGGACGCACGGACGGACGGACGGACGCAAGGACGCACGGACGCACAGACACACACACATACGGAGCCCGTTTCATAGTCCCCTGCTCGAACTCGTTCGGCGGGGACAAAAACTTTCCAGATTAGAATCTAAATGTACACATGTACTCTTTCAGCTCGAATCTATCATACAGTCCACCAAACATTCATGTTTGGTGACTACAGTATTTGTTAGGTTTTGTAATGCAGAGTCACATACTGTATGCCTTTTTTTTTCATTCATGATACTTTACCTACATGTATCCAGTCTTTAAAGCCATATTCACAAGTGGTTCCATAATTGTCCCCGCCGAACGAGTTCGAGCAGGGGACTATGAAACGGGCTCCGTACGTGTGTGTGTCCGTGTGTCCGTCCGTCTGTGTGTCCGTGCAAACGAGAGTATGCTTGTGTGGCTAGGAGAACAATAGTGCACAATAGATGGCCTTTATTCCGTCAGGCTTGTGTGGCTAAAATTTTTGCTTGTGTGTCTATTTTAACAAAAGGGAGAACAAAGGGGTAGACACACAGGTATATCACCGTAAGGTCGTCCGTGTGTGCGTCCGTGTGTGATCAAAATCTTCAATTTGCTACTTCTCTGTCATTTATGAGCCAATTTTGATTCTGTTTGCTTTATATGATAGCACTACATGGGAGCTTTGAAACTTCTACACAGAATTTCAGTCGTGACCTTTGACCTTGACCTTTGACCTATATTGTACATTTTGCTACAAAATGCTACTCCTTCGCCATTTCTAACCCGATTTCGATTCCGTTTGCTTTATGTGATGGCACTAGGTGAGGGCTTCAAAACTTCTACACAGAATTTTGACCTTTGACTTCTTTGACCTTTGACCTTGATTTTTGACCAGTATTGTACATTTGGCTACAAAATGCTACTCCTTCGCCATTTCTAACCTGATTTCGATTCCGTTTGCTTTATGTGATGGCACTATGTAGGTGATGACTTCAAAACTTCTACACAGAATTTTGACCTTTGACCTTGATTTTTTTACCTATATTGTACATTTTGCTACAAAATGCTACTCCTTCGCCATTTCTAACCCGATTTCGATTCCGTTTGCTTTATGTGATGGCACTAGGTGAGGGCTTCAACACTTCTACACAGAATTTTGACCTTTGACTTCTTTGACCTTTGACCTTGATTTTTTGACCTGTATTGTACACTTTGCTACAAAATGCTACTCCTTCGCCATTTCTAACCCGATTTCGATTCCGTTTGCTTTATGTGATGGCACTAGGTGAGGGCTTCAACACCTAGACACAGAATTTTGACCTTTGACTTCTTTGACCTTTGACCTTGATTTTTTGACCTGTATTGTATATTTTGTTACAAAATGCTACTTCCGGTGGGGACATATATTACGCACCGCGTAATTTCTACTTTTCCTTGTTAATGATGAAGTTCATCTAGTTACAGCTTGTAATTGTCATTACCAAAAAAAAAAAAAACAGTTTTATTTCTGGGCAAAAACCTGTCCAAACAAATGCTTCCTAATCTATGAGAGGGCAAAATTTCGTCTTTGCTCAGTAGTGACATGTCTGGTACAAATGAACAACTAAACAACGAAAATACATAGAGTGGATAACATTGTGACCCAAATTTCTTCATTGTAACTGGAATTGGGCAAGTCCAAGGTAAGGTCCCCTCAGAAGGCAAAATTTAATCTTTGCTGAATATTGACATGTTTGGTATCATTTTGAAGCTTATGAGTTGAAGTTTTGATTTCCAGGGAGGAAAATACGATTAATTTCAAGGGCTTCATTTGCATAAATGTGAAATACAGCATTACGTATAGGACATTTATAAAATTCATATTTATTCAAAGGAAAGCAAATTATATTTGATTAATATGTGGACATAAGAAGTTCATCAAATAGTTTACACGTAACTTGGTATGAAAATTTAGGGATTATGCAAATGATTATTCAAATTAGCTTGTGTCCTATCATGAGATGTCCCATACATAACAAATTGAGGTCATTTTTTTTAGGTTTTTTCTAAAATTTCTAAGGTTATTTGAATGCCCTTCTGGGAAGTTCTAATTTATTGTTTAAAGAAGTTAAATACCACAGAAAGAAGAAAAAATTGTTAAAGATATATTTTCAATCAAGCAATTAAATAATGTTACGTATGGGAAAAATGTGTTACGTATGGGACATCCTCATACATATTGCATGTGAATGCATGTAGCTAGCTGGGAAGGTCTCTCAGTACACAAATCGTCAATCATCCTGCAGACAGGATCCCAACTTTGCAGCTACTTTTGAATTGAAACAATACTAGTACTTGACTAAACAATTTTCAGAAAGGGGGAGGGGAAGATGCAAAAATGCACAATGAAAATCAGCATTAAAGGGATAGTATAGTTTTCGTAGAAATACAGATTCAGTTTCAATGTTTTACAAGATGATTGGGAGCCCCTAATATGAATTATCAAAGAGCATACAATTCTAAGACTAGAGAAATTCAAAGTTTATTTGATGAAGATCCAATTTGCAAGGGATGAGATCTCAAAAAAACAAACAAATACAAAGTAAAATGAAGTGGTCCTAATGAAAAATTATTTATTTCTGGATATCTCAGTTATTCAGTTTTTAGTAGTAGTCACGACAAAAATCATGGGTATACATACTGAGGAGGGACTCATATAAACAACCTAATAGTTAGACAGATACAACTTGTATCATATTGTTTATCTACTCCATCACTACGGATCCACGCAACAGGTATTGCATTTATTAAAATTAATATTTCTTGGTTTTTTTTTGGAAACTGAATGGCAAACTGCCCTTCATCAATGGAAGTAAACACTTAACTATTCAATTTTTACTAGTTCTATTCTGATAAAAAATACAGGGCATGCATACTCAGGTTGGTCATAAAAATATAGAATATGGTTAAATATGATTATGATGGTAAACATTTGGATAATATTGATTCCCTTGACAATCTGGATCATTATTTGAGTAATTTCAACAAATTCTACTTTAAAAAAAATGCGAAATACCCATAAATATGGTTCTCCACACACTAAACGAATGGGGGACAAAGGGCATGCATACAACGTTCAGGTTGGTCATAAAAATTATAAAATATGATGCAAATATGATTATGATGGTAAATATCTGGGGAATATTGTTCCCTTGACAATCCGGATCAGTATTGAGTAGCTTCAACTGATTTTACTTCAATAATTATGCAAAATACCAATTAACATGGTTCTCCACACACTAAACAAATGGGGGACAAAGTGTTCCATACGTAACTGTCCCATTCATAACACGTCATGTCCGTCTTTAATCAGAACCTGTGATTAGAGCATTTTGCCTCATAACTTACCTCTGATAATCTTGAGTGTTGTGACATTCATCACAGAGAGTTACAAGTTGTAGAATGAAATACTTTCAGAGAGATTGGGGGTTAAAAAAAGTGTTCAAAAAAAAACAAAATTTTTCTGGTCCCATACATAATGGCACATAAATATATACACTGTATTTTTTTTATTTATGATCAAAGGCCATTAACACTATTTTTCAGGTCATAAAAGTCTCTGAATGTCCCATACGTAACGCCCGCGTTATCTTGGACTTGCCAAATTTCATTATAACTGTGTTCATTATAACGGGAGTGCACTGTACAACCTTGAAATTTTCCACCTGATGTCCCATTCGGTGTAGAAATGCCCACAGACGTGTACTGTGCAAGTAGGCCTACACATTTTTTTTTTTCACTTGTTTTAGTACTTACATGTATAGGAAACCAAAACCGAAAGAGAAACATGGATTGAGTGAAAGCAGCAACATTAGTAGAACACATCAGTGAAAGGTTGAGGAAAATTGGACAATCGGCGCAAAAGTTATGAATCTTTACTTTTAAAGTTTTGGTGCTGGAACTGCTGGATGAGGAGACTACTAGAGGAGTATTGATGTCATGTGTGGACAACAACAGTCAATACAAAGAAAATATAAAGGGAATTCCACAAAAATTCACTTTTCTACCATAATGAAAGAGCACTTGACTAACTGCTTTCAGAAAGCATGGGGAAAAATTGCTACCCTCAACATGTCAGTATCAAGTTGATGGAATTGTAATTTTCATGAACAATAAATTTTTGTGGAATTTCCTTTACTTTTTATACCTCAAGTGGTACTTTCTTTACGTTGTTGTCCAGACATGACATCATAACCTCTAGTAGTCTCCTCATCCAGCGCGGTTCCTACACCAAAACTTTAAAGGGAAGGTAAACCCAAAGAGCAACATGGATTGAGTGAAAGCAGCAACATCACTGGTAGAATACAGTGAAAGTTTGAGGAAAATCGGACAATCGATGCAAAAGTTATGAATTTTTAAAGTTTTGGTGTTGGAACCGCTGGATGAGGAGGCTACTAGAGGATATGACGTATGAGTGGACAACAATACAAAGAAAATATAAAGGAAATTCAACAAAAATTCACTTTTCTAGAACTATGAAAGAGCAGTGGACCAACTGCTTTCAGAAAGCAGGGGGAATAATTGCTACCCTTAACATATGTCAATATCAAGTTGATGGAATTTGTAATTTTCATGAAAAATGGATTTTTGTAGTATTTTCTTTATATTTTCTTGGTATTATTGTCCACTCATACGTCATAACCTCTAGTAGTCTCCTCATCCAGCGGTTCCAACAACAAAACTTTAAAAATTCATAACTTTTGCATCGATTGTCCGATTTTCTCTAACATATGTCCTGCCCCATTATGTCAATAATCGAGTGTAAGAAGAACAAAATCTCTTTCCAAATTCTCTTCAGATTTTATTCTTTATCATCTGTACATGTACATTTGCAGATTTCCTTGGTCAGACAGTGGCAGAAAGCAAAGAGGAACTGTTAATAAAATTACAGCTATACCTAACTGCGACCAGCCCCAACGTGCAGCGTTCGGCCTTGCGGTCTCCGGGGCTAAGCTAGACCTAGATCACAGTGGTGTAATGTGATAAGCAGAGTCCCTCCAAGGAAGTGTATTGGTAGCAACACCAGTGAAAGAGAAAAGAAAGACCCATTTTATCAGGGCAGTTAAAAAATGTGGATAACCGGTTAACTGTTGGTGTTGGTACCACAGTCGCTCCGTCAATGACAATGTCAATGACCTGACTGAGGTGCTAACACTGAGGTGCTAATACTCAGTTTTCAACAGCACAAATTTAGGCAGATGACATAAATTTTACACAAAGGTAAATTCTCCTACAATGTAGATGCCTCCCACCCAGAACGAAAACAGGAACTAACGGGCAGCCGAACTAGCGTAACTAGTACTGAAGTAGAAGTACAAGCTGACCTGGACTCCCTTTTGGAATGATCCTCAATTGGCAACTAAGATTGAAACAATGAAAGGAATGACACCCTATTCTATAAGCTGATAAAGCTAAATAGGGGTGGTAACTCCCTGACACAGGACCTCCCCCTCCTGACTTAGTACAAGGACATCACCTTTCATGCTAAGAAGGTCATGGAGGGCTGGCATGCCTATTTACGAGACCTCTCAGCCGATGCCGATAGAGATGATCCACACCCTCCACCTACATGCCACCAAGAGGGCACAGATACTCAACCATCATCCTCTTCTCAGCTCTTTCATGCAACACTTCACAATAACAACATGCAAGGCACAGGGGACAACACTCTCACTCTCACTTCACACCATATCGATGATGCCATTCTGAAGCTCAAGACAGGCAAAGCTCCGGGCCTCGACAACATCACCACTGAGCACCTGGTCCACTCAGGTCCGATCCTCCACAGGCTGCTTCTCCTTCTGCTCCAGAACTCCATCAGACTAGGACATCTTCCTGTACCTCTGAAAAAGGCTGTCATCATCCCACTACACAAAGGAGGAAACAAACCGGTTAATGACCCATCCAGCTACAGAGGAATCTTGCTGACCCCAAACACTGTCTAAGCTTCTGGAAACAACTCTGAAGCTGAGGATAGAAGACTCTTTAACAGGAGTCAGTATCCCAGATGAACTCCAGTTTGGATTCCAAGCAACCAGATCCTGTGTGCTTACATCAATCACCCTTCAGCTGATCCTAGAACTCAACTTTGTCCAAAAAAAAAACAAAACAAAACAAAACATACCTAGCACTCCTAGATGCAGCCAAAGCCTTTGACTGTGTACGGCATTCTGGCTTATTCCAGAAGCTCTCCACCACACCAATCCCATCTGAAGTCCAATGCACTCTCGCCGAAATGTACAAAGGAGCAGCTAGTCGGGTCCTGTGGAAAGGTGAAGTCAGCTCCACTTTCCCACAGTTCGACAAGGAGGAATCCTCTCCCCCCCCCCCCCCCCCTTCTATACAGCATCTTCATAGATGGGCTCATAAAGGTGATGAGAGCTGAAGACCTGGTCTACCACTTCCATAATTTGTGTGCTGGGGTACACTGTAGCTGTCTTGGCAGATGACGTTGCTCTGATTGCCTCGTCAGCAGAGGAGCTGCAAAGGATGCTCAACACTACCCAAACCTATGCCAACACCTGGAAATACAAGATTAACCCTACGAAGAGTGCCATCTTAGTCTTCAGCCACAAATGCAACAATACTCACACCTGGCATCTGAACATCGAGCAAATCCAGGAAGTCAACCAACACCCCCACCTAGGCATCACCAAATCAACACAACCTGTAGACCCAACTCCTAACATCATCACCAAGGGATATACATGTAATACACTGTTCTCCCTCACTGGAGGATCAGCCTCGCGGAACAACTTCTGGCCACCCATCATTGCAAAGCTCTGGTCCGCTTACTGTATCCCCAGGATGTTGTATGGGATTGCCGTTGTGAGGCTCAACAAACGTTCTCGGGAAAAGCTTGACTCCGCACAGGCTGTCCTCTTCAAGAAACTCCTTGGCCTCCCCAAAAGTGCTGTTAATGAAGCTGTGTTCCTTCTGACAGGCATCCTTCCTCTCTCCCTTCATGCTGATCTCTTCACTATCCTCTCCTTCGGACAACTAGTCACACTGCCTCCAGACAGATTTGAGCACAGGATCCGTCTTCATGCACTTGCAAGCAACACCCCCTCCATCCCCTACTGGAAGCAGCTTCTCATCAAGCTGAATTTACCTCCTCTCCTCTCAGACACCCCCAACATCGACTACCCAAGCTGGAGAAGGCTGTGTCGTCGAGCTGTCCACAATCACCACATTGCACAGATTCGCTTTGCCGTAGATACAAGGCACTCCCTTGCTCTATGGAAACAGTGTAGAAGCCTGCCAACCCCTACTAGTCTGTTTCCAGCTTCCCTGCCTCCACACCTCCGCAATGCCTGTACAAGACTCCGCTCCCAGCTCGCAACTGGCACCTACCCAACACAGTATGGTACCGCCTGATGTCCATAGGCAAGTCCTCCACCCCCATCTGCAGACTCTGTGGAGAGGAGATAAAAACCCACTTTGTTGCTTCCTGTCCTACCCTTCAGACCCATAGAGCTGCTTTGATCCAGCAAATCAGTGCACTCAACCCTCCAGACCAAGTCATCCAGGATTTCACAGCAAATGACATCCTCATCTTCACCACTAGCATTCTGTTTCCCTGTCTCTCATTACCTACAGTCAAACTCGGATACCTCGACGTCAGATAAGCCGAATATCACTTACCTCGGGGGCAAAATGTAAGTCCCGATTGTTCCTATGGAGTTTCCGAGTATCCAAATTCGTGTAGCTCGAAAAAAGATAACTCGAAGTTCGGTTACTTCGAAGGGAAATCTACTGTCCCGATCTTAATTAACTTATTGTTTTTCCCAGCATGTTGCTCGAATCGAAATTGCAAACATCACTCAGCATCTCTGATTAAGCGCGCGTGGACAGCGAAGACATGTCACAAATCTTTTCACACTCGATTGTAAATATTCTGAGACCAGAACAATCGCGCCCAATTAAGAAATACCCGGTACACAGCTGACAAGAAAAATCCCCAACACCTACCTACACACGTACACAGTATGCACATAGCACCAGTGCTAATGGGCGTGCCTAACGATAGCACTACGCTCTGCCCATCATCTTCTTTTCTTTAACCACTGTGTTCTGATTTTTGCTTATGATACTGTAAAATATGATATATTCGCAACATGAATTTTTCGCGAATTGGAGCCCACTGCCTTTTTTGGGGCATTAAATTTTCGCGAACTGCCACTGGCATTCAATGCAAATAGTGTAGACAAGAACTTTCACGTGCATTTTAATTTCGCGAATCTTGGCGCTCGCGAATTTCGCGAAATTAAAATGCACGCGAAAATTCCTTGTTTTACAGTAGTCATACCGTGCGCGTAGATTTCTTAACTGTCGTGGCGCACCTGCTTACTTGTTGACAGTTACGGTATATCTTTGGCATTAATCATGCTCCACTGTTAAAACATCAATCTCCTGCGTAGTGCCTTTTTTGTTTACTTTTTTTTTTGCCTTTCACGAAGTTTGTTTCATTTATTCTTCTCTGAGAACGCAAGCACTGAAACTTTTTTTTTCCAGCAATGCGATTATGAAAATAGTGCGGTGTATGATCTGGCAATACAGGCCGAGCATATTAAATGAAGAATAGAATACTGTAAAAGTGGAAATTTTCGCGGTGTTGAAATTTTCGCACATTTCGCGCAACCAAAAACTAGCGCGAAAATAAAAGCACGCGAATACTTTTGCTTGCCATATGTTCCTGTGCGTGATGTCTTGATTCCGCGGAATTAAAACCACGAGAAACTCTTCTTACCCGGCCAAGCGTGAAAAATTAGTCACGCGAAAATATCCACTTTTACAGTAGACAGGGCTCCACACTAACTTTTATCGGGCCACCAATATTATTGATTTTATTTTTTTGGTGGTCGAAAGTAAATTCTGGTGACACACACACACAAAAAAATCAAGAAAAACATTAGAAAAACTAAATCGGTCCTACTACACATAGAAAAATTAATGTTAAACATTATTGAAGTGATACAGATGCCCATGTCTAAAACTAATGAATAGAAAATTCAATCATCTTATTCTGTGTTTTAAGATTTGGCAAATAGGCGTAGAGATTATTATAAAAGTTGATGCCTATATAATAAGGAGATCAAAACTTACTTTTGAAAAGAGAAAATGGGAGCATTTGCTGACATTTGTTAGCATCCGACATTTGTTTTAGCATTGTAGAAAGCCGAAAGTTACCGTAATTCATTTTTAATGTGAAAGCAAACAACCGATATTCATTTTACAATCTTCAATACGGAGCTGAATGCTATCCTAATCCATAAATCCAAACGTGAAAGCAAACATTCGCTATTTGTTTTAGCATCTAACTGAGCGGATTAATACCGTTAATCATTTCCAATTATACCCCTCACAAAATGCATCTCGTCCTCTGATTGGTCGAGAGCACTGTAAACAACAAAACATAATTCTACCATACAAGTGCGCGAAAAAGACTATACTCCCTAGGGAAATGGTAAAAACTATACCACGCTGGTGATTTTTGGTGATTTCATGTACAAATGAATGGGTATCGCGGCGCCTTAGATCACTGCACTTCGCGAGAACCACAAGGCACGCATACACTCAATGCGACACGGGTTACGTTAGAGAGACTCAGACTCAGACTCTTATAAAGCCCTCATTCTACGTTACAACAGAGTAGGCGATATCGTAGATCTATAATTAGACAACAATAAGCAAGCTAGGGTTCTTCGAGGTACCGTAGGCCTTTGGGGAGTTCATGCTTCGCCGTTTGAAAGTTGGTCTCGCAGTTCACTATTTAAACTCGAGCGACCCACCCAAAAGATGTTGACAAACGAAACTGCAGTAGATACTAACTGCTAGTAGTAGTAGTAGGCCTGCTGTAACGTTAGCGCTAGTTAAGCCTAACGTTAGTTCTACCTGTCTAACAGTAAGCAAATAATCAACGTTGGTGAAGGTGATGGGACAAACTATCACTTCCGAGGCGATCTGGATGTAGCTATCTTTCCGAAGCGCAGCTGAGGAAAGATAGCGTACACATTCAGATCGCCGAGGAAGTGATAGTTTGTCTCATTGCCTGAAACTAAAAGTTGATTATTTGCTTTATATTCCACATCTAGGGTCCTAGAAATTCCCATTTTATTCCACATCTGAAACCGTTTTAGCTGTCTTTAGGTATCCTTAGGGCTTTGACTACGTGTGCGCGTAGATGACAAACAATGAATTTGCTGCGCGCATGGCGCGGCACCGAAGTGAAAGTGCGTTGCACTGTGTACTATCAAGTGACCTAGGTCACATGATAGTCCACAGTGCAACGCACTTTTATTTCGCGCGTACTCATCTTGCGTTAGGACTGTGTGGACTGTGTGGAGATCAGCGAAACAAAAGGGACTATCAACATAGAGTGTAACGAACTTTTCTTCTCAGGTGATGTGATGGGCAAAACTACGCTTCATCACGTGATCAACTCTGGACCAATCCTATTGCAACATTCTTAGTATGTGGAATATAATAGGCCCTATTTCCCGTAATCTCATTCCTAATAATTATTTTTTAGAGTGTCTATTAAATGAGTAAGTTAGAGTCTAACTTGTTCACTGTTTACGTTAGAACACCGTACGAATCACACGAATTTACAGTGGCACTCGATGCTTTAAATTAATTGCTAGAATTTTTCCAGTGCCTAATCTAACCTTATACGCTGTTACTGAATGCTACCCAAATTTACAATGTATTATAGGCCTACTTGCATTTTAACAGGAAATGATAGTCCATATTCATGTACAGACATGACAGCTAGGTAGAAAAGACGACAGAAAACACAATCAACTGCAGCTCACAGTCACATCGTTGATCAGCTCTCAAGAGCACGCACATCATCACCGCACTGGCAACCGAACGTACTTGTTGACAGATCGGATAGGCGTATTGCATGTATGAAGCGCGTAGTGAGTTTGCAGTTTGCGCATGTTTACCAGTACGTTGTACAGCAATGCACCGAGTACACTTCAGCGGCTGAGCGCGCAGTTGTTTCTTCATAGTACGCGTACGCGCTGCCCTCCTGCTGAGCTGCTTTCCCGAGCGTGAATGACTAGTCAATCTTCTTGAAAAGTAAAGCAAGATGCCCTTAAAAAAGAGGTAAATTACAGAATACCAGCAGTCAAATACTCTTAAATTCATTGGGAGGGATATAAAACAAATATACCAGGCCAATTTTTCGAGGCACCAGTTGAAACTATGTGCCTTCGGTGACTTCAGTAGCACTATTTTCTTCGGGGCTGCGCCCCTCAGAAAATAGTGCTACTGAAGTCACCTCATGCGCATACATGTAGTTTCAACCAGAGCCTCTCAGGCCTGGTATATTTGTATAATGTAAAAGCAACAATCTGTTATTTTTGCATCGTACTGAGCAAAATATTACCGTTATTCATTTCAAATATCCAACATTTATTTTATCACCGCACGGAGCCGAATATTACTGTTTTTCATTTTTTAACGTCAAGGCAGACATCACCATCAAACGTACAGTAACTGAATGTTGCTGATATTAATTTAAACTGTAATATCAAATATTCATTTTTTTTTTTTTTTTAGCAGCGTATGGGGCAGAATACAATTGTATTACTGCTATTCACTTCCAAACATGTCAAACGTAAAAGCAATCATTCGACATGTATTTTAGCACCCTCCGGAGCTGAATGTTATTGACATCTACTTTTGAACGTAAAAGCACACATCCGGCATTTATTTTATCATCGTACGGAGTTGAATATTATTATTTATTTCAGAACATCAAAGTAAACATCCGACATTTATTTTAGCATCTTCCGGAGCTAAATGTTATTGCAATTTACTTTCAAACGTAAAAGCAAACATCCAGCGTTTATTTTATCATCGTAGGGAGTTGAATATTATTGTTACTCATTTCCGAACGCCAAAGCAAACATCAAACATTATTTTTACAATTGAACGCAGCTGAATGTTACTGTTATTCATTTCAAAATTTAAAAGCAAACATCAGACAATTATTTTAGCATCATTTGGAGCAGAATATTACTGCTAATATTCACTTCCGGACATAAAAGCGATCATCTGACATATATTTTAGCATCTTCCAGAGCCGAATGTTATTGCTATGTCCTCTCGAAAGTATAAGGAAACATCCGATATTTATTTTTTAGTTAAACCATTGTACGGAGTTGAATGTTATTGTTTTTTATTTCCGAACATCAAAGCAAATATTCGACATTTATTTCAGCGTCTTCCGGAGCCAAATGTTATCCTTATGCATTTCCGAACGCAAAATCAAATATCTGACATTAGTTTTAGCACCATACGAATCTGAGTCATCGTTATTCATTTCCAAAAGTATGAGCAAACATCCGACGTTTATTTTAGTATCATACCGAGTCGAATATTACCATTATTCATATCCACAATTAAAAGCAAACATCTGACATTTATTTTAGCATCTTACGAAGCTGATTGTTATCGCTGTTCATTTTCAAAAGTAAAGGCAAACATCCTACTTTTTTTTGTGGCGAGATCAAAATCTTATTTCTAAAATTTTGATTTCAATTCCGATTTTCATTCATTCAATCATATAAAAGTCGATTCAATTCCAATTGACAAGCATGCAAACAATCAGTAGGCACTTGTATATTAAACCATGTTGAACATCGATAAACGTTGAACATTGATAAACGTCGGATAAGTCGAAGAAAATTCGACGTACGCGTAGGCTCGAAATTCGCGTACGTCGAACCATTTTCTTCGGTCCCGACGAATTCGAGGTATCAGAGGTTGACTGTACCTCTCTCTCTCTGCTGTACGACCCACTGCCTCCGATACATTCTCAAAATTCACCTTGCACGCCTGAACCTTATATTACAGCTCAACGCGGATAACCGCTGATCTCCGAATACCGGAGGAAGAACAACTTCAACAAGCAAGAAGAAGAAGATTCAATGAAAATTTACTCACCAACTTTATTTCACGTAGGTGGGACTAAAATTACGTTGCTAGCGATTGATCCTAATTTTTGTGCGCACTTTTTTACAGCCGCCAATTGATTGTCGTGATCAAGTTTATGCGATGATGCCACTTCGTTTCCTTCCAAATTAAGCTCCAACGACAGTAGTTGTAAAAAAAAAAAGGCTTAATTGCAGAATACCCCACCAATGCTTCGTATGTGTTGGCGAGCCAACGATCTACGATGTGAATTACCTAGACCTAGTTGGCGAGCCCACGGCCTACGATGTACTTCCCGTAACGTATGTGTGCGTGCAACGCAAATTGCAGAATACCCGGACCCCGCACAATAATAATATACTACATCGTTGGCGAGCCAACGACCTACGATGTGAATTACCTAGACCTTCTAGTTGGCGAGCCAACGACCTACGATGTACCGGATGTACTTCCCGTAAGATATTGTGTGCATACCACCTACCAAAGACTACTGAACTACTGGTATAATCCCCACAGAATTATACTTAGTAATATACATCGTTGGCGAGCCAACGATCTACGATGTGCTTCCCTTTACCTGGCGAGTCAACGACCTACGAATACGATGAGAATTACTTAGTTGGCGAGCCAACGGCCTACGATGTACTTCTGTGTACATGCCACCTACAAAATATACATATAGGCCTACTACCACTAGCTGTTGTACTCGTACATCGTTGGCGAGCCAACGATCTACTGAAGGACGATGTGCATGCTGCTATGGACAGCTATTTACGGTGCTGGCAGTGACGTCATAGATGCGTCGTTGAACATCGTTGGTTCGTTGGCAGCTATTTTATAGTAATCCTTTCTACTTCACATCGTAGGTCGTTGGCTTACTTTTTTAACACGCTCTCGTCCGCGTCGTGCGGGGAAAACAGTGCAGGGTAAGAGTATACCCCACACAAAATATAATTTTGTATCGTTGGCGAGCCAAAGGCCTACGAGTACGATATACTTGATTTGATTTATTTGATTTATTTATTCTCGGTATGCCATTTTTTTTTTTCAAATACATCAACTTTCTGCAATTTCATTAACAAAGTACAAAATACCAGTAGTATACTTTATACAATTTTCATCATTTTCATCAATTATGCAATACATCTGTAGTATAATTACATGAGAAACATGTTTATAATTTGCATACAGAACGATTGCCAATAATAAGCACAACACTTGACTGTTTGGCAACTGATAACAAATAACATTATAGTGAAGAAAAACAAGAGGGTCCAACAGGATGCTCGTGGAATAAGAGTTAGGGAGAGGGAGAGAGAGAGGGAGATAGAGAGAGAAGAAGAAGAAGAAGAAGAAGAAAGGAAGGGGAGGAGATGATAAAAACCTCCGGATACTAGTCTCGCCAGATCAACTCGACATACCTCTATACCTAGACACATACATACATGCACATACTGTATTTATACTAATAAATTACAGTGATGTATTCACATAATAAGTGTTGCTTTTGTCTTGTAAAAGTTACATTGAATGAGAAAGAGAGAAAAAGAGAAGAAGACAAAAAGCAATCATCTACATACACAGCATAAATTTCTACGTGCCCTTTCAGGGCATGACGTTATATTGATCTATGATTCGCCCGACATAACATGAATAATGAACAACAGAGAAGGAATGAATCCCAGTGGATCAGAGGAGCACTGTGTACTGCAGGTGGATCCGCACGTCCCGGAACGTGTTTGCACGCATGCCACCTATTATCACAATAACTTCACTACGTTGTAGTACTTGTACATCGTTGGCGAGCCAACGATCTACGATGTGCTTCCCTTTGCCTGACGAGCCATAGACCTACGTCGTGAATTAAATAGTTGCAGCGAACCAACGACCTACAGGCTAAGGCCCTCTCGCTGTTTAATGGGCAAGCGAAGCGAGCCCAGCCGAGCGCGACAGTAACCCCCCTCAGCTGGGCTCTCTTCACCATAGTGAGAGGGCCTTGACAAAAGGCTAGTAATTAGCTAAGAGCGCCATTCCCCAGCTCACGCCTTTATACGTTACGTAACTCAATCACATAATGGCCAATATCTCCACAGTATGTGTGTGTACTTTAATAATAGTAACTGGTATGACTGTATTATATACACTGTAACTCGTGTAACTTTGTAATTGCAAAAAGTATGATTTTATGTTTTCTTCTTCATAAAGATTCATTGTTTATACATGTTAATGCTTTGTAGGATATTATTGATCTTTTTTTATTATTCATAGTGAAATAATTATTTCCATTGTCATACCATATACCCGAGGATTTCTTTTAAAAAAAAGCGAACATCACAACTCACTCACTCACTTAGAACTGAAGAATATTGATTGTGTTAGTTTACAAGATATTTTTATTTCATGTAATGTGTTTGTAATGTATTATGTGCTCTTAAAGGGGAAGGCTAGTAACTGATCAGTGGGAATCAGTCGGAATGATGGAGGATGATTGTTCCAATCCTTGTGGGATTCATTTAAGAGTACACTATATATTTATTCTTGTGTGAAAATTATTTGCTTCATAATGGTCTCATATTCAAGTAATGTGCAGTTTAATGTTTCCAGGTAAGCGTCCCTGGTCAGTGACGGGGCATTAATCTGCACATTACTTGAATATGAGACCGTTCTGAAGCAAATAATTTTCACACAACAGTAGATATATAATGTACTCTTAAATAAATCCCACAAGGATTGTAACAATCATCCCTCAGCATTCCCACTGATTCCCACTGATCGGTTACTAGCCATCCCCTTTAAAGTTTTCAGTGATGAAATAAATATGATAATTGTTTTTTTTTTTACCCTCATACCATTTATCGGAGTATTTACTCTAACACAAACATCAAAGCAGCAAGTCAGGCACTCAAAGTATTATTGTACTTATAACCTCAAATCATTGACTGTTATTTTGCAATACATATTTGTTTCATGGAATGGGTTTGTGGGACTGTATTATGTTTTCTTAAAGTTTTTACTTCTGAATGTATGACTATAATTGTCATATTTTCCTCACTATCAAGTGTCATACCATATGCTAGAATATTTGGAAGCCGATCAACATTTAACACAACATCAAACATCAAGTCACTCACACAGATTACGGTACTTATGACCTAAAATGATTGATTTTGTTATTCTGTATTGTCTTTTTCTTCTTGAAACACAAAAATCTTAATGCTACCAGTCACTCACTCATTTAAAGTATTCATATGACCCGGAATGATTGAAAAAAAAAATACATCACATAATAGTGTTACAATTCTCTTCTTTAATAGAATATCTAATTAATTTACAAATGTACATACATAAGCAAGATGTTTTGAAACTTGAGATATGATTCTATATTTACATATGAGTGTATATATGCTTGTACATAACCAAGATTTGTTCAAAATTTAAGACATAATACTAAAAACTTAAGCTCAAAGTAATGATATATTCATACATTAACTTTCTGTCATATCTGCAGGTTTCAATATACATGTTTGTATATATTTAACCTTTTCAACATATTCACATATTTAAATATACATACATGCCATTATATTTACATATTTACATGTACAACAATGACATGCTTCGAACAAGAGACGTGATTCCATATTTCCATATACACATATGCATTAATGATTTTTTTCAAATTTTAAGACATGATTCTATAATTGAGCTCAAAGTAATGTACAGTCAAATGTATGTATTAGCATTCTGACATGTCTACATGTAGGTTTGGATATTCGCTTTACCTGTTTCGTTAACATAATTTAGAGCACAGCTATTCGTTATTAGATCAAAGTATATGTATTTCCGCGAAAATCCTGAGTGACATGCCAAAACCGATATTACATTTACCACTTTATTCCATGAAAAAATGAAATTTAAAAAAAATCTTTCTATAACCGTCAAAAGTTGTTTTGAAAATTAATTGTTTGCATTTATGTTTAAACCTATATGGCTGCATAATACCTATATGTTATGAAATAACAATTTTTATTTTCATGTCTATGCAACTTTTAACACGAATGAAGATATATTTTTGAAAAAGGAATAAAAAGGTAATATACAAGCACTTCAAAATTATGGTTTATGAAATCAATTCAGATCGGGGCTATGTAAAATTTATTCGAAATGTATAGATTTAACAACACTTAAATGAAACGAAATTGGCATTTAAGGAACCTTTCAAAACAAATTCTATATATCGTGCTCATATACTGTTGTAATAGTATACTCATATTGTTATCAAATAAAAAAACGCGTATAATATGCATTTGGAAACCCTGATTGGATATATTTCAAAATCAAACAGAAAATGACATAACGAATGTCATCCAAACGTAGGTAAGAATGCATTTTGAAGTAAAAAAAAACCCAAAAAGTTAACGTAGTATTGGCGAACCTTATACAATTTAACAGACAATCAACTTGGTGTGTTTGAAAGCAATTAAACTTAAATTGAATCGATGATATACGAGATGAACCCTATGAAGGGAGTTTTCTTTCAGTTCTTCATTTGCTCATATATAGATAATTTTGACTCCATACTCTTTCCACTTGCAACTAAAACATTTTTCATGTTAGCAGTCACGCAGGATGGAATCTTCTTCAGCAACTTATTGCGTTGAGAAAAAAAAATTAACATGACACTGAATCGATGATATACTAGATGAATGATGAACCCTATGAAGGGAGGTATTCTTTCAGGTCTTCATTTACTCAGTTAAGATTGACTCCTTACTCTTTCCACTTGCAACGAGCGCACTCCTCATGTTACCAGTCACGCAGGATGGAATTTTCTTCAGGTACGCTGCGCTGTAATCCTCTCTGCTCAGCAGGTCGAAATTGTCCCAGTCGATGGCCTCGGGGTCGCGCTTGACAAATACAACTGAAGACTTGCTGCGTGATCCACTGCGAATCGACGTCACCTCCCCGACGTCCTTCAGGTCCGACAGCGCCCTGGAAAACTCGGCGCCGCTTACGCTCCTCATGGACTTGGTGCACGTAGATTTGAAGGAACGGTAGGTTAGCACGCTCCCCGGTGTTCTCGCAACAGCGGCAGCAACGGTGGTTGGTGTTGGTTGCTCTTTTGGCGGAGTGGTCACTTGGGCAGTCAGATCTCGAAGTTCCTGGAAACATTGAAATAAAAAAAAGAATGATTAGATAAGTTTCATTATTACCTGCTTTAACTGAAATGGAAACAGTACTATCAGCAACATATTTCAAGTAAATTGAAAAATCAATAAATTACAGAAAAAATAACTATATTTACGAAATAATCACCTGCTCTATAGGCAAAGAACTTTTTAGTGTTTATAGTGTTTATATATATAAGAGCACTTTAACTTGAAAAATAATTTTACGATCACCTTGCAGACATCGATTATTGGTATTTTGTCCATTTGTCAAATCAATTCATATGCTTTTATATTATCAGAAATAAAATGAAATGTTAAAGTCATGACTTAATTCAATCAATAAAAAAGTAAACATTTCCAGGTATCATTAAGTTTTTAAAATTGCGTGATATCTGCAATATATTTACATAATCGTTTAGGTTACGATATATTACTTACCGTAAGAAAAGTCTCTTTCTGTCCCTCGACGTAATCGACGAACTTCTGAGCTGCCACGAGGCTTTCCATGCCGATCACGTAGTCCGGTGAAGCAGGCGCAACTCCACTGAGCAGGTTCTCGATCACCGATGTTAGGACGTGGATTGGTGCAGCCAGCCGAACGATGAGGTCAAACTTCTTGGTCTGTGGTGGCGTCAGTCCTTCAACAATGGCCTGGTTGATTGATTCTATGTACTGTTCGTTCAGCTTTTCAAGTTCCTCTTCACATTCTTGTGTGAAAGAGTACTCCACTCCTTTTTCGTGAAGGTTCTCCACGATCTGCAGAACATGTGTGATTGTCGGCGATCCACGGTCGAGGAGACGACGGCGTGCTTCTCGCGTATCGCTAGGAAACGGTCGCAGACAGTCTGGGAAGTGGATTAAGAGTCTCTCGATCATGCCGCTTCCTGTATCGAGAGCGGTCAGTAGGTGGGCTGCTGGTCCTGGTTGCGTTGCACCCAGGATGGAGAATGCACGTCCAGCTTCTATTTCTCGCTTGCTTTGAGTCGCGTATGTGTTCGAGACTTTCTCACCACTGAATAAGTGGCACAGAGTGGCGATATCCCCGGTTGCATTGTCTCCGTCGTTCTTGGCCATCTTCAGGAGAACATCGTGTATTTCGCTGGACACCATCATACCATTTCCCTGCGATAGACGCGTGAAAAGTCCAGCTGACGTAGCCTTGCCGATGATGAGGGAGTTCGCGTCATCTCGTGCAGTTGCTACTGCATGGAGAGGGTCCGTGGTTCCCACTCGAATGGCCTGGGACTTCCCAGTCGAGGGAGGTCCTACGAAGACAATGTACATGTTGGCGTTTGTCGACATCCCGTTGTATTTGATCGAGGATCTTTCCGAGATGAGGTACGCTGTTGTTGCTAATACGCTGTCTACTAGATACCCCTCACATGTACTAATTGCCAATGCATTATCTCTTAAATAGCTCCTTACCCCCGCGGAGAACATACTGCTGTAATCAAAGGGTGATGCTCTCAGTCTTGCATGGAGGTTCGCCCACGTCTTGCAATTCTGCCTGGCCACTGCGGTCATGCGAGACATGATGAAGAAATGAAATCTTGTAGCGAAAATATAAAAAGTAAACTGTGGAGATAAATGAAGAGTAATCTATGAAGCGAATGATAACACTTATCCTCAGCACTCCTATTTATATACCCTATCTCCATGAAGTTCAATGAAAAGTTGTATAGCTTTGATCTCACGGTAACACCGCGACCTTTTGTTCGAGGATTACTGTAGAACGGTGATCAAAGGTAGATTACCATATAACCAATGTCTCTTAATCTCACGGTCAATTAACACCGCGGCCTTTTGTTCCATGATTGCTGTAGAACGGTAAGCCAATTTCTTGGAGTGAAAGGCATATAGGTCAAGGTCAAGGTGAAGTTAAGCCAAGGCAAATTACCAAATTATTAACCAATTGTCTTTTGTGTTTCAAGACTAGCACTAGACTTAAAGGGAAGATAAACCCCAACAGCAATGTGGATTGAGTGAAAGCAACAACATTAGTAGAACACATCAGTGAAAGTTTGAAGAAAATCGGACAATCGATGCAAAAGTTATGAATTTTTAAAGTTTTGATGTTGGAACCGCTGGATGAGGAGACTACTAGAGGTTATGACGTATGAGTGGACAACAATACCAAGAAAATATAAAGAAAATTCTGCAAAAATCCATTTTTCATGAAAATTAAAAATTCCATCAACTTCATGTTGACATATGTTAAGGGTAGCAATTATTACCCCTGCTTTCTGAAAGCGGTTGGTCCATTGCTCTTTCATAATTCTAGAAAAGTGAATTTTTGTTGAATTTCCTTTATATTTTCTTTGTATTGTTGTCCACTCATACGTCATATCCTCTAGTAGTCTCCTCCTCCAGCGGTTCCAACACCAAAACTTTACAAATTCATAACTTTTGCATTGATTGTCCGATTTTCCTCAAACTTTCACTGATGTGTGGCGATTCGATCGCCATCATGTCATCTAAACATATAAAATACTTTTGTACGTTCCTTTTTGTATCTCATAAGAGTACATCACTTAGTGTCAGAGTTACCGGCAAATGAAAATACTCGCGGAAATCTTCAGTCCTTAACATCTTCAAGAAGCTACATCTTATTATTGGTTCCATGAGGTGGTTAAAACAATACATACTAAGAAAGGTACTGATGATGTTGTATTACAGTCTCTGATTGAATTAATATTGTCTATTCATCAGAATATTATCGCGCCTTTTACGAGACAATGACACATCATTAGAATAAACAAAAGGACGGGGAGAAAGGAGTGAGAAAGAGAGCGTATGTATGAGTGTGTCTGTGTGTGTGTGTGTGTGTGTGTGTGTGCGTGCGTTCACACGCGTTTGTGTCTATGTGACGACACTATTATTGTCGAACTCACCCAATCCATGATTTTGTAACTCTTTAATCCAATTAGGACATTCCATCAGAAATATATTTGAAAAAAATGCTTAAAATGATAAAATTGTTTAATGACATGAAATTCGTACGGCTTTCCAAATAGATTTCATGAACCCCTTATGAATCCCAAATAACATTGCATGACAATTACTTATGTTCAGATGTAATTCACTTTACGTGCCTATACCGCATTGTCTGTTTGAATTCATATTGCACACTCGTCTGAATATTACCGTTCCCTTAACAAAATATTGCCATATAAATGGCATATACACAGAGGAAGGGGAGAGAAAGAAGAAGGAATAAGATAGAGATAATATGTATGCGTGTGTGTGTGTGTGTTTTTCTGTATGAGTGTGATTGTAATCTCTGTTTGAGAACAGACTGTCACATGACTTTACCTGTTCCAGGTGTTTTATTGTTTATAACATGGCTAAAGTTTAATCGGCTGGGATACGTAATTAATCACAAAATTACAGCTGCGTGTCGTACTAACTCTCAAAACAAAGGACGGATTGGCATCTTTAATCCTCCTTTTGTTCAAAAGTTCAACTACCTTATGGCGCAGTAAAGAGTTTACATTTTTAGTTCCTTCCTTTGCAGGTATTGTTTTAACTGCTTCATGCAACCAATATTATTTGTGGATTTAAGGGAGACTATGTGTGCGTGTGTGTGTGTGAATATGTGTTTGAGTGTGTGTGAGCGCGCACGCTTAAAAAAGTATGTGCAACTACAATACGATTGTGGAACTCACTTAATTCATGATTTTGTAACCTTTCAAGTTGGATACAAGTTGGTCATCTTCTGAGCGTGAGAACAGACTGTCACATGACCTTTTCAAATCGTGTTTAAGTTAACTTCCGTTGAAAGGAGGAAGGGGTGGGATAAAACGTGTTCAGAGAGTGTAATATGATGTTCCAATATGTTTGCCAAACAATGGATCAAGCATTATTGATTACATAAAGCAGTTAAAACAATACCTACCAAGGTGCTGATGATGTAATATAGCAATCTCATATTGTCACACGTTATCTATATATACGGTCTAGTAATCGTCTAGAAAAAGAAAAGATGATTTTTCGTGAAATTTGATAGATAGCATCTTTAAAATGATAATGATCTTATTTTGTTACAATGAATCCCATCTTCCACCCACCGTCGTTGTACGTTGAGCCTCTCCCAACTCCACCCCCCCCCCCGCCCTAAAAATAAAGGAGGGGGGGGGGAGGTTACAGCCTACTCTTCTACTTTTGTCCAACCGATAAAGATTAATTGCAGGGGCCGTGGAGCGTTTTACAGTGTGTGTGTGTGTGCGTGTGTGTGTGTGTGAGTGTGTGTGTGCGTGTGTGTGTGTGTGTGTGTGTGTGTGCGTGTGTGTGTGTGTGTGTGTCTATGTGGGGGGGGGGGGATAAAGTCATCCCAACCCTCGCTTAGACGCACCGGCGTAGCCAAAAAGAGATCGTGGGGGTTGGTTACTTATGTGAAGGAGCAATTTGATAGTGTCATTTTTTTTTTTGGGGGGGGGGGGGAAGAGTTGAAGCTGCAGAGTTCTTACAGTCGTATGAGGTTTTTTTTAATTCTTTTTCTAAGTGAAAATGATAGAGCAAAGTTATGGCTATGAAAAATTCTATAACTGAAATTTCAGGTTTGATTATGACGGATTCAACCATATTGTGATCGGGAAAGGGGGACCAGGGGAAAGAAGTGTAGATATCCACTATGTACTCCTGATTAAAAACCTAATAAAATAACTTCTAATCAAACGGGACCCACCTTTTAAGATACATTTGTTTTTTAACAGCTTAGTTTTTGGATGTTTTAGCAGTTACAAAATCGATTATCAACTTATAGAATTTGAATTCCTCTTGAAGTGGTCTGTTCTCTTTTAGTAGTGGCTTATTGGTATCTCACAGATGGAGCAAAATGGTGAAATAGTTACAAGCAAGAGTGTTATCAAATCTATGTTCACAATTTGTTGATGTATGTGATGTACGAAACTGAGCGTTTTCTTTATTACATGTATAAGGATGACCACCTGTTGTGACAGTTGTACTGAAGGTGATAATGTCTTAGATGTTTTGTTAGTCTTCGACATTATCAAAATACATTAATTTGGTTTGCTTTGTGATATGGTACATTTCTGAGAATGTTTCATTTGTGTATTTTTACACATTTTTTTTACGCGTGCGCACGTACACACAGACTTACACACACACACACGCACACACAGACTTCTTATCTTCCTTCTTTCTCTCTCCTTCATCTGTTTTTATGCTAAGAATGTAACGTTGATTTATAAAGGGAACGGTAATTCAGATTAGCGAACAGTATGACTTAAATCAGACAAGGAGAGGTGTACACAAAAATGAATTCGTCTAAAAATATGTAAGCGTATAAGTAATTATTGTTCTGTGGGATTCGTAAGGGTTCATGAATGATATTTAACAAGCACTACAAATGTCATATAAAAACACTTTCACCAGTTTAAATATTCTTTTTGATGATATAAACGTTGCATGATCTGAACAATGCATGATTTTATAATGAATTAAAGTTGACTGTAATTTTCACCCAAAGCCGAATACGATTTGGGGGGGGGGGGGGGTTGAAGCAGCAGAGTCCCAAAAGTTTGGAGTTTTTTCTTCTTCTGTCGAATAAAAAAAAAGAATCTGAATTATTGTTATGATGTCTTTCGTGTGTTAAATTCATATTTCATTATGGCGAATTCAGAAATATCGTACTCAGAGAGAAAGGACCTAGCTCTCTAGACGATCCATTGTTTGACAAACTAATTGGAACATCATTTCTGTTTCTTTCCTCTTTCCCTACCTTCCTCTCTCTCTCTTTCTGTACATAACACACACCACATACGCACACACACACTCCCACTCCCACACACGTTTTTAGTCTCACTTTTCTCCTCCTTTCAGTGTTAATAAACTTACACACGATTTAACAAGGTCATGTGATAGTCTTTTCTAACGCTCATAAGATAACCAACTTGTATCCAATTAAAGAGTTACAAAACTATGGATTAAGTGAGTTCGATTTAACAAGGTCGTGGCAGTCTGTTCTCACGCTCAGAAGATTACCAATTACTATGTATCCAATTAAAGAGTTAAAAAGATATGGATTAAGTGATTTCGAAATCGAACTTTGTTTTAAATCACACATACACATGTGCCCACGTACACAAACAAGCACCCACACACACACACATTTCTTCCTCCTTCTGTTTATATGCTATTAATTTGGCAATATGTTGTAAAGTTAGCTTTAATATTCTGCCGAATTCATTCTGTAAATTCAATCATATGATGAGGTATATTACCTTACATAAAAATGAATGACAATGTACATCTGAACATCAGTAACTGTCAGGCAATGTTATTTGGGATTCAAAAGGGGTTTCCGAAAGCTGTTTTGAAAGCACTAAGAAATTCAAAGAATTAAACAATATCATTTCATTCTTTTATATTTCTGATTGAATGTCTTGGAATAAAGAGTTACAAAATCATGGATTGAGTCAGCTCACAATAATAGCGTTGTCACATAGACACAAACGCGTGCGAACGCACACACACGCATACACATTCATACTTTCCTCTCTCTTATCATCATTTTTTTCTCCCCTCCTTTTGTTTATGCTAATGATGTGGCATTGTCTTGTAAAAGGCGCAAAAATATTCTGATGAGTTCACAATATGAATTCAATCAGAAGCTCTTTGATCAAACTATGCGGTAGGTAAATTAAAATGAATTACATCTGAAAATGAGTAAATGTAAAGCAATGTCGTTTGGATTCGTAAGGGGATTCATAAAGCTTTTCTACAATTTATACAAAGGTCATAGAACTAAACATTATTACTAGTTTAAATATCTTCTTCTATTTTCGATAGAATGTCTAAGATGTCATAAACCGTCGTATTGTATGATTTGAAAAAAAAATTGTGGTAAAAATCAACAATAATTGATTTCATAAGGCAGTTAAAAACAATACATACCAAAAAAGGAAATGATGATGGTGTATAACAATCTCATATTCCGACACGTGATCTATATATCCGGTCTGGTAATCCTCTTAAAAATCAAAGACGATTTCCATGAAAATTGATAGATAGCATTTTCATTTAATGATTATGATCTCATTTAGTTAATGAGCCCCACCTTCCATACACCGTCGATTACGTTGTTATTGACACTGATGAGCCTATCACAACCCCACCCACCGCCATAGATATAAATGAGGGGTGGGGAGGGGGATAACAGCCTGAAAGTCCTTAAAATCTGTATTTATTAAATCTCCTTTTGCCGAACCGAAAAAATAAAGATCAGTATGCAGGCTGGGCCGCGGAACGTTTAACAGTGTGTGTGTGTTTGTGTGTGTGTGTGGGGGGGGGGGGGGGGGGGAGGGGGGAGGGCAAGGTCATGCCCACCCCCGCTTAGAGGCCCCGGCGTAGCCAGAAATGATCGTGGGGATCGGTTACTTTGTGAAGGAACAATTTGATGCATGTTACCTTAAGGCATAACAAGTTTACATTATAAGTACCTTCCTGTGGAGGTTTTGTTTTAACTGCTTCATGCAACCAATAATTCGAATTGTGGATTTTAAAAACATTTTTAATGTGTTTATAATTCTTATTTAATTTTATAGATTCAATCAAAATAAAAAAAAATAAACTGATAGAATAAGTTGTTTAATTATATAGCATTCGTATAGTGCTTGTAGAATAACATTCATGAACCCCCTACGAATCTCAAAGAACATTCCCTTACACTTACATTTTTTCAGACGAATTCATTTGTGTGTACACCTCTGCATTGTCTGATTTTATTCATGCTGTTCACTCATCTGAATTACAGCTCCCTTTACAAACTAATGTTGAATAATTTGCATATAAACAGAGGAAAGAGAGAGAAAGAAGGAAGATAAAAAGGAGTCTATGTGTGCGTGTGTGTGTGTGAGTGTGTGTGTGGTGTGCGCACGCTTAAAAAAGTATGTAAAACTACAGTACAAATTTCGAACTCACGCAATTCATGATTTTGTAACCTTTCAAGTTGGACACAAGTTGGCCATCTTCTGAGCGTGATAACAGACTGTCACATGACCTTGTGATATCGTGTGTAAGTTTAGTACCGCTGCAAGGAGGAAGGGGTGGGATATTTAAACGTGTTCTGGGACTGGATGTGTGTGTGTGTGTGTGTGTGTGTGTGTGTGCGTGTGTGTGTGTATGAGTTTTGTGTGAGTTATGTATTAAAAGAGAAATGGGAAGGGAGGGAAAGAGGGAAAGAAACAGAGAGTATAATATGATGTTTAAATTATGGATCGTCATGAGCGGTCCACCCTCTCCGATTACGATATACTTGAATTCGCCACAATAAAACATGAAGTTACAGCCATGAAAGCCACCATAATAATAACTTTGCTCTATTTTTTCTCCGGTTTTTTTTCGAGAGAAACAAAATCCAGACTTTAGGGACTCTGCTGATTTCATCCCCCCCCCCCCCCCCGTGCCGTATTCAGTCTTGGGTAGAGGTTAGTTTGCAGGCACAAACCCTTGTTGGTCGTTAAGGAATCTGCGCCAAGACTACTATATGCACCACTTCGGCACTGTCCCATAGGCCCTGTGTTGTAGCTTCTCACAGAGCCTGCAGTGCAGTGGTGCGTGTACTAGTCTTGCAGACTCCTATACGACCAACAAGGGTTTGTGCCTGCAAACTAGGTGGAGGCTCAGGGCTCATTGTAACAAAAGTTTACATCACCGTAAAGATTAAACAAGTTCAATACATCATATCTTCTTTTCCAAAAAGATGCTGAAATGTGAATCCACGATTATCGTGAAGTTGACATTATACAATATATCTTCATGAACGTGGCATGATCCATCTCCGATTACGATATCTTTGAATTCGCCATAATACATGAAGATACATCCATGAAAGGCATAACTTTGCTCTATTCTGTTATCAATTCGAGAGAAGAAGAAAAAACTTCAGACATTATAGACTCTGCTGTTTCTACCCCCCCCCCCCCCCCCCTCATACCGTATTCAGTCTTGGGTGGAGGTTCGGGACTCATTTCAACAAAAGTATACATCACCACGAAGATTATGCCAAGTTCAATAGATCATACCTTATTTTTCAAAAAGATGCTGAAATGTATATTCACGATTATTGTGTACTCAACGTTATACAATAGAAATTTTAGTCCTTATTATCTTCAAGAAGCTACATCTTCTTATTGGTTCCATGAGACGGTTAAAACAATACATACTAAGAAAGGTACTGATGATGTATTACAGTCTCTGATTGAATTAATATTGTCTACTCATCAGAATATTATCGCGCCTTTTACGAGACAATGACACATCATTAGAATAAACAAAAGGACTGGAAGAAAGGAGTGAGAAAGAGAGCGTATGTATGAGTGTGTGTGTGTGTGTGTGTGTGTGTGTGTGTGTGTGTGTATGTGTGCGTGCGTTCACACGCTTTTGTGTCTATGTGACGACACTATTATTGTCGAGCTCACCCAATCCATGATTTGGTAACTCTTTATTCCAATTAGGACATTCCAACAGAAATATATTAAAAAATGCTTAAAATAATAAAATTGTTTAATGACATGAATTTCGTAGGGCTTTCCAAATAGATTTCATGAACCCCTTATAAATTTCAAATAACATTGCATTACAATTACTTATGTTCAGATGTAATTCACTTTACGTGCCTATACCGCATTGTCTGTTTGAATTCATACTGCACACTCGTCTGAATATTACCGATCCATTTACAAAATATTATCATAATTATAAATGGCATATACACAGAGGAAGGGGAGAGAAAGAAGAAGGAATAAGATAGAGATAATATGTATGCGTGTGTGTGTGTTTTTCTGTATGAATGTGAGTGTGTGTGCGTGGTCACGCGAAAAAAAAAAGTATGTGTGACTAAGAACGATTGTCGAACTCACTTAATTCATGACTTGTAATCCTTTAATTGGATACACGTTGGTAATCTCAGCTTGAGAACAGACTGTCACATGACTTTACCTGTTCCAGGTGTTTTATTGTTTATAAGCTTAGGTTTAATCGGCTTGGATACGTAATTAATCACAAAATTACAGCTGCGAGTCGTACCAACTCTCAAAACAAAGGACGGATTGGCATCTTTAATCCTTCTTTTGTTCAAAAGTTCAACTACCTTGCGGCGCAGTAAAGAGTTTACATTTTTAGTACCTTCCTTTGTAGGTATTGTTTTAACTGCTTCATGCAACCAATATTTGTGGATTTAAGGGAGACTATGTGTGTGTGTGTGTGTGTGTGTGTGTGAATGTGTGTTTGAGTGTGTGTGAGTACGCACGCTTAAAAAAGTATGAATAACTACAATACGATTGTGGAACTCACTTAATTCATGATTTTGTAACCTTTCAAGTTGGATACAAGTTGGTCATCTTCTGAGCGTGAGAACAGACTGTCACATGACCTTGTTAAATCGTGTCTAAGTTAACTTCCGTTGAAAGGAGGAAGGGGTGGGATAAAACGTGTTCAGAGAGTGTAATATGATGTTCCAATTATGTTTGCCAAACAATGGATCAAGCATTATTGATTACATAAAGCAGTTGAAACAATACCTAACAAGAAAGGTGCTGATGATGTTATATAACAATCTCATATTGCCACACGTTTTCTACATATACGGTCTAATAATCGTCTAGAAAAATCAAAGATGATTTTTTATGAAATTTGATAGATAGCATCTTTAAAATGATAATGATCTTATTTTGTTACAATGAACCCCATCTTCCACCCACCGTCGATGTACGTTGAGCCTCTCCCAACCCCACCCACCGCCCTAAAAATAAAGGAGGGGGGGGGGGGGGTTACAGCCTGAAAGTCTTTAATATCTGTATTTATTCTATCTACTTTTGTCCAACCGATAAAGATTAATTGCAGGGGCCGCGGAGCGTTTTAAAGTACCGTTTTACAGTGTGTGTGTGTGTGTGTGTGTGTGTGTGTGTGTGTATGTGTGTGTGGGTATGTGTGTGTGCGTGTGTGTGTGTGTGTGTTTGTGGGGGGGGGGGGGGGTCATCCCAACCCCCGCTTAGACGCACCGGCGTAGCCAAAAGTGATCGTGGGGATTGGTGACTTATGTGAAGGAGCAATTTGATACATGTCAGTTTCTCTTCTTTTTTTTTGGGGGGGGGGGGAGTTTAAGCTGCAGAGTTTTACAGTCGTATGGAGGTTTTTTTTTGTGAAAATGATAGAGCTAAGTTATTGCTATGAAAAATTTATAACTGAAATTCCAGGTTTGATTATGACGGATTCCACCATATTGGATCGGAAAAGGGGGACAAGGGGAAAGAAGTATAGATATCTACTATGTACTCCTGATTAAAGACCTAATAAAATATTTTCTAATCAAACGGGACCCACCTTTAAGGATACGTTTGTTTTAACAGCTTAGTTTTTGGATATTTTAGCAGTTACAAAATTGATTTTCAACTAATAGAATTTGAATTCCTCTTAAAGTGGTCTGTTCTCTTTTAGTAGTGGCTTATTGGTATCTCACAGATGGAGCTAAATGGTGAAATGGTAAAAAGCACCCACACACACACGCATTTCTTCCCACCTTCTGTTTATATGCTATTAATTTGGCAATATATTGTAAAGTTAGCGTTAATATTCTGCCGAGGTCATTCTGTGAATTCAATCATATGATGAGGTATATTACCTTACATAAAAATAAATGACAATGTACATCTGAACATCAGTAACTGTCAGGCAATGTTATTTGGGATTCAAAAGGGGTCCATGAAAGCTGTTTTGAAAGCACTAAGAAATTCAAAGAATTAAACAATATCATTTTAATTTTTTTTATATTTCTGATTGAATGTCTTGGAATAAAGAGTTACAAAATCATGGAGTGAGTGCACTGTAAAACATCGGTGTTAGATTTAACACCACGGGTGTTTAATCTAACACCGATCAAACTTCAATAAAGGACCACACCCACAGGTGTTAAAAATGCACTGTGATGGTGTTGAAAAGTGTTCACCTGACACTTCGTGGTGTTAATTTGACACTGTACCTGGTGTTATTTTGACACTGTACTGGTGTTAATTCAAAAATGACACCACATGGTGTTGATTTGATATTTGTTGGTGTTAATATCAATGGTTTAACAGCCGTCTAGCTTCAATAAGAGACCACACCAGCTGGTGTTACTTTGGTGTAAATTCATTTTCACATTTTTTCAAAAATCTAGTATTTTCATGTAAAATTTTTGATCGTCTTGTTTACATTAAAAATCAACAAGAAGTGCAGTTACTAAGAAACTCTTCAAAAAACAGTTTAAAATTTGGAAATGACACCCGGAGGTGTTAATCTAACACCATAAATGTGCACCGAAAATGTAACACCAGCTCTGTGTTCACTATTTAACACCGGACTTTTTGCAGTGTGAGTTCACAATAATAGCGTTGTAACTTATAGACACAAACGCGTGCAAACGCACACACACGCATACACATTCATACTTTCCTCTCTCTTATCATTATATTTTCGCCCCTCCTTTTGTTTATGCTAATGATTTGGCATTGTCTTGTAAAAGGCGCAATAATATTCTGATGAGTTCACAATATGAATTCAGTCAGAAGCTCTTTGATCAAACTATGCGGTAGGTAAATTAAAATGAAATACATCTGAAAATGAGTAAATGTAAAGCAATGTCGAACCGAAAAAATAAAGATCAATATGCAGGCTGGGCCGCGGAACATTTAACAGTGTTTGTGTGTGTGTGTGTGTGTGGGGGGGGGGGGGGGGACGGGGGAAGAGGGGGGGGGGGGCAAGGTCATGCCCACCCCCGCTTAGACGCCCCGGCGTAGCCAGAGATGATCGTGGGGGTCGGTTACTATATGAAGGAGTATTTTGATGCATGTTACCTTAAAGGATGTGAACAGTTCTGGTCGAGGTGAGGATTTAGCTTTTAACATTTTGTGAGATATACACAAACCACTCTGTGAGATGTCAAAGAGCATGCAATTCTAAGGGGTATTAAAAGTTTAAATGATGAAAATCGGTTTTGAAATGGCTGAGATATCCAAAAACAAGGTGAAACAAAGAGATCCTAATAAAGTTGTGGCATGTCGCCTTATATTATTCGCACTTTTTGAGATATCTCAGCCATTTGAAAACCAATTTTCATCACATAAACGTTGAATCCTTCTTAAAATTACATGCTCTTTCATATTTCATAAGGGGCTTCATTACCTCACTTATAGGAATGTTCAAGACATGAATCCCCACCTCAACCAGTTCTGTACAGTCCATTTAAGGCATAGTAACGAGTTTACATTATCAGTACCTTCCTTTGGAGGTATTGTTTTAACTGCTTCATACAACCAATGATTCGAATTGTTGATTTTAAAAACATTTTTTAATGTGTTTATAATGCTTATTTAATTTTATAGATTCAATCAAAATAAAAAAAATAAACTGATAGAATAAATTGTTTAATTATGTGGCATAGCATTATTCGTATAGTGCTTGTAGAATAACATTCATGAACCCCCTACGAATCTACGAGTTTACTACCGCTGCAAGGAGGAAGGGAGCGTGGGTCATATTGTGAAATCGTGTTCTGGGACTGGATGATGTGTGTGTGTGTGTGTGTGTGTGTGTGTGTATGAGTTTTGTGTGAGTTATGTATTAAAAGAGAAATGGGAAGGGAGAGAAAGAGGGAAAGAAACAGAGAGTATATATAATATGATGTTCAAAATATGGATCGTCATGAGCGGTCCACCCTCTCCGATTACGATATCCTTGAATTCGCCACAATAAAACATGAAGTTACAGCCATGAAAGCCATCATAATAATAACTTTGCTCTATTTTTTCCCCCGGTTTTTTCGTCAGAAACAAAATCCAGCCTTTCGGGACTCTGCTGATTTCATCCACCCCCCCCCCCCCCCCCCCCGTACAGTATCAGTCTTGGGTGGAGGTTTGGGGCTCATCGTAACAAAAGTTTACATC
Organism: Diadema antillarum; assembly: GCF_040938485.1. Classification (NCBI taxonomy): domain Eukaryota; kingdom Metazoa; phylum Echinodermata; class Echinoidea; order Diadematoida; family Diadematidae; genus Diadema; species Diadema antillarum. Next base: position 3,492,220 of record NW_027270919.1, on the reverse strand, counting down.
ACCATAAAGATTAAGCTAAGTTCAATACATCATATTACCTTCTCTTTCAAAAAGATGATGAAATGTAAATCCACGATTATCGTGAAATTGACGTTATACAACGATCGCCATGAATGTGGCATGATTTTATAATGCATTAAAGTTGATTGTAACTTTCACCCAAAGCCTAATACGATATTTCTTTTTTTTTTTGGGGGGGGGGGGGGGGGGGTTGAAGCAGCAGAGTCCCAAAAGTTTGGAGATCTTTTCTTCTTCTGCCAAATAATAAAAAAAATCTAAATTATTGTTATATTGTCTTTCGTGTGTGAAATTTCATGTTTTATTATGGCGATTTCAGAAATATCGTAGAAAGAGAGAAAGGACCTAGCTCTCAAGACGATCAATTGTTTGACAAAATAATTGGAACATCATATTATGATCTCTGTTATATTATAATGTCTGTTTCTTTCTCTTTCCTTCCCTTCCTCTCTCTCTTTCTATACATAACACACACACATACACCACATACACACACACACACTCACACCATACACACACACACTCACACACCATGCACACACACACACTCACACACCATACACACACACACACTCACACTTCCACACGTTTTTACTCCCACACTTCCCCTCCTTACATTGTTAGTAAACTTACACACGATTTAACAAGGTCATGTGACAGTCTGTTCTCACGCTCAGAAGATTACTAACTTGTATCCTATTAAAGAGTTACAAAACTATGGATTAGGTGAGTTCGATTTAACACGGTCATGTGACAGTCTGTTCTCACGCTCGGGAGATTACAACTTTATCCAATTAAAGAATTAAAAAACTATGGATTAAGTGATTTCGACAATCGAACTTTGTTTTAAGTCACACATACACATGTGCTCACGTACACACACACGCACCCACACACACACATTACTCTCTTTTTATTTTCTTTCTCCCCCTTCTGTATATATGCTATTAATTTGGCAATATTTTGTAAAGATAGCGTTAATATTCTGCTGAGTTCACTTTATGAATTCAATCATATAATGAGGTATATAACCTTATATACAAATGAATGACAATGTACATCTAAACATAGGTAACTGTAAGGCAATGATATTTGGGTTTCAAAGGGGGTTCATGAAAGCTATTTTGAAAGCACTACGAAATTCGTAGAATAAAACAATGTTATCATTTCAATATTTTTTATATTTCTGATTGAATGTGTTAGAATAAAGAGTTACAAAATCATGGATTGAGTGAGTTCAACAATAATAGTGTTGTCACATAGACACAAACGCGTGAAAACGCACACACACACATACACATTCATAGTAATACTGTCCTCTCTCTTATCCTCATTCTTTCTCCCCCTCCTTTTGTTTTTGCCAATGATGTGGCATTGTCTTGTAAAAGGTGCAATAATATTCTGATGAGTTCACATAGTCACACATACTCTATTAGATGTACACACGCACACACACTCATACAGACATACACACACATACATATCTCTATCTTATTCCTCCTTTTCTCTCCTTCCTCTGAGAATATGCTAATTATATGGCAATATTTTGTAAAGGGAGCGGTAATATTCAGATGAGTGTGCAGTATATAAATTCAATAAGGCAATGCGGTGTAGGTACGTAAAATGAATTACATCTGTACATAAGTATCTGTAAGGGAAAGTTGTGTGGGATTCGTAAGAGGTTCATAAGAGCTATTTTAAACGATGCAGAGGTCATAGGATGAAACAATTTTACCAGTTTCAATATCTCGTTTTTATTTCTGACGAAATGTCTTAAGATTTGATGAACACATTAGAGATTAAACGGTTGAGGTAAAAATCTACATTTTTATTATTGGTTCCATGAGGCGGTTAAAATGATACCTACTATGAAAGGTATACCTATGATGTTGTATTACAGTCTCATACTCTCACACGATATCTACGGTCTGGTAATCTTCTTGAAAAATCTATGATGATTTTTACGCAACTTGATAGCTATAACATATCTATAGTGATTGTAATGAAATGAACCCCATTTTTCTCCCACCGTCGAGCAACGTTATTCATGAGACAATGAGCCTTCCCAAGCCCACCCACCGCTTTAGAGAATAGGGGTGTTAAAGCCTGAAGGTTCTTGAAGTCCGGATTTTTAAGATCTCCTTAAGTCCAACCTAAAAAGATATTGAAATAGTTCAAAGATTAATAACTCAGTAGAAATGCTTGATTCTGGCATATCCACTGTGTTTACCTGAACGACCGGGGGGGGGGGGGGAGGGGAGAGGGATAAGAGCCACATTTTCAGCATTTTCTCTCCAAACTTGGCTAAAAGCATATCATAGTATAGTGTCGGATGATGCTGCTTCATGAAAACTGTATCACAGCGCAATGAAGGTAAACCATATAATATGCTTGAATTTAAGTACGAAACTAACATTCATTGGTCTCATACTCTCACACCATATCTACGGTCTGGTTATCTTCCTGAAAATATATGGTGAGTTTTATGATACTTGATAGCTAACATATCTATAGTGATTGTAATAAAATGAACCCCATTTTTCTCATGCAGGCTGGGCCGCGGAACGTTTAACAATGTTTGTGTGTGTGTGGGGGGAGGGGGGGGGGGGGGGGGGGCAAGGTCATACCCACCCCCGCTTAGACGCCCCGGCGTAGCCAGAAATGATCGTGGGGATCGGTTACTTTGTGAAGGAACAATTTGATGCATGTAACAAGTTTACATTATTATAATAGTACCTTACTTTGGAGGTTTTGTTTTAACTGCTTCATGCAACCAATACTTCGAATTGTGGATTTTAAAAACATTTTTTAATGTGTTTATAATGCTTATTTAATTATATAAATTCAATCAAAATAAAAAAAAATAAACTGATAGAATAAATTGTTTAATTATGTGGCATTCGTATAGTGCTTGTAGAATGATATTCATGAACCTCCACGAATCTCAAAGAACATTCCCTTACGCTTACATTTTTTCAGACGAATTCATTTGTGCGTACACCTCTGCATTGTCTGATTTGATTCATGCTGTTCACTCATCTGAATTACAGCTCCTTTTACAAACTAATGTTGAATAATTTGCATATAAGCAGAGGAAAGAGAGAGAAAGAAGGAAGATAAAAAGGAGTCTATGTGTGCGTGTGTGTGTGTGTGAGTGTGTGTGTGGTGTGCGCACACTTAAAAAAGTATGTATAACTACAGTACAAATTTCGAACTAACTTAAATCACGATTTTGTAACCTTTCAAGTTGGATACAAGTTGGTCATCTTCTGAGCGTGATAACAGACTGTCACATGACCTTGTGAAATCGTGTGTAAGTTTACTACCGCTGCAAGGAAGAAGGGGTGGGATATGTAAACGTGTTCTGGGATTAGATGTGTGTGTGTGTGTGTGTGTGTATGAGTTTTGTGTGAGTTATGTATTAAAAGAGAAATGGGAAGGGAGAGAAAGAGGGAAAGAAACAGAGAGTATAATATGATGTTCAAAATATGGATCGTCATGAGCGGTCCACCCTCTCCGATTAGATATCCTTGAATTCGCCACAATAAAACATGAAGTTACAGCCATGAAAGTTACCATAATAATAACTTTGCTCTATTTTTTCTCCGGTTTCTTTTCGAGAGAAACAAAATCCAGACCTTAGGGACTCTGCTGATTTCATCCCCACCCTCCCCCCCCCCCCCCCCCCCCCGTGCCGTATTCAGTCTTGGGTGGAGGCTAGTTTGCAGGCACAAACAGTTATCTACCGCGAAGGAAATCAGTCATGGTCTTCCACAGGGTAGTCCACTCAGTCCAGTGTTGTTTAACGTAATGCTTCATGATATCCCCACTTCACCTAGTGTGCATAGTTTGTTATATGCAGACGACTGTGTAATTTGGAAACCTGGAAGTGATTTGAGAGAATCCAGCAAATATGTCCAAGAATATTTGAATACGCTGAATGATTGGTTTTCATCATGGGGTTTAAACATATCATATGAGAAAACTGTTCCAATGTTGTTTTCTCGCTCAAATAGAGAAGAGCACCTTGAGATAACGCTTGATGGAAACAAACTCACCCCTCAGAAAGAACACAAATACTTAGGTGCCATATTTGATAGTAGACTAACTTGGAAACCGTATATAGATGATATAGCCCAGAGATGCAAGAAAAAAATCAGCATATTGAAATGTATAACTTACTCTCATATTTGCACCCAGGTTCAAGAAATTTTACAGGTGTATAGAGCCATTATACGTTCCCTCATGGATCATGCTTGTGAGGCATACGACTCCGCATCAACAAACGTAAAGAATGTTTTGAATTCCATTCAGTATCAGTCTCTGTTAGTCTGTGCTATAGGGCAAAAAAGGGAACCTCTCTCAGAACCTTACAGGTAGAGTTAGGGGAAATGCTTTTAGATTTACGTCGTGAAATGTTTAGTGTAAGATTAAAAAAACGTGTTGTTAGTATCCCGAATCACCCTCTCGCAGAACAGTTGGAAGATTGCTGGCAATTCAATGTTCATAAAGGTAAAAACACACGAGAACCTTTCGCACAGAGAGTATTGAATTTATCGGAAGATTTGAATTATAACGTAGAACAACTATTTATGACAACTCCAATGCCGTTGTGGCACTATGAAACGGCGGTAGTATCCATGGAGTTAACTGATTATATTTCAAAGAGTGATCATATTTTGTATCAAAGACAGCGAAGTTTAGAACTGATTAATCAAAAATGGGCGAATTATCTCCATATATACACGGACGGTTCCAAGTCTCCAGACAAAGGAAAAGTAGCTGCGGCTTTTTATGTCCCACATTATAATCACGTAGAATCTAAGAGACTACAAGACAATACTTCTTCATACAGAGCTGAATTAATAGCTATTGTGCTCACTCTACACTGGCTAAACCAACTGCCATGTTTGCATACGGGAGCAGTGATATTCTCCGATTCTCTTAGTGCTATGCAAGCAATAAAAAAATGATCGGGAAGAACAGATCATCTACGAAATATTGATGTTGTATACAAATCTACGCCATGAAGGAACTCAGGTATATTATGAGTGGATCCCAGGTCACTGCGAGATCCATCCAAATGAGGTGGTAGATAGAGCGGCTAAACAAGCCTTAACACACAATCAAGTAGAAGTTCAAAACCAAATAAACAAGAGTGAGTCAAATAGTATTATTCGATTGTATTGTATGAAAAAATGGCAAAAAAGATGGGAAGAAACAATCTCCCCCCTAAAAAACATACAAAATTATGTATCAGTGACATTCAAATGTGTATTAAAGCAAAAAAACAGTGAGACAATTTTGCACTGTGTAAGAATGGATAATATTGGTTTAAATTATAATCTTTTTTTATTGCAGAAGCATGATACCGGGCTATGTGAAAGATGTGGAGTATCAGAAACCACGAAACATTTTCTAATCGAATGCCCTAGATTTATAATAGAAAGGACAATGTTGTTAGCTGAAACAGATTGTAAGGAAGTAAAGAACATTTTGAGACTTCTAAATTCATCAGAATATTCAAACCAAAAAGCATTGGTGGCCTTCGTAAGAAGGACACAGAGATTCTCCTTCCTATAATTACTATATACAATAAATTGTTGAAGATAACAATGTACGTATGTATCTTATATTATAAGTGCAAGTGTGTGTATGTTTGTATGTAAAACAAAAATGTACGTAAGAAGCATATTATGATCATCTGCACCTCCCCAGAAGCCCAGAATGTCTGCCTTGATTTTTATGTTATAATGGTTTCAAAATTATTATATTTTGTTTTTTGGTTTCAGTAATTCAATCGGAAAAGGAGACATTGACATTAACAGACATCATCCCAGTCTTCGCCGGTATTGGAGGGGCCTAGGCTTGCACGCGCGCATGCGCAAGCTGAGAAGCCTGTTCACGACGAACCGGGCTGGCCAGAAAATACACAAAAACGGCCAATGATGGGTGGGTGACAGTCTGTTTATAAAATCTCCACAATTGCAGCAATAATGCAGCGAAAAATTTTGAATTAATGATGAATAATAATAATCATAAAGATATTTGTATAAATTTTAACAGGCATTAGGCGTAAATATTCATAAATGAATGATACACGCCAAAAAATCAAAATAACAACAACAACAACCCTTGTTGGTCGTAAAATAGTCTGCGCCAAGACTACTATATGCACCACTTCGGCACTGTCCCATAGGCCCTGTGTTGTAGCTTCTCACAGAGGCTGCAGTGCAGTGGTGCGTGTATTAGTCTTGCAGACTCCTAATACGACCAACAAGGGTTTGTGCCTGCAAACTAGGTGGAGGCTCAGGGCTCATTGTAACAAAAGTTTACATCACCATAAAGATTAAACAAGTTCAATACATCATATCTTCTTTTCCAAAAAAATGCTGAAATGTGAATCCACGAATTATCGTGAAGTTGACATTATAAAATATATCTTCATGAACGTGGCATGATCCATCTCCGATTAAGATATCTTTGAATTCGCCATAATACATGAAGATACATCCATGAAAGGCATAACTTTGCTCTATTCTGTTATCAATTCGAGAGAAGAAGAAAAAACTTCAGACATTATAGACTCTGCTGTTTCTACCCCCCCCCCCCCCCCCCCCCCCTCATACCGTATTCAGTCTTGGGTGGAGGTTCGGGACTCATTTCAACAAAAGTATACATCACCACGAAGATTATGCCAAGTTCAATAGATCATACCTTATTTTTCAAAAAGATGCTGAAATGTATATTCACGATTATTGTGTAATCGACGTTATACAATAGAAATTTCAGTCCTTAACATCTTCAAGAAGCTACATCTTTTTATTGGTTCCATGAGGCGGTTAAAACAATACATACTAAGAAAGGTACTGATGATGATGTATTACAGTCTCTGATTGAATTAATATTGTCTACTCATCAGAATATTATCGCGCCTTTTATGAGACACTGACACATCATTAGAATAAACGAAAGGACTGGAAGAAAGGAGTGAGAAAGAGAGCGTATGTGTGTGTGTGTGTGTGTGTGTGTATGTGTACGTGCATTCACACGCGTTTGTGTCTATGTGACGACACTATTATTGTCGAACTCACCCAATCCATGATTTTGTAACTCTTTATTCCAATTAGGACATTCCAATAGAAATATATAAAAAAATGTTTAAAATTGTTTAATGACATGAATTTCGTAGGGCTTTCCAAATAGATTTCATGAACCCCTTATAAATTTCAAATAACATTGCATTACAATTACTTATATTCAGATGTAATTCACTTTACGTGCCTATACCGCATTGTCTGTTTGAATTCATACTGCACACTCGTCTGAATATTACCGATCCCTTTACAGAATATTATCATAATTATAAATGGCATATACACAGAGGAAGGGGAGAGAAAGAAGAAGGAATAAGATAGAGATAATATGTATGATTGTGTGTGTGTTTTTCTACATGAATGTGAGTGTGTGTGCGTGCTCACGCAAAAAAAAAGTATGTGTGACTACAGAACGATTGTCGAACTCACTTAACTCTTAACGTGCTATGGTCGCCGAACGGCGACCTTAGTCCTGACGTGCCATGGTCGCCGATCGGCGACTAAGAAGAGCAAGAAAAGCATTGATCATTTAAGTTCTTGTGGTACCGTAATGTGTTACACCAAGCAACTGCCAATGATTATGTACTGGTAGCTGATTAGCATAGCCATCGTTTCCACTAAAAATATAAGCATGCTTACATTCAAAAATTTTGAGTAAATACATGATTTTTCAGCTAGATGTTTTTTGTTTGCGTCGGGAAAATCCGCAGGGGGCGCACCCTCTGCGAGATGTGTATGGATCAAAAGTCTCATAGGTAAACCACGCGTGTGTATGCTATTGAATCTGCGTGTATTGTCTATGCGGTTTACTCGCATTGTTCCGCTTGAATCCAGCCTTTCGGGACTCTGCTGATTTCATCCACCCCCCCCCCCCCCCCCCCCCCCCCGTACAGTATCAGTCTTGGGTGGAGGTTTGGGGCTCATCGTAACAAAAGTTTACATCACCATAAAGATTAAGCTAAGTTCAATACATCATATTATCTTCTCTTTCAAAAAGATGATGAAATGTAAATCCACGATTATCGTGAAATTGACGTTATACAATGTATCGCCATGAATGTGGCATGATTTTATAATGCATTAAAGTTGATTGTAACTTTCACCCAAAGCCTAATACGATATTTCTTTTTTTTTTTTTTTTTGGGGGGGGGGGGGGGGTTGAAGCAGCAGAGTCCCAAAATGGAGTCTTTTCTTCTTCTGCCAAATAAAAAAAAATCTAAATTATTGTTATAATGTCTTTCGTGTGTGAAATTCAATGTTTTATTATGGCGATTTCAGAAATATCGTAGTCAGAGAGAAAGGACCTAGCTCTCAAGACGATCAATTGTTTGACAAAATAATTGGAACATCATATTATGATCTCTGTTATATTATAATGTCTGTTTCTTTCCTCTTTCCTTCCCTTCCTCTCTCTCTTTCTATACATAAGACACACACACATACACCACATACACACACACACACACTCACACCATATACACACACACTCACACACCATGCACACACACACACACTCACACACCATACACACACACACACTCACACTTCCACACGTTTTTACTCCCACCCTTCCCCTCCTTACATTGTTAGTAAACTTACACACGATTTAACAAGGTCATGTGACAGTCTGTTCTCACGCTCAGAAGATTACTAACTTGTATCCAATTAAAGAGTTACAAAACTATGGATTAGGTGAGTTCGATTTAACACGGTCATGTGACAGTCTGTTCTCACGCTCGGGAGATTACAACTTTATCCAATTAAAGAATTAAAAAACTATGGATTAAGTGATTTCGACAATCGAACTTTGTTTTAAGTCACACATACACATGTGCTCACGTACACACACACGCACCCACACACACACATTACTCTCTTTTTATTTTCTTTCTCCCCCTTCTGTTTATATGCTATTAATTTGGCAATATTTTGTAAAGATAGCGTTAATATTCTGCTGAGTTCACTTTATGAATTCAATCATATAATGAGGTATATAACCTTATATACAAATGAATGACAATGTACATCTAAACATAAATAACTGTAAGGCAATAATATTTGGGTTTCAAAGGGGGTTCATGAAAGCTATTTTGAAAGCACTACAAATTCGTAGAATAAAACAATGTTATCATTTCAATATTTTTTATATTTCTGATTGAATGTGTTAGAATAAAGAGTTACAAAATCATGGATTGAGTGAGTTCAACAATAATAGTGTTGTCACATAGACACAAACGCGTGAAAACGCACACACACGCATACACATTCATAGTAATACTGTCCTCTCTCTTATCCTCATTCTTTCTCCCCCTCCTTTTGTTTTTGCCAATGATGTGGCATTGTCTTGTAAAAGGTGCAATAATATTCTGATGAGTTCACATAGTCACACATACTCTATTAGATGTACACACGCACACACACTCATACAGACATACACACACATACATATCTCTATCTTATTCCTCCTTTTCTCTCCTTCCTCTGAGAATATGCTAATTATATGGCAATATTTTGTAAAGGGAGCGGTAATATTCAGATGAGTGTGCAGTATATAAATTCAATAAGGCAATGCGGTGTAGGTACGTAAAATGAATTACATCTGTACATAAGTATCTGTAAGGGAAAGTTGTGTGGGATTCGTAAGAGGTTCATAAGAGCTATTTTAAACGATGCAGAGGTCATAGGATGAAACAATTTTACCAGTTTCAATATCTCGTTTTTATTTCTGACGAAATGTCTTAGATTTGATGAACACATTAGAGATTAAACGGTTGAGGTAAAAATCTACATTTTTATTATTGGTTCCATGAGGCGGTTAAAATGATACCTACTATGAAAGGTATACCTATGATGTTGTATTACAGTCTCATACTCTCACACGATATCTACGGTCTGGTAATCTTCTTGAAAAATCTATGATGATTTTTACGCAACTTGATAGCTATAACATATCTATAGTGATTGTAATGAAATGAACCCCATTTTTCTCCCACCGTCGAGCACGTTATTCATGAGACAATGAGCCTTCCCAAGCCCACCCACCGCTTTAGAGAATAGGGGTGTTAAAGCCTGAAGGTTCTTGAAATCCGGATTTTTAAGATCTCCTTAAGTCCAACCTAAAAAGATATTGAAATAGTTCAAAGATTAATAACTCAATAGAAATGCTTGATTCTGGCATATCCACTGTGTTTACCTGAACGACGGGGGGGGGGGGGGGGGGGAGGGCGAGAGGGATAAGAGCCACATTTTCAGCATTTTCTTTAAAAGAATATGACATTTTCTCTCCAAACTTGGCTAAAAGCATATCATAGTAGTAGTGTCGGATGATGCTGCTTCATGAAAACTGTATCACAGCGCAATGAAGGTAAACCATAATAGGCTTGAATAAATAAGTACGAAACTAACATTCATTGGTCTCATACTCTCACACGATATGTACGGTCTGGTAATCTTGAAAATATGGTGATTTTTACGATACTTGATAGCTAACATCTCTATAGTGATTGTAATGAAATGAACCCCATTTTTCTCCCACCGTCGAGCTACGTTATTCATGAGACAATGAGCCTTCCCAAACCCACCCACCGCTTTAGAGAGTAAGGGGTGTTAAAACCTGAAAGTTCTTGAAATCCGATGAATTAAGGAACTACCGCAGTAGAGTGATGTTGTACAATTCCATGAAAGATCAAATGATTCTGATGGCTACAAATCGTTTGGTATAAAAACTATATTGAAACTGGCGCAAAAGATTTCTGACGCCATGTGAAAATATGCAATGTGGACAAAGGCCTGTCGATTTCAATAGAGTACACCCGCCCGCAGTCCGCATAAAAGACAAAAGAAGGATTAGTATAGGTGCTTCCTTCTCAAGTGGACAAAAGACACTTTTCCAGGGCCCGAGACAATTAATTTAGTTTCAAATACAGAATCTGGGACTAAAGCACACAGATTTGGGAATGAATTACTGAGGCAGAAAGACAAATTGCTAAGACAAAATCGAATTGCGTTTTGAAATCATACCATTCTAGATGACAATTATATTTTGAAAGGAGAGATGTACCTCTAACACTTTCTCACCAAGTAAAGGGAGCGATCTATTGAAGAAAAACCACGACTGACTCTTTCTTTCCATACTACAAAAAAAATCTAATAATTTTATGATTATATCAATTATTTCTGCAAAATTTCATGTTCAGATAGATATTACGGTAAACTGACAACACGACACGAATGAACAATCATTTCTTGATATATTTTGTGGAGAACATAATTCAAAACAGTTGATAGTTTCGAAGATATGGTAGTTTTGATTATATTGTCAGTCCAGTTACGTAACGTTCAGGCTTTATAGGTAAAAACCTCTTGCACAATAGAGGTTTTGGGCATGACACATTAAGAGTTAAATAATATCGTGGTACATACCATGTCACTTCAGTATAATACATGATAAATTGGTTCATATGCATATAGATACTTGAAGAAATTCAAGTGTCTATGTGACAGAATAAGATAAAGTACTCCAAACTTTAGGGATTCTGAAGTATCAACCCCATGTCCCGTTTTAGAAGTGGACGGATTGTGAAGCTCAATTTTGCATATTAAGATGTTTCATCATAAGGGTTGTTTATGCCAAGTTTGGAGACAAAAAAAAAAAAGAAACCGCCATAATTTTTTTGAAGAAGATACTGAAAATGTGGCTCTTACCACTTACCCCCTTATAGCAAACCCCTCCCCCCCCCCCCCCCCCCCGGGGTCAGGTCACTCGTGGATCCGCTGTAATCAAACATGGCAATTCAGTAATTAACTCTTAATGTGCTATGGTCGCCAAACGGTGACCGTAGTCCCAAAGAACATTCCCTTACGCTCACTTATTTTCAGATGTAATTCATTTCTGTGTACACCTTCCGCCTTGTATGATTAAATTCATACTGTACACTCGTGTGAATGTTATCGCTCCCTTTACAAAATAATGCCACATAATGAGCAAATCAACAGAAGAGGAAAGAGAAAGAAGGAGGATAAAAAGAGAGAGTATGTGTGTCTGAGTGTGTGTATGTGCGCACACGTGTGTGTATATTATGTGTGACTACAGCAACAGTAATAATGTCGAACTCATTTTATCAATGATTTTGTAACTCTTTTATTGGATACAAGTTGGTAATCTTCTGAGCATGCCATGAGAACAGACTGTCACATGACCTCGTGAAATCGTGTCTAAGTTCACTACCGCTGAAAGGAGGAGAGTGGCGGTATAAAACATGTTCTGGGTCTGGATGTGTGTGTGTATGTGTGTGTGTGTGTGTGTGTATTATATTGAAAGAGAGAGGGGAAGGGAGGGAAAGAGGGGAAAGAAACAGAGCGTATTTATGTTTAAATTGTGTTTGTCAACAATGGATCGTCATGAGCGGTCCTTTCTATCAAATTTCATACGATATCTTTGAGTTCGCAGTAATAAAACATAAAATTACAGCCATGAAAGGCACAATAATGATAGCTTTACTCTATTCTTTCTTTATTTCGATAGAAGAAGAAAAAAACTCAAGACTTTAGGGACTCTGCCCCCCCCCCCCCCCCCCTCCTTCTCTTGTGGTATTCATCGGTGGATGGAGGTTCGGGGCTCATTTTAACAACAGTTTACATCACCATAAGGATAATGCCAGTTAAGATCATACTTTCTTTTTCAACAAGATGCTGAAAGGCGAATTCACGATTACCATGATATCGACGGTATACGAGAAATTTAAGTCATTAACTTCTTCGAGAATAACTTAATTCTTTCTTCATTACATCATTTCGACGAAAACGAGATTTAAAAATTACATTCTGTAGAGATTCTGAGCCATCCACACCTCCCCTCCCGTTTTGGCTGCGGATGGATTGTTAAGCTCATTCTACCAAATAAAGATCTTATCATCATCGAATATCAATTAGCCAAGTTGTGGAAAATCAGTCATATATATATATAAATAAATAAATAAATATATATATATATATATATATATATATATATATATATATATATATTTAAGAAGATGCTGAAAATGTGGTTCTCACCACCTTTCCCCTTATACCCCCCCCCCCTCGATGAGGTCAATCGTGGATACGCCATAATCAAACATGACAATTCAGTAGTCGATCTTTGATATATTTCATTATTCTCTTTATAGTCTCTACAGAAGGAGATATAAAAAATCTAGATTTTAAGGATTTTCAGGCTGTAACATCCCTTTCTTTCCAATGTGGTGGAATGGGTGGGGTTGGGGAGGCTCATTGTCTCATAAAATGACGTAGCTCGACGGTGGGAGAAAGGTGGGGTTCAACACATTACGATCATCATCATTAGAGATATGCTAACTATAAAGTTTCGTAAAGATCGTCATTGATTTTTTAAGAAGATTACCAGACCGTAGATATCGTGTCGAAGTATTAGACTGTTATACAACATCATCTGTACCATTCTTGGTAGGTATTGTTTTAACCGCCCCATGGAACCAATAATAAAGTGTTGATTTTTACGACAACCGTTTTTAATCTCTAATGTGTTTATCTAATCTAAGACATGTTATACATTCCATCAGAAATGCAAAAGAGATATTTAGATTGGTAAAAACCTTTCATCTTATGACCTTCGTAATGCTTTCAAAATAGCTTTCATGAACCCCTTAAGAATCCCAAACAACTTTACCTTGTACAGTTACTCATGTTCAGATGTATTTCATTTCGCGTACCTATACCGCATTGTGTGATAATCATATATACTGTACACTCATCTGAATATTACCGATCCCTTCACAAAATAATGCCACATATAGCAGAATCAGAGGAAGGAGAGAGAAAGAAGGATGATAAAAAGAAAGAGTATGTGTGTGTGAGTGTGTGATTGTGTGTGTGTGTGTGAGTGTGTGTGTGACCTACCTCCTTGGTGTGAGTTTGTATGTGTGTGCGTGCGCACACGTAAAAACGGAAAGACCGAGAATACGCTAAAGCAAACAGCTGTGCGTCAGTTTTCGTACTCGGACTCCAGCAGCACATCGCTTTCCTGCACAGGACTGAGGTGTGGGGACAAGATCGCTGATTGGCTGTCTGGGTCACCCTTACCAATGCTCTTATTACCTTAGCATCGGGACCGAACGCTTTTGGCCGAGTTCCGTACTCCCCCCCCCCCCCCCCCCCCCCCTCCCGAAGGGACGTTTCGAGGATTTGATCATGCGCAGAAGTAAATTTTGCACACGGCATGCTCCCGGCAACGTCGGCTATAAAACTTCATGCCAACTTCTTCACATAATATTCGTCTCTTGTTCTACTGCTATAGTACGTTGCACTCCGAGTTACTCACAACGATTTAAGAGCTTGTGATGCGTCCTGTCAACTGAATTTGTGAAGTTACTTCATTTATATATCTCCTTACACAAGTTCTCCGTTTGCAACACTGTTAGTCATATTAGTCGCTTTCCCCTTGCATTATGACCCATTACTGTTTGAGACAAAGTCGTGGGATTCAGGTTGGTGCTAACTTTGGTAATATCAAGGACAAAAGCACCGAGATTTCGACTTGGCATCGTAGTTATCACCGTGGAACAACAAGTTCTTCTTACATGACCTACGATGAACTCGTGACAAACGTGTTATGGGACAAGCACGTAACGCTCGAGTGGTTGTATGACCGGAAATTACTAACCAAGGAGAGAAATTGTCCATCGTGTGGGTCTCCCATGAAGTTGCTCCAAACAACTGACAGGTTCGATGGATACAAGTGGGTCTGTCGAGTCATGAAGGGGAAAAACCGCCATCAGAAGGAAGTGTCCCTCCGCCATAACTCTTGGTTCTCTTACACAAACATGAGTATTGAAGAAGTTCTGAAATACACGTACTGGTGGACTATGGGGATGAAGCAATCGGCAATAAGGGCGCAGCTTCGCGTATCAGAACACACATCAGTGGACTGGGATATGTTTTGCCGGGAAGTGTGTTTGGAAGTACTTCTGAGTCAGAAATCGATGATTGGTGGACCCGGAAAAGTCGTTGAAATTGACGAGACAAAAGTTGGCAAGAGGAAGTATAACGTCGGCCATGTTGTGGAAGGACAATGGGTGTTTGGAGGAGTTGAGCGAGATTCCAGACAGAGTTTTGTTTGCGCCGTAGACGACCGATCTGAAGCGACGCTGCTTCCTCTCATCAAGGAACATATCCGGGAAGGAACACTTATTGTGTCAGACTGTTGGAAGGCGTATTCAAATTTGTCAAAACATGGATACGCTCATCAGAGAGTTAACCATTCCGTGGAATTCAAAAACGACGAAGGTTTTCACACCAATACCATAGAATCTCATTGGCGACACCTGAAGACTTCTCTGCCATCGTACAGCAGAACAAAGAAACACTACGCGTCATATTTCGCGGAGTTCATCTACCGCTACCAGCACAAGGGAGACGACCTATTCTTGCAGTTCATCAGCGACATTTCGAAGGTTTTTGACCTTGATAGATCGTAAGACGATTAATTCCATGTACATGCATTGATAATGACCAGATGAGGGCTTTGTAGCATCTATGCTAGAACTATTTTGATATGGTATCATAGAAGAACTTCACAATAACACAACATTTTTACTGCACGTATCGCTTTGGAGACACCAAACAACTTCTCTGGCAAAGAAACACTACGACAGCGGGCCATATTTCGCAGAGTTTATTCGGCACCAACACAAGCAAGAAGACTTATTCATCAAGTTCCTCAATGACATTCAAAGGTTTTTGACCATAACAACTGTGCAAAATGGGTCTAAAGGTGTGATAGAATATGTACGTGTAATCTTGAACATGTCGAAATGATGATATGACAGTTGTCATTATAATCATCTACGTAAATGTATACTCGTGTTTTTTATAGTGGTGTGAGAAGGAAATAAATGATCATTTGATACTTAAATATTGTAATTTTTTTTTTGCCCAATTAGTGTCCATGTAATTTCATACATAATGTTATCTTTTAATGTTACACATTTTTTTAATATATAGCATTTCATGTACGTAAGACCGAGTCGTTATGATGAAACTTTCATATCATAAACGTTCAAGCTGTGGATATGTAATCAAAATGATAGCTTAAGGATGCTGACACTGTACTCTTTGATCCTTACACGTAATAATAAATCGGCAAACTAAAATAATTGTACCAATATGTCATATAGTATGTACAAATATACAACTAGAATGACGAATTAGAAATTCTTATATTTACCCAGAGCAGACTGTATTACTTATAATATAATATACATTTATATACGATTGTACGATTGAATTTCTATGATGCTGTGGAGCTGCACATTTCCTTGAACCAATTTTAGTGTAAATTCGTACGTAAATCGCAATGTTCAAATTCATTGGTTGTGCATGCCTTTCTTGATAGTAAACAAAATTATAATTCTTTTGAAAGATATTGCTCTAGTAATGTGAGAAAATAAATGCGTTACACACCCATCTCTTTTCCTCTTTGCAAAATGATCAATTGAAGTGTTTTGCTGTCGAATCATTCCACTGTCTTTGTTAGTGCATACAACCTTGTGAGTAAAATGTTAAATATAAACAATTATTCGCAATGAATACTCCCTCTCCTTATCTTTACATGTATACAGTTTCACTTATTATGAGTAATGGTTGAAAGTGATGTGCATGTTGCGATTACAATGGTGATAAAGTAATGGTACAACACTAAGCAGAAGAATTCGAAATTCGGACATCCAAAAACAAGAAATAATATATAATGAATAGTATATATATATATATATATATATACATATATATTGGTATATTTAGGTATATATCATATGTATGCTATACATATGATATATACAATAAATATATAGATACATACATTTACATGTATAATACATATGGGACACTATATATTATGTATATATATATATATATGTATATATATATCCCTTGTTTCTTATTTTCAATTAATACTTTACAATTTTCTATGTGAATTACAAGAAACAAATTATAAGACTAATATATAACAAACAAACAAAAAACAACATAATATATATATCATATATACATATATAGGTATATGTATACACATATATATATATATATATACATATATATATAATATATATGTTTATATATGTATCCCTTTGTTTTTGATTTTCCATTCGTATATACTTAACAATTATCTTCGTGAATTACAGGATGCAAATTACAGTAATTTCGGTTTAAATGTTCCTATTCAAACAAACATTTCCATGAATAACAATATAAATATCATGTATATATATATAGGTATATATACATATGTTAATACTAAATTTATATATACATAGATATATATATATACATACAGACATATATACATATATATAAATTATATACACGTATATATTATGTATTCCTTTGTTTCTTATTTTCAACTTGTACTTTATAATTTTCTCCGTGAATTACATTTGAAATGATTTGTTTCATGTAATCAACGAAGGAATATAAAGAACAAAGTGAAAATATGAAAGAAAGGATATATATATATATACATATATATATAATAAATTGACGTATATATTTTTATATACAATTCATATACAACATATAAATACATGTAATAATATACACGTTTATGTATGAATGGATAGGTGTATTGATTAACGAAGGAATTTGTAGAAGACAATTTGACAATAAATAACGGAGGATATATAACGGTATATTTACACAGTTTGTACGTAAATATTTTCTTTTTTTATTTAAAACAAACAGCAACTATTTCACCCCACCCCCCCTCCCCCCCAAAAAAAAACGAACAACAAACAAACAAAAAACAAAAAATTGCACCAGATCTGTGACTTTCAAGGCTAATAAGACAACATTTACAGTAATGAGGTAGAGGATATCCCCCGCACATTAATCCCAAACTTATATGGCACGGCCAATATGTGCTTTTATGATTTTTGATACAAGCTCAAACCAATAACTGACAGTACGCCAGATCTCTGCATTTCTAGTCTGAAAATGTGAAATCATCGCCAATTAACCCTCCCCCCCCCCCATTTCATCACCTTGGTATTTTGTACCTACTTACGCCCCTTCGTTTGAAAGCCTGAAAGTCCTTAATATCTGTATTTATTCTATCTCCTTTTGTCCAACCGATAAAGATAAAGATTAATTGCAGGGGCCGCGGAACGTTTTACAGTGTGTGTGTGCGTGTGTGGGTATGTGTGTGTGTGTGTTTGTGTGTGTGTGTGTGTGTTTGTGGGGGGGGGGGGGGGGGGTAAAGTCATCCCAACCCCCGCTTAGACGCACCGGCGTAGCCAAAAGTGATCGTGGGGGATGTTTACTTATGTGAAGGAGCAATTTGATACATGTCATTTTTTTTTGGGGGGGGGGGGGAGAATTGAAGCTGCAGAGTATCTACAGTCGTATAAAGTTTTTTTTTTCCTTTTATTTCTTTGTCGAAGTGAAAATGATAGAGCTAAGTTATGGCTATGAAATATGCTATAACTGAAATTTCAGGTTTGATTATGGCGGATTCAAAAATGTTGTGATCGATAAAGGGGGACAAGGGGGAAGAAGTATAGATATACTTATGTTTAAAGACCTAATGAAATATTTTCTGATCAAACGGGACCCACCTTTAAGGATACGTTTGTTTTAACAGCTTAGTTTTTGGATGTTTTAGCAGTTACAAAATCGATTATCAACTTATAGAATTTGAATTCCTCTTGAAGTGGTCTGTTCTCTTTTAGTAGTGGCTTATTGGTATCTCACAGATGGAGCAAAATGGTGAAATAGTTACAAGCAAGAGTGTTATCAAAGCTATGTTCACAAGTTGTTGATGGATGTGATGTACGAAACTGAGCGTTTTCTTTATTATAAGGATGACCACCTGTTGTGACAGTTGTACTGAAGGTGATAATGTCTTAGATATTTTGTTAGTCTTCGACATTATCAAAATATATTAATTTGGTTTGCTTTGTGATATGGTACATTTCTGAGAATGTTTCATTTGGGTAGTCTTACAAGTGACACCTAGATACAAGTAAAACTAGAAGATAATGGTGTGCTCCTGAATTAGCATGGTTTAAAAATTATTTATTAAATCGTTCACAGTTTGAATTTTCTGATGGAAAGTTGTCATATAAATTTCATATTGGATCCTTGGCATATTGTTGGTGCGTTGGCCGTTGGATTTCACATCGTCGGCATCGTTAGTATTGGCCGTAAATTCTCACATCGTTGGCATCATTGGTGCGTTGCATGGCCACAAATTGTACATCGTTGGCATCGTTGGTGCGTTGGCTACAAGTACAAATTGTACATCGTTGGTGCGTTGGCCCTATCTTTAACTTTAATATCGTTGGCATCGTTGGTGCGTTGACTACAAGTACAAATTGTACATCGTTGACATCGTTGGTGCGTTGGCCCTATACATTTAATATCGTTGGCTTCGTTGGTGCGTTGGCTAAAAGTACAAATTGTACATCGTTGGCATCGTTGGTGCGTTGGCCGTGTAAATTTCATATCGTTGGCTTCGTTGCATGGTGCGTTGGCTTCAAGTACAAATTGAACATCGTTGGCATCGTTGGTGCATTGGCTCCAAGTACAAATTGTACATCGTTGGTGCGTTGGCCCTATCTTTAACTTTAATATCGTTGGCATCGTTGGTGCGTTGACTACAAGTACAAATTGTACATCGTTGCCATCGTTGGTGCGTTGGCCCTATAAATATCGTTGGCTTCGTTGGTGCGTTGACTAAAAGTACAAATTGTACATCGTTGGCATCGTTGGTGCGTTGGCCCTATAAATTTAATATTGTTGGCTTCGTTGCATGGTGCGTTGGCTTCAAGTACAAATTGAACATCGTTGGCATCGTTGGTGCATTGGCTCCAAGTACAAATTGTACATCGTTGGCATCGTTGGTGCGTTGGCTACAAGTACACCGCTCGTCCATCGTTGGCATTGTTGGTGCGTTGGCTACAGATACAAATTGTTCATTGTTCATTGTTGGTGCGTTGACCGTGTAAAGTTAGTATCGTTGGCATCGTTGGTGCGTTGGCCCTATAAACTTAATATCGTTGGCATCGTTGGTGCGTTGGCTACACGTACAAATTGTACATCGTTGGCATCGTTGGTGCGTTGGCCCTGTAAATTTCATATCGTTGGCATCGTTGGTGCGTTGGCTACGAGTACGAATTGTACATCGTTGGCACCGTTGGTGCGTTGGCCCTATCTATAAATTTAATATCGTTGGCTTCGTTGGTGCGTTGGCTAAAAGTACAAATTGTACATCGTTGGCATCGTTGGTGCGTTGGCCCTGTAAATTTCATATCGTTGGTATCGTTGGTGCGTTGGCTAAAAATACAAATTGTACATCGTTGGCATTGTTGGTGCGTTGGCCCTGTAAATTTCATAACGTTGGCATCGTTGATGCGTTGGCTACAAGTACAAATCGTCCATCGTTCGCATTGTGGTAGCTACAAGTACAAATTATTCATTATTTGCGTTGGTGCGTTGGCCCTGTAAATTTAATATTGTCGGCATCGTTGGTGCGTTGGCTACACTACAAATTAATTGTCCATTGTTGGTGCGTTGGCCCTATAGATTAATATCGTTGGCATCTTGGTGCCCTGGCCCTACAGATTTAATATCGTTGGCATCGTTGGTTCGTTGGCATCGCGTTGGTGCGTTTTCCACAAGTACGAATTATCCATCGTTGGTGCGTTGGCCCTTACATAAAAATCGTTGGCATCGTTGCAACACGTTGGTGCGTTGACTAATAGTACAAGTACAGATTTAACATTGTTGGCATCGTTGGTGCGTTGACCATTATAATTTTTTCATACATGTAATTAGCATCGTTGGTGCGTTGGCCACAAATTTCACGTCGTTGCGTTGGCCACATATAAATTTCTTATCGGATCGTTGGTGCGTTGGCCGTAAATTTCACACCATTGCGGCATTGGCATTGTTAGTGCGTTGGCAAAACATTCATTAATACCCTATCACACTGTTGGTGCGTTGGCCACAAACTATGCACATCGATCGGTGGCATTGCATTGTTTGTGAGTTGGCTAAAAAAAAAAATCACATCGGTAAGTGCGTCGTTGAACATCATTGGTTCGTTTTTAAAGCTATTCAATATTTTTCATTACTATACACATCGTTTGTCGTTGGCTCAACACCTTTGTAACATGCTCTCGTCGTGCGGGGTATAGTACAACAATACTCTAAGTCTCTAGTATCTATAGACCTCAGCTAGGCACTAATATTGTAATAACCAGATCGTTGGCGTTGGTTGACCAACGTTCATATGAAGAATTGGTGGGGTATTCTGCAATTGTTCCAAAAAAAAGAAAGATGATTTTGATGTTAACAACCCAAAATTCTAATTCTAATTGCTAGCGAAATGTCACTCCGAAGTTCAACCCGAATACAAAGCTAAGCCTATTGTATGGATCACAGAACTGTGGTATGAATGTGTGTACTGCATCCTATCAAGGAGCTTCAAACATCCTGATCAGCCATGCATGCTGTGTGCACGCATTTGCACCAGCGAAACTATGGCTGGCCATCGCCGCCATTAATACCATCTAGGGCTCACACGGGTAAATAATTCCCCATAGAAACGTGTGTTAAAATTCAAATTTCAAAAAATTCTGTAAAATAGCAGGGAGAAATGAGGTGTTTCATCTTCACTAACCTGGATAAGTGAGATATATCCTTTCATCCATCAAATTTCCAGGGTGGGTTCTTCTGCTCTTATTCTGTCCAAGGGTCCGCAAAGCGAGACTACGAGTTCTTGTCACTCAAAAAATCACCTATATTCCGTACACGTACCCAATGAAATATAGTAACCTCAAATTCCATCAGAGAAGCTTTCATCTTCCAACCAAAAATGCACTTTGTAGAGGAATTCATAGTTTCATAGTTTGAGCTTCTTTAGCTCAAACTTTGTGGGATATTGCAGGTTTGAAAATGGCATTTAAATGCATTTCAGGATTAGACAGAAAGGGTACTTCTGAACGACAAAATGAGATCCGAAGTACGTTTCCCCTGTAGGCCTATTATGCTCCCTTAAAGGGGGGGGGGGGGGGGAGAAAGAGAGGCAGTGGTTCCCAGTGATATGGTACTGATGTTATCATCACATAATATACGCATTCTATCGGTCTGTTGCTTTCAATGGCGCAATGGTGCCCGTATTTTGCCCACAGAACTCGTGCTGTGATTTCGCCCATGAGCGTATAGGGCCTACTACACGAGATCGCGGGAGGAAGCCCTCTTAGCGCTAGCTAGCTTCTATAGGGACCTATTTGTACGTACTTATACGCTCAAAACAACCCACGTAGGGCCCTTACACTTATTGACCAATCAGTGAGCTCAGTTAAGCACGCGTGTACGCTACTAAGCACACACATTATTGTACAATACTTACGTTTCGCTCTAAGCAATACGTACAATTGTATGCTATTCTTGCTTACGTACGTATGCGCATTTTTCTGTATGACTGTCCAATCAGAATTCCCGTTACAGTCAAATCTATACGTAATCCTGTAGAAGTTTTGCAAAGTCTGAGGCGTGCAGTCTAACACTATCTGGACATTTCTGCCACACGCAGCGGCGTATATGGGGGGGGGGGGGGCAAGGGGGGCACGTGCCCTGGATGGGCGTCAATTCTCTGGGGGCGCAAAAAACGAACAAAAAAGCGAAGAAAAGAAGGAAAAAAAACGAAGAAGAAAAAGAAGAAAAGAAAGAAAGAAGAAGAAGAAGAAGAAGAAGAAAAACTCGCCCGGAAGGCGGGGAGGGGGGGGGGGGGGGGGGGGGGGAGGGAGAATGATGGGGGGGGGGGGGCAGAAATCCAAATCAAACAAGATAAAAACAAAACATGATGACGCGGACAAAATGACAATGTTTATTGTGTCCACACAAGAATTAGCTGAATAAGCTGAAATACAAACATTTTCGGCGCGCTTGCTGCGCTCGCTCGCCAAATATATATAAAAAAGAAGGTAAGATCAAAACTTGATGATGACACGGACAAAATGACAATGTATATAATGTGTTCACACATGTCATTTAATATTTAGCAGGCAAAATATTTCACTGAGCAGCGGCTGCAATTTCTTTCGTTCTGAAGCGATCGCCAATTGGATCAAAAGGCGCCAGCGGTTTCGAACATACGGGGGGGGGGGGGCGCAAAAAACCCCAACTCAAACAAGATAAGAACAAAACGCAATGATGACGCGGAAATATACAAATTTCGGCTCACTCGCTCGTACTAATTTAGAGTATTTTTTCAAGTCCTCAGTTTGGTGGTATAAATCGTTATCTATAAGGCCGTCACTATATCTTGATTAGAATTGTAAGATTTAATAAGCAAAATATGCCAGAAATTCCATGTTTTGTAAGCTGAAAATAAATACAAAAATTTTCGGCTCGCTCGCTGCGCTCGCTCGCTCGCCACAATGTATATATATTATTATAAAAAAAGAGAGATAAGAACAAAACTTGATGATGACACGGACAAAATGACAATGTATATAATGTGTTCACACATGTCATTTAATATTTAGCAGGCAAAATATTTCACTGAGCAGCGGCTGCAATTTCTTTCGTTCTGAAGCGATCGCCAATTGGATCAAAAGGCGCCAGCGGTTTCGAACATACGGGGGGGGGGGGCGCAAAAAACCCCAACTCGAACAAGATAAGAACAAAACGCAATGATGACGCGGAAATATACAAATTTCGGCTCACTCGCTCGTACTAATTTAGAGTATTTTTTTTAAGTCCTCAGTTTGTTGGTATAAATTGTTGTCTATAAGGCCGTCACTATATCTTAATTAGAATTGTAAGATTTAATAAGCAAAAAATGACAAAAATTCCATGTTTTGTAAGCTGAAATACAAAAATTTTCAGCTCGCTCGCTGCGCTCGCTCGCCAAAATTTATATATATATATATAAAAAAGAGAGATAAGAACAAAACGTGATGATGACGCAGAAATATACAAATTTCGGCTCACTCGCGCGCACTAATTTAGAGTATTTTTGTAAAGTCCTCAGTTTGTTGGTGTAAATCGTTATCTATAAGGCCGTCACTATATCTTGATTAGAATTGTAAGATTTGATAAGTAAAAAATGGCAAGAATCCCATGTTTTGTAAGCTGAAATACAAAAATTTCCGGCTCGCTCGCTGCGCTCGCTCGCCAGAATTTATCAAAATTTGCTACATTTAAATCACCCTCAAAAGACCCATTTTAAGTGCTTGAAAAAAGCATATCATGTAGACTTTGTTAAAAGTCCCTACCGGGATGGGGTTGGGGTTGAACACTTTTTCAGAAATATGGGGCACAATTTTCACGCTTGCCCCGGGCGCCGTTTCCCCTAGATACGCCATTGGCCACACGACCGCTCGTCCCTGGGGGCACTCTGGACAACTCACAATCGAAGCCGAGACAAGATGTTGTGGGAACAACTTTAATAAGGGTTCAATTTTTCAAGTTACAAAATGTGTAGGCCTATAATTACTATATTGAAGCAGGAACGGCATTTTTCTCTTTTCACACCGAATTGAAGATGTATATCACAAAATGATTCGTAGGGGTCATGAGTGTCTGCGGGCCCGTTCTCCTGATTTGTAACTGATGTAGGACTTGTTTTTAAATTATTTTCATTACAAGATTTTTACAATCATTTTGTTGGTGCACATTTTAATTTTATTTCATTTTTTCTTTTTCATGCCGAATTAACAGTGTGTCCTATGATACTTCACGGCAGGGGGTACTGGAGAGTCTGCTGGCCCGTTCGCATGATTTATAACATGATATACGACAATTGACCTTTCGTTTAAAAAAAAAGAAAAAAAAAGAAAAAAAAAACTTTTTGAAAATAATTATAGCGACATTGCTTTACGATACATTGTGTTAAATATAAAATGAGCCTTTATTTTAAAAGTAGAAATAAGGTATTCTCCTTTTTCTTATTTTGAGGGGGTGCGGATGGGGGATGGCAGCTCAGTGTAACCTAAAAATGCTCGGTGCGATTATTCAAATATAATTGTTTTCATTTTCATTCACCTTTTTTTCAGTATTAGACTATTATCATGATACTTATCATTATCATCGGGGGGGGGGTGGGGCGGGGTGAAGGGGGTCATACTCCTTCATCCTCCCCTCAATCTGATATTGCTGTATACTATACACTTAAAGATGGGTTTACTGCGAACCAACAGTACGTGATAATAAATAGATGGCTATACTATTCTCTAGGTGGCCCGGAAATGGAATCACTATACAGTGCACTCTCGTAATATATATAACCAAATGATACAGACTGGTAGATTTCTTTCGTTATAATGACATTTCGTTTATAACCGAACAATACATAATACGTATTCATACATAATCTCGATTATTATGTATAACGAAAACAAGGAAGCCACGCATAAATCATAATACTGTTTGTTGAGTACGGGTACTCGTCATACACTGAAAAGCTATGTGAACATTAAAACATATGGTTATTCAATTTCAGTTTATTGTCTTACAATAACGCAAGTTCCCCTCGGAAACTGTGCGTGACACACCAAGCAAACACACAGTGATGTGACGAGTTCGCGCGCAGAGACGCTATAATGCTTGCTAAGGCCAATACGTATTTTCGAAAGTGATCCTCATTTCGTTATTACGGAGCACATTTCGTTTGTTTGTCTTTCTTCTTCTTCTTCTTCCAATAAGTACATCACTCTCAAAGAGTATTGTCGTACTGGGTGCTATAGGTGTGACTACAGGAACAAACATAACATCTGGTGCAAGATAATAAACTTAATGGTGCAAATAAAAAAAAAACCTCCTTAGTATGAGGGTTATCGGAGTGTAAGTGGTTTCAAACTGCTCCGAAAGGTCTCGAGAGACGGAGCTGAAACCACAGCTGTGGGAAGGCCGTTCCAGATGCAAACAACACTTGGGAAGAAACTGTGTTGGTAAGAGAGGATTCTGCAGTGATGTTGCCGGAGTTGGGTGTGGTGGCCTCTGGTCAGGTCTGATGAATGATACAGGTATGGTGGGGAAGCAGGGATAGCAATAAGGCCGTTGATGATCTTGTATAATATGATGGCCTTGTTGTGCGCACGACGCTCCTGTAGAGACTGCCAGTGAAGATTGTGTAACATTAGAGCCACGCTACTTTGTTGGTTGTAGTCAGCCGTCACAAATCTTGCTGCACGTCGTTGGACCATTTCTATATCAGATATGAGTTCTTTGGTGTGGGGATCCCAAACTGAGAAGGCGTATTCAAGCGTTGGGCGGACATATGTCTTATAAGCTTGTTCCTTGATGTTGGACGGACACCTCCTCAGATTGCGCTGAAGAAAACCAAGTGTACTATTACTCTTCTTACAGATATTTTGTATGTGTGGTTTCCAGCTAAGATTGCGATGAAGTGTGACTCCGAGATATTTCGCTTCATCAACAGTGCGGAGTGCTTTTCCATGGATTGAGTACTGGATATCTCCTACGATGTTCTTCCTTTTGTTTGATATCCTGAACACTTCACACTTCTCCGCGTTGAAGGCCATTTGCCACTTCCTCTCCTATTCCTGTATGTTAGCAAGATCTCTGTGAAGAATGTCAATGTCTGTAGGTGAGTCAATTATACGGTATAATAGGGCATCGTCAGCATACAGGCGGATATTTGAAGAGACACACTCTGGGAGGTCATTGATGAACACCAGAAAGAGCAAGGGTCCAAGGACAGTGCCTTGAGGCACACCAGATGTTACATGTGTGATGTTGCTTTTGGTCCCTTCTAGTATGACCTGCTGTGTACGCCCTGTGAGGAAGTCCCTGATCCAATGTAGGATCTGTCCCCTGATTCCGTAGAAATGAAGCTTTTGAAGAAGGCGCTCATGTGGTACTCGATCAAAAGCTTTGGAGAAGTCGAGCAGGATGGCATCCATCTGTTTTTTATCTTTAAGTCCAGTGGCAAGATCGTGAACAGTTACCAAGAGCTGTGACTCACACGAACGTTTCTTCCTAAAGCCAAACTGGCAATCAGAAAGAAGCTCGTGGTTATCAAGGTGGCAGATAATCTGGCTGTGTATTATATGTTCAACAACTTTACAGATGATAGATGTCAGAGATATGGGCCTATAATTTTCCGGTCTGTGTTTGTCCCCCTTTTTATAGATTGGTGTGACATACGCTGATTTCCATTCTTGCGGGATCTTTCCTTGGTGGAGTGTGGCATTGAAGAGGAGTGTCAGAGCAGGGGATAGTTCATCTGCCACTTCTTTGAGGAGATAGGCTGGTAGACCGTCTGGACCACTGGCAGAGTGGGGCTTGAGTTTGCTTAGAAGCTTCCTTACCCCTTCCTTGTCAACAGAAAAGACAGGAACTGTTGGATGTGGGCTCTCTCCAAGGTCTGGCAGGTCAGATGTGGTCTCCTGGGTGAAAACTGATGTAAATTGTTCATTCAGCAGGTTGGCTTTTGCAGCAGGTTCAGTCTGAAGAAAGCCATCTTTCATTAGAGGAGCAACTCCAGAGTTTTCGCACCTTCTGCTTTTGATGTATGACCAAAATTTCTTTGGCTTGCCTTCCTCTTCGCATAGCACGTCACTGATGTAAGTGTGGTATGCAGATCTGCATTCGCGTTGCATTAGTTTTTTGAGGTTTTTGTAGCGAGTCCAGTCCTTAATCTTCTTGGACCTACGAGCCTTCTTGTAGGCTCGCCCTTTCCTTCTGGAGAGTGACTTAAGATTTTGGTTTATCCATGGTTGACTATAACGTGCTGATGATAGTTTGGAGGGGACCATAGTGTTGATGATCCTGTGCAGTTCAGTCGATATCTGACTCCAAAGATTATCAATGTCTGTTCTGACTGTATTTGCCTCTAAGTAGTTGTCGCAAAAGGTTCTAATTTCTGACTTGATTTTGTCCATGTCAGCCTTCTTCCACAAGAAGATGTTACGGCGGATTGGTTTCTGCCTTTTGGCACGGACATCAGATAGTGTTTGAACTATGTCATGGTCGCTTACTCCTGGGGCACACATTTGCTTACACGAGCAGGCCTGTTTGTGAGGAACACATCTAGAGTCTTATCATTCCTTGTTGGAAAATTGACAATCTGAGTCAATCCAATATCATTGAAAGTGGACAAAAATTGATTGTTGATGACGCTTGTGTACTGGTGACCAATTATTGATGATGAGTCCCAGTTGATATCAGGAAGATTCAGGTCTCCGCTGACCCACACTACAGCAGAAGGGTTACTAAGAACCACTTGTCGGATAGACTCGCACATTGTTTGTGCATAGGTTAAGTCATTTTTTGGTGGTCGGTAAACAGAGATGATGATGAGCGGTTGCTGACCATAAACTTGTATTTTGGATGCAACAAGTTCACAGTCATTGACAATTTGAATCTCACAGTCGATTAAATCCTTTTTGGTGGCAAGCAGTACACCTCCATATCCATCGGGACGATCCTTTCTGATGGGTGGGTTATAACCTGGCGGCATCATTTCGGCATTAAGTAGCGAAGGCTTCAGCCAAGTTTCATTTGCAACAATGACATCGGGTTGACTTGCATCAACTGCTTCCCAAAAGGCTTCTCTTTTGGCGCTCAAGCTTTGCAGGTTGACTGAGAGGACCTTCAATGGCTTTGCAACATTCTTTCTTCTTCTGCCTTTTTTGATCACTGGAGAGGATTGGTGTACAGGAGGTCCAGGGTTGATCTCTGAGTTTGGAGAAGCCTGTGTGGTGTTGCTCGAGATGGAGGGTGGAGTGGCTGGTAGGTCTGAGTCATTACAAGGTAATGACGTACGGGCATCTGTACGATTAGCAGGTGAATCTCCTTCATCTGGTAACGCTTGGAAGTTATTGTCAGATTCACTGATGTACGAGTCGAAAAGAGAAAGTGAATGGTTAGGGCTGTCGCAGACCATGCATATCCAGGTAACTTTGTCAGTGGCGCTCGGAAAAGACTTCGTTATAACAAAAATTTCACTATGACCGTGTTCGTTTTATGACCAGAAGTTGTTTTGTTATAATGAAGTTTCGTTATAATCGTGTTCGTTGTAACGGGAGTGCACTGTAGACACAACCCCCCCCCCCCAAGAAACTGTTTCGCAAGTGAACAATCAGGGGCTTTCCCTCCCTTTACATCCATTTAATACTCGAGATGAAATTGATTTGCAAATGCCCTCTAAGGTAGCAATGATAACATAAGACCAGTTTAACGCAATGAGAGACACGAATGAAACAGCAGAAATCAGTTTCCGTTCCCTTGTTTTCCTTTATATTCAAAACAAAAAGATAGTGGGGAAACTGAAGGTGGATGTGCATTTTCCATCAATTCAAATTTTGAATTACATGAAGAGTAAGCCTTAAAGGTAATAAAATCGACAGAATTTCTTCATTTTACCTTTGGTTGTTAATGATAATAATGATAATGAATAACATTTATATAGCGCTTAATACTGATGTTTCTAAGCGCATCAAATCGGGGAAAGAATAATATATATAACGTAAAAACAAAATACAGCATTATGTACATATTATGATAACGACAGCAACAACAACAACAGCAAAATTAAGGTTGTGTAAACAGATGAGTTTTCAACAATGACTTAAACCTATCAACATTTTCAGCGTTACGAATATAAAAAGGGAGTTCATTCCAAAGAAGTGGGGAAATAACTGAAAAGGCCCTATCACCATAACGTGTACAGGTGCGGGGACCACGTGATAATTGGAGAGCGGAGGAAGAACGAAGAGAACGGGTTGAAGTGGAGGAGCGGAAGGAAATTAAATCTTTAAGATAAGATGGGGCAAGATTATTACATATCTTGTAAACAATAAGGAGGATTTTAAAAGTGATACGTTGATGGATGGGGAGCCAGTGGAGGGATTGGAAAACTGGAGTAATGTGGTCAGATCTTTTTGTTAGGGTCACAAGCCTAGCAGCTGTATTTTGAATTCTTTGAAGTGGTGCAGTACTTGAAGCAGGGAGACTAACAAGAAGGGAATTGCAGTAGTCAAGATGAGAGGAAACAAATGCGTGAATGAGACGTTCCGTGGAAGACTGATCCAATAATTTACGTATTTTACCAATTTTACAAATACCCCAAGCAGCAGAACGACATGAATTCTTAATATGTTGTTGAAAGTTCAGATGCTTATCTACAATAACTCCGAGATCTCTGACGGACTGAGAGATGGGGATAGTACTATCTTCAAAGGAAAATTCTGTTAGAGAGCTACCCCGCCTGAACTGAGAATGAACATATAAAAATTCCGATTTAACACAATTCAATTTCAAATAATTATCGTGAGACCATTGCTTCATATCATCAACGCATCTACTAAGTTTGCAGAGTGCTTCGACTTGGGTATTTGGTTGTATGATTATGTAGATTTGAGTATCGTCGGCATACATAACATGTAAAATATCGTTATGAGAGTTGATTACTGAAGACAGAGGGGCTGTGTTGTGACCCTGCACCTCAAAACAAACAAAAAGTCGCCAGACATGAATTTTTAGTTAAGACCATATTCTGAAAGAGCAGACTTTAAGATGTAAAATGATGTATAACTCGAATCAAATGGACTCTCCTAACCTATCTTAATATTGGAAAGAAAGCTCAGGAAAAGTGTGAACTGAGAAAAGAGGCTCTAAAGTACAGTGTCTATTCAAGCGCTTACTCTCTAAAAAAATCGAGTGAAAATATTCACTCTTAAAAGAGTGAATACAAAAAAAGAGTGATTTTCGAGTGAAATTGGAGTGAATTTTGAGTGAAAATGTTCATTTTCACTCATTTTGGAGTGACGTCAGGGATCACTCCAAAATCTTTGAGTGATCCCTGACGTCACTCCAAAATGAGTGAAAATGAGCATTTTCACTCAAAATTCACTCCAATTTCACTCGAAATTGACTCTTTTTTGTATTCACTCTTTTTAGAGTGAAAATTTTCACTCGATCTTTTTTAGAGAGTAATCTTTACCAAACCGTGCTGGCTGCGCGATGAATGGGACAAAAAACAGAAAGTAAACCACCAGAGTAACAACAATGAAGGGATTATCAGATTAAACTGAAATTAAGCATGCCTCATTAACACATTCTGTCCACAATTAATGTCAACTTTCAAAGCAGTAGCATTACCCTTTCAAAAGATTAGGTAGGTTGACCCATTTCACTTATTTTCAGTCCTCACGCAAAATCAGTGTGTGCGACTTTATGTTCGTTTTGAGGTGCGCGGTCACAATTAAAGAATTTCGGAATGCATGAGAGAACTTTAAAAAAAAATATTTAAAATTTTCTCAATTTGGCAAAACAAAAGTTTCAAATTTAACTTTCTTTGTTACCATTTTTTCTCATGTCTTTTGACTGCGGAATTGACAGATTTTTCATTTTCCTCCATTATTGTTTGTCTTTCTTTATCTTTGGAAGGTTACAGAGACAGTAAAGAGATCAAGGGTTGATTTGTACAAATCTAATTTGCATTTCTACTGTGTTAAATTTGTTTTTTGTTCTTATTATTATAATCATGGAAGAGCAAATACGCTTAAATATTAACTTGTCCATTTTGCAATTTTACTCTTGTTGCCTTGGAGGAGAAAAAGGAATGTGGTCACTCATGCGTAAAGTTAACCTTTTCATTAACCTACTAGGTTGATAGCTAATTAAATCATTTTTAACATGGTATATAAAACACTATTTTATCCAGGTAGTCTGAGAAAGCTGAACTAGAAAAAGTGTTTACGTTCTTCTTTTTCTGTGTATAATCCACAGCACTGTACATGCCCTTTAATAGCATTACCAACATCTGATATCCATATGTGACCCTGCATCACAAAACCAACAAAGTCGCCAGACATAGATTTTTAGTTAAGGGCAGACTCTAAAAGAGCAGACTCTCAGCTTTAAAATGATGTATAGATCAACTGAAATGGACGTTCCTAACTTATCTGAATATTGGAAAGAAAGCACACACTGTGGAAAAGTGTGAACAGAGAAAAAAGGCTCTGCAGTACAGGGTCTATCTGTCTATTCAAGCGCTAGCTTAATCTTTACCGAACCGTGCTAACTGTGCAATGAAATGGGACCAAAATACAGGATGTAAACCACTGGAGCAACAACAATGAAGGGATTATCAGATTAAGTTGAAAATGAGCATGATCTATTAAACATATTCTGTCAATGATAAATGCGAACTTTCAAAGCAGTAGCACTATCCCTTCAAAAGTTATCTAACTTGAAAATGAAGAGTGTGCAAAGGATTATCAAGATATAAAAAGGGGCCTATATCCACCTGATCTCACTACTCTACAAAAACGTTGTAGAAAAACTGCTCAAAATGCACTTTCCCGTTCATTTTATGATCCCAAACTTAAGAATAATGTAGAAGAGTAGCTCTTTCAGAAAATATGAAAAAACTTCATATTGACTTGGTTGACCCGTTTCACCTTTTTTGAGTCCTCAAGTAAAATCAAGGGGTGCGACTTTTTGTTCGTTTTGTGGTGCACGGTCACATAT
Organism: Diadema antillarum; assembly: GCF_040938485.1. Taxonomy (NCBI): domain Eukaryota; kingdom Metazoa; phylum Echinodermata; class Echinoidea; order Diadematoida; family Diadematidae; genus Diadema; species Diadema antillarum. The sequence goes on along the minus strand of NW_027270919.1, from coordinate 3,459,587 downwards.
TATATGTGACACCAAGTGTATTAGTAACTATACCTAGTTGTCATTGTTTCTAAATCATCATTGTTATAATTACTGTGATCATCATTATTATTGTTGCTATCACTGTCACTTTTACAGCTAGCTTTACTGCTCTAATTCCTATCCTTCTTATCATCACAATAAATTGTTAATACTCGTTATCACGATGACCAGTTTAGGATTCAATGGAGTGCAACGCGTTTCCATCTGATGTTTTCTAAATTAATGTAAGCTGGCTCTCCGCGCAGGCAGGTGGAAAAAGACACGCTATTATAATGATGAATAATGCACTTGCAATGTTTCGTCACTGTGAGCATGCTCAGTATGGGTGTAACGTAACTTTCCACTGCACCTTTCACATTAATAAAAGAAATCAAGTAACAAGAAAAATCCGAGATGCATACACGAACAAGTGCTCTAATTTTTTGTTTTTCTGTGACCATCATGATTGTGGCAATTTAATGAGATTGCACAAATATAGAGATTTGTTTTGATTAACAATCACACAAACTCGTCAGATCTAAATAGTGCACAATTCTTGGTTATCATACATTAGTATTTCATAATTACGGTCAGCGCCGTCTTGAGATCAAAATTGTACACTAGGGCAATTACCTGTGTACATGTATTAAATTACTTTTTCTGCTGTGAAGTAAATAATAATATGGTGCATACAGTGTTGCAACAAAGAGTGTACGGACATTTGGGTAAAATGCACATCGTTACGTTGTGCTATAAAAGAACATTTTCTTGTTTTACTTGAAATGTTCTCACTTGCTTGGACACTTTTGCAAACCATTTTAGTCACTTGGTAAGTGGGAATGGGGGTACAGTGATAATGTAAAATGTTGTCTTACCTGTGAAAAATGTTAATATTCAGAAATTAATAAATAGCAATCTTGAAGTGTATAATTTAATATAATTATACTGAGTATAATTTTTTTTTTTGTATTTCCTCATCACTGCCATACACTCTTCTGCTGTCACCCCTCTTTTCTCATACCTGTACCTCTCTCTCTTTGTCTTTCTCGATCTTTTGTATTCATGCATGCAGTAATGCACACACACATGCACACACACTAACAAACATAGCCGCGTCCCCTTCTATCTCTCTCTTACTACATCTCTTCATTCCAAACATATAACTTTGAGAAATAATGAAAGCACCCACACACTTGATATTGCCAGATACTTTTCGGTATAAACTTTAATTTTCTATTTTCAGCCAGTCCTCATTAGTCATGCTATATTGGTAGCTCCTTCAGGATTGCATGATTAATTTCAGCATGAAGACACATGCGCACGCAGCACAGTTGTATAGCAATCAAGTTAGAATGAAACGGTATGTTACATCAAGATTAAAATCTGGGGGATTGCAACGTATTAGCTGAATGGTCATCATTGTCTGGTATTCTTATAGCCAAGCTGCATGAAAGTTACAAGCAAGTCATACAAAGACATTCTCCTTAACAAAATGTGACATCGAAATCCTGACAATCCAAAATTTGGAAAAGGTACATTGATCATAATAACATCAATTCTCATCATCGTTTGACTTTGGGGATTATAACAGTAGAAATTAAAGATAAACAACAAAAACAATATTTAAAAAAATCCGTCAATGACACCAATATTGTTTCACTTGTAGGTGCTCATAATCTAAAATCACTGCAACATGTAACACAATGTGAATGCACTTTATTACTTTGAGTGTTTACCTAGTTTATCAAGAAAAAAAAATCATTTACCATTGTAACTGTAATATCAGAGATAAACCAACATCAGCTCATCATTTGACTCATGATGGCTGAAAAAAAAAATGCCTTGAATAAATTAAGATTACAGAATGTCCAAAATTGTCTGTCCCTCTCAATTCCACTTTCAAATTTGATAACTTTTTCTTCATGACCAGTCTTTCTCTTGATTTTAGCTGAAAACAAAACAATGCCAACATAGATACTCTTTCACAGTAACTCATAATGCTAGAGTACTTCACTTCAAGTTTCTTACTGTACAATGTATTGACCCACAATGCAACATTTGAAATGGTCATTTTTAGCTTTTCTTCCATTAAATTACTTTGTGAGGTACATTGCCGTGCATGTCACTAACAATTCTGTTGCTATATCTCAATTTTCTTTATACAGCACTGCATACAAATCTTCAGAATTGATATTTACGTTATGATTATACAAAATGGATACTCAGTACATGAACTATTTACTGGAAAAAACCGAAGTTTCCGCCACCAACATTTTCATCAATTGCCTCGATGTGCTAAAAATGTTATCTTACAAAACGTGTACTAAGATACATGTACAGTAAGACAAGTTTTTTTTTCACATCTTGTAAAAACGCCAGCTACAGGAAAGATAATAGCGAGCAAATTGTAGGTAAAATGGCATCAATTACATGTATAAAATATCAGCTTTCATTATCAATGTCATAAAGAAGGAAATCTCCTTAAGAATATAACTGTGTCAGAGTAATTTCAAGGGTCCCAAAAGCAGTTTATCATATCACCAGATTGACAGGAATGATTACAAGTATCCTAATCGAGGACCACTCCAATCTTTTAATTTCCTCTAATATTCTATATACCGTATATCCAATAGAAAAAACACTTGAGCATCACATCATCAACAATATACAGGGAACCAATGAAGACTACGAAGAATGTGACTTACATGGGAGTTATAATGGGAGTTATATGATCAAATTCTACTTCTTGACAATGTGTGATGACAGTTTCAAATGGGAAAATTTATAATCACAGATTTGTCAAAATGTGCTGAATGTTTATTTTCCTTGAACTATGTAGGCTGAATTGGGTGATTGGCTTTTACTTCACTTTGACCCTTTTCTGAAATTATGCATTGTGTAATTCTAAAAGGTATTAAGTAAAAGTAATTTCAGTATTAAATGGTAAAATATTATCATTTAAACCTGGCCTTTGACCCTTAACCTTGACTTTTCAGACCGTAAAGTTCCCAAGAGAATCACTGTAAGGAAGAACATGCACAAAAACGGACTAAGTTTCATGATGATACCTTGAGCCACTTCCGAGATATGGAGGAGGAATTGAAATTCAGCACTTCACTTGACCTTTGACCTCTTTCCTTTTGGCAAGAAATGCCCCAGAGAATGTCTTGGGCAATACATGTATATATCAAGTTTCAAGAAAAAATTCTGCAGGCATTTCATATATATGAGGAAAGGATTGACATTTTAGAGGAGTTGACCTTGACCCGATCTTAGAATCATGACCTGAAATTCCCATGATAATCACTGTCGGCCAGTACATGTGCATATACTAAGTTTCATTAAGATACCATGAACCATTTGCGGAATATGGAGAAAAACATGGAAATTTAACATTTTGATCTTTCACCTATGAGCTCATGACCCAAAACTCTCTCTGGAGAATTGGTAGTACATACACTAAGTTCAAAGAAAACACTTCAGGCATTGTGTGGATATGGGGAAATAGTGATTTTTTTTTTAAACATTTGACCTTGACCATTTGACCTTTGACTCTGAGCATGTGCTCCTCAAGGTGATAGGCATAACTTTGCTAACTTATACATACAATGTCTACACACCAAACCTCAAACGGCTTTTTAGTTGCACTGTCTACAAAGTTGATTATGACTGAAGGACAAACACACGGACGGACAACCTGAAAAAAAAAAATGATTCCGGAACCACTTTGTAGAATAGGCATAAAAATAGGACGGTCCAGTGTTTAGTGTGTGTATAGTAAGCAGGCCTTCCCCTTCTCATTATTTTCTGGCATTTCCAGGACTTTATGAGTTTTTCAAGAATCTTTCAAGGAACTGATTAAATTTCAGGAATTTTCTTGGAAGTTTGAGATTTCCTGCACCTTTATGGAATTTCTTTAATTTTTGAGGCGCTCTCCAGTATTCTTAAGTCATTTTTAGTACAGGATGACCCAAAAACAATTCACTGCCCTCATAAAGGGGACTGCAGGACTCTTTCTGTTCATTATTGAGTACATATTCTAAGATCAGCAATTTGTTGCTTTGTTTTCTTTATTTCCTATCTTATTTGCATGACGTGCTTGTTACTTTATAGGTGACAATCCCAGGAGAGGGGGGAGGGAGGCATGTCCCCCTTGATTACTTAAGGGGGATTGCTCACTCACAACCCCATTTTGGCTATACATTTGTATATTCTATTTACTTTAATTCCAAATGTCGAATTTATGCAATAATTTCAATATTTCACAGGTCAACAGTCAATTTTCAGGTCAAATTTTCACGAAGAAAAAAAATCAGCTAGCTTGATCGCATATAATTTGTTTATTAGGAATTAATCCCTCTGAAAAACAAGGCAAGTGCAAAAATGTGTCTCGCCCATGTACAAAGAAGACATTTTAAAAAAAAAAATGTAAAGTCAGTAATTATTATGAAGTGGAATCAGGACCAAGGGTTAGTACAAAGTAAGCTGTATTATTAAAGTTATAACCCATGCCTGTGAAGATAAACAGAAATCTACAAGACAAAAAGATATATACGGATAAAAACAGATATAAAATGGTAAACATTTACGGCAAAAAAGGAAACATGCCATAAAAACTTAACGTTGACCCCTGCCTGTGCCCTTTGACCTTGTGGTCACCATCCATTCCCCAAGGGATATCTATCGTCCAAGTTTAGTCACAATTGGAGTTATGGATCAAAAATTGCGAATCATAATAGAAATGCACCATAAAAACTCAACATTGGGCTCTAAAAGTTTGTTGACCCCAGCTTATGACATTTGGCCTAATGGTGATCATCCACTCCCCAGGGGACATCTACCATCCAAGTTTATTATAGACACAAACGGACCCATTGATCAAAAGTTATGACAAAAAATAGAAACTCGCCATAAAGTTTGATGACCCATGCTTGTGACTATTGACCTTGTGTAAACTGTGTAGTCATGAGTTTTGCAGGCTTAACTGGACAGAAGCCTCATACATTGTATGCCACCACTGGCAAGCTAGAGGTTATGTCTGGGCACATGAACAGCTGTTTTGTGCTGATGGTAGGCTAAATTCCTTTGTTTCCTCATGCGATCATCCAACCTGCAACAGTGGACCCATGATTTGTGGGAGATGTTGCAGGTGTACCACACATGTGAAGGCAGCCATGTTCGGGATCATACACACACATGTGGCGATTGAGGGACCCACTTTGTGCGAAGCACTTTGAACAAACTTTGCAGCGGAATGGCTTCTCCCCTGTGTGCACCCTAATATGGTGAATCATATTTTTCTTTAATATTAATTTCCCACACACTTTGCACAAATCTCTTTTTACAAAAGAGTGCTGGGATCTCTCCCACTATCCGGCTCACTCTGGTTTTCATGTGATTTCATCCTCTTCTTTGACACATCAAGAGAGGTTGCCCTCACTGTCTCACTAAACGAATCTGGGTTAGCCGTATGATAATGTGTGCTTGGGACGATGCAAAGACATGTGCCGTTTGAGGTTCATAATTCATGTGAAGCACCTTGAACAAACTTTACAGCGGAATGGCTTTTTCCCCGTGTGCACTCTCATGTGGACCTTCATACGGTGCTCAGATATGGATTTCCCACAAACTTTGCACTGATGTTGTTTGCATCTCTTCAATTGGGACTTGCTTTGGTTTTCATATGAATTCATCTGCTTTCTTAACACATCAAGAGAGGTTGAGCTCATAGTCTCACTTAAAGGGGATGGCTGGCAACTAATCAGTGGGAATCAGTGGGAATGCCGGGAGATGATTGTTCCAATTCTTGTGGGATTCATTTGAGAGTACATTATATATCTATTGCTCTGTTAAAATCATTTGCTTCAAAATGGTCTTATATTCAAGTAATGTACAGTTTAATGTCCCGTCCACATACAGGCATGCTAACCTGGAAACATTAAACTGCACATTACTTGAATATGAGACCATTCTGAAGCAGATACTTTTCACACAACAATAGAATATATAATGCACTCTTAAATGAATCCCACAAAGATGGAAACAATCATTCCCCAGCATTCCCACTGATTCCCACTGATCAGTTACTAGCCATCCCCTTTAACGTATCTGGGTTAGCATTATAACATTTATGCTTGGAACCAAGCAAGTAGATACATGTGCCATTTGAGGTTCATATTTCGTAAGAAGCACTTTGAATAAACTTTGCAACGGAATGGTTTTTCCCCAATGTGCACCCTCATGCAGACCTTCATATGGTGCTTAAATATGGATTTCCAGTACATTTTGCACTGCTCTCTTACAATGAAATCCTTCGATTTCTTCGACTGGGGCTTGCTTTTACAAGTGTCCATGTGATTTCATCCTTTTCTGTGACACATTAAAAGAGGTTGTGCTCATGTTGTTGTCTCACTAAACCAATCCTGGTTAATGTTATCACACGTATGCTTGGGACCATGCAAAGGCATGTGCCGTTTGAGGGAGTCCTTTCTTGCGAAGCACCTTGAACAAACTTTGCAGCAGAATGGCTTCTCCCCTGTGTGCACTCTCATGTGGACCCTCATATTGTTCTGCAATACAGATTTCCTGCACTCTTTGCACTGCTTTTGCTTGGGTTCCTTCAATTGGTGCTTGCTTTGGTCTTCATTTGAATTCATCCACTTCTTTGACTCATTAAGCAAGCTTGTGATCACAGTCTCACTAAACGAATATGGGATAGCCTTCTCATAATATTTGTGCTTGGGACCAAGTGTAGACATATGCCGTTTGAGGGACCATCTCTGTGAGAAGCACCTTGAACAAACTTTGCAGCGGAATGGCTTCTCACCCGTGTGCACTCTCATGTGGGCTTTTATATTGTGCTGAAATATGGATTTCCCGCACACTTTGCATTGCTTTTGCTTGCGCATGCGTCTCTTTGACTGGGGCTTGCTTTGGTCTTCATTTGAATTCATCCACTTCTTTGACACATTAAGAGAGCTTGTGCTCATAGTCTCACTAAACGAATCCGGGTGAGCATTATCATATTTGTGCTTGGGACCAAACAAAGACATGTGCCGTTTGAGGGACCCACTATGTGCGAAGCACCTTGAACAGACTTCACATTGGAATGGCTTCTCCCCCGTGTGCACCCTCATGTGGACCCACATATAACGCTTTAATACAGATTTCCCACAGACTTTGCACTGCTCTCTGGCATAAAAGTGCTTAGAATCATGCAAAGACATGTGCCGTGTGAGGGAACCTTGCTGTGAGAAGCACTTTGAACAAACTTTGCAGCGGAATGGCTTCTCACCCGTGTGCACTCTCATGTGGGCTTTTATATTGTGCTGAAATATGGATTTCCCGCACACTTTGCATTGCTTTTGCTTGCGCATGCGTCTCTTTGACTGGGGCTTGCTTTGGTCTTCATTTGAATTCATCCACTTCTTTGACACATTAAGAGAGCTTGTGCTCATAGTCTCACTAAACGAATCCAGGTGAGCATTATCATATTTGTGCTTGGGACCAAGCAAAGACATGTGCCGTTTGAGGGACCCACTATGTGCGAAGCACCTTGAACAGACTTCACATTGGAATGGCTTCTCCCCTGTGTGCACCCTCATATGGTCACGCATATTGTTCTTTAATACAAAATTGTCACACACTTTGCACTGCTCTCTTAGATATGCGCGATTGTGTCCCTTTAATTGGGGCTTGCTTTGGTGTTCGTATTTCATCCTCTCTTGCGACACATCACAATGGATTGCCCTCATAGTCAAATTAAACAAATCTTGGTTACAGGTATCATATGCCTGCTTGGGACCATGTACAGACATATGTCGTTTGAGGTGCCCACTTCGTGAGCAGCACCTTGAACAACCCTTACATCGGAATGGCTTCTCACCTGTGTGAACCTTCAAGTGGTGATGCATACAATTATTCTTTGATGTGGATTTTCTGCATACTTTGCACTGTTTTCTTACAGGAATGTGCTTGGGTCCCTTTGACTTCCGCTTGCCTTGGTGTTTGTGCAATTTCATCTTCTTCTGTGACACATGATGGAGTTCCCCTAAAGTCTCACTGAAGGAATCTGGGTTGTAGGCATCACTTGATATATGGCTGGTAAGATTTTTTTCTTGGGGGTCTGCTGCGTGTGTAAGCCTTTCTCCTCTAAGACCAAGTGCTGGGAAAACCAGCCTCTCCTTATCCTCTGCTGGTACATCTTGCCCTGTTGAGGCTGATGGGGCTGTATTAGTCTTCTCACTGTCCACTGATGGTGTGTCATTTATCACCCCTGCAATTGCCAGGCACTTTGCATTACTTGCAACACGTGCAGAGTTGCAATGTTGGTCGGATCCTGCTTCATAAAAGTCTCTCTGGAATTCATTTTGACTAAGAGTGCTTGTCCGCAACACAGAATCCTCATCACTATTCAGAACAGGGTTCTTTGTATCACCTGTTGAAATAAAAAAATGACATGAAACTACATAGTTTGTATTGCATTATCAAGCAACAATGGTCCCTCCCTAATATTATAATCAGTGTTATTACATTCATGATTTTCATCTTTTAAGAAAGAAAGATTTCTAAATACAAGAATGAATTGCATGATCTGACATATCATCAGGAAAAGGCAGTAGAACAACCAAATATTGTGTGCATCAACATTCTTTGTGCAGCATTGTGTGGAAAACCTCCTACTTATTAGACCCACGTACTACAAAACCAACAAAAAGTTGTCAGACATAAATTAGTTGAGAGCAAATTCTGAAAGAGGGCAAGTCAAAGATAATTACATGTTGTATACAGGACATTTCAGAGGCCTTTGTGGCCTGAAAAATAGTGTAAATGGCGCCTGATTATACTAGACTTCATCATGGTGATTGTTATCTAGGAGAAGTATACATAATCATGTAAAAAAAAAAAAAAAAATGAAAAAATTAAGTTGACAGGCATATCTTATAAGAAAAGAAAATATCTGCCGTAAAGGACGAGACCAGAAACTAGAAATGTCACTATGGCGACTGATGCCTCCGCCATAATGCATGATTCTCCCAATAGGTGTATAGTACAATGTCTTCACAATGTGTGATGACAGTTTCACATAACTGACAAAATATCGAAATAACAGGTTTGTCAGAAATATCTTGAATGTTCACTTTCCACGAACTGGGTTTGCTATAATTGTCTATTAAAGAGTGCAGGTACACATATTTGGGGAATTGAAAATTTTTACTTGACTTCTGACCGACCTTATTTTAAGTTTATGCATTGAGTATAATTTTCAAGGTATGAAGAAAGAGTGTAATTACAGTACAAAATATATCTTTTTTTTAAATTTAAACCTGACCTTTGACCCTTAACCTTTGACCTTTGACCTTCTAGCTGGAAATTTCCAAGAGAATCTCCATTAAGTAATACATGTACATATATTCAATTTTAAAACTAATAATGCAATCATTGCATATACTAGTATATGAGGGAAATAGTAATATTTTGAGGAGTTGACCTTGACCATTGACCCCCTGACTATTGACCCATGACCCCTAAATTTCCTAGATAATCCCTGCCAGTCAGTACATGCATATGTACCAAATTCCATGAAGATACATTGAACCAGTTGCGAGAAAAGTGATATTGCAACATTTTCACCTAACCTTTGACCTTTTGACCTTTGACCTTATGACATGAAACTCTCTCTGGAGAATCATTACGCAGTAGTACATGTCTACACTAAGTTTCAAGAAAATAACTGCGGGCATTGCATAGATATGGGGGAAATAGCAACATTTTTAGCATTTGACCTTGACCTTTTGACTTTTGACCTCTTGCCAATGTCACTAAAATCTACTCAACTAATTGTCCCATAATACATCATCCTTGGACCAAGTTTGGTGAAAGCTGCTTCATCCAGTTTTGAGTTATCACGTAAACAGATAATTTTAGGATTTGACCTTGATGTTTGACCTTTGACCTCCGTCCGATTTCAGTGAAAAACTAATCAAGTAATTGCCCCATCATACATCATCCTCCAAGAAAGTTTGGTGAAATTTGCTCCATCCAGTCTTGAGTTATCGTGTAAACGGATACAATTTCATGATTTGACCTTGACCTTTGACCTTTGACCTTTAGCCGATTTCACCCAAAGTCTAATCAAATCATTGCCCCATCATACTTCATACTTGGACCAAGTTTGGTAAAATTCCAGTAAATATTACTCAAGTTATCGCGTAAACGAAAGCGGACGGACGTACGGACGGACGGACAACCCGAAAACATAATGCCTCCTGCACCACTTCGTGGCGGAGGCATAAAAAAATGTTTTGAAACTTTTTTTTTACCCTGAAAAGTCTCTGAAATTGTTTTATGCTGCAACTTCTTTCTCAGTATTATAAAAGTCACAACACTCACGACTATCAGAGGTATACAATGTAAGTTCAAGTCTAATGTCATGAGGCAAACAGCTCCAATTACGTATTCTCATTAAAGGGGATGGCTAGTAACTGATCAGAGGAAATAAGTAGGAATGCTGGGGGATGACCGTTCCAATCCTTGTAGGATTCATTTCAGAGTACACTATATCTATTGTTGTGTAAAAATCATTGCTTCAGATTGGTCTCATATACAAGTAATGTGCACTTCAATGTTTCTAAGTTAGCATGACTGTACAGTGTTGGGTCATTAACGATTACCCCAACACTGTACAGTCATGCTAATTTGGAATCATGAGATCTTGCACGGGACAGAGTAGGTACCCATGTCGTGTGCCGTATCGTATCCCAAGCACAATCAATGTAACTTTTAGGTCCATCTTCATAGACATGCACATTGAGTGAATGCAACAAGAGAATCCATCATACAGTGGGAGTTTGAGGAAAATTGAGCAATCCGTTCAGAACGCACTTGTATGATTTTTTAATTTTCTGCTCAGTCACTGCTGGATGAAAAGACTAACTGCAGCTTGTGATGTCACATGTGTAGAATGATAATAAAAAATATATATATAGACAATTTTACGTATTTTCACTTTTTTTGCATGATAAAAGAACACTTGACTTGCCTCTGCCTGAAGGTAGGGGGAATGATATTAGGCATGATTCGGCATCCGCTTCTTCATTGTGGATGAGCATGTGTTTCTTGAGTCTATACGGTGTTCCACATGACTTCCGGCAAATGTGGCAGACGGAGGGTTTTGGAAACTGCTCTGGCACACCATTCTGTACTTCACCATGTCTATGAGCGTGTACATAATCATGTTTGAGAACTTGGCTCTTCCTGTGTGTTTCCAGATTCCAGCCATGTGGAAAGCACCTGGAACTGCACTCACACTTCGACATATTTCTCCGGGCAAGGGTTTCTTGCGAGTGCAGTTTCTTGTGCTTGTTAAGATTCCATTCGTTGACGCACATTTCATACTTGTAAATGGATTGCCCAAAATGTAGTTGTACTTCTTCAGGATGCACTATTCTCGCATGCTTGTTCAGGCCTAACTTTGTCCAGAAGTCTTTTGAACACCACTTGCACTGCCATATTTTTCGCCCCTCATGTAGCTGCATGTGTCTTGCAAGATTGGCAAAACGGCCTCCACAAATACGACACTCTTCACCACGGATCAAAGGCACATTCCCATGAGACCCAGAGTTGCATTCCACAGAAGTGTCTGTTCTGGCACACACATTCAGGACCTTGGCCAGTGGTCTAAGTTTCCCAGGTCCAGACTGTGTCTGACTGAATGCCTCTGATGCCAAACTTTTCTCAGCATCAGCTCCACATTGGACTCTGGTGTCCAGGGCATCATCTATTTCAAAGGAGTTAATCATAGACAACAAAGGAGACAATTATAGACAACATTTGTCACAAATATCACACAAAGTGTCGCTACATGAAGAGTTTTAGAATGCGTTATCTAATTTTTTTTCTCGTTGCGCTGTGGACTGACCTAATATCACGCACACGTTTCTCGCGAAAAAGAAAATCGAATGATTATGTTTAATAATTCAGTAGGAACATCAGAAGGCATTTCTGTCTTATCGCATGATTTAGAAGAAAACACGGAAAGAACGGTTCTCTGCAAAACTGGAAATGACGTGGATAGCGTGAATTCGGTTTTCAATGTTTCGTTTGTCGCGTGTTTGAAAGCGGTAATTTAGTCAAGAAAAGGAACCTCGTTATATCCGATCAAATTGCTTATGTTTTTCTTTATCATGATTTATCGAAATTGTCCTCGTTATAACTGGAATCTCGTTATAACCGAACTCGTCATAACCGATTCGTTCTGCCATAGGTTTACACGTAAAGGAAAACGGGACCGACGCGATCACCTCGTTATAAGCGGTTCCTCGTTATAACCGAACTCGTTATAACGGGGTTTCACTGTAATTATGTATGTATTGATAGGTAATGATTGCCTTGGAATTTAAGGGTCAAAGGTTAAAGACAAATGTTTATTAATTTACTGTTTTTTCCATATGCTTGTGGAATACCAGTACTTTCAGAAGTTTAGTGTGTATTTATATTACCTTACAAAGAGAATATTTTGGGTAATGACATCAAAGGTTTAAGGTTAAAGGCTTAGTGAAAATGTATTATATATATATATGACTATGTATTTCGGAAATGGTTCAAGGTACATTCATGCAACTTGGTGAACATACCTGTACCGATTGGCAATGATTGTTTGAAATTTTAGGGTTAAAGGTGAAGGTTAAACGTAAATTTTTTCTTCTTTGTTTCTCTCATGTTTGTGCAATACTGGAGGATATATTTTGAAGCTTGGTGTGTATTTATATTACTTAATGTTTTTTTTTCTCGGGGGAATGGGGCTTGAGGTCAAAGGTCAAACGTCAAGTGAAAATATATTTTTTTTTTGTATCTGGGAAATGGTTTAAGGAACTTTCATGGCACTAAGTGAATATGTATGTATTGATGGGCAGAAATTGTTTTGGAAATATTAGGGTTAAGGTCAAACTAAAAAGTGAAAAGTTATAATTTCATTTTTTCCCCTCATACCCGGAAATGGTTTATGGTACAATGTACATTCATGGAACTTAATGAATACTTTAATGTACTGATTGGCAGTGATTGTTTGAAATTTTAGGGTTAGAGATGAAGGTCAAATGTACATTTTTCCTTCTTTGTTTTTTTTTTCCATGTTTGTGCAATGCTGGGGGTATATTTTGAAGCTTGGTGTGTATTCGTATTACTGAATGTTTTTTTCCCGGGGGGGGGGGGGGGGGGGGGGGGGGGGGGGGGGGGCATGAGGTCCAAGGTCAAACGTCAAGTGAAATTTTTTTTTTTTTTTTAAATATATATCTGGGAAATGGTCTGAGGAACTTTCATGGAACTAAGTGAATATGTATGTAATGATGGGCAGAAATTGTTTTGGAAACATTAGGGTTAAAGGTCCTACATGAAGTGAAAATATTATAATCTTAATTTGGGTTTTTTTTTCATACCCGGAAATGGTTTAAGTTATAATGTAATTTCATGGAACTTAATGAATATTCATGTACTGATTGGCAGTGATTATTTTGGAAACTTTAGGGTAAGCGATCCACGTCAATTCAAATTTTCATTATTTTTTGTGCATGCAGTGCCTGAGAGTTTCTTTCTTGTTCGAATTGTTCTTTTTTTTTTTTTTTTTTATTCGTGTTCCATATTCCACATTTCATACAAATTATATATTCCATTTGATTTTGAAAAAGAAATGTTTTTAACACAATGGTCAGTTTGAACCAAAATTACACAAATGGATAAGGACGTATAATTGGCGTGTAATATGAGGAACCCACTAAAAAGCACTTTTGTGTGAGCCTGCGTGTTATTTTGATTTTGTAATTTTACATTTGTATATTTATGTAATACTGTGTATGTATATTTTTCACTTTTGTAAAATCATTTGTAATTCAGCCTCAGGCTGCAATCAATGATTTTTTTGAATACAGATACCATTAATAATAATAATAATAATAAAACACATTTTGCACTAATCTGTTTTTACAAAAGAGTGTTTGGATCTCTCCCACTTCGGCTCACTCTAGTGTTCATGTGATTTCATCCTCTTCTTTGACACATCAAGAGAGGTTGCCCTATAATAGTCTCATAGTCTATAATAGTCGTGAGATCTGGCAGATCCGGGCTATCTCTATAAGCAGTGATGGGAATCAGCCAGTACGTGTGTGTGTGTATAGTCTGATGTGTGTGTGCGTCTGTGTGTGCATTTATGAGTGCCATTTGATAGCTCTATTGCTATGTCAGGAAATGTTTCGCACACACACGCCCTTTCAAATACATGCTGTCACATTCGCCTTTGTTCTTGTGTTCGCACAGGCGTGACGTTCCTTTTGTTGAAAACGCAAGCAATTGCTTGTGCGGGACAAGCAAAAGGTATGGGCACAAGCAAAAGGTTATGCATATGGATTTAAGCAATTGCTTGAGCTAGACCTTTTGCTGGACGAGCTTGTGCTTTTGCTTGAAGCAATTGCTTACAAGCAATTGCTTGCTTTATGCATTCGGCCCATTATCATATTTATGCTTGGGACCATGCAAAGACATGTGCCGTGTGAGGTTCGTACTCCGTGAGAAGCACTTTGAACAAACTTTACAGCAGAATGGCTTCTCCCCCGTGTGCACCCTCATGTGGACCTTCATATTTTTTCTTACTATATATTTGCCACACACTTTGCACTGCTTTCTTTTTACAAAAGAGTGCTTGGATCCCTCCCCCTCAGGCTTACTCTGGTCTTCATGTGAGTTCATCATCTTCTTTGACAAATCAAGAGAGGTTGCCCTCACTGTCTCACTAAACGAATTTGGGTTAGTTGTATCACATGTGTGCATGTGACCTTGCAAAGACATGTGCCGGTTGAGGGAGCCTTGTTGCGTGAAGCACCTTGAACAAACTTTACATTGGAATGGCTTCTCCCCTGTGTGCACTCTCATGTGTAGTTTGAGGGACCATCTGTGTGAGAAGCACCTGGAACAAACTTCACATTGGAATGGCTTCTCCCCTGTGTGCACTCTCATGTGTAGTTTGAGGGACCATTTGTGTGAGAAGCACCTTGAACAAACTTTACATTGGAATGGCTTCTCCCCCGTGTGCACCCTCATATGGATCTTCATCCATCTCTTTAATACTGACTTCCTGCACACTTTGCATTGCTCTCTTTTTTCAAAAGAGTGCTTGGATTCCTCCAACGCTGGCTTACTCTGGTGTTCATGTGATTTCATCGTCTTCTTTGACAAATCACATGTGTGCATGTGACCATGCAAAGACATGTGCCGTTTGAGGGAACCTTTCTGTGTGAAGCACCTTGAACAAACTTTACATTGGAATGGCTTCTCCCCTGTGTGCACCCTCATGTGGTCACGCATATCGTGCTTAGATATAAAATTCTTGCACACTTTGCACTCTGTTCTTAGATGTCGTGGGTGCTTGTTTTCCTTTAATTGGAACTTGCTTTGGTGCTCGAATTTCATCCTCTCTTGGGACACATCACGATAGGTTGCCCTCATAGTCAAACTAAACAAATCTTTGTTACAGGTATCATATGCCTGCTTGGGACTGTGTACAGACATATGTCGTTTGAGGTACTCACTTCGTGAGAAGCACCTTGAACAAACTTTACATCGGAATGGCTCTTCCCCCGTGTGCAACCTCATGTGGACACTCATATGGTGCTTTAATACAGATTTCCTGCACACTTTGCACTGCTCTTTTGCATTAAAGTTCTTAGGATCATGCAAAGACATGTGCCGGTTGAGGGAACCTTGCTGTGTGAAGCACCTTGAACAAACATTACATCGGAATGGCTTCTCCCCCGTGTGCACCCTCATATGGACACTCATATGGTGCTTTATTACAGATTTCCTGCACACTTTGCAAGGTTCTCTGGCATAAAAGTGCGTAGGATCATGCAAACACATGTGCCGTTTGAGGGAACCTTGCTGTGTGAAGCACCTTGAACAAACTTTACATTGGAATGGTTTCTCCCCTGTGTGCACCCTCATATGGTCATGCATATTGTGCTTTAATACAAAATTCATACACACTTTACACTTTTCTCTCTGAAATGAGTGCTTGTGACCCCTTAATTGGAACTTGCTTTGGTGTTTGTGCAATTTCATCTTCTTCTGTGACACATGATGGAGTTCCCCTAAAGTCTCACTGAAGGAATCTGGGTTGCAGGCATCACTTGATATATGGCTGGTAAGATTTTTTTCTTGGGGGTCTGCAGCCTGTGTAAGCCTTTCTTCTCTAAGACCAAGTGCTCGGAAAACCAGCCCCTCCTTATCCTCTGCTGATACATCTTGCCCTGTTGAGGCTGATGGGGCTGTATTAGTCTTCTCACTGTCCACTGATGGCGTGTCATTCATCACCCCTGCAATTGCCAGGCACTTTGCATTAGTTGCAACACGTGCAGAGTTGCAATGTTGGTCGGATCCTGCTTCATAAAGGTCTCTCTGGAATTCATTTTTATTGAGAGTGCTTGTCCGCGACACAGAATCCTCATCACCATTCAGAACAGGCTTCTTTGTTTCACCTGTTGAAATTTTAAAAAAATGACATGAAACTACCTAGTTGTATTGCATTATCAAGCAACAATGGTTCCTATCTTGAACTATAATCAGTGTTATTACTTTCATGATTTTCATCTACAAATTACAAGAATGAGTAGCATGATCTGACATATCATTGGGGCATTCTTTGAAAAGTGAACCAAATTTCAAAAAAGTTTGTTCTATGAATTTTTGAGTTCAGCAATCATACAGAGCACTGTCTGAAGTTGCATGAACAGTATTTTTATTTATGAATTAAGGTTAGTATTGTGCTCATTTGCATATATGTGCATAGGCATAGATAATACAGGAAATATTGAGCATTTTTGCCTTTTTGACTGATGGAAAGGTGTGTTTATTAACTTCTTTTCTGTAATAAATGGTAAAAACATGTTTGTCCACACCTATTTAAACATATCTAGCCTAAGAATGATAGACATTATTAAATCATAAGAAGGTAATTAACAAAAAAAGTTAATTATCTCTAAATGTCACACACGTGACCGAAAAATAGCAAAAGTTTATGCTAATCAAAAACCTGAACCACTATCAACTTTCTTTTTCATGTCAAAAGCTAGTTTAATTGTATCTTACTTTTCACCAAATATAAGCACCCTACAGTATCAGACTAAAAGCCCCCTCACACCTGAGCGAATGTAGGGGGACGAAGGGGGACGAATGGGAAAAACGCACGAAATGCGCGCGAATTCAACGATTTCAAATAAAATTGCCTTCAAATCATCCGATTATAAACTAAAGTCAAATATGATTAACGAACGGTAAGCGAAGGATAAATATGACATGCGAAGGATAGCGATTTTTCGGTTCACTTCTTTGAGTAAATTGCGGCCGAAGGCGAGCGAAGGGTTGATATGACCCGATAACGCGAACGAACAATGAGCAATAGTTTGATATGGCGTGCGATTGGAAACGAAGACAAAAGAATATAGATCAAGCGTTCTCGTACGTGTGTGTGCGCTCCTCGGGGAGTATAAAAGCGACCAGGGGGGCGTTTCATCAACGAGTTCGTCGGAGGTTTTCACCGACAAATTTGCTATCAGCCAATCAGACGCACGGATTTCAGTAGCTTGTAACAGTTGCCAGTGTAAATCAATGACAAAAAGTTTCATGAAACGGTCCCCAGGTCAGTCCAGATTTCAGTGCGGCCAGAGAAATCATCTACGCAACATTTACATTTAAAGGACGTCAAAGATAAACAGTAAAATCAGCCCGAAGATTCCAGTATTTTTGGCACTGTAAACATTAATGTTTTTTTTTTCGCAAAAATTGTGCGAGTACGTGGAAGGTGACAGTCATCACGATGACGAGTTGGGTAGATATGAAAAGAGTTATTTCTTATGAAGATAAGTGCAATAATGTCAGGAAGCTCATCAATTGAAAATTTATACATAAAAATGCCAACATTATAATGAAACAAATTTTTATATAGTTTGTATCTTTTTGCAAGAGATTCTAAAAAGTACAGTTATGAATATTTTATGATAATCAGTGGCACATAAATCTTTAACGCTGGATGCATCTGGAAGGGATATAGGTTAGGGCGGTCCGCGGACTACAGTTATTTAGTTTAACTTGCCCAACGCCTGGCATTCCTGTCAGGTGCATTCAGTGTTACGGTATTTTTGTGTTATTGTATTGATTGATTGTTTTGAGCTTTGTAATTGATTATGTATTGCACGTTTCCTGCCAAATAAAATAATAATAATTATAATAATAATACAATCAATCAATCAGTTTCAGATTTTTGCTTCTACACAAAAGATCATTTGTGTGAAATAAATGTCCAATATTATTAATTATTCTTAAAGCACGTTTTTGAAGAAAAAGGGTATCAAGCAAAAACTGAAATGAATTGCCCCAATTGCTGTCATTTTAGCAAAAAAAAAAAATAAATATTGAAACAGCAACAATGGAGGTGAGGTGATAACAAATCTGACGTACCCCTAAATTGACTCGACCTACCCCCTTTCCCCTATTGTATCATACCTACCACCAACATCGCACCAGATAAATTTGTAGTCACTGTCCACTATAGCCAACAGGATTATACTAAAAAGCCCTTGTAGTTGCAGCATAGTGAGCCGGACAGAGGAGGCTTTCTGATGGCCACATGCTTGCCATCAATAGCTGCCACAGTGGGGAAAATTCCACCGCTTGTAGAATCCACCTCCAGCAAGTTGTTTCCATCCATCAGGGGTTGAAGGGGCTGTCATGACTTCATCTGCATACTCGTCACATATGGCCTGACACACTTCCCTGGCCACTACAGATAGGGCGTTTTCAGGCACCCTCCACCCATACTGCATGTCGGAGTACTTGGTGCCAGACACAAGATGACGGAGCCAGCGGCTCCCTGTACCAGGTGTACTGCCTCCTGATTCTTCCTCTGACCCTCTCCAGGATTTCATCGTAGAGTTCAGGGGGCATGCAGAGAAATTTCTTGAAAGTCGAAGGGTCTTCTCTTCGCAGCTCAACCAACAGCTGGTCGTAGATTCCAAAAGCCCTTCTTCTGGCAGGGTTCAGCTACGTCCTTCTCCAGATACGACGTCGTCTGAAGCCTCGTCTCCATCTGAAGCGGCCTCTGATGAACTGGTGAAGGTTCAGCTGCTGATGTATAATATCATTCTGAGCCATTGCCAGTAAATACTGGACTCTGAGGCGGGCTGCATCTTCTATTTTTCTGAAGATACTTTGAAACTTTCAGGTGGAATGTTTATAAAAATATATGAGTTGCGTGGTGAGTGGCTGGTCACATAGAGCAGCTCAGCATTTGCCAATTTTTTCGTCAGGTCATTCGCTCGTATTCGTATCACTTCGCAATCCATAGTTTGTCATAGTATCTCTTAGATTTGCCTTCGTGTATGCATCGCCTTTCAAATTTAGTAAAAGTCAATCTTAGTTTCCCTTCGCATAGAAGATGGCAAGCGAAAATACGTTTGTCATAGTATCTTCGTTTCTATGCGCAAGTCATATTTAGTCATCGTGTTGCTTAGTTTAGAGTTCTTTCGAGATCGGTCCACCTTGGCAAAAGCACGATGAGGGACTATGCGTGACAATAGCACACGAACGATAAACGAACGATTACCGCAGACTAAATAAGAGATGCGAATGACAGACGATTTTTCAATTCGTCGGGAAATTTTAAACATGTTCAAAAATCCCGTGCGAATTTGAATAATCGCAACTGTTAGTTCAGAAGGTGTACGAACTATCAATTACCATTGAAAACGATTTTTCCAAAAATGCCTTTCGCCAGCCATCGCAAGTCATATTTCAGGCAATTCGCTCAGGTGTGAGGGGGCCTTTAATTAATAACAAGCAAATTAATTGGTCACACACATGACCACTGGTCACGTGTGTGACAGATGTGTGGTCACGTGTGTGACCAGCAATTCATTTGTACACGTTGATAATGCACATCATTGTCCCTTTTCATGGCAAGAATGTACCCGGGTCAATTCACGTCAAATCATCCAATTTTCAGAAAAGTTGTCACCCGACCCCCTATGATTTTCTTTAAAATCGCACCAAATGTTCCCCAAAGTGTCTGACGGAAAATCCCAAAATATTTTGCCCCAAGGTCAATTGGTTGCTAAGATACAGCCTCACATAGCAACCGATGCGCATTCCAAAATATTAGTTAAAAGAAAATTATGCATTTTCGAGTGATTGTGGTAGCATGGATATTTATGTAAAAGTGTTCGTTATCTGGAAATTGGAAGAACTTTATAGTCTTTGCAAGAAAAAGTGACTGTGACGCGAAATTGACTTTTCGTTAACGTGCACGAGGTCACTGAAAATGGCGTTAAATGTTAATTTCGAAAATTTCAGTGCATATTTAGAGGCTAATATCTTCCACATTTCATCACCTTAGGTTCTAAAATATTATGCTGTTGAAGGCTTTGACTTGCTCAGTAATTTTGAAAAAAAAAATCAGCGGATTCGTGCCCACCGTTTTTATGGAGAGCGCCCTCAAAGTTGACAAAAATGAAAAATGTGCCAAATTCAAGGTCACAGATCACCCTTCATCCCACCTAGGAATGGCATCAATTTTTTTTGTATTGATAGACATTTACCTATATTACCTTGGGTTACCAAAGAAATTTTGCTACCGAAATGTTCAATGGTAAATTTACCCCACTGAAAATGGTTGTAAACAGCCAAATTCCCATGTAATATCACATATTGGGTTTAGAGGACATTTCAAATGTCCATGCTTTCAAGATGAAAAGCCCTAGCCCTGTGATATTTGCAGTAGGGGCAGTCTGTTATACATATTTTAGTAATATATACCACAAAACACTTTTAAATAATAATTAAATAATAATGACCTTGAAATTTAATCCAAAATTTGAGAAAAACAATAAGTCGCTCCATTTTCTTCATTGCACTGTATGTAATACGTGTTTTGAAAGACTTTTCACACAGCAATATTTCAAGAATTATGAAAGCTGACAGCCTAACATATTAAGGTTCTAAACTATTTGTGCTCTTCTTTCAGATTTAGTGTCAATTTGATCATGAATGTTATACCCTTGACCTTGAAGTGCTTCTAAAAATAGCTGTAAATTTGTTAACTACAAATTACACACACAACAGGTGTTTTATGGCATAACATACTAGTGATTCTTTCACAAGCACAAAAGTTTTTATGGTGTAAATTTTATGGTGTAAAATTGATGCCATTCCTAGGTGGGAGGAAGGGTGATCCGTGACCTTGAATTTGGCACATTTTTCATTTTTGTCAACTTTGAGGGCGCTCTCCATAAAAACGGAGGGCACGAATCCGCTGATTTTTTTCAAAATTATTGAGCAAGTCAAAGCCTTCAACAGCATAATATTTTAGAACCTAAGGTGATGAAATGTGGAAGATATTAGCCCCTTAATATGCATTAAAATTTTCAAAATTAACATTTAACACCATTTTCAGTGACCTCGTGCACGTTAACGAAAAGTCAATTTCGCGTCACAGTCACTTTTTCTTGCAAAGACTATAAAGTTCTTCCAATTTCCAGATAATGAACACTTTTGCATAAATATCCATGCTACCACAATCAATAAACAAGAGACCCGCGGGTCTAGCGCTCACCTGAGTATCGCAAGTTCATCTTTCACGCAGTCACTAATCTAAATTATTCACAGCTCTACCAAAATTTGACCAGGCATTCTCAAGTAGAAGATGAAAATGTACAATAAGGGCCCAATTTTTTAAAGATTCCTTAATTTGGGAGGATTGGGGCCCTCTGGGGCCCTCTGGGTGGGGTGAGATCCTGACCCCCTAGGGATGCTACCTGCCAAGTTTGATGAAAATCCATCATGAGGTTTTCAGGAAGAAGATGAAAATGTACAATTCAGGCCCCCATTTGGACCTTCCCAACCAACCCCCAACCCCCCCCCCCCTGCCCCCAAGAGGGGTGCCCCTGGATCTCCTATGAACAAACTTGAAACTACAGTCATTAATGTACTCACTCATAGTATTACCTCAGCTCTATAACTTTTGATTCTAGAGAAGATTTTTCAAGATTCCTTCATTTGGGGGGTTTGGGCCCCCCCTGGGGGCCCCCTGGGTGGGGCATGGTGCCCATTTTAACAAATTGAGTTCCTAACCCCCTAGGCATGCTACCTGCCAAGTTTGGTGAAAATGGGTCATGGGGTTCTCAAGAAGAAGATGAAAATGTATAATTTAGGCCCCATTAGAACCCCTCCCCACCCCCCCCTCCCCTGGGTCCCAAGGGGGGCACCCCTGATTCTGCCATGAACAAACTTGAAACTACAGTCATCAATGTACTAACTCAGAGTATTAACTTAGCTCTATCACTTCTGGTTCTAGAGAAGAAGATTTTTACAGATTCCTTAATTTTGGGGGGTTTGGGCCCCCCTGGGGGCCCCCTGGGTGGGGCATGGTGCCCATTTTAACAAATTGAGTTCCTAACCCCCTAGGGATGCTACCTGCCAAGTTTGATGAAAATCGGTCTTGGGGTTTTCAAGAAGAAGATGAAAATGTAAAAAGTTTACGCACGACGGACGACGGACGACGGACGACGGACGACGCACGACGGACGCCGGACGAAGGGCGATCGCAATAGCTCACTTGAGCCTTTGGCTCAGGTGAGCTAAAAAGGCATAATTTTCTTTTAACTAATATTTTGGAATGCGCATCGGTTGCTATGTGAGGCTGTATCTTAGCAACCAATTGACCTTGGGGCAAAATATTTTGGGATTTTTTGTCAGACACTTTGGGGAACATTTGGTGCGATTTTAAAGAAAATCATAGGGGGTCGGGTGACAAGCACTGGATGATTTGACATGGATTGACCCACCCATATTCAATGGAATGCTACCCTAAAACTATGGAGTAATTGTGCAGTGTCCAGCTCTTGGTCTCCCTGCAGTTTGACACTTTACCAAAATGCACAAAGTTCATTGTAACTTTCTATTCGAGCTGGTGAGGAGTCGGTTGGACAACTGAGTGCCTTTGCACAAGCTTTCAGGAAACTGCTTCATTTTTGAGCTGTTTTGAGCTGGAAAGGATATTTAAAAGGTAAGCATTATAATAGCACATTGATATTAAAAGGAAAGATGAATATATCGAGTACATGTATATGTGATTCTAAGATTTGTTCTTGGTCTTTGTGTACTATCATGTTAAACCCGAACTCCAAATGATTCATTTCATGTGGGGGCATGGTGTCCATTTACATATTCCATCACACTGGTAAAAATAACTGCCAAGTACACTGTACTTAATAGAATGTTGGATTATGCAGCTTGGGGGGGGGGGGGGGAAAGACTTAAAGCCCTATTACTTTTGATTAGAACTAGAGAACAATATTATTGAATATTCATTAATATAGGAGGTTTGGACCCCCTGAGGCCCCTGAGGCCCCCAAGGAAAGCATGGTGCCCATTTAAATCTTTGAAATCTTATCCCCATGGGAATGCTTCTTGCCAAGTTTGGTAAAAATCCATTGTTGTTTTCAGTAAGATGAAAATATAAGCCCACATTTGGACCCCCATCCCATCCCGCTCCCTTGGGTCCCAAAGGAGTTGGGGAGGGGGGGGGGGGTAAAGTGTCCCTGATTTTTACATGAACAAACTTGAAACAACAAGCATCAATCATGAGGATCAGGTGTGATCCTCTTATCTACGAGGTACATACAACCACCTACCTGTTATAGTACGCCATTATTTCCTATAATTGCCCATACATCGAAAATAAATCTTTAATACTGATGGCCTACCATACACCACCCATGTCCGCCGGGACGTACGCACATAACCCATCATCCACCATGACTCTGCTCCAGTTCCACGCTTCAAGGGGCACCCGCAACCGGGACGCACATATAGGTGGTCGTATGTACCTCGTAGATAAGAAGATCACGCCTGATCCTCATGATCTATTATCAGTACATCTGACCACCTATCTGTTATAGTATGCTAGAACAACACGGACTAAGCAGGAGGCTTGGCTGCAAAGAGCGGTGTATAAACGGGACTGTGCCGCCAACAGGAGGGCTGCCCGAGAGAAAGAGGGCACTCTGGCAGGAATGTTCCTAAGATAGACGGAGATGAAAGAATTCAGGGAGCGCCAATAAGCCACTCTCTGGATCTCCTCAACAGACACTCCTGTGGAAAGGGCCAGGAAGCACTTATCCCCCTGGTGTCGTGTGCACAGGGCGACACGCCAGGTGAGAGAGCATCCGGCCCAGCTTTGACAGTGGCCACAATCCACTTCGAAAATGTGTCCTTCAAAGCTGGAGAGAATGGCTCCTTCGTAATCAAGAAAAGCTGGTCACCGGAATGTCGATCCTTGGTGCGCGCCCAATAATACTTTAGTGCGTGCACTGAGCACCAGACTATATCCTCCACAATAGAGGAGTGGGCTGAGAGCGGATGGATGAAGATCTGTGAACCCATCGTCTGATTCTTAGCCATGAAGGCTTGGGAATAAGACACACTCTTACGCATTCCCAAAGCATGTGCTTTCTGCCCCGGTAGCATCGAAAAAGCGTGCAAGGCACTGCGGCGCTACCCAGAGGCAGTAGCCAAAAGGAAGACTGTCTTTATGGTCAAGTCCCTGAGGGAGGCCTCAGCAAGGGGCTTGAAAGGTGCCCTAACGAGAGCCTCCAGCACCCGAGGAAGGCTCCATGAGGGGAGCAATCTCCGAACCAGGGGGAAGAAATCGCGGACTAGACCTGTTAGGGAAGGGGTAGTGGAGACCCTCGATCCATCCGCAAAAACTGGTATGAACGGCCGCAATGGCTGAGCATTAACCATGAATGGTCAAGATGGTCAGACCCTAATTAAAAAGGAAGACCAGGAAGTCTGTAACATCTCTCAGAGGTGCCGAATGGTGATCTACCCCATGAGATTCACATCAGCTATAGTATCCAGCCAGACGGGAATTGTAAGCTACCTGGGTGGATTTCCGCCAGCTGTGAGCGACCAATGCTTTAGCTCGGTCTGAAAAGCCCGCCTGAGTTCCGGATTCCCTGAAAATGGCCAGGTGGAGAGTGGCCGGCAGAGGGTGCCGCGTCCCCAACACTGGCTGAACTATCAGGTCTGGGCAAGTGGGGAGGAGCCTCAGGCTCCCCACCAACAGGTTCGTCAGCTCTAGAAACCATGTCCTCTTTGGCCAACAAGGGGATACAAGGAGGATGGTCACTTAGTCCCATCTCACTTTCTACAGAATGTGGGAGATGAATGGGAACAATGGGAAGGCACAGCCTTTGAACCCCTTCCACTGGAAGGAGAAGGCATCCAGCCTCCAGGCCGCGGGGTCCTGCACCCTCGTGCAATACCTCAGCAGTTGAGTGTTAAGCTCCGAGGCAAACAGGTCACTTCTAGTGGAGGAAGCCAGCACACCAGCAGTTGCATGACCTGCAGGTGGAGCATCCACTCTCAGGGGAGGACTCGCCCCCAGAACAGAAAGTCTGCATTCAGATTGTCCTGACTTGGTATGTACGAGGCAATGGGAAAGATCCCCATGCATCCGCACCACCTGCGCAGCTTTGCTGCCAAGGCGTTCGGGCATGTGGAGTGCATGCCTCCCTGCTTGTTGATGTATGCAGCTATAGTGACATTGTCCGTGCATACTAACACAGCCTGACCACATATTAATGGAAGAAAATGGCTGAGGGAAAGGGCAAAGGCCTGGAACTCCAGCACAATGATATGAGGGAGGGTAGCCGAGTGGCACCAGTCCCCATAAGCATGCAGGCCCTGACAATGACTGCCCCAACCCATATGGGAGGCATCGGTGATCATGATTGAGGGCTGTGGGGGCTGCAGGGGGTTGCCCCTGCTCAAAAACTCCAGGCGGCACCACTGCCTGAGTAGCAGGCGGGCAACCGGGGGTATGGGTACCAGTCTCGTCAGGGGGTCCCTTCACCGGTGGTAATGTCTGAGAAGGTGGATCTGAAGTGGTCGCATGTGCAGTCAGCAGTCTGGTAATACATCAACTGGGCTCGTCAGATACCCCAGGAACTGAAGCCAGGATCTGGCTGGCACCTGCCACCATCGTCCAGGCAATGGGCGGCAGCTATGATCGTAGCCATCCGCGTTGGGCTGCGGCGTATCAACTGTTGGGGGATGTCGATCACTGCACCCAAGAAGGTCGGGCACTGTTGGCACGAGCTCCAACTTCTCCCAATTTATAAGGAACCCGAGAAACTTAACTGTTCTCAGCAGATATGTTCACTGGTGAGAGAGCAGGGTCTGGGAGCTGGCTGCTAACAGCCAATCGTCCAGGTAGCAAAAGACTGTCAGGCCTTGTTGCTGGAGAAAAGCCGCCACGCACGATACAAGCCTGGTGAACAGGTACGGTGCAGGTTTCAGGCCAAATGGTAGGGCGCGGAAACAAAACACCACCCGAGGAGAAGCCCAACAGATCTGCTTGAGAATCAAACCAAAGCTAACCGAACACTTGGGTACAAAAAAGATAGGTGAAAAGAAAAGCTGAGGGTGGTCGCGGATCCATTCCACTGCCCCTACACTAACAAGGCGGTGACCTCAGCCACCATGCCTTGACGCATGAGCGGAGGCAAGCGAGGGGACGAGAGACGGATGATGAATCAGGGTAAGGGGGTGGCCAGCTCGATGGAGAAGCCACCGCCAACGGAGAGCACGAAGGCGTCGTCCCTAATGGCTGCCCAGGCCGGTTGAAAGGCCTGAAGGCTGCCTCCCAACCCCTGGGGGGGGGGGACCCTGTAGCGCTCGGGGCAAGGAGTCAAAAGCCACCGTGGCCCTTGATGGCTTGTCGAGCCCCGCCATTTGCCTATACGACTGCAGCTACGGTGCCCACGGTTGGGGCGGTGGACCACCTGCGGAGTGACGATCACCTGCAGGGCACTGTTTCCTGCGGCAGACGGGCTGAACCTTGGGGACGGGAGGGCTGTGGCTTGAGTCTCAGCTGACCCGCTAGCTCACAGGCCTGCTGGCACCTAGCTAAGTCATCCCTGATTCGGTGAGTGAACTGCCCGGAAAACAGAAAAGGGCCCTCAAAGGGCATGTCATTGGTCAGCTGTGCCCTCCACCTCGCCAAGAACCCCAGAGACTCTAGTGCTAGGTCTTGGTGACGAGACGTGAACAAGGCTGCACGAGTTGACTGTTTCCAGATATGCTATGAGAACGATATTAGCAGCAGGTCTAGTAGCTGCCTGTCCTCTGGGGAGACCTGTAGGTCCTCTGCCTGTACAGCCAGATTGGTGAGAGGGCTTCCACTGGTAGTGCATTATAGCCCAGCAAAGCTCGGGTCGGGCCCAGGGACAGGTGGGGGAGCCGAGACGGCGGCACGGGAAGTCCCCCCTAGGAGCGCCTGTCACCGAGGCCAGACTATACCGCCGGCTACGGCCGGTGGTGAAGTCGATGGCCATCCGCCTGAATCAGGATGGTAGCCTCCCCAGGCAGAGCCCAAAGCGCGGCGGGAGCATGGCTCGTACCGGCCAGCAGCTCCCGATGCGACGGCAGGGCATCTACGGGCACAGCAGAAGAGGCAGCGGCTGTGGACGGGGCAAAGCCTGTTTTCAATACTTCAACTTAACCCTAAAGGGGCTGGGCTTTTTTTTGGCTATGCTCAGACCGGGGGGGGGGGGGGGGGGGGGGGGGGATGGATTTAGATGGGGGATGGAAACAGATTTACAGATCAAAAATAAGACTCTCAATGCTTGATGTGGGTTTCACGCATGCCAAATTTCATCACGATTGCACTGATGGCCGAGATATCCGGGGGGCAGATTGCTTTTAATTAGACTAAAATATGATCTTGAGCTTAATTTGCATAATTAATTAATTAAAATGAGAAATTGTTTGTTTCAAAAAATCTTATGACACAATCTTTTAGATTTTGACGTGGGTCTCACGCATGCAAAATTTCATCGCGATTGCACCACCGATGGCCGAGATCTCGGCTATCGGTGGTGCAATCGTGATGAAATTTTGCATGCGTGAGACCCACGTCAAGCATTGAGAGTTGTTTCTGAATATCTCGCAAAACATTGAAAGCTAAATCCTCACATCGACCAGAAGTGTGCACACCCTTCAATGCTACATGGCACATGGGTACATTTTCGTGTGTTGTTAAATTCGTGATTGAACTGTGATTCGTGAAATTTGCAAAAGAAACAGCTCACACAGCATATTTCTTTTTCTTTTTGCAAATACACAAAAAAGTCACAACGTTTCATTTTCAAGCATGCAACTAGGCCTTTATTTCAATGCATTGTGGATTAACTTGGACCCCGTTTATATTGAGTGAAAAGTCCAGGCTCAGCCATTCCTTGCTGTACAAAAATTGACCATGCATTTGGTCAAGCTCCAGAGGTAGTCTTGGCCATGGCTGAGCTGCAGCAGAGCTTGGCCTCTTCTCACCGTAAAACAAACTGCGCTTTAATGTGGTACCAAATTTAGTCTGGCTTCCAGACACTCTGTCCATACTATTTCGCTATTCAGGATATCAATGCTCTCAACACTGAAAACTAGTATATAGGTGGTTTTGTCCTGCGGAGGAATTTGCTTTCTGCAAAGGCGGTGACACCGCCGCAGGGTGCCGATTTTGTCGCCGCAGAGTCCAGTTGGCAAAGGGTCTGGAAACCAGTCTATACCAAATTGTGGCCAGCGCCCTCCCAATAAATAGTGTTTGTTTGAACCTTGACAATTGTCTCAGCGCCATCTAATCTACCTGTCCAACAAAGACTGTCAAACCATCAGTTTGGAAAGTTGCAAGTTGCTACCTTTTGAACAGAGCCATTTCATCATCAAATGCCACGTTTATGGTTTGAGAATAATGCATGTTGGTTTAATACATTCCTATCACCATCATTACCTGGTGGGGCAGGGCTCTCTTGGTTGTGTCTGGATCCATGTCTTGTTAGGTGCTGTCTAAAATCTTCACTGCTTGTGAATGCTTCTCCACACTCTTCACACAGAGGTAGCTTGAAAGTCCTGACCACAACTTTTCTTTCCTTCTCCAGTTTTGGATTCGAGGATGTTGAACATGGGTCGGCACCATACTCTCCTGCAACTGAGCATTGAAAGACATATGTACATTGTATAGAATTAGAAGGTACTGGCACTATTCGTTCAAGATGTTCATCACAATGTCCATTCATTTCAGTAAAATGGAAGACTCTTTTGGGGAGTGAAAAGGTGAACTGTCCTTGGCAATAAATGCTTCACTTACTATCAATCATATACTGTACTACAACTTTAAATTTGTGCATCTCAAATAAGAAGTTACTGGCACCATTCATGAAGATTAAAAGTACAATGCAGATCACAAAGCCTATACATTTTAGTATTGGAATAAATAAATGCACTGTGGATTAACTAAGGGCTTGTTTTCTTATATCATTCTTCCCACTGAAAAAAGTAATGTAGTCATCTTCACAAAATAAGGCCTCAAGCTCAAGGTGATAAGGGAAAAAATATACGAGATTTTCTTTAGAAAAGCAAGATTTCTCACTCTCCCAACTAATTTCGAATATTGTTAAAAGCATCTTCACTATTAGAATGCAGATATCCTTGGTAAAAATATGAATTTTTAATAGTTCACTTGATATATTTCTTGCCAGGTTTGCGCTGCTAAAAATTCAAAATTCATTACCATCACAGTCATGGTAGTTGTCAGAGTTGCTTGCTTGTATTTGGAGGTCTCCTGGCAGTGAAGATTCAACCTTGACAATTGTATCAGTGGAATACATGGAATCTACTGGTCCATCAAAGACTGTCAAACCATCAGCTTGGTTAGTTGTAAGTTGCTGCCTTTGGACCAGACCCACTTTGTCACTAGATTCCACTTTTATGGTTTGAGAATAAAGCATGTTGGTTACATTCCTATCACCATCATCACTTGGTGGGGCGGGGCTCTCTTGGGTGTGTCTGGATCCATGTCTTGTTAGGTGCTGTCTGAAGTCTTCACTGCTTGTGAATGCTTCTCCACACTTCTCATGCCGAGGAAGCTTGTAAGTCTTGACCAGGACTTCTCTTTCCTTCTCCAGTTTTGGAATTGAGGAAGTTGAGCATGGGTTGGTATCACTTTCTTCTGGAAGCGGGTATTGAAAGACATACATTGTAAAGAATTAGAAGTTACTGACACCATGCATGAAGATGTTAATCATAAAGTCCATTTGTTTAGTAATGGGATGCACTCTTGGGAGTGACAAGGTGAACTTCCCGTGGCAATAAATGCTTTACTATTCACTATACATTACAATTTTAACCCTATTCCAACAAGGGGGGCATTTGGCCACCCTCCTCGATGTTTCGCATGATTATTCCACAACATGTTATGCTCTCGCCGTGACATTTTATGACCTTTCAAGTATCGCGCAACTTTTGAGACCAAATTTGTCTCTCCCGGGCACACTGTTTTGAAGCCACGCCCTTTTGAAAAAGTTTGTCGACCCAAAAATTGCCCTAAAACGTGATTTTGTGCACAAATCCAACATAAATTGTGTTTTTGCAATGAATTTATATACAAATAAATATTTTTACTTTCAATGGTTGATAATTTATTTTAGCTTGATTATGCTTTAAAAACTTTCTACGACAAATTTTGACAAAAAAACCCCAACATAAACAAGGTAAAAAAAAAATCAATAAACAAAATGCATTTGATAAGAAATAATTATGAAGCCGAATTTTTGCTTCAATATTAGGTGATAAGCACAATCAGGGTATGCAATCATGACTTTCTCACTTTAAAAAATTGTAACTTCTAAAAGAATGCACCAACTGACTTAAAAATTCACATGCAGCATGCTAAGACATCAGTAATCACATGTGGTAAGACAATAGCTAATTTCTTCTCATTTATTGTTAATTATTAAAGATTAATTACTAAAATGTCCCCCAAAACCCACGTAATGCGTCAAAAAAAGCGTTTTACAACTTACGTAAAATCAAGATTTGAGGTCCATATTTTAAGTCTACCCCTATGTGTTTGGTATCAAATTAATGGATTTTTTATTGGCATTGCTTGCATGCAATAAAAAACAGTGGTACTTTCAGCTGGAGAAAGTTAATAGGTCTGAAGTCCCATCCTGGTAGGAGTGTAATGCTGGCTTATTTTTGTGACATTGTGACCTTTTAACCCATGCTGTACAGCTATACATGGAGAAACAGCTTATTTTTCTGCTTTTCCTGAAAGTACTGAAGACACACTACAATATGGTGCGCTGTTTGCCAATAAATGTTCAGCCAGTTTTTAGTTTTGAGCCATTTTCAAATGCTGAGCAAATTAAGTGCAGCCGTTTTTCAGTATTTTCAGTGAGGTGTATCCTAGTAAATTTGACTACTTTAAAGAATCTTTTCCCCTTATTGAATATCCTTGTTTTTTTAACCATGAATTGTACATATGTAGAAATCTATTGTGTGAAAATTTTAGCAAATTTGAGCGATAGGAACTTATTTTTTTATATTTTTACAAATTGCTGAGCATAAAAAAAGTGCAATACAAGCCCATGTTATACTGCATGAAGGTCATATGATAAGTGTTCAGTGTTCATATTTCAATGCTTGTTCAATTTCTAAAGATATCATAAGCAAAAACATGGTATTTTGGCTTAATATGTCATTGTTTGAGTGTCACAGCTTGGATATCAACTCAAGTCATCATAAATCTCACATTCATTCTTCCATCTGTGTTTACAAATATGAGAATTGATCCGAACACTGTGCGCACATTCAAGGTCAAACTGTACAGATAATTTTTTGATGAAAAATATCATATCTTCCAAAGTACCAGCCCTAATTTCATAAAAATTTGTAATAATGGCCACTATATGTCTGTTACCTATTCCTGAAAGTTTCGCCTCTTCACCCTTTGGCAAAAGTGAAATATGATAAAATATATAAAAGTGGTTTTATTTGAATTCAAAATAATGCCTACAAAATTGATCATCCATTTTGAGAAGTGAAAATATGAAATTTATTCATATTTTGTGATATGTCATGGCTATGTGCTGGGGGTGAATGAAAGGGATATTTATCAGGAATATCTAACAGCAATATCAGATGAAAAAAACATTCTCCTTTTTTTTAATGAATCTTTCCAATATATTAGTCATTTCAATGTAATTCGACACCACTAATTTAAATGCTAATTTATGCGCAGTTTAATGCAAAATTTTGACTCTTTCTTTACATGAAATGAAAATTTGAACACTCAGCTACAACAAACAACAAAAAAAGCATTTTCACCAAGTTTTTTTCATTTTTGCCCTGTTACACAATTGCATACCCTGATAGTGCTATTGACCATTACTGTTGAGGATATTGAAAAGAATATGTTCATCACAAATTAGAAGACTTGGAGCTTTATTTTTTATTTTATAGGCAAATTATTATTTTTTGGCATAACTTAGCACAAATTAACTAATATAAAATATACACATAAATTAAAATTTGAAAAATCTAACTATGCACTCTTGTAGATTACATTGGCCTCTACCTTCGTAATTCTTTTTTGTTGCGAGGATCGTGCAATCCATGACCGAGATCTGAAGGGGGGCCAAAAAGGCCCCCTCGGTGGTTTCAAGTCCCTCAAAAAATCGGGTGGGATTAGGGTTAAATCCAAGCATCTGGAATGAGAAGTTACTGGTACCATTCATGAAGATCAAAAGTACATAATTATGCAGATCACAATGCTTATACATTTTAGTATTGTAGATGTATTCCTGGGGAGTAGGTAAAAGCAGAATTGTCCCTGTGAATGGTTGCCACAATGTACACACACGTGGATGAAATAAAAACAAGTTGCTAAATTGCATTTTGAAAAATTAAAGTTGTGAAACTCATATAAGATAAAATGGCGACCACATGGAAGCGAATATGTGCTATTGTATTCGCGATAGCAAAGGGCTTTTTTCTTTAAATCTCTAGGGTCAAGGATATTTTAGGGTCTGTCGGGATATTGTACATTTTTTTTTTCTTCGCCTTATATTTTCTCATACAGTGTACGTACCTGCATTCTTATTGTTAGGCCAATAGTTTGACAAAAACTGTGTAAGTTTCACAGAAATTACTTTACATGCACAATGTACAATATTGTACCGGTACCTGCTTCAGTGATGTCGTCCATAAAGACCACCTTCCACTGGGATTCATATTCTACTGCTTCATTTTCGTCATCTTCTTCTTCCTCCATCTTAATCCATGAGACTGCTATGTCCATCTGTTGTATGCTGGAAAGGAGTCTGCAACTAAAAAAAAAGCAAAGGGACTGAATCTATGATCACATGAGATGAATGAGAGGTTTTACTGCACAGGACATGAGACCGCATGTGACAAGCACAGAGACTCCAACTCTCCCGTTTTTGACGGGAGATCTCCCGCCGAAAACCCATTTTTGCAAAATCTCCCGTTCTCCCGCTTGAGATTTAATTTCTCCCGCCCTGGCTCCGTGTCTCCCATTGGAAAGGATTTCTTACTTATTGCTATTGTATGTTGAAAAAATAAGCCTTTGATAGCACCAGAGAGCATCTAGAACCCGAGGAACTTCGCGCTTCGCACACATCAACTTGAAGTCTCCCGTCTGCTAGGGGTTTCAGGCGGGAGAATCTCCAGATCAGAAGGTGCTTTGGGTTGGAGTCTCTGCAAGCATCACAAAACCAACAAAAAGCTGCACACCCCAATTTCGTGTGAGGACTAAAAATGGTGAAAGAGGTCAACATACTCAGTCTTGACTCTTTGACATGACTTTTTGACAGGCTGAGAGTTATTCTATATTTTTCAATTTCCTGGTAATGTAAAACAAATGGGAGATAAATGCATGATCTTTTTCTAGCCCATGATAAGAAAACCCAGACGGACATCATTATTTTGGATTTCTCCAAAGCGTTCAATACGGTACCACATGATCTACTACTACACAAACTAACCCATTATGGCATAGAAGGACCCATACATTGCTGGCTTACATCTTTCCTCACGCAACGGAAGATGTCAGTCGTCATTGATGCTATACAGTCAGACTGTGCAAATGTCAGCTCGGGAGTCCCACAGGGGACAGTCCTCGGACCGTTACTCTTCTTGTGCCATATCAATGATTTACCAGATACTGTCAAGTCCCAAGTACGTCTTTTCGCCGATGACTGTTTACTGTATCGACAAATTAATTCTCAGCAAGATCATCTCAAGTTACAAGAAGATTTATCCCAACTGGAAAAATGGGCATCCGACTGGGGAATGAGGTTCAATGCTGACAAATGCCAAGTGATGAGCATCGATACCAAATCCTCATATTTTTACCATATAAATGGGCACATCCTCAAGTGTACATCACAACAGCCATACCTTGGACTCACCATAGCTGACGACCTCAAATGGTCCCACCACATCAATAGATCAGTGAAGAAAGCAAATACAGTACTCACACTATCACGCAGGAATATCAACTTCTGCCCTGCAAGTTGCAAGAGAACAGCATACATTGCCTTACAACTCGTACGCTCGATCCTAGAGTACGGTGCTTGTGTATGGGACCCGTATTTGCAGAAAGACATCGAATGCCTACTGTGTAGAAAAAACACGACGGAAAGCAGCAAGGTTCATATGCAGTGACTATATCTCCCGCAACCCAGGCTGTGTCACGCAAATGAAGGAAAGATTAAACCTGCCACCTCTTGCCTCGAGACGCCAGGTCCTGAGACTAACATCCTACTTCAAGGTGGTCGAGGGGTTGGTCCCAGCCCTACCTGTTGAAAATTTTCTCTCAAAAATAAGACCAAAGCCAAACATCACAGCCAAGAAATTCAAAGAGTGTTACAAATCATACAAAGTGTTATTCTGTAAGACAAGTCATTGTACACATAAAACAGAGCAACTGAAAAATTCTTTTTTTGTGAAAACTACCGTGGCTTGGAATCAGCTTCCCACTGAAGTTGTCAGTAGTACATCACCAGAGGTCTTTAAAGCAAAACTCGAGAAAAACCATTTCCATTACGACTAAAAACCATGCGCCCTCTCTTAGCCGGTGCTTTATACCGAAAGGTCGGTCCTGCACTGTACTCACATCCAGATCCAGAAGGCCAGGTTGCCTCCTGCACACGCCACGAGACGTGACGCCAAAGCCCGAAATCGAAATGTGTTTTACAACGTTTTAGCAGCGGCTCAACATACAGACGTGACGCCTTGACGTACGGTTGCGCTCGGCGGCACGTCCTTCTCATTCACCCAATCGAAAGCTCCAGGTATTATTACCACAGCACAGGTATCGCGTCACAGTCAGTTTTTCCTGCAAAGACTATATCATTAAAGTTCTCTCAATTTCCAGATAATGAACACTTTTTTTGCATAAATATTCATGCTAAAACAGTCAATCAAAAATAAAAGTTAAATATTCTTGAATACGCATTGCACAATTGGCCCATTAAAACACGTTTTAATGGGTGCTCTGCATCGGTCGATTAAAACTCGATTTTTGAAAAAAAAAACAGATAGGATTTTTTCTTCTTTTCATCATGGATAGTGGACATGTGTGTGTAACAAAAAATCACCGTGCAAAGTTGCGACAATTTATACGTCAGATGTGAGATGAATAGAAATGAATAGGGGGGCCTCATGAGGCGTTCCCCCCAGGCCTCATGAGGCATGGGGGCGGTCCTCATGAGGCGGGGCAGTCCTCGTACGCGGGAGCGGTCCTCATGAGCGGGTTTCCCGGACTAGATAGTGATGACAGACGTGAGGCGCTCAGGCTGTATCTTAGCAACTTAACCAATTGACCGAAAGATCGGTCTGTATCTGTCCGTCGGGGAATGTTCCGCGGAGACTACGTCTGGCTTCACGGATCCCCTCCGTATACAGACCGAAGTCAATGATGCCAGCTCCTGTGTGGCAGTAGCGCACAGATCAAACGTTACGATTAACCAAATTTCAGGCAGCTATTTTACATTCAAACAAGTTTGACATGACATGACACATTATGCAGCAATATTTGGGGTTAATTTCTCACATTGTGCAATCGAAATACTCACAGTTACTCGGTTATAACGCAGAAATTTTATCGATATCGCAACATCGCCGTTCGCAAGCAGTAAGTCGCCATTTTTAATCTGTAAGCCATTGAAAGCCAATCACATGCGAGGTACTTGTTTTAGTAAAACAAACACGTAGAAGCTACCTCGCATGTGATTGGCTAAGAGATTCATAAAGTGTGTTTCTGCAGTTTGAACGTGACGACGCGACAGGCTGTGTTTTACGTTGAAAATTCTACTAAAATATTGGATTATTCATTAATCTGGTGAGTGTAGTCTATTCTTGAATAGTTGATTTAACTATTCAAGCTTAAATTTGCCGACCTAGGGCCGTGAATTACACGCAATCGAGAAGGGTGAGGTACCTCACCCAATTTTCCATAGAGACAGTGGTTAAGAACATCCACACAGCAATGGGTATACTTGGGTGACCCGCACCTCGTCATAGTTAATGTTTGCGCATATTTGAATCACATTTTGCCACTGAAATTCTTTGAAATCCAACTCACATACAGGAAAAATGCTGAAAATTCCAATGGAATCACAAGTTCACTGATCGATATCGAAAATTTGCAACTATCGTCGTCAAACGCGAACGATGCAAAAAAGTTGCGCGCTAAGGAAGGGGCCCGCAACTCGTCACCCGCGCTCCCATAGACAAAGCACGTAAAAGACGTGTGCGGGTGACCGTGATGCTCCCATAGACATACACGTAAAAGATGCGTGCGGGGACAGTGGTGATACTCATTACACGTATTCCGATTAAATTTCAGATTTTCGCGAAAAACTGTTCGGTTTTCACCACAATTTGCTTGGTTGTGGTAGCCCTGCCAAGTTTCAAGCGTACTGAACACAGTCCCAGGCATAAATTTTTGTTTAGTGCGCTTAAAACAATTTTAAGTGGGGTGACGGTATTCGGGCCCCTGACGAGGTGCGGGCACCTCGCTATACTACAACCTTCCGTCTGTCTACGGAGGACAGCGTTAATGGCAAAATATAAAAGAGTCCTCCGGACAGACGGATCTTTCTGTCTACTTAACCAATTGACCTAGGGGCAAGACATTTTGGGATTTTCCGTTAAACACTCTAGGGAACATTTGGTGCGATTTAAAAAAAAAAATCGGAGGGGGTCGGGTGACAACTTTTCTGAAAATTGCATGATTTGACGTGGATTGACCCATGTACATTGTAAATACTAATACAATGAAAAAAGGTACTCACCAACTTAATTTCACGTACATGCTAGGTGGGACTAACATTACGTTGCAAGCGATTAATCGTAATTTTTGTGCGCACTTTACAGCCAATTGATTGTAGTGATCAAGTTGAAGCGATAATACCACGTCATTTCCTTCCGAATTAAGCTCCTGGTGGACAGTAGTTGTAAAAAAAAACCAAAAAACGACGAATTCTGATGATAAGA
Organism: Diadema antillarum; assembly: GCF_040938485.1. Taxonomy (NCBI): domain Eukaryota; kingdom Metazoa; phylum Echinodermata; class Echinoidea; order Diadematoida; family Diadematidae; genus Diadema; species Diadema antillarum. The sequence goes on along the minus strand of NW_027270919.1, from coordinate 3,422,129 downwards.
TAACCCAGATTCTAATGCTACTTGCTAGCGAAGTTTGACTTCTATTCGAAGATCGACAAAGCTGATGCCATGCCATAGATATGCTAGCTACACTAGCTGTGTGTACGTATGCACCACCAAAACTATGGCTGGCCATCGCTGCCATTAACGCCATCTACTGTACGTACCAAAGAGTATGATAGTCCATGAGCCATGACCCGAAAAATTGGTACCACCCGAGGTGGCAAAACCTTTTTGGTGTCATTTTGTTTGTCGGACATAGATATGCTTATCAAGCTATGATAGCATTTCCAAATGAGTAGCTTAGTCATAATAAATTAATTTTTAACAAATTTGGTCTCGTTTTTATATCCCTATACCATAGCTCGACACTAACTTTTTTGTTTGGTGGCCCGATGGGGCCACCAAAATCCTAAATTTCAAATTTTTGGTGGCCCGAGAGAAAAATTTGGTGTCCCGAAAAAAACAAACAAACATTAAAAGTCCTTTTTTAATGAGTCAAATATTTAAGATTTATGATAGTAAGAATTAGAAGTTGGACATATCTACTCATAAATAAACTTCAACAAACTTGCAACACTCACTCTCAGGCACTCATTCAGTCCTTTTCATCCATCCTTTGAACAAATTCAACTGCTAATTTCCAGCGCAAAAAGTTATGAATTTATTGACATACTTTTCAAAAAATTTTGGTGGCCCGAGGCGGGCCACCAAATTTGCCCTTTTTTGAAATTTGGTGGCCCGACTTTCATTTTTGGTGGCCCTGGGCCACCGGGCCACCGTTAGTGTCGAGCCCTGCCTATACTTCTGAATCGAAACTAACCGCTATATAAAAAAGAGCGCTCTCTTCTGTATGTCCACAGGTGTTCTGTTGTAAACGCGGTGCGCTTAGTCTTTATCTAGAACAATGTACCGTTATCATATCTAAAGTTCCTAATAAAAGGGATTATTCACACTGTCTTCATACTATCCTCTCAACAACAAATACATCAGTTTTGATCCGTAAAAAAGGTCGTGCAAAAGATTTTGAAAGAGCTCTTATTTGGCCATTTATGCATGTACGAATAGTGGTAATGTGGCATCAATTCCACAAGCCTATGGCTGTGGAAGTTGTGACTTGTAAATTTGTACATTTCACGTGAACTACGCATGTACCATGTTCTCCTATTGATCCACGCTGGCTGCCCTGGCTGACACAATCACGATGCTCTCGGCTAGCACCTCGCTGCCCGCATATTTCCAGCGGGGTTATTTATAGGGCGCTTATGAACTGCGAATCGAATGTAAACTGAATAGCGAGCACGTACGTACGCACGCAGTGATCACACGTGATCATGTACGTGTGTGTAAATAATGTACAGTATGGCGAGTCCGTTCATCCTGTACAAATAAATTGGCCAAAGCCATAGAAATTCATGAAGTCCAGGCGCTTGCGCACTTCAAAATTTCAGCTAAACTTATGAATAATTCATGTCCTGTAGCGTTTCCATGTACGAAAAAAATATTTGCGCCCAGGCCTTCTTTCAACTTTCAACTTTCAACTTTCAACTTTATTTTCACCTCCATCAAAATGAACAAAGAACTTTATGTACATTGCGTATACACGGGATATTTGTGTTACAGAACAAAACTTGAAAAGGTACATAAGAAAATTATGAAAGTGAAAAGTAGATGTGATTACATCTTTGTTAAATACATAAAGCGTATAATACAAGTCAACTAAGGATGAGGATGGAAGTGGAGGGTCCCACTAAGAAGCAAAGCTTGTACGATATGGGACCCTCAGAAAAATACACAAAACATCAATATAAAACACAATAAACGACCCGATGTCAACTGACATCAAAATGATTGGGAAGAGGAAAAAGAGAGAAAAGGAAAGGAAAAAGAAGAGGAAAAAAAGAGAGGAAAAAAAGGGAGAAAAAAGAGGGAACTACAGCATGTGCCATCGTGGACGCAAGCAATCTGGATTTCATAATGTAAAATAAGTGATAAAATACAAGCTGGATTGAATGTAATGCAAAACATTTTTTATACGTAGTTATGTTGGTAAGAATGCAGGAGAAAAAAAACACATCGTTATATTTAGAACACAGAGAGGGACATAGTTTAATAGGAGGACTTATGTAAAAAAAAATGATGACTTGACTGAGATGATAAAGGGAAACTAACTCTGTTGGATGTTGTAAAGTTTCAATAAAAATGGTTTTAATTTATTCTTAAAGGAATTCAGAGATTGAGCAGTAGTAATGTTACTGGGAAGTGAATTCCAGTACTTTGGCCCGTCGTAAATAAATGTGTTTTGAGCCAACAAAGTTCTCAGAAATGGCAAATGGAAATCATTTGATCGCCGTGTTGGATAATTATGAATGGATTGATTTCTTTGAAACATTGTTTCAAATATATTTGGGAGATTATTTTTATTATAATTATACATAAATTGTCCTAGATTAAACAAATACAAATCATTAATTTTCAATATTTTATGCTCATAAAATAGTGGGTCAGTATGGGACAAAAATGCAGTATGACATATAACACGGAGTGATTTCTTTTGCAATAAAAGTAATTTATCTAAGAATGTTTTATATGTATTTCCCCACGCGAGAATACCGTAACTTAAATGTGGCAATATTAAGGATGAATATAATACGAGCAGGGACGACAAAGGAAAACAAAACTTAAGCTTATTAATTATACCAATATTACGTGAAATACGTGAAACGGGTTATCGATTTAGTATCTCAAGGAGCATAACCATGTCTTTTGACTATTAGTTCTTGCCTCCCTTCTAGAGGCAGACCATGAACCTCTGGGGAAATCTCAAAATTCGAACGGTTTTATGTTTTCTACAAATTTAACAAGAATGCATGATCGCAGACACCGTTTAATATTATACATGTATGTACTAGCATTGTACAGCGTGTCCCAGAAAAAACGAAACCGAGGTTTACTGCAATTCTTTGCGATCATAATTACATATTTGCTTTATGGGTTGTACATGGATTGAAAGAAACACTTCTCTTATTTCATTTGATGCACAACTCATTGTTCAAAATTTGTGCATGACCGAGTTAGAACAGTAGACAGGAGTGCTACTAAATGTTTGTTTGCACGAGCAAATGTCAATTTTGAATGAGTTTTTCAGACTTTTTCAGCAATTTTTTGCAAAAAAAAAATGAAATCATAGTCTTAATATCCATTCTTTTTCCTTTCATAATATATATGATATCCCATGCGTCAAAAATGATCAACGCCTGCTCGAGAAAACTTAATTTGAAAATACGTTTCCATTTTACCCAGATGGATAGATAGTAAATAATGAGCCAGTTAGCTTTCCCAACATGCCCAACATGGCAGATAACAATGGTCTTCATGCTTCAATTAATGAATTTTTCACAAACATGAAGGGAGGGGGTAAAAGAGATTGTTACTGACGGTTCGGTTGTGAATTGGGTCTTAAATTAGCACATGATCATGAGCTTGCCTGACCATGCAGCTAACTACAGAGCAAAGGGTGTTCATCAGCGGAATGTTTGGGAAGGTGGGGTGGGAGAAACGGACCGAAAAAGCCCTTCCGAGCCCCCCCCCCCCCCCCCCACTCGCCGAAAAAAGACGACTTTCTGCCCTGCATTTGCACATTTAAATGTTGGAAGAGCAAGTTCAGTGATAAATAAAGTGATGTACCCTCTGTTTCTACTTCACCTCCCCGTTCAAAAACTTCAACACCCTGTCAGTGATGAAGGACTAACCATGCGTAAGGGAAATGTAGAGAGGAATGAAAACAGTGAAATAAGTTTGAAGTACAAAATCATCAAAATGTAAATGTGTATCATTGTTGTAATGTTGATTTCCCGCAGCCATTGGACTGCGTGCAGCCTGAGCACAGGCCTATACTCACGATATTAGTCTTCAATAATTTTGGTCATGTCTCATAGCTTATTCTAAATAAATGACAACAAAGGGCTTTCCGTCTCATGCAGGATTCTCTGTAAATACCCCCCCCCCCTCCCCAACAACAACATTCACTGTAGCACTGCGGTTGTTTTGTGTGAATTCAGTGGTGCAGATGAGCCCATTGTCTAATGCTAAGTCGGGAGAGCTGAATGCTTGTTTTTCGACTATCCGTAGAATCGGTAGAAATGAAACATGTTTTCATGCAAATTTTTCTCAAGCATGCATGATTCATATTTGACGCGTTAGTACTCATATGAAAGAAGAAAATATGAATATCTGGCTAATGAACTTTGTTTTTCGAAAACGTAATGTTAAATGTCTGAAAAATTCACTTTAAGTTACGATTTGTGCATGCGAATGAAAATTTGGTAGCACCAATGTTCATTGTTCTAACTCAGTCACGCATGAACAAAGAACATTAAGTTGTACATCAAACGAAAGAAGAAACGTTTATCTTTCCATTGATGTATAATGTATCTCATAAAGAAAATGTATGATTTCGATAGTAAAAAGTTGCATGGAAATCCGGTTTCGTTTTTTTTTCTGGGACACGCTGTATAACAAGAAATCAAAGTTAAAAAGCAGTATCGTATTGTTGCCTATATTTTATACCTGTAGCTATTTCACAAATAAAAAGACGTCACTTTTCTGCATATGGCTTTTTTTTTTTTCGGGGTCATCCTAGTAGACTGACACCCACGAGTCATACAGCCCACTAGCTCGACATTGAAAACAGGTCCATGAGTCATACAGCTCACGAGTCATACAGCCCATGAGTTCGATAGTAAGTGAAAACAGCCCACGAGTTCGACAGATACAACACGGTGCGTAATGTGTCGGCCTCGCGGGCCTTTTGTTGGCTTAGTGTCGAACTGATGGATTGTATGACTCCTGAGCTGTGTAACTCATGGGCTGTATGACTTGTGAGCTGTACGACTCGAGGATGTCGGTCTCATGACGTGCACCCATTTTTTTTTTTTCGCCCTTCTATTTTTTTAGTCTGGTCTGAAACGGCCTATATGGTGGAGCATTTTCCGCACATATTTAGGCCGAGATGCAAACATGAAAAAGTGCTCTAATTTTTGCTTTTTGTGACCATTATGTGGCAACTTGATAAGATTTTGCACATATAAAATTATAGAGATTTGTTTTGATTAACCACACAAAGTCGTCAAGTCGAAAAAGAGCACAATTCTGAGTTATCATACATTAATATTTCATAATCAATCATATCATAGTTCAATTTGTACACTAGGCAATCGCCTGTGTATTAGCTCACTTTTTCTGCAGTGTTGCAACAAAAGTGTATGGCCTTAAATGCACATACATGGTACACTATGAAAGAACATTTTCTTGTTTTACTCGAAATATTTTCAATTGCTGGGACACTTTTGCAAACTACTTCAGTTACTTTGTAAGTGGGAACGGGGGTAATACAAACCTCTGAAGCATGTTAATGTTCAGAAATTAGTGTACATGTATATATGTATAGTAAAACTTGAAGTGTGTGAAACATATTGTTATGTTAATACATGTTGTAATAATAAGATGCTGAGCATAATTTTCTTGTATTTCCTCATCACTGTCATACACTCTTCTGCTGTCATTCTTTTTTTTTCATACCTGTACTCTCTAAAAAAAAATCGAGTGAAAATTTTCACTCTTAAAGGAGTGAATACAAAAAAGAGTGAATTTTGAGTGAAATTGGGTTGAATTTTGAGTGAAAATGTTCATTTTCACTCGTTTTAGAGTGACGTCAGGGATCACTCCAAAATCTTCGAGTGATCCTTGAGGTCACTCCAAAATGAGTGAAAATGAACATTTTCACTCGAAATTCACAATTTCACTCTAAATTCACTTTTTTGTATTCACTCCTTTAAGAGTGAAAATTTTCACTCGATTTTTTTTAGAGAGTATACCTCTCTCTCTTTCTCGATCTTTTGCATTCATGCTTGCAGTTATTGCACACACACATACACAAACACACAGCCACGCCCCCTTCTCTCTCTCTCTCTCTCTCTTACTACACATCTCTTCATTCCAAACATAAAATTTTGAGAAATAATGAAACCATTCACGCATTTGATATTGCCAGAAATATACTTTTCTGTAAAAAAGTTAATTTCCATTTTCAGACTGCCCTCTTCAGTCATGTTAGACTGGTAGCTTCCTGAGGATTGCATGATTAATTTCAGCATGAAGACACATGCGCACACAGCACAGTTGTATAGCAATCAAGTTAGAATGAAACGGTATGTGACAACAAGATTAAAGTCTGGGGGATTGCAACGTATAAGCAGAATGGTCATCACTATCTGATATTCTTACAGTTCTGTATAACTAAGCTGCATGAAAGTTACAAGCAAGTCATACAAAGACATTCTTCTGAACAAAATGTGACATCGAAATACTGACAATCCAAATTTTGGAATAGGTACATTGATCATGATAACATCAATTCTCACCAACGAACACTGAAGTTTTCGACATCGTTTGCCTTTTGGGATTATAACATTAGAAATTACCGATATATAACGAAAATAACATTTAGAAAAATCCGTCAATGACACCAATACTGTTAGATGCTCATGATCTAAAATCACTGCAATATGTAACACAATGTGAATGCACTTTATTTCTTTGAGTGTTTCCCTAGTTGTCAGGAGAGAAATTTATTTTGATTTTGCCAGTGAAGTGAAATTGAATTTGTTTGAATTTGTAAAGATTTAGAGTTTTAAAGTTGTCCTAGAAAGCCACTAGGTCAAACTGCAAGAGACTGACTGTCTGGAAATTTATATTATATGAGACAAAGTAAAAGTTAAAGAATAATCTGGCATAGCAACAGCATGTCTAGATCAGTCAAGTTCAGACAGAGCAGTCACATGAAACGAGACAAAGCAAAAGTTAAAGAAATAGCATGGCAACAGCATCCCCGGTTTGTAATATTATGTATTAGTTCAGACTATAGAAATTGAGTGAATAGGGTGTTATGCAATAGCTCCCATCCAGGTGGTGGCTAGGAATGTTCTCTAGCTCAGTCGAGACTCGGCTATGTCAGTGTCATTAGGGTGTTGGTTGTAGTTTATTGTTCACAAGTTCATGAGTAAAGATGTTATGTAACAGCAGTCTAGACGATGGCTAGACATATTGTGTAGAGTTTCAATAGGGCTATATTTAAGCATGATGATTGGATGATTTCTTTGATGTAGGAAAGGCATGAAAATGCGAGTGTATGGGAGTGTAAGGGACTTTAGTGTTAATCTCTATGGTTAGGGAATCTAATAAAAAGCTGAGTAATGTAGAGGATCGAGGAGAAACACTTTAATCAGACATCCAGCATAGATCTCCGCTTAGGCAGCAGTCGTTCTTCTGGGGGTTTTCTACGTCGGTGAGATGCGAGCTCCAGCTGCCGATAAAACTGAACTCTGACAGTTATGATCCGAACTTTGGTACGGAGCTCAATCTCCATTTGCCTGCTCGCCGTCGTTTGAGCTCGGGCATCGCAGGTCAAGGCATGAGTCTGCGTGGTAGCAGGGACTAGTGAAGGCCGAGGAGCTGAGAGGACCGCCGATAGGGTAGCGTCTAGCTGAGTGGCCAAGTCAAGGGGTGCTGCCAAGAGACAAGCCAAGCGACTGTGCGGAGGTCGACGACGAGTGTATCCGGCATCGATGGCGACTGAGCCAAGCTGAGGGGATCACCAGTTCAGGTCATCCAAGATAACCTAAGTTATGTATTTGTGATTTGTTTCATATTATATTTTATGCTCAATGTATTGTTATGAACGAGAAAGCTGCAAAGATTTGAAAGATTAAACTCGAACATAACTGTATACGAACAGTTTGAATTTCCATTATTTTGGTGTCAGAGTAGCAGAGAGAGAGAGAGAGAGAAAAAAAGTCACTCACTAGACAATTTGGAGGTCCCACCGAGATACTGCTACCTGATTAGAAAAAGTATTCAGATACTCTTTTAACATGCTTTAGGCTTAAATGCGATGTTTGTGTTTGATTCATGATTGAAGTTTCATTGCTCAATCGTACGCATTACCGTCATATATTGCATGTTATTATTGTCGATATGATAACTGTTTCGTATGTTTGATTGGAAACATTACCCCAGTGTGAATCGTACGAGTATGTCGCCTTACGTGACAGTTTGATTGAAGTTTTTCTCCCCAAGGTTATGCCCTTGGTGTTGCCTACTCTATAGAGGCACATGTGTGATGTGGATTCGGGTATTGAATCTGTGTGGAATGTTGCTCCGTTTTCAAGGTTACGCCCTTGGTGTTGCATGTTATATGCATGTTTGATAGATTCGGGTTTGTGTGCATGAGTCTATGTGGAGTGTTACTCCTTTTTCAAGGTTACGCCCTTGGTATTGCCGGTTAGAGGCAGTTTGATAGATTCGGGGTTCGCATGCATGAATGAATCTGCGTGGAGTGTTACTTTATTGCAAGGTTACGCCCTTGATGTCGCCTGGTATAGGCATGTTTGATGGATTGTAGTGTTGGGTTTGTACAGTCCCAAATCAATGGTATACTCATTGGGAGATACAGCTCTAGTATGCTTATTGACGAGGCATATTTGGTATGTGGAATGTTTGTTGAGTGAACTCGTGTCATTTCACATTGCCTGCATTCCAGTGCGCTTTTGACAAGGTACTAGCGGTTTTGGTATGCGAATACTTGTTGAGTAAATTTCAGCTGTTTGTCATTTGCAATTGTACGCTCGTTCGGAGATACAAATTGTTAATAAGTATACGCTGGCCGCAAGGTAGTACTTTTGTCGGACTTTAATAGCTAGGTGCTAGTCAGCTGTTGTTTTGTGCGACTACACGTTTGCTTAACTAGTCTGGAAGTTACATAGTCAGTATGGCTAGTGTTGAGCAAATCAGAGAGTTCTCTTCATTAGGCAGAGAAATGGGCCTTAGTGGTGGTGAATTGAGTAGCTTTGTTTCAGAGCGATGCCAGGCAATTGAAGCAGAGCTTAAAGCTGAACGCGAAGCTCGTGAAGCTGCCCGTGAAGCTGCCCGTGAAGCTGATCGTGAAGCACGTGAAGCTGAAGGTAAAGCACGCGAAGCTGAGCGTGAACGCGATGCTCTAGAAAAGGCGCGCGAACATGAAATTAAATTAGCACAGTTGCGTGTAAGGGAAGAAACAGCGAATGTTGGTAGGCCCCAGTTAGCTGGCTTAAAGCTGAAAGTAGGTCGCTTTGATGACGCACATGATAAGTTTGATGCTTATGTCACAAAGTTCGAAATGTTGATGAAAAGTCAGAATATTCCGGTAGACATGTGGGTGTTGTATCTGATTTCCAATCTAACAGGCAAAGCGTTAGATGTTGTGAATCGGATGAGTGCTGATGATCGCCAGAGTTATGCTACAGTGAAGCATGAGTTGATGTCATATTATCATCTCACTGAAGAGGGGTATAGGCGGAGTTTCAGATCAGCCAAGCCAATGAAGTTTGAGCGCCCAAAACAGTTTGCTACTCGAATGAAGGGGTCCCCTATTTTGATCATTGGGTGGAAGAGGCTGAGATTGGGGATACTAGGAAGGATCTAGAAGATTTGATTTTGCAAGATCAATTTCTGATAGATTGTCCCAGAGAAGTAGTTAGGTTTGTCAAGGAACGAATATGTAAAGATTTCAAGGAGGTAGTTGACTGCGCAGAAATCTATGTAGAAGCTCACGGTCCTCATGCATTTTCGGGTGTACAGAGATCGGAAAGAAACCGATCTGATTCAAAGCCGGATGGCGAACAACCCCAACAAAGTCAGGTCAAAAGGAATAGTACGTATCAGAAACCGGCTGATATTCAGTCAAAGGCGAGAAAGGCTATTATGGGAAATAGGACTTTTCAGGGCAGGGGTTGCTATATGTGTGGAAACCCAAATCACATGAAAAGAGATTGTCCCATGTTGTCTAGGCCTGCATCAGCTCAAGGTTTGATGGGTGCTGGGGAAGGTACGGCCCCAAAAGTAGACATGAATGTGGCGAATGAGGTGTCTCGGGGTCTAAGCCGGGGGTTGTTGGTTCGACGGCAGGTTGTTTCCCCATTGAAAGAGTGGTCGATGACTTTCAGGATGTGAAAATGAAAGTGGTTGACAGAGTTGGAATGGCATACAATGATGTCGCCGCGATGGTGAATCGTATGCCGGTTGTGTCTGGGAGGCTGATGCCAGATAATACACCCGTGTCTGTTTTGCGTGATACAGGTTGTAGTACGTGTGTGGTGAAAGAAAGATTGGTTAGAAATGACCAATTAACAGGTCAACATCAGGCAGTGAGGTTAATTGACGGTACGGTTAGGCGTTTTCCCGTGGCTAAGGTAGCTGTTGACTCGCCATATTTTGAAGGGGAAGTTGAAGCCGTGTGCATGCCTGATTGTTTGAGTGAGGTACTTATCGGGAATGTAGAAGGGGCTCGTGAACCGAGTGACCCCAATCTACATTGGGTCCCAAAGAGTGTTGTCTCTGACCCGGATGTAGAGGTCATAACTCCGGATATGGGTCTAGAAAGTTCAAATGATGGTGTAGAACAGGACGTCGAGGTCGCAATCCCGGTTGAGCCGGATGATACAGGGATGGCTGTTCAAACTCGAGCACAAAAGCTGAAGGATTCGAGGCCTAGTAAAGGTTTGACTGTTGCAGATCCTGTTGATAATGTGCGGTCGAGTGAATTTCTAAAGGAACAGAAAGATGATGAGTCATTGCGCCCTCTATGGCAGAAAATAGGACAGGTTGATAATTCCAAGTACAAGTTTGTGTGTGAACAGGGGTTTCTACTTAGGCAGAAAAAGGATGAAAGTAATCAGGGCATAGGCCCTAAATTGCTCGTAGTGCCTAAGCCTCGTAGGAACGAGATAATGCGAGTCGCTCATGACTCACTCCTAGGTGGACACTTGGGTATCAACAATACATTGTCTAAGATTCAGACTCAGTTCTGTTGGCCTGGGATGTCGGAAGATGTGGCTAATTTCTGTAGGTCATGTGATGTATGCCAAAGGACTATTGACAAAAATAGTCGGCATGAGGAAGTGCCAGTGGCCAGTTGCTTTGAGGTTGAGGGGGTCGAAGGCAATGAGGAAGTTGTTGAGGTCATGGCTGACGAGGAAGATATAGCAGAGGCTGGTTCTGATTGGAATAGGGAGATGTCCAGTATGCCTAGTGTAGTGCAGATGGAGTTTGTTGACATGGTGACAGTAGATCCAGTCCAATGTGGAATCTCGTTGACGACTGAACGACCAGTGCGATCTCCGCCTCATAGGGTACCTCAGGCTATGGAAGAGGAGATTAGCAAGGAAGTTGATTCCATGCTGAAATTAGGAATAATCGAGCCTTCTAACTCTCCGTCCATTGTGCTAGTCAAAAGGCCGAATGGCTGACCTGTTTATATTGTTGTTGTTTGTAATGGTCCTTGCTTTTCCATTACATGTTGATGAGGTAAGGCTCAAAGAAAGAGAACATAATGATGAAACACATATTTGTTGAGTTGTCATGAAGGAAATAATGCGCATGTAAGTGCAAATGCTACAAAAGCCTTTCTCTCTCTCTCTTGTTTCTCTTACAGGAACAGCGAATCGCGAATACAATGTAGATGTAAAGGGATTAAGAGTAGGGAATAATGTTTAAGGCTTGGTTAAATCTCACAGTATATGTATTAAGTAAGCTATAAGGCCTTTATTAGGAATACCAACAAAGCAAATGTTGGTTGTTAAAAGGCTTGGGAGATGATTATGAATTGTTTCTTTTCAGAACAAGGATAGCAGAAGGGAAAAGGATAGTGTAATGCATGATGCATATATGCTGTTGGTATTGATGTCTATCAATCTCTCTTTTGAACATCAATGCATATTGGCATGCATTGTGAATAGTATGTTGGTTGATTGAATACTAGTAGTATGTTGCATAAATTTCTTGTAGGATATAATTTTGATATCCCAATTATATTTTAAGGTGGGGGATATTGTCAGGAGAGAAATTTATTTTGATTTTGCCAGTGAAGTGAAATTGAATTTGTTTGAATTTGTAAAGATTTAGAGTTTTAAAGTTGTCCTAGAAAGCCACTAGGTCAAACTGCAAGAGACTGACTGTCTGGAAATTTATATTATATGAGACAAAGTAAAAGTTAAAGAATAATCTGGCATAGCAACAGCATGTCTAGATCAGTCAAGTTCAGACAGAGCAGTCACATGAAATGAGACAAAGCAAAAGTTAAAGAAATAGCATGGCAACAGCATCCCCGGTTTGTAATATTATGTATTAGTTCAGACTATAGAAATTGAGTGAATAGGGTGTTATGCAATAGCTCCCATCCAGGTGGTGGCTAGGAATGTTCTCTAGCTCAGTCGAGACTCGGCTATGTCAGTGTCATTAGGGTGTTGGTTGTAGTTTATTGTTCACAAGTTCATGAGTAAAGATGTTATGTAACAGCAGTCTAGACGATGGCTAGACATATTGTGTAGAGTTTCAATAGGGCTATATTTAAGCATGATGATTGGATGATTTCTTTGATGTAGGAAAGGCATGAAAATGCAAGTGTATGGGAGTGTAAGGGACTTTAGTGTTAATCTCTATGGTTAGGGAAGCTAATAAAAAGCTGAGTAATGTAGAGAATCGAGGAGAAACACTTCAATCAGACATCCGGCATAGATCTCCGCTTAGGCAGCAGTCGTTCTTCTGGGGGTTTTCTACGTCGGTGAGATGCGAGCTCCAGCTGCCGATAAAACTGAACTCGGACAGTTATGATCCGAACTTTGGTACGGAGCTCAATCTCCATTTGCCTGCTCGCCGTCGTTTGAGCTCGGGCATCGCAGGTCAAGGCATGAGTCTGCGTGGTAGCAGGGACTAGTGAAGGCTGAGGAGCTGAGAGGACCGCCGATAGGGTAGCGTCTAGCTGAGTGGCCAAGTCAAGGGGTGCTGCCAAGAGACGAGCCAAGCGACTGTGCGGAGGTCGACGACGAGTGTATCCGGCATCGATGGCGACTGAGCCAAGCTGAGGGGATCACCAGTTCAGGTCATCCAAGATAACCTAAGTTATGTATTTGTGATTTGTTTCATATTATATTTTATGCTCAATGTATTGTTATGAACGAGAAAGCTGCAAAGATTTGAAAGATTAAACTCGAACATAACTGTATACGAACAGTTTGAATTTCCATTATTTTGGTGTCAGAGTAGCAGAGAGAGAGAGAAAAAAAAAGTCACTCACGTGACACTAGTTTATCAAGAACACTAGATATATCGCTACGGCGACTGATATGCCTCCGCCATAATGCATGGCCACCATAAAGCATGGTTCTCCTGATAGGTCTATAGTACAATGTCTTGACAATGTGTGATGACAGTTTCAAACAATTGGCAAAATATTGAAATGACAGGTTTGACACAAATGTGCTGAATGTTCACTTTCCTAGAACTAGGTTCAATTGGATGAATGATTCAAATGTTAGAGTGCAGGTATTTGGGGAACTGATGATTTTTACTTGACTTTTGACCCTTTTATAAGTTTATGCATTGAGCAATTTTTCAAGGTATTGAGAAAAAGTATAATTTCAATATCAAATGGGAAAATAGCATTATCTAAACCTGGCCTTTGACCTCACAGTTCCAAAGAGAATCACTGTTAGGTTGAACATGCATAAATATGTAAGTTTCATGATGATACCTTGAGTTACTTGTGAGATATGGAGGAAAAAGTGCAATTCAGCACTTTTACTTGACCTTTTGACCTTTGACCTTTTGGCAAGAAACTTCCCACAGAATATATATTGGATAATACATGTATACATCAAGTTAAAAAAAAAAACACCTTCATTCATTGCATAAATATAAGGAAAGTAGTGATATTTTGAGGAGTTGACCTTGACCTTTGACCCCTGACCTTTGACCCATGACCCCCAACTTCCCTAGATAATCACTGCCATCGGTACAAGCATATATACTAAGTTCCATGAAGATACCTTGAACCATTTGCGAGATATGGAGAAAAACATGAAATTTTAATTTTTTTTCACAAAATAACCTGTGACCTTTGACCTTTGACCCTGTGACCCTAAAATCCACACAAAGTATTATCCCCAAGGATATACCCTCATACCAAGTTTCATGTAAAACCACCACACGGTTCTTGAGATATTGACAAAAACAAAACGGGACGGACGGACGTATGGACGGACGTACGTACGTACGTACGGACGGACGACCCGAAAACATAATGCCTCCGGCCACTTCGTTGCAGAGGCATAAAAATCACGTACCGCTGTAAATGTAATGAAAGAGATAAACCAACATCAGCTCATTGTTTGACATATGATGGCTGAAAAAACAAAAAACATGCCTTGAATAAATTGAGATTACAGACATACCCAAAATTGTCTGTCCCTCTCAATTCCACTTTCAAATTTGAAAACTTTTTCTTCATCACCAGTCTTTCTCTTGATTTTAGCTGAAAACAAAACAATGCCAACATAGAATACTCTTTCACTGTAACTCATAATACTACTTCACTTCAAGTTTCTTACTGTACAATGTATTGAACCACAATGCAACATTTGAAGACCTGAATATAAGAACGACCCAAGTCCAATTTTTGGCCAAATTCAGTTTGACATGGGAAATTGTAGCTTATGCATGGACTCATCTTGTGTATAAATGATAAATCCTAATTACCCCCGGAAGTGTCTGAAATAAATGAGTTAAATCTTATATGAATGTAAGAATGAAGGACTTGGGTCATTCTTACATTCATATTATAGTGCCCTCTCTCGTCCTTCTCTCATCTCTATAGCAGAATATCATGTATATGAATCTAAGAACGACCCAAGTCCATATGAATCAAAGAACGACCCAAGTCCATCACACAAAATGGCCTCTCCACAATTAATGCAAATGTTAATTGTCATAATAATATATGTTCTAACTTGTATATACAATGTTACCTTCCCATCACAGTTAAATAGAATATTATTGGACAAATATACAATGTTACCTTCCCATCACAGTTAAATAGAATATTATTGGACAAATAAAAAAGATATGAAGTTTTTCTAAGTTTACTCGAAATGGTCTTCCATGGACTTGGGTCGTTCTTATATTCATATACTCATTTGAAATAGTCATTTTTGGCTTTACTTCCATTACATCACTTTGTGAGGAACACTGCCGTGCATGTCACTAACAATTCTGTTGCTGTATCTCAATTTTCTTTATACAGCACTGAGAATAAATCTTCAGAATTGATATTTACTTTAGAACTATACAAAATGAATACATGAAATATTTACTGACAAAAAAGAAAATGGTTCTGCGTACCAGAAATTTGCACAAACATTTCACCAATTACCTCGTTGTGCTGAAAATGTTACCTTACAAAACATGCAAAAACATACATGCACAGTAAGACAAGTTCTCACATTTTGGAAAAATGCCAGCTACAGGAAAGATAAGAACGAGCAAATTGTAGGTTAAATGGCATCAATTATGCATACAAAGTCAGATTTCATTATCAATATCATTAACAATGAAATCCCCTTAAGAATATAACTATGTCAAAGTAATTTCCAAGGTCTCAAAGCAGTTTCTCATATCAGAAGATTGACAAGAATAATTACAAGTATCCTTATCAAGGACCACTCCAATCTTTTAATTTCCTCTAATATTCTATATACTGTAACTCCAATAAAGAATAATTGAGCATCACATCATCAACAATTCATCCATTTTAGTTGTGCATTGTAAAAAATTTCATATCATTCTCCCATTAGACAGTATGGCTACTAAAAGTCAAACTATACAAACTTACTGTTAACAATCAACATTCACAATTCAATCAATTTTTTTTCAATTCAATGAAGGTTTATTGACAATAAAAAAGAACATGCAGCTCATTAGCTGAAATTGTTCATTTTACAATCAAAACAGAAATACAACATCATACAAAATAAATACATATATTTGTGAAATTGGCTATCGATATGAATATGAATATGACGGAAACACTGTACAAACCGATAAAACATTGATACATTGTATTTCAACCCGGCCTCAAATCCCTGAATTTCGAACCAAGACCCTAAAATTCCCAGGGAAATTATCAACAAACAGTACATGCATAAATATTTTCTTTTTCGCTGATTAAAACCTTTGACCTCTTAACCCTCAATAAAAATGCATGTATTAAAATTATTAATAATGGAGAGTGAATACAATGTACTGAAAAATATTGCACATGTAAAGAAACAAATGATTGTAAAAAATCATTGAGTAACTGAACTGAGCAGGGAGTAATTACATTTCTGAACAATAAAATAATTGAGCTTAATTATCGATACGCATCATAAACACAATCATATGAATGTAAACAAACTCAAGGCGCCGTTATGGCACAACATGTGGTTCTCAAAACAAGTCTAAAGCACATCTCAAATATAAAGCAATATTTCAACACAATTGACAAAGCATTAAAAACAGTGTATTTATCACAAAGGTATTGAATGCTTCCCACCCCCCACCCACCAAGTTCAAATTCCGTCTGAAGCAATGACCGTTGTCATTTCTGTTTAAAAAAGGAACTATTTGCAAATATATTGTAATTGCTGTCTCTGTAAAATACACGAAATGTGTTTTTTCTTAATGCTTGTTAGAAATTATCACAGAGCTTAAGAGATCTTGATTGACTAAGGCCGCGTTTATAAGATTTTGCGTGCCCAGAATCACTGTTTTGAAACACTGTTTTGAAACACTGTTTCAGATCACAGTTTCGTCAGGAGAGCGTTTATAAGATTTTTTCTCCAAGCGTGTTGGGGCTCTCGCTCAGACTGTGCCATTGCGCAACTCACTCTGCGCAGTTTTTCCTCAGCAAAAGGTCAAATAGGGTGCGCGCAAGCCATTATGACGTCACATAAACAGTGTTTGAGATCGCGGTTGCGTTTATAAGATTATTGAAACACTGTTTCTACAGAAACACTGTTTGTAAACGAACTATTTTGTGCGTTTACAAACAGTGTTTCAAAACAGTGTTTCAAATCACGGTTAGCGTTTATAAGATTTTTTTTCTTGCTAGAAACACTGTTTGGCCAAGAAGAAGAAAAATCTTATAAATGCACCCTAGGTTACATAGCACTCCTTTGCAACCAACCAAGTAAAAAAAGATAACAAAATTGGATTATTGTAGTTGTTGTTTGTTTCTGTTTTTTCGTTTTGTTCATAGAGGGAGAGAAAGAGAAAGTGGAGGGAAAGAAAAGTGGGAGTGACAAAAAAAAAATAGCGTGTTAATATGCCATAAAGGACAAACAACTTTGCCCCGACTCTGGGAGAGAAAACAGAGAGAAAGAAGAAAACTATAAATGTCACTATGGTGACTTCTATGCCTCTACCATGATGCATGGGTCCCTTAGGTCTATGTCTATAGTATAATGTCTTAACAATGTATGATGACAGTTTCAAATAATTGGCAGAATTTTAAAAGCACAGATTTGTCAAAATTGTGCTGAATGTTTATTTTCCTTGAACTATATGTAGGCTTAATTAAATGAATGGCTAAATTGTCCTAGATTGCTGGTATTTTGCAATGTAAGGGCTTTTACTTGACTTTTGACCCTTTTATGAGATCATGCATTGAGTCATTCTCAAGGTATGGAGGAAAAGTAATTTCAGTATTAAATGGTAAAGTATTATCATTTAAGCCTGGTCTTTGACCCTTGACCTTGACTTTAAGACCATAAATTTCCCAAGAGAATCACTGTAAAGAAGAACAGTTGTAGCCATCTTTTATTTGGGGCCGTCGTCATAGTAACCACACTATGGAAAGCCAATAGTGCATAATCATACATAACAACCCCTCCCCCCCCCCTCCAGCTCCCTATCACGTTTATGTAGCCTATTTGAAAAAAAACCCCAAAAAACCCAAAGGATATTTTTGTAGAGTCAGGAGGTTTTAATCACTGTAAGGAAGAACAGCTGTAGCCATCCTTCATTTGGGGCCGTCGTCATAGTAACCACACTATGGAAAGCCAATAGTGCATAATCATACATAACAACCCCCCCCCCTCCAGCTCCCCATCATGTTTATGTAGCCTATTTAAAAAATAAAAAAAAAACAAGGATATTTTTGTAGAGTCAGGAGGTTTTAGTTTTCATTTCAGGAGGATTGACTTTGAGTCACTTAGCACAGAACACAAGACGGGAGCTACCAACCTGCTATGCTGTGGTCAGATTGGGCACATATCGAGGAGATGTCCAACATGTGCTGACTCCAAGCACACGCAGGCTTTAAACATGTAAGTCCCACAGAAGGAGGGCGCTCTGTGGGTATTATGAACCATGTTAGCCCAACCAACAGAAAGGAATCAACCAACGGACCAAAAATGATGAATCAACTAATTGGGTCTGTCAAGTGTACCTGTATTTCCATCAGCGGCAAGAATTGTCCGGCACTGCTTGACACAGGATCCCAAGTCACGACGACATCGTCTGGTTTTAATGAAGCTCACCCAGTCCTGAGCAGACACACAATTCAGCCTGCGGATATCACAGTCGAAGGTGCTGGTGGACAGTCTGTACCATTTCTGGGCACTTTGAGTATTGACATATAAGTTGACGAATTAGGAATACGGCTTTGGTTGCTCCAAAGAAATACGGTGACAACAAAATACCTTGCCTTTTGGAAAATAATGTTCTCCGTGCATCCAGAGACAAGCTTCATAAAGAAACATGGTAGATGCTTCATGATGAAGATAAAACCTGCTCCACCCCAGTATCTTGCTTGCCAGTCGCTCAATGATGACGGATTGGACCTGGTTGACAAAGATGGTTCACTTGGAATTCTTCGCCATGTTGAAAAGAAACTTCTGTCAATACCGCCAGGACATCAGCAGATGGTGACAGTCCAAGCTCCAAAGATTGTCGGTGAACGAACCCTAGTAGGACTGGTTGAAGAGTAGTCTCTGTACCATCACATAAACGTTGAAGCAAGTCTGTCAGTGGTAGAAAGGAGAAAAGTCACCATTTCCATCATCAATCGTACAAATGATGCTGTTGCGTTGAGGAATTATACACCTGTTGCAAAACTTGAAGTCGCCAATCTTGTAGACGATGCACCATTGGACGAACAATGTGAGGTATCTGCCAATCAGGATGTTCCTCCCGAGTGCAACAATATTGGACCAGTGGCAGGAATTGAACTGCCAAAAACTGACTTGACCGAAAAGGAAAGACAAGACTTTGAAAATCTATTGGTTGAGAACAATATGTCTTTTCCACAGGATCAACGGACTTTGGAAGAACGAACACAATCACGCATGACATACCCCTGGTAGATGAAACGCCATTCCGACTACCTTATAGTTATAGACGAAGACGTCCAAATGACTACAAGGAAGTGAAGGAGCATATACAGGAATTGCAAGACGCAGGAGTAATATGCCCGAGCAAGAGTCTATTTGCATCGCCTATACTCATTGTCCAGGAAAAGGATGGAAGAATCCAGATGTGTGTTGACTACCGCAAACTGAACTCTCGCACCGTGCGTGATGCCTATCCCATACCACGGATCAAGGAATCACTAGATGCTCTGGGTAAGGCTAAATACCTCTCAAGTCTTGACCTTGTGTCAGGGTATCTTCAAGTAGGAATGGTAGAAGCTGACCAAGCTAAGACAGCCTTCACTGCACCTCTTGGACTCTTTGAATACACCCGCATGCCCTTCGGTCTCATGAATGCGCCTGTAACATTTCAGCGTCTCATGAATACTGTCTTTGGTGATCTTAAGGGGGCACTACTCCGAAAATTTGAAATTTTTCAAATTTTCTGTGACAGTGTAGGTTCTTACCTTCAATATTCAGTAGGTTCTACACTAAAAAAATGCAGTAAAAGTGGTTAGAATTCCTTTTTTCTGATACCCTTTTGAAGGTACATTTTTGCAGTGGAGGAACGCACACTCATATTCAAAACTCTATAGGTGGGACTACAGTGTGATAAACACTGAATATAATCATTATACTGTGCTTTTGAGAGTTAAAATCATAATTTTTGACAAAATATGTTTGTAAAAGTGCATTAAGTGAATTCTATATATATTTTGAAGGGATATTTATGTCTATATACTGCTAGAAAAGGCATCTGCCTGTACTTTGAGGTCAATTTTGTGTTGAAAGTATGGCGAATGCAACTTTTTTATGTATTTTATTGTTTGAAAATGACATCTTCATTTTCAAATGCCGTTTTCTCAGAATGTGTTTTTACATAAATACCTTTGTTTACAAATTTTGCTATAACTTGAAAATGCTTCAATATTTTCTTCCCAAATTTTTAATATGCAGAAGGACATGCTTAATAATCTAACTGAGCACTTTGGAATTATGGGCTTTGGTTTTTAAGTTATTGACAGCTGAATTCTGATTTGTTAATACCAGTTGCCATGGCAACAGGAAAACACACTTTTCAAAAATAGTCATTTAAAATCTTTGGTTTTTTTTTAGTTGCATCTATCGACCAAATATGAACTAAGAATGCCAAAGTTTACAGAAGTAGTAGGCATTTTGTGGTAACCAATCACCTGTAGGCATCTGGTTATACCATGGTAACCATGCATATTATATATTGCAATGTATATCATTGTATTGTTGACATCTCTAGCAACATGTACATATATAGTTTTCTGGGGTTTTGATAAATTCTTCATGACATAAATGCAAGATATGTGATTTTTCGTCATTTTCAATTTTGTTGTAGTGCCCCCTTAACCTGTCTGAAGTTCTCATCTATCTTGATGATATCATCTTCAGTGAGACCATAGACGAGCACATTTCTCGACTACGTCATATATTCGCGTGCCTTCGAGAGCATGGCCTCAAGTTCAAACCGAGCAAGTGTCATTTGCTGATGGATGAGGTCCTGTACCTAGGACATATCTTCTCCCAAGATGGTATCAAGACTGATCCAGACAAGGTTAAAGTTGCAAAGACGTGACCAGTGCCCAAAACAGCCAACAGCTTCCTGGGATTTACGGGATATTACCGCCGCTTCATCGAGAAGTATGCTGCTGTGGCAAAACCTCTGTTCGAGCTGCTTGGTGGGAGCGCAGTGCCAAGAAATCACCACCCAAACAATTTGTGTGGACAGACGAATGCCAAAAAGGTCTTTGACGTGCTCAAGAGGAAACTCACTTCAGCGGCAGTCCTTGCACACCCAGACTTCACGAAACCCTTCATCCTTCAGACGGACGCTTCACTTGATGGATTTGGAGCGGTTCTCGTCTGAGAACAGGAAGACAAGGAGAGGGTAATTGCATATGCAAGTAGGAGTTTTCAACAAGGTGACAGCGCTACCCTGCTCATAAATTGGAATTCAAGGCATTGCACTGGCCTGCTACTGTGAAATTCCGGGACTATGTTTATGGCTGTGTCATTGCTGTGACAGACAATAACCCACTGACGTATGTTCTCAAGTCTGCTCAGTGTGACCTGGAGATTGTATAACGCCCTGGGAAAACAAATGACAATGCAGACAGTCTTTTGAGAGTTCAACGCCATGAGGTACAACACCTACTGGATCAAGCATCAAGAGAATCACCCAAAGCAAAGCTTAACACTGTCCAAGCCACTAGTGATGATGACTTATCATCCATGCTGTCTGGAACTGACCTTGTAGAAGCTCAATTTAAGGATGTGGAAATTGACAGAGTCATCGAGTTAATCACGAAGGGGAACAAACCGACCAGGAGGCATATTGGAAAAGAGTCCAACTATGTCCGGAAACTTCCGGGTAGATGGAATCGTCTCGTCCTAGTCAAAGGAGTACTGCACTACCAACCTGGCAAAAAGGAGGGTATTGAGACTGTTCCAGTCATCCTGAAGTGCTGTCGAAAGAATGTCCTACAAAGTGTACATGACCAGATGGCCCACATGGGATATGAACGAACTCTAGACCTAGCAGGAAGACGCTGCTACTGGGTATGAATGGCATCAGATGTCAAGAGACATCTCCACCATTGCAGGAGATGCACCCTCAGGAAAGTAGCAGAACCTCAAGGTAAGACCAAGCTTACCAGCATGAAGATCTCTTACCCACTGGAAATAGTGTGTCTAGACTTTCTGAGCCTCAAAACTTCTGGAGGGGGTGATTGATAATGTTCTGGTCATAACAGACCATTTTACGCGTCACGCCCAAGCCTTTCCAGATGGCACTAATCGTGGCAAAGACGCTCTTCAGGAAGTACATAGTACACTATGGTATCCCAGAGAGGATTCATTCGGATCAAGGAAAGTGCTTCGAGGCAGATATCATCAAAGAGCTGTGCGAACTCTGTGGGATGGAAAAGTCGAGAATGACACCATACCATCCACAAGGAAATGGTATGACTGAGCGCTTCAACAGCACACTCCTGAACATGCTAGGGACTCTTCAGCCTTCCATGAAGAACTGGGCAGAACACGTGGAAACACTCACCCATGCATACAATTGCACGAGGCACCCCTCAACAGGGTTTTCACCATTTTTCCTCATGTTCATGAGAAAACCTAGGTTTCCACTTGACGGAAAACTTCACAGAGAGACAAAGGAGGAAAACAGAGAGGGATACTGCGAGTATGTGGCACAACTGCAAGAATTTCTCGAGGAGGCACATCACCAAGCTAACACAAATGCACAGGATGCTCGATCAAGACAGCAGGCACACCGGCCAGCAGAATTTTCTGCTGGGGACATCGTGCCCGTGTCAAGCAAAGGTCATCGAGGACGTCACAAGATAGCACACAAATAGGAAGAGACCCCATACTCTATTGTTCAGAAGATCGCAGACTCTCCTGTATATGTTGTTAAGCAACAAGGCACAGAAAAGGAGCACACCCTCCATCAGGACATGCTCATCCACTGTACCTTCAGTCTCAGTGAACAAGAGGACGACGTCAATGACTTCGCCAATGACGCAGATGACGAAACAATTTCACCCTCTTCTGACGAACATAATCTTGCTCCTCTCCAATCCTCATAATCCCCGGTAAATCTGTGCGGATACATTAGTATATGCTTATGTAATGTATAATTATCATGTCGTTTTCTTCACCATTATTGATTATACATTGTATCTATGTTGCCAGGGATGCCAACCGTTTAAAGGGCTGGTGAGTGCAAGAAGAAAAGATTGTAATTACAACCACGTATACATGTATTCTATGCTGCTACATATCTTGGTGTGCCAGGTATTCTATTTTTTCGTTCGTCATTGATATTGTTATGCATGATTACCATTGATTTCTGGACACGTGTACGTGTGTCATATTCTGTTATGTAATTAGTACATATCATTCATACGATTATTGCCAGAGACCGTAATTATTCAGTTTACAGTGAGTGTCACAGAACAAATTTGTTGTACAGATAATATTCATGATATTCATGCTTGCGAGATATCAATACTTTATTTTTTCTTAATTATGCAATTACTATTGTTATATGTTATATTGCCGGGGACGGCCATTATTTTAAGCAGGGGTTTGTGTGGGAGGACAGGATTGTCTCCTCCATCAGCACCATTGAGCACGTGGCGCAAGCCCCCGCGGTCACCATGGCGGCCTGGCCAAAGGCGCGTGTTGTTGAGCAGCATGGTAACCGCACGCCTTATTGTTATCATAGCGCAAATTGTTATTACTTGCATATAATTTAATTCATTGTTGGATTGACTCGTTAAGACTGCGGACGTAAATTTTACAGCACGCCATCTTGTACCGGATTTTGTCATAAAACGACGAACTGATTCATTCATAGGTAAGTTGTTTTGCTGATAACTATTAAAAACGTATTTTGCATATATTATATTTGTTTGTTTGCTTTGACAATAATTATATTTACATTGCAAATTAGCCCGATTGTTTTATTACCAACATACGTCTGTTTAATCTGTGGTTCGTGAAATATATCATTTATCATTGTCGTACACATTCAGAATGCAAGTGTATACATATGTATCTTCTTATTAATGTTAGCGACATCCAGTATGTCATATGCTCTGTACCGCAGTATCTATTTATTACGGAAATACTATCACCAGAGCTGGTTGTTATTTGTAAATATGCGAATATACAATGTATTCGGTTTTTTTATATGTTTGTTTAGTCCGTCTACAGTAGTTTTATAGTGTAATTGAACTTCTGTTATTGTGTAGGTGGCGCCTACTATGTAAACGCTAACGGATCAGCTGGCGAGGCACCGTGGACGGTGTAATTTGCTTATTTAGGAGGTAAGTATATTTTAAGTGTATTTTGTATTGTAAGAGGTATATCATAACATATTTATGTATTCTTATTTATTAATGTATGAGCTTGTATCATACAATTATTACTACTATTATTTTTAATATCTTTCTGTTCTTGTTTGACATTTTACTTTCTGTTAATTCATCCAAGATTTATAAAGTAAGATAAGTATTGTGTCTTGGCGTGCTGTTAGAAAATATACAAATTATTTCATTCTTTCCTTATGTATTATTTACAGACGTCATATTGTGTTGCGTTGGTTTTCTCCCATTTATTTTTTTAGTTTTCATAATATTTATAGTTTTCATTTTATCTTTAATTATTTCAATAAACAAGCAATGATTTGAAATTTAAGATATTATTTGAGTTCTTCCTTTTCACCTTCTCTTCAGGTGTTTGAATCAGGGATTGTTGGTGTATGTGTTGTATTAGAGTAATGCACGTTTTCAGTCTGTCACATTGGGACCATGCAAAGACGTGTGCCATTTGAGGTAGTTCTTTTTTGCGAAGCACCTTGAACAAACTTTTGCAGCAGAATGGCTTCTCTCCTGTGTGCACTCTCATGTGGACCCTCTTATTGTGCTGCAATATGGATTTCCCACACACTTTGCACTGCTATTGCTTGTATCTCATCAATTGGGGCTTGCTTTGGTCTTCATATGAATTCATCCACTTCTTTGACACATTAAGAGAGCTTGTCTTTATAGTCTCACTAGACGAATCTGTGCATCAAAGCATTATCCTATTTGTGCTTTGGACCGAGCAAAACCATGTGCAGTTTGAGGGACTATCTCTGTATGAAGCACCTTGAAAAAACTTTTCAGCGGAATAGCTTCTCCCCTGTGTGCACCCTCATGTGGACCTTCATATTTTTCTTAAATATTAATTTCCCACACACTTTGCACTGCTCTCTTTTTTCAAAAGAGTGCTTGGATCTCTCCCACTCCAGGGCTCACTCTGGTGTTCATGTGATTTCATCCTCTTCTGTGACAAAGCAGGAGAGGTTGCCCTCACTATCTCACTTAACAAATTTGAGTTAGTTGTATTACATGTGTGCATGTGACCTTGCAAAGACATGTGCCGAGTGAGGGAACCTTTCTGTGTGAAGCACCTTGAACAAACTTTACATTGGAATGGCGTCTCCCCTGTGGGCACCCTCATGTGGATCCTCATATAGTTCTTTAATATGGACTTCCCGCACACTTTGCACTGCTCTCTTTTTTCAAAACAGTGCTTGGATCTCTCCCACTCAGGCTTACTCTGGTTTTCATGTGATTTCATCCTCTTCTTTGACACATCAAGAGAGGATGCCCAATACAGCCAATGTAGGCTCACTAAATGAATTTGGGTTAGCGTTATCATATGTATCCTTGGGACCATGCAAAGACTACTTTTGCCGTTTCAGCGAGTCCATTCTGTGTGAAGCACCTTGAACAAACTTTTCAGCGGAATGGCTTCTCCCCTATGTGCACTCTCATGTGGACTTTCATATGGTGCTTAAACATGGATTTCCTGCACATTTTGCATTGCTCTCTTACAATAAAGTCCTTGAATTTCTTAGACTGCTGCTTGCTTTGGTGCCCATGTAATTTCATCCTTTTCTGTGACACTTCAAAAGAGGTTGTGCTCATGGTGTAGTCTCACTAAACTAATCCTGGTTAATGTTATCACATGTATGCTTGGTACCACGCAAAGACATGTGCCGTTTGAGGGAGTCCTTTCTTGAGAAGCACCTTGAACAAACTTTACATTGGAATGGCTTCTCTCCTGTGTGCACTCTCATATGGACCTTCATATTGGTCTTCAATATAGATTTCTTGCACACTTTGCACTGCTTTTGCTTGTATATCCTCAGTTTGGGCTTGCTTTGGTCTTCATATGAATTCATCGACTTCTTTGACACATTAAGAGAGCTTGTGCTCATAGTCTCACTAAATGAACCTGGGTAAGCATTATCACAGTTGTGCTTGGGACCAAGCAAAATCATGTGCAGTTTGAGGGACCCACTCTGTGCGAAGCACCTTGAACAAACTTTGCAGCGGAATGGCTTTTCCCCCGTGTGCACCCTCATGTGCGCCTTCATATTTCTTCTCATTATAGATTTCCCACACACTTTGCACTGCTCTTTTTTTACAAAAGAGTGCTGGGATCTCTCCCACTCCGGCTCACTGAGTTCATGTGATTCAAGCCTCTTCTTTGACACATCAAGAGAGGTTGCTCTCATGGTCTCACTAAATGAATCTGGGTTAGCAATAGCATATGTTTGTTTGATAACATGCCTATACACGTGCCGTTTGAGGGACCATCTATGTGTAAAGCAGCTTGAACAAAGTTTGCAGCGGAATGGCTTCTCCCCCGTGTGCACCCTAATGTGGACCCTCATATTACTGCTTAATATGGACTTCCCACACACTTTGCACTGCTCTCTTTTAACAAAAGAGTGCTTGGATCCCTCCCACTCCGGCTCACTCTGGTGTTCATGTGATTTCATCCTCTTCTTTGACACATCAAGAGAGGTTGCTCTCATGGTCTCACTAAATGAATCTGGGTTAGCAATAGCACATGTTTGTTTGATAACATGCCTATACACGTGCCGTTTGAGGGACCATCTATGTGTAAAGCAGCTTGAACAAAGTTTGCAGCGGAATGGCTTCTCCCCCGTGTGCACCCTAATGTGGACCCTCATATTACTGCTTAATATGGACTTCCCACACACTTTGCACTGCTCTCTTTTAACAAAAGAGTGCTTGGATCCCTCCCACTCTGGCTCACTCTGGTGTTCATGTGATTTCATCCTCTTCTTTGACACATCAAGAGAGGTTGCCCTTACAGTCTCACTAAACGAATCTGGGTTAGCCGTATTAAATGTATGCTTGGGACCATGAAGACAAAACATGTGTAGGTTAAGGGATCTTTTCTGTGAGAAGCACCTTGAACAAACTTTACATTGGAATGGCTTCTCCCCTGTGTGCACTCTCATGTGTAGTTTGAGGGACGAACTCTTTGCGAAGCACCTTGAACAAACTTTACATTGGAATGGCTTCTCCCCTGTGTGCACTCTCATGTGTAGTTTGAGGGACCAACTCTTTGTGAAGCACCTTGAACAAACTTTACATTGGAATGGCTTCTCCCCTGTGTGCACTCTCATGTGTAGTTTGAGGGACCAACTCTTTGTGAAGCACTTTGAACAAACTTTACAGCGGAATGGCTCCTCACCCGTGTGCACTGTCATGTGTAGTTTGAGGGACCCACTCTTTGTGAAGCACTTTGAACAAACTTTACAGCGGAATAGCTTCTCACCCGTGTGCACTCTCATGTGCTGATTGAGGGACCCCTTCTGTGTGAAGCACCTCGAACAAACTTTACAGTGGAATGGCTTCTCCCCCGTGTGTATCCTCATATGGGGAATCATATTTTTCTTTAACATGGATTTCCCACATACTTTGCACTGTTTGCGCTCAAGTCCCTTCAACAGCTTGCCTTGGTGTTTGTGCGATGTTGAGGCTGATGGTGCTGTATTAGTCTTCTCACCATTCACTGAGGTTGTGTCATCCATTTCATCTGCAACTGGAAAGCACTTTGTATTTCTTGCAACATGTGCAGAATTACAGTGTTGGTCGGATTCTGGTATCTTAAAGTCTTTCTGCATTTCACTTTGAGTAGGAGTGCTTGTTCCAGAAACAGAACCCTCATCGCCATTTAGAACATGGTTCTGTGTTTCACCTGTGGAAATGATGAATATGAAAAACTTCAATGTAAACACTAATAGTCAAGGCGCTAATTCCTGTAAGGGGCTTAATTAAGGAGTTCGTTCAACCCACCCCGCAGAAAAGGTTTGACCAGACAGGGTGGTAGATGGGACCTCTATGGACATCCCCAGGTAGTATGTGGTTCCACATTGTGGTGTCAGTAGAATTTTACTGGTCACTTTTCATCATGATTTGTTGGAACAAACGTAAAAGAGTCTGCGCACGCCAAGATCCCCTAACAAAAAAGTCCTGTGGTACTCCCTGTGGTACTTGTCGGTACCACACAATGTACCACACACTTGTAATGTTACCACAGGAACTGTGTGGTACTGTACCATGGCTTGTAGGGTACTCCCTGTAGTACTTGTCAGTACCACACAATGTACCACATAAATAAATGTTACCACAGGAACTGTGTGGTACTGTTTTACAGGCTCATGTGGTACTCCCTGTGGTACTGGTTGGTACCACACAATGTACCACACAAATATATGTTAACACAGGAACTGTGTGGTACTGTGTCACAGGCTCGTGTGGTACTCTGGGATGTACCACAGGGCAGTACCACAGGACATTACCACAGGAAAGCACCACAGGACAGTACCACAAGACAGTACCACAGGACAGTACCACATGAATTGTCCTGTGGTATTTTGGGACGTACCACAGGAGAGTACAACAGGAAAGTACCACAGGATAGTACCACAGGACAGTACCACACGACTTGTTCTGTGGTATTTTAGGATGTACCACAGGACAGTACCACAGGGCAGTTCCACCGGACAGTACCACAGGAAAGTACCACAGGATAGTACCACAGGACAGTACCACATGACTTGTCCTGTGGTATTTTGGGACGTACCACAGGACAGTACCACAGGATATAACCCCGTCGCGGGGCGCTGTAACACAGTAACAGCGCCCCGAAGCATCCCATGCGATTTTTAGGAAGTACTGCGACGCGTACAATTCTGTCACAAACTCACCGTTCAAAACGACACATGGATTCGCAACAAAAAGCCACATGTTGTAATACCATAATGTTGAATATTTTAGCCGACTATGTATTACTCACCATTACCTCCGAAAACAAGAGAAATCGCCATCATCTTTGCTGGAACCCCACTCGACACTATCGACACTGCCGCTCGCCATTTTGAAAATATCACGTAAGTAAATTGATCTGGGCATGCGCAAATGAATATTCATGTTTACGTCATCTGCCATATATGTACATATGTACAATGTTGCTCGTAGTTCTCGGACCATTCATAGCTATCAGTATCATCATCATGGAGTTCAAAGATGCTATCAAGGAATTAGAGGAGGAGGCTGGAATTAAGTTTAAAGAGGAGCAGGTAGAAATAATGGAAAGCACAGTGAAACAGAAGGACACCTTAATGATATTGCCAACTGGGTTTGGCAAGAGCGTTTGTTTTGGTTTCCATCACCAAATCTTGGATAAAGTGAGTATGCAATGGCATCAATAAGTACAGTGAAAGTAGCAAACTGAAGCCATACAGGGTACTAGTTATGATTAGATATTTCAAATCATGATAATGATAATCATTATATCACTATCATAATCTTATATAATTTATCAAGCAAGGCAGGTTCTGATGACATATTAATAATATTAAAATATCGATCAATTAAAGCAAGCATGGTTATGAGATAAGGAAAAATGATTATTGATTGAACACGAATAGAAAGGCTTGCATTATTGTCACCTTCCCTCCCCAGGTATATAGTATCACGATCATGAGAATGAGTACTAGGGACATGACATAATAATTTAGTGCTTATTTTATTCCTAATGCGAATGAGAAGGAAGAGAATAAGTGTATGAATATGCTTGTACATTACCATCACCAATACATAAAAGGTGTATCACACACTCGTATGTATAAATAACAATATCAATATGAAGCTATAATTGAGTGTATAGTGTTATTAGATATAGTGTCGATAATAGTGCAAAAAAAAAGACACTAAATGTTTTGAAAATGACATAGGGAGCAGTGGAATACAATCCCCATGACCATATGGATGGATCTGAAAGGGTTACTTTCTAGTTTTTCATTAACCAATCCATCATACCTTTAAGATGAAAGCCAGTCTAAAACTTTATCTATATTTCATGAGAATGAAAAAAAAAATCCAGGAGAACACTGCAAAAATGATAAAATCAGATTTTAAAAAAAAGGAAATAATGACATTCTGATATAAAAATTTCGGAAGACACTTCTTGTCCCATTGCTATGAATGAATGAATGAATGAATGAAGAAAATGAAGGACTACTCAGAGTCAACTTTATTGATCTGTATATCACAGTACATAGAAATTTAGCTTCCAGTTCATCCAACTTGTTACACACAAATAATCATTAAACACACATGCGTGCAGACACACACACACAATCAAACAGCAAGTGACATGCCCGAAAGAAAAAGACAGGAAAGGATTCCCATACGGTGGAATTCTTTGAAAAAAGAAAGGTCTCTTTAATAAATAATCAAACAATCCTGAAACATTGAAAATAGACAAGACATGTATGTAACAGAAGTGTATTCAAATCAAATCACAGCAGATAATAAACATGAAGCAAAAATGAATATGAGTCCCCAAGAAGCAGAGCTTGTGAGTGGAGCCCATTGTGAATGTACAACATTTTACAGTGTGAAAGGAAACTTGATTTATAGATGAGACATCTGGGACATTGCCCCTGCAGACTGTTAAAAAACAAACAAATAAAGAAACAAACAAAGAAACAAACATACCCTCTATCATGAAAATCACCTGTTATTTTCTTAATCCGTCATATCTCCAGATGTTCATTATGTGTGCACTTCCTTTATTGCAAATAAATAATGAACCACACATTCAAAATGTGCTTTAAAAACGAAATTAATAAGTGCCGGTAGGCCCGATAGTAAATCAGCGCCCAGCATGCGTTCTTTTTTGTTACATCTCATGAATATTCATTTCAGATCTCAGCGAGCCGTCCGGGTTATTTTCCACACGCATACATTGCGTATTATAGTATGTGCTACGTTTTATCCATATTCGCGCATGCGCTGTGTAAGTCGTACCACAATACGAAATGCGGTAGGACTTTAAAACCCTCGGATAAACTCTTTCACAGGGCTCTCAAAACAGATCATATTGTAAATCGACTTCGCCTGCTGTGATTGTAAGTATCTTATCTAAGAGTAAGGCTACTAATTTCAGTATAAAACCCTGTATTTTGGTCTCTGGTCACGTAAATGCTAAGCCATATCAGGTGCTTCCGTGACAGGATAGGCCTTGCTGTGCGACCCCTTTACGGTACGTATTTGTCCGTATGGGGTCGCTGCTGCGGTTACACAGGATAGTACCACAGGACAGTACCTCACGACTTGTCCTGTGGTATTTTGGGACGTTCCACAGGGCAGTACCACAGGACAGTACCACAGGAAAGTACCACAGGATAGTACCACAGGACAGTACCACACGACTTGTCCTGCAGTATTTTGGGACATACCACAGGGCAGTACCACAGGACAGTACCACAGGATAGTACCACAGGACAGTACCACACGACTTGTCCTGTGGTATTTTGGGACGTACCACAGGATAGAACCACAGGGCAGTACCACAGGAAAGTACCACAGGACAGTACCACACGACTTGTCCTGTGGTATTTTGGGACGTACCACAGGATAGAACCACAGGGCAGTACCACAGGAAAGTACCACAGGACAGT
The DNA here is from genome assembly GCF_040938485.1 of Diadema antillarum. NCBI lineage: Eukaryota > Metazoa > Echinodermata > Echinoidea > Diadematoida > Diadematidae > Diadema > Diadema antillarum. The sequence goes on along the minus strand of NW_027270919.1, from coordinate 3,390,425 downwards.
ACCACACGACTTGTCCTGTGGTATTTTGGGATATACCACAGGACAGTAACACAGGAATTGTCCTGTGGTATTTTGGGACGTACCACAGGATATTACCACAGGACAGTACCTCACGACTTGTCCTGTGGTATTTTGGGACGTACCACAGGACAGTACCACAGGACAATACCACAGGGCAGTACCACAGGACAGTACCACAGGACAGTACCACAGGAAAGTACCACAGGATAGTACCACAGGACAGTACGACACGACTTGTCCTGTGGTATTTTGGGATGTACCACAGGACAGTACCACAGGGCAGTACCAAAGGACAATACCACAGGGCAGTACCACAGGACAGTACCACAGGAATTGTCCTGTGGTGTATTTTGGGATGTACCACAGGACAGTACCACACGACTTGTCCTGTGGTATTTTGGGACGTACCACAGCACAGTACCACAGGGCAGTACCACAGGGCAGTACCACAGGACAGTAGCACAGGATAGTACCACAGGACAGTACCTCACGACTTGTCCTGTGGTATTTTGGGACGTACCACAGGACAGTACCACAGGACAGTACCACGAGCAGTACCACAGGACAGTACCACAGGTAAGTACCACAGGATAGTACCACAGGACAGTACCACACGACTTGTCCTGCAGTATTTTGGGACATACCACAGGGCAGTACCACAGGACAGTACCACAGGATAGTACCACAGGACAGTACCACACGACTTGTCCTGTGGTATTTTGGGACGTACCACAGGATAGTACCACAGGGCAGTACCACAGGAAAGTACCACAGGACAGTACCACACGACTTGTCCTGTGGTATTTTGGGATATACCACAGGACAGTACCACAGGAATTGTCCTGTGGTATTTTGGGACGTACCACAGGATATTACCACAGGACAGTACCTCACGACTTGTCCTGTGGTATTTTGGGACGTACCACAGGAGAATATCAAACAGCAGTACCACACAGGAGTACCACACAGGAAAATTGTAAGGCAGAATCAACTGAAATTTATAACAAAAATACAAACAAAAAAGCACATATCAATATTCCTCAATTAATTGATAGATGAGTTATGCTGTGAATTATAACAATTGATTTGCCATTACTTATCCTGTCCTATACTCCTACAGTGTTACCTATTTAGTGAAAGTGCTGATGTAAAGCATGACTATTACACGCACCACTAGCACTGCTACAGGCGCCAGTGCCAGTGCTGCGTGTAGTAGTCTTAGTGCACATAAACTTTTTCTTAGACAAACAAGGGTTTTGCCTGCAAACTAACTTTTCACGCCAAGCTGGGGTCGGTGTAGTGTAGTTTCTAGCCGTTTTTATTTCGTCTTTATTTCAAGAGTTCAAGCAAGCCGAGTTAGAGCGCATACCCGGTGACTGTGATGACCGGAATGCAATCACTGGGTATGTGCCCTCATGATCTGCTTAGCGCAATACTGCGGGCTTCTGCATAATACACGAGCTGCAACTCAGAGAAATAAGTAGAAAAAAAACGGCTAGAAATTAAGACTAGGGTCGGTAACACTTGTCGCTATTGGGGCAATGAAAATGACAAACTTACACAGTTTTTGCATTTATTTCATGAAGAATTCATCAAAACTGCACAAAACTATATATGTACATGTTGCTAGAGATGTCATCCATAGAGTGGGATTCATTGTAAGTTATAATATTGTGCATGGTTACCATGGTAACCGGATGACTAAAGGTGACTGGTAACCCCCAAAATGCCTCCTACTGCTGCAAACTTTGATTTTTTTAAATCTTATAGATGCAATATTAAAAAAAAATGATTATTGTTTAAAAAAAGATTTTCTCCTGTTGCCATGGCAACCAGTATTATCCAATCAGAATTCAGTTGTCAATAACTCAAAAACAAAAGCCCAAAATTTCAAAAAGCTCAATAAGCATGTCCTTCCTTCTGCATAAAGTGTACGACATATTTGTGAAGAATATTTTGAAGCATTCTCAAATTACAGCAAAATTTGTAAGCAAATGCATAATAAACGGCCATTGAAAGAAAGATATCATTTTTGAATAGTAAAATGCATGAAGAAGTTGCATCCGTCGTACTTTCAACACAAATATGACTTCAAAGTATAGGCAAATGTATATAGTTTTTAATAATGTATGGACACAAATTTCCCTTAAAAATATAGGTGAATACAGAGAGCAAAGCCAATATTCTATTGTTAGCTCTTTTGAGCATTTACAGAGCGATGGCTATTCAAAACAATCCTGGAAAAGAGCAGAGGAAAACAATTATTGATTGCTTATGTTCTTAAAGGAAGTTTACTTAAGAATGCCGATAAATTCCTTTCTAGAGAAGGAATATACACGTGCGCTGGATTATCCATCAAAGAACAAGGAAAAGTAGAAATTACGCGGTGCGTAATATATGTGACCGTGCACCTCAAAACGAACATAAAGTCGCAAACACTGATTTTGCGTGAGGACTGAAAAGAAGTGAAATAGGTCAACCTAGACGAACTTGACTTTTTCATATTTTCTGATAGAGCGGGTCTTCTTTTACATTATACTAAAATTTGGTATCATAAAACGGGCAGGAAAGTGTGTTTTCTTAGCAATTTATTTCTAACATTTTTGGTAGAATAGTGTGATTAGGTGTGTCTTTAGAATCCCTTTTTCATTTCTGAGAAACCTTGTCCACACTCTTCACTTTCAACTCTAATAACTTTTGAAAGGATAGTGCTACTGCATTGAAAGTTGGCATTGATTATGGACAGAATGTGTTAATGAGGCATCTTTAATTTCAATTTAATCTGATAATCCCTTCATTGTTGTTGCTCTGGTGGTTTACTTCCTGTTTTTTGTCCCATTCATAGCACAGCCAGCACGGTTTGGTAAAGATTAAGCGCTTGAATAGACACTGTACTTCAGAGCCTCTTTTCTCAGTTCACGCTTTTCCTGGGTTTGTGCTTTCTTTCCAATATTTAGATAGGTTAGGATGGTCCATTTGATTTGAGGTATACATCATTTTAAAGCTTAAAGTCTGCTCTTTCGGAATATGGTCTTAACTAAAAATTCATGTCTGGCGACTTTTTGGTTGTTTTGAGGTGCGTGGTCACATATGTCCCCGCCGGAAGTAGCATTTAGTAGCAAAATGTACAATATAGGTAAAAAGATGAAGGTCAAAGGTCAAAGAAGTCAAAGGTCAAAATTCTATGTAGAAGTTTTGAAGCCCTCACCTAGTGCCATCACATAAAGCAAACGGAATCGAAATCGGGTTAGAAATGGCGAAGGAGTAGCATTTTGTAGCCAATGTACAATATAGGTAAAAAAATCAAGGTCAAAGGTCAAAGAAGTCAAAGGTCAAAATTCTGTGTAGAAGTTTTGAAGCCCTCACCTAGTGCCATCACTTAAAGCAAACGGAATTGAAATCGGGTTACAAATGGCAAAGGAGTAGCATTTTGTAGCAAAATGTACAATATAGGTCAAAAATCAAGGTCAAAGGTCAAAGAAGTCAAAGGTCAAAATTCTGTGTATAAGTTTTGAAGCCCTCACCTAGTGCCATCACATAAAGCAAACGGAATCAAAATCGGGTTAGAAATGGCGAAGGAGTAGCATTTTGAAGCAAAATGTACAATATAGGTCAAAGGTCAAGGTCAAAGGTCACAATTGAAATTCTGTATAAAAGTTTCAAAGCTCCCATGCAGTGCTATCATATAAAGCAAACAGAATCAAAATCGGGTTAGAAATGGCGAAGGAGTAGCATTTTGAACATTTTGATCACACACGGACGCACACACGGACGGACACACGGACACACGGACGGACACACACACGTACGGAGCCCGTTTCATAGTCCCCTGCTCGAACTCGTTCGGCGGGGACAATTAAGCGTACTTTTGTGTTCGTTAGCTATTGTAAAAAATATATATATATATATATATAGAATAAAATGAAATATCATGATATGTAAATTTGTATCAAAAAGTGCAGTAATGAATTAATGCTTAGGAGAGAATGAGGGAAAAATCTTGGGCGTCTTTCCCTTTTATCCAGGCTAATTTTACAGTGTAGAGGTAGATAGGTACAGATCTACAATGGGTGAGGTGCACGAAAGGCAAAAGAAACAAACCTGTCTAAATTCCAGATATTTTGGAGGGTTACCAATCACCTGTAGGCATCCAGTTACCATGGTAACCATGCACAATATTATACCTTACAATGTATCCCATTGTATTGCTGACATCTCTAGGAACATGCACATATATAGTTTAAGGCGTTTCGATGAATTCTCCGTGAAATAAATGCAAAAACTGTGATACTGTAAAACATGATACATTCGCGGCATGAATTTTTCGCGAATTGGAGCCGACGGCCTTTTTTGCGGCATGAAATTTTCGTGAACTGGAACTGGTATTCAATGCATATAGTGTAGAAAAGAAATTCGCGAAATTAAAATGCACACGAACATTTCTCGTTTTACAGTAATTTTGTCATTTTCAGTGCCCCAATAGCGACAAGCGTTACCGACCCTAGTCTTAATTTCTAGCTGTTTTTATTTTGTCTTTATTTCTCTGAGTTGCAGCTTGTGTATTGTGCAGAAGCCCGCTGTATTGCGCTAAGCCGAGTGAGGGCGCATACTCAGTGATTGCCACAAAAAAAAACGGTTCGGGCGTCACAATCACTGGGTATGCGCTCTCACTCGGCTTGCTTGAACTCGGAGAAATAAAGATGAAATAAAAACGTCTGGAAACTACACTACTCTGACCCCAGCTTAGCGTGAAAAGTTAGTTTGCAGGCAAAAACCCATGTTTGTCGCGGAAAAAGTCTTTGTGCCCTAAGACTACTACACGCACCACTTGCATTGGCGCCTTTAGCAGTGCTAGTGGTAGGTGTACAGTAGTCTTAGCGTGCGCAGACTCTTCCTCGAAGAATAGGGTCTTGTCGCAACTAAAGTGGCCTGTAAAATTTTATTGATACCATAATTTTGAATCACATACTACCTAGGGGTGTTCCAGAGGGTCCAACCGACCACCCCATGCCGTCAAACCTTTCCTGCGGGGTGGATTGAACGAAGTCATTTTTTTCTGGCTCCCTGCGCCTGGACTATAAATGAAAAACTAGTTCTCCCTAAAACAAATAGCTTCAATTTCTAAATCTGGAACCTTTGAGAAAATCTGAATTAAAAGGCATGTAGCTGTATTTCTTAGCTACTTCTCAAGTAATTCAGTGTAATGTATATCCATCGCTCATGCTTCAGTGAGCATCTAACAGGGGCGGCGCAGCCGTGGGGGCCGTGGGGGCTCGGGCCCCTACACTTTTTGTGCACCATACAAAGGAATACATAAGGTGTCATCACTTTGGGCCCCCACACTTTTTTCAACCCGGAAGTACGTAAGTGGCACTAAAATAGAAATAGATAGAGATCTTGAAGTACGGCGGCGGGAAGGTTAAGCGTTTTCTCAGAAGACCTTTTTTTTTATAACACCCAGAAATGGGAGGGGAGAGAATGAGCTGAGGAGTTTTTTTTTTTTTTGTGCTTGTCAGCTGAAGAAACCCCGGAAGTGGACGAGGACGGGGAGAGATGAGCTGAGAACGTTTTTTTTTTTTTTTTTTTGCGAGTTAGCTCATGAAAACACTGCACCGGCCCTTTGGACATTAGAACAAATTTTGAGTTTTGAATGACGTGCGGGCAGAACATCACGGTAGAGTGACCACAGGGTTACAATTGATTAAATGGCAGGTTGAGCATGTTTCTCGTGGTAAATTTTATCCTGACAGGCCTAATTCATGTTTTGCAAACCTAATATTAAAAAAATGTTTGCACATAGTATGTGTTAATTCACTGTTGAATGAGCACATTATAAAACAAAAGATAACCACACTCAAATTGTAAAGTATATACTGCTGTAATTCTGAATTCACTGAAAATCAATGGCATGAATTTTTTATTACAGTGTTTATAAATTTTGTACAGTATTCCTATGGCATTGTTTGTTAGTTTTTTTCAAGATTTTGCACCTCAACGAGCATGTGGGTCAGGAAAACCCCATCATGTTAATGAATTATCATTTTGTATGTTAGGTTTACCTTTGGTTAAGTATTGAAGCATTCCTGTATTCTGATCTTATTCGGATTTAACCCCCCCCCCCCCCCCCCACACACACACACACACTGTAGTACACTTCAGTGAGCACAGAGATGAGCAATTGTGCTAATTACATCTTTGGGACCTCTCTGGGTGATGAATATTGATTTGGGGTTAAGATTTTGAATCTTGGTGATGTCTTGAAGCCATGCATTAACTCATGGTAAAAATGAGTACTGTATAATTAAACAATGAAAAAGGGTTCCAAATTTCATTTCTGTTAAAGGCGCGTTGTCCCGGTAGTGTTGAGGGCCCTGTTGATGAGAATGCCAATCACCGTTGCACAAATACAAAGATTGCCGAAGTTGACCTGTCATCAAGAGTAAAGCGCATGCTAGGTGTTGATAGGTACATAACATTGTCTTCGCTGTCTCCTATACAAAGGAAACGGATTTACAGTCCATTTATAGGGTAAAAAGGGTTTACTAGCTGCATGTGCTCGTTGAAGCGTAACACCTTGAAGGAAAAGGCACAAAATCACTGCACATGCACATCGGTGTTTTCATAACACAATGAAGAAAATGTCATCCAGTCGAGTCAAGAGCACATAATCAAAGCACTACGTGTACTGCATAATTTCAATATGATTCCTTGTTTCTTTTATACTGTGTTCATTCAACCGTAAATTGGCCAATATCATGTGCAAAAGTCATTGTTAGCTTTCCAAAACATAAATTCCATCTGTTGGAATAAATGTATCATGGGAAACATATCCAAACTGCCATTTAGGCAATATTTACCCCTTGGTCATTAAACCGTGAGATTTTACCCACAAGTCATACAATATGCCAAGAAGCACATAAATTGTACATTGCGTGCCTTCTTATGCTGGAAAATTGACATTTGTTCCAATATTATTGAATCAAATATATATGAAATACGGCTTGTGAATGTCAAAATGTGACCATTTTGCCTTAAGAGGATGCTCAATGAAGTGTGACCTAACGATAGCCACTGAATTCCACATGAAAGTTCAGCTACTTGCTCCTTTGTTTAAATTTCCTAAAAGATTCCTGATTCAGAAATTACAGTGATTGGTTTTAGGGGAGCATATCTTTTGTTTAGTGTTGTTGTATTGTATTATCAAACAACAACTTGGTTCCCCCCACAATACACAAGTCAGTGTTCTTTTTTTCATAGCCATGCCGTCAATCCCTCGTTTGAGGCGAGACCCCTCGAAGCTGATGGGGTGCTATACCCCCCTAACGACTCTTTGTTTGAGAGTTGGGAGTTGAAGTATTTGTCCATTGCAAATTAACTTTCTGCTCAGGCGTGACAAACCTGGAGGCCAAGCCAGGGTTTAATGACTACAGCAGCTGTCATATTACGTAAGAGCATGATAAGGATATCTGCCTGTGGCAGACCATTCAAAGTGCACTCAATTTTCTCTATTGTTTCTAAAGTTTTAGATTTTATATTCTATTGAGAAATTCTATAGTCGTCATTTTGAATTTCGAACGAAAAAATTTGACCCATAAATAACGAAAATACAGGAATAAGAAGGAGAGCATTGTAGAAGTTTGTCGACACACACACGCACCATGGAGCTACATAGCCCATGCCAAAACCAAAACAATCTCCTCCTATAAATTCATAACTTTTTAACGGATTGTCCAATTTTCCTTAAACTCTCACTGTCTCCTACTAATATGCAGCTGCATTTACTCAATCCACATGTCTGTGAGGGTGGACATCCGTTTGTCCTTTAAGGCACTATTGAGATTTGGAGCAAGTATGAAGTTTAGCACTTACATGTGACCTTTGACCTTTTCTCATTTGATTTACAGCAAGAAACACCCCAGAAATTCTCTATTGGCTATCAAGTACATTTACATATTAAGTTTCATGAAATATTGTGCAGGCATAAATTGGAGGGAAACAATAAAATTATGAGTTAACCATGACCTTTGACTCCTGATCCTGAAATTTCCTAGATAGTCACTGCCAGTCAGTACACGTATGCATACAAGTACTGTTAAAGCGGATATTTTCTTGTGAGTAATTTTTCACACTCGGCTTGGTAAGATTGATTTCATGTATTTTTAATCCTGTGGAATCAGGACACCAACTACTGGAAAATATGGCATACAAAAATACAGTTTTCGCCTGCTTTTATTGTAGCATCTGGTTGCCCGAAATGCGTGAAAATGTCTCCATCGCAAAAATTTAAAATTTTACAGTCTACAGTAAGTTCCTCGAATCATTTGGGAAATATTGAGAATACAGTGAAATTGTGATATTTTCACATGACCTTTGACCTCACGTCCCAAAACTCTCTTTGGAGAATCTTTATTTGATAGTAATGACAATGACAAAATGTCATAAAACTAGTTGTATTGCATTATCAAGCAACAATGGTTCCTTTCCTAATACCATAATCACTGCTATTACATTCATGGTTTTCATCTGTTAAGAAAGAAAGATTTCAAAATTTGTACAAGAATGAGTAGCATGATCAGACATATCATCAGGAAAAGGCATTAAAGCAACCAAATATTGTGTGCATGAAGATTCTACATTGTATGTGCAGGATTGTGTGGAAAACCTTGTACTTAGTGACCCTCCACTACAAAACCAACAAAAAGTTGTCAGACATAAATTAGTTTAAGGGCAAATTCTGAAAGAGGGCATGCCAAAGATAAGTTAACTCACACTTTATATCCTAGGGACATTTCAGAGGCCTTTGTGGCCTGAAAAAATAGTGTAAATGGCCTCTGATTATACTACACGTCATAGTGATTGTTATGTAGGAGAAGTATAATCATGTAAAAAAAGGAGAGAAATTTTAAAAAAAAATGACCTTGACATTCACAATTTAGAACAGAAATTCTTTGCCGTAACACATGAGACCAGAAAAAACAATGTTTCTGAAACTTTTTTTTTTACCCTGAAAAGTCCCTAAAAGTATTTCATTTTGCAACTTCTATCTCAGTTTCATAAAAGTCATAACAACCTCACAATTATCAGGTATAATTTTCATGTCTATTGTCATGAGGCAAACAGCTCCATATTCTAATTATTCAAGGGGATGGCTACAAATGTAGTAACTGATCAGTGGGAATGTTGGGGGATGACTATTCCAATCCTTGTGGGATGCATTTAGGAGTACATTATAGATCAATTGTTATGTAAAAATTATTTGCTTCAGATTGGTCTCATATCCACGTAATGTGTAGTTCAATATTTCCAAGTTAGCATGACTGTAAAGTGTCGGGTCGTTAACGATTGCCCGACACTCAACGGTTATAATGATAACTTGGAATCATGAGATCTTGCACAGGACAGCGTAGGTACCAATGCCGTGTACCGTATTGTATCCCAAGTACAATCAATGTAACCTTTAAGTTCATCTTCACAGACATGCAGATTGAGTGAATGCAGCAAGAGAATCCATTTACAGTTGGAGTTTGAGGAAAATCAAGCAATCCATTCAAAAGCTATGAATTTTTGAATTTTCTGCTCAGTCACTGCTGGATGAAAAGATTACTGCAGCTTGTGATGTCACATGTGTAGAACAATAACAAAGAAATTTATAGACAATATTACATACTTGTATTTTCACTTTTTTTTGCATACCTGGGGGGACATTGGACAGGCGGGTGAGTTTGGACAGTTCAGAAAAAAAAAGATTGTTTCACTTACATTTCTTTTGCCGTTGGTTTTTCTGAAAATATTTTTGTAGGTTATGAAAGGGGGATATGTGAATATTTGAATGACTGCACTTCTCTTGTATATATTGCATTACCTTATATGTATTTGGGGCTTTTCTTTGCAGGGTCCATGGAATACTTGAATTTTGTGGCCGTCGAACTTTTGGTACTCTAGGAATACAGAAGTATGGAAGCTCAAGCCTATTTGTTGGATAGTGAATATGAAGTGGTCATGAACCCACCTGTAAACTCAGGATACCTGACCATCCTTACAAATTTCAAAAAAGGTCATGTCCAATTTCACCCCTGAATTTGGGGTCACTTACGGGGTGACTTTGGACACCAAAGAAGTACCAAATGTTCGACGGCTGCGCAATGTTTTTTCTTTCTTTTACAGATGAGATAATAAGGTAGGATGGGGAGATCATATAAAAGACGATCTGGGTCAAGAGACTACAGAAATTTTCCAGAAGAAAGCATGAAAGATGCTGTGAAAGCTTGCAAAAATGGAATGTCGATCAGGAAAGCATCCCCATGTGAAGAATTTAACGTTAAAAGAGGGACTTTGTGTATTACAGACTGAACAATCGGCACACAGGCACACAAGATTTCCAGTAGACATTGCTTTTCATTTTGTGAACCTATGTCCAAGAATTTAAGCAAATATTTCCTGTAGTTGGTTTTACTTTTGTGATTCCTAGGGCCAAGAAAACCTTGTATTTCCAATAGACATTGGCTTTACTTTTGTGATAACTACAGGGCCAAGAAAAGCCTTGTGTTTCCAGAAGACACAATCTTGTTCTTTCTTTCCAAATGCATTTTTTTTTTGAAATAGAAATGTGTTATTTTGCAAACATTTCAAACTGACCTAAAGTTACAATGAACAACATTCAAAGGAAATTACAAAATCATCTTGTACGTGTAGAACTACATACCCCGGTACTTTAATCTGGCCAACATCATGTGTACACTGTACATGCATTTCTTGGGGTAAAACCCCAAATTATTCTTTAAAATTACTTGAAAGTGATTTATGACCCATTTGAATAGTAAATTAACATCTGTAGAATTGGACAACTCAATGATAGTACATGTACAATACCTCACTTATCCATGTGATCAAACTTGCTGACTATCCTAATTGCAAGAAAATTCATGCAGTGCCTTGTTTAAGTAGCATCCTTTTTCATTTTTGTTCTAAACTATTATGAATATTTAGGTCTATTGAAAATTCAGATTTTCAAATGTAGGGGTACCAGTAATTCTATTACTAGTATCTTGAAAAAATTGTGAAAAATTGTGCAACCAAATATCTGTGAATGCCTCTTTAAAGTTAAATTCTTCACATGTTCATTACTGCAGAATTTTGCTTGTAAAAACTACCATACACAATGTATAAATCATTCTTGTGTATTTTGTATACTTGCTGGTTGTTATGAAATATTTCAACATTGTGTTAAAACTTTTTTCAAAACTTGTTATGAAACATTTATACATGTTAAAGTTGTTATAACTTTTAAAAAAACTTGTTAGTAGTCTAAACTCCCCCCTTAGAGAGTTAATCCTTGGACTAACAACAATCCTGTAGGGTATATTGACATGGTTTATATGGTTGTCCAAAGTTGCCCCGAACCCAGGGGGCACTTTGGACAAACTTTAACCAAAAAAAATTAACATGAAATAGAATAAACTGAAGAAGTCTCTATATGGCATGATATCCTCTTTATTAGTACTTGTTAACCCCCACATTAACCCCAGAATTCCTTTGTTCTTAATGAAGATATCAATAGAAATAGTTCAAATTTGTCCAAAGCCACCCCGGTTTACGGTAATGAAAAAAAACACTTGACTTGCCTCTGCCAGAGGGTAGGGGGAATGATACATGTAGTAGGCATGATTCGGCATGCGCTTCTTCACTGTGGATGAGCATGTGTTTCTTGAGTCTATGAGGTGTTCCACATGACTTCCGGCAAATGTGGCAGACGAAGGGTTTTGGAAACTGCTCTGGTACACCATTCTGTACTTCACCTTTTCTAGGAGTGTGTACATAATCTTGTTTGAGAACTTGGCTCTTCCTGTGTGTTTCCAGATTCCAGCCATGTGGAAAGCACCTGGAACTGCACTCACAATTCAACACATTTCTCCAGGCAAGGGTTTCTTGTGAATGCAGTTTCTTGTGCTTGTTAAGATTCCATTCGTTGACGCACATTCCATACTTGTAAATGGATTGCCCACAATGTAGTTGTACTTCTTCAGGATGCACTATTCTCGCATGCTTGTTCAGGCCCGACTTTGTCCAGAAGTCTTTTGAACACAACTTGCACTGCCATTTTTTTTGCCCCTCATGTAGCTGCATGTGTCTTGCAAGATTGGCAAAATGGCCTCCACAAATACGACACTCTTCACTATGGGTCAAAGGCACATTCCCATGAGACCCAGAGTTGCATTCCACAGAAGTGTCTGTTTTGGCACACACACTCAGGACCTTGGCCAGTGGTCTAAGTTTCCCCGGTCCAGACTGCATGTGACTGGATGCCTCTGATGCCAAACTTTTCTCAGCATCAGCTCCACCTTGGACTCCAGTGTCCAGAGCATCATCTATTTCAAAGGAGTCAAACAATTATAGACAACATTTGTCACAGATATCACACAAAGTATTTGAGTGTATATATATAATCATATACCGTAATATACACTCAGCAAAAATAGTAAGTTCCCCCCTAACATTTTTGGATATATTTCAAAAAGTATTTTACGGATTTTCATAATTCAAACGGGATTGGATAGGAAATTTCATTACTCATAGTAACATGAGTGGCATATCATTGCCATCAGATGTCATTATTGGTGTAAAAAAAACGAATTTTATGTCAAAATACATGGAAAAAAAGTTGCACTTCAGGCTATATGAGGCATATTGTGTACATTTCCTATGTAAGTTAGCAAATGACCTTTTTAAATTGTGTAATAGTCTAACACTCAGGAATTTCTTCATGGAAAATTTGTGCTTCCTTATTCAACAGATGTTATGCATACTTTTTAAACAATAGGCCTTTTCAATATGAAAATGTTTGGTAGAAGCCATGTGATTTGTAATTGCAATTTGGGTTGATCACATTAATGTGCCTATGGCTATTTTGCATCATGCGCTCAAGTTGTAGATCAGTTTGTTAATGGAAATGGCATCGAACGTATGGAGTGGCCTGCAAGATCACCTGACTGTAATCCAGTAGAGAATCTTTGGGATATCATTAAGCGGAAAGCGAGCAAGAAGGTGAAAGATGACACTCCACTGCAAGAATTTCAGCGCATCTTGCAGAGAGCATGGGCCAACATTGAGCAGCGCCAAGTACAAACTTTAGTTAACAGTATGAGGAAGAAATTGAAGCGGATGGTGGACATATCAATTATCAAATGCTTTACTGTATGCTCACGAAAGAAAGAGATAGAGAAATATGCAATAACCCATGCTTAAATGTTCAGAATCATGAGTGATTGTTTGATTATTTGTGTAAAAGTCATTGCAAATCACTGAAGTGCAACTTTTGTTTCCATGCATTTTGACATAAAATGCATTTTTTTCACACCAATAATGATATCTGGTGGCAATGATTTACCACTCATGTAATAAAATTCCTTATCCATTTCTGTTTGAATTATGAAAATCGGTAAAATACTTTTTGAGATATGTCCAAAAATGCTAGGGGGGAACTTACTTTTTTTGTTGAGTGTACAACTGTATATAGTGACCGTGCGTCACAAAACGAACAAGAGACTTGGGGGTCTCGTGCTCACCTGAGTATCGCAAGTTCACCTTCCATGCATTCTTGCAGATTCTTACCTGAGAACATTGGAAACATGTGAGGGGTAGCTTTCAGAGCTGTGTCCATTTGCGTATATTTCTTCACACTGGTAAAAATGCCTGCCAAGTACCCTGTACTTTATAGTATGTTGGATTATGCTGTTTGTGGGGGGAAAAAAGACCTAATAAAAGCAATATCACTTTGATTCTAGAGAAGAATATTATTGATATATTCCTCAATTTAGGAGGTTCTGGACTCTACAGGGTCTCAGGGAAAGCATGGTGCCCATTCAAACACTTTGAGATCCTATCCCCATAGGAATGCTATCTGCCAAATTTGGTGAAAAACCAAACTGGGGGGGGGGGGGGGGGGGTAGATAGGGAACCTTAAGGCCCCCAGGTGGGGCATGGTGCCCATTTGATGGAATTGAGATTCTGTCCCCCCAGGCATACTTCCTGGGAACTTTGGTGAATATTCATCATTACATTTTCAAGAAAAAGATGAAAATGTACAATTTGAGCCCCATTAGGACTCCTCCCCACTCCCCTCCCTGCCCTGGGTCCCAAGGGGGGGGGGGGGGGGGGGGCATCCCTGATTCCTCCATGAACAAACTTGAAACTACAGTCATCAATGTAGGCCGACTATCTCATAGTATTAAGTCAGCTCTATCACTTCTGGTTCTAGAGAGATTTTTAAAGATTCCCTAAGTTTTGGGAGATGGGCCCCTCTTGTGCCCCTCGAGTGAGGTATGGTGCCCACTTGAAGAAATTGAGATCCTATTCCCCTAGGGATGCTACCTGACAAGTTTGGTGAAAATCGGTCAAGGGGTTCTCAACAAGAAGATGAAGATGTAAAAATTTTACGCAACACGGATGACAGACACTGGACGAAGAGCAATCGCAATAGCTCGCTTAAGTCTTCAGCTCAGGTGAGCTAATAAAAAGTCGCACCCCTTGATTTTAAGTCAGGACTCAATAAAGGTGAAATGGGTCAACAAAGTCGATATTGGGTTTTCAAATTTTCTGAAAGAACTACCCTTCTTCTACATTATTTTTGAAGTCAGGATCCTAAAATGAATGGGAAAGTGCATTTTCACTAATCAGCAGTTTCTCTACAACTCTGTTTTTGTTTTTGTTTTTTGTAGAATATAATGTGAGAGCAGGTATGTCTGCAAAGAGACCCTTTTCATTTCTTGAAAGCCCTTTGCACACTCTTCACTTTCAAGTCTACTGACATTTGAAGGGCTAAAGTCAATGCTTTGAAAGTTGGCATTAAACATAAACAGAATGTGTTGGTAGAGCACACAATTTTAGCCTAATCTGATACTCTCTTCATTGTTGTTGCTCCAGTCGTTTACACCCTGTGTTTTGTCCTGTTCATTGCACAGCTAGTATGGTTTGGTGAAGATTAAGCGCTTGAAGAGACCCTGTACTTCAGAGCCTCTTTTCTCGCTTCACCCTTTTTCCAGAGTGTGTGCTTTCTTTCCAATATTTACATAGTTTAGAATTGCATGCATGCTCTTTGAGATCTCATAGAGTGGTTTCTGAATATCTCGCAAAACGTTAAAAGCTAAATCCTGACCTCGACCAGAACTGTACACATCCTTCAATGCTCTATTTACAGGGCACAAGGAGGCATTTTCATGTGTTGTTAAATTCGCGATCCAACTGTGATTCGCGAAATTCGCAACAGTACCAGCTCATACAGTTTATTTCTTTTTCTGCTTATACACAAAAAAAACACAAAGTTTCATTTTCAAGCATGCAACTAGGCCTTTAATTCAATGCATTGTGGATTAACTTAGACCTCGATTTACATTGAGTAAATAGGCCAGGCTCAGCCGTTCCTTGCCGTACCAAAATTGGCCATGCATTTGGCCAAGCTCCAGAGGTAGTCTTGGCCATGGCTGAGCTGCGGCGGAGCCCGGCCTCTTCTCACTGTAAACACAAACTGTGCTTAATGTGGTATCAAATTTAGTCTGGCTTCCAGACCCTCTTTCCATACTATTTTGCTATTCAGGATATCGATGCTCTCAACATCAAAAACTAGTATAGCTTCAGGTGGTTTTGTCCTGCAGAGGAATTTGCCTTATACTGCAAAGGCGGCGACACCGCCGCGGGGCGCCGACTTTGTCGCCACGGAGTCCAGTTGGCAAAGGGTCTGGAAACCAGTCTATACCACATTGTGACCAGCCTCCTCTCAATAAATAGTGTTTGTTTGAACCTTGACAATTGTCTCAGTGGCATCTAATCTACCAGTCCAACAAAGACTGTCAAACCATCAGCTTGGTAAGTTGCAAGTTGCTACCTTTGGACCAGAACCACTTCATCATCAAATGCCACTTTTATGGTTTGAGAATAATGCATATTGGTTACATTCCTATCACCATCATTACCTGGTGGGGCGGGGCTCTCTTGGGTGTGTCTGGATCCATGTCTTGTTAGGTGCTGTCTAAAATCTTCATTGCTTGTGAATGCTTCTCCACACTCCTCACACAGAGGTAGCTTGTAAGTCCTGACCACAACTTTTCTTTCCTTCTTCAGTTTTGGAATGGATGAAGTTGAACATGGGTTGGCATCATACTCTTCAGCAACGGAGCATTGAAAGACATACATATTGCATAGAATTAGAAGGTACTGGCACCATTCATGAAGATGTTCATCATAAAGTCCATTCATTTCAGTAAAATGGAAGACTCTTTTAGGGAGTGAAAAGGTGAAATGTCCTTGGCAATAAATGCTTCACTTACCATCAATTATACAGTGTACTACAACTTTAAATTTGAGCATCTCAAATTAGAAGTTACTGGCACCATGGTGACCCTACACCACAAAACAAACAAAAAGTCGCCAGACATGAATTTTTAGTTGAGACCATATTCTGAAAGAGCAAACTTTAAGCTTTAAAATGGTGTATAACTCAAATCAAATGGACTCTCCTAACCTATCTAGATATTGGAAAGAAAGCACAAACTCAGGAAAAGTGTGAACTGAGAAAAGAGGCTCTGAAGTACAGTGTCTATTCAAGCGCTTAATCTTTACTAAACAGTGCTGGCTGTGCGATGAATGGGACAAAAAAACAGGAAGTAAACCACCTGAGTAACAACAATGAAGGGATTATAAGATTAAACTGAAATTATCTCTTAAAGGACAAGTTCACCTTCATAAACATAAGGATTGAGAGAATGCAACAATATTAGTAGAACACATCAGTGAAAGTTCGAGGAGAATTGGACAATCGATGCAAAAGTTATGAATTTTTAAAATTTTTGGGTTGGAACCGCTGGATGAGGAGACTACTACAGCTTGTGAGTCATATGCGTACAACAGCATAAAGAAAATGTAAAAGAAAATTCAACATATTTTCACTTTTTTCGCATAATAAAAGAGCACTTGACTTGCCTCTTTCTAAAGGCAGGGGGGATAATATTACCCATAACATTTGTCGGTAACGAGTCAGGGGAATATGTACTTTTTTCAAAAAATGGAATTTTGTGAAATTCTCTTTATATTTTCCCTATATGTGACCCGCGACAACGGTTTCAGGCAAAAGTCGGGCATTTTGAAAATTCATGTTTTCACTGAATCACATTGCCCATTTCCTCAGCTTTGCATTGATATAAAACACTTGTATTCTTCGGCACCATAAGTTGGCATGGAAAGCGAGATAAAATGCACTTTTTAAGTTGTTCGCCTGACAAAATTGCGAGAAAACGGGCTTTGAAGTTTCACCTCTTACTCAAAGACAATGTCCGAGCGGAGATGCGAGGTGAGAATCACCCATCCGTACGATGGTGCCAATCGATGTTAAGCTCCGCCTCTAGCAACCACATCGCCTTCTGATTGGCTCACTAAGAGAGTCAAATTTCCCGGGCGCGTTTTTTTTTTAAGACGGCACAGATTGGGGCATGGCGCGTGTTAAACCTATGGGAAAAACGTTGGGTTAGGGTTTTTGGTTATGGTTATGGTTAGGGTTAGGGTTAGGGTTGGGGTTAGGGTTAGGGTTAGGGTTAGGGTTAGGGTTTGATGGTTAGGGTTAGGATTAGGATTAGGGTTAGGTTTAGGGATAGGGTCCCCGATAGATTTTTAGTTTCCCCAATCTGTGCCGTCTAAGAAAAACACGCTTCCCGGGCACCCTTCCTAGTAGCTCAGCGTATGGAGCCGAAAAACAATGCGGTTCGCTCGAGTTTGTTTTACCAGTACGTCTTTCAAGATGGCGGATACGATAATTGCACGTATTGTGTACATTGTGTATGCTATACGCATGACGCAATGGCATCCACACGCCATGACCATGTGCATGTAAACGGGAGCTGGTGGCGAATCCACACATTTACAAATCGCGTTTTCATTGTTGTTGATTTGACTTTATCATTGACGACCCTTTTGAAGGCAGAAAAATGCCAGTGCTGGCAAGGGTCATGATTCCTGTTTGTTTTGGCTTTTACAAGCCGTGCATATGTTGCCTTGTTCGGTGGTGTTCATTATATCAAAACAAACAAACAAACAAACACGTACGACTCGTTTGGTGCGATCTTGATGTGTAGTATTTGAATATAACTGGTTACATGTGACCTCTCCTTTCCTCTCATCATCCTTCCCTTGAGTCAGTCTGCTGTCATAATTCTTACTACATGTAGAAGTAGACTATTTGTTTCCTTTTCACACGATTATGTCGTGCTACATGATTTTTGTTTCACTTCCGTTGTCGAACAATGCGGTAGAATAGTTTGGATAGAAAGCCAAACGAAGAGCACGCACTACAGAGCGAGCGTATAAACCACTATAACAAGAACAATGGAGCATGTAATCATGCACGCGTTGCGCGTGGACAAAGCATTCCCAAAACGCTGCAACTGGTGTCTCCGAAGGCCGAATTATGTAAATGTGTGCGACGCACCAGCCAATCGCATGCGAGACCCTGCGCCGTAGCAACGCTGGGGATATTGGCGCGGCGTTCGAAAGAAGCTCGAAACTGACGAGTGCGATCCAACATAGGGTGCTTAAAATTCCATTTTCGATAGGAAAAACATAGTCTTATGCTATGAAATTTAGTGTAGATGTAGAAAACATATCAAAGATTCGATTTCTGCAAAAAACCCAAATCGACAAAAATAATGGTAAAGATCTTTGTACCCCGCCTAGGAGTGAATTTGCTCTTGCGACTTTTGCCTGAAACCGTTGTCGCGGGTCACATATTGTTGTACGCATGTGACATCTAAGTTATTCATACACTGCAGTAGTCTTCTCATCCAGCAGTTACTGCACAAAAACTTTAAAAATTCATAACTTTTGAACGGATTGTCCAATTTTCCTCAAACTTTCACTGATGTGTTCTACTAATATTGCTACATTCTCCCAATCCTTATGTTTATGAAGGTGAACTTGTCCTTTAATGTGACAGGCCCAAAACCCCTAACGTGCCAGAGGTTTTTACCTAGCGAATGTTTCGAAACTGTTGTTTTTTCCTGAGTTCATTTAAAAGAGGAAGAGTAAGGGAATAATGTCATGTCATTTTCAGAAAATTTTCCTCCCCGACTTTCGAATCCTTTTGTTGCAGCGGGTCACATATTTTAGGGTCTGTCGGGATATGCCAAACATTTTTTTCTTGGCCCTATATTTTATCATACATTCTGCATTCTTATTGCTACAACAATACTTTGACAAGAACTGCGTCAGTATGACAGAAATCATTTTACATGCACACTGTACCTGCTTCAGTGATGTCTTCCATCACCTTCCACAGGGATGCATATTTTGCTGCTTCATTTTCATCATCTTCTTCCTCCATCTTAATCCATGAGACTGCCATGTCCATCTGTTGTATACTGGAAGGGAGTCTGCAACTGGAAAAAAAAGACAAGCAAAGGGACTGAATCTGTGATCACATGAGATGAATGAGAGGTTCTTATTTACAAATGTACATTTGTACAGGACATGAGACCGCATGTGACACACATCACAAAACCAACAAAAAGCTGCACACTCCCATTTCGTGTGAGGACTATAAATGGTGAAATAGATCGACATAGTAGTCTAGACTCTTTGATACAACTTTTTGACAGGCTGAGAGTTATTCTATATTCTTCAATTTCCTGGGAACGTAAACAAATGGGAGATGACATTTTTAGCTGTTTTAAGTACAACATTTTCAGTAGAATATTCTGATTAGGTATCTTTTCATGTTTTTTATTAACCCTGTACACACTTCACTTCTAACCAAATCACTTTTGAAAGAATACACTAAGTGCTATTGACAGTGTTCAAAGCTGGTGTCAGTCTTATGATAGAATATGTGACCTGTCACTTGAAAATCAGCCGCACGTTGCTGGCATCCAAATTAGAATAATTAGACTTTAGTCGAGGTGCCAATAAAAAAATTGAAAATTCAACTTTTAGGCTGATTGGAAATCATATGGTTTTATCTATCGTGAGCTAAAATTTCAATACATCATGCTTACCAGAAAAGAGGGAAATAATTATTTGTAAGGATTTTTTTTTTCGGCTTCCCAATTTTTGCTAAACAGCTTGAGCAAGGGCTACTATGTATGTTCAGTAAATTTCCTAAGTTTCGCCCCTAGCAACTGCTCAAAGCTGACTGGCTGGTGATGACATAATGAAGTTGTTCATTGCCCAAGTGCAAAATTCAGACCATAATCGATATTATAACTCAGGGCATTATTGTTCTATTAAAGAGATGCAGACTTCAGTGCAATAGTTGGAGCAAACAATAATGACAGCGTGCGCCCTGTCGGGCAGGTAACCGGACATAATCCCGTAATCAGTTGTGGTCCTTCCTGTTGATTTACAGGTGCATGTCCCTCGCCTGGCAAAGTATACACTGTAGTTCTGAATGGCTTGGGCTGCGTGGCTTTTGTGCTTACTACTCTGCCTGTTACACATGAAACATTTATGGGGTAGTTGTGAATGAACATGTTACCAAAGAAATATTAGAGTATTTGTGAATGTACTGTTTATTGGCTGTTCACAGTACACAAACAGCTACCAGTTTCATATACATATTAACCAATTCGAAAATTTGAGGTCTTTGTCACACTTTGATACGTGCCATGTATAAAATTTCCAGTAAAACCACAATCCCGAAAAAAAAATGTGACCATGTAGGACCAATATAACAGAAAACTAGAGATTGGTGCTCGGCGGGTCGCGCAGCTGAGCACATCCCCCGAACCCACAGCATCATACATCATCGCAATATATAGAGCTCACACAGAAATTTCATAAATTTTATAAAATACAGTTATCGTGGCAACAATAATCCTGTCCACATTTTGCCTCTGGGTACCAAATTTCATGACAATAATATGATGCAGCGGTGTAACTCTGCAGTGCTCTGTCAAATTTGAAGATGATCATATATAGAAGAAATGCAGCCAGTAGAGTGCTCACAAGGAAATCTCTGCTATATCCACAAAAATTCTTGTTACCATGGCAACAATGTCTCTGCCCACACCAAAAATAGGCGGCCTTGCTTTTAATACCATAATAGACCTTCATGCCAAATTTGAAGATGATTGGAGAGAAGAAATGCAGCCAATAGAGCGCTAACAAGAAAATCTCTTCTACATCGTATTTCCACAAAAATTCTTGTTACAATGGCAACAATGTCTCCGCCCACACCAACAAGGAAAAGTAGAAATTAGGCAGTGCGAAATATATGTCCCCGCCGGAAGTAGTAGCAAAATGTACACTACAGGTAAAAACTCAAGGTCAAAGGTCAAAGAAGTCAAAGGTCAAAATTCTGTGTAGAAGTTTTGAAGCCCTCACCTAGTGCCATCACATAAAGCAAACGGAAGTGAAATCGGGTTAGAAATGGCAAAGGAGTAGCATTTTGTAGCCAATGTACAATACAGGTCAAAAATCAAGGTCAAAGGTCACAGAAGTCTAAGGTCAAAATTCTGTGTAGAAGTTTTGAAGCCCTAACCTAGTGCCATCACATAAAGCAAACGGAATTGAAATCGGGTTAAAAATGGCGGAGTAGCATTTTGTAGCCAATGTACAATTATAGGTCAAAAATCAAGGTCAAAGGTCAAAATTCTGTGTACAAGTTTTGAAGCCCTCACCTAGTGCCATCACATAAAGCAAACGGAAGTGAAATCGGGTTAGAAATGGCGAAGGAGTAGCATTTTGTAGCCAATGTACAATACAGGTCAAAATCAAGGTCAAACAAAGAAGTCAAAGGTCAAAATTCTGTGTAGAAGTTTTGAAGCCCTAACCTAGTGCCATCACATAAAGCAAACGGAATCGAAATCGGGTTTAAATGGCGAAGGAGTAGCATTTTGTAGCCATAGTACAATATATCTAGGTCAAAAATCAAGGTCAAAGGTCTAAATTCTGTGTAATAGTTTTGAAGCCCTCACCTAGTGCCATCACATATTAAAAAGCAAACGGAATTGAAATCGGGTTAGAAATAGCGGAGTAGCATTTTGTAGCCAATGTACAATATACATGTAGGTCAAAAATCAAGGTCAAAGGTCAAAATTCTGTGTAGAAGTTTTGAAGCCCTCACCTAGTGCCATCACATAAAGCAAACGGAATGGAAATCGGGTTAGAAATGGTGAAGGAGTAGCATTTCGTAACCAATGTACAATATATAGGTAAAAAATCAAGGTCAAAGGTCAAAGAAGTCAAAGGTCAAAATTCTGTGTAATAGTTTTGAAGCCCTCACCTAGTGCCATCACATAAAGCAAACGGAAGTGAAATTGGGTTAGAAATGGCGAAGGAGTAGCATTTTGTAGCCAATGTACAATATAGGTCAAAAATCAAGGTCAGAGGTCAAAGAAGTCAAAGGTCAAAATTCTGTGTAGAAGTTTTGAAGCCCTCACCTAGAGCCATCACATAAAGCAAACGGAATCGAAATCGGGTTAGAAATGGCGAAGGAGTAGCATTTTGTAGCAAAATGTACAATACAGACCACAAAAATCAAGGTCAAAGGTCAAAATTCTGTGTAATAGTTTTGAAGCCCTCACCTAGTGCCATCACATAAAGCAAACGGAAGTGAAATCGGGTTAGAAATGGCAAAGGAGTAGCATTTTGTAGCCAATGTACAATACAGGTCAAAAATCAAGGTCAAAGGTCACAGAAGTCTAAGGTCAAAATTCTGTGTAGAAGTTTTGAAGCCCTAACCTAGTGCCATCACATAAAGCAAACGGAATTGAAATCGGGTTAAAAATGGCGGAGTAGCATTTTGTAGCCAATGTACAATTATAGGTCAAAAATCAAGGTCAAAGGTCAAAATTCTGTGTACAAGTTTTGAAGCCCTCACCTAGTGCCATCACATAAAGCAAACGGAAGTGAAATCGGGTTAGAAATGGCGAAGGAGTAGCATTTTGTAGCCAATGTACAATACAGGTCAAAATCAAGGTCAAACAAAGAAGTCAAAGGTCAAAATTCTGTGTAGAAGTTTTGAAGCCCTAACCTAGTGCCATCACATAAAGCAAACGGAATCGAAATCGGGTTTAAATGGCGAAGGAGTAGCATTTTGTAGCCATAGTACAATATATCTAGGTCAAAAATCAAGGTCAAAGGTCTAAATTCTGTGTAATAGTTTTGAAGCCCTCACCTAGTGCCATCACATATTAAAAAGCAAACGGAATTGAAATCGGGTTAGAAATAGCGGAGTAGCATTTTGTAGCCAATGTACAATATACATGTAGGTCAAAAATCAAGGTCAAAGGTCAAAATTCTGTGTAGAAGTTTTGAAGCCCTCACCTAGTGCCATCACATAAAGCAAACGGAATCGAAATCGGGTTAGAAATGGTGAAGGAGTAGCATTTCGTAACCAATGTACAATATATAGGTAAAAAATCAAGGTCAAAGGTCAAAGAAGTCAAAGGTCAAAATTCTGTGTAATAGTTTTGAAGCCCTCACCTAGTGCCATCACATAAAGCAAACGGAAGTGAAATTGGGTTAGAAATGGCGAAGGAGTAGCATTTTGTAGCCAATGTACAATATAGGTCAAAAATCAAGGTCAGAGGTCAAAGAAGTCAAAGGTCAAAATTCTGTGTAGAAGTTTTGAAGCCCTCACCTAGAGCCATCACATAAAGCAAACGGAATCGAAATCGGGTTAGAAATGGCGAAGGAGTAGCATTTTGTAGCAAAATGTACAATACAGACCACAAAAATCAAGGTCAAAGGTCAAAATTCTGTGTAATAGTTTTGAAGCCCTCACCTAGTGCCATCACATAAAGCAAACGGAAGTGAAATCGGGTTAGAAATGGCAAAGGAGTAGCATTTTGTAGCCAATGTACAATACAGGTCAAAAATCAAGGTCAAAGGTCACAGAAGTCTAAGGTCAAAATTCTGTGTAGAAGTTTTGAAGCCCTAACCTAGTGCCATCACATAAAGCAAACGGAATTGAAATCGGGTTAAAAATGGCGGAGTAGCATTTTGTAGCCAATGTACAATTATAGGTCAAAAATCAAGGTCAAAGGTCAAAATTCTGTGTACAAGTTTTGAAGCCCTCACCTAGTGCCATCACATAAAGCAAACGGAAGTGAAATCGGGTTAGAAATGGCGAAGGAGTAGCATTTTGTAGCCAATGTACAATACAGGTCAAAATCAAGGTCAAACAAAGAAGTCAAAGGTCAAAATTCTGTGTAGAAGTTTTGAAGCCCTAACCTAGTGCCATCACATAAAGCAAACGGAATCGAAATCGGGTTTAAATGGCGAAGGAGTAGCATTTTGTAGCCATAGTACAATATATCTAGGTCAAAAATCAAGGTCAAAGGTCTAAATTCTGTGTAATAGTTTTGAAGCCCTCACCTAGTGCCATCACATATTAAAAAGCAAACGGAATTGAAATCGGGTTAGAAATAGCGGAGTAGCATTTTGTAGCCAATGTACAATATACATGTAGGTCAAAAATCAAGGTCAAAGGTCAAAATTCTGTGTAGAAGTTTTGAAGCCCTCACCTAGTGCCATCACATAAAGCAAACGGAATCGAAATCGGGTTAGAAATGGTGAAGGAGTAGCATTTCGTAACCAATGTACAATATATAGGTAAAAAATCAAGGTCAAAGGTCAAAGAAGTCAAAGGTCAAAATTCTGTGTAATAGTTTTGAAGCCCTCACCTAGTGCCATCACATAAAGCAAACGGAAGTGAAATTGGGTTAGAAATGGCGAAGGAGTAGCATTTTGTAGCCAATGTACAATATAGGTCAAAAATCAAGGTCAGAGGTCAAAGAAGTCAAAGGTCAAAATTCTGTGTAGAAGTTTTGAAGCCCTCACCTAGAGCCATCACATAAAGCAAACGGAATCGAAATCGGGTTAGAAATGGCGAAGGAGTAGCATTTTGTAGCAAAATGTACAATACAGACCACAAAAATACAATGTACAATTATAGGTCAAAAGCCATCACATAAAGCAAACGGAAGTGAAATCGGGTTTAAATGGCGAAGGAGTAGCATTTTGTAGCAAAATGTACAATACAGACCACAAAAATACAATGTACAATTATAGGTCAAAAGCCATCACATAAAGCAAACGGAAGTGAAATCGGGTTAGAAATGGCGAAGGAGTAGCATTTTGTAGCCAATGTACAATACAGGTCAAAATCAAGGTCAAACAAAGAAGTCAAAGGTCAAAATTCTGTGTAGAAGTTTTGAAGCCCTAACCTAGTGCCATCACATAAAGCAAACGGAATCGAAATCGGGTTTAAATGGCGAAGGAGTAGCATTTTGTAGCCATAGTACAATATATCTAGGTCAAAAATCAAGGTCAAAGGTCTAAATTCTGTGTAATAGTTTTGAAGCCCTCACCTAGTGCCATCACATATTAAAAAGCAAACGGAATTGAAATCGGGTTAGAAATAGCGGAGTAGCATTTTGTAGCCAATGTACAATATACATGTAGGTCAAAAATCAAGGTCAAAGGTCAAAATTCTGTGTAGAAGTTTTGAAGCCCTCACCTAGTGCCATCACATAAAGCAAACGGAATGGAAATCGGGTTAGAAATGGTGAAGGAGTAGCATTTCGTAACCAATGTACAATATATAGGTAAAAAATCAAGGTCAAAGGTCAAAGAAGTCAAAGGTCAAAATTCTGTGTAATAGTTTTGAAGCCCTCACCTAGTGCCATCACATAAAGCAAACGGAAGTGAAATTGGGTTAGAAATGGCGAAGGAGTAGCATTTTGTAGCCAATGTACAATATAGGTCAAAAATCAAGGTCAGAGGTCAAAGAAGTCAAAGGTCAAAATTCTGTGTAGAAGTTTTGAAGCCCTCACCTAGAGCCATCACATAAAGCAAACGGAATCGAAATCGGGTTAGAAATGGCGAAGGAGTAGCATTTTGTAGCAAAATGTACAATACACACCACAAAAATCAAGGTCAAAGGTCAAAATTCTGTGTAGAAGTTTTGAAGCCCTCACCTAGTGCCATCACATAAAGCAAACGGAATCGAAATCGGGTTAGAAATGGCAAAGGAGTAGCATTTTGTAGCAAAATGTACAATATAGGTCAAAAATCAAGGTCAAAGGTCAAAGAAGTCAAAGGTCAAAATTCTGTGTAGAAGTTTTGAAGCCCTCACCTAGTGCCATCACATAAAGCAAACGGAATCGCAATCGGGTTAAAAATGGCGAAGGAGTAGCATTTTGAAGCAAAATGTACAATATAGGTCAAAGGTCAAGGTCAAAGGTCACAACTGAAATTCTGTGTAGAAGTTTCAGAGCTCCCATGTAGTGCTATCATATAAAGCAAACAGAATCAAAATTGGCTCATAAATGACAGAGAAGTAGCAAATTGAACATTTTGATCACACACGGACGCACAAACGGACGGACGGACAGACGGACACACAGACACACACAAATACGGAGCCTGTTTCATAGTCCCCTGCTTGAACTCGTTCGGCGGGGACAACAATAGCCATCTTCGTCTTATCTCATACACCTTCATGCCAAATTTGAAGATGATCTAAGAAGACCTGCAGCCAGTAGAGTGCTCACAAGCAGACCCTATTGGATTTACCTTTTCATGTATAAAGACTGAACAAGCGAGGCGCCATCACCAAAAACCATAGGCATCTTTGTCTTATCATAATACACCTTCATGCCAAATTTGAAGATGATCAAAAATAAAGAACTGCAGCCAGTAGAGCGCTCACAAGCAGACCCTATTGAATTTATCTTTTCATGTATAAAGACGTAACAAGCGAGGGCGCCATCTCCAAAAACAAAAGGTCTCTTCATCTTACCATAATACACCTTCACGCCAAATTTGAAGATGATCGAAGAAGAACTGCAGCCAGTAGAGCACTCAAAAGCCAGACCCTATTGAATTTACTTTTTCATGTATAAAGATGGAACAAGCGAGGGCGCCATCACCAAAAACAATAGGCCTCTTCATCCTACCATAATACACCTTCATGCCAAATTTAAAGATGATGGAAGAAAAACTGCAGCCAGTAGAGCACTCACAAGCAGACCCTATTGAATTTATCTTTTCATGTATAAAGACGGAACAAGCGAGGGCGCCATCACCAAAAACAATAGGCGTATTTGTCTAACCATAATACACCTTCATGCCAAATTTGAAGATGATCGGAAAAGAAACGCAGATGGTAGAGCGCTAACAAGGAAATCTCTGCGGTGGCGACGGCGGCGGACGCGGACACGGCGCGACGAGGCCAAATCCATAGTATCCTCCGAACTCTGTTCGGGGGATACCGGGTACAATAAAATTCTGGAATGGATTTGTGTACCGGTATGCTTGTATTCGCTCAGAACCTCTCGTGAACACTGATGGAGTCGGAATTTGTAGCTCCCGCAATTCCAGCATTCGCTCCAATGAATATGGAAGGGGTACGTGCAAGCTTTTGTGTCTTCCGCGTAATCCTCAGCACCCATTTAAGTATTATGGAGCTGGTAGCACTGCACTTTCCGCGTATTCCTTCAACATCTTCACCTTCAACATTATTTGTATTGTACATCAATGACCTTCCTGAGTGAGGTGCTCACAGTCCAACTGTGTACAGCAGAGAGAGTGCAAAAGAGGGCAACCAGGATGATCCTCTCTTTGAGACAGCGGTACCTGCCTAGCCTCACACCACAGAAAGGCTTTAACTCCTCAACATACAATGTACCTTGACCGAAAGATCGGTCTGTATCTATTCGTCGGGGAATGTTCCGCGGAGACTGCGTCTGGCTTCACGGATCCCCTCCTCTACGGAGGACAGCGATAATGGCAAAATATAAAAGAGTCCTCCAGACAGACGGATCTTTCTGTAACATACCATGCCTTGCATGTACTACCCAAGTACCAAAAAAAAAAAAAGAAAAGAAAAGAAGAGAAATGCCAGGACTGCGCAGTGTGTGGCTAAATCGTTTTCGTGTGCGTCTTCACTATGTCATTATGTGGAAAGTGTATTATTACCAAAGAGATTATACCACAAGAGGGTGTAGTCCAGTGGGGAGGCAGCCACGCGAGGGAGCTGCCATTTCACGTTGTGGAAGCCGCCATTGCACGGATCCTGTACAGTTATTAATCAGTAGATGGCAGCGCAATGTTTAATGCGCTCGACTTGAATATTCGGCACAGTGACCTTGCGTTGTTTTATTGTGACATCACAATTGTCATGTTCAAGCGTCATAATGGTGCTGATGTTGTTTGATTTTATGGCGTGAGTTGGGAATGTACGCGAAACAATCGTCATAAGGCTGCGTTCACATAGAAGTATTCGTTATTCGTTATTCGGTATTCGCTATTCGGGCACCGAGTACACCATCGCCCGCACCGTCAACTCACCATCCCATGCAGTGAGGATTTCTTCCTCCTACAGTACCCAGTATCCCAGCAAATCTTATTAATAATTTCTAAACTGCATCAGAATGTCAGTCTACATGCTTATTTTTGCTAAAGGGTAAATCCAGACCAAAATTGTCATTATTTCATAAACGAGAGACGGCATACGCTGCAAGAAAATCGAACAAGCTCGATTCCCACTTTGTTATACTATTCGCAGCTATTCGGTACTTTCGAATAGTGCCCTCTTATGTGAATCGGTGTCAGGAAATCCTATCGTTCGATTCAAGCTATTCGCGTGCCCTCGAAAACGAGCCCCGAATACCCCGAATAGTATACTTCTATGTGAACGCAGCCTAATGCTCAAGTACTGTCTAGTCTACACCCAAGTTCCCACTGTTTATTTTGCGAACAACAAAAAGGTCTGGACTCTACCAAATAATGGTTCAAATGATTATGATATCATCATAGTCCTAGAAACTATATAAAACAATTAACCAAATTGTGATTCTGAAAATGAAAATGTGTAATAAAGAATAGCATATCATTCCAGATATGATACGAGAAGATATGATTTGAACGTAGACTTAGATCCAGTGCCAGGAGCTGAGTGTGCGCTCCCTCTTCAATTTTGGATGCACTATTTGTACGCACACGTATGGCGACTACGTTTTTACCGTACTCTATACTATAGACTCTAGTAGGGTGGGACATCCAATTACCGGACGCTTTTTTTCGTGGCTTTGATTTCCGTACTCAGTGGATGAAATTTCGGCTAAAAATAACACCACTTATTCACAGACTCCTGGAAATTACGAATTCAGCCAACTTATGTCAATTCTTCGTTCAGTTTTTAGAAAATATGCTTCAAACATACCCCTCTAAAAATAATTGTATTTTGCGCGGTGCTACATCGCATTGTATTACCGGACGCGATTTTCGTAATCGAATAATCGAGGTCTTTCGCACCTAGTCCTTGCACCAGAGTCATAATTCATCCCACAAATCACCGTACACATTCTCACCGAGTGGATGACAAAGAAAAAATCGGCAAATGAGGCTTAAATTTTGTATTTTACGGTAAAATGTCTGTCTTGGACATTTCGAACAGTTCACACAATAAAGCCTTGTGAGAAATTGACAACTGGTTAGACTCTATACTTCTAGTTTACGTGCTTTGTCTATAGGAGCTGCACGCGTGGGTGATGAGCTGCGGGCCCCTAAGCGCACAACTATTCCGCATCGTTCGCGTTTGAAGACGATAGCTACAAATTTCCGATATCAATCAGTGAACTTTTGGTTTTATTGGAATCTTCAGCATTTTTCCTGTATGTGAGTGGGATTTCATAGAATTTCAGTCATGAAATGTGATTCAAACATGCATAAATATTAACTATGAAGAAGTGCGGGTCACTCAACTATAAATTTGAGGTAAAATGTGAATTTTTTTCGTGTTTTTACATTTTTATGTGGCGTTTTTTGCGATTTCGGTCCACACAAAGTTTTGTGAGGCTAATCTACGAAGTCTCGCGCGTACAGAATGTCATTAGTACGCAAAAATGTGCGTGTCCGGTAATACCATGCGTCCGGTAATACCTTGACCGAAAGATCGGTCTGTATCTGTCCGTCGGGGAATGTTCCGCGGAGACTGCGTCTGGCTTCACGGATCCCCTCCGTATACAGACCGAAGTCAATGATTGCGGCTCCTGTGTGGAGCAGTCGCGCACAGATCAAACGTTACGATAAACCAAATTTCAGACAGCTTTTTTACATTCAAACAAGTATGACATGACATGACACATTATGCAGCAATATTTGGGATAAATTTCTCACATTGTGCAATCGAAATACTCACATAACCTCGGTTATAATGCAGAAATTTTATCGATATCGCAACATCGCCGTTCGCGAGCAGTAAGTCGCCATTTTGAATCTGTAACAATTGCTAAGCCAATCACATGCGAGGTACTTGTTTTAGTAAAACAAATACGTAGAAACTACCTCGCATGCGATTGGCTAATAGATTCATAGTGTATGTTTCTGCAGTTTGGATGTGACGACGCGACAGGCTGTGTTTTACGTTGAAAATTCTCCTAAAATGTTGGATTATTCATTAATCTGGTGAGTGTAACGTATTCTTAAAAAAATAATTTCACCATACAAGCTTAAATTTGCCGACCTAGGGCCGTGAATTAGACGCAATCGAGAAGGGTGAGGTACCGGGGTACCTCACCCAATTTTCCATAGAGACAGTGGTTAAGAACATCCACACAGCAATGGGTACTGCAACCTTCCGTCTGTCTACGGAGGACAGCGTAAATGGCAAAATATAAAAGAGTCCTCCGGACAGACGGATCTTTCTGTCTAGGTAATACCATGCTTGCCCCTACACATGTACATGTAGTTGTTGTAGGTACTGTATCTCTTTGATTACACAGTCAGGACAGTAGTCATCATCAAATTTAAATTTAAACACTAAAATTTCAACGTTAAAATGAAAAAACTAAGAATTACATTTAGTCACAAAACATTCTAGATTCTATCTAACCAGTAAGCATGGTTAGAGAAGAGAGAACTATTGCTGGCTATATCATATTGTTGCCTTCTACTCTATGACATACAAATTGTATGGAATACAATGACAAAGTTACTCACCAACTGTATTTCATGTAGGTGGGACTAAGATTACGTTGAAAGCGATTAATCCTTATTTTTGTGCGCACTTTACAGCCAAATGATTGCAGTGATCAAGTTTAAGCGATAATTCCACGTCATTTCCTTCCGAATTAAGATCCTGGCGGACAGTAGTTGTAAAAAAGATGAATTCTGATGACAAGATAACCCAGATTCTAATTCTAATCGCTAGCGAAGTGTGATTTCTAATCCTCTATTCGAACTGCGTGTACGCATTTGCACCACCGAAAACTATGGCTGGCCATCGCTGCCATCATGGAATTAGGTCCATGGACTCATGAACCTATTACATACGTGTATTGATGTCGGTCTCGTGGACAGTATGACTTGTGGGTGTCGGCCTAGTGATCCCACGAGGCCGTGGTAGGGTCTCTCAGTAAACACCTCTAAAAGTATGACAGTACTAAATTTTTACATAGCATGTGTATAGACTGCTCCATTCTCTTTTCAACGTAAGGAAATAAAAGTAAAAATGTGCGGCCCTGGCACTGATTAAAAAAGCAGACTTTAAAGAAACCCCTTTATCTGAAAAAAAGGGGGAAGAACAAAAAAAAAATGATTTGTCCTCGTGAATAGCGTAAGTTTGGAGGGTGTCGAAAAAAGACTTCACTAATATTGACATCCCGCCCAGTCCTTCTCGGGTCATCGATTTCTATCTCAAGGAGCCTAACCATGTCTTTTGACTGCATTAGTCCTTGCCTCCCTTCTAGAGGCAGACCATGAACCTCTGGGGAAATCTCAAAATACGAACGATTTTGTTTTCTACAAATTTAACAAGAATGCATGATCGCAGACACTGTTGAATATACAGTTGTACTTACATTGTACAACAACAAATCAAAGTTAAAAAGCAGTACAGTATTGTTGCCCATATTTTATACCTGTAGATATTTCACAAATAAAAAGACGTCACTTTTCTGCACGGTGCGTAATGTGTCGGTCTCGTGGGCCTTGTTGGCTTAGTTGATGAGTTGTATGACTCCTGAGCTGGATAACTCATGGTCTGTATGACTTGTGGGCTGTATGACTCGTGGGTGTCGGTCTCGTGAGGTGCACCCATTTTTCGCCCATTTTATTTCATGAGTCTGGTCGAAAACTGCCTATCATGGTGGAGTATTTTCCGCACATATTCAGGCCGAGATACAAACATGAAAAAGTGCTCTAATTGTTGCTTTTTGTGACCATCATGTGACAACTTAATGAGATTTTGCACAAGTAAAATCATAGAGATCTGTTCTGATTAACCACACAAACTCGTCAAGTAGAAAAAATGGGTCTAGGAACACTACCCCCTGGAAAACCACCCCCGGATAACTACCACCCGGATTATTACCCCCCAGGAAAATTCCCCCCTAGGGCAACTAGGCCTACCCCCGGACAACTACCCTCCAAGGGCAATTACCCTCCAGGGTAATTACCCCCTAGGACAACTACCCCCCGGACAACTACTCTCCTAGGGCAATCACCCCCCAGTGCAATTCCCCCTCGGATAACTACCCCCTGGGTAACTACCCCCCGGAGAACTACCCTCTGGATAACTACCCCCGGAGAACTACCTCCTGGGTAACTACCCCCCCGGAGAACTACCCCCTGGGTAACTACCCCCCGGATAACTACCCCCCCCCCCCCCCCCGGATAATTACCCCCGGATGATTACCCCCCGGATAATTACCCTCCGGATAACTACCCCCAAGATAATTACCACCAGGATAATTATCCCCAGGTTAACTACCTCCTCCTCCGATAACTAGACCCCAGATAACTTCCTCCCGATAACTACCCCCTCCGATAACTTCCCATGGATGATTACCCCGGATAAGTAGGCTTACAACTCCCCCTCCCCTATATAACTATCAAAAGGAAAATTACCCCCAGGACAGTGCACCACGTCAATTACCCCCCGGATAAGTACCTCCCGGGTCATTGCCCCCCCCCCCCCAAACTCTTACTTTTAATAAAAAGAATATTATTACTACAGGAAACGAAGTTCTTTGTATCATTTGCCAGGAATCACGGAGATGCCATACTGATACTTCATCTTATGAAAACAACATCTTAAGGATTTACGATTTGTATCTTTTGCATTTAGGACGATTTATGTACAAGCTTACTCCCTTCTGTATTTTGACTCTATGTTCATCAAAAACGAAATGTCCCTGCATATCCTACCCGGTAATCCAGTAAATGTCAATGCCTTTAACCAAAACTATTTTCGCTAAATCTGTACAGTGTATTTTCTCTTACTGTTCCGAAATTTCGGATTTCTCTTGATAGTAGTATAAAAGAAGTTTTAAGTTTGAATGCCTTTACCATTGAACTAAAGACATTTTGAAGAAATGTTACACTTCACTTTTTGCAATATTTTTTTTAACCACAATCGTCTATCGTTTACCACAACTCCATGCAACACTTCTTTATTTTGAGCTTATATCTCATGCCTCACGTGCCCTGGTTTTGACCCATCATCTTCCTCTTCCCTCTCGCTTTTCTCTGTCCATGTACCGTGAAGGTAGTCTATTCATGTCATTCATTACTCACCTTTCCTCTTTCTCTCATTACCAGGGATTTATCTCGTGTGTGTTCAATGTGCAGTGCACTCCCGTTATGACGAAATGCTCAGGACCGGCAGTTTTTTTATTTTTTTCGTTTTAACGAAATTTCGTTATAACCGAACAAATATGATATGCAATGTATAACGAAAAGGAGGAAACCACGCATAAAAAAAAAAAATGTTTGTTGAATCATCATCATACGCTGGAAAGCTATGTGAAATGGGAGAGTACCTTTTTAATTTTGTTTAAATATTACATTTTAAAAAGAGCATAAAGTTGTTTGTGGTGTCACAAATGTAGAGAAAATGACGGTGTATAGGATTTGGTTACAGTTCGTTATTCTAAAGGTTCTTTTCTTACTTAAGTACGTTACTCCGAAGGCTCCTTATTCCGAAGTTTCGCCATTCCCGGGATTCCGATGGTTTGTTTATCTGAAGGTTCGCATTTCCGAAAAATCATTATTCCGAAAGTTCATAATTTAGATTGAAATAATATTGTTCATTTTCCGAAGGTTCGTTGATCTGAAAATGAAATGAGGTTCGTCATTCTGAAGGTTGATTATAAATTTAAAAAAAAAATAGAAAGGTTCACTATTCAGAAAGTCCGTTGTTCCGAAGGCTTTTTCATCCGAAAATGAAATAAGGTTCGTTATTCCGAAGAAAGTTTGTTAATGAAAAAAAAAAATGAGAAAGGTTAGTTATTTCGAAGATTTCTTTATCTTAAGACGATTATAAGGATTGCAATTCTTAAGTTTTGTTAGTCTACTCACTTTTTTCCACCATGGATTAACGATTCTTTTTGTAATGTTCCGATTAACGAACGTTTTGAATTCCTATCATTTTCGGTCTAACGAACCGTATAAGAATAAGAATAACAACCATATTTTATTATCGGATTAACAAACCTTTGGAATAACGCCAAAATGTGCTTAATATTTCATTTCCGAACTATTACGGACATTTAGTTGTATCAGAATCTGTGTGTTTTGTATTAAAGGACTTCGGAACAATGAAGCAAACCTTATCTGAATTCAGATTATTGTATTACAATAACGCAAGATCCCCTCGGAAACTGTGCGTGATACATGGAGTGAACATACAATGACGTGAAGCGTTCGCTCATGCATGCAGAGACGCTATAAAAATGCTTGTTCCGCTACGCATTTCGTTGTAACGGAGCACATTTCTGTTGTTTTTCTTTGTCAGTGGCGCTCAGAAAAGACTTCGTGATAACGAAAATTTTGTTATAACCGTCTTCGTTATAAGTGAATTTTGTACCATAGACTTTAATGGCGATAATTTTGGGACCAGAAGTTTTGCTTCGTTATAACGAAATTTCGTTATAACCGTGTTCGTTGTAACGGGAGTACACTGTATCTTTATTTGTGTACTTCGTCTCTGTCTTAATTTGCTTTCTTTACATTTCATCAATTTTGTAACTGTTTTACTATTATACCATTAACGCTCATTTCAGAATTGCCCTACTGCATCATTGGGCGTTAACAACTAGTATATCAAGGATGCGGAAAGAGATTGTCACATCCTTGGTATGATCACCGCAGAGCATTACCTCCCTTGACAATTACTCCTTATTAGAATTAGGCTCCAAACAATCACCCTCTTGCAATAACTCCCCCCCCCCCCAGAAAAGTACGTCTCTCATTGTCATTTTCGAACAACGTTTGCTATTTGAATTGAAAAAAAAAACAAACATTTTTTTCATATCGTCTGGTTTTAGTCAAGACCTAACTTCAGATTTTTAACATCTTTTGGGTGAGATAATTAGAAACCCCTTACGAAATATTAAAGAGCATGTTATTCCAAGAAGGATTCAAGTTTTTGTGAAAAAGAAAATACATGAAGTCTTACAATGGCCGGGATAAAACAGAGCAGCCCTAATGTAAGAAGGATTCTGTCAACTACAACTCTCTAGATCTATTCAAAAAGAGGATGCAGGACAAAAGACTTCTTTAACAACTAGAGGTGTTTTGTAAAAAAGAAAAGAAAAGAAAAAGAAATACACGTTGTACCGTTAAACTCTTGATATTTTACTCTTTCTAATCAGACTAGCTTATATTTGAACTGGATTTCTCCTTAAAGTGTCGAGAACATTTAATTTGGAAACTAGCACAATTCTACTTGTATGTAAAATAAGCTGTAATTTTACTCAAATGACAGATTAGGGCACCGTTTGATAAAAGTTGCCAGTGATGACATCTTGTTAGTCTTTAATAATTTCAATAAAACCATGGGTTCTGCTTGATTAATAAGCTCGAGTCACTGACTTGTTACCATGGACCTGCTTTGATCGACCTACAACGACTGGTAATTGTGTGGAACTGACAGCTTGTCAGGACTGATAACTTTAATAAAACCGTGCCTGGATCCTATCAGAAACTATGGCTTTATATCGAAGGGTCCCTCGCTAATGTTATGGGAATATGAATTACAGTGAAATCAACTCTCCTTTTCTTATGTTTATCGTCTAATGTGTTATAATGGTAGAAAATGACAAGCCAAAAGAGTAAATGATGACAGTGTAAGAGAAAGGTGCATTAATGTAGGGCCTACATGAGCTTAGTCTTCTGATATGGTATATGAACTTATGGAAAAATTACAACGGGTGTATGGTAACTTACGGGGGGGGGGGAGAGGGAAGGTTGTCCAGTGGGTAAGTATCAGGAGGGGGGGGGGGGGTTCGGGGTGTGGTTATGGGGGGGTATCTCGGGGTGGTAATCCGGGTGGTACTTATCCTGGGGGTAGTTATCCGGGGGGTAGTTATCCGGGTGGTAGTTATCCTGGGGGTAGTTATCCGGGGGGTAGTTACCCAGGGGGTAGTTCTCCGGGGGGTAGTTATCCAGGGGGTAGTTATCCGGGTGGTAGTTATCTGGGGGGGGTAGTTATCCGGGGGGTAGTCATCCAGGGGGTAGTTACCCAGGGGGTAGTTATCCAGGGGGTTAGTTATCCAGGGGGTAGATGTCCTAGGGGTAACTGCCCTTGGGGGTAGTTGCCCTAGGAGGGTAGATGACCGGGTGGTAGTTGTCCTAGGGGGTAATGGCCCTGGAGGGTGACTGCCCTAGGAGGGTAGTTGCCCTAGGGGGGAATAGACCTGGGGGGTAATTATCCGGGTGGTAGTTATCCGGAGGGTAGTTGCCCAGGGGGTAAGTGCCCGGATACGAGAAAAAAGGCACAATTCTGAGTTATCATACATTAATATTTCATAATTATGTTTAGCGTAATCTTGAGTTCAATTTGTACACTAGGCAATCGCCTGTGTATTAGCTTACTTTTTCGGCAGTGTTGCAACAATGAGTACTATAAAAGAACATTTTCTTGTTTTACTTGAAATGTTTTCAGTTGCTGGGACACTTTTACAAACTATTTTAGTTACTTTGTAAGTGGGATAACTGGGGTAATATAAATTTTGTCTGACCTTTGAAGCATGTCAATGTCAACAAATTAGTGTACATGTGTAGTAAACTTGAAGTGTATGAAACATATCGTTATGTTAATAATAATAAGGTACTGAATATAATTTTCTTGTATTTCCTCACCACTGCCATACACTCTTCTGCTGTCACCCTCTTTTCTCATACCTGTACCTCTCTCTCTTTCTCGATCTTTTGCATTCATGCTTGCAGTTATTGCATACACACATGCACACGCACACACACACACACACACACACACACACACAGCCACGTCCCCTTCTCTCTCTCTCTCTCTCTTTAGGTACTACACAGCTCTTCATTCCAAACACAAAGTTTTGAGAAATAATGAAAGCATCCACACATTTGATATTGCCAGAAATATACTTTTCTGTAAAAACTTTAATTTCCATTTTCAGCTTGCCCTCTTTAGTCATGTTATACTGGTTGTTTCTTGAGGACTGCATGATTAATTTCACCATGAAGACGCATGCGCACGCAGCACAGTTGTATAGCAATCAAGCTAGAATGAAACGGTACGTGACATCAATTATTATAAAAGTCTGGGTGATTGCAACGTATTTAATAGCAGAATGGTCACCATTGTCTGATATTCTTGAAACCAAGCTGCATGAAAGTTACAAGCAAGTCATACAAAGACATTCTTCTGAACAAAATGTGACATCGAAATACTGACAATCCAAATTTTGGAAAAGGTACATTGATTGTGATAACATCAGTTCTCATCAACGAACACTGAAGTATTTGACATCGTTTGACTTTTGGGGTTATAACATTAGAAATAACCGATAAACAAAACAAAAAATAACATTAAAAAATCTGTCAACGACACCAATATTGTTAGATGCTCATGATCTAAAATCACTGCAACATGTAACACAATGTGAATGCATTTTATTTCTTTGAGTGTTTACCTAGTTTATCAAGAAAAACAATCATTTACTGCTGTATAATGTAATGACAGAGATAAACCCACATCAGCTCATCGTTTGACACATGATGGCTGAAAAAACAAAAAACATGCCTTGAATAAATTGAGATTACAGAAATGTCCAAAATTGTCTGTCCCTCTCAATTCCACTTTCAAATTTGATTTT
Source organism: Diadema antillarum (assembly GCF_040938485.1). Classification (NCBI taxonomy): domain Eukaryota; kingdom Metazoa; phylum Echinodermata; class Echinoidea; order Diadematoida; family Diadematidae; genus Diadema; species Diadema antillarum. The sequence goes on along the minus strand of NW_027270919.1, from coordinate 3,352,284 downwards.
TTTTCTTTTCTTCATGACCAGTCTTTCTCTTGATTTTTGCTGAAAACAAAACAATGCAAACATACAGTCTGTAGATACTCATAATACTACAATGTACTTCACTTCAAGTTTCTTACTGTACGATGTATTGACCCACAATGCAACATTTGAAATGGTCATTTTAAGCTTTTCTTCAATTACAGTGTACTTTGTGAGGTACACTGCTGTGCATGTCACTAACAATTCTGTTGCTATATCTCAATTTTCTTTATACAGCACTGCAAACAAATCTTCAGAATTGACATTTACGACTATACAAAATGGATACATGAAATATTTACTGGCAAAAAAGAAAATGGTTCTGCATACCAGAAGTTTGCACGAACATTTTCAACAATTACCTCAATGTGCTAAAAATGTTATCTTACAAAACGTGCAAAAACATACATGCACAGTAAGACAAATTCTCACATTTTGTAAAAATGCCAGCTACAGGAAAGATAAGAGCGAGCAAATTGTAGGTTAAATGGCATCAATTATGCATACAATGTCAACTTTCATTATCAATGTCACAAACAAGGAAATCTCCTTAAGAATTTAACTGTGTCAAAGAATTCACCATGCACGACGTTCACCTCGGTTGAACTAATGAAAACTTTCATGTCAGAACATCAAAGAGTTGATTTTATGAGGTAGATTCTTTGACATGATAATTACACCATACATGTAATCAATACTGTTCAAACATTAGATTCAAATAGAGTCTTTATAAATGGGTCACAGTTATCATTCATGTCATGATCAATCATAAACTCTCACTAGATAAAACAACGCTGTCATTATACATGTACACTAGGAATATCAAATTGATCTGCCACAGCCACAGTACTTTAATGTGGAAATATAAACTGTGTAGCCATGAGATATGCAGGCCTAACTGGACAGAAGTCTCATACATTGTATACCACCACTGGCAAGCTACACATATTATTTAGCCCACCATATTCTCTCTTTTGTTATGTTGAATCATTTTTTTATTGTCTGTATGTCTTACATGATTCATTTATATATTTTGTATTACTTATAATGTTTGATGTACACATGTATCACTCATAGGCCTTTTTAGGCCGGCCGTCCGTGTGACGGGTGTGATCTTTAAAGAATAAACTACAACTACTACTACATGTCTTGGCACATGAAGAATAGAAGAAGTAACATTAAAGCAACCTTAACACCCCATTCTTTTTTTGTAAGATACCACTCAATTGCAACAAAAATTCGATTAGAATGAAGTTCACTGGGCCAGATTGTCATTTGTGTGTGTGTGTGTGTGTGTGTGTGTGTGTGGGCTGGAAGAACAGCTGTTTTGTGCTAGCGGTAGGCTAAACTCTTTGTTTCCTCATGTGTTCATCCAACCTGCAACAGTGGACCCATGATTTGTGGTACATGTTGCAGGTGTAGGCCTACAACACATGTGGAGGCAGCCATGCTCAAGATCGTACACAGACATGTGGGGATCGAGGGACCCACTCTGTGCTAAGCACTTTATATAAACTTTGCACCGGAATGGCTTCTCCCTTGTGTCCACCCTCATTATGGTAAATCATATTTTTCTTTAAAGGACAAGTTCACCTTCATAGACATGTGGGTTGAGTGAATACAGCAATATTAGTAGAGCACATTGAGAGTTTGAGGAAAATCGGACAATCCGTTCAAAAGTTATGAATCTTTAAAGTTTCTGCTCACTCAAGGCTGCTTGAGAAGACAACTATAGCTTGTGATGTCACATGAGTACAGGTGATAAGCACAATCAGGGTATGCAATCATGACTTTCTCACTTTAAAAAATTGTAACTTCTAAAAAGAATGCACCAACTGACTTAAAAATTCACATGCAGCATGCTAAGACATCAGTAATCACATATGGTAAGACAATAGCTAATTTCTTCATATTTACTGTTAATTATTAAAGATTAATTACCAAAAAGTCCACCAAAACCCACGTAATGCGTCAAAAAAAAAGCGTTTTACAACTTACGTAAAATCAAGATTTGAGGTCCATATTTTAAGTCTACCCCTATGTGTTTGGCATCAAATTAATGGATTTTTTCCTAGTATTGCTTGCATGCAATAAAAAATAGTGGTTCTTTCAGCTGGAGAAAGTTATAAGGTCTGAAATCCCATCCTGGTAGGAGTGTAATGCTGGCTTATTTTTGTGACATTGTGACCTTTTAACCCATGCTGTACAGCTATACATGGAGAAACAGCTTATTTTTCTGCTTTTCCTGAAAGTACTGAAGACACACTACAATATGGTGCGCTGTTTGCCAATAAATGTTCAGCCAGTTTTGAGTTTTAAGCCATTTTCAAATGCTGAGTAAAATAAGTGCAGCCGTTTTTCAGTATTTTCAGTGAGGTACTGCAGTATATCCTAATTTGACTACTTTAAAGAATCTTTTCCCCTTATTGAATATCCTTGTTTTTTTGCCCATGAATTGTACATGTGTAGAAATCTATTGTGTGAAAATTTTAGCAAATTTGAGCAATAGGAACTTATTTTTTTATATTTTTACAAATTGCTGAGCATAAAAAAGTGCGATACACGCCCATGTTATACTGCATGAAGGTCATATGATGTGTTCAGTGTTCATATTTCAATGCTTGTTCAATTTCTAAAGATATCATAAGCAAAAAAATAGTATTTTGGCTTAATATGTCATTGTTTGAGTGTCACAGCTTGGATATCAACTCAAGTCATCATAAATCTCACATTCATTCTTCTATCTGTGTTTACAAATATGAGAATTGATCCAAACACTGTGCACACATTCAAGGTCAAATTGTACAGATAATTTTTTGATGAAAAATATAATATCTTCCAAAGTACCAGCCTTAATTTCATAAAAAATTGTAATAATGGCCACTATATGTCTGTTACCTATTCCTGAAAGTTTCCCCTCTTCACTCTTTGGCAAAAGTGAAATATGATAAAATATGTAAAAGTGGTTTTATTTGAATTCAAAATAATGCCTACAAAATTGATCATCCATTTCGAGAAGTGAAAATATGAAATTCATTCATATTTTGTGATATGTCATGGCTATGTGCTGGTGGTGAATGAAAGGGATATTTATGAGGAATATCTAACAGCAATATCAGATGAAAAAAAAACATTCTATTTTTTAATGAATTTTTCCAATATATAGGTCATTTCAATGTAATTCGACACCCCTAATTTAAATGCTAATTTATGCGCAGTTTAATGCACAATTTTGACTCTTTCTTTACATGAAATGAAAATTTGAACACTCAGCTACAACAAACAAAAAAAAAAGCATTTTCACCAAGTTTTTTTCATTTTTGCCCTGTTACACAATTGCATACCCTGATTGTGCTATCGACCTACAACAATATAAAGAAAGAATAAAGAAAATTCAACATATTCTCACTTTTCTCGCATAACAAAAGAACACTTGAATTCTCTCTTTCAGAAGGCAGGGGGAATGATATTACCCTTAACATATGTCAGTAACAAGTCAAAGAAAGGTGCACTTAATTCAAAAAGCAAAGTTTTGTGAAATTCTCTTTTTATTTTCTTTATATGGTTGTATGCATATGACATCATACACTATAGTAGTCTTCTCATCCAGCAGTGACTACTCAGATACTTTAAAAACTCATAACTTTTGAACGGATTGTTCGATTTTCCCCCAACTTTCACTGATGTGTTCTACTAATATTGCTGCATTCACTCAAGCCACATGTTTATGAAGGTGGAGTTGTCCTTTAATATTACTTTCCCACCCACTTTGCCCTGCTCTCTTTTTACAAAAGAGTGCTTGGATCTCTCCCACTCCGGCTCACTCTGGTTTTCATGTGATTTCATCCTCTTCTTTGACACATCAAGAGAGGTTGCCCAATAGTCTCACTAAACGAATCTGGGTTAGCAGTATTATATGTGTGCTTGGGACCATGCAAAGACATATGTGCCGTTTGAGGTTCGTATTCCATGAGAAGCACTATGGACAAACTTTACAGCGGACTGTCTTCTCCCCTGTGTGCACTCTCATGTGGACCTTCATACGGTGCTCAGATATGGATTTCCCGCACACTTTGCACTGCTGTTGTTTGCGTCTCTTCACTTGGGACTTGCTTTGGTCTTCATATGAATTCATCTGCTCTTTTGACACATCAAGAGAGGTTGTGCTCATAGCCTCACAGTAATTGAATCTGGGTTAGCAGTATCATATGCTTGGGACCAGGCAGACATGTGCCGTTTGAGGGATTCCTTTCTTGCGAAGCACCTTGAACAAACTTTGCAGCGGAATGGCTTCTCTCCTGTGTGCACTCTCATGTGGACCTTCATATTGTCCTTCAATATAGATTTCTTGCACACTTTGCACTGCTCTTGCTTGTATCTCCTCAATTGGGGCTTGCTTTGGTCTTCATATGAATTCACCCACTTCTTTGACACACTAAGAGAGCTTGTCTTATAGTCTCACTACACGAATCTGGGCATCAAAGCATTATTATATTTGTTTTTGGGACCGAGCAAAACCATGTGCAGTTTGAGGGACCATCTCTGTATGAAGCACCTTGAACAAACTTTTCAGCGGAATGGCTTCTCCCCTGTGCACCCTCATGTGGACCTTCATATTTTTTTCTTACTATATATTTCCCACACACTTTGCACTGCTCTCTTTTTTCATAGCATTGCTTGGATCACACCCCCTCGGGCTTACTCTGGTGTTCATGTGCTTTAATCCTCTTCTTTGACACATCAAGAGAGGTTGCCCTAAAAGTCTCACTAAACGAATCTGGGTTAACGTTATTATATGTATCCTTGGGACCATGCAAAGTATGCCGTTTCAGGGAGTCCATTCTTGCGATGCACCTTGAACAAACTTTGCAGCAGAATGGCTTCTCCCCTGTGTGCACTCTCATGTGGACCTTCATATTGTGCTTCAATATAGATTTCTTGCACACTTTGCACTGCTTTTGCTTGTACAGTGTATCTCCTCAATTGGGCCTTGCTTTGGTCTTCATAAATTCATCCACTTATTTGACACATTAAAAGAGCTTGTGTTCATAGGCTGACTAAACGAACCTGGGTAAGCATTATCATATTTGTGCTTGGGACCGAGCAAAACCATGTGCCGTTTGAGGGACCCTCTCTGTGTGAAGCACCTTGAACAAACTTTGCAGCGGAATGGCTTCTCCCCCGTGTGCACCCTCATGTGCAACTTCATATTTCTTCTGCTTATAGATTTCCCACACACTTTGCACTGCTCTTTTTTTACAAAAGAGTGCTTGGATCCCTCCCCCTCAGGCTTACTCTGGTGTTCATGTGATTTAATCCTCTTCTTTGACACATCAAGAGAGGTTGATCTCACTGTCTCACTAAATGAATCTGGGTTAGCAGTATCATATGTGTGCTTGGGACCAAGCAAAAGCATGTGCCGTTTGAGGGAGTCCCTTCTTGCGAAGCACCTTGAACAGATTTTGCAGCGGAATGGCTTCTCCCCCGTGTGCACTCTCATGTGGACCTTCATCTGGTGCTTAGATATGGATTCCCCGCACACTTTGCAGTGCTTTTGCTTGCGTCTCTTCAATTGGGGCTTGCTTTGGTCTTCATATGAATTCATCCGCTTTTTTGACACATTAAGAGAGCTTGTGCTCACAGTCTCACAAAAAGAGCCTGGGTAAGCATTATCATATGTGTGCTTGGGACCAAGCAAAATCATGTGCCGTTTAAGGGTCCTACTGTGTGCAAAGCACCTTGAACAAACTTTGCAGCGGAATGGCTTTTCCCCCGTGTGCACTCTCATGTGCACCTTCATATTTCTTCTCATTATAGATTTCCCACACACTTTGCACTGCTCTTTTTTTACAAAAGAGTGCTGGGATCTCTCCCACTCCGGCTCACTGAGTTCATGTGATTCAAGCCTCTTCTTTGACACATCAAGAGAGGTTGCTCTCATGGTCTCACTAAATGAATCTGGGTAAGCGGTATCATATGTGTGCTTGGGACCAAGCAAAAACATGTGCCGTTTGAGGGAGTCACTTCTTGCAAAGCACCTTGAACAGATTTTGCAGCAGAATGGCTTCTCCCCCGTGTGCACTCTCATGTGGACAGCCATATGGCTCTTAGATATGGATTTCCTGCACACTTTGCACTGCTTTTGCTTGCCTCTCTTCAATTGGGACTCGCTTTGGTCTTCATATGAATTCATCCGCTTTTTTGACACAGCAAGAGAGGTAGTGCTCATTGTAGTCTCACTAAACCAATCCTGGTTAGGGTTATCATATGTATGCTTGGTGCCATGCAAAGATATGTGCCGTGTGAGGGAGTTCTTTCTTGCGAAGCACTTTGAACAAACTTTGCAGCGGAATGGCTTCTCCCCTGTGTGCACTCTCATGTGGACCCTCATATTGTGCTTAAATATGATCATCCCACATACTTTGCACTGCTTTTTCTTGCCTCTCTTCAATTGGGGCTTACTTTGGTCTTCATATGAAGTCATCCACTTGTGTGACACAGCAAGAGAGGATGTGCTCATAGTCTCACTAAACGAATCTGGGTTAGTTGTAGTGTGCTTTAGACCATGAAGCAAAATCATGTGCAGTTTGAGGGACCCACTCTGTGCGAAGCACCTTGAACAAACTTTGCAGCGGAATGGTTTTTCCCCCGTGTGCACCCTCATGTGCAAGTTCATATTTCTTCTTATTATAGATATCCCACACACTTTGCACTGCTCTTTTTTTTCAAAAGAGTGCTGGGATCCCTCCCACTCCGGCTTACTCTGGTGGACATGTGATTCCATCCTATTCTTTGACAAATCAAGAGAGGTTGATCTCACTGTCTCACTAAACGAATCTGGGTTAGTTGTATCATATGTGTGCATGTGACCTTGCAAAGACATGTGCCGTTTGAGAGAACTTTTCTGTGAGAAGCAACATGAGCAAACTTTACATTGGAATGGCTTCTCCCCCGTGTGCACCCTCATGTGGACCTTCATATTGTGCTTTATTACAGATTTTCCGCAAACTTTGCAGTTCTCTCTTACAATGAAGGGCTTGGATTTCTGCGACTGGTGTTTGCTTTGATGTTCATATGATTTCCTCGTTTTCTGTGACACATCAAGAGAGGTTGCCCTCGTAGTCTCACTAAACAAATCCTGGTTAGCTGTATCATGTGTGTGCTTGAGACCATGCAAAGACATATGCCATTCGAGGGTCATATTCTGTGAGAAGCACCTCGAACAAACTTTACAGCGGAATGGCTTCTCCCCTGTGTGCATCCTCATATGGCGAATCATATTTTTCTTTAATATGGATTTCCCACATACTTTGCACTGTTTATGCTCAAGTCCCTTCAAAAGCTTGCCTTGGTGTTTGTGCGATGTTGAGGCTGATGGGGCTGTGTTAGTCTTCTCAAAATTCACTGAGGCTGTGTCATCCATTTTATCTGCAACTGGAAGGCACTTTGTATTTCTTGCAACATGTGCAGAATTGCAGTGTTGGTCGGATTCTGCTATATTAAAGTCTTTCTGCATTTCACTTTGAATAGGTGTGCTTGTTCCAGAAACAGAATCCTCATCGCCATTTACAACACTGTTCTTTGTTTCACCTGTGGAAATAATGAAATGACATTAAACTACAAAGTAAACACGAAGTAAAAATAAGTTTGCCCTAAAACAAATAGCTGTAATTTCTAAATCTGGAACCTTTCAGAAAATCTGAATACAGAGGCATGTAGCTGTATTTCTGTAATAGCTACCTCTCAAGTAATTCAGTGAATATCGATTGCTCATGCTTCAGTGAGCATCTAATAATGATACTCTAATAAGGCAAAATAGTCAATTTTTTAAGTTCACAAGCGAAATTTTGTAACTTCAATTTAATGACATTGGCACAATGCTGGAATTTCCAGCATGAGAAGGTAGACAGTATACAATTTATGTTCTGCCAGTCGTAACATATGACAAGAGGGCAGAATATCACGGTTGAGTGACCACAGGGTTAAAGATAAAAGTTTTGATACCTCAAAAGTTTCCCTGAGTTTCCTTGTCTTAGTTTGTGTTTCAGGTTAAAGTACCTTTCATATAACTAACACTGTGAGACTTACTCGCCCCAAAGTGCTCTCATGTCTTAGTAGTCATGCAATAATGGTTTCGTACAATACGTGTATATTGATTGTCGCGGTACCGTGTCGAGTCAATCTAATGGCTCGTTCGAATTTTTCAGAGCCCGCTCTGCTCTGGTACAAAACCATTATTGCAGGATTACTATTACTATTACTCTTATTCAGATAACCCCCCCCCCCCCCCCCCCACACACACACACACTGTAATACACTTCAGTGAGCACAGAAATGAGCAATTGTGCTAATTACATCCTTGGGGCCTCTCTGGGTGATGAATATTGATTTGGGGTTAAGATTTTGATTCTTGGTGATGTCTTGAAGCCATGCATTAACAGAATAGTAAAAATGAGTACTATAAAAGTGGATATTTTTGCGCTTGGCTGGGTAAGAAGAGTTTTGCGTGTTTTTAATTCCGTGGAATCAAGACATGACGCACAGGAACATATGGCTAACAAAAATATTCCCGTGCTTTTATTTTCGTGGTAGTTTCTGGTTGCGCAAAATGCGGGAAAACTTCAACACTGCGAAAATTCCACACTTTTACAGTATGAATAACCAATGAAAAGGTGCCAAATTTCATTTCTGTTAAAGGCACATCCCTTATAAAAATCGTAGGTTGCGGCAAGCTTGCAGCAAGCTTGCAGTAAGCTTGCGGCAACCTTAATTAGCTTGTATTAAAGAGCGCAAGCTTGCACATGCTTATTGCCATCTTACTGCAAGCATGATACAAACTTGGCATCCCCTGGTAAGCTTGCTGCAAGCTTGCGGTAAGCTTGCAGCAACTTACCATTAGCTTGTGGACGATTGCAAGGTCGCAGATATGATTGCAAAAATAATCGCAAGCTTGCAGATAAGTTTGCAAGACCATATGAAAGCTGTGCAAGCTTACGACAAGCTTGCCGTGAGACAACTAACAGCTCTGCAAGCTGGCCGTAAGCTTGAAGGTAATGCAGAAATCTCCGCAAGCTTACCACAAGCTTGCAGGCCATTATCAGAATTTCTGTGAGCTTGTCGCAAGCTTGCAGGTTGTTAAAGAAAACTCCTCAAGCTTACTGAGCTTGTGAACTGCCATAAAAACTTAACATTGAGCCCTTAAAGTTTGTTGACCCCTGCCTGTGACCTTTGACCTTGTGGTGACCATCCACTCTCCAAGTGACATCTACTATCTAAGTTTGGTAATAAACGGACCTGTGGATCAAAAGTTATGACCAATAATAAAAACACGCCACAAAAATTTAACATTGGGCTCTAAAAGTTCGTTGGCCCATGCTTGTGACCTTTAACCTTGTGGTGACCATCCACTCCCCAAGGGACATCTACCATCCAAGTTTGGTCACAAATGGAGCTATGAATCAAAAGTTATGACCCATAATAGAAATGCACCATAAAAACATAACATTGGGCTCTAAAAGTTTGTTGACCCATGCTTGTGACCTTTAACTTTGTGGTGACCATCCACTCCCTATGGAAAGGGACATCTACCATCCAAGTTTGGTTACAAATGGAGTTACGGATCAAAAGTTATGACCCATAATAAAACGCACCATAAAAACTTAACATTGGACTCTAAAAGTTTGTTGACCCTTGCCTGTGACCTCTGACCTTGTGGTGACCATCCACTCCCCAAGGGACATCTACCATCTAAGTTTGGTCACAAATGAAGTTATGAATCAAAAGTTATGACCCATAATAGAAATGCGCCATAAAAATTTAACATTGGACTCTAAAAGTTCGTTGACTCCTGCCTGTGACCTTTGATCTTGTGGTGACCATCCACTCCCCAAGGGACATCTACCATCCAAGTCTGGTAACAAACAGACCTATGGATCAAAAGTTATGACCCATAATAGAAACGCACCATAAAAATTCAACATTGGGCCCTAAAGTTCATTGACCCCTGCCTGTGAGCTTTGACTTTGAGGTGACCTTCATATACTAGTATGGCAAAATGTGAAACTTCGTATGACCCCTCTTCCCTCAAAGTTTGATTGCAATTGAAGCCTAGAGTAAAGAGTTATTGAAGTTTTTGTAGCGTTACAGACAGACGACGGACGGACAGACGCCGCAGGTGATTCCTAAGGGTGGGATTTCACGGAGCATGCGAACGATTTGCGAAGGACACGAATGACAAAATCCAACATTCGGAAAAGTTTTTCTCCGAATGCGTTCCGATAATGAAGCCAAAAACTATTCTTGCGCAATTTGTGCGAAGTTTCCATGACGTATGTGTGAATGTCGTGTGTATCATTGCAAAAGTACAGCATGTTACGTACACGAGGAACACGCGACAGAAATGCGAACAACAACAAATTTCCAATAATCATGGGATAAAATGTACCCAAGGAGAGGTGGAAGCTGTCTTGAGTTGAATTTTTTTTCTTTCCTCTATTTCTCCTTTCGTTTTCTCTCATTTCTCTATCGTGTGCTTGCCTACATTCTTTTTCCTAATACCTACAATGTATTTTAAGTGTATTCTGCGATTCTTTTTTTGTATATCAAACATTTCTTTCTCTTTGCTAGTCTTAAATTTCTTTTCTTTGATGTTTAGCTGTATGCCACAAAGTCATACATCCCCCAAACGTGCGCTAAACGTTCGCGAGAATGTCTCAAAAGGTACGCGAACAGTTTGCGATTACGTCGTAAAATGATCGGAAAAACTTCGCAGATTTCGCCTAACATACGCGAGACATTCTCCAAAGTTTCGAAGTCTCTTTGGGGTTTCACAAACATTTTGCGAACATTGCGCGTGTCTTGCAAAGGTCTTCCGCCTATGACGAGGCTTTGAAGACACTTTCGAGAACAATTCACGAGCAAATCACGACCAACTGACCAAGTGTGCGGAAAAGGTTTGCAAAAAATGTCAAACTTTTTAAAAATAATCGCCGTAGTAAAAACGACATTCGCGAACAACTGACAACACTTCTGAACCCTCACATTCGTTTGGCGAACTTTTGCAGACTAAAATACGAATGCTGGATTTTGCCCTTCACGTCCTTCGCAAATCATTCGCGTGCTCCGTGAAATCCCACCCTTAATCTCCCCACACCTCAGGTGGGCTCTACAAAATTACGGCAAAATCCATGAGGAATTGCTTTTTTGTGTTTTTAGATAAAGGGATATGATATACACTGTATCATACGCTTTGGATATTCCCTTTGCCGTCTTGAATAAAGGCCAAGCGCTGTGGACATCATAACCTTTGGATATTCCCTTTGCTGCATTGAATAAAGACTATGAAAGCACACCACACAACAAAACACCTGTAGACATACAGAAGACAGTGCTCTTCTTTGTATAGCAGTTTGTCTTGATTCAGAAGTATAAGGATATAATCAAAACGAGACCAAATTGGCTAAAAACTCATTTATTATGACTAAGCTATTGTACTCATTTGGAAATGCTATCACACCTTGACAAGCATATCTATGCCTGACAAACAAAGTGACACCAAAAAGGTTTTGCCACCTCAGGTGGTACCAATATCTGGCTTGGGCCATGGACTACATGTATTACAGCTTATGATATGAGACAGAACGTTGTACCATTTATTTGCTAGTGCTTCAGAGTGTACTTTTTATTGTGCAAGTATATATGTAGAATTAAATACATTAAAAAAAAGAATACTCTACAAAAACAGGACATTTCTTACCTTTGAGAACTCCCACGCTGCAAGATTTGGCTTGCGCTTCTTCATTGTGGATGAGCATGTGTTTCTTGAGACTATAAGGTGTTCCACATGACTTCCGGCAAATGTGGCAGACGGAGGGTTTTGTAAACTGCTCTGGCACACCATTCTGTACTTCAACTTTTCTAGGAGCGTGTACATAATCTTGTTTGAGAACTTGGCTCTTCCTGTGTGTTTCCAGATTCCAGCCATGTGGTAAGCACCTGGAACTGCACTCGCACTTCAACACATTTCTCAAGGCAAGGGTTTCTTGTGAATGCAGTTTCTTGTGCTTGTTAAGATCCCATTCCTTGACACACATTTCACTCTTGTAAATGGATTGCCCAAAATGTAGTTGTACTTCTTCTGGGTGTACTATTCTCACATGCTTGTTCAGGTCCCACTTTGTCCAGAAGTCTTTTGCACACCACTTGCACTGTAATATTTCTTCCCCCTCATGTACTTGTAGTCCCATGGGTTTTGCATGATTGAATAAGCAGCCTCCAGAAACATGGCACTCTTTGCTGCTTGTCAAGCACAAGTTCTCATGAGACCCAGAGTTGTATTCCATTGAAGTGTCTGCTCTGTCACATGCGCTTATGACCTTGGCCAGTGTTACCGGTACAAGTTTACCAGCTAACGACTGCATATGACTAGATGCCTCTGATATCACACTTTTCTCAGCATCAGCTCCGCCTTGGACTCCGGTGTCCAGAGCATCATCTGTTTCAAAGGAGTCAAACAATTATAGACAACATTTGTCACAAATATCACACAAAGCATGTGCGTATAAGAAATACGCATGTATATATGGTCTTGTTTCAGATCAACGGTGCAACTGAGGGACAAAATGGATAAAACTTAGAATTGTTTTTTATGCTTCGAAATGTTGTTGGACATTTCTCTCAGGGTTGGTATTTAATGGGGAAAAAATTTTCAGAGCTCATGTTTCAATGAAAAGGAAATTCATACAGGGAGGCAAACTGACACATGAAGCTAATTCTATAAAAATCCATTTTTCCATTTCTTGACAAAGAAGCATACAAATATATAACTTCTCTTTCCATCTTTATCAATATTTACTGCTTGGAATATAGACTCAAAATTTAAGCTACCATTTTTTTTTTTTTTTTTTTGATAGGGAGATGTAATTTTGCATATTTGAGGAGGAAAATGTAAAATATTAATTTTTTACAAAATGACTGTTTCTTTTTGTAATTTCTTTACTAAAAATGAGAGAACATGGATCAGTAACGGTGTAAATAGAAAATGTGCTTAGGAAGTAACATAATGATATAGGTATCACCAGATTTCAGTCATTTTAACTTATGGTGATATTTTTCTGGCTCAATGTTTCGGATGTGACTGTTAACAAAAGGCCATTGTTTTGGACATGACTCAGTAGTTAACATACAATTAAAAACACACCTGAATGTGAAAAAAAAAAAATTAAATACATTGTCAAGTAAAAAGTAATGTTACCACTGATGTCTCACGTCCAAATAGTATTTATTATATTCCACATATCATATGTACTAAGAATGTTGCAATTGGATTGGTCCAGAGCTGATCATGTGATGAAGCATAGTTTTGCCCATCACATCACCTGAGAAGAAGAGTTTGTTACACTCTATGTTGATAGTCCCTTTTGTTTCGCTGATCTCCACACAGTCCACAAAGCCCTAATGCAAGATGTGTACCCGCGAAATAATGCACTGTGGACTACCATGTGACCTCGGTCACTTGATAGTACACAGTGCAACACACTTTCACTTCAGTGCTGCCCGGTTCGCGCAGCAAGTTCCTTGTTTTGTCATCTACGCACATGTGTAGCCTAAGCCCTAAGGATACATAAAGACAGCTAAAACGGTTTCCAATGTGGAATAAAATCTGAATTTCTAGGACCCTAGATGTGGAATATAAAGCAAATAATCAATTTTCAGTTTCAGGCAATGAGATAAACTATCACTTTCTCAGCGATCTGAATGTGTACACTATCTTTCCTCAGCTGCGCTTCGGAAAGATAGCTACATCCAAATCGCCTCTGAAGTGATAATTTATCCCATCACCTTCATCAACGTTGATTATTTGCTTACTATAATGTAAACATCAGTTGTTTTTCAAACTAGCAGACTTTGTATAAACCGCAGAAAGATGATGTGAAAGATAATATCAAATATGAGTTACATACAATAGATAATTCAGGTTTATTTATTTTGGAACTCTACTTCCAATTTATCCTCCACGGATGAGTAAATGAAAGACACTCAGCTATCCCTATCCCAGGTTCATTTTATAGGCATACTTGTGTCTCTGGACTAGCAGGTGCCGTAAAATATTAGTTGTGGTTAATTCTACATCTTGTACCGTGTAAATTCAATTCATTTCAATTCAATGCAATTCACTTATTTCTATACTTCTCATTTATGGACATTATAACAGAAATCAAACAAGTTCTTTCACCTTGTAAACAATGTGCAAAACACAAACAATATACATGGTGATAATTAACAGTAATTATATGTAATGATAACTGGTCAAAATCGAAATCGACATGGGGTTGATCAAAGACAAGGCAATCGCCGAATTGTGTCTCGCCCATTCGCGTACAAGGAATTAATATTTTTTTTAAACTCCCACATGTTAATTGACCTGCTTATGACCTTTGACCTTGTGGTGACCTTCAACACCCTAAGGGACATTCACCATCCAAGTTTGGTCACAAACGGACAAAGGGATCAAAAGTAATGAGCCATAATCGAAACGCGCCATAAAAACTTAACATTTGGCCCTAAAAATTTGTTGACCCCTTTCTGTGACCTTTGACCTTGTGATGACCTTTAACTTCCCAAGGGACATCTACCGTCCAAGTTTGGTCACAAACGGACATAGGGATCAAAAGTTATGAGCCACAATCGAAACGCGCCCTAAAAGTTTGTTGACCCCTGTCTGTGACCTTTGACCTTGTGACGACCTTCACCTCCCCAAGGGACATCTTCCATCCAAGTTTGGTCACAAACGGACAAAGGGATCAAAAGTTATGAGCCATAAACGAAATGCGCCCTAAAAACTTAACATTGGGCCCTAAAAGTTCATTGACCCCTGTCTGTAACCTTTGACCTTGTGGTTACCTTCAACTTCCCAAGAGACATCTACCATCACCTAAGTTTGATTGCCATTGTCGCAACATGTGCTGAGTTACGTGTGATAAGAGAGTCTTGCAAGTAAACTTTAACGTATGACCTCAAATGACCTTTGACCTTATCATGTGACCTCTTATGGCATCATAACATGAAGGCACCCCCAGTGCATCCATCACCCAAGTTTGATTGCCATTGTAGCAACATGTGCTGAGTTACGTGTGATAAGAGAGTCTTGCAAGTAAACTTTAACGTTTGACCTCAAATGACCTTTGACCTTATCCTGCGACCTCCAACGGCACCATAACATGAAGGTACCCCCAGTACATCTATGACCCAAGTTAGGTTGTAATCCAAGCAAGTAATGTGAAGTTATTTGTCAAAAGAGAGTCTTGCAGGTAAACTTTAACATAGAAAAGAGAGTCTTGCACACACTCTTTAATATATGACCTCAAATGACCTTTGACATCATCACATGACCTCTGACAACACCATAACATGAAGATACCCCTAGTGCTTCTATCATTCAAGTGTGGCTGCCATTGCTGTAACAGATGCCAAGTTATGCATCATAAGAGAGTCTTGCAGGTAAACTTTAACATTTGTGACGGACGACGGACGGACGACGGACGGACGGACGACGGACAGATGCCATTTGGATCCCTTAGTCTCGCCTTCACCTCCAGTGGGCGAGACAAAAAGTACAACGGGACCTACATGAAAGCAAGCTTGTTTGGCTGTAAGCCCCGAGTAATCAGTGTTTGTGAAAAAGAAACGGTGAACGGATAGAAGATAAGACCAGATGATGTAATGGTGTCAAATAAGAAAAAAAAAAAACTAAAATGTGAACCATTACTGTTACCGAGCTATCACTGGTTTCAGGAGTACAACATGATTTGCATAATCATAAAGCCTACTTTGGTATACACAATATAAACTGTTGTTGCATTACAACTATCGCCAAGATATGATCAGTAAGACACAAAAAGTAACATGTACAGCTATTAAGCCATTTGATGCCTGCCGTCAAGCTCTGTATAGAAAGTTAGAGCGAGGAAGAGGGAAAGAAGAAGAGAGGGAAATGAAGTAGAATGTGGAATAGCTGATGATGAATTTCCGAGAGTCTGACAGCAAGGCCCAAAATGGAATCTGCAGTGGGTTGACAAGAGTGTTTGATCGGACAATAACATACCACAATATTACATAAGACATTGCAATTACAGACAGTGTATTCAGTTTCTGCAAGATATGCACTCAATAAAGACTCTTTTAATTTGCGTTTAAAGTAATATAAAGACGAGCAGCTTGTTATTTCGGGGGAGAAGTCATTCCAGTATCTAGGGCCCGTATATATTATCGTTTTTTGAGCGAAAATTGTTCGAGTACGTGGAAGGTGAAATGCGTCACTTTGGCGTGTAGGATAATTATGAATCAAATAGTTTTTCCTGAACAGGCAAGTAAAAACATCCGGTAACTCCTTGGCAGAAGATTTATACATAAAATATGCCGACATTGTAACTAAATAAATCTGATGTTTTCAGTATCTTATTTTTGAAAAATAAATCATTCGTGTTTGACAAACATCCCAAATGGTTGATATTTCTGATGGCACGTTTTTGAACACGGGACAGTATATTAAAAAGATTTCTAGGTGCATTCCCCCAAACAAGAATACCATAATCAAGGTACGGAGTAATCAAAGTAGAATAAAGATTAAGCAGGATTTGACTTGGAAAAACACTCTTCAGTTTATTAAGAACACCCATATTTTTGGAAAGAATATTACTTTACTGACGTGGGATTTCCAAGACAAATCACTGTCAATAAAAAGCCCTAGAAACGTTATGCTACTAACTTGATTTAATTCAGTTTCATTAAACTTAATGTTACAAGGTTCCCATATAAGTATTTGAATTTGAATTTTCTTTCGCAAATGACAAAAAGTTAACAGAAAATTGTAAACAAAAATGTATAGTATCTTGGGATGTTTTGCATTCATGCATAGGTGATACCTTCATATTGCTACAACGTACATGTAAATCTACACATCATTAGCCATGCATTTAAAGGGGATTCAAGCATGGGTGATACCTTCATACTGCTATGTGTAAATCTGCACATCATTAGCCACGCATTTATTAAAAGGGAATGACGAGTAACTTATCAGTGGGTATCAGTGGGAATGCTGGGGGATGATTGTTCCAATGCTTGTGGGATACCACAAAAATTGGAAAAATCATCCCCCAGCATTCCCACCGATTCCCACTGATCATCTACTACTGAACACTAGCCATCTCCTTTAACAATAATTGGTGCTCTCTCTGTGAATTTATTTTTTCCAAGCACTAAACTGATTCTCAAAGACCCTCAATTGTTAACAGAAAATGTCATGTCCAAAACACCAATCTAAAGTTACAACTGTAGTGTCACCTGTACATGAGGTGTTGTACTGTTCCAATGGTGAAAGGTATTTAGTATGACTTCTCTTCTTCCACAACAGCAATAATGAGATTTTAACTTTGGAAAGCTTCATTACATAATATTGATTACCCGTACCCTAAAACCTGCTGCAAATTTTTTCCCTGAAAAATGGCAATTTTGGACCACTTATGCCTCGCTGGCAAGGATGGATTGACCACAGAAGTTTGTTATGCTACGGAGGGGGCCTCCTGATCTCGGTCGTAGATCGCGCAATCGCGCTGAAAATTGGCACACACATTGTCTATGATGTAATCTACAGTACCACGAAAATAATTTGTGTAAAAAAAAATATTTTAATGATAAATTATGCTTGCCTAATTTAATCAAAATGATACACAGAATCAGACAATTTGCAATAAATCACAAAATAAAGTGCGAAACAGGCACATTTTTTGAGTAAATATTATTTTTAGTGTCTGTAGCAAATGTACGAGAAAAACAAATAGTGCCATCATAAAAATTTCTGAAGTATTTTATTGTTTTATTTTGAATTTCTCATGTCTTTGTTTTCAACTTTATTTCTTTTATTGTTTTTTTTTTTTGATGAAATTTGTCCATGACATTGTTCTGGACAAGAAGTGATATAATTGTTTTTAATCAATAAAACCCCCCCAAAATCATGCTTTATGAAATTTGCCTGTAAGCACAGTTTGCATTGAAATTGTACAAAAATTAATGTTTTCGAGCAACATTTGGTCTGACATGCACGTACGCATTTATGCGCAACTTCGGAACCGCGCCCGGGCATTGCAAATTTGGTCTCAAAAGATGCGGGAGACTCAAAAGAAAAGTCATGAAACATCGCGCCGATAGCTTTTCGCGATAGTGATACATCACGCGGAACGTCGAGGGGAAGGCACCCCCTCCCCCCCCCCCCCCCCCCTCCCCCCCCCCCCAGCCTAGTTAGAGTTTAAAAAAAAAATGGAAGCTTTAAGGTGCATAGTCCTGTTGAGGGCACTGTTGATGATACTGCCAATCACTGTCAGCATTGATATGAAGATAGCCAAAGTTGAGCTGTCATCAAGAG
Organism: Diadema antillarum; assembly: GCF_040938485.1. Classification (NCBI taxonomy): domain Eukaryota; kingdom Metazoa; phylum Echinodermata; class Echinoidea; order Diadematoida; family Diadematidae; genus Diadema; species Diadema antillarum. The sequence continues at coordinate 3,333,848 of NW_027270919.1, read as the reverse complement.
TAAAGCGTGTAGGTGTTGTTAAGTAACGTTGCCTTTGTTGTCTTCTCTGCACATCACGCAGTCTGTAGCAATGCCAGGGTGCGTGCATATGTGCTTCTTATTATGCCATCACAAAAGAAATTTGCTAAAGCTGTCATTCCCCTAAGCCTAATCATGAGCCGAACTGTGATTAGACCACTGACTACAGTGAATTGGACTTCTTCAGACTCGGGGAAGTGAGCCACAGCGTAAGAGCCAAAGAGGAGTCGATAACATATAGGTCTCTATAGGAAACTTGCGTCGTGCGTCCGCGTACACATTTGACAATGCACCTTTAATCTACGCAAAACTGAGACCTCAAGCTGGGGTCGCTGGGGTGACAAGACCTTGTATCTGCAAATTTGGTGAAAATGACTTTTTTGGATTAATGGTCAAATAATGGGTTAAGTGATGTCCTGTCCAAATCCTAACTGTCTTACTCCAAAAATGAAGCCACCACGGCATGTCACAGGAAAGATGATCCCATTCGTCACAGTTCTTTGCTGCCATGTTTTTTGGCTCTCCTGAACATTTGACATTTCGTAGATACGAGGTCTTGTTGCCCCAGCAAGCGACGATATGCAGATCACAAAGCCTATTCACATTTTAAGTATTGGAATTTATAAATAAATGCATTGTGGATTAACTTAGGGCCTGTTTTTTTATACCAAAATTCTTCCTATTAAAAATAAGACAAGAGACCCAGGGGTCTAGCGCTCACCTGAGTATTGCAAGTTCACCTTCCATGCATTATAGTAGACTCTTGCCTGGAACACTGGAAACTAGTCATGGGGGTAGTTTGGGAGCTGGGGCATGGTGTCCATTTGTATACTAGAAGCACTTGCAATCAAGCACATGTATCCCCCGACCCCATCTCCCATACTCCATCTGGATTACTTTTTAGGCCAGAATTTTGTATGATATGGCAACTGTTGTACACATAGGATACAATAAAATCCAAATAGGTGTAGGTGTATGGATTTGACTATGATTCATTTACATACCAAATTTGAAAAAAATCGGTCAAGAAACAAGGCAGGGTCTCACATACAAGCAGATCCTGTAAAATTTACCTTTTCATGTATAAAGACGGAACAAGCGAGGGCGCCACCACCAAAAACAATATGGGCATCTTTATTTCACTTTAATGCACCTTTTTGCCAAATTTGAAGAAAATCTGATAAGAAATGTGGCCCATAGAGCACACACAAGAAATGAGCATTGGCATCCAAAGTCGGAACACTGAGGGTGCCGTCACCACAAACTGTTGTGTCCTTCATGTAGAATGATCACCCATACTCCTCCCAAGCGAGTCTGAATAAAATCTGTTGGGTAACAAACAAGTTATTGCATAAATAAGCACTTTTGCAAATTTTGATATGATCAAGATGACCTTTGACCCTGTAAAAGGTGGAACGGTGAGGGCAGCATTATCAATAGGTATAGATGTATAGATTTGACTATGATACATTTACATTCCATATTTGAAAAAAATTGGTCAAGAAACACGGCCAGCGTCACACACACCAGCAGGCCCTTTAACAGTTACCTTTTCATGTGTAAAGACGGAACAAGCGAGGGCGCCATCACCAAAAACAATAGGCGTCTTCGTCTTACCATAATACACCTTCATACCAAATTTGAAGATGGTCGAAGAAGAACTGAAGCCAGTAGAGCGCTCACAAGCAGACCCTATTGAATTTACCTTTTCATGTTTAAAGACGGAACAAGCGAGGGCCTCATCAACAAAAACAATAGGCGTCTTCGTCTTATCATAATACACCTTCATGCCAAATTTGAAGACGATCGAAGAAGAACTGCAGCCAGTAGAGCGCTCACAAGCAGACCCTATTGAATTTACCTTTTCATGTATAAAGACGGAACAAGCGAGGGCGCCATCACCAAAAACAATAGGCATCTTTGTCTAACCATAATATACCTTCATGCCAAATTTGAAGACGATCGGAAAAGAAACAAGCTGATGGAGCGCTCACAAGGAAATCTCTGCGGCGGCAGCGGACGAGGCCAAATCCATAGTATCCTCCGAACTCTATTCTGGGGATACAATTATATCACACTGGTAAAAATATCTGCCAAGTACACTGTACTTTATAGAATATTGGACTGTGCAGTTTGAAAAAAAAAAAAAAAAAGACTTAAAGCTCTATCACTTATCCTGGTTTTAGAGAGGAACAATAATTGTAAATATTTCTTACTGTTGGGGGATATTGGGCCCCCTAGGGGCCCCCAAGGGGAGCTTGGTGACCTGTTGGGCAAATTGAGATCCTAATCCCCTGGCAGGCTACCTGCCAAGTTTGATGAATATTCATCAAGGGGTTTTCAATATGAAGATGTACAATCTAAGTCCCCATTTGGACCCATTCCACCCCACTGGGTTTGGGGGACAACCCTGATTCTGCTATAGACAAACTTGAAACAACAGTCTCATCAATCTGTACTGATTTATTGTATGCACTTAGCTTAATCACTTCTGGTTCTAGAGAAAATCTTTAAAGGACAAGTTCACCTTCATAAACATAAGGATTGAGAAAATGCAACAATATTAGTAGAACACATCAATGAAAGTTTGAGGAAAATTGGACAATCGATGCAGAAGTTATGAATTTTTTAAATTTTTGTGTTGGAACCGCTGGATGAGGAGACTACTACAGCTTGTGAGTCATATGCGTACAACAGTATAAAGAAAATGTAAAAGAAAATTCAACATATTTTCATTTTTTTCGCATAATAAAAGAGCACTTGACTTGCCTCTTTCTAAAGGCAGGGGGAATAATATTACCCATAACATTTGTCGGTAACAAGTCAGGGGAATGTGTACTTTTTTCAAAAGATGGAATTTTGTGAAATTCTCTTTATGTTTTCCTTATATTGTTGTACGCATGTGACATCTAAGTTATTCATACACTGCAGTAGTCTTCTCATCCAGCGGGTACTGCAAAAAAATTTTAAAAATTCATAACTTTTGAACGGATTGTCTGATTTTCCTCAAACTTTCAATGATGTGTTCTACTAATATTGCTACATTCTCTCAATCCTTATGTTTATGAAGGTGAACTTGTCCTTTAAAGATTCCTTACTGGAGGGGGTGGGTTGGGCCCCCCTGGGGGACCCCCAGGTAGAGCATGGTGCCAATATGATGGGTTTGAGATTCTATCCCCCTAAGGATGCTACTTGCCAAGTTTGGTGAAAATCCATCCTGGTATTTCCAAGAAAAAGATGAAAATGTACAATTCGGTCCCAATTCGGTCCCAATCTAGGCCCCCTGGGGCCCCCAGGAGAAGAATGGTGCCCATACGATGGGTTTGAGAATCTATCCCCCTAGGGATGCTACCTGCCAAGTTTAGTGAAAATTCATCATGGCATTTTCAAGAAAAAAATGAAAATGTACAATTTGGGCCCCATTAGGACCCCTCTTCACCCCATCCCCTGGGTCCCAAGGGGGGCACCCCTGATCCCGCCATGAAAAAACTTGAAACTACAGTCATCAATGTACTAACTCATAGTATTGACTAAGCTCTATCATTTCTGGTACTAGAGAAGAAGTTTTTTTAAGATTCCTTAATTTTAGGGGATTTGGGCCCCTTTTGGGGCCCTTCGGGTGGGGCATGGTGCCCATTTGAACAAATTGAGATCCTATCCCCCTTGGGATGTTACCTACCAAGTTTGGTGAAAATCGGTCATGGAGTTCTCAAGAAGAAGATGAAAATGTAAAAAATTTATGCACGACGGACGATGCATCACGGACGACGGACGAAGAGCGATTGCAACAGCTTAGGTGAGCTAAAAATAGAAGGTTTAATCTATGCAAAACTGAGACCTCAAGCTCTAGGTGATAAGTGAAAAAATATAGGGCATTTTTTTAATCTTTGTAACAGCAGGATTTGTCACTCTCTCAACTAATTTCAAATATTGTTATAAGCATCTTCACTATTACAATTCAGACATCCTTTGTCAAAATATCTACCTGCCACATGCTAAACAGCTCTTCACATAATGTAGAATTTTCATCGTTAACTTGACATATTTCTTGCCAGGTTTGCATTGCTAAAAAATAAAAATTCATCACCATCACAGTCACAGTAGTTGTCACGGCTGCTTGCTCGTACCTGGAGTTCTCCTGGCAGTGAAGATTCAACATTGACAATTGTATCAGTGGTATACATGGAACCTACCAGTGCCTCAAAGACTGTCAAACCATCAGCTTGGTTAGTTGGAAGTTGCTGCCTTCGTCATCACATGCCACTTTTATGGTTTGAGAATAATGCATGTTGGTTACATTCCTATCACCATCATTACCTGGTGGGGCAGGACTCTCTTGGGTGTGTCTGGATCCATGTCTTGTTAGGTGCTGTCTGAAATCTTCACTGCTTGTGAATGCTTCTCCACACTCCTCACACAGAGGTAGCTTGTAAGTCCTGACCACAACTTTTCTTTCCTTCTCCAGTTTTGGAATGGAGGAAGTTGAGCATGGGTTGGCATCATAGTCTTCTGCAACTGAGGATGGAAAGACATACATACATTGTATAGAATTAGAAGTTACTGGCACCATTCATGTATATGTTCATCATAGAGTCCATTCATTCAGTAATGGACTACACTTTTGGGGAGCGACAAGGTGAACTGTCTGTGGCAATAAATGCTTTACTAACTTATACTAGGTACAACTTTAAATCTGAGCATCTGAAATGAGAAGTTACTGGCACCATTCATGAAGATTAAAAGTACATAATTATTCAGATCACAAAGCCAATACACTTTACTATTGGAATATATCCCTGGGGAGTGGGTAAAAGAAGATATGAACTGTCCCTGGGAATAGTTGACACAATGTACACACACGTGGATGAAATAACAAGGCAAGTGCCATAATGTGTCTCACCCATTAACGTACAATTTCTTGTACGCGAATGGGATATAACAGATTAAAAAAAGAGATATAACAGATAAAAAGAGAAATAAAAAAGTGAAAATTTATGGCAAAAAAAAATGTGTCATGAAAACTTAACCTTGGGACCTTAAAGTATGTTGACCCCTGCCTGTGACCTTTGAACTTGTGGTGACCTTTGACCGTGCAATGACCATCCACTCCCCAGGGGATATCTACTATCCAAGTTTAGTCACAAATGGAGTTATGGATCAAAAGTTGTGACCCATAATACAAACACGCCATAAAAACTTAACATAGGGCTGTAAAAGTTTGTTGACCCCTGCTTGTGACTTTGACCTTGAGGTGATCATCCACTCCCCAAGGGACATCTACCATCCAAGTTTAGTCACAAATGGAGTCATGGATTAAAAGTTATGACCCATATTAGAAACGCGGCATAAAACACTTAACATTCGGCTCTAAAAGTTTGTTGACCCCTGCTTGTGACCTTTGATCTTGTAGTGATCATCCACTCCCCAAGGGACATCTACCTTCCAAGTTTCGTCACAAATATAGTTATGGATCAAAAGTTACGCCCCATAATAGAAACGCGCCATAAAAACTTAACATTCGGCTCCAAAAGTTTGTTGACCCCTGCTTGTGACCTTTGATCTTGTGGTGATGATCCACTCCCCAAGGGACATCTACCTTCCAAGTTTCGTCACAAATGGAGTTATGGATCAAAAGTTATGACCCATAATAGAAACGCGCCATAAAAACTTATCACTGGACTCTAAAAGTTTGTTGACCCCTGCTTGTGACCTTTGACCTTGTGGTGATCATCCACTCCCTACCGGACATCTACCATCCAAGTTTAGTCACAAATAAAAGTTATGGATCAAAAGTTATGACCCATAATAGAAACGCGCCATAAAAAATTTACATTGGGCTCTAAAAGTTCGTTGACCCCTGCCTGTGAGCTTTGACCTTCAGGTGACCTTCTTATACGGTAAATTGTGAAACTTTGTATGACCCCTCTTCCCTCGAAGTTTGATTGCAACTGAAGCCCAGAGTAAAGAGTTATTGAAGTTTTTGTAGCGTTACCGACGGACGGACGACGGACGGACGGACAACGGACAGACAGACAGACGACGGACGGACAGACGCAGCAGGCGATCCCTTAGTCTCCCTGCACCTCCGGTGGGCTCGACAAAAGAATGGTCAAGAAACAAGGCCAGCATAGCACCCACAAGAACACCCTGTTAAAGTTACCTTTTCATGTATAAAGATGGAACAAGTGAGGGCACCACCAGCAAAAACAATATAGGCGTCCTTCATTTTCCCATTTTACACCTTCATGCCAAATTTGAACATGATCGAAGAAGAACGGCAGCCAGTAAAGCGCTTGCAAGAAAATCTCTGCAGTGGACCCGGCTCAACGAGGCCAAATCCAAGTTGTCAAATTTCGCTCCCAAATGTGAACGTATGCTTAGGAAATGTGCAGGATAACGATGTTATTACAAGATATTCGATGGGTAACGACGAAAATGCGAAATATTAACCAAAAAGGTTCAGTCTCAGTACTTACCCGAACGGGGTCAGGCTAAACTCGGACTCAGGGATAACTCGGCTTCGCTTTGACGGCGGGATGAGTTATAATGGTTGTCCCTCTGATTGTACAGTGTTGTCCTATGGGAGCGGCAGGTATAAACTAGCGCTTCGTGTTCTGGCTACTATACTCGCAGTAATGGTCCAAGTTGTTACAACTCGCGCATCAAAAACCTCTTTTACGCGCATGCAAAATTAGTGTGCGCCTATCAAGCACCTTTAGAACAATCAAAGGCGCTTGATAAACAACAACAAAAACTCCAAAGACCGCGTGTCTCAGCAACTGAGGACCGCGCGCTGTCATTTTTGTTTTGTGTTGTACAGGATTATGTTAGCACACACTTTCCTGTCCATTCAGTTAGGCCTCATCATTTGGTATTATGCAGTGGCAAGTAGAATGTGGCGATCACTTACTGCGTGTGAATTGTCTGAAGTAGGGTCGAATTTTTCCCGAGACCGAGTCAGTCTGGAGCCTTCTAGAATAAAAGTCGGTTTTCCTACTATTATCATTTTTCTCAAAATACTCCAAACCGACTCATCATTCCGGCAAACCGCGTCAGCCAGGTAAGTTTCTTAGTGGACTCTTTCGATATATTGCAAGCAAAAATGAAATGGTGCTAGACGGGTTCTCAAGCACTTACTGAAACTTAGTTTTCACTTTAAGCCAATAGTTTGACAAAAACTGTGTCAGTTTGACAGAAATCACTTTACATGCACACTGTAGGCCACTTACCTGCATCAGTGATGTCTTCAATATAGACCACCTTCCACTGGGATGCATATTCTGCTGCTTCATTTTCGTCATCATCTTCTTCCTCCATCTCAATCCATGAGACTGCCATGTCCATCTATTGTATAGTGGAAGGGAGTCTGCAACTGAAAAAAAAAGCAAAGGGACTGAATCTGTGATCACATGCGATGAATTAGAGGTTTTACTGCACTGGACGTATGTGACAGGCATCACAAAATCAATAAAAAGCTGCACACCCCAATTTCATGTATAGTAGACTGTCCAAACAGTTGAGATCCTCTTTTCTCAGTACACTTTTCCACAGGGTGTGCCTTCTTCCCAATAAGTTGGCAAAGTCCCCTTTGAATTGTTTCACATAACTTTGAAGATTAGATACTCTTTCAGAATCTATTCTGAAACAAACATCTCGGTTTGGTGACTTTTCAGTTTCTGTTTCTGTTCTGGTTCCGTCCATATACCGAGAATTAACTGTACTACACCACAGAATGACCGTGGCGTGTATGTGCAGGGCAGGAAAAGTGTTTCACATTTGGAGTCTCTGCTTAAAGACTGTATTGGACGTAGATGTGACTGTTTCCTTGTCAAGCAGGTTCAAGTCCACTGCTGTCTTGTGGAAGAATGAGTACACACGGTATGTATATGTCTGTCTTGGTCAGTGTTCTTTGGATTCTTCTGCTGTTCCCTCTGCTCTGGTTGCTCTTCCCCCTCTGTTATCAACTTTAATGTAAGCGTTGGCGCGCAAGTCTATGCTATTTTCCACCAGTAACGCATAGGACATCACAAACAAATTTAAGCCATATACTTCAGTTAGGAATATTTATGAAAACTTAGGGTTCTACTTGTTTGGTTGTTTCTGGGAGATAGTAGGTATCTACACACAAAACAACAGAAATAATGAAAATTACTCATTCTGTAATTAACTCAAATGGTAATTTATTGTGCAGTAACACGTGGGACCAGAAAGAGGGCTCTTTTGTTTTCTTTCACTTTGTTTCTCAAATATTGTGAAAATACCTGTCACACTAAAAAATCCTTGTGAAACTACTGTAGAAATGTCGCTGTGGCGACTAATGTCTCCGCCATTTAAATGCATGATTCTCCCAATAGGTGTAAAGTACAATGTCTTCACAAAGTGTGATGACAGTTTCACATAACTGGCAAAATATTGAAATGACAGGTTTGTCAGAAATATCTTACATGTTCACTTTCCTTACACTGGGTTTGCTATAATTGTCTAAGAGTGCAGTTACACATATTTGGGGAATTGAGGATTTTTACTTGACTTCTGACCGACCCTTTTATAAATTTTTGCATCGAGTAATTCTCAAGGTATGAAGAAGTGAGTGTAATTACAGTACAAAATAGAATATATTTTTTTTTTTGCATTTAAACCTGGCCTTTGACCCTTAACCTTTGACCTTCGGGCTGGAAATTTCCCAGAGAATCTCCATTAGGTAATACATGCATATATTAAGTTTTAAAACTAATAATGCAAGCATTGCATATTATATACTAGTATATGAGGGAAATTGTAAAATTTTGAGGAGTTGACCTTTGACCCCTGACTATTAACCCATGACCCCTAAATTCCCTAGATAATCCCTGCCAGTCAGTACATGCTTACGTACCAAGTTCCATGAAAATATATCGAACCATTCGCGAGAAAAGTGAAATTGTAACATTTTCACCTAACTTTTGACCATTTGACCTTTGACCTTAAGACATGAAACTCTCTCTGGAGAATCTTTACACAGTAGTACATGTCTACACTAAGTTTCAAGAAAATATCTTTGGGCATTGCATAGATATGGGGGAAATAGCAACATTTTTAGCATTTGACCTTGACCTTTTGACCTTTGACCTCTTGCCAATGTCACTAAAATCTGCTCAACTAATTGTCCCATCATCCATCATCCTTGGACCAAGTTTGGTGAAAGCTGCTTCATCCAGTTTTGAGTTATCACGTAAACAGATAAATTTTAGGATTTGGCCTTGACCTTTGACCTCAGTCCGATTTCACTAAAAAACTAATCAAGTACAAAATTGTCCCACCACACATCATCCTCGGGCAAAGTTTGGTGAAATTTGCTCAATCCAGTCTTGAGTTATCGCATAAACAAATACAATTTCATGATTTGACCTTGACCTTTGACCTTTGGTCGATTTCACCCAAAACCTAATAAAGTAATTGCCCCATCATATTCTATACTTGGACCAAGTTTGGTAAAATTCCGGTCAATATTACTCAAGTTATCGCGTAAACGAATGCAGACGGACGTACAGACGTAAGTACGGACGGACGGACAACTCGAAAACATAATGCCTCCGGCACCACTTCGTGGCGGAGGCATAAAAACTTGTTACCGTACTAATATATTTACTTAAGGCAGAACATCATGTTTCATTAGTGTACAACAAGTACAATACATTCATTTCATTTTATGACTGGAAAAACAAAATAGGGTTAGTATCGCATTATTAGTTGACACTTTATTTGTTTAAAAAAGAAAAAGAAAAAGATTAAGACTGTGATTTATATGATATTGAAGGAAAAATTACGTCATCTCTTCAGTGAATGTCACAAAATATATTCACAATTAAGCAAAATATGGTGAAGACGTATGAAGTTATTAATTCTGTTTATTTCATTTCATTTGGATTGTTTTTGCTTTGCACAAAAATTTTTAAAATTTACTTCCAGCTCAGTAAAAGAATGGCAGGAATGTACAAGGCCAAAATAATAAATATTTTGAGTACTGCATCTCCAAATTCATTGTATTAATTCTATAAGGTCACCATGAAGCTTTCTACCATCAAACAGTTTACCAGTTAATCAACTTGTTTTTTAAATCGCCTTTAATAATATAATGGGTCTATTTCTTCCCTCTTTCAATGGCAGTTAACTTCTTAAATCAATGCTTGGGCCAACCTACAATAACCTGGGCTTGGAACGCTCCTTGTACACCGCTATTCTGTGGGAACACTTTGCGGTCAGGGTGGCTGCACTACCCTGCAGTAATTAAGGGCCTACCTAAAACATCTTTTAAATCACACTACAAGTGCAATGACCTCAATATTATGATAACCAAGGAACCCCCTCAACTCCCACTGCCCCCCCCCCCCCCAAAAAAAAGAAATAGAATAAAAAACAATTAAACAGGACTTAAATATGATCTGCATTATTGTCTCGTACCGGTACATACTATAAATAGGCCATAGACTCGGTCTCCACAGAGCATATCTCCAACGATCCGCGACGACCAGTGCAGTAGTTGTAGAAAAGTACTGTATTTTACACTGTGCAGACAAGTTTGCTATAGGAGAAGAACATAGTGAGGGGGTGCAAGGTTAACCAAGATCGCCGTCTGATCGGTCTGTATCTGGTCGGCAGGGATATGCTCCGCGGAGACTGGCTGTGTCTCACTTCATGGATCCCCTCACCTCGGAGGAGAGCGATAACAATAAAAGACTCTTCTGAACGGACGAATTTGTCCGTCTAGCCTAGGAGGTGCCTGCACTTCATGAGGGGCCCTAATTAGTGCAGTATGTATCAGTAAAATCTATGATACCTTAAACCTAAATTTACCTAACTATGACCAGCAGGGCTGCTGGTTGTAGTTAACTTAAACCCTGCTTTAATTGCTACTTAGCAGCACAGTTATGCAAGTGCACTGAACAAAAAGTATCATAGAGTTCTAGGCCCTATGCCTACAAGTTTTCAGGACTGTGACTGTGTTCAGGCCTGAAACTTGGCAGGGTTACCACAACCAAGCCATCTGTGGTGAAAACAGAGTCTGTTAGTGTTTCTTGGAAATCTTAAATCTAGGCCTAACATTGTTAGTAACAAGCGCACACTCACTTCAGTTTAGTTTTACAATTCAAATTAAATTACATGCTTTGCCTTTATGATAAAATTATAATTAATGCGAGGTGCGGGTCCTTAAAGGACCACACGTTGCTCTTCTGTGAGCTGGGCTAGTTCTAATAAATTTACGTAGTAGAGAGTTCCGTAATGTGATGAGAGTAGTAGAGAGCTGAGCTAACAATGTTGACAATGTCTGCCAAAAAGCTAATAACACCCTGGCCTTCCTGAGAAAAAAATCTGCACCTCAACTCACCGAAACTCAAAACCACAGCATACAGAACAAGGGACAGACCTCTAGTTGAATATGCCTCCCCCGTGTGGGATCCATCAACTGCAAGGAATATCAGCAAGATTGAGATGATCCAGCGGAGGGCAGCCAGATACACTCTAAACCGATACCGGAATACATCAAGTGTATCATCAATGCTGCGGGAGCTGGGATGGACATCACTACAACAGAGACGTGAACATCTCCGTCTTGTGATGTTCTACAACTTACAAGATCCACACCCAGCTTGTACCATTCAACTGTGAGGCTTTCATCACCAAATCCACCAGACCATCCAGAGGTGTGAACACCCAAGGCTAGTATTATAGCTACCTCATCCCTACCTCATCCCTCAATCCCGGACACAACAGCACCAAAACTCGTTCTTTCCTAGAACTGTAGTAGATCCTGGAATGCCCTCCCTGACGATGTTGTGACGGCCTCTTCAGTTAACGGCTAAGATTAAAAAAGTAAGAACGCCTTTCGTCTCCTGCTGACGGAAGGCAGCAACAGCTATTCTCGATTTCTAGATTCGAGGCAGTTTTTACTTGCACCCTGTAAATTATTGGCACATGTATGCACCTTACCCCTACGACACACACTATCATCAAGTTCTGCAAGAATCTTCAAGGTTGAAGGAAGCAGACTACTGACAAGAAGAAGAGGAAGAAGGAGAGTTCCGTTACCAGGTACTAGACCTAACAATTAATTAGTGAAATTATGTGATGATAACCCCCCACCTAGCACTGCCCCCCCCCCCCTCCCGCTAAAATTTTGGGGAAAAACAGAAATTTTGCCATTTTGGTATCACAGATGCTTTCACATCAATGTCTGTAGGGCCTACGTAGAAATAGCCTAACTGTTAGTGGCAGAAATAAAAAAAAACTGTAATTTTTAGGCCTAAATAATGACATTTAACGTTACAACAAGGGACATTTACTCACCAACTTTATTTCGCGTAGGTGGGACTAAGATTTGCGCTGCTACCGATTAGTCCTTATTTTTGTGCTACTTTACAGCCAATTCTTCCAAAAAAAAAGAAGCACCAGGTGTAGTTGAAAAAAAGATGAATTCTGATGTAGCGAAATACACAGTAGTAACGTTCAAAGACTGACGGCAGCGGCCCGGCATTGTCCTTGACGCGATGGATGGACGTCGTACAGTACTTTGCTGAGTTGTATCCGTGGTTTTGTATCTCATGCTGTGTACGTTTGCCAAAAAGAAAATCTCTTTGACGTTTGCACTGGTGTGTACGTATAGTCTGGCTTCCAGACCCTCTGCTAACTTTCTCAACTCAACTTTCTCCTTCGTCCGCGATTTCTTGAGCTAACACCCCCCCCCCCCCCCCCCCCCCACACACACACACACAAATAAATAAATAGAAATAAATAAAATAAAAATCAAATTACATTAGGTTAAATAAAAAGCACTTCAGTTCATCTTTCTCTTTCGAATTCCGGGTTTCTTCAGCTGACAAGCAAGCAAAAGAAAAAAAAAAAAGAACAGTAAAAAAGGGAGGGGTCTTCAGCGCAAAAGCATAAAGCTTACCGCACTCACACTTCAAGATCATGCTGCGTATCCAAGGCAACTACCCCAAGAGGACAATTACCCCCCCCCCCCCCCCCCCCCCCGGCTAAATATTGGTTAGTGGTAAGGTTAGAGTAAAGATTAGAGTTAGGTTTAGGGTTAAGAGTTTGGGTTAGGGTTAGGGTGAGGTTCAGGATTATAGGATTAGGGCCAGGGAAAGGGTCCGGGGTAATTGCCCTAGACCCCTATAGATCTATTTCTTTTGAGTGCCACTGACGTACTTACGGGTTTAAAAAAAAAAGAGAGAGAGAGAGAGAGAAAACAAGGTCAGGGTTAGTGTTAGGGTAACGTGGACCCGGGGCCCGTTTCATAAAAGTTCACCTGCCATTTTTACCCCTGCCATTTTTACCTCTGCCATTTTTACCCCTGCCATTTTTACCCCTGCCATTTACCCCTGCCATTCTTACCTCTGCCATTTTTACCTCTGCCATTTCTACCTCTGCCATTTTTACCTCTGCCATTTTTACCTCTGCCATTTTTGCCTCTGCCATTTTTGCCTCTGCCATTTTTACCCCTGCCATTTTTATATACCTCTGCCATTTTTACCCCTGCCATTTTTACCTCTGCCATTTTTACCTGGCACCGCTGCATTCACTCAATTCACATGATGATGTATAAGATTATGAAGGTGAACTTGTCCTTTAAAGCGTTCTACAATATATAGGACTTAATAAATTTATTTTTAGCTATGGCATTAGTCAATGTATGGCACTCAAATCTTATAATAGTGATATTCATCACCGAGTCTATTAGAAGTGCAAATCAAACTCGATCACAATGTTCCATTCCAATGCTCATACACAGAGACTCCAACCCAAAGTACCAGTCACAGTTGGTAATCTGTAGTTATAGCACATTGAAATTTGAAGAGTTTGTCTTAACAAGCAAGGAATTTTTAACAAGTAAAAATCTAAAAACAAATTTGTTTTGAAGGTCCTGTATTGGTACAACATGTACTCTTCTTATCTTCGACTGCCAATACTGTACAAAATGCGTCACGTAGTCTAAGTCTTATCGAGGATTTAAATCATGAAGAACTTATCTATAAGCTATATTGTATCTTGCAAAAAAATATCCCTATACAGCTAAGTGTGTCATGAACTTTCAACAACCATGGCACTGAATATATCTTGTAATTATGCAAAATGGATATAATTTTCATATCCGAAACTTCACTTCCATAATAAGTATGCATGGGTACAACCAGCCGGTCAAACAATAACTGAATATCTTCTGGAAGCCGCAACTTTCTAGATTTAACTATTAGACTATAGGCCCTATACGTTGCTCGTTTCGTTGATCAACTTGTTTAGCTTGAGCCTTTTTAAATTCATTTTTATAATCAAACACAACTTGAAGGTAAGTATATTCATCTACAACCTCTAAGATATTCTCATTCAACTTAAAGGGCTTAAATTTTCTAACTTTTTATCTGGAGAAAATCATTACTTTTGTTTTACTGACATTAACTTTAGTAGTAAACACAATTTGCAGCAATCACAGCATTGAGTGCAACTGCAATTTTTTCTCACTAGTTGCTAGGATTACATCAAGGAGAAGAGTCTTAGAACTACATCTATTCCTTTAACATGTACGGTCAACAAATTATTCGGCAAAAAAAAAATCAACACCATTTATGCGGAATTTACATATAATCTTGAAAATCATAATGTACATTTATGTAAATCCTGCCTGTTCTTTCCTGATCGAATGATTATATCATCAATATATATCATTATTTGAAGTAAATAATTTGCCAATGCAACTTAACAAAGATATACCACCATAGTTATTTGGGTCATTATCAGATCCATCATTTTGTGTAGATACGGCGTGTCATACAATTATCCATGCAATCCGTTGGAATGATTCCAGTATCCAAACTAAATTATATAACATGGTTGTATATCCCATTCACTAAAGACGCATTTCTGTTGTTATCTAAATCATTAAGCATCAAATCAAACCCATCAGATGCTTTATTTCTTAATTGTGTTACATGAGCAGTCACCTCTTCTACAGATATTCGATCGCCATAATCACGTTCAATGTGCATGATGGTAAGAGGAATTATGTCCTACATTCAGTATTTACAAAACTCGCCGGTTTCGATCTCGGCATACCACGGGCACTATTATTAATATCATTTAGACTTTTAAATGTTTCTGGAAAGTTCCCATGTCAATTGAACGCTTCTATGATTTCGCTTTTCTTGAGGGATTTTCGCAGTATATTCCAATACTCCTTAATTAAGATTTTCAGTCTTTAACGGATACCTAATTTTTCATGAGTGTCCTTAAAAGAACGTGTACTGTGCTTTCTTCAAGATTTTTCTTGTATGATCTGACATTTTCAAACTCATCCATACATCACGATTGAAACCATTACATTTACATTTCTTTTTTTTCCAATCTGATACTAGTAAATCGTTTCCTAAGTTTCTTACAATCATCGTCAAGCCATGGTTTATTATCCGAAGATTTTGCGAAATTATCTTTATTCTTTGTTACAGACCTTCGAACCATATTCGTGTTTGAGGCTGAAGTAAAGTACACCGTCTGTAATGAAACGAACAAAATTAATTATTATCACGGTTTGATTGACATATATAACTTCTCAATTCAATAGAGTCCATTCTGGCAGAGATGTCATCTTTGATGCTCTCATCGAGGGTGCAACAAAGAGTGTGTGGCATCAGGCAAAATGTTCTGATTGCTTGATCTGCAATACTTTCTCCTCGCCTAATGCAGTTCCATCATTTAGTTTCATCGTGTGATGGCACGATTAGAGCGCATACGTTTGGTTCGTATACTCCCGTCTCTTAAAAGCGAGTTCGACTTCCAGACCCGTCCATTAAGTTGCATTTCGTCAAAATGTTTCATTCATATGCTTCTCATGTTTATCTCCACAGGTTCAATCGCAGAAATCGGCAGTTGATGATGGAGACAGAAAAAAGAGAAGGTGAGAGAGCGAGAGAGATCGAGATAGAAAATAAGGAGAGGAGATTATTACGATTACGCCTTTTTTTTTCGTCATTTTTTTTCTTTTAGAATGTACCTCCCAAATTTACCACGCCCCATTCTATATTTACTCAACCTCCATCAAAATTATCGCCCTCTTATACAGTATAGCATGTCAACCTGTTTTCACACAATTTTAGCGGGGGGGGGGGTATATTGGACTCTTTCAATGAGCTGTACTGTGCAGTGTAGGCGGCTCAAACTAGCTAGAACACGGACAAGTCCGGAGGTTGTGGGATCGAGGCGCCGTAACGCCTTGCTCTTGTCACACGTACACGTACACACACTGACGTTCAACTTCAATCGACAGTATGTGCGCGCACTAAAATGATCTGCATGCGTCAATCTACTCGCCCACGGAAAATTAGACCAGCAAAGCTAGCTCTCAACAAAACGCTGTTACAAATTGCTGCGTACGTGATATGTTGCTACATGAGTGTCCCATCTTTTTGACAATATTATTGGCATATCAACCTAAAAAGTCTGTGAATGACGCTGTTCTCATTTATAGAGTTCGCTCAGCACACCGATAAACCAAGACTGTTGCGACAAGTTAAGGTTGGCGTCAAAGATTGTCCTCCGTCAAAGATTGTCGTCTGGCGACAATCTTTGACGAGGGCTGGCGGTAAAGATTGTCGCCCGCCCTCGGAGCACATTTTGCTGGGTAATATCGCTCTTGACATAGGCCTATAACCTAGTCATTGAAATACTATTAACACATACTAGTAACTTTAATATACAAGGCTACTTCCATGCAAACATGTAAAAAGCCATGGTGAGGTTTCAAGGAAGTGTGTATGTATGTATGTACGCGCGCACATGACAATTTAATGTCCGTTTGTGCGTGTGTGTGTTTGTGCGTGTGTGTGTTTGTGCGTGCGTGTGTGTGTTAATGGTGGGCGAATGTGTTTATTATGTCACCATATGTGTTTTGGCTGCGCGTGGCGAGGGATAAGCTGTTGTTGGCATAAACGTTATATTGTTTATTAGCAGCTTTGAGTTTGACGAGTTTGACGGATTTGTATATGAATTCGGAGTGGTGCTTAAGTTACGTGCGGGCGGATGCTGCTTTTATGCATACGATCCATTCATCTGGTATCAACATTGAGAAGTCGTTTCATCAGGAAGGAAGGTGGTATCGGTTCGGGTGTGTGTGTGTGTGGGGGGGGGGGGGGGTATGCATTTCGTTATTGCGAAGGTTCGTTATTCTGAAGGCTCTTTTAGTCCGAAGGTTCGTTATTCGAAAGGTTCGTTATTCCGAATTTCATTTTCGGATCAACGAACCTTCGGAATAACGCCACAAGCGTTCGAATTAACGAACCCTTTTTTTCATTTTCGGATTAACGAACCTCTAGGAATAGGGAATTGTGCGTTTCGGATAAATGATAGTTCGGAAAAAACGAACCTTCAGAATAACGAACAGCACCCGTGTGTGTGTGTGTATGTGTGTGGGTGTGTGTATGAGTGTGGATTGGTGGGTGTGGGATGATTTAGGTTTTGGTTAATCGGGGGTTGGGGATTTCATTTGAAGGACAGTTATAAATGGTATGACAGATTTTGGTAGGATTTGATATTTAGGATAGATCTAATGTATAGATTTGTTTCGGTGTGGGGGGTGGTCGGTTTTTTATGACTGATTTAATTCTATAGATTTGTACAATGTATTTGTGTTTTTTATGTATATGCCCTTGTAAGTAAGAAGGTGATGATCCAAACCAAACATATTCAAGGGATATAGGTTTGGAACATGGCAAAACTTTCTCGTGAAGAAATTGTTAATAGGGTTGATCTATAATCGAGTTATCGTATGTTGAAGTGAGATTTGTAGAATAAATTAACAAACGGATTTGTTTGTGTTTTGAATTGCATTTGTAACGTGTTTTTTTCTTCATGTTACATCCAGAATGGGTTGATTTTGAATGATTTGAATGAAATCAATAAATGTCAAGGAAAAGTGTTGAGGTGGTTTATTTGCATTATGACAGTTTTGTGAGGATTTGTTTGAGTGTTTGTTGGTGTTTGTTTACAATACGTATGAATTGGCGGTGTGCATTTATATGACAAAGAATAGTGATATGAAAGTTGTAGTTAAGACTGATGGATACGAAAAATACGACTACAGTGAAAAAATGAACAAAGACAGATTTAGGGTGGGTACCTCCCTCGTATGCCTTTACTCTCGGTCTCTCTCTCCTATAGCCCGCCTCACCGCTGAAATTGACACACCCATACTATATTTTGAAATCAAAGCTGCTGTGAACTCTATAATACGTGCTCATACAAGTTGAAGGCATTTTCATTGCCACAGTAGTGCCTGCTGCTCAAAAAAGTTTGTTCGCACAAACATCAAAACACAAACACCGGCAACAGATACACTTACGCAAACAGGCACGCGTATAACACACAGACAAACAAACCACTACCACTCAGCCACCACACATGCACAGTTTCTACATATTGTATTATTATACCCCAAACACACACACACGCACAGCTATACGCAAACGCATGTTATACAAACGTCACTTATTGTACGCACCTACAAATCACACACAGCACATACCATGCAGCCCCTAACACAAATACACACCCACACAGACGCATAATTAACTTACCAGTCATACCCATCTCACCAAAGCATAACATCGGAGCAACCACCCCGAGCCGGGGGCGACAAGCTTTGACGAAACAACTTTTTTTTTTGTTTGTTTGTTTTTTTTTTTGCCATAATTGCCGCCATCGAGGTCAAAAATTGGGAACTGCACAAGCGTCAAAGATTGTCGCCAGACGATAATCTTTGACGGGGCGACAATCTTTGACGCCAACTCCGTCATAGGGTGCATTTATCAACTCTTTTTCTCTTTGAAAGGCCTTTCGGAGAGCCTTTTCGAAAGCCGCAAATTTGTGGCTCTTCAAACAGGTTTCCTAAGCAGGTTTTCAGAAACCTGTTTGTAAAAGCCTTTTAAAGTTGATAAACGCAAAGCTGTTTAGAAACGGCTTTGTAGTATTGTACTCCAGTTACGAACAATACACGCCTTATGACCTCTTCTCCTCGGGTCGAATTGCGCAATGCAGCTGTGCAATGATAATGACAGGTCAGTTATCGTGTTCGCGAAGAGTTTATAAACGCAACTATTTTGGAAGCCGTTTCTGAAGGGCTGTGGAAAGGGCTTTGGAAAGGGCTTTGGAAAGGGCTTTGGAAAGCCGTTTAAACAGGGGAAAGTTGATAAACGCAGCCAAAGATTGTCGTCCCAAGCCGGGGTGACAATCCTTGGGTGCGTTTATCAACTCCTTTTCTCGGCAGAAACAGGTTTTCCAAACAGCTTTCAAGAATTTTTACGAGTTGATAAACGCAAAGCTGTTTTGAAAGCCCTTTCGGAAAGCCTTTTCGAAAGGGTGCGTTCATCAACTCTCCTTTTCTCTGCAGAAACAGGTTTTCCAAACAGCTTTCAAGGAATTTTTACGAGTTGATAAACGCAAAGCCCTTTCGGAAAGCCTTTTCGAAAGCCGCAAATTTGTGGCTTTCCAAACAGGTTTCCTAAAGAGGTTTTCAGAAACCTATTTGTAATTGCCTTTTGAAGGTGATAAACGCAAAGCTGTTTTGAAACGGCTTTGTAGTATTGTACTGCAGTTACGAACAATGCACGCCTAAATGACCTCTTCTCCTCGGGTCGAATTGCGCAATGCAGCTGTGCAGTGACAGGCCAGTTATCGTGCTCGCGGAGAGAGTTTTGTCTACGCAACTATTTTGGAAGCCGTTTCCAAAGGGCTTTGGAAAGGGCTTTTGAAAGCCGTTTAAACAGGGGAAAGTTGATAAACGCAGCCTGAAGTCTCATCCCGCCACTCAGAAATATTTGAAGTATGTGCGAAACTGGAGCTGCCTCACAGATAGGAAGACAATACTATTTTCATGGCATTGCATCATGACTCGTCACTCTCAAAGGAAGATATGTCTTTATGATGGTAATTGCTTTTCGCCGTCCCTTCTTACAAAAAAAGCGGCACATTGATAGTATATACAGGGCTTTGGAAAGGGCTTTGGAAAGGGCTTTGGAAAGCCGTTTAAACAAGAGAAAGTTGATAAACACAGCCCTTGACGGGGCGCCAATCCTTGTCGCAACACACGACGCTATGCTTTATTTTGTAGACTTTTCCTCCGCATTCAATACTATGCAGACTCACATTCTTCCTCGGAAGCTGCGCCACATGAATGTACCGTCCTATCTGATCTTTTCTTTTGTAATCGGTCTCAAGTGAAGGTCCAAAATTGCTTTTCAGACCCTGCCGTTTTAAACACAGGTGCTCCACAAGGATGTGTTTTGTCGGCGTTACTGTTCATTCTGTACACGAACGACTGTAAATCAGCAAGGGAAAATGTTTTCATTTTGAAATGCATGTATGCAGATGACACTGTCATTTTAGGACTTATTGATGATGATGATGATGATGATGATGAATCTAGTTACCGGGCAGAGGTTGAACGTTTTACCTCTTGGTGTTACAAGAACTGTCTGCAGTTAAATTTCACCAAAACTATGGAGATTGTGTTTGATATTCGGAAAATGTCCCCACAGCCAAAATTCATAAATATTGGTGGTATATAGATATTGAGATAGTAAAGGGTTACAAATATCTAGGGACAACAGTGGACAGTCAATTTTCTTGGACTGAAGAGTGCAGATCTGTTATCTCAAAAGCCCGGACTCGTCATGTACTTTCTGAGAAAACTGAGATCACTACACATCGATAGAACTATTCTCAATCTTTTCTGTAAATCAGTGGTTGAACGTATTTTGTTTAACTGTGTCATCTGGTTCGGGGTTTGCAGGAAACAAGACTTCAAGAGAATGGAAGCTATAGTGAGACAGGCTAGCAAAATCACTGGGGAAAGTTACGACCTTACAACGGAATGTACAGATCGGCTCTTCAATATGGCAGATAAACTATGCTAAACGAGAATCACCCGCTACATGATTTTTTCGAATACCTACGATCAGGCAGAAGACTACGGTCTCTGAAATATCGTACAAATCGATATGCAGACTCCTTTGTTCCATACGCAATCAGGATGTGCAAAACAACCGCTGATTTTTGCATAAAGTGAACACTCTTAAAACATGAGTCAGAACTGACCCGGAACTGGGTCCATTGGGTCATACACCGTTCCGCGGGTCAGAAATGACAAGGAATGGGGTCAGATATGACCCATTCAAGTCATGAATTGGGTCAGGGTGACCCATTCGGGTCTTCATGACCAAATTCCAAGTCATTTTTGACCCGGAACGGTGTGTGACCCCAACGGACCCAGTTCCGGGTCAGTTCTGACTCGGAATTTTTTAGAGTGAAGGATGAGCTGTAGCTGGTTTGTGTATGAAGGCAGGCGGGGGGGGGGGGGGGTATTTTTGTACATTATTAAAAACACGCGAGAATTTTAAGTTTGTGATTTTTTTTTTTGGAACAAAATCATTTCTATGTGAAATAAGATTATGATTTAACCCTAGGCCGGGCTATTTAGGTAGATCATAGAGCGGGGGGGGGGGGGAGCTCCCAGGTCCCCCCTCCAGATCTCGACTGTCGAGCGCGCGATCGCGACGGAAATTGGCACACACATTGCCTATGATGTACTCTAAAGTACCACAAAGTTAAATTGAAAGAAAAAATAATCATTTATGCTAAATTATGTTAATTTATGCATAGTGATGCATGAAGTCAGACAATTTAGTATAAATTACTAAATAAGCTCAAAATGGGCACATTTTTTTGTGTAAATATTCTTTTAAGTGTCCTGAGCAAATATAGGAGAAAAATTGCGCTATCAGAAAAAGATTCTGAAGTATTTTGTTGTTTTAAAAATTTCTTATGTATTTCTTTGTTTTTTGGATTTTATCTTTTCATTGTTTTTTCGATGAAGCTTGTCCGCGACATTGTTCCGAGCAAGGAAATATATGTTATTAATTGATTATAATCAATAAACCCCCAAAATAATCATGCTTTTATGAAATTGGCCTGTAAGCACAGTTTGCATTGAAATTGTACACGAATTCACGTTTTTGAGCAATTTTTGGTCCGACATGCACGTACATATTTATGCGCAACTTCGGAACCACGCGCCCGGGCGTCGCAAATTTGGTGTCAAAAGATGCGGAAGACTCGAAAGAAAAAAGTCATGAAACGTCGCGGCGATTGCTTCTCGCGTTTAGTAGCGATACATCGCGCGGAACGTCGAGGGGGGGGGGGGGGCTCGGAGGCCCCCCCCCCCCCGGCCTAGTTAGGGTTAAGATTTTGGGTTGGATGTATATTTTGTTATGAAATTACCCGATGAGTTTATTTTGTGTCTCTGTGTTTAAGTTTAAAAATAAACATGGTTTTCATGGTATTTGAAATGAAGTATTAACAGAAATGTATCTTTTTATTTTTTATTGGAAATATCCCATGATCTATCACAGTATATTGGAAAAAGATATATTTGATTCCTAATGATGTAAATGTATGTATGGATTTTTTTTCTGTATGTTAATGTGCAATCAGATAATGGTTGTTCGACTGAGCGCATCAGGCGTGTCAGGGCATCAGTGAAAGGAAGCAAATTTTAGCTGTGTGTATGGGGGTTGTAAGGAATACGTGCAATATGTGTTTTAATTTATGGTTTATGATGTTGTGGTGGTCTGTATAAAGTAAGGTGTTTTAGAATTTGTGGTTATATATACTTTTTGCAGCAATTGACTCTTTCATAATTTTCTGTGTATGTACACAAATGTATCTATTTTTCCCTCTCTGCACGTTCAACACATGATAGTCTGTTGCTATGTATGTTTAGTTCCCTGTATTTTTTTTTTAGTATTCATTTAGTGTTTTATATGCGATGTAATTTGTTATTTATGTGTTGTCGATGTGTTTATGAATCTGTGACAAAACCAAATTTCCATGCCATGTTTTTATACATAATTTGGACAATAAAGAAATGAAATGAAATTACAATCTGAATTACACGAACGTTAATTACATGTAAAATGTGTATGTTCGGTGATAGTATTGGCTGACGTGAGAATTCAGCTTTTGACTTGCGAGATACACTATACTTTGAAAAACAATTTTTGAAATGTTCAAAAGCATACAATTCTAAACGGAATTAAGTTTAATTGATGAAAATCAGTTTTGAACGATTGGTCGAGATGTTCAAAAAGAAAAGCAACATCGCACAGAGCGATCGTAAAGGCTAAAATGTGATGGGTCCTACCTGTTCCTTCTATTAGGATTGTTTGGTTTTTTGGATATCTCAGCCATTTCAAGACCAATATTTATCAAATAAACTTACCCAAAAAAATCTCTTAGAATATTACATGCTCTCTTAATATTTCATAGGTGTCTCTTCATCTAAAAAACATAAAATTGTTGTCCATATATATATATATATATATATATATATATATATATACATATATATATATATATATATATATATATATATATATATATATAACATATTAACATACTATATATAATAACACGTATTATACAAATCTATTGCAAATTATTTTAATATCGGAGGATTGAACAACCCCCATTGCTGTAGGTCCGGCATAGTAAGATTCGTGAGATTCATCGCTACCAGAATGACACTAAACTTCTGATCCTTCTTCACTCCCCTCATCAAATGGGACTTTTTCTTTTAAAGTAAAGTAGGCCTACACCATATGAATTCTAATAGCCTCGTGTAGAAAACCTTCAAATTACAATTGAACTCAAATGCTAATGATAAAATGAAGATATCCACTGATAAATTTTGTTACTGGTGATTAAGACATTTTGTTCAAAAAGTTCTTGATCTAGCGGAATACAGTGAGAAAACGGAGTGCATGCTGACTGCACATCAACTCCTGACTATAATGCAAGGCCGGCTTTAGCTTTTTGAGATGTGTTGCTCCCAAAATTACATCGTACACATATCATAACATTTTTGCATCTGCGAAATATTTCATCTTGATGCACATAAATTGAGGGACTAAGAAAAACAGGGTAATGTGAAGGGATAACAAATCAACAAAGAAAGATACACGAAGTCGAAGAAACTATACCATTGTAGTTACTAAAACGACGCTTACGGTTGTTCACAACCATGCTAAAAAAACAACTAGTTTTATCAAAAAGGATACTACTTGTACATCCAAAAAATCCTCAAATTATTATTTTTGGTAATACAGGATAAGAATGTAGATTTTTGAGGAAAATTTCTTTATCTCATTATGGGGTGTGCACTCCACTGGGACACAAAGTCATTAAATTGGAATTCTTATCAGCTTGTGAAATGAATATTCACTTCTTATCTCTTTATATACCATTGAAAGTAGATGAAGCATCTTCTGGAAACAAAAAAACAAACAAACTCACAAATCCAATGTAACTCAAGATAAACAATTTAGATAAATCCGTATTTATTACAAAATATTCACCTTGTTTGCACAAATGATACAACTGTCCTACGAGAACACGTAAAAAAAAAAAGAGGACAGCATTAATCTAGTCGTACACCTAACTGCCTATATAGGAGCGTAGCATATGAATATTCCTTGGGCCAAACGGAAGAGATTACACAAAACAAATCGCCAGACTTTTTGAAGAATTCCTTTCATTAGCAGGAAAAATGCATACAAGTGTATAAACAATGACGTAACATAAGATTTTAAGCATGTATAATGTACAGAATATACATGTTACATTAATGAAAGCTTTCAAGCGAAATAAATACATAAGGTGAAACCTGATGCTGAAATTTAGGGTATATATTATTGTATTGACCCTATGTTCATGCTAAAGTGAGATACTGGACATAATAGGGCTACATGAATTGAGGTCACCAACAAGCAAGAATTTACCACCAAAACCGTTCCTACAAGCAGTTTCAAATCGTTACAAATTCTAATTCTTTTGATAGGCACATTTTTTCTTTGTGCTAACTGAAGCATAACACAGCGGAATGTTTTTTATTTATATCTTCGAAAATGAAATCAAACTAATTCCCAACGAATAATTCTGAAGGTTACTCAACACAGGAAATGAATATAGACCATCGTGCAGGGAAAAGGTGTTTTTTAGCTCCACGTGCTCATTGACGCTTGACACCTTGAAGGAAATGCCACAGGATCACTGTACAGACACATCAGTTTTTAGCACAACAAAAATGCCATTAAGTTGATTCAAGTGTACAAAATCAAAGCACTATCTACTGCATAAATTCAATGATTTTTCTGTTTGTTTTATAATGAGTTCATCCAATTAAATGTCCTGAATTAACCAACATTGCGTGCCAAAGTCGTCGTTATAGCTTATCAAAACATCGATTCTATCCGTTTGAACAAATGTTCCATGCGAAAAATGTCCAAACTGCCATTCGGCAATTTTTACTCCGTTTTCACTCAACCGTGACATTTTGCCCACAAGTCATATGGTACGACAGGAAGCACATAAATTGTGCATTGCATGCCTTCTTATGCTGGCAATGTGAGGTATGTTCCGATAACCTTAAATCTAAGATACGAAATAATATGGCTTGTGAACTTCAAAAAGTGACCATTTTGCCTTGAAGGCGTGCTAACTGAAGCGTGACCCGACAATATACATACAGTGAATTCCACATGATAGCTAACTACAGCTACTTGCCCCTGTGCTGAGATTTCCTCTAAGGTTCCTGATTTAGAAATTACAGCGATTTGCTTTAGGGGGAACTTATTTTGTGTGTGTGTGTGTTTAGTGTTAAGACTGACTCATCGCTGTGATACACTTTTCAATGGAGCATGTTGAGAGAGACAGAGAAAAAAAAAAATCCCGTTCTATATTAATAGAGAACCACCACTGTCTTCGCAATTTTAGTGTTGAATACCAACATAAGTACACTTACAAAGAATAATAACATCCAAAATATCTTACATGTATATTCTACTTACAGTATATCATGGCAATATTCCAGACCATACACTTTCAAGATTAACATCCATTGGTCTCCTTTTGGCAAAAGTCTTCTTGTGGGGCAGATAAAAGATGTCTTTCTGTCCCGAAACAAATACACAGATATTTCATATAGTACATGTATGTACATGTATATAGCTCACCCAATCTGGAATGATCTAGGAGGTGCCTATTGACCGATTCTGTGACGCGCTATGTGTATTTTTGGCATGGGCACAGCCATAGTGGGTGTATCAGTCGACCCCCCCCCCCCCTCCGCACTCCCCTACCCCTCTCCCTACATTAGCACGCGCGCAGAATGAAAAACTGCTTTAGCCAATGGGCGTCTCGTACTGAGTGCGCGAATGCTTGCTAGTGCGCGAACCTTTGTTACAAATGCGTGATAAACATGTTGCCCTGGGGTGGGGGAGAGCAGGGGGGGGGGGTCGGCTGATACACCCACTATGGCTGCGCCCTGTGTCGTAAAATGTCTGCTGGCCTCAACGAACCCGAATCGGTCAATACATAGGCCTATTTTGCTGAGTGATGCACTGTACAGTGTATTTGAAGCCTAACATGATTGTTATAGTTATTTTTTAGGGATGAAGTACAAATGCAATTCCTACACTGTCCTTGTAGCCAAAATCTTCAAGTGATCCCTGAGGTCACTCGCAAAATGAGTGAAAATAAGCATTTTCACTCAAAATTCACCTTTTTTTGTATTCACTCGATTTTTTTTTTTTTTTTTTTAATAGAGATGTGCATCGAACATCGTCTTTGGATATTTCCAGGGATTACATCATGGACCTTGTGATTTCAGATTTGACTGTATTGCATGCATGAAGTGATTCCATTATACCGATTTATAATTGTTTGTATTGATTTATTGTGAACAATCATTACGAGTCTGTAACAGCAATATTACTGTTAATTAAACCGCTTGAACATCAACATATTGGTTCATTTGTGCGATCGTTTCCAGTGTGATTTTGGTCGTAACACAACAAATCAACCGAGAAAAATAGAAAATGTCAGGGAAACTAAATTAACTAGTTACTAAAACAACATATACGGATTGTTCATCACCCTCAAACTTGCATATAAGTCGAATCTAATTTGGAATGAAGAAATAGCTTCGACTTAGGGAAATTTTACTTGGGAATTAAAGTCAGTAGAATATAAAGAGAAGAGGACTTGAAAAAAACTTCGACTCAGGCCATTATTCGACTTATGCGCGGAAAACTTGAGCAGGGTTTTTTTTTTTTTTTGTCGAAAAGATGGTAAATCCACAAAACCCAAACTGTTCCTTTAAAAAGCAGAGTAAACGTACACGTAGATTTTTAAGGCAAATTTTCTTTATCTCGCCATGGGTATGATAAACTGCAATGTGACATAAAGTCACTGAATTGAAATGATTTGTAGCTTGGGGAAAAAAGAAGCTTTTTTCTCTTTATATGCCATTGAAAGTAGATGAAGTATCTTCTTGAAACAGACAAAAAAGTACGAATTAATACAATCCAATTACATTCAAGATAGACATATTTATTATAGATATACATGTATTCACCTTGTTTGTGCAAATGATACAGAGTATAAAAATACTGTCCCATGAGAACATTAAGAAAAATGACAAAAGAACTATAATAGTGTTACTCGAAGATTTTGGAGTGATCCCTGACGTCACTCCAAAATGAGTGAAAATGAGCATTTTCACTCAAAATTCACTCCAATTTCACTCGAAATTCACTCTTTTTTGTATTCACTCTTTTTAGAGTGAAAATTTTCACTCGATTTTTTTAGAGAGTACCATGGACATAACATTGATAAAAAAAGACACTTAATAGAGGTATAATGTACATAATTATATACATAGTGGTACATCAATGAAAGCTTTCAAGTGAAATCGATTTGAATCATACAACTTACCACGGACCAGGTTGAGACAAAGAAAATGCCCTAAGAAGACTACCACTGTCTTTGCTATTCCAGTGTTGTCTACCAACAGAAGTACACTGTACACTTAAATTTATCATTATATTATTCTAAATGTATACTAGTATATTCTACTGATATAATGGCGACAGACCATACACTTTTCAAGATCGATATCCAATGGTATTCTTTAGGCAAAACTCTTTAATTTGCCTAGTAAAGGCTACGAGTTCGTCTGCCTCAGAGTTTTGCCTGAGGCGGACAAAATATTTTCTCTGTCCCTATACATAAATAAACAAATATTTTAGATGAGTTCATGTATATTTCATAATATGATCATAATGTTGATATGACCTCTTAATTTGCATGATCATGTAAATTAATGAAACGTAGTATAGCAATTTACCATCAGACGATATAATCACAACCATGTCATTCAGTAAATAAATTTAAAAACATGTAGTCACCAGACAGTCAAACAGCAGACATCTGCGAGCAACGTTTTTCTTTTTCCATCACTTTGTGTTCATTGTCCCGATTGCAACGAGTGGTAATGTAAAAAAGTGGACGGGAATGGTTCGCATACTAGGCAAAATAAAAAACTAAAACCACCCCCCCCCCCCCACCAAAAAAAAACAAAACACAACAACACCAACACACAAACATAAACACACACAAAAAAGACAAACAAATAGAAACAAAGCCAAAACAAAAACAAAAGAGGATTTGGGTTGTCTGTTAGTAGTCTCACAGTCTGTGTGTATATACGCGGCAAAACCAGCAAAGATACAAGTCCAATATCGAGAAAAGGTCGTTGCCGGTATAAGAGGGGAAAGGGAATAGTCACCACACATCACCTCAAAGTGTGTAATGAAATTCCTGGTACCTCATTCTACATGAGTATTGAAGTCGAAGAGAGATGCACGAGAGATGCTAATGAATTATCAGTTAAAGAAAATAAAAAAGAAATTCCAGATAACAAATAAAACTTTTAAAAGATATATAATTGCCACTGAAGTAGGCGAGGTTAGACAGACTGAAGACCACAAGAAGTGAATAAAGCGCTGTTTTATTAAAGGAAGGGGTTTCATGATCAGGGGTTGACTAGTAACTGATCAATGGGAATCAATGGGAATACTGGGGTATGATTGTGCCAATTCCTGTGGGATTCATTTAACAGTACATTATAATTATATTTTTGTTAACGGCTCGTTAAAGATCGCCGACACTGTACAGGCATGCAAACCTGGAAACATTGAACTGCACATTACTTGAATACGAGACAATTCTGAAGCAAGTAGTTTTCACACAAAAATAGATACATGTATATAATGTTATAATTATGATATGTTGCAAATGCAGCAGGTGTAGGTGTGCATCCATGGGACCATACACACACAGGTGTCAGTTGAGGTTCACCTTCCTTCGAAGCACTTTTAACACACTTTACAGCAAAATGGTTTCTCCTCAGTGTGCACCCTCATGTATATACTGAGTATTTTGAGAGATGAGATCGCAGACCTCTCCCGAGCAATCAACAATAAGCTCTACGTGTTGGAGGTGGTGGTGAACGAGGTCAAAGAAGGACAGACCGGAATCTTGAATTCGATCTCTTTTCTGAATGAGAAGCTTGAGAAAATGAAGGCAACAACGCAGAAACTGGAAAAAGAAAACATCAACCTAAACCAAAAGAATCTAGCCCTGCAGAAGCAGGTTGATGAGCTCAGCCAGAACGTTCTCGATTTCGACCAATACCACCGACGCGTCAATCTGGAAATCAGTGGAGTGCCGAAGAGGAAGGAGGAAGAACCAATGAAAATCGCCCTGCAAATCGCCCAAGTCGTCAGCTCAGCAGTCAAGGCTGACGACATAGACATCGCCCACCGAATCGGGAAATCGAAGGAAGGAGATCGACGACCTCGGCCTATCATCATCAGATTTTACAACCGCCGCCCTAGGAATGCCGTGTATGATGAAAGGGGGAAACTCAAGGACTTCATCATCAAGGACCTCGGATTCCAGGCAGAGATCGGATCTACATCAACGAGAATGTGATCAGCAGTACTCACGAGTTGCTGGGAGAAGTCAACAAGGCCAGGAGGAGTGCAGGCTACAAATTCCTTTGGACATATAACGGGAGAATCTAGGTGAAGAAGAATGAGACGGCCTTCCCGGTCATCATTCATGGAAAGGAAGACACGCGTCAGATTAAGTAAACCCTTTCTCTCTTATAATATCTTAAATCGCTAGATATTGTATTTGATACGGACGATGTTGAACTTGAAAGAAATGATTCTTTTCTGCAAAACACAAATAATAATTTTGATATAAATGTCAGCTCATCTCGATTATTTCCCAAAAATTGTAATTCTACCATTGACGAACTTATAGAGAAGTCATTATCTATTTCGCACGTAAATATACGATCACTATACAAGAACTTTGATTCTTTACAGGAATTGTACGACGAAAGTTTAGAAATAAGTTTACATTAATTGGATTATCTGAGATTTGGAACGTAATAGATATTGACCATTTCAAAATACCTGGCTTTAACTTAGAGATACAGTGCAGAGCAAAACAGAGAGGTGGTTGTGTGGATGCATATTATATCCATTCCTCCTTGAATTATTCACGAATTAATAATATATCTCTTGTCAATGCAGAATCTATTTGGCTTAAGTTGAATTTAATGAATAAAACTATCGTCATTGGAGTGGTGTACAGAAAACCTGGAACGAATTTTGAAGAATTTCAACTTGAACTCGAGTTTGTTTTACAAAACATGAATCTTGACAAGAAGCTAGCGATTATAATGGGAGATTTTAATGTTGATCTTATGAATAATGAAGACAAGGGTAGTGAGTTAATACGTCTTACAGAGTCATACCGCTTAGACCACTTCATAGAAACAGCAACAAGAAATACTAATACAACCTCAATGCTAATTGACCATATATATATACGAATATTTCGTCGTGTTGTATTCAGTCAGGATGTATTGAGGCTGGTATAACAGACCTTAGCAACTTTTAGCAATTTTAAACACCGTTGTTTTGAGAATTTGTTTATACAGTGTTCTGCTTTATACAGTTACCTTAATTTCCTATTTTATTTGCCTACTTTGTAATTCTGTCAATTTTCCCGGATATTAACAATGACTGGGGGACGGGGGGCTGGCGCCTTTAACATGTCATACCAATGTGTACACATGTTTGAAAACATTTCAGAGGTTTGGTTTTCATAAAAGATATATCTATACACTGCAAAGAAATTTAAATTGAAATAAGTTTATTGTTCCTTTTTCTTCTTGAATATGCTATTTGAATTGATTTAATAAGACGTTAGTAATGGTAATAATACACATACATGCCAAGTTTCATTAGGATACCTCAAAAGGTTTTTTAGTTACGCTTGCCACAAAATTCATTACGGACGGACGGATGGAGGGACGGACGGAAGGACAGACGGAAGGATGGACGGACGGAAGGACGGACGTACGGAAGGAGGGACGGACAACCCGAAAACATAATGCCTCCGGCACCACTTCGTGGTGGAGGCATAAAAAAACGGAGGCGCCATACCCAAGAGTCAACAAAGAGAATAGCCCTCAGAGGATTCAACTACATGAGCAAAAACGAACAAAGCTCCGCAATTTTCGCCATCGCTGCAACCTATTGACAGCTGTCATCAGTCAGGATCTTGTGAATCAACTCAGACAATGCTGACACTACATCAGATGAAGGTCATAGTGCTGAAGCGATTTTTTTTTCTCACGTCAGGGATGTAGTCCTCATACTGTAATAGCTCTGAAGGCTCTTCAAGTTCTAAGCATCCACCAACACCTGCCAAAAAAAAGAGAGGCCTCGTCCATGAAGGTCACACCTACTGTATTAGTGAGAGTCTACGTATAAAGCAAAATCTTGAAAAATAGTTTGAACACACTTTCAAACTACAAAAGCGTTTGAAGATTTCAGCAGCAAAATGAAGATACTTACAGATGTAGCTGCAACGCTGAAAGGGAACAAAATTTCTATCAAAAAAGTGGGCTTGAAGCAATGGATAAGACATGCGATATTCCCAGTGAACTGAAGGAGATTGTAAGAGGGGGTAAGAGGAGTGACAAGCCATCACGAGAGAAGTATCCATCAGCCCTCCGTGCATTTGCCATCACGCTCAACTTGTACTCAGCAAAGGCGTATTGGTATTTTCTAAAGACACTGACCTTCAACCTCCACATTCTCAGACATCCATAATTGGTATAGATGGCCAGCCTTGATTTAATGATGAGGCTTTTTGCACACTTACGCAGAAAGTGCAAGAGGCCAAAGATGCTGGTCGGGAACTGGTTTCCATCCTGACGCTCGAAATGACCATCAAGAAGCATGTCCAATGGGACGAAAAGATATTTCACGGCTATGTTGATATTGGTACAGAAACAGGGATGACACCACTCCATTGACATCTGAAGCATTAATCTTCATGGTTGCAGCGTTGAATGCCCCGTGAAAATTACCTGTTGGCTACTTCTTGATTCAGAGCTTCTCTGGAAAGGAAAGAGCGAACTTAGTACAGCAGCATCTCAAGAAACTGCATGCACATATAGTTGATGTTGGCGTTTGGATCTTATCCTCATGTGATGGCCTCACCTGCCGCATTATCATGTTTGAGATCCCAGTTACGAGGAATGAAACTTCCCGATATCCAATCTTCATTCACACATCTACAGGATGAATCACGGTATATCAGTGTCTTTCTAGACGTGTAAACTGAGAAACACACTCAGCGCCAATGAGCTGTGAAGGCGACGGGTGAGGATGAGACATCAGATGGCATGTATACATTATGAAAGAATCACACAAAATTTACGAAGAAGGCAGGAGACTAGGAAACAAGCTCTGCAACGCACACATCCAGTGGGAACATCAGACGATGAAAGTGAACCTTGCTGCCCAGACCCTCAGTCAAAGTGTTGTCGATACCATTGAATTCCTGAGGGCGCAAGACCTTCCACAATTTAGAGGATGTGAGGCCACAGTCCACTTCATCAGGACTCTGGACCGACTCTTTGACCTACTGAATTCAAGAACTGTTTGCTCGAGGTTCCAAAACACCACTCTATCCATCAAATATGCATGTCTGGCAACCATTTGATTTTCTGCAGAAATATACTCCCATCTACAAGAGGTCACAAATGCTGAGGGAAGAAAGATGTCATCAACCGCAAGACTCTCTTCCTTGGCTTTCTCACTGGAATAAGGAGTGCTGAATGCATGTACAGCCACCTTATACACCTGTAGTTCCTTGCAATTCCACCATTGAAATACCTCTACTTACACACACGATGAGCAAGGACCACATTGAGCTCTTCTGTGCGATCAGGTCGAGTGTTGGTTGCAATAATAATCATACCGCCAGACAGTCCATTTCAGCATACAAGAAGCTTCTGATCAGACATGAAACTCAGAGAATTGGTGACAAGTGGCAACTGCACAGTGCAAGACCTATCCTTTATATGTCTAGCAGCAATTCCCAAACTTCTGCAGACAGTAACAGTCATGAGAATGACATCCTTCCTCTCCGTAAATAATTATAATCTTCAAGAACCCCATTTGCCAGCAACCACGACTATTGCGATACCTCTAATCTCTACCATGCTTTTACCATGAATAAAAAAGCTGCTTTTCCATACATTTTAGAACGGAGTTCATTATGAATGTGAAATTTTTGGTTTAAAAAAAAAAGCTACTTGATTTCAAGAAAAGGCAATTTGTGACCCTGCACCTCAAAACAAACAAAAAGTCGCCAGACATGAATTTTTAGGTAAGACCATATTCTGAAAGAGCAGACTTTAAGCTTTAAAATGGTGTATAATTCAAATCAAATGGATTCTCCTATTGCCTATCTAAATATTGGAAAGAAAGCACAAACTCAGGAAAAGTGTGAACTGAGAAAAGAGGCTCTGAAGTACAGTGTCTATTCAAGCATTTAATCTTTACCAAACCGTGCTGGCTGTGCGATGAATGGGACAAAAAACAAGAAATAAACCACCAGAGTAACAACAATGAAGGGATTATCAGATAAAATTGAAATTAGGCATGCCTCATTAACACATTCTGTCCATAATTAATACCAACTTTCAAAGCAGTAGCACTATCCTTTCAAAGGTTATTAGAGTTGAAAGTGAAGAGTGTGGACAAGGTTTTTCAGAAATGAAAAAGGGATATTCTAAAGACACACCTAATCACACTATTCTACCAAAAATGTTCGAGATAAACTGCTAAAAAAACTCACTTTCCTGATCGTCTTATGATACCAAATTTTAGCATAATGTCAAAGAAGACCCGCTCTTTTAGAAAATATGAAAGAGTAAAGTTCGGCTGGGTTGACCCATTTCACTTACTTTCAGTCCTCACGCAAAATCAGTGTGTCCGACTTTATGTTCGTTTTGAGGTGCACAGTTACATTTTATGAATTAGAGCAGAAGTTGAATCATAAAAATTGTTTTATATATGTGATTAACTGTGGATGCAGAAATTAGTATGTCGAGATAATGTTACAATAATAGAGTTTCTGGGATATACTTGTATCTGAAGTGTACTTTCATCACAGGAATTGAATTTCATGTGGTGATATGATTTTGACAGCTAATTGTTCATACATTCTACACTTCTTTTCTACGTTCGTACATCTTGCTCTCTGTACAGCGATGTAACTAGACACCAGGAGCTGAAATTTCAAATTTACTCATTTGAAAAAAAGGTATATATTTGGTTAGGTAAATGTTCAGAGTATATTTGGTTAGGTAAATGTTCAGAGTGTGAATCTGATTTTTCATTCCTTTTCACCTTCGAACAACCGAGTTACACCTCCTGTAACAGAGCTTCTTTTTATTTTGTCTACAGAAATTATGCCTCTTTAATACTTTTTTCATTTAACACTATCAAAAGCATGTTCCAGTATCTATAGATGTATCGTTTTTGTATTAGATCTTATTTTACACCCATTAAACCATATCAAGTTAGATAATGCATTTCTATGTGACGTGCTTGACTGTATTTTCGATTGAAAACACCCTCAAAATGTGTCACGCAAGTCAAAAAAATATGTCCATATTTTAGATATATAAATATATATATTACATTAAACAAATACATACTGCTACTGAACGTTTTCAACGTGCACTCTTCGGAGTAGAAACCGCACGTATGAAACAGGAAGCGCGAACATAGCAATATAAGCAAAACGAGCAAACCATTAAAGCGAAACAGTGCGTACGCTGATCTCGCGAGCAAACCATTAAAGCGAAACAGTGTGTACGCTGATCAGCGTACGCACTGTTTCGCTTTAATGGTTTGCTCGTTTTGCTTATATTGTTATGTTCGCGCTTCCTGTTTCATACGTGCGGTTTCTACTCCGAAGAGTGCACGTCGAAAACGTTCAGTAGCAGTATGTATTTGTTTAAAGCAATTTTGAAGTTTTGTACCACTAAGCATCTCTTTATATATATATATATATTAATGGAATGTCAACATTTGCTGGGCCATACTGTTCAGCAGCTATGCAGACTGGGGAGGGGGTTCTAGATTTACTCAACATTCTGATTCCTCCAACTACTAACAGCTCCATCCCCTTCTTTTAAATGTGAACTTCCAGCTGTTCATGGATATGACAGATTTATGTCTTTTAGCCTTGCAAAGTCACTTTACTTCAGCCACATGAGCATCCATGTTGAAAAGTGGTAGAAGTATTGCGTGTTCTTCATCTTGTCTGCCTAAAGAAAGGAGAGTTGCAATTTTGACCAACACATTTTCTAGAGATTCCCTGCTGCAATTTTGCACACAGGTAAGAGCAAGTTTTGATTTTCTTTTCTTTTGAGTGCTTTCATTTCCAACTTATAATACAGACTGTACAATGTTCGTTTCAATAAGCTAGACAGAGTGGTCTATAACAGACATAGACACTGTACTACAATCTTACAATCTTTTGCATTTGTTATCATACCAACTGGCCATATATGTACAATGGATCTATGATATGAGTTGACCTCTTTTTTGTTTTATTGTTATTGTTTGCATCTTGTAACATTTAGTGTGATAGATAGCTCAGTAATGAGGAAAGCTTAATACATTGTATTCACTCAGTCAATAAGCCTATACAGTACATTCACTTTCGTGTTATTGTTTTTTATAATTGGCAATGACAAGCATATTTTTTAAACCAAGATTTAGTTATTTTGTTAGAATCCTAAAATGCCTCAAACAGCCAAGGAAAGGCAATGCAAACGTCGTGAACGATTCAAGGCAAGTGGGGAATATGAGACCTACAAGATGAAGAATTCAGGCTAAAGCAGAAAGTATCGCACAAAAAAAGAAAGAGGAAATATCAAAAAAAGAGCAAGGCAGACTAAGCCATTCTGCAAAAGGAAAAAAGAGAGAGGGACAAAAAGGGACAACAAAGACATCGCTTTCTGAAGAGGAAATTCATTTGAAACACTGCAGACGAAAATGATGCCTGAAACAGACACCCCCTTACACTATTCTTCCACTCCCACCCTCAACAAGGCTAGCAACAAGGCGAAATCCTCATTCATTAAGCGACCTGCATCAGAATTCCTAGTGTCCATGACGTGGCCCAAGAAAAACTCTCGGATCACACGATTGGCCATGGACACCATTGATGCAGTGAAAGATTACTACAGGCGTGATTACATCAGTCGAATTTCCCCAGGAAATAGAGATGTCGTTACCATTAGTGATGACAACGGGAAAACCAAGCTCTAGAAACGACACATGACTATGAGCATCAAGGAAACTTACGCTTCATTTAAGGAGGGATATCCAAATGTGAAGATTGGTGTGGGCAAGTTTGCTGAACTGCGACCGCATGATGTCAAATTAAGCTCTGAAACACCAGTCAATGTATGTAAGTGCACTTATCATCAAAATTTCATCATGGCTGTGGATGCTCTGCACAAGTACGTGCCAGATATCCCATTATACTCTGTTGCATTTCCTTCCTCATGCTTGGAGTCACCGGATGATGAAAAGTGCTGGTTTGGTGAATGTACTCACACCTCTTGTGGATTTTCATCTAAATATCCACTGCCAGAAGATCCAGAGGTGAGGAATAAGCGCACTCATCGGAAGAACTGGCAAGAAGTCAATGGCCGTCTTATCAACAAGGAAGTATCAGGAACTCTTCATGAACTGTACAACTACAGTATGTCAGCTCCAGTTCTGTAAAGTTCTTGGAGCACTGCTACATTAAGCGGCGACAGTCGGTGAGCTACGAAGAGGATAAGAATATGGCCTCAAGTCCTGCCTCGGATTTTGCTGTCCTCTAGATTGACTTCGCGGGAATTATACATGCTCTAGTCAAGACGAGGTCCAGTCTGTCCATTGGAATCAAGGGAAAATAACTCTGTACACATCGGTGATGTGGTTTCGGGAGAAAATAAAATCAGAGGTCATCATCAGTGATAAATGGCCCATGACAAAACAGCAGTTGTAGTCTTTTGTGGATCAGTGGATGAGCTTCTGTCAACAGTCAGCAGTGATGTGAAAGCAGTCAAAATATGGTCATATGGTCCTGCAAGCTAATTCAAGAACCGATTTTGTAATGAATGCCCTACCAATGCTCGCAGAGAAACACAACATTGACTTGGAATGGAATTTAAGTGCTACAAGTCATGGGAAAGGCCCAGTTGATGGCATTGAAGCAACCCTGAAACGCAGAGCTTCAGATTTGGTAAAGAATCGAAAGTGCTCTATCTACACTGCTGAAGAATTCTGTGATGTTGTGAAAGATTCAACCATTACGACCACACTCATCACAGCAAGGGAAGTTGAAGATCGGTCTGAGGCCTTGAACCTGCCTGGCATATTTGGAGTAGCTACACCACTTAAAGGCATATGATCTCTTCATTATGTCACCTACAAGAGTGGTCAGCTTCCCGCAAAAAAAGTTCACTTCACAGAGAAGCAGTGGTGATCTATCTGTCGTGGGTTTGTGGCTCGACCACTGCATTTAGTAGTTTCGGGGGTCCGGTTGTTCAAGCAGAGAGATTATACAGGCTATATGTTTGAGAGCTCCATCTGAGACACGAAGAAGACTTCTTCATGGGTATGGACGAAGTATAGTTCCATGTCAAGAAGAAAAGAGCGATTCTGAACAATATTGCTGGTGTTTAATAACTTTTAACGAAGTTCAGAGAAATGTTAATGGAGGGTTTAGGGTCGACACGCAAAACATGGTCCATCAAAACGAATGACATGATAAACACACAAAAAGGTGAATGTGTGTTTTACACACAACGTTACTGTTAAAACATACATTACAACAATGCGGAATTAAACACTCAATAATTGGCGGATAACAACTGATTATCTCCCTGGTACACTATTCTAATCCAGCTTGGGAGGAAGCTCTGAAATTCCAACTCCTTAAACAGTACGCAATAAATAAAAAAAACAAAACGAACCCCTTGTTTCCATTCATTTATGATCACTATACAGTAATTTGGGGGAGTTTTGTTAAACTAGAGAAACCGCTCCTAAGTTTCAAAAAATTGTAATTACTCATTATTTCCGATTCTACTTTTTGTGGAAGCATAATAGGCCTACGGAACACTGCAGATTGTCTTCCTTCACTATACGGGGTGGCCCAAAAAGAATGGAACACCGAAGATCTTTAATTTCAGCAATATTGTTGCAAATATATTATTATTTTGCATACTATTTGAAAGACCATTCTTTGTCCAATAGACTGACACCAAGTTCTTTAATTTTGGTTAATGCGTTATGATTTTAGGACCATTTTTGTCAACCCGTGCAATTTTCAAAATGTGATCATTTTGCACTCTGAGCGATACCGAAACCAGACACAATTCGGCTGGTCATAGAACCAGTAGCGTTCAGAGTGTGTAGAATGTGAGGCCAGACGTGTGATTGTCATTGTCCGCCCCACATTCCACACAATGTGAACGCTACTGGTTCTACGACAAGCCGAATTATTGTTGATTTCTGTGCCTCTGAGAGTGCAAAATGTTCACACTTTGAAAATTGCAAGGGTTGACAAAAATGGTCCTAAAATCATAACGCATTAACCAAAATTAAAGAACTTGGTGTCATTCTATTTGAAAATGAACGGCCTTTCTAATAATATGCAAAATAATGACATATTTGCGACAATATTTCTACAATTAAAGATCTTAGGCGTTCCGTTCTTTTTGGGTCACCCTGTATAGTATACGAAACCGTATACAAGGTTAGAGAAAAAAGACTGACAAAGAGCAATAGCTTTGTATACATAAGATACATTGTTAGTACATTGAACAAATCATGGGATCCGAGGACAAGGTGTACACTTATACATCCGTCGCTTATTGCCCGGGTTGTAAAGTATCATCATGAGTAATTACATGGACAAATCTGACTTTACACAACTCTGTACAGAACTTGAACTCTGATAGAAATGCACACGTACTACCAGCACATGAGACCTTTCACCAGGACAAGATGTCACCTGCCACAACCCAAGAGAATGAGGCCTCATGATGGAGGTACACCCAACATTGCTTAATTTGACCTCGTCTTAATCCTACAATAGCCAAAGTCGAAGGTTCTTTCAAGAGGATATTCATCCCTCATATTTATATTTAAATTTTCTCTCAGTTGAAGCTATTTTTTTCCTTGGGGAAATTCGTTCCATTGTAGATACTGTGTTTTTCCTTGGGGAAATCAGTCAATTGCATGGGGTTTCCCCAAAGTATCTACATTTTCATCAATAACTTAAAAACAAAACAAAAACACAAAATGATATTTTCCTGGAAAATTGGTAGCTATTGTAGATCGACTAAAATTCCACAATGAAGAAATTTTTCACAAGAGTATATTTTCCAGGGGCTTTGGCAAAAATATGAAATGGTGAATATCTCGGTTGTTTAGAAATGGAGCTGGATGTAGATACTGCGTTTTTCCTTGGGGGGGCAGATGTGGACAATCATCTTGTGCCTGTGTATGAATTTCCTACACACTTTGCACTGCTCCCTTTTAAAGAAGTACTTGGGTGTCTTCGACGGGGGCTTGCTTTCATGGTCTTTGTGTGCCATCACCCCATGTGATATTTCTCCTCCGACACCAAGCGCTGGGAAATCTAGCTCTTTTTTATCCTCTCCTGGTACGGCTTGTCCTTCTGAGGGCCTGCAAGGACCTGTGTTGGTTTTCTTCTCACCTCCAAGACACACTGTATTATTTGTAGCATGTGTGGAATTATGATGGGAAACGTCTGTGCACATTACATTCTGTACCTGGTCAGATTCTGCAGCACTAAATTTTCTCAGCAATTCACTTTGCTCAGGAGTGTTCACTCTGGACTCAGAATCCTCATCTTGTAGAACAGGGTCTTTGATTTCACCTGTTAAAACAACAACATGACACAAAACTCATTGTAGTGCAACTTCAAGAAACAAATGAATGTTTCTCTCTCTTCAAACAAAAATGATAATTAGTGTTCACACAATGTACATGTGCATCACAGTGTATCTTTTGTTTTTATTCTTAACTCTACTCATGTACATCCAAAGCAGTTCCCATAATGACTTCTTGCTTTGCTCAAAAGGTGTGTGAAAACAAACTTATATTGCTTTTACGCTTTTGATGAATACACTTCTGTATTCAATCCTCCTGCATACACGCAGCTTTATGTACATTAATGGAAATTTTGAATCATTTCTGTACATATTCCTAAGTCAATCAGGCACAATAACAAGTTCTACGAAAGATGCACAAAACACAGTGAAACCAATGGGAAACAGCTAGGCAGTTTTTGAAACAAATTAAATTCTCACATATTTCTTAAGAAAGAGCTTATTATTCAAAAGAAAAACAATTACAGTAAATATGACATCAAAATATGTGTAAAGTGATAAATCTACTGACTGACCGGAGGGGGAGGTCAAGGTCTGTGAACATGGACCCTGCTTGATTTCTTTGCTTCTATTTTTTCAATTTTTTCTTTTGTGTATACGTGTGCGTATGATGTACATAAGGAAACCATACTTTTCCATAAAAAATTACTTCATCACAAAGCAAAATGATGACAAAATTCTCAGTCTCCCTACCATAAAACTGCAGTCAATCACATCCTTCAGCAGAAAGCAGGGCCTACCTAAAAGCCTGTGATGCTATTAATTAAAAGTCATACCATATGCAGCTTGTGTTAAAAGCTATGTATATTACAGATTACCATTATGAGATACATTGTGAAGTCATGAAATTTGTCACCCTTTTGGGGTATACTACTCATATGCACATTGAGTATAAAATTCAATGTAGGTCAAAAGGAGCTTTAAATTTCTTACCCTTGAGAACTTCAGAGTTGTAAAATTTGGCTGGCCCTTTTTCAGCATGGATGAGCATGTGTTTCTTGAGTCTGTAAGGCGTTCCGCATGATTTCCAACAGATGTGGCAGACACAAAGGTTTTGAAACTGCATTAGCAAGCCACTCTGTCCATGTACATTCCCCTTTTTAGGAGCAGGTACACAACCTTGTTTGAAGATGTTGATCTTTCTTTGTGCCTCCAGATTCCTGTCACTTGCATTGCTTCTGGAACAGCAGTCACACTTCACATTTCCCAAGGCGGACATTTCTTTCAAATGCAGTTTTCGGTGACGCTTAAGATCCCACTTCTTGATAAAGGTCTTTGGGCACATTTCACACTTGTAGATCAATTGTCCACATGACACTTCTCCTGGATGTACTGCCCTCACATGCTTATTCAGGTCCCACTTTGTTGGGAAGTTCTCAGAACACCACTCACACTCATATATCTTTCTTCCCTCGTGCAGTCGCATGTGTCTTGTGAGATTGACAAAACGGCCTCTGCAAATATGGCAAAAGTCACTGCTTGTGGAAGACACGTTCCTGTGAGAACTAAAGTTGCATTCGTCTGAAGTGTCTGTTCTGTCACACACACTTTGGACCTTGTCCATTGGTCCAAGTGTACCAGCTGCAGACTGCATCTGATTGGGAGCCTCTGTTATCACACTTTCCTCAATCCTGACCGTGTCTTGGTTTCCACCGTCCAGAGCATCTTCTACATTTCAAATGAGACAAATCAAGAGCTCGCTATCATCATAAAATTAAACATCTGAGTGTCAGATCAAAATATACTTTTTTGTGCTTTTGAGGTACCGGATTTAAATCATTGACCCTGCATCTCGAAGCCACAAAAAGTTACAAGGTTTATTTCCAAGTATCAAGGTAAACCTGAAAATTGCCTTCTGGGTCAACTTGTAGCCTGTTGGTTTCCTTTTTAATATCAAATTCTTCCCAACAAAATTTAGTAGTTTTACTTGTAGGCCCACACTTGAACAAAAGTGCTGAACCTAATAAAAGATGTAACATTTAATTTTTTTATCGGGGGAAAAGGGTAGGACTTGTCATTCCTGCAAAACATTTTAAAATTACAATTAAAATGCAGATATTTACTTTATCAGAGTACATGTACATGTATCAGTATACCGTTCTGTCACATTTGGGAACAAACAGCTCGTCACATAGTTTTGTTCACTTCTTGTTTTGCCACCTTTGCATGGCCAGAATTTACCCCGTAAAACAGTGTCTGCAACACAAAGGGAAGTCTTTGCTCTCTCCATTGCCAACTCAGTTGTTATGACTGTTGTTATCGTTGATTGCTTGTGTCTGGAGGTTTTCTGGAGATGAGGCTCAACCTTGACAGTTACCTCAGAGGGATACTCTACTGTTTCAACAAAGACTACCGAGCCATCAGCTTGGTAACTGGAAAGGTGCCATCTTTGGATGACAGTTACCACTTCGTCATTTATTTATTTTGTTTACATTTTGTGGTAGGAGAATAATATCACATTTTCTTTAAACAGTTAAAATGCCTTCAGGCATTTCATAGAGACGGGGGGGGGGGGGGGGGGGGGGGGGTTGGCAGTGAAATTTGGGGACATTTGACCTTGACAACTGACCTGACACATCTGCATCCAAAGGTTGACTGGCACAACTTCACCCATATTTATATGCATGCCAAGTTTCATAACGATACCTCAAATGATTTTGAGTTACGCTGTCCACAAAATTGCTTTCAGACTGACGAAGGACAGACAACCCAAAAAACATAATGCCTCTAGCAAAACTTCGGTGGTGGAGGTATAAAAAGTCACACCATCTGCAGCTTGCATTAGAAGCCATATTACAGCTTTACCACATAGAGATACACTGTGTAGACATGCATCTTGTTTGTCGACCTTTACAGTATTGCTCATGTGTGTGTGTAGAATTGATACCAATAGGCCAAAATGGGTTCTAAATACTTCACAGCGAGACCTTTCTTACCTTTGAGAACTTCATAGATGCAAGATTTGGCTGGTCCTTTCTCAGCATGGATAAGCATGTGTTTCCTGAGTCTGTAAGGCGTTCCACATGATTTCCAACAAATGTAGCACACACAATGTTTTTGAAACTGCATTGGCAAGCCATTCTGTAGATGTACATTCCCCTTTTTGGGAGTACGTACACAACCTTGTTTGAAAATGTTGATCTTTCTGGGTGCTTCAAGAGTCCTGTCACTTGCATAGCTTCTGGAACAGCAGTCACACTTCACATTTCCGAAGGTTGACATAACCTTCGAGTGCAGTTTCCAGTGACGCTTAAGATCCCACTTCTT
Organism: Diadema antillarum; assembly: GCF_040938485.1. Lineage (NCBI taxonomy): Eukaryota > Metazoa > Echinodermata > Echinoidea > Diadematoida > Diadematidae > Diadema > Diadema antillarum. Next base: position 3,290,272 of record NW_027270919.1, on the reverse strand, counting down.
GACAAAGGTCTTTGGGCACATTTCACATTTGTAAATCAATTGTCCACATGAGACTTCTCCTGGGTGTACTACCCTCACATGCTTATTCAGGTCCCACTTTGTTGGGAAGTTCTCAGAACACCGCTCACACTCATATATCTTTCTTCCCTCGTGCAGTCGCATGTGTCTTGCGAGATTGACAAAACAGCCTCCACAAATATGGCACAAGCCACTGCTTGTGGAAGACACGTTCCTGTGAGAACTACAGTTGTGTTTGTCTGAAGTATCTGTTCTGTCACACATACTTTGGACCTTGTCCATTGGTCCAAGTGTACCAGCTGCAGACTGCATCTGACTTGAAACCTCTGTTATCACACTTTCCTCAATCTTGACCATGTCTTGGTTTCCACTGTCCAGATCACCTTCTACATTTCAAATGAGACACATCAAGAGGTCACTATCATCATACAACTAATCATTTGAGAGTAAGATCAAAATGTACGTTTTGTGCTTTCAAGATACTGGATTTGAATCATTGGCCCTGCATCTCAAAGGCATAAAAAGTTACATAAGGTTTATTTCCAAGTATCAAGGTAAACCTGCCAATTGCATTCTTTGTTGATTTCCTTTTTAATGTCAAATTCTTCCCAGCAAAATTCGATAGCTTTACTTGTAGGCCTAGACCCGAACAACATAAGTGCTGAAACTGATAAAATACGTATGACAGTTTTTTTTCTATCTAAGAAAAAGAAAGGATTTGTCATTCCCGAATAAATTTCAAATAACAACTAAAATGCAGAGATTTGCTTCATCAGAATACATGTACATACAGTATATCAGTATCTATCTTTCTGTCACATTGGGAATAATAGCTCATCTCACGACATATAGTTTTGTTCACTTGTTATTGTTTTGCCACCTTTGCACGGCCAGAAATTACCCCATAAAACAGTATCTGCAACACAAAGGGAAATCTTTGCTCTCTCACTTACCAACACAGTAGTAATAGTTGTTGTCATGGCTGATTGCTCATGTCTGGAGGTTTCCTGGAGATGGAGGTTCAACCTCGACACTTACCTCAGTGGGATACTCTAACTATTCAACTAAGACTGCCAAACCATCAGCTTGGTAACTTGGAATTTGCCATTTTTGGATGACAGTAACCATTTTGTATAAACTGTATTTTTGTAGTAGAATAATCTTATATTTGCTTGACAAAATTTCAAGAAAACAAGCTTCCAGAATTTCACATAAATATATGCGGCAGAAAAAGTGAAATTTAGGGCATTTAACCTTGACCATTGACCTTCGTCCTTATGCATCTATACCCAGAGTTGGACAGGCACAACTTCACCCACTCATACATATGGGTGCTACGTTTCATTAGGATACCTCAAAAAGTTTTTTAGTTTATACACTGTCCACAATATTGATTACAGATGGGTGGAAGTAATGACAGACAACCTGAAAACATAATGCCTCCAGGGACGTTTCTTGGTGGAGGCAAAAAAAAAGGTCTACCATCAACAGCTTGTATTAAAAGCCATATTAAAGCTTACCAAAGAGATACACTGTGTAGACATATATTTTTTGTAAGCCTTTTGGAATATACTGCTCATGTGTGAGTGTAGAATTCATACCAATAGGTCAAAAGGAGTCCTCATACTTCACAGCGAGACCTTACTTACCTTTGAGAACTTCAGAGTTGTAAGATTTGGCTGGCCCATTTTCAGCATGGATAAGCATGTGTTTCTTGAGTCTATAAGGTGTTCCACATGATTTCCAACAAATGTAGCAGACACAATGTTTATCAAACTGCTTTGGCAAGCCATTCTGTCCATGTACATTCCCCTTTATAGGAGCAGGTACACAACCTTGTTTCAAAATGTTGATCTTTCTGTGTGCTTCAAGATTCCTGTCACTTGCATTGCTTCTGGAACAGCAGTCACACTTCACATTTCCCATGGCTGACATAACCTTCGAGTGCAGTTTTCGGTGACGCTTAAGATTCCACTTCTTGGCAAAGGTCTTTGGGCACATTTCACATTTGTAAATCAATTGTCCACATGACATTTCTCCTGGATGTACTGCCCTCACATGCTTATTCAGGTCCCACTTTGTTGGGAAGTTCTCAAAACACCGCTCACACTCGTATATCTTTCTTCCCTCGTGCAGTCGCATGTGTCTTGCGAGATTGACAAAACAGCCTCCGCAAATATGGCACAAGTCACTGCTTGTGGAAGACACGTTCCTGTGAGAACTACAGTTGTATTCGTCTGAAGTATCTGTTCTGTCACACATACTTTGGACCTTGTCCATTGGCCCAAGTGTACCAGCTGCAGACTGCATCTGACTTGAAACCTCTGTTATCACACTTTCCTCAATCTTGACCGTGTCTTGGTTTCCACTGTCCAGATCATCTTCTACATTTCAAATGAGACACATCAAGAGGTCACTATCATCATACAATTAATCATTTGAGAGTAAGATCAATATATACGTTTTGTGCTTTCAAGATACTGGATTTGAATCATTGGCCCTGCATCTCAAAGGCATAGAAAGTTACATAAGATTTATTTCCAAGTATCAAGGTAAACCTGCAAATTGCATTCTTTGTTGATTTCCTTTTTAATGTCAAATTCTTCTCAGCAAAATTCGAGATAATAAACGGAAAGATGTTAACTCCGCAAATGCCATGGTCGTCAGCAGCACACCAGGGATCACCAGTGTTTCGGCCATTTAAGTGCTGTACACCTCCCCCTGGCTGGCCGGTGCTGCGTTGGGATCCCCTTGACAGCACCCCCATGGCATTTCAAAGAAAAAACAAAACAAAACAAAACAAAACAAAACAAAGCAAAACATCACAAAGCAAGACAAAAAAAAGGAAAACGCTTGGCATCAATCACCTCTCCTCACTCCAAAAACACTCTCTCTAAACCCCCTATTCCCACCACCACCCCCCCAAGCCTTCCCTACTATCCATGCAGATCCCGTCTCTGCTGCCCCACAAATTCTCCTGATCCACCTATTCCCATCCCTCTGACCCACCTCCTTACCAATCGTCCAGCATATCCCCTGCACCCCACCTCCACAGTATGCACCTCCGCTCTCCACCCCCTTTTCTCACACTCCTCCCTCAACTCAGCACACCTATCCAACTTTCTTTCCCTTGCCTCATCCATCCTTGTCTCCCATGGTACAGTCAGCTCCACCATTGCTAACCTGTGCACAGACCTAGCCACCAGCACCATGTCCGGCCGAAGGGCAGTTACTACCACCTCCTCTGGCACTGTACGGTTTTCCTCATCCACCCGCACCTCCCAATCATCCCCCGCTGCTAAGATCCCTCCACCATCATCCCTCTGACCCTTCCTTCTCACACTGCATCTCACCCCCTCCTTCACAAACCGGATTCCCCTCACCCTAGGAGGCCCATTCTTCTTCCTTGCCTCCACTGCCACCCTCGCCACCTCCGCCATCTCCTTCAACACCTGGTTGTGTCTCCATGTATAGGCCTGTAATAGACCTCCACATGCTGACAAATTTGTGCTCTAGTGAGCCCTTCGCCTTGTTGCAAACCCTGCATCCACCATCCTCCACAATGCCCCATCTCTGAAGATTTACTGGAGACAGCAAAACATCAAAGGTGGAACTGATCATGAAGCGCACAGCTCCAGAGGACATTGACCAAAGGTCATTCCATGACACCTTCCTCTGCTCCACCCCTTCCCATCGAGTCCATGCTCCCTGCACTCCCTGCTGTACAGCCTTGGCAAAGCGATACTCCTCCTCCTTCTCCTTAACCGCCTCCACCACCAACTCCCTCCTACCCTTCCTGCCTTGCTTGCTGTACCATCCAACACCCTGATGAAACCCGACCCCTTTCCGACCCACCTGAACCGCATCCTGCATCTCCTTCCACTTTGCCATTGCCACTGCCTCGTCCGCAGCCTCCTCCGCCCTCCACTTCCTCCCTGTGTGGATCGGTGGCCTAACTCCTGCTATTGCCTGGTCCTTTGACTCCCTCATCATCATCACTAGCCTAACCTTGCCAGCTTTAAACTCCTCCACCACTGACGTCATAGGCAATTGCAACCTGCCTGATCTGCAAAAGAATGCCAGATCTGTAAGCATTCCTGGAACGCCTAACCACTTCCGGTAGTACAAGTTTATCTTCTGCTGCATCCTCTCAACCCTGGACACTGCCACCTCGTACACCTGCAGTTGCCACATGATCCGTGGTAGCAAGCCAAACTGGCAGCACCACACCTTCGCATTCCCAGGGATGAGTGTCCTGTCCACCCTCTTCAACCACTCCACCACTTTCTCATAGATCTGAACTCCTCGGTGCCTGTCATTCAACTTGCCCTCATACCACCGCCCAAGGCTCTTCACCCCCTGCTCAGTGACCCGAGGGATATCTTCTCCCCCAATCTGAAATCTCCTTGCGACCACCTTCCCCTTCCGCACTGACACTGAGCGGCTCTTCTTGGCCTTGAACTTCATCAGTGTCCACGCCACCAACTCCTCTAACCTTTGGAGGCCATCTTTGACCTGGGTCTCGTTGCCAGACACGATTGTGAGATCATCCATGAAAGCCCTAATCGAATGCACAACCACATCTGCAGCCAGCATCAACCCTTCAATTCTCGGGGCCACACACCGGGTTAACACTTCCATCCCAAGGACAAACAGCAGTGGCGAGACTGGACACCCCATGGGGATGCCAATTTCTAGCGCTTGCCATTCTGTTGTGTAAGTCTGGGTCGTGAATCTCATCCTGAACTGACTGTAGTAGCTCTGCACCATCTCCCGGATCACCCTAGGGACCCAGAAAAACGCAAAAGCAAAGCTGAGATACCTGTGAGGAACTGATCCATATGCATTTGCAAGATCCAACCAGATGACATTCACATCCTCCTTCTCACGTTTGCACCTCTGAATTGACTCCCAAATCATCTGGACATGCTCCGTGCACCCAGGAAAACCCGGGAGCCCTGCCTTCTGTATAGAGGTGTCCACAAACTTGTTCTTCATGACAAATTCTGACAACCGCCTCGCCAAGACACTAAAGAGGATCTTACCATCCACATTGAGAAGCGAAATCGGTCTAAACTGGCCAATGCCTTTGGCATCCCTCTCCTTTGGGATATATACCCCTTCTGCCACACACCAGCTGACTGGAACAATCCGCTCCCGCCATATCACCCTTAGGATCCGCCACAGCACCCTTCAGACACGAGGACAGTACTTGAACAGCTTGTAGGACAAGCCATTCAGCCCAGCTGCACTACCAGCTCGGGCCTTTTTAACCATGGCTTCAACCTCCCACAACTTCAACTCACTCAAGTCAAAGCTGACCTCTGGCTCCTGTGGCCTCAATAGCCCTGCCACCCCAGTAAAAGGCTCCTCTCTCCTTCCATCACAGTATGTGGCCTTCAGATGCCTCTCGAGCTCTTCCTTCGACACCTCCAAACTTCCTGAAACCCCTTCCTCAAACAACCTCTTTGTGAACCTGTGCAGATTCTTATAGAACTCCCTCCTCTCCCTCCTCCTCCTCCTCCGCTTCCTACACTGATATTCAGCCCTCCTAACATCCGCATACCTCTTCTTCAGGTCCTCATACAAGCCCTTCAGACTAGCCCTTTCTCCGTCTGCCTGCCTCCACCTACGCCGCAAGCTCTTCTTCTCCGCCCTCAATTGGGCCATCAACCACTGTCTCCTCGACCCTGACTTTCCAAAATCCCCCTCCACATTCCCCCCACCTCCACTACCCACAGGCTTTATCCCAAACTCTTCTGCACAAGCCCCATAACACAACCCCTCAAACATACGCATCTTCTTTTCAACACTCCCAGCCAATTCCACTTTCAAAACTCCCGCAAGCTTGATGTCAAAAAGCTCCCACTTATCACTTCTCACCGGTGGCCATGCAATCAGCTCCTTCCGCTCAAACACAGCATGTAGAGCATGCTGAGGGTCTCCGGCTCTGTGGTCTGAAACCTGACTGGGACCTCCCACTGTCTCACCCAGCTCAGTGCTGGTGCAGTCATGCCCTACTGCCACTCTTCCACAGCTCGTTCTTGCTCTGTGAACTGCCACACATCTCTTCCCCTTGAACCTCCTCCCGCATCCCACACACACACCCTCTTGATCTTTGTTGATTGTTGTGAGTCAAAGTACCCACCCTTTCAGAATCCAATATGGATTCTTATTCAGCACGACTCAATGCGAAAAAGCGGATGAGGCGGGCGAGCAGCCTTTCAGTCAAGTGGGCACACACTCACCAATAGGGGTGAAAACCCCTCCCACTGCCACCCCTCAGCCCTGGCGCACAGCCCTACGCCGCAAATGGGCCACACTTAAAACCGGTTTAATGTCAAATTCTTCCCAGCAAAATTTGATAGCTTTACTTGTAGGCCTAGACCTCAACAAAAGTACTGAAATTGATAAAATATGTATGACATTTATTTTTCTATCTGGGAAAAAGAAAGGATTTGTCATTCCCGAATAAATTTCAAATAACAAATAAAATGCAGAGATTTGCTTCATCAGAATACATGTACATACAGCATATCAGTATCTATCTTTCTGTCACATTGGGAATAATAGCTCATCTCACGACATATAGTTTTGTTCACTTGTTATTGTTTTGCCACCTTTGCACGGCCAGAAATTACCCCATAAAACAGTAACTGCAACACAAAGGGAAATCTTTGCTCTCTCCCTTACCAACACAGTAGTAATAGTTGTTGTCATGGCTGATTGCTCATGTCTGGAGGTTTCCTGGAGATGGAGGTTCAACCTCGACACTTACCTCAATGGGATACTCTACTGTTTCAAATAAGACTGCCAAACCATCAGCTTGGTAACTCGGAAGTTGCCATTTTTGGATGACAGTAACCATTTTGCATAAACTGTATTTTTATAATAGAATAATCTTATGTTTGCTTGAAACAGTTTCAAGAAAACAAACTTCCAGAATTTCACATAAATATATGCGGCAGAAAAAGTGAAATTTTGGGCATTTAACCTTTACCATTGACCTTTGTCCTTATGCATCTACACCCATAGTTGGACAGGCACAAATTCACCCACTCATACATGTGGGTGCCACATTTCATTAGGATACCTCAAAAAGTTTTTTAGTTTATACACTGTCCACAATACAGATGGGTGGAAGTAATGACAGACAACCTGAAAACATAATGCCTCCAGGGATGTTTCTTGGTGGAGGCAAAAAAAAAGGTCTACCATCAACAGCTTGTATGAAAAGCCATATTACAGCTTACCAAAGAGATACACTGTGTAGACATATATTTTTTGTAAGCCTTTTGGAATATACTGCTCATGTGTGAGTGTAGAATTCATACCAATAGGTCAAAAGGAGTCCTCATACTTCACAGCGAGACCTTACTTACCTTTGAGAACTTCAGAGTTGTAAGATTTGGCTGGCCCTTTTTCAGCATGGATAAGCATGTGTTTCTTGAGTCTATAAGGTGTTCCACATGATTTCCAACAAATGTAGCAGACACAATGTTTTTCAAACTGCTTTGGCAAGCCATTCTGTCCATGTACATTCCCCTTTTTAGGAGCAGGTACACAACCTTCTTTCAAAACATTGATCTTTCTGTGTACTTCAAGATTCCTGTCACTTGCATTGCTTCTGGAACAGCAGTCACACTTCACATTTCCCATGGTTGACATAACCTTCGAGTGCAGTTTTCGGTGACGCTTAAGATTCCACTTCTTGGCAAAGGTCTTTGGGCACATTTCACATTTGTAAATCAATTGTCCACACGACACTTCTCCTGGATGTACTGCCCTCACATGCTTATTCAGGTCCCACTTTGTTGGGAATTTCTCAGAACACCGCTCACACTTGTATATCTTTCTTCCCTCGTGCAGTCGCATGTGTCTTGCGAGATTGACAAAACGGCCTCCACAAATATGGCACAAGTCACTGCTTGTGGAAGACACGTTCCTGTGAGAACTACAGTTGTATTCGTCTGAAGTATCTGTTCTGTCACACATACTTTGGACCTTGGCCATTGGCCCAAGTGTACTAGCTGCAGACTGCATCTGACTTGAAACCTCTGTTATCACACTTTCCTCAATCTTGACCGTGTCTTGGTTTCCACTGTCCAGATCATCTTCTACATTTCAAATGAGACATATCAAGAGGTCACTATCATCATACAATTAATCATTTGAGAGTAAGATCAAAATATACGATTTGTGCTTTCAAGATACTGGATTTCAATCATTGGCCCTGCATCTCAAAGGCATAAAAAGTTACATAAGGTTTATTTCCAAGTATCAAGGTAAACCTGCAAATTGCATTCTTTGTTGATTTCCTGTTTAATGTCAAATTCTTCCCCGCAAAATTCGATAGCTTTACTTGTAGGCCTAGACCTCGACAAAAGTGCTGAAACTGATAAAATACGTATGACATTTATTTTTCTATCTGGGAAAAAGAAAGGATTTGTCATTCCCGAATAAATTTGAAATAACAATTAAAATGCAGAGATTTGCTTCATCAGAAAACATGTACATACAGTATATCAGTATCTATCTTTCTGTCACATTGGGAATAATAGCTCATCTCACGACATATAGTTTTGTTCACTTGTTATTGTTTTGCCACCTTTGCACGGCCAGAAATTACCCCATGAAACAGTATCTGCAACACAAAGGGAAATCTTTGCTCTCTCCCTTACCAACACAGTAGTAATAGTTGTTGTCATGGCTGATTGCTCATGTCTGGAGGTTTCCTGGAGATGGAGGTTCAACCTCGACACTTACCTCAATGGGATACTGTACTCTACTGTTTCAACTAAGACTGCCAAACCATCAGCTTGGTAACTTGGAATTTGCCATTTTTGGATGACAGTAACCATTTTGAATAAACTGTATTTTTGTAGTAGAATAATCTTATATTTGCTTGACAAAATTTCAAGAAAACAAGGTTCCAGAATTTCACATAAATATATGCGGCAGAAAAAGTGAAATTTAGGGCATTTAACCTTGACCACTGACCTTCGTCCTTATGCATCTATACCCAGAGTTGGACAGGCACAACTTCACCCACTCATACATATGGGTGCCACGTTTCATTACGATACCTCAAAAAGTTTTTTAGTTTATACACTGTCCACAATATTGATTACAGATGGGTGAAAGTAATGACAGACAACCTGAAAACATAAATGCCTCCAGGGACGTTTCTTGGTGGAGGCAAAAAAAAGGTCTACCATCAACAGCTTGTACTAAAAGCCATATTACAGCTTACCAAAGAGATACACTGTGTAGACATATTTTTTTTGTACGCCTTTTGGAATATACTGCTCATGTGTGAGTGTAGAATTCATACCAATAGGTCAAAAGGAGTCCTCATACTTCACAGCGAGACCTTACTTACCTTTGAGAACTTCAGAGTTGTAAGATTTGGCTGGCCCTTTTTCAGCATGGATAAGCATGTGTTTCTTGAGTCTATAAGGCGTTCCACATGATTTCCAACAAATGTAGCAGACACAATGTTTATCAAAATGCTTTGGCAAGCCATTCTGTCCATGTACATTCCCCTTTTTAGGAGCAGGTACACAACCTTGTTTCAAAATGTTGATATTTCTGTGTGCTTCAAGATTCCTGTCACTTGCATTGCTTCTGGAACAGCAGTCACACTTCACATTTCCCATGGTTGACATAACCTTCGAATGCAGATTTCGGTGACGCTTAAGATTCCACTTCTTGGCAAAGGTCTTTGGGCACATTTCACATTTGTAAATCAATTGTCCACATGACACTTCTCCTGGATGTACTGCCCTCACATGCTTATTCAGGTCCCACTTTGTTGGGAAGTTCTCAGAACACCGCTCACACTTGTATATCTTTCTTCCCTCGTGCAGTCGCATGTGTCTTGCGAGATTGACAAAACAGCCTCCGCAAATATGGCACAAGTCACTGCTTGTGGAAGACACGTTCTGGCTTGAACTACAGTTGTATTTGCCTGAAGTGTCTGTTCTGTCACACACACTTTGGACCTTGGCCATTGGTCCAAGTGTACCAGCTGCAGACTGCATCTGATTGGAAGCCTCTGTTATCACATTTTCCTCAATCTTGACCATGTGTTGGTTTCCACTGTCCAGACCATCTCCTACATTTCAAATGAGACAAATCAAGAGGTCACTATCATCATAAAATTAATCATCTGAGTGTAAGATCAAAATATACTTTTTTTGTGCTTTCGAGGTCCTGGATTTGAATCACTGACCCTGCCTCTCAAAGGCACAAAAAGTTACAAAGGTTTGTTTCCAAGTATCAAGGTATATCTTCTGGGTCAACTTGTAGCCTGTTGGTTTCCTTTTTAATATCAAATTCTTCTCAACAAATTTCAGTAGCCCTACTTGTAGGCCCACACTTGAACAACAGTGCTGAACCTAGCTGATAAAAGATGTACATGTATAACTTTTTTTTAAAAAATCTGAGAAAAGGATAGGATTTCTCATTCCTGCAAAACATTTTTAGATTACAATTAAAATGCAGAGGACTGGTTTATTTAATCAGAGTACATGCACATGTATCAGTATCTATCTTTCTGTCATATTTGGGAACGAACAGCTCCTCACATAATGTATAGTTTTTAGTTGTTTTGCCACCTTTGCATGGCCAGAAATTACCCCGTAGAACCGTGTTTCCAACACAAAAGAAAATCTTTGCTCTTTCCATTGCCAACTCAGTTGTTATAGCTGTTGCTATAGTTGATTGCTTGTGTCTGGAGGTTTCCTGGAGATGGAGGTTCAACCTTGACAGCTACCTCAATAGGATCCATACCCTACCATTTGAACAAAGAATGCCAAACCATCAGCTAGGTAAATTGGAAGGTGCCATTTTCGATGACAGTAACCACTTCATCATTTACAAATTGTACATTTTTGTAGTAGGAGAATAATTTTATGTTTGCTTCAAACAGTTTCCAGAAAACAAATTTTAAGAAAATACATTCAGGCATTTCGTAGAGACAAGGCAGGGGGACAGTGAATTTTGGGTGCCATTTCACCTTGACCTTTGACCTTACGCATCTGCATCCAAGGGTTGAATGGCACAACTTAATATACCCATTCATACATATGCATGCCAAGTTTCATAATGATACCTCAAATGATTTTGAGTTACGCTGTCCACAAAATTGCCTTCAGATGGACGGAAGGGCAGACAACCCCAAAAACATAATGCCTCCAGCGAAACTTTAGTGGTGGAGGTATAAAAAGTAACACCATCTGCTACTTGCATTAGCTCTTTATGTGCCACGTTCGCACGTCCAACTCAGTTGACGGCGTGCCAACTTCGCATATTCTGCTCAACAACAAAGCCGCCAAAACTGATCGATAAATCGCTAATCCCGCGGTACAATCAAAGCGTTTCTCGCGCTTTTGTTCCTCTCACATACGGCTTGCATTCTATGTGGTGATTGACTATCAAGCAGTGTTCCCAACTTAATTTGCGTGTACATTCTAAGTTTCTGTCGCTATTTAAAGTGCAAAAGTCATGCCTTTACAGTATTGTAGCAACTGGTAATTCAAAAGAAAAATTGAAAATAGAATTGTCATACATTGTATATTGAAGCAAAGTTTGGCATTCCTCTTTAACTTTGCTCACTATTATGTCCAGCTTAACAGAAATTTGTAGAAGTTATAGAAATTGGAAGAACAGAATTCTTTCTCAAAGCATGACTACCTTCGTGTCTCAGAATAACGTGGCACACAGGGGGTTTCCTCCATGGCAAATAAAGAGTTACAAGCCACATTACAGCTTACCACAAAGAGATACACTGTGTAGACATGCATCTCGTTTGTCGACCTTTAGAGTATTGCTCATGTGGGCAATTCCACGGTAACTAGGACACAGCTGCCAAAAATTCAAAATGATATTTGTTTGAAACACCATACATTTTCAGACAGTACTTGAGTTGAAGTTTTAAGAATCATTATGTTTTTCAATAAAAGCGGCCATTTTGATTTTCAAAATGGCTGCCAAAATATGCCTATAACTCAATGGTGAAAAGAGTGTATTGTCACATAACTTACTCTCTGTATATCCACTTTATTAGTACTCTAAACAACAATCTTTCATATGTATGCAGTTACCAGAGAAGTCTTTTACCACACGATAGAAAAAAAAGCTGGTAGCTTTAAAGAATTTGATAAAAACTGTTAATTACTTTGATAATGATGGATGTAACGTCAGTTACCAAAAACAAGGAATTTTAAAGTTTATTCATCAAAGGAAGTGAGCTGTATGATGTAACTTGGGATTTCTAATGTATACCCATATGCCTTTATTTTAATACCAGAAATAAGGATACTTGGCATACTGGAGAGTCAAAATGAACACTACAAAATGTGTAACGTCAGTTACCGAAACGTCATACATGAGTATGTAACGTCAGTTACCATGACAGTAATTATAACTGAGGCAAATTTTTTGACTTTTGGCCATTTCAATACATCTGGGAAGTCAACTTACAACAAAGAGCAGTAATCCCTTTCATAGGAAATGATGCCATTACCATGGTATGTCCATGGATATTTTTTTTTAATTTTATTTTATTTCTAAATTCATTTATTCATTCATTTACCATGATTATCTTTTTTTTTTGGGGGGGGGGGGGGGCTTGAGCTTTCGATTTTTGATTCAGCACAAGTTTAAGGTTAAATCATCTGGAAGTTTAGTTTGCCACATGCAGTATATATGCACTCAAATTAGTACATTCCCAGTCCTACAGGATGATAAAGCTACCAAAGTTTGTAGGCCTAATCAGTGACATGATTGCATGTTAACCACATTTTCTAAAAAAAACAAACAAACAAACAAACAAACTTCTGCACAGCTGTATACCAACAGTTTAACAATCTTCACCAATGTTTGCTTTTGCTGGCATTTTTCTTTTTTTTTCAGGAAGCTTAGTCAAGTTTCTACCTCAAGGCAAATGCACAAACAGATATTTCTTCTCTTGCACTTAAATGTGTGGTGTAGTTAACATGGCTCATCTTGTGTACGTCAGGCATGTACTCATTATTGTTTGAAACTTAACACTGATGTTGCTCAAAGTGAGAGAGGATTCTATAGGGTTTTAAAAAAAATTGTTCATACAGTGTGTATTTGTTGATTACTTTATTCTATTCATGCAGGGACATTTTGTAATACAACACATGATAATTATGAACAGGAAGAGTTTTTTATATTGATTTTAGTATTCTTTCGTTGCAAAGTCCGATTTCTTGGTATCTCGAATGGATTTGCAAGCCGTGATATATCAGTGAAAAGGAAAAGAAAAACAGTTAAATTACATCAAGCTAGGAATAAAACAATAATGCTCTTTTGACCAAAAAAGCATTTATTTTTCTTCTTCACAGAGAAATATGAAAAGTGCGACACTTTTCATTAAATCAATTGATGATGGAGATCATCAGGAGTAAAATAAAGAAAAGAAGGAGAAATATATCACAATAGATTTCATACATATTTATGCATATTTATGAGTTGATACATGTTTTTTTCCCCATGACCTGGAAGATATTTTGATATTTTTTTCAAGCACAAAAATATCCATGTTTTGTGTAGTACTACAAGGTATTATGGGTGGAGCACTCTATGTAGATAAAAACTTTCCTGTTCATTAAAAAACAAACAAACAAACAAACAAAAAAGCCCTTAGCCATGTCAATATATTCATACTTGGAACTGCTTAATCTATTAATGGCTCTGTGTAATCATAAATGTTGAATAAAAATTAAATCTTCAGACAAATGTCAAGAAATATCCTCTTGTGCATTTACATTATTTTTGCCCAACTGTGCTATGGCAGGGGGGGGGGGGGGGGTGCCCCCTAAGGGCCCACCCAATGTTATTTGTGTCTTTAGATTTTGTTTTAATTTGTTGCTGTAGTTGCCTGGGATTGTCACTGGTACATTGCAGCAGTATAATAACCTGTTAAATAAATTAGTTCTCTGTAAACCCCACGGCAAAGTATGTGTAACGTCAGTTACGTAATGTCAGTTACTGACATGTTTACCTTTAAGTTTTCATAGAACACACAGAAAATGGACTACTGTTTCATTTCATTGTGTATTTATGACTGATGAACCAAGGTATGACTCCATATCAACCAAATCATTCTGAATGGTCAGAATTATGAAATATCACATAGCTATTCCCAATCATGATTTTGCATGTGTAAACCCTATGGCAAATGTAAGCGTAACGTCAGTTACGTAACCTCATGAAATTGGCATGGTGGTAAAAGGAGACAACTAAAGTGCACATTATTTTGCACACCTGTTCCTAAGAACCTAGGTGTATTGCCATATTAAACACATAAAGGCTAAAAGTCAGGGACATGAGATATTTCCATTTACATCTACACCATAATTTCCCATGTCCTTTTTCCGTAACGTCAGTTACCGACACATTTTCACTTGCTATGTGATAAGAAATGCAGTTTGAGAGAAAAACTTTCCACCTATTTCTTCATTCTCATGAACTTATTCATCAATGCTAATTGCAAGCCCAAGGTGCTTTCATTCACAAAACTACAAGGTAAACAATTTCATGAAAATCCTTACGTGTAACGTCAGTTACCGTGGAATTGCCCATGTGTGAGTGTAGAATTGATGGTCAAAAGGAGTTCTAAATACTTCACAGCAAGACCTCTCTTACCTTTGAGAACTTCAGAGTTGTAAGATTTGGCTGGCCCTTTTTCAGCATGGATAAGCATGTGTTTCTTCAGCCTATAAGGCGTTCCACATGATTTCCAGCAAATTTGGCAGACACAATGTTTTGGAAACTGCATTGGCAAGCCATTCTGTCCATGTACATTCCCCGTTTTAGGAGGACGTACACAACCTTGTTTCAAAATGTTGATCTTTCTGTGTGCTTCAAGATTCCTGTCACTTGCATTGCTTCTGGAACAGCAGTCATACTTCACATTTCCCAAGGTTGACATAACCTTCAAGTGCAGTTTTCGGTGACGCCTAAGATCCCACTTCTTGGCAAAGGTCTTTGGGCACATTTCACACTTGTAGATCAATTGTCCACATGACACTTCTCCTGGATGTACTGCCCTCACATGCTTATTCAGGTCCCACTTTGTTGGGAAGTTCTCGGAACACCGCTCACACTCGTATATCTTTCTTCCCTCGTGCAGTCGCATGTGTCTCGAGAGATTGACAAAACGGCCTCCGCAAATATGGCACAAGTCACTGCTTGTGGAAGACAGGTTCCTGTGAGAACCAAAGTTGTATTCGTCTGAAGTATCTGTTCTGTCACGCACACTTTGGACCTTGGCCATTGGTCCAAGTGTACCAGCTGCAGACTGCATCTGACTTGAAGCGTCTGTTGTCACATTTTCCTCAACCTTGACCGCGTCTTGGTTTCCACTGCCCAGAGCACATTCTACATTTTAAATGAGACATACGTATAAAGAGGTTACTATCATCATACATTTTAGCACTTGAGTGTAAGATCAAAATATACTTTTTTTTGTTTGCTTTCAATGTACCAGATTTGAATCAGCGACCCTGCATCTCAAAGCCACAAAAAGTAACATAAGGTTTATCTTTAAGTATCAAGGTAAACCTAAAAATTGCACTCTGAGTCAACTTGTTGCCTGTTGGAATCCTTTGATCAAATTCTTCCAAGCAAATTTTGATAGCAATACTTGTAAGCCTACACTTTAATAAAAGTGCTGAAACTGCTAAAAGATGTATGAGACTTGAGTTTTTATCTGCGAAGAGGGTAGGATTTGTCATATTTGCACACCACTTTTAAATTGCCATTAGAATGCAGAGATTAAATTTATCAGAATATACATCTACATGTATCAGTATCTATCTTTCTGTCACATAATGGAAACAAACAGCTCTTCACATAATATAGTTTTGTTCACTTCTTATTGCTTTTCAACCTTCACATGGCCAGAAATTATCCCGTAAATCACTGTCTACAAGACAAAGGGAAATCTTTGCTCCCTCCATTACCAACACAGTAGTAATAGTTGTTGTAATGGTTTATTGCTTGTGTCTGGAGGTTTCCTGGAGATGGAGGTTCAACCTTGACAGTCACCTAAATGGAATACTCTACCATTTCAACAAAGACTGCCAAATCATCAGCTTGGCAACTTGGAAGTTGCCATTTCTGGAAGACAGCAACCATTTTGTCTTTAAAACAATTTTAACTGTATTATTGTCGTAGGAGGATTATCTATGTTTGCTTCAAACCGTTTCAAGAAACAAGTTTCGGCAAAATACCATCAGGCATTGCATAGATAAGGAGGGGGGAGGGGACATTTTTTGGACATTTGAGTTTGACCTTTGACCTTACACATCTGCACCCCAAAGTTTATTGGCACAACTTCACATTTTCATACAAACAGCGTATGCAGGCCAAGTTTCATTTAAAGGATACCTCAAACGATTTTAACTTACACTGTCCACAAAATTGACTTCGGACAGACAGAAAGATAGAAAACCCGAAAGCATGCCTCCAGCGACACTTAGTGTCGGAAGCATAAATAGTCATACCATCTAAAGCTTGTATTAAGGACGTTCCTCAGTTCAAGTCAAGTCCATGTCATTTTCTTCAAACTTTCCATACTGTAACTTTGACCCATCCGAAGCCCAAATATGTAAATAAAAACATGGGTTCATGGGCTTGTTTTTCTTCTACGAGACTAAGAATATGACTAATCTGCCGTCCTGTACCAAAATGATAGGGTTACAGGATCAAGACCATGATTGGCAACAAAATCTGCAATGACATACTTAAATCCCCATAATTCTTTCAAAATCCACATTATTTTCTCAAAATTTGCAAGAATTGCAGAAAACGGTACCAAAAACGAGAAGGTTTTAAAGTTAGGGTTTACACTCTCGTTCTTGACCAAGCAGCGTCCTCACACGGCAGAAAACACGGAAATCTCTCAAATCCTTCTCATCGACATTTTCTGTTAGGGGTGAGCTAAAGGACAAGGTTCATTAAACTTATGCTGTACATTCACAACCCATGTCATTTTCACGAACTTGACAAAATTGTAGAAGAAGGCTTACTAATTCCAGAAAAACAATAAAAAGTGGGGGTTCATGTGCTCGTTTGTGTGCTAGCAGTGCCCCCATGCGACATATACCATCATAAGTCCCCCAAATCTGCTCAGAAACCTATGCAGGGATGGCCTGACAGGGTGGGTTCATAAATCTTATGCTGTACATTCAAAACCCATGTCATTTTCACGAAACTTGACCAAATTGTAGACGAGGGCTTACTTATTCCAGAAAAACAATAAAAAGTGGGGATTCATGTGCATAGTTTTTGCGCTGGCAGCACCCCCGTATGATAGAAATCATCCTAGGATCCCGAAATCTGGTTATAAACCTATCGTGGGTGCCCTGATTATGTGGGGTTCAGGAATGTCATGCTGTACATTCAAAACCCATGTCGTCTTTACGAAACTTTATCAAATTGTAGAAGAAGGGTTACTTCATGCAGAACAATTCTAAAAATGGGGGGGGGGGGGGGGGGGGGGTTTCATGTGCTCGTTTTAGTGCTAGCAGAGCCTCTTTTACGACAGAAATCGTCGTAAGACCCCAAAATCTGGCCAGGAACCAATGCAGGGATATACCCTGCTAGGATGCATGAATCTCGTGCGGTTCACTCAAAACCCCATTTTCTTTTTTTCTTTGTTTTTTAAGTGTCACAATTGCAGTGATATGGTGAAAAAATATTCAGAAAGGACGGTCCATGTGCGTTTTTGTTATTATTTCCCTATACACAGCCATAATGATATTACGTGGACGCAAGCGTGGAAAACTCCACATTGACATGCTTGTTTGTTTGTTTGTTTTACCGAGTTGCTGTAACCATGTTCAGAAAGTGATATTGGAGGAAGAAGAATAGATGTAAGCAAATAGGAGTTTTGGCATTAGTCTGACTGTCCTCCAAAGGAAAAAACAAATCTTAATATAATGATGTTGATTGCAGATTACATGTGTTGGTTGTTGCAGTGGTTCGTAAAGTGCGTGTTGTAAACTATGGAGATGTACCTTGAGTACCCCCCAAAAGAAAAAAAAATAATTCTTTGATTCTCCTTTTGTTACACCAGATATGACAATCAAAAATTAATATCTGAATGGTGGAAGTGATAAATACATGTTTGGTAATACTTTCGTGACCTTTTATTTTGTTACCCAAAAAACAACAACAACAACAATATTTTGTATTAGTAATGACAAGTTTAGATCTAATTTTAAACAGAGATACTCAGATTGTTAGTTGTTAGACCTAAAGATGAAATGTGTGTCACATGTTTGTTTCGTTGTTGTTGTTGTTCCTGTTGTTGTTGTTTTTAACACCTTGTCCAGTACACTAGTAGTCCCCAACTAGGGCCTATATAGGCCCTAGGTATATCTTAGCACTCCACTTGACCATGTTGATGAACAGATAATGAACTGCATGTCACAGAACAGATCTATGGATTGAAAATGGAAACAGTTCAGTGCTGCTTCCAAGCTTCCCAATTCCGTTGATCAGTGTTGTGCTACCATGACCATGTATATGCGGCTCCGACCACTAAACTTTGTGTAGTACGCACAGATTGCGTACAGTCGGCACGCGAACCGAGCGCGGCCGCCCAGCGCGGCCGCGGTGGGGAGCTGTGGGGTATCCGTACGTACCACACTCTAGCTCGATCTACTAGCAGCTGCTTAGCTCAGTTACAAGAGTAGCTCAGCTCATCACTCATGCCTGCGCTTCTACGTTCTTTGTAACGTCACTGCCAACCTGGCAGCTAGGAGGCGCACAAACTCAACTGAGGAACGTCCTTAAAAGCCATATTACAGCTTACCATAAAGAGATACACTGTGTAGACAGGCATTTCGTTTGTCAGCCTTTTGGAATATACTGCTCAAGTGTGAGCGTAGAATTCATACCAATAGGTCAAAAGGAGTTCTAAATACTTCACAGCGAGACCTTTTTTACCTTTAAGAACTTCAGAGTTGTAAGATTTGGCTGGTCCCTTTTCAGCGTGGATAAGCATGTGTTTCTTGAGTCTGTAAGGCGTTCGGCATGACTTCCAGCAAATGTGGCAGACACAATGTTTTTGAAACTGCATTGGCAAGCCATTCTGTCCATGTACATTCCCCTTTTTAGGAGCAGGTACACAACCTTGTTTGAAGATGTTGATCTTTCTTTGTGTTTCGAGATTCCTGTCACTTGCATAGCTTCTGGAACAGCAGTCAACCTTCACATTTCCCAAGGCGGACATTTCTTTCAAATGCAGTTTTCGGTGATGCTTAAGATCCCACTTCTTGAGAAAGGTCTTTGGGAACATTTCACACTTGTAGATCAATTGTCCACATGACACTTCTCCTGGATGTACTGCCCTCACATGCTTATTCAGGTCCCACTTTGTTGGGAAGTTCTCATAACATCGCTCACACTTGTATATCTTTCTTCCCTCGTGCAGTCGCATGTGTCTCGAGAGATTGACAAAATGGCCGCTGCAAATATTGCACTCATCACTACCTGTGGAAGACACATTCCTGTGAGAACTACAGTTGTATTCGTCTGAAGTATCTGTTCTGTCACACACACTTAGGACCTTGTCCATTGGTCCAAGTGTACCAGCTGCAGACTGCATTTGACTTAAAGTCTCTGTCATCACACTTTCCTCAGTCTTGACTGTGTTTTGGTTTCCACTGCCCAGAACATCATCTACATTTTAAATGAGACATGAAGAGGTTACAATCATCATACAATTAGTCATTTGTGTGTAAAATTAAAATAGACGGATATATATTTTTTTGTGTGTGCTCTTGAGGCACCAAATCTGTATTATTGACCTGACATCGCGGTTTCACTAAAAAAAAAAGAAAAAGAAATGAAAATAAATAAAAAATACAAAGGTTCATCTCAAAGTACCACGATTAGAATGGGAGCTGCTGAAACATCGACGAAGAGTAGGCCGCATTACCGCATTCCACGAAGTGCTTGCGGGTCGGCTATCCATCCCAGTTCGAAAAGCCCTGCGTCTGGTCCGAAGGGTTCTCCGGAAATCATCAACTACGAAGCTTCATCCCAATTGCCACAACAACAAAAAAACTGCTATAAATACTCATTTATCCCAAGAACAATCACAGACTGGAACTCACTCCCATCGACAGTTTCCAACATCACAAACAAAGACTCCTTTAAAGCAGCAACCATACAGTACATCCAGGAACAAAGCAACTAGCCCCTACACTTCTCTCTCCGCTCAATTCAACACCAGTGCACCCCCTGTCCGGTTGGCCGCTACTAAGGGGTGTTGGACAGTACACAGGAAGAAGAATGATAATAGCAGCTGGGTCATCTCTTACCCTGTTTGTTTCCTATTATCAAAGTGTTCCAGCAAGATTCAGTAGCTTTACGTGTACACCTACAGTGTATACAAAAGTCCTGAAGCTGACATAAAAAACAATAACATATGACATTTCATTTCTTTATCTGGGAAAAACGTAAGATTTGTCACTCTTGCAATACATTTCAAATTGCCATTGAAATGCAGAGATTTACTTTATCAGAGTATATCTATCAGTATCTATCTTTCTGTCACATAATGGGTACAAACAGCTCTTCACACAATGTATAGTTTTGTTCATTTGTCATGGTTTTGCCTCCTTTGCATGGCCAGAAATTACCCTGTAAAACAGTGTCTGCAACAAAAAGGGAAATCTTTGCTTCTCCATTGCCAACTCAATTGTATAGTTGTTGTAATGGTTGATTGCTTGTGTTTGAAGGTTCCCTGGACACGGAGGTTCAACCTTGACAGTTACAATTGTACCTCAGTGGATACTCTAACTATTCAAATAAGACTGCCAAACCATCAGCTCGGTAACTTGGAAGTTGCCATCTTTGGATGACAGTTACTATTTTGTCATTTTACAATACATGTACATTACATTTGTGGAAGGAGATATTGTTTCTTAGATGTATTCCTCTCATCATCATCACCTAGTGGGGTGGGGCTGTCTTGAGTGTGTCTGGATCCATGTCTTGTCAGGTGCTGTCTGAAATCTTCACTGCTTGTGAAAGCTTCCCCACAATCTTCACACAAGGGAAGCTTGTAAGTCTTGACTAGGACTTCTCTCCCCATCTCCAGTTTTGGAATGGTGGAAGTTGAACATGGGTTGGTATCACATTCTTCTGCAACTGGGTGTAATAGACACATATTGTATGGAATTCAAAGTTATACTGGCACCATTCAGGAAGATGTATGTCATGAAGCCCAATCATTTCACAATCAGAATATACTTCTGGGAAGTGGATAAAAACAAAGGTGAACTTTATCAAGATACTGTAACTCTAATATATCTACAATTGCAACAAATGTACAATTTCAATACCCATGATTTCATTTTAAAACTTTACATGATTTAATTTTGAAATTATTAACAGTAATAGCAAAGGCAATCAAAGCTTGACACAAACGCTACAGTTTGACAGAAATTTCTCTATACCTGTGCCAGTGATGCCTTCCACAGAGACCTTCTTGCTCTGTGATGCATATTCTTCTTCTTTTTTGTCGTCATCTTCGACCTCCATCTTGATCCACGAGACTGCCATGTTGATCTGTTATGGCACGGAATCAACACCTGAAATGAAGCAAAAAGACCGAGTCTGCAATCATGTTAGTTAAATGAAAGAAAGGTTTTCCTGAAGGCAGCAGACACATCACTTTAATACAAGATAATTACATCATATTTAAGAGCTATAATTCAATATTCTTTGTCCACCTACCCTGTAAAGTCACATTCATTTAGTAGTACAATTTGTGCTGGAGTTCGACTATGAATGCAAAAATGATAAAAAAGTTTTAGGCCCCTAGGCTAGCCATTGGTGTACAATTACTTTGTATGCTTTTTATTGACAAAAATAGTTACCATGCCAATGTATTGTTCAACATTGAATAAATGTATATTTTGCTCACTGATAGTCACATGTGCTCTATCTCCAGTCGAGAGCTTAAAACCTACAGTAAGATAAATAAATCAGCAATTTCTATGCATTTCATTGAAAAATTATGCTGTTGCAATGGCAACATGTATGACAGTAATTAACAAACTAGAAATGTCGCTATGCCGACTGATGCCTCTGCCATAATGCATGTTTCTCCCAATAGGCATATATAATGTCTTCACAATGTGTGATCCATGGCAGTTTCACATAACTGGCAAAATATTGAAATTACAGGTTTGTCAGAAATGTCTTGAACTGGGTTTGCTATAATTTTCTAAGAGTGCAGGTACACATATTTGAGGAATTGAGAATTTTTACTTGAATTCTGCTAGACCTTTTTATAAGCTTATGCATTGAGTAATTTCCAAGGTATGAAGAAAGAGTGTAATGACAGTACAAAATAGATTTTTTTTTTTTTTGGGGGGGGGGGCATTGAAACCTGGCATTTGACCCTTAACCTTTGACCTTTGACCTTCTGGCTGGAAATTTCCCAGAGAATCTCCATTAGGTAATGCATGTATTAAGTTTTGAAACTAATAATGCAAGCATTGCATATACTAGTATGTGAAGGAAATAGTAAAATTTTGAGGAGTTGACCTTGACCTTTGACCCCTGATTATTGACCCATGACCCCTAAATTCCCTAGATAATCCCTGCCAGTAAGTACATGCGTATGTACCAAGTTCCTCGAAGATACATTGGACCATTTGCGAGAAAAGTGATATTGCAACATTTTCACCTAACCTTTGACCTTTTGACCTTTGACCTTATGACATGAAACTCTCTCTAGAGAATCTTTACACAGTATTACATGTCCACACTAATTTTCAAGAAAATACCTTTGGGCATTGCATAGATATGGGGGAAACTGCAACATTTGTAGCGTTTGACCTTGACCTTTTGACCTTTGACCTCTTGCCAATGTCACTAAAGTCTACTCAACTAATTGTCCCATCATACATCATCCTTGGACCAAGTTTGGTGAAAGCTGCTTCATCCAGTTTTGAGTTATCACGTTAACAGATAAATTTTAGGATTTGACCTTGATCTTTGACCTTTGACCTCTGTCCGATTTCACTGAAAAAACTAATCAAGTAACTGTCTTATTATACATCATCCTCCAACAAATTTTGGTGAAATTTGCTCCATCCAGTCTTGAGTTATCGCGTAAATGGTTACAATTGATCATGATTTGACCTTGACCTTTCACCTTTGACCTTTAGCCGATTTCACCCAAAATCTAATCAAATAATTGCCCCATCATACTACATACTTGGACCAAGTTTGGTAAAATTCCAGTAAATATTACTCAACTAATCGCGTAAACGAAAGCGGACGGACGGACGTACGGACGGACGGACAACCCGAAAACATAATGCCTCCGGCACCACTTCGTGGCGGAGGCATTAAAAAAAAGTTTGCACAACTATGTATCATACACGTAGGCATCACATGTGCCAAATTTCAAGTCAAATGCTCAAAAGCTGAGGGAGTTACATTTGTAGCTCAATTCACAATATCATTTTACGATTTTTATTCAAAATATGCTGTTATCACAGCAATATATTTTTCAACAATGACGAAAGGTAAATTTTGCACAGTGCTAAATTTAAAGTCAAATGCCTAAAACTGAGAGAGTTAGCGGAATTTTTGTATGATTTTCATTTAAAGTATGACTTTGGCATGGCAACACAATGTTTAACAACATTGACGAAAGATCTTTGTATTGCATAGTGGTCACTTAATTTCAAGCCAAATGCAAAAAGACTGATGGAGTTAACTACGGTACTGTAAATCAACACAATTTTTGTATTAACCAGATTTTCATTCAATATACAGTTACAAGGGCAATGCATACTTCAACAATGACAAAAGATTAACTTTGCACGTATGTACCACAGCAGTTATCCAAATGTCCATCAAATATGTAGCTAATTGCTAAAAGACAGAGAGAGTAAGCTCATCCACAATATTTTTGTAAACTTTTTCGTGAAAACTAGAATTATTACTGAAGGTGATTAATACCCCCGCCCTAGTGTTGCCTTATAGTATGTGATGTCATGAGGGCAATTGCGTTAATACCAAGTTTGTGCACAAGTTTGTCGAATTGGAAACAGAATAATTTTAGTTTACTGTACAATTACCAGGGGCGGATCCAGGAATTCTGTAAAGGGGGGGGGGGAGGGGGCGTGACTAATATTTCTGGTGCCACTTCCGGGTTTCATTGCAGTATTTTCTTTTTATTTTCTTTGTTTTTAACGAAAATTAAAGGGGGGGGGCGTGCGCCGGTTGCGCCCCCCTCTGGATCCGCCACTGATTACAGAGTTGACACTGAGTATAAAACTTACAGCAAACGGAAACATGCTTTTCCCCAGCATCACTACACTTAAAGACCATCATACACATCAAATTTGACCTTCATAGCTTGAATGGTTTATTTTGATACAAAAATGAGTGGTTACCATCGCAACACATTTTCCTTACACTAACACATTGGTGTCTTGCAAAACTACACCTCTAGATCATGATACAATTTGACTTTAATTGCTTGAATGATGGAAAAGTTTGATTCGATCTGCAAGGTTTTGGTAAAATTGTGGTTACCATGGCAACGGTTTGTGTGACAAACACAAAATTATGTGTTCCACATCTATACCTCAGGGTGATAATGCCTACCAAATTTGGTTTCAATTGCTTGAAAACCGTGTGAGAAGTTCACTACAAGATTTAAAAAAAAAACATGCAGTTACTATGGCAACGCATTGTCCGATACAAAAACAAAGGACATTTTGCAAATCTACACTTAAAGAGCATCACACACACCAAATTTCACCTTCATAGATTAAATGGTTCAATTTGATACAAAAATGAGTGGTTACCATGGCAACACATTTTTGTTATAATTATATTAACACATTGGTGTCTTGCATAACTACACCTCCCGATCATCATACATACTAAATTTGACCTTAATTGCTTGAATGATGAGGAAGTTATTCAATCCACAAGGTTTTGGTAAAATTATGGTTACCATGGCAACGCTTTGTCCAACAAACACAAAAATTATGTGTTCCACATCTATGCCTCAAGGCCATAATGAGTACCAAATTTGATTTCAATTGTTTCAAAACTGTGGAAGTTGTTCACTCCACAAGATTTCAAAGAAAACATGCGGCTACCATGGAAATGCTTTGTCAAGTACAAACACAAAGAGTGTACACTATAGATCATAGATACCAATTTTGAAATTGATTACTTAAATACTATGGAAGTTATTCAATCCACGAGGTTTTGGTCAAATCATGGTTACCATGGCAACGCACTGTCCGACAAAAACAAAAAACATGACTTGCACATCTATACCTCAATATCATTATTTACCCTAAGTTTCATTTAAATTGCTTCAAAACTGTAGGAGTTAACGACGCAAGATTTTGCAATAGACTGACCGACCGCCCGACCAACATCACGGTGATTCCTATATACCCCCTTGACACTAAGTGTGGCGGAGGTATAAAAATACTTTTAAAATGGCAGTGCAGAGTTCAACAATGACGAAAGATTAAGTTTGCAAACCCTGTTCAACATCAACAGATGAGTTCTGCAAATTTACATGCTGCAGCGGTCACATGTGGCAAAACTCAAAACAAATACTCAAAAACTCAGGGAGTTAAAGTTAACCCACATATTTTTGTATGATGGTATATTAAACTGCTGTTGCCATGGCAACATATTATATATTCATCACACACAAAAAGGCGTAGTGCACAACTACACATTACATTGATCACATATCCCAAATTTCAACTGAATTGCTATAAAACTGAGAGTAGTTTGATCAACATGTTATCAGATTTTATCAAAATTTGCTGCTGCCAAGGCAACACATTGTGCAATACTAACAAAAAGGTATCTTAAGCGGGGTTCCCACTATCGCGCGATCCATTGCGAACGCCACGATTGGACATTCGTAACTGATCGTGGAAAATTTGTTGAACTCGTCTAAAATTTCACGTTTGGATACGAGGTTATGCGAGTCAATACGTGTTGGTACGCTTGGATGCGATATGGTCACGATTGGTCTATTTCAAGCGATACGATCTGTCACGATCTGGTCTGCCGTTCAAATACGATCCGACAGGATTGTCCTGATTGAGTTCACGATTGGTACCGATCTAACATGGCCATTACGATCAGGATCCCCGATCTGGTACGTGCAGCAACGTACTGATACGTTCCAATACGAATACCGCGAACCAATACGGGCTGCTGAGATAAGATACGATATCTTTTACGATCGGGATCAGAAGCGATCCCCATTTAAGACGCGATTGGACCCGAATGGGAATATTATAGTCCGGCTGACGATAGATTTCATCGTTTCCCTTAAATTATGCAGAGTGATTAGGCCTATTAATTTTATCCACAACCATTGATGATGGCAAGGCTTGACAGGTTGACGATGATGACAACGTAACCTTTGCAGTATTGCTAATGACGATTATGTTATCAGAGAGAAAGCAGCACCCAGGCCAGCCATAACCTCAGATATTCCCTCGTCTAATATTAAATGTAAAGAAATTAATAGATTATTAAATCGACATGCTCACCCTCCCCCTCCCCTCACAAAAGAAAGAATGAAATAACGAACCCAAATACATAAGATCAGATGATTGCCCCTCTTCCCCAGAAAACAAAAAACAGCAAGACAAAATGACCTTTTCTCTCCAATACATGAAGAAAATAATTACATGATGAAATGGAAGCTAAGAAAGAGGATGGGATCATTTTGAATGCTATGTAACATAGTATTGTGTGTTATATACGCTCGATATAAGAAAGTTGGCCGAATGGATAGTATTGCTTATGTGTTCAATTTCATATTCGCAAAATATATGTATCATATGCCTTTTTATTTCAAAATCTCGTTATCTCATGGGTTATTAAAAGTTTGGTTTATTCGGCTTGATAGTGTTTTACTTAACAATGTTTAACATAACTGATACACACACGTACTGTAACAGAAAAGTGACTCCCTGATCAAAATGATGTCACTTTTTAACAGAAAAGGAGGTTTTACGCAAAATTATTTCGCAGGGGTATATTGCTACACTTATTGAATAACTAACTGTGAAAAGTAATAAGAGTGATCTTCATTGTCATAATCATACGAGTGATCTCACATCCACGACAATGGTCACTTTTACATTTGCAGTAATAATGAGAGTTAAAAATAACCATTTTCCTCTAAAATTATGCTCTACCAAACATACAAAAAAGACATTGAAAAGTGTCAAAATAGATGTAAAGGGGTCAAACGAAGGCTGATGAAACAACAACTCTTAATTACAATGCACAATACACAAACAGCAGGATACTGCACCCCCTCCAAAAAAAAATACTCTGTCATATACTTTTAAAAATTAACCATTTGCCTTTGATATGTACCCATTCAAGCACGATTCATTAAATTATTCTCATCTTTGTACTGACGTTAGTCAATACGTGCAGACATACAATTGCCATTTTATTTTTGCTCATTTTTTGTTTTCGTTACAAAAGTTATCCCATATCCTGTTTTGTGTGTCTGTATAATGGTAATAGCAACTCATTAATGAAAATATCATTAACATAATGTATGAAAACATCTAAAAATCTGTAATACAACTTCCATTTTATGAAATCATTTTAAAAAAAATGATTTTGATAATGTGCCTTAAAAATTAAGACAATTAAACCCCACACCGTCATACAATTTACCGTTTGGAAAAAAATAATCTAAAGATGCAGGCTACCACCTATCAGAATACAAAATAAATCAATTTATGAGTAACATAAGGGCAAATGGGCAAAAAATAATTATAATGATAAGCGAGAGTAAAGTGAAAAAGTCGATCCCAATCAACACGATTAAGAAGCACGATTAGAAGAGATTTGCTGCGTTTGGATACGATCCTAGACGATCTGATGCGATGATCACGATCAAAAACTAATCGTGATAATCGTAGAAAATTTTTGAACCGTCCAAAATTTTCCTACGATTAACGCGATTGCCACGATTGACCTTAAGACCTGATACAATCTGATAAGACCATCACGCTTGCTGCACGATTAAGACCACGATTTCAATCGTGGCGCCAATCGTGATAGTGGGAACCCCGCTTTAAGCCCCCGTTCCACTATCACGATTTGGACCCCGATCTGTCCCGATCTAGCAGATCGGGAGAGAGCGGCAAAAGCGTACGGGGATCGGAAGTATATCGTAGCAGCAGCGTGTGGAGGTCGGGGTTGGAGCGGGCATTTTTTCAGATCGGGAAGAAATATTGAGCCGGTTCAAAATTTCTTCCCGATCTCCCCGATCAAAATTTAGATATTTTTAATCGTACTGCAAGCGGGAAGAGCGTAGTGACAGCGTAAACGCAGCGGGGAGAGCGTAGTGACGGCGTAAACTCAGCGGGATGAGCGTAACAAAGTCTTTCTGAGCGTAGTAACATCGGCACAAGAACGGGAAGTAGTTTCAGCTGTAATTTTCGAAGAAGAAGAAGAGATGAAGAAAAAGAAGAGAAGAAAGGAGCGCAACAGCTACCCAAAAGGCGAAGAAAGAGAGACTGCACGTGATGCTGAAAGAGGAAGAGGACATAGCAGAATTTTGAAGAATATGAAATCATCTACAACTGGAGGAAGACGGACTATAAAAGCAAGGACATAAAAAAAAGCCTTGGAAAAATCAGCACGTCTTTGTTTATAACAATGCATTGCTGCAAAAGAACCATGAGTTGAGGAGCCTCTTCGAGGTCCACAGTATACTTCTTCGGTTCTGCATTCTAATAAGTTGACTGACTGCAGACCGACAGTCGAATCGGGGTACATCGGGGCACATCGGGCACTTTTCAGCTCTCTGAACGGGGTAACAGCGTGATAAGATCGTATAGATCGTTCAGAGCGTAGATACAGCGTGCATCGATCGGATAACATCGGCAACATCGCACTGACAGCGTGGCTACATCGTTCTACAGCGTAGCTGCAGCGGCTGAGATCGTGATGCCTCATTCCCGATCATCGTAGTAAGAGCGTAGCAAGCACGTGGTAGTCGTAACTGCAGCGTACTGCAGCTCAGGTTCTACCCGATCCTTCCCGATCTGAGAAAATTGTCAAATCGTAGCGAGAACGGCATAGTGGAACAGGGGCTTACAATTGTACATCTTCCTTTGATAGTGATCACACATGTAGGCTATGCCAAATTTTGGGTTAACTGCTCAATAAATGTGAGAACATGTACTTCGATCCACATTTTGTATTCTGATTTTTTTTTGCTGTTGCCATGGCAATGCACATCTTCATTGCACATCTTCCTTGGATAGCTTTCACCAATGTCATGCCAAATTTGCCAAATTTGCCAAATTTGCCAAATTTGCCAAATTTGCCAAATTTGCTTGAGATATGAGAGGAGTTCGATCCACAAGATTTTACAACGGACAGACCGACCGAGCGCCCGGGCACCCGACCTCAGAGTGATCCCTGTAAACCCTAATACAACTAGGCCTACACACTATGCGTGGGTGGGGGTGTAATAACATGATATTCATTTATTTTCATGTACATGATTTCAGCTTTAATCAATTGATGTATGTACTCTCTAACTGAGCTGAATTCACCTACATTTTGAGATATACATTTCATGCCAAAGATCTGCTGAATTTACAAGTACGTGAAATTCATGACTGTCAATCTGAGAACCCAAAGGGCAACACACCCATCTATATTCACTGTAAGTTGCCGAGTTGGCAATCCCACTGGCCGATACAGACGGACACAAAACGCATACATTAGGACACAGTGGACGAGCAAAATTTTGAGGGTGACTCCATCCGTTTTCATCCACTCCAGACATGGACAAAATTGATGGCGAAAATTTGCGAAAACACAACGGAAAAGAACGAACGTGGGTAGTAAGTAGCGGGGATATTAAACGGATGTCCATCGGAAGCATAGCGGATGAAGGCGGATGGAAGTGGATGACAGCTCCGAGGGGGTTACCGGGGATAACTACGAAGCGGAGGCATGGCGGAAAGAGCGGATGCACAACGGATGAAGCGGATGCATCACGTATGCCAAACGGAAACGAAGGGTATGCCGCGCGGATTTATATCGGATGCGTACCGTCCACTGCGCATGCGGGGGGTATGAATTGCGTCCGCAACTCCGCGGATATAAAGGGATGCAGCACACGCGCAGAACGATAGAACGTTTGTTGCTCGTGTATGTCGCGGATTTGCCTCGTAATAGGCCGTGTCACACCAAGCAGGGAGGTGACTAACCGGGTTTGTTGCGAGGAGGGATTTTCCGCGGGCGGACAAGAATGTTTGCGAGTTTCGCACCTGTTTCGTACCTACTAGACACGTACTACTTACCTTCTACTGTACTTGTGAGCATGCCGTGTGACCTTTAAAGGGACATTCCAGACAATTTTCATAATTTCACCTCATGTAGTACATAAATCGACAAGTATATGTATAGGTTTGTGGAATTTATTGTGGTTCTTGAGCAGAGAAACAATACTTTGAGAAATCTTAAACAAATTACACTGAACAAGGATGATGACAGAGGAGGTTCACATATTTCAGAAATGTAGAAGTGTAATTTCATTACAATACCGCTTGCTTGCGAGTTCACCTGTGTATAATATATGCATGCCTTCTTCTTTTGTTCTGCTTCCTTGAGCCCCAACTCATGCTTTCTTATGGTGACTCTGCCATGTCATCATCCTTGTTCATTGCAATTTGTTCTAAATTGTGAAAATATTCTTATTCTTCATCCCAATTACATCACAAATTCTGAAACTCTGTCCTCAGTAAAACTAATTTATAGTTGTTCAAACGTAAAAATCTGAAAATCATCCGGAGGTCTCCTTTAAAACTGATCTGTTTTCTGTTACGAGCGACTTAAAGGTACTGAGATGTACCTGCTCTGGAGTTGCCTGCGAGGTGCTGGTGGTAAGAGTCTCATACTGGTGTTTTGCGTGTACCTCTCCGAGCGAACCCCCATTGACTCACTCGGAACAAGTTTTGAGCATGCTCAAGGCCTTGTCATACGACATTTGGGGAAGTTTTGCGGCTTGACTTGCGGGGAAACGACTTTGCTACCCGGAGCTCTCCGTAGTTGGTCCGCACCTGACAGTACCTAGCGCGTATCTCGCTTGTTATAGTTGCCCGGAGGTGCGCACGCAAGTCCAATTAACCGCAGCCAAGTTTTGAGCATGACTAAAATTTCTTTCCGGGTGAGTCGCGGGAATGCCCGGAGAGCTCCACGCAGAACGCTGGTAGGAAGCCTTTAGCGGCAGCACCTCGCAGGTAACTCCCACGCAGATATACAAATTTGCAGTCTCGTATATGCAGCCAAGATTATGACATTCTGTGGGATTTCAGCCATTCCTTCAGAGAAATTCCTTCACTGAGTCGTTAGCCCCCACGCGACTGGTTAAGTCACACAGTATACTCGCAAGTATAGAATTTAGGTAAAACGAGTCCAACAAGTGAGACACGTGCACTGACTCGCTCAAATCCTTGTCCGCCCTCTGGAATGCCCGGTATGCTTGAAAATTCCTATACATGTACTTAACAAGCCCGCGTAGCTTGCCCGGAAAGGTTGACAGGGCCTAAACACAGTTGCGGGTAAAAAGATTTACGTGCAATGCGCACCTCCGGGCGACTACGGATGAGACACGTGCTAGGTTCTGTCATGTGCGGGTCATCTGCGGGGACCTCCTGGTAGTAAAAATTGTTCTTCGCAAGTCGCATACGCAAGGCTTGCCCGGAAAGGTGTGACACGGCCTTAAAAGTTTTGTGAGGCTCATAACTTCTTGCGCGGATGAAATCACAGTGGACGAATGCTCGATGGATCGAGGGCATGAAACGCGTATGCTATACACGACGGATGCATCTATAGCGGGTTTTTTTTCTTTTCTTTTCTTTTTCTTTTTTTTTTTTTTTTTTTTTTTTTTTGGTGTGCGTGTTTTTTTCTTTTTCGTTTTATATCCTCCATCAGTATCAAGAGAAGTGGGACCAGGCCTTAAGATCGGTCAAAAGGCTTACGCATTACGTTCGGTTCGTCTCCATCTCCCTCTTACCATAATGTGTACGTCTGATCTTATACTGTACCGATTGTACAATATACTTGCATTACAGTGCACGGTTATAACTAAATTCCAGTTACAGTGAAGTAAAAATTCAGGCCGCAACACGATTCATTATTGTCTGAGTTGATAATACATGAACACGCTCGGTATACAAGTACTAAGCACATTCATTTATTGCGCAATACAGGAGAAAGAGATGTCTAATTTTTTTTTCTCTTTTTTTAGTTCATCAATCCCTCTTCCCCTTACAGCTGATCATATTCGATACTAGTCTGCCTAGACCATATCTTCGACAATTAAGTGCACTTTTGTCGACGAAATGACTGGGGACTGCTCGATAAAAACAAAGAAAACATGTTACCGTTTGCTACTCTGAAAGTTCGTTATTCCGAAGTTTAGTTAATCGAAAATGAAAGGAAAAAAATACTGTCAATAACTGAAGGGTTGTTATTTCAACAGTAAAAAAAAAAAAAAAAAAAAAAAAAAAACTAGAGCACTCGTAATCGAGCACATGTATCCCCCGAATCCGTCTCCCATACCCCATCTGGATTACTTTTTAGGCCAGAATGTTGTATAATAATTATGGCAACTGTCGCAGGATACAATGAAATCCGACGAGAAATGAGGCTAGTATAGCACATATACAAGGAATGTGACATGACATCCTATAAAAGTTTAAACAATGAGAGCGCTGGCAATGAAAACTTGTGTTACCTAGAATAACTCCCCATAAACCTCCATAGCAAGTTTGAATAAAATCCGACAAGAAATGTGACTTATAGAGCATATAGGCCCTGCAAGAAATGTGACATGGCCTCCAAGTCGAACACTGAGGGCGTCAACACCACAAACTGTTGTGTCCTTCATGTAGAATGACTACCCATACACCTCTTTAGCAAGTCTGAGTAAAATCCAGTAACAATCAAGTTATTGCCTAAATAAGCATACATTTTTGCAAATTTTGACATGATCAGGGTGACCTTTGACCCTGTAAAATGTGGAACAGTGAGGTCAGCATTATCAATGGTGTAGGTGTATAGATTTGACTATGATGCATTTACATACCAAATTTGAAAAAAAAAAAATCAGTCAGGAAACAAGGCCAGCGCATCGCACACACAATTAAGCAGACCCTGCTAAATTTACCTTTTTATGTATAAAGACGGAACATGCGAGGGCGCCACCACCAAAAACAATATAGGCATCTTCATTTTACTATAATGCATCTTTTTGCCAAATTTGAAGAAAATCTGATAAGAAATGTGGCTGATAGAGCACACACAAGAAATGTCCATTGGCATCCAAGTCGGAACACTGAGGGCGCCGTCACAACAAACTGTTGTGTCCATCATGTAGAATGACCACCCATACATCTCCTTAGCAAGTCTGAATAAAATCCATAGAGTAACAATCAAGTTATTGCATAAATAAGCACTTCTGCGAATTTTGACATGATCAGGGTGACCTTTGACCCCGTAAAAGGTGGAACAGTAAGGGTAGCATTATCAATAGGTATAGGTGTATAGATTTGACCATGATACATTTACATACCGAATTTGGAAAAAAAAAATGGTCGAGCAACAAGGCCAGCGTCGCACACACAAGCAGACCCTGTTAAATTTACCTTTTCATGTATAAGGGAGTTCATGGTTAGTGCATGTCTCATTTGACCCCTACACCACAGATTTTGAAATAACATGGACATAATGTTGTGATCAAGAATTCCTTCTTGAAGCATGTCATCGTGTGTTGGCATCAATGTTGAGAAAGTGCATGGAGAGATTATGCTAAACAGTGTTGATGAATGACTTACACCTGTACATTCCAATTTAGTCTGGAACACATACATTGTACTGACATAACTGAGATTCTCATATATAATTGCTCGAGACTTCTTTACGTTTTACAGGGGATGGCTAGTAACTGATCAGTGGGAATCAGTGGGAATGCTGGAGGATGATTGTTCCAATCCTTGTGTGATTCATTTAAGGGCACATTATTTATATCTATTGTTGTGTGAAAATTATTTGCTTCAGAATGGTCTCATATTCAAGTAATGTGCAGTTTAATGTTTCCAGGTTAGCGTGCCTGGTCAGTGACGGGGCATTAATCTGCACATTACTTGAATATGAGACCGTTCTGAAGCAAATCATTTTCACACAACAGTAGATATATAATGTACTCTTAAATGAATCCCACAAGGATTGGAACAATCATCCCTCAGAATTCCCACTGATCGGTTTAACTAGCCATCCTTTTCAAAGTCAGTGGCAATTACCACAGAAGTGTAGAGTTATGTGGCAATTACACAGACATTCTCATTTGACCTTTGTTCTGCACATTTATGCGGAAATCACAACCGTGAACTCCCTTATAAAGATGGAACAAGCGAGGGCGCCATCACCAAAAACAATAGGCTTCTTTGTCTTCCCATAATACACCTTCATGCCAAATTTGAAGATGATCAAAGAAGAACTGCAGCCAGTAGAGCGCTCACAAGCAAATCTCAGCAGCGGACGCGGCGCAACGAGGCCAAATCCATAGTATCCTCCGAACTCTGTTCGGGGGATACAAAATAGATAAATAAAAGTTTTGATATTTCGGAGGTTCGATCAGCATTTTAACCAGCAGGGAATCATTTAGAAAAAGTAATATAAATGGCAGGGGAATCTTTAAGGCAAGAAATAGGTTAAATTCATAGTTTACTATCATTAACTTAAGACCAACATAATAGGCCCTAACGGGCAGCCAGGGATGCTTCAAAAGGAGTTATAAACGACCGGGGAGGGGAATATTTAATGGGGAAAAAAAAGAAAAAGAAAGTGTATACCTGTTAGTTTGACGTCGCTATAATTTTCACTGCGAGGTGTTAATCATTCTGATATGCCGAATCCGAAAAAAAACCCACGCAAATACATATAACTGTAAAGATATTTGTAAATTTAAAACAAAAACAAAAACAAAACAAAACAAGGAACCACGGTTCATTAATCCAAACATACATGTGGCATGATTCTAAAGTTCCATAATCTGATAATAGACCATGGTTTATTAATTTAACACCATGTCTGAACAGTTAGTGGTTCGAAACTCATATCGTTTACATTATATCAACAAACCTTTACAATACCGAATCTTATTTCGTTTTGGAATCAAAGAACCTTTGAAATAAGAAAAAAAAAAAGCTTGTAGTGGTATCTTTTTATCATTTATGACTTTGGGAAGTTAAAAAAAAAAAAAAAAAATCATTTTCTTTCTTTCTTGCTTTGAAGTTGCCTGCGAGGTGTTGCCGCTTAAGGCTGTGTCACACCGTTCCGGGCAAGCTACACGGGCTTGTGGCGAGGAGGTAGTTTCCAGCACGTAGAAGATTTTCAGCGGGCGAACAAGAATGCTTTGCAATTTTCATGCATGCCTTATCGTATCTGGGGAAGTTTTGCGGCTTGACTTGCGGGGAAACAAAATAAATTTACTCCCCGGAGCTCTCCGCAGTCGGTCCGCACCTGACAGTATCTAGCACATATCTCGCCTGTAGTTGCCCGGAGGTGCTCACGCAAGTCCGATTTAACCACAGCCAAGTTTTGAGCATGACCAAAACTTTTTCCGGGTGATCGCGGGAATGCCCGGAGAGGTCCACGCAGAACGCCAGTAGGAGGCCCTTAGCGGTAGCACTTCCCAGGCAACTCCCACGCAGGTACTTCGCAGTCCCGCATGCAGCCAAGATAATGAAATTCTGTGGGATTTCAGCCATTCCATCAGAGGAATTCCTTCACTGAGTTGTCAGCACCCATGCGACTGGTACAAAGGTCACACAGTATACTCGCAAGTATAATTTAAGTAGAACGCGTCCAGCAAGTAAGACACATGCGCTGACTCGCTCAAATCCTTTTCCGCTCTCAGGAATGTCTGGTATGCTAGAAAATCCCTACACGTAACAAGCCCGAGTAGCTTGCCCGGAAAGGTGTGACAGGGCCTAAACACGGTTGCGGGTAAAAAAAATATGCGTGCGCACCTCCGGGCGACTACGGTTGAGATACGTGCTAGGTACTGTCATGTGCGGCTCATCTACGGCGACCTCCGGGTAGTCAAAATTGTTCTTTGCAAGTCGCACGCAAGGCTTGCCCGGAAAGGTGTGACACCGCCTTTAAGGCCGTAGGATTTGCGTGCGCACCTCTGTTCGACTACGGGTGAGTGTACATGCTGGGTACCGTCATGCAGGTCATCTGCGGGAATCTCCGGGCAGTGAAAAAAAAAAAAAAAAAAAAAAAAAAAAAAATTCTTCGCAAGTCGCACGCAAGGCATGCCCGGAAAGGTGTGACAGGGAAATGCTGTTTGTTGGAAGTCTGTTGGTCTTTGGACTTTGTATCCCCGTTGTGACTGAAATGATACAATTTTTATCGCATCATTTCGTTACGAAAATGATTGTAACTCGCGGCCCACAAAATGTTCGAATGGTATCACTATCGTGAGTAGTATACAAATATACTTTGCTTTGAGAGTTTCTTGTTAAAACTATGGCAGAGGTGACTCCAAAAAGAACTATTCACTTCGGGGCTGCGCCCCTCAGTGAATAGTTCTTTTTGAGGCACCGAGGCCTATCTTTAACAAGAAACTCGGAATTAGGCAAAGTATATTTGTTTCATATTTTGGATCAAAACTTTAAACAAAAGGGGTAAATGGGGGGGGGGGTACAAAGTGAGAAGTCGTATGATGGATGGGATGTTGTGAAGGGATCTTACAAGTGGAAGAGATTAAAGACAAGTTCATCTTCTAAACGTGTAGATTGAGAAATTGCAGCACTATAGATAGAACACATTAATAGGTGAAGTTTGAGTAAACTCGAACAATCCGTTCATAAGTAATGAATTCTGGAGTTTTAGTTCTAGGATCGCTGGATATGAAGACTACTAAAGCTTGTGATGTTTCATATCCATGTGCGTAGAATGATAAAAAAAACCTATGCAAAGAGATAGGAAACATATTTTCCCTTTTTTTGCATAATAAAAGAGCACATGACTTGCCTCTTTCACTATAGGCAGGAGTAATTATTACCATTAACGTAGGCCCTAATGTTATTTAAAAGCTGAGGGAATGTGTACTTTTGTCATGAAATTGAATTTAGCGCAATTCTCTTTATATTTTCCTTTATTGTTCCACGCATTTTTATGTCGTGACATCTTCGACTGCATGTAGTCTTCGCATTCTGACCATGGGAGAAAGGAGTGCAATTGAATACATGGCATGCATGGACCACAGAAACGTTGCATTTTAATTGGGTTGTCTGCATCGAAAAACGCGATTATTAACATGCAGTTAGAAGTTACAACATGAAGAAGTGTCGGATCTTAGACAGAAAAATCCGCCTGCCAATCATTATTTCACTAAAAATACGGCTTTCCGATCCCCCCCCCCCCCCCCCCCCCCCCCCCCCCCCCCCCCGTAGACAAGGCCAAATGGGTTCCGTCGGGCATACAATGTACAAAGTATTTAAGAGTACAATAATAATGTTCCGCAGTCTCCGCGGCCCGGATATGGATACCCCAGCCCCATCTTTTCGTTCAACCGGATCTGAAGGAACCCTGCCACTGCATGTACCATGGAGCTATACCTATAAAGCGCCATGCACGTACACTAGCACTAGCAGTCATACTGTGTCTGTGCTGCCTACATGGCTGTGCTGAAGTCAGAAGCCTGTAATAATTTAGCCCTCTAAAACCCAGGAATATCTCTGTGTTAATGGTGTTGTAGCCCAATGAATAACAACGTTAGAATCTACGGTCGTTGATGGGGAGGTCCTACTCTCCATTGACCATCTATAAAACGGAGGACCTCGACAAAGAACTTGCAGACACGAATTTCAGTTCGGTGAATTCTGTTCGTCTGATCAAAGCATCACATACCTGTGTAGTAACTTGTAGTTGTACAATGTATTCTGGAGATGAATGTCGCAGGTTCCTGTAACCGCAGTTGGACCGAGGATTGCCCCGCAATTACGCTTCATCAGTCGCTCACTCGATTTTAGCCTTTTCCTTATCCCGCCCTGTATCCAGTCCAAGTGAAATCCGACTCATCGAACAAAAAGTAAACACAGCATGCATGGTACATAAACACTACACTGACCTCCGTCGCGGCTAGATTTAGTACACACGCACTCGCATTGCTGCTAGTTTTGCTTCCAGACCCTCTGCTCGTACTATTTTGCTATGCATGCAGGATACAGACGGCCTCAACGTCGAAAACTGAAGCAGATTCATTCGTCGCGCCTTTCGGCAAATAGGCGCTGACTTCTTTGAACTTTGAACTTTATTGTAAAACACGCCTTTTGGCCCCAACTGGGCATATAACGGTTTAACATTGTATGAGATACAAAACATGAGTAACAATGAACAGTATAACATGTAGGCCCTACATGACAATCACATGTGTATGACATGTGACACGTGTTTGCTTCTCATTCTCTGTTGAGATAGTACTACTAGTAGTCCACAACTTGCGGTCACTTACTGCAATTAATATTCTTAAAAATGGTTCAAAGTAATAGCTACAACTCGAGCTTAAACTTTCAAATCAAAATCACTGAACGCCAACATTATTTTACAAAAAGAAATAGGCCTACACTGTAATTAAGTTTACTTGATTTCCTATTGGCTTGAAAATAAAGTTTACATAAACTTGGACGATTAGATTAAGCATTTTCTTGTTAATTTATCATTTTCAAACCATTTTTAATTATACAGTAGTTCTAACAATAATACAATAGAAAAGGATGGTTATCTTAACAAGGGGACCACTACCAAGCTGGCAGGGGAGGGGTTGGTGGTGGGGGAGATGAGTGGAGAGGTATCAGCTATTACTAAAGTGGGGTGAATCAATGTATAAAAAAATAATGCAGTTATGGGGAAGGCACTGTATTTTCGTGGTCAAAAAACAAACAAACAAACGAAGGGGGTGTCTGCTATTACAAAAAGTATATGGAATTAGTCAATGTATGCAAAGTAATGTAGGGGAGGGCACTATATTCTGGTGGTCAAGGGGGGGGGGGGTGTCTAGGGCGGCGTTGAGGATCTGAACTTTGCTGTAGGCCTAATAGCCTCGATCATTTTACAAAGATTTAGCAATACAATTTCGTACCTTACTTTTACAGTTAAATAGTTTTTTTTTTCATTTTATAGATATTTGGATTTCTATAATAGTATCTAGGCAACAAAGCTTGTCTCAGAGTATCAAATGAACATACATTCAAATAACACATGGAATCCATCACCGATTTTGTTCGAGTTACACAGTGAACATAATTATATCATAATCATCATAATTGATATTGCTGTACTTCCCTACTACTACTGGGAGTCTAGAATTAGCTAAACGGAATTTAGTCAAAGTACTAGCATATTTGCGAGGGAGGGTCAGGAGGTACGGTTCAAACATAAATTTACATTTAAGATGAATCCGATAATTTACAGGAATCACTGTCATTATCAGTACTAGACCAAGTTTGAATTGATCAATCAATCTCTATTTTACTTTTTTTAAACATAAGTGGCTACACGTTTGAGCTAACCATATCACTGAACCAACTGTATTGTTCAACACATTTTGAACAGCAATTAACCATTGTGATTGGAGGTTTTGAGCTTTTTGTATAAGCCTATCAAAAGTAAGACAATACATATAATGTAAGTGTTACATTCGTCCCGATGTGGTAAGGGGTGTTTAAAAACTGTGTACAAGGAAAGGAAAAATGCCACGTCTAGTCACAATGGATGCAGGGATGAAAGTGTGTAATATCTTTATTCTGGTATAAATCATATCGAGTTTCAATGATCATATCAATTGCAATCAGATTAATTATCAAACACTTCTTCTTATCAACACAATGTGAATGACACATGCCAGTTTGCTGACATGAATACGTAATTCTTCATTCAATAGTGTAATTGATAATTTACCTTGCTCAATATGATGTTTGATTTATACCTCAAAGAATCTCTAAAATCAAAGGTTAATTATAACACTTACTCATAACAATCATTCTTAATATTCCTTTATAGTAAGCATAATTAACTGTAAGATTCTCCTTAAATAAAGCAATCTAGTTTTACCTTAACCAGTCATTTCAAGTATTAATGATTTAATCAAATAAACGCAACTTCATATCATTTGATTAATCTCTGTTTGTATCGATGAATTGAAACACAACTGATCAAATAAACCTAACCTGGAATGCATTCACTTCTTTGGCAAGAATTGTTTCAAAAGCAAGAAGGAAAACCGGTAGTCTTAATACACTGCAAAACAAATCTAACTTCTTTAGTTTTCCTTTATTTCTCTAAAAGCCAGGTTTTCTCTCTCTTTCCTGCTCGTTTCTGTATTTATTCCTCTGATATAAAACAAAACGCTTCTGTAGGATCTTTTACAATATACACTTTAACAACATTTGAGATGGTCCCTGCCGTCAGGCAAAAGCGAAAGTATTTCGGGAATTTTACTACAGTCGCTCTAAAGACCAAACTTTGGGGACGATCCCTGAATAATTCCTTTTCAGTTTCTTTATACCAAGTGAGGAACTGAGGGACTGGGAAAGTGAGAGAGACACTGACCACAACTATAAACACACCGTCCAGAGAGCTAGTGGTCAGCGCTCTGGCCGATAAGGCGTGGAGGTCGCTGTGAGTCATCCAAGCTGTATTCACACCGACCCTCCGTCTCTATCTTTATTTATGTTGTATCTACAATGTATACACTAATCATCATCCGTCACTGTTTCCATTCTGCACAATGCTACATTACTATTTCATGAGCATCATACCAAGTATCCACGTAATTACAATTAGTACTCTCGTTAAAGGCATTTGGGCTTTCAGTCAGAATAACATAATACAGCGGTATATCAGTTACTTTACAGTCGTTCCCAAGATACACAGGACAGTACGGCCTATGGCTTGTTCACACTCATACTAGCGGAACTTAATCCGAAACTGAATCAGCTTAAGTAGCCATTTTAAGTCTTTCATAATGAATACTGTTAAATCACTACAGAAATCTAATAATGACACTAATGCACTAATACTCATTATGGTCACTAGCACATCATAAACAAGCAATCTGGCATTAAACAATAATTCAAAGTTCACTGAGAACATCATCTTTGGTCTTTATTCCTCTTTTACTGAAGGAGGAACCATGTAGTTCAACTACAGAACACTAAGCATCATGGAATTCAACAAATTTACCAGTCAGAAAGAATGATTTAGAATAACTGAACGGAAGTAAAAGCAAGATTTCTTACCTTAACGAAAGGAAAAATGCCACGTCTAGTCACAATGGATGCAGGGATGAAAGTGTGGGGCTCAAAACCACATCCATCGTGATGAAGGCATTTTTTCTTAGAAATTGAAGAGACTGGGCAAACTCCACTCTGATTTCAGGGGTGGGTGAAATAAACTTGTGAGGGTAAATTTCCCTATACAAATGCATGTATCTAGAAACTTCCAAAAAATTTAGGGGGGTCTATTTTCTTGAGGCCTTTACACCACCAATAGAAGAGTTATCTTTCTGAATTTATTTTGACCAGAAACTAACCATCCTATACATTTGACATAATTCATTATTGGATATCGTCCAAGTTCACCAAGGATCATATAAGTTGGAGTTGATTGTTTACAATTAAGGATTATTGTGCAAAATGTTATATGCAATTTTTCAGCCAAAGCACACTGAGACTATCCCCATATTTCACAACCATAAGTCACAATGGGGAGGACCAGGCTGTCAAATAACTTAAGTTGGATATCAATGGGTAAATTAAGTCTTCTACATTTTGAAATTAGATAATACATTGCTTTGCTAGCCTGATCATATAATTTTTTCTCAGCCTTAATAAACCTTCCATTGTAATTGAAACATAATATCCAAATATGTATATTCATATACTACTTCCAAGTTCGAACTTCCTATATGAAAGGTGGGAATCTTTCTAATTTTACCCTTTGAGAAAATAACAATTTTAGTTTTAGAAACATTAATAGACAATTCTTCATCGATACAGTAAGTGTGTAAAGAGTCTAGAGCACATTGTAAATCATCCTACATTCAGCCATTATGACAGTGTCATCAGCGTATAATAGTGTAATTAAATTACAATACTAGTATATAATATTATAAATTCGTCGACGCGAAGTTCAGTTGGCAAAGGGTCTGGAAACCAGACTACATTGCTGCACACGCACCAGTGAACTCGACCACAGAAAACTTAACCAAAAGAGCTCGAAACAGTTCTGCCTTACAGCCAGTCGATACGTCTATTAGGAGAATTTGGACTATAGGATAAATCAAAACGCCTAAAACAGCCTAAACGGGGTGATTGTGGAGATAGGGACAAGAAAGAAAATAAAGGAGTAAATAGGGGAAAATACCGTCAAGAGAATTAGAGGACAAGACCACCACTTTCACACACATATGAATTGAGTGAATGCGGCGATATCAGTATAGAACACAAAAAGTTTGGGGAACAATTCAGACAATCCGTTCAAAAGTTATCAATTTTTTTAAGTGTCTCCACAGTCTCTGGTGGATAGGAAGACTACTGCAGTGTATGTCACATGTTTAGTGCATGTGTAGAACGATATAAAGAAAGTACATTTGTATGAGGAAAATTTCACAAATTCTACTTTTTAAGCACGCGTATTTCCTCAACTTATCACCGACGCATGTTAGGGTAATAAAATCATTATTCTCCCTGCCTTTTGAAAGAAGCGAGTCAAGTGTTCTATTTATTATGCGAAAAAAGTGAAAAAAAAAGAAGTTGAATTTTTTAAATATTTTCTGTATGCTTGGGCGCGGACAAGCCTAAGGAAGGGTTGCGGAAGCAAATTCCGTCATTTCGGCATCCTGTCCGCGTCAGACGCGGAATAAGTGCGTGAATCGGCTTGTCCTGGGACATTCCTAGAAAATAATGTCCGCGGACTGTCCGCGTACTGACTGCGGACATTCCTATAGGAATCACTCCGGAAGAGAGCGAAATACCTCGGAATATGCTAATCGTAGCCGGGCAGCGCGGAAACATCTAGGATTACACCAGGAATGAACGCGAACAATCAGGATGCCTTCCGGACAACATAAGTTAGGCATGCGGACAAATTGCGGACAATACCAGGAAAATGGAAAGGTATAAATTTGACTTTGACTTTTCCTCATTTGACTGCTAGCCGTCATTGATGCTCCTTGTTGTGCTTCCGCAGTAGCTGCTGATATTATATTGATAAGATTGGTCAATATCATTTCACAAATGTGACTACCAAAAGTCGAAGATAGGATTGTCTGCATGTCGGCTGACGACTCATTTTTTTTTTTATGCCTCTCATCTGGGAGAACAATCTTTTCTCTGCCTATACAGTCATGATGGATGATATTCGCAAACTTTTTGAACTATATATATCAGGGATCTCGCCAGCGTATATCACCCTTGTCGGCCCCGACAAGCGTGCGGTTTGAAGAAGCAATTGCCGACAAGGGTAAAACTTGCCGACAAGGGTAACACCACGCGTGAACTTGCCGACAAGGGTAACTTGCTTGACGAGCTAAGTTCGGACCAATTTCTCGCCTTTTTCAGTCTTTATTATCCATGGGCGTCACCAGGGGGGGGTGCGTTGGGTGCGAACGCACCCCCCTTCAGATCCTTAAAAAAAAAAAAAAAAAAAAAAAATCAGTCTGCGAGTGACCTCAACGCCGGACGCTTAATAATTATTCTTTTCTATTTTCTTTTTTATAGTTTGCACCAGGGACACACACACAAACACACACACACACACACAAAAAAAAAAAGCTCGTCGGCAAAAACAATACGCACCCCTGGTTCTGGCAGCGCTGATTTTATACATATCTATTAGTATTCTACAGTGTTTACTATCTATCGACCGTACGGATCGGAGCACTTACTCAGTATACACGTTTGCATGTACGTGTGCTACTTACAAGTATGTAGGGTCTATGTATTACTAAAACTGACCAATCCACATTGCCAGCCCAAGAGCGAGCCTTAGCCTCATTAAAAAAAAAAAAAAAAATGGAGGGGCAAGCATATTTTAGTTTTGCCCCCCCCCCCCTCCCCCGTAATTAATGATTCCCGAAATGAGAAGATTTTCTTGCTTTTGAAAGAAAAAAATGTTGGCCCCATAAAGATATTGGACGGCAAGCGCACCATTTGCCAACCCCACATAATCA
Source organism: Diadema antillarum (assembly GCF_040938485.1). Lineage (NCBI taxonomy): Eukaryota > Metazoa > Echinodermata > Echinoidea > Diadematoida > Diadematidae > Diadema > Diadema antillarum. Next base: position 3,245,892 of record NW_027270919.1, on the reverse strand, counting down.
TAATTCCCGCGATGAAAAGATTTTCTTGCTTTTTTGTTAGAATTCAAGAAATCTGTCCAATTATTTCACTCAAAAGCAGTGGCGTAACCATGGTAACTAGGGAGGGGGGGGTGCGCCCCCTCCCAATCCGCTGGTTTAAAAAAAAAAAGATTTACCGAAATAGTAGTTCAAGTGTTAGTAAACTGCATGCTTTTGAATGAAAGGGTGATCCAGAAATAAGATATTTTTCTATGATTTCCTTTAACCATAATTAAATAGGCATATAGCGTGAAACATTGTTCAAAAAGCCCGGACCCGACAAAAGATTGTGATTCCTGGTCGGCATTCTGCATATAAGCAGGATGTGCGCAGTGTACTCAGTACATCCGAACGAAGAGTCGCTACAATGTTGCGCAATGTGATGTAGAATGTACACCTTTGTACCTTACGCTTCGTTATTATCAAAGCTAGATCATTGACTTTGCAGTGTTGCTTTACATACTAGTCTATATCAAAATGTCTTGCATTGCCAATAAAAAGACTTGACCTGGGGTAATTCCTAACTTTTCCATGTATATAATACACACACACAAACAAACACGCACAATTAGTTTAGGGGATGCTCTATAAAGTGCAGATTTTGGACATCCTTTCCCCGCTTGGTCACTTTGACGCCACCTCGCTGGTCATACCTCCCCCAGTCATGAACATAAACCCACACCCTTGACTACCACTGGATCCAGGGGGAGGGGCGCATCGGGCGTCCCCCCCCCCCCTTTCATTTCCAAAGCGAAAAAAATAAATAAAATAGCTGCAAACGGCAGTTTTGGGACAGTAAAATGTCAAAATTTTCAAGCTCGCTCGCTCCTCTCGCTCGCATTTAGTCCTAATGCCATTCTCCTGAAGTTGCTGCCAGTAATTGCCGGCAGTTGCGCCTGGTGCGCCCCCCCCCCCTTAATTTCCAAAGCGAAAAAATATAGCTACAAACGGCAGTCTGGGGACTATAAAATGTCAAAATTTTCAAGCTCGCTCGCTCCGTTCGCTCGCATGTAATCTTTATACCATTCTTCTGATGTTGCTGCCAGTAATTGCCTGCAGTTGCGCCCGGTGCGCCCCCCTTAATTTCCAAAGCGAAGAATTAGTCCTAATGCCATTCTCCTGAAGTTGCTGCCAGTAATTGCCGGCAGTTGCGCCTGGTGCGCCCCCCTTAATTTCCAAAGCGAAAAAATATAGCTAAAAACGGCAGTTTGGGGACTGTAAAATGTCAAAATTTTCAAGCTCGCTCGCTCCGTTCGCTCGCATTTAATCTTTATGCCATTCTTCTGATGTTGCTGCCAGTAATTGCCTGCAGTTGCGCCCGGTGCGCCCCCGCCCCCCTTAATATCGAAAGCGAAAAAATATGGCTAAGAACGGCAGTTTTTGGACTGTAAAATGTAAAATTTTCAAGCTCGCTCGCTCGCATTTTATTGTTATGCAATTCACCTAATGTTGCTGCCAGTAATTGCCAGCAATTCTGCCCGGTGCCCATCCCCCTTAATTTCCAAATCGAAAAAATATGGCTAAGAATGGCAGTTTTTGGACTGTAAAAATGTAAAATTTTCAAGCTCGCTCGTTCCGCTCGCTCGAATGTAATCATTATGCTCTCCTGATATTGCTGCCAGTATTTGCCAGCAGTTGCGCCCGATGCGCCCCCTTCAATTCTATAGCGAAGAAATATAGCTATACAAACGGCAGTTTGTTTGTTTTTTACTGTAAAATGTCAAAATTTTCAAGCTCGCTCGCTCGCTCGCTCGCTCGCATTTAATTATTACGCAGTTCTCCTGATGTTGCTGCCACTAATTGCCGGCAGTTGAGCCCGGTGCGCCCCCCCCCCCCCCCTTTATTTCCAAAGCGAAAAAAATATGGCTCCAAATGGCAGTTTTGGGACTGTAAAATGTCAAAATTTTCAAGCTCGCTCTCTTCGCTCGCTCGCATTTAATTGTTATGCCATTCACCTGATGTTGCTGCCAGTAATTGCCAGCAGTTGCGCCCGGTGCGCCCCCCCTATAATTTCCAAAGCAAAAAAAATATGGCTACAAATGGCAGTTTTGGGACTGTAAAATGTCAAAATTTTCAAGCTCGCTCGCTAGTTCGCTCGCATTTAATTGTTATGCAATTCTCCTGATGTTGCTGCCAGTAATTACCGGCAGTTGCGCCCGTTGCGCCCCCACCCCTCCTTTATTTCCAAAGCGAAAAAATATAATGGCTCCAAATGGCAGTTTTTGGACTGTAAAATGTCAAAAATTTCAAGATCGCTTTCTTCGCTTGCTCGCATTTAATTGCTATGCCATTCACCTGATGTTGCTGCCAGTAATTGCCAGCAGTTGCGCCCGGTGCCCCCCCCCCCTTAATTTACAAAGCAAAAAGATATGGCTACAAACGGCAGTTTCGGGACTGTAAAATGTCAAAATTTTCAAGCTCGCTCGCTCCCCTCGCTTGCATGTAGTCGTTATGCCATTCTCCTGATATCGCTGCCACTAAGTGCCAGTAATTTGTCGTTTCACACCGTCATTACCCACGCCGATGAAAATCGGCAGGGGGTTATGTAAAGGGTTCCGTATGTTTGTTTGTTTGTTTGTTTGTTTGTTTGTTTGTTTTTTGTTTTTTGTTTGTTTGTTTGTTTGTATGTTTGTTTGTTTGTTTGTTTGTTTGTTTGTTTGTTTGTTTGTGTACAAGATAACAAGAGAACGGGTAAACGGATTTGCACGAAATGTTCAGGGAATGTTTGGATAATGACAGGAAAGAATCGATTAGATTTTGGTGATAATCGGTTGACCCTTGCAAATTCTGTGTGACCTTGAAGTTTTGACCCCATGGTATAGTGACCATTCCGAAAATTTCCCGTTTCTCACTTTGCGATTTTCCGCTACCATACGAAAACATAAACTCCCCAACGATCCGACTTCGCTGCTCAAATGTTCGTAAGAAATTTACGTTTAGGCCTATTTGAGGGACTATGTCCTTCTAGATTTATGAAAGTTCGTTCTCCGTCATCACAAACTGGCCCGTATTTTGATGATTTTTCAAATTAACATTGATTGTTTTTTTCGTTGGAGGAGCATTTTGCTCGGTCGCAGTCACACTGCACGATATGCGTGCTCAATGTCAATGCGTGTGCAAGGCCGCTGAAAATGCATCGCGCTCTACACTGTTGGTGCAAAATTGCACCGGGGACGTTGCGGCGCTCGTTGGTGGCCGAATACTGGTGCAGTAGACATTTGCATTCAACCCTTGCATTGAATAATTCCCGTAGACACTAATCATAGGGGTAATTGCCTAGGGGGGTACGTAAATTTTGTTTTTCTTTTTTGCTTTTGTGGATACCATCAAAGATCGTACACTCATACGACCTTTGATATCATCACACTCTCGGCTTGCTATAATCAAAATATCCCGCAAGAAAACGGCGTATTTCTCGATTTTTAGCGCTTTTTCCGCGACCCGTCGCGTAGACAATACTCTTAAAACTGGACTTAATTCGCGCGCGCTTGGAAAAGTTCCGATTCTGCACTTTTGACGGTGGAATTTGGGATTTTCGATGGATTTTTGGAGGAGACTTAAGGACTTTCCTGTACGTGAATGAGTGTTAATACCGTATGTGTAATGATGTGATTTGCGTGTGATGTGACTGTAGAACCAAAGATCGTACACTTCAGTGTACGATCTTTGGTAGAACTCACTGGCTGGTGATAAAGCACACTGGCAATTAAATGGCCGAATTCTGGTAGATGACCGAATGCACATTATGTTTACCCCGACTTTGTACTTAGGCGTGGGTCTGCCGCCTTTGACGGCCCCTCTCTAGTTCCATAATCCATTTATAGGGGGTACAACCCCCTCCGGCACTTCCACACCCTCCCCCCACCCTTGCTCGCTCCCTCGCATACTAACCCCCCCCCCCCCCCCCCCCCCCCAAGATGAAATCCTAGCTACGCCGGTGCCCTCTCCCCGCTTAAAGTAAAAGTCTAGGGATTGAGAGCTTCCTATATTCTAAATATCTGTTCAAAAAATCTCGTAAACATTTAGTGTCAAAACGCACCCCCCTTGAAAAAAAGCTGGTGACGCCCCTGTTATCTGGCTAGAAAAGAAGCTAGATGTTGAAAGCAGCAGCAGTTTACATACTTATACAAGTGCAAAAATTTACCCACGCAGTCATCGCACCTATCACAACAACGCGGCTCAACAGAGCGACGTACTAGCTGATACCAGGGAGGTCTCACCTCCCTGCTGATACACACCACATCACACACTTGCTCACTCACATCAGGGAGGTGAGACCTCCCTGCTCACATGCGCTCTGATTTGGGATCCACACACACATGCACAAGCACCCAGCCGGCCACTTACAGCCGCCTGTGCGTGTACAACGGTACAGTGTATTGTGAGAGGGAGAGAGAGGACGGAAAGAGAGGGTTGGAGGCCGAAGGAGGCTGAGGAAGGCTGACACGTGCTCGCTTGTTGTCACGCTTGTTGTCGGGTTACGCAAAAACAAACGATATGAAATGCATGCCCCCCTCCGCCAAAGGTTGTATTTTTTTTTTGGGCTGCTTTGGTTTGTTTGTTAGTTTGTCTGCCTGTCTGTCTCTTTTTTCGCAAAATAAGTCAAAATTTGGGAACAGATTAGGATGAAATTTTCAGGAACAGTTGGTTGGTAAAATGGCGCAATGAACAGATGATTAAATTTTGATAGTGAGCAGGATTTATAATACCACCGAAATTCACCGCCAGGATCCAGGATCTTTAGACTTTGTTTCGTATATTTGAAAGGATTCGTATCAATTCTTTAGGAAGCTGGCCATCGGCAATGACGCAAAATTAGATGCGTTCAAAGCATTGCCGCAGAGAGAAAATTAACTCCATTTTTCGTTAAAAAAAGAAAAGAAAAAAGAACTTGCGATGGAGTAAGCAAATGCAAATTGTTATTTAGGTTTTGGTAGTTTCGTGGGTTATTTTTTTTTTTAATCTAAAAAGCCATGCGTTCCATTTTAGCCTTTTCAATTTCTATGGATTTGTAAACGTCATTCGTGAATATTCCATTTTCCTTCTCCGGGCCGAAATTTATAGTAATTCTGTCATGATGGTCTTTCAAGTTCAACGTATACGTAATGCTCCACGTGCTTCTGGCTTGGGTTTGTTAAAAGGTGGGTTAGGGGGCCTTCACGGGCAGAAAATAAATGATGATCATTCATCAATGTTCCCAGTTGGTTTACATGCTATGTACACGCTGTTTACGACCACTGAAGCAAGGTGGCAGTACGCGCGACATTCTTTATCTGACACCTGGCTTTCGTGGAAATTTCATGGAAATTTCCACAAGCCATGATATCAAGTTTCCCCACTGCTTGAGGTCGTGCTTTTTTTTATTCTTCATTACGAACATCAATTTGTTCAACTTGAAAAGTGTAGATAATTTGCTTTGAGGACGTGTTTCTTTCTTCTTCTTTTTTTTTTTTTTTTCATTGCAGCATCGGTAACATTTTGTTTTGTTCATCGTCCCTGCATGGCAGGGGTTCATGGGAGGAGAACGATAGGAATGACTGGGGAGAAAATAAACTGAAAGAAGGAAGCATCTTTTGAGCGAGCTGTCTTTGTTTTTCTCTACACCAGCATCAGTTATCGCCACCAAGATTCATTTTTTTTTTCGTTACTCCGACAGATTAATGATAAAATGATGCTAGATTCTTTATTCTGAAGGTTCGTTAATCCAAAAATGATTAAGAAAAAATGTCCGTTCATTTCACGACGAAATCAGTTTTGTTATTTCGAACGTTCTGCCAGTGAAATTTCGGAATAAAACGACGGCACAAAACAGCGTGTTTTCGTACTCTAAGGGTCTGTTATTCCGACAGAAGTAGTAATGATGAAATAATAAATTGTAGATTCTTTATTCTGAAGGTTCGTTAACCGAAAATTGAATAAAGAAAAATGTCCGTAAATTTCAAAACGAAATCAGTACGTCATTTCAAACGTTTTGCCAGTGAAATTTGGGAATAAAACGACTGCCCCAAAACACTCAGTTGCAGTTTTCTTACTCTGAGGGTTCGTTACTCCGACAGATTAATGATAAAATAATGCTAGATTCCCTATTCTGAAGATTCGTTAATCCAAATAATGATTAAGAAAAAATGTCCGTTCATTTCACAACGAAATCAGTTTTGTTATTTCGAACGTTTCTGTCAGTGAAATTTCGGAATAAAACGACGGCACAAAACAGCGTGTTTTCGTACTCTATAAAGGTCTGTTATTCCGACAGAAGTAGTAATGATGAAATAATAATAGATTCTTTATTCTGAAGGTTCGTTAACCGAAAATTGAATAAAGAAAAATGTCCGTAAATTTCAAAACGAAATCAGTACGTCATTTCAAACGTTTTGCCAGTGAAATTTGGAATAAAACTGCCCAAAAAACAGTTGCACTTTTCTTACTCTTAGGGTTCGTTACTTCGACAGATAAATGAAAAAATAATGCTATATTCCTTATTCTGAAGGTTCGTTAATCCAAAAATGATTTTAAAAAATGTACGTTCATTTCACAACGAAATCAGTTTTGTTATTTCGAACGTTTCCGTCAGTGAAATTTCAGAATAAAACGACGGCCCCAAAACGGTTACAGTTTTCTTTTACTCTGAAGGTTCGTTACTGCGAAAGAATAACGATATAATACTTTAGATTCTTAATTCTGAACGATCGTTAATCGGAAAACGATAAAGAAGAAATGAAAACGGTTACTACAGTTTTCTTACCCTCAGGGTTCGTTACTCCGAAAGAATAATGACAAAATAATACTCTACATTCTTAATTCTGAATGACCGTTAATAGAAAAATTATAGAGGAGAAAATATTCGTTTATATCCAAACGAAATCAGTTTTGTTATTTCGAATGTTCTGCTAGTATAATTTCGGAATACAACAACGGCCCCAAAAGGGTGTTTTCTTATTCTGAAGCAATCACGATGATAGATGATAGATTCCTTTCTGAAGGTTCGTTGATCGGAAAATAAAAAATAAAAAATGTTTGTTAATCTTCGAACGAAATCAGTTTTATTTTGAACATTCATCTGTAGTACCGACCTTTGGTGTTGTTGTTGTTTTCGATTACAAACCTTCGAAGTACTCATGAATCGTTATGATTAAACAAACCTTCGGAATAATGACCATCATTACATTTTTGTATGATATCTCTTTGATGTCACGGCCAAACTACCGCAGTATACCCAGAAAGGAAAGTGCAACCATGTCCCGAAAGTTCTCCATCGTTTCTCGCGCATCTGCATGCAATAGGCCTACCACGTGGTCGAGCAGACGGCGAGAAAGCAACACGGCGCGCGTAGTTGCGATGCAGAGACGGCTAATTATTGCAACAGTGAAACAGGAAAGGCCTAAAAGAAATCGGAACCTCCACCATCGGCACCTACTTCTCTTTCATTTATTATTTAGGAACTGCCGCTAACAAAATGTATGGAGTTTCTGCATTGTGTCTGTGAGAATATGCCCCTCACAACGTTCATTACATCTCCGTGAAAATGTCGCATTTAGTGGCATTTTAGCGGCGATTCATCTGTGTTGTATTGAGCATTAGCGAAGGCTTCCGCGCTTCGCGCGGGAGGGGGAACCCCCCTCCCGTACCCACCCCCAGAACAGCGCGCATAAATGCCGACAAGCGTGAAGAAATTCCTGGCGAGAACCCTGTTATATATATATATATATATATATATATACATACATACATAAAAATATAAATGTATATACACTGTATATATAATACTCAACAAAAGAAAGTAAGTTCTAGCATTTCTGGATATATCTCAAAAAGTATTTCATCGATTTTCGTAATTCAAACGGAAATGGATAAGGAATTTTATTACTTATAACATGAGTGGCAAATCATTGCCACCAGATATCATTGTTGTAGTGAAAAAATGCATTTTATGTCAAAATGCATGGAAACAAAAGTTGCACTTTAGTGATTTGCAATAACTTTACACAAATAATCAAACAATCACTCATGATTCTGAACATTTAAGCATGGCTTACTGCATATTTCTCTTTCTCTTTTTTCATGAGCATGCAGTGAAGTATTTGATGATATGTCCACCATCCGCTTCAATGACCAGCTGGCATCTCTTCCTCATACTGTTAACTAAGGTTTGTACTTGGCGCTGCTCAATGTTGGCCCATGCTCTCTGCAAGATGCGCTGAAATTTTTGCAGTGAAATGTCGTCTTTCACCTAATTGCTCGCTTTCCGCTTAATGATATCCCAAAGATTCTCTACTGGATTACAGTCAGGGGATCTTGCAGGCTACTCCATACGTTCGATGCCATTTCCTTCAACGAATTGATCTACAACTTGAGCGCATGATGCAAAATGGCCACAGCCACATTAATGTGATCAACTCAAATTGGAATTACAAATCGCATAGCTTCTACCAATATTTTCATATTGAAAAGGTTGTTTAAAAAGTATGCATAACATCTGTTTAATAGGGAAGCACATTGTACCTGAAGAAATTCCTGAGAATTACACAATTAAAAAAGGTTATTTGCTAACTTACATAGGAAATGTATACAATATGCTTTATATAGCCTGAAGTGCAACTTTTTTCCCCATGCATTTTGACATAAAACGCGTTTTTTACACCAATAATGATATCGGGTGGCAATGATATGCCATTCATGTTATGAGTAATGAAATTGCCTATCCATTCCCGTTTGAATTATGAAAATCCGTAAAATACTTTTTGAGATATATCCAAGAATGTTAGGGGGGAACTTACTTTTTCTGCTGAGTGTATAATATAATTATATAGGATTATTCCCTTTTTTAGACCTGTGCTTTATCCATTGTGAAGTATACACATGTTTTGTCTGATACTTCTGCAGAGCACGCCAAAATGATCCTAATCATTAAATTTGTTTTTCTTTCTCTCATTTCTACCCTTGTGCATCTCTAACTCTCTCTTATTTTGATCACTTTTGAACATTTTGCAATGATTCAAGTCCGAGATTTGTTTTTGTTTGTTTTGTTTTTTTCATGCTGACAGCTTACTAGCCTATTGTCAATGAAGTGTAAAAATGGGGGAATATCTTTTTAACCTACTTTAATTTGCTTTTTTTTGGGGGGGGGGAGGTTCAGCTGGGCTGTCAAATTGGACAATCGAGTTTATTTGCAACTAAAACAAAAAGAGAAAATAAAATTACTAGGTAATTACAACTACAAAAATCATTCAGGTATGGAATATTTCTGAAATGATTTGTGATGCTTAATGTGTACTTAAATATATACACTCAGCAAAAAAGAAACAACAAATGAAAGACAGAAATGTAACACTTTTTCGAGTTCATAATTTATTGCTTTTTCTCTCATTTCACTTGAATTTTGAATTGACGGAAAATTCTTCATTTTCCTCCATTATCTTTAGCTTTCATTATTTTGGGCTTCAAAGATATTACATTGTAATGAGACCACAGGTATATCTTTGCAATTGAATTCATGCTTTTTAGTGTGATGAATTTGCTTTTTGTTCTAATATATTGTATCATTAGAAAGCACTTGCGTATGAATAACAAATTGTTCATGTTTATATAAAACTTTAACATTTAGCCTAAAATTCTATGCTTTTTTTTTCTGAGTGTATTTCCACCTACTTTTGCGATTTTTCAGCTGGGCTGTCACATGGGACAACCTAGTTTGTTTGCAAATAAAATAAGAAAACAACATAAAGGAAAATGTACCATAGTAAGTAATAGGAACGAGGAAAGTCACTCAGATGAAAAATGATTTCTAAAAAGATCAAATCAATACAAACTTACTATATGGAGGTTAGGGGGCTGATTTCACTTCTTTCTGGTTGCGATTGGCACAGTATCTACTACCATCTTCTTTGCCTTCTGGGACCGGGAACTCCATAGATTTACCTGTTCTTCATCACTACGAAAGATGTGCCTGTGATGGGGATATTTGCATGGGGGCCTCGCCTCCCTTCCTGATCTTTTTGCGTTTCATTGGCATGACACTCGAGCAAAGTGTCGACATTTTCGTGTCTGGATCACAAAATTTCCGCATCGGTTCCGGACACTTGCATATACATTATACACTCAGCAAAAAAAAAAGACAGTAAACGCTTTTTCAAGTTAAGATTTCTCATAGAATATTTGGCTGAAAGCTAATGTATCATATACCATATTGAAGGTAATTTAATTGGCTATCAGCCTGGTAGGTCAACAAAAAGGGGAAACTTTATACATGAGTGAACACCGTTGTTTTTCTCTTCCAGAGCACAAAAGTAAAAATTGCAAAACTGAACAAGTTGTCATTAATGCGTATGTGCTCCTCCATAGAACAATATTAAAGAACAAACAACAAATTTCGCACAAAAAGAAACATGAATTAACTTAAGCAAATTAAGCAAAAATAAACCCTTGATCTCTATATCTTTAAAGCCCAAAAGACCAATGAAGGCTGAAAATACTGGAGGAAAATAAAGCATATTATGTCATATCTAAATTCAAATAAAATAAGAGAAGAAGTAATAAATGACCAAAATGGTAGAAATTTGAGCTTTTTTCAAATTAGGAAATTGTACATGTTTGGTTCTTGAAATTGTCATATGAACTTTAAATCACTAGATTAAAAGAAAGAAATACGGAAATTCTGCTCATTGAATCATCTTTATGCTTATTATTCCCTTTGTCATTGAAGTTTGACTTGACAGAAAATTCTTATTTTTCCCCTTTAGTTTCCCACTTTGTTTTTCTTAGAGGTTATTTATAAAGAAATAAAGAGGACAAAAACTTATTTTTCCTATTTCATTCATGTCTCTCATTGAGTTAAACTGGTCTTTTGTTGTCAATGTTATCGTTACGGGCATTTGCAAATTAAAGAGAACATGTCAAATTTTGCCACTTTTAATTTTGTGCCTTGGAGGACAAAAACGAATGTGCTCACTCATGCGGAAAGTTTTCTTTTAATAAACCCACTAGCTTAATGGCCAATAAAATTACCTTTAGTATGGTATATAATACATTGATTTTCATAAAAATCTTCAAAGAAAATATGACCTCGAAAAAGTGTTTACTTTCTTTTTTTGCTGAGTGTATACGATCCGCATCGGCTCCGCGCTATCCTAAAACATTCCTGGTGTGTTCCGCTTTCGTTCGCGAAGCTTCCCCACACCGCGGGATTCTTTCCGGAAGGTGTGCGGAAGGAGCGGAAGGGTTCCGGACAAGCGGGACATCCTCACGACATCGTCAGGACAAGTCGCCGAAGGTGTCAGGAAGTTCATTTCCGCGTCCAAATTTTGGTCTCGATCAAAATTTGGACGCGGAAATTTTTCTCTCTCCCGAAGGTGCGGAAACGTCCGGACATGTTTAGGACAGTGAGCGGACACGTTCTGGAACGTGGAAATGTGGAAACTGGAAGGTGGACATGTGGAAAATAATGCCCAACTTAAACATACAATAATTTTGTCATATTTTAACATACGTTAGGCCGCCATTCGGACCTCCACATCCCCCCCCCCCCCCCCATCCCCTGGCACTAAGGGGGGGGGGGGGGGCACACCTGATTCCGCTATAAACAAACTTTAAACTAGACTGGTATAGCTCATAGTAGGCCTATTAACTTGGCTCTATCACCTCTAGAGATTTTTTTTTTAAATCCTTAATAAGTGATTTCCCCCCCCCCCCTCCCTGTGGGGCATTGTGCCCATTTGAACAAATTGAGATACTATCCCCCCCCCCCCCCCCCCCAGGGATGCTACCTGCCAAGTTTGGTGAAAATCCATCATGGGGTTTATGCACGACGGACGACGGGCACCAGACGCTGGACGAAGAGCGATCGCAATAGCTCACTTCAGCCTTCGGCTGAGGTGAGCTAAAAATGAGTTTAAAAGACAAAAGACAAACGTTGGTTACTGAACAATCACGTTAAGTCAACCTGATGAGTACCAGGTCCAGGAGAAAAGATCTTCCATCAAGTCGTTTCGATGAGTGCACGTCACGAGACCGACATCCACAAGTCATACAGCCACGAATCATACAGCTCACAAGTCATACAGCCCATGAGTTAGCTCAAGAGTCATAAAGCCAATTACAGTATAGTTCGACACTAAAAACTAATAAGGCCCAAGATACCGACATATTAAACCCCGTGTTGTATCTGTCCAACGCGTGGGCTGTTCTCATCTAATGTCGAACTCATGGGCTTTATTTGCCTGTAGTGTCGAAAATGCGCGAGAATGAGAGGACAAGATCCTATAATCCTTTTTGTCTTTTTGCCCTGATTATGTCAAATGAATGTGCATCATAAATTTGAACATTTTTTTTTTGCATTTTAATAGAAGCAGAGCTACCAAGTCTCACGCATTCTGCGTGAGACTCAAGCATTTAGGGGCCGTCTCACGATCTCACGCATGGCACCCATTTTTCTCACGCATCTTGGGAAGTCTTCAACTTAGGCCTTTAACAATGAACATAGCTCACAAGATTAAAGTGATAATTGCAATTGAAGGTATATTTTCCTTTTGTCTTTCAAAATAAGTAAAAAATAGTCACTTGAGAATGCACCTGATATTACCACTAAGAGCTAAAAGATGAAAAAGCTCCCTACCGTGGAAGGCCACAGGGGGGAAAACCCTTGCTCGCGCGCACATTCGCTCGCCGAGATGCCGACTCATGAAAATCTCACTCATAAAAATTTTTTGAACTTGGCATCCCTGTAGAAGTTATTTTGATAGTTCAAATCTTTACATGCAAAATAATACATGTAATTACAATACAGTGCACTCCCGTTACAACGAACACGGTTATAACGAAATTTCGTTGTAACGAAGTAAAACTTCTGGTCCCAAATTATCTCCATTACAGTCTATGGTACAAAATTCGCTTAATATAACGAACACGGTTATAGCGAGATTTTCTCTACAACGAAGTCTTTTCCCAGCGCCATTGACAAAGGAAATGTGCTCCGTTATAACGAACTGAGGATCGTTTTCGGAAATACGTAGCGGAGCAAGCATATTGCGTCTCTGCATGGGCGAACGCGTCACATCACTGTGTGTTCGCTTGGTGTGTCACGCACAGTTTCCGAGTTGAACTTGCGTTATTTTAATACAATAATCTGAAATTGAATAACTGAATTTGTTTTATTGTTCACATAGCTTTCCAGCGTATGACGAGTATTCAACAACCAGAATATCATATGTGGCTTCCTTGTTTTCGTTATGTATTGTGTTTTTTCGGTTATAACAAAATTTCGTCATAACGAAAAAAAAAAAAAAAAAAACTGCCGGTCCCGAGCATTTCGTTACAACGGGAGTGCACTGTACAGCATCTCGTGTATTCTCTTATGTCACAAATTCTTCCTTATGCATTAACTTTTCGTTAGTTCGATGTAGTTTGATGACAGTTTCACATAACTGGCAAAATATTAAAATGACAGGTTTGTCACACATGCACTGAATGTTCGCTTTCCTTGAACTAGGTTTATTTGGATGAATGGCTATACTGTCTAATAAGAGTGCAGGTATTTGGGGATTTGTACCCAACTTCTGACCCTTTTATAAGTTTAAAGAAGAAGTGAAATTTAACACTTTCACTTGACCTTTGACCTTTTGGCCTGTGACTTTTGACAAGAAACTTCCAAGAGAATCTGTATTGGGTAATAGATGCATACACTAAGTTTCAAGAAAAAAATCCTGCTGGCATTGCATAGATAAGAGGGAAATAATGGCATTTTGATGAGTGGACCTCGACCTTTGACCCATGACCCCTAAATTGATCACTGCCAGTCAGTACATGCATATACTAAGTTCCATGAAGATACCTTGAAATATCTGTGAGATACGGAGAAAAAAGTGAAATCTTAACATTTTCACTTGACCTTTGACCTCATGACCCAAAACTCTCTATGGGGGAATCTTCATTTGGTAGTTCATGTATACACCAAGTTTCAAGAAAATACCTCCAGGCATTGCAGAGATATAGGGGAAATAATATAATTCTGAGCATTTGACCTTGACCTTTTGACCTTTGACCTCGAGCGTGTGCACCCAAAAGTTGATAAGCACAACTTCGCCCACTCATACATAAACATGCCAAGTTTCATTAGGATACCGCTCTCAGTTTTTTAGATACGCTGTCCACAAAATTGATTACGGACGGACGGACGCAAGGACGGACGGACGGACGGAAGGACGGACGGACGGTGGGACGGACAACCCCAAAACATAATGTCTCCGGCGACACTTCGTGGCGGAGGCATAAAAATCATGATCGCAAACGTTACAAACACAAATGAGGTAAATTGAATGGGTTGACATACTGTGCGTGACTGTTTTCCTGTCTAACATGAATTACTATAAAATGCTTTAAAAGTTTAAATACAGCTGTATAAATATGAATATAAGTTTCACCTATCTCTCTTTCAATCTCTGTCTCCCTCCCTCCCTCTCCGTTTCTCTCAGTCCACCACCTCCTCTCTACATGTTGTGTGAGTGTGTCTCGAAATTACGATATTTTGAGAAATGATATACTTTCTGACGTATGGTTGCGAAATGACACAAGAACTACAAAGAATGCATTATGAAATCATCCAATCCCACATCCTTTATTTTAAGGCAGGCTCCTTTACCTTTTAAACATCACTCTGAGGCACCCAGTATCAGCTAAGGGGATACTTACGCATACACATGTACCCTAATTTATTTACAATTAAATTGAGAAATCAAACTTTGAGAATGTGCAAGTAATGGCACTGTAGCTAATTGATACTTTTTTCCCAACCAAACGTAGCTTAACAATAAAGGTCGGAACGGATTTGAATGAATTTTAACGGTGGAGTTAATAAGTACATGTATGTATTATTATTTACACGTATATTCAAGGTCTATGAATTTCTATCATCCTATTTTAGTACATGTACATGCATAAACATTTAAAAGAACATGACAGACATGGTTTTACGCTTCAAGAAGTATCAACACACTAAATTCTACTTAATTCTACTTTCAGTACGCTATTACTTCTGAGAGTGGTCGTCTTCAAAATGTTTATGAATTGAATGGTAACAAATCAATCTTTCCTTCTAAGATATCTTTTAAACAGTGCATATCATTTTCTAATAGCTGCTTGCTACTAGATAGATTTCATGATCATCCTTTTTTTTACCAATCTTGAAATAAGAGTTCAATTTCTAAAGTATACATGAAGTCACTTTGTTAGTTTATAACTTTTTTCCTTATCCTTATTAGAACATTCAAATAGCAATGACATATCAGGTTACTTGTTACAGATCAAAGCAGAACGATAAACCAAGGCTGTTTATCACACTTACGCCACAGTCTGGTAACATACTTACAAAATTATACAAGATTTAATTCCCGACCTCAAAATATCAACTCGGTCGAAATGAACTTGAAAGAAGTTTATTAAAATGAATAGTTATCAATTGTAAATAAACATTCCATTTCATAATTCAGATGTTTTTCACACATTATCAAATTCGAGAAATACATACATTTGCTAAGGTACTTACATTTCCGCAAATAGTAATATGCTAGTATACACAGCTATAAAAACTATTTTGTTATTGTCATAAATTATATTCTTTTAACGTTGTTCTTTGAGCCCCCCCCCCCCCCCCAAAAAAAAAAAAAAAAAAATCCAAACTTTGAAGGCCTGAAAAATGAAGTGACAAAGTATCATGGAATACTTCCATGTTTATCATGATGGGTGTCACTACGTTTTCTGGTTGTCATGGTCTCCTCTCAGCTTTAAATTAAAGATAATTACACTGCCATTCACTGCCACGGAGGGCCAAGACAAAGTCGGTTTGTGACCTTCTAGCACTCTCTTGCAATATCTTTACAAATAAATTGACGTTGTCAAACACAAAATGCTATAGTCATAAAGTTGGCTCTTGACGCCATGGACACAATTTTCGCCCGAGAATCTTTATTTGGTAATAATTATGTATACTACGAAAAAATCTCCAGGCATTCCATAGAAATGGGCGAATAGTGGCAGTGTGAGAATTTGACCTTGATGTGTGACCTTTGACCTTGAGTATAACACACCCAAAAATCGACAGGCACAACTGTGTCCACTCGTGCATAGATACAATATATTTCATTAGAATACCTCAGAGGGTTTGTAAGTAATGCTGTCCACAGAATTCGGTACGGACAGATGAACAAGGCCAGATAGACCACGTGAAAATATTATGCCTCAGGCAACACTTCGTGGCAGAGTAGCAAAAGATATTTCTTAGTCTTGAATAAACAAATGGCATGGTGTCGTACGGGACATCAAATTGCCCTGTATTGGACATCTGTGAATCAAAGTCATTAACTTTCTGACTGAGAATTTTCGTAACTTCATCAAAAGCAATTTATATTTCACATAATTATAAAAGTTGTATCAAATCACACGGCAGTGGACAGGTTAAAAATAACTGATGAGTGAAGAAGTCTACCAACGTGACCAAGGAAGGAGGAAAAACCATAAATGCAAAATGTGTGAAAACCGGAGTTTAAAATTACAGTAAACAGTATGTTTCTTCAATTAGTTTTGATTTCTCAAAACCTGATGTCAGAAATGTTTCATACGACACATGGAGATTTATATAAAGTTTTGAACACGCATACGTTTTCAGGATGGAATTTTCTAATCTAAGTTTCACAAACTTTGACTCATGACAGACTGAAACAGCTCATTACAATGTACCACACAACACGAAATCCATTAATCAAAAACTATCCATATTACAAAGTTCTTTCCGTCATTTTTTTCCCTATTGATTTAGGTTGTGGCGTGCTTTATGAACATTTGTTCTTCTTTTTTTCAGCTTGGTTGCTCAAACAGCAACCGTAAGCAATTTGCACAGTGGATACAGGATATCTCACCCATTTGCCAAGACAATTTTCACAAATAATGTAAAATTAGCTGCGAACTAAAATTGTGTATACGTGCTGATAACGTTCAAAAGCGTTGCCTATCTCTTGAATTCATCCTGTGATAAAACGAAATGAAACTGGGTACATGTACACCAATGTGTGAAACAATGAATACCGTTGCATATCCATAATTTGGGGGTTTCGTATATATTGGGGTGTATTGATTAAAGTTTAAGAGTATTTTGCAGGGCTTTGTTCTGAAAATAAATGAATGTCAATTTTTTTATCAGTCAATGATTAAAGTCTAAAATCTATTACGAATACCGGTAATAATAAGTATACACTTGTTCTTAATGTGCAGTCATCATTATTCTGAACTGTTTACCCAACCATATTGTATTCAGAACTATTTAGCGTCCATGCGCAAACAACACATAAGTGATTTAGAATGTTAGTTTCAATTAGCATTTCAACAAAACACAAGGCCAGGTCTTGCATAAGCAAGTTGATCTGAACATGATTCCTAGTAAATTGTACAAAAGCAGGATTTCCAACCATTAAAAAAAAAACCCTTGAAATTATTTCAACTGAACAGCTATACACAAGTAGCAAATACAAATACATGTATTTCAATTTGAACATTGCTTATAAGGTTGTCTTTGCGCTGTACAACCTGCTAATGCTTTATGCAAATTATGAAAATTTCTAAAATGCGTTCTTTGGGCAACCAAGTTGAAAATGTTCATTAACACCATTGGATCATACATTGGAGAAATCCTAACGTTTTGTTATTTTTTCTAGGTTAAAGTGTAAGCTAAATAGGATGACAACTTACTATAAGCTACTTTTGCTTGCATAATTCTTTTTTTCTTTCATTCGTTAAAAGTTTTGGGGTTATCCTCCAGCATGACAATTTTCCGAAAATACTTTTAATGTTCAAATTGCAAGGTTTTTCAGATTGTAATCTTTTTCCGTGAATCTACTGTACATATGTACAAAGAGAAAGAAAGAAGGAAACAAAATTACTTGTTTTTCTTATAAAAAAGTGATCTACAGTAAAGGTTAATTGCATTCCTGCATTCTTGCATGCACATTGTCTTTTCACGGGAAGGAACATTGTAACGTTCTAAAGTAGTTTGCATAACGTAGGACAGAATTTGTTGGTCTATTCTTTTTACCATTGGTCTTTTGGAGATCTTGCTTCCCCTGCCATTGCAATTACTTTCACTGAGAATGTCATCTGACACAAGCTCACTCATAAGCTTCTTGGCAAAATTTTTTCTTGAAGTCGCGTTGGCTTGCAAGCTGAGCAATACCCCTTCGCTCAATGGGATCCCTGCTCGCCAGCCAAGCAACTCCCCATTGCTCATACGGATTCCTGAACCACTCTTCCTTGGAGACTTGGAAGTGCCGTCATTTTCACTCTCTTCGCTTTCGCTGTCACATTCCGAAGTTTGTTCTGGCTCTGACACAGGTTTGTCGTCGTCCAAATTTCTAGGTTTGTGGTTTTCCCAATTTCTAGGTTTGTCGTTTTTCAAATTTCTGTTAACTAACTTTTCAAGAAGGGAAGTCATCCCCTCCACTGCTGTGGTCAATCTATTTATAGATGTTTCAATGCGGCCACAGCACCCATGGCAAGATGCATGCTCAGAGTGAGATCTACTTCCAAGAGTAGGATCTGATCGTACACTCAATAGCTCATCATCACTCTCCAACATCTCTCCCTCTCCTCTCTCCCCTTGCTCTTCCCCTTCGTCTCTCTCTTCTTGTTCTTCCCTCTCTGTCTCATCACTATATTCACCTTCCTCTATCTCTATAACCTCTTCTCTCACACACATGTTCTCTTCTCTCTCCACTCTCTCCTCTTCTTTGTCTCTTGCTTCCTCCTCTTCCTCTTCCAGATCTCCTCTCTGTCCTCTATTGTCATCCTCTCCTCCTGCCCTTCTCTTTCTTTCCCCACTCTCTTTCCCTCTGTCACCTGTTTTATCCCAACTTGGTTTGATCCTGACTCGACTGTCTGTTGCTGGACCGTGACCGTGTGCTGCACATTTCTGCAAAAAGAAACACAACACATAAGAGACAAAAAAAAAATCAATTTTGTAAAGTTGGTACAATATGCTCACTGCCTTTATAGCATTATCAAGATAAACATAACCCTTTACTGATGCACAGTAAAAGGTCTGGCAATTGCGTCTATGTAATCAAAATGTAAAAGGACTTTTTACAAAGCTAGATGTCAAAGAAATATAATGGAAAGGTTTTATTTTTTCCTATTTGAATAATTTGCAATTCTTACCAATCAGTTATTGGTATGCGTGTTTTAAATTTGAGTAAGGCTTTTGATTCTTAACATCATTATTTCATTTTATTAGTTCACATATTGGCGAGTGATCCCTGAGGTCACTCCAAAATGAGTGAAAATGAACATTTTCACTCAAAATTCACTCCAATTTCACTCTAAATTCACTCTTTTTTGTATTCACTCCTTTAAGAGTGAATATTTTCACTCGATTTCTTTTTAGAGAGTAGATTTTGCAGAGGTTGTCCGATCATAAGGAATTTACATTGAAATGTAAGAGCACCCGTCCAAAATCAAAAAGGATTTCTCTATAAATAAAGCTTGCAATTCAACAAAAGGTGAAATGCGTTTTTCGTCTCCGAACTTCGTTTTGCAACTAGAGCGGTGCCGAGCATGACTTCAAAGCGTAGTGGAATGCTAGACATTCCATTGTAACGCCTTGAACCCAAACATGTGTTTGCATGAATTACGAAGAGTTGCCACTCCATCTCTGTAACACCTCCCTGCCTAAACTAAAGAGGGCCAATGCAAGGAGGGAGAGCACTCCTCTTTGGGCCTATTGTCACTAAAGCACAACTACAACTGTAATTAGCACTGCATGCGCACATTTGGTCACAATGGTTGCTATGCACTCTATTCCTTTTTGCTGCTATCACCTCAACTGTCAGATTTTCGCATATAAACTCGAAGGTATGCTTTTACTTTTCATTGTGCCACCGTCACTTTGACTGTCTGATATTCGCCTCTCATAAACACCAATGTACACAATAGCTGCCTTCAATTTTTACTTTCTGCTATCATCACAAATATGCAACCCATGCCAATACTATTAGGCAAACTTCCTAAGAGTATGCTGTCCTCTTAGATGTTTTGACAAAGATGTTAAAGATGATTTGACTGTGATTATTATCTCATTGTGTCCAAATACATGTAATATGCCTATTGAAAGCAAACTGCAGAATTTCAGTTCGGCTTTGTTTTTTACTCTCCATTCTCTTTTTTTGACACATGGCTCAACTCGTACCTCTGCTTATTTGCTTCATCACTTTGCTCTTTCTCTCTCTCTCTCTCTCTCTCTCTCTGTTCTACTAATTGCAATCCACCACAATTTCCTCAATTGTCATCATTTGCTTGATCTTTTGTACCAAAAAACATAATTCAATGTTCCTAGTCCATTCTTAGTTCTCAATATCGCTTTCCTGTCCAATTGTAGTACATACATGCAACAGCACAGATTGTTCAATTTAGCTATGGTACAACCAAAAATACATCATAGTAATCCACAGTCTCCGCAAGGCACCAAAAAAAAGCACAATGGGGATTCAGATCACCATGTTTGAAAGCAGGCCTCAGATCATTGCCACCCTTGCATGTACACATGCCAAGTTTGAAGATAACATGCCAAACCATTCACAAATCATCATGATGATGTGCTATTGTTAATGATGATGTACACTCTGTGACCTTTGACCTTTGACTTCATGACCCCCAATCTGCTCGGGTGATTATCACCCTAGCATGCAGACATTACCAAGTTAGTAGTTAACATGTCAAACCATTCACAAATTAATATCTACTATGAGAACTGGCTATTTTTATGTGATATGTGACCTGCTACAACAAAAGGATCCTAAAGTCGCTGACGGCCGAGCCGAGAAAATCGAGTTTGAAGTTACATCATCAAAATTGGTCAAAACAATCCGATTTCTGTTTTTGGCATAATTTTGTAATAGTCTAATGTTTTGTCCATCATCTGCCAAAATTTCAAAGCTAAATGATCAAAGGAAAGGCAAGGAATCGGCACTTTTCTGGCCCATGATTTTCCTACTTTCAATGTAAGAGAAACGTGTCCGAAGATTTGGATTTAGCACTGTGGCTAGACTCCGCCGCTAGCAACGAGGGAGTGATCTCATTGGTCAGTGCGTGGCATCCTGACTACCGATTGGTCGAGCGTAGACCACTGGCGCTAAGCTTGAATGAACATGGCGGAGGTCGCTAGGAGCGTGCCTTCTCTATTAAGCCAGTTCACAGTTACTGTAGCACACGTCTGCAATGACCTCTTCAACCACAGACTTTGCAAATCATGGAAGAGTCTTCAAGAAGAGCAGCTCAAGACAACCATGTGGGAAGGGGTAATTTACATGTCAGTGCTGCATGAATGGCTTTAGTTAATGTTGCTGAAAAGAATGCACATTCACATGTAAATACCAATCTGCACCTGGTTCATTTATAACACAGTTGTCATGATGGAAGCCCTACACAGGTTTTGAATAATTCAGTTGCAAATTCATTTCAAGAGAAGGCCTGCAATGGCCTTTATCTGCACATGCTCAGATTGGAACTGTGAACTGGCTTATTGTAAAGCAGTGAAAACTGTCTCGCTTCCCCTTGACCATGATAGCCTCGGAAGGACAACTTTGAAGGCGTTTTTCTCAAAACTCTAATTTCCTCAATCACTTGACAAGCACTGATGAAATCATCGATATCTCCGCAACCGAGTACTTTTATGAGTTGTGTTTATATATATGAAATTAAAGTAGAAGAGTAAGGAAATAATGTCATGCCATTTTCAGAAAATTGTCCTCCCTCGACTTTCAGATCCTTTTGTTGTAGCAGGTCACATATTATTACCTCTGTACACATTTGTAACCTTTGATCTTTGACTTCTTGACCCCAAATCTAATCAGATCATTGGTACATTAATAGTTTGCACACATGGTTCCAATTTAAAATTGATCCTTGCAGCTGACCTTAAGTTATCACAACAAGATCAGAAACAGGACAAACGAATGGACAACCCCAAAACATAATGTCTCCAGTGAAGTTGTGGCACTCAGACAGTAAGACAAATGTTTGGGTGTTAAACTGTGAAATTTCCACTTTTACAGCAGTCTCTTTCTGAGTGCTGTTCGAGTGAGTTTAAAAACAAAATGATTGGCATCTTTATGTTATGCTGTAACATGTTCATGGAAGCAAAAACATCAACAATATCTTACAGATAATTACTTTTCTTGCTATTAACAAGACAACATTTACCCCCTTCTGCTGCTGATGGTCTGGAGGGGGTTGTGGCTGGAACTGCTTAAGAGAGGCATCTCCACTGTACATCTGGTGTTGTGGACATTCTTTGTGGGATGGGGCTTGTTGTGCCAGGTAGGCTTTGCTGAGTGTTGGTCCTGATGGTAACAATACAGAACAGGCAGTAAGTGTACACTTGAAGATTTATCTTTTGTATCATGCAAGAGAGTCTGATGATTGTAAAACAATTCAATGTTTATTTTCTTTTTAAGAATGCATCTTATAGAGTATACAGTTCATAAGAGCTTATATTTACATTATACATGATTCTGTCCAAACATATAAAACTACTTTTGCAAAATCAAA
Source organism: Diadema antillarum (assembly GCF_040938485.1). Taxonomy (NCBI): domain Eukaryota; kingdom Metazoa; phylum Echinodermata; class Echinoidea; order Diadematoida; family Diadematidae; genus Diadema; species Diadema antillarum. The sequence goes on along the minus strand of NW_027270919.1, from coordinate 3,223,299 downwards.
GATGAGCTAATAAGACAATTCAGGCTACACACCCAAGTAATTTGGACAGCAAAACTTGTACCTTTACATCGCAAGGTTTTCAATATTAAATTGATTATAATGTATTCAAAAACAAAAAGAAAGAGATATTGTATAATACATACAGATGCATCAACTCGCTTGCTTTCATATCTTCCTTTACAGTGCAGTTAGAAAAATTCTGTGCTCATTGCCATGATTTAGTTTCAGTACATATAAGGCTGGTATACACTGTATATTCTTTAGGTCAAAGACAGTGAGCTGTATTTGATCTTAATAACTACAGCTGTAGAAATGTCGCTATGGCGACTGATGCCTCCGCCATAATGCATGATTCTCCCAATAGTAGGTGTATAGTGCAATGTCTCCACAATGTGTGATGACAGTTTCACATGACTGGCAAAACATTGAAATTGCAGGTTTGTCAGAAATAATAATAGTCAGTTCTTAGAAACGCATAATACCATAAGATAGTCTCTATGCGTGTACAAAATTAATGAAACAAAATCTATCACATATTTCTCTATTCAAACATGTAAGCAACAAAATTTGTCAAAAAGGTGAGTTTTTAACACAGATTTGAATTTATCAAAATCTGTAATATCTTGAATGTTCACTTTCCTTGAACTACATAGGTTTGCTATAATTGTCGATTAAAGAGTACAGATGTATTTGGGGAATTGAAGATTTTTACTTAACTTCTGACTGACCCTTTTAAAAGTTTATGCATTGAGTAATTTCCAAGGTATGAAGAAAGAGTGTACTTACAGTATAAAATAGATTTTTTTTTTGCATTCGAACCTGGCCTTGACCTTTAACATTTGACCTTTGGCCTTCTAGCAAGAAATTTCCACAAGAATCTCCATTAGGTAATACATGTATATAAAGTTTAAAAAATACGGCAAGCATTGCATACACTAGGAAATAAAGGAAGGAGTAAAATTTTGAAGAGTTGACTTTGACCTTTGACCCCCTGACTATTGACCCATGACCCCTAAATTCCCTTGAAAATATCTGCCAGTCAGTGCATGCGTATGTACCAAGTTCCATGAAGATACATTGAACCATTTGCGAGAAAAGTGAAATTGTAACATTTTCACCTAACCTTTGACCTTTTGACCTTTGACCTTATGACATGAAACTCTCTCTGGAGAATCTTTATGCAGTAGTTCATGTCCACAGTAAGTTTCAAGAAAATACCTTCGGGCATTGCATGGATATGGGGGGAACATTTTTAGCATTTGACCTTGACCTTTTGACTTTTGACCTCCTACCAATGTCATCTAAATCTACTCAGCTAATTGCCCCATCATACATCATCCTTGGACCAAGTTTGGTGAAAGCTGCTTCATCCAGTTTTGAGTTATTAAAAATCATGTAAAAAACAGATAAATTTCAGGATTTGGCCTTGACCGTTGACCTCTGTCCGATTTCATTCAAAAATTAATCAAGTAATTGTCCCACCATACATCATCCTCAGACAAAGTTTGGTGAAATTCGCTTGATCCAGTCTTGAGTTATCGCGTAAACAGATACAATTTCATGATTTGACCTTGACCTTTGACCTTTGATCTTTGGCCGATTTCACCAAAAATCTAATCAAGTAATTGCCCCATCATACTTTATACTTGGACCACGTTTGGTAAAATTCCAGTCAATATTACTCAAGTTATTGCGTTAACGAATGCGGACAGACGTACTGACAGACGGACAGACGTATGGACGTACAGACGGACGGACAACCCGAAAACATAATGCCTCCGGCACCACTTCGTGGCGGAGGCATAAAAAGGTACAACTGTACATGGAAAGTGCAGCTTTTGGGAAATTTGTCAACAGCAGGATTGAAGAGTTGTCATCTCAGTGGATAGGACTGCATGTATACAATCTGTATTGTGCTAGTAACTACATTATCAAGAGCTTCACGATAAAATTTATTGAAGAGTATGTCCAGCAGTGCCTTGGGCAGAGTGCTTTTACTAAAAAAAGAATGGAAAATGGAAGTATGCTCCTAGACACACTTACATTATGTACAACTGTATGTACAAGGGAAAGTTATGGCCAAGTACTGTACAGTGTAATGTACAATGGAAGCACGGAGTTTACTGCTCATGCCTGTATAAATTTAATAGAATAGGTCAAAATGAGAAACACTTCACAGTACAACTTTTTTTTTTTTACCTTTAAAAACTCTTGAGTTGTAGGATTTGGCCCGACCATCTCTAGCATGGACAAGCATGTGTTTCTTGTTTCTGTAACGTGTTCCACATGACTTCCGGCAGATGTTGCAGACACAGTGTTTTGAAAACTGAATTGGTTCATCGTTATGTACGTTACTCTTTTTCAGAGCATGTTTATAACCAGGCTTGATAATTTGGACCTTCCTGTGTGCTTCACAATCCAAGTCACGTGGATAGCAACTGGAACAGCGGTTGCGCTTCACATTACTCTTAGCGAAGTTTTTCTGTGAGTGCAGTTTTCTGTGAACGTTGAGATCCCACTTCTTTTCAAAGGTCTTTGGGCACATTTCACACTTGTAAATGGGTTTGCCACAACGTACTTCTCCTCTGTGAACTACCCTCACATGCTTCTTCGTGTCCCACTTTGTAGGGAAGTATTCAAAACGCTGCTCACACTTGTTTGTCTTTCTTCCCTCGTGCAGTCGCATGTGTCTTGCGAGATTGACAAAACGGCCTCCACAAATACGACACTCTTCATCGAAGGTCGAAGGCACATTCCCGTGAGACCAAGAGTTGCATTCCACTGAAGTGTTCGTTCTGTCACACATACTTACGACCTTGGCCAGTGGTCTCAGTTTCCCAGGTACAGACGCCGTCTGAGTGAATGCCTCTGATGTCACGCTTTTCTCAGCATTGGCTACGTCTTGGTCTCCTGTGTCCAGAGCATCATCTATTTGAAAGGAGTCATAAGATAATGTCACAAATATCAAACAAAATATTCAACGGTAAAACACAAAAAAAAAATGATTTTCTTTGCTCTTTCTGGGCATCAAAATTCGAATTCAATGTCAAGCAGTAAGTTGACCATCCATCTCAAATCCACAAAAAAGGTTCAATTTCAAGAACCAAGATAAGCCTCAACAAATGTATTCTGGATAAAGATTGGAATATCTTGGGTTTCCTCTGAATTTCTGAAAATTTGGAAGCTTACACTATGAAAAAGTCCAACAGGTGATAAAAATATAGAGCATTTTAGATTTGCTATCATTAAAAAAAAAGTAGGATTTGTTACTTTCCATTTTCCAAATCTATTTCTAATAAAAAACTTCACAATTACAATATGTAGAGATTTGCTTTATATCAGAATATCTATCAATCAATCTACCTGTCACATGTGGATACAAACAGCTCTTTCCATAACATCTAATTTTGTTCACTTGACATGATTCCTGCTAGCATTGAATGATCAAAATGCACCCTGTAAAGTGGACTCCCACTTTAACAAAGTCCTTAGGACCGACAGTTCTTTTTTTTTTTCGTTACATCCAAATTTTGTTTAAACCAAACAAATAAAAAATAAAAACATAGGGTGGGTACTGCGTGAATGCAGCGTGAATGTTAACTTCACTGTATTAAAACAGAGTTTGTTTTACCCGTGTTCGTTATATTAGGAGTGCAGTGTGCAGTGCACTCTCATTAAAATGAAATAAAAATTCAGGTCACAACATCATCCTTCCTATGTTTTGAATTGTTTGTCTGTTCAGTGATTACCAAATTTCAATATAACGAAAAGAATTGCCAGTCCCGAGGACTTTGTTATATTGGGAGTCCACTCTACAGCAATGTCTGTAACACTATATGGCATCCCTTTGCTCTCACCATTACCAATGCAGTTGCTGTAGTAGTTGTCAAGGTTGATTGCTTGTGTCTGCAGGTCTCCTAGAGATGGAGGTTCAACCTTGATATTAACCTCGGTGGGATACTCTACTGGTCCAGTGGAGATGGTCTCATCCTCAGCTTCATGACTCGGTAGCTGATCTCTTTGCATGATAACTATTTCGTCTCCAGACACAATTCTCGTGATGGTGGGGCATTTTTGGGCATGGCTGCATTCATGTCTTGTCAGGTGCTGTCTGAAATCTTCACTGCTGGAGAATGCTTTACCACAATCTTCACACATAGGTAGCTTGCAAGTCCTAACCGAGACTTCTTTTTCCATCTCCGGCTTTGGAATGGAGGAAGGAGAACACAGGTAGGTCTCTCCTTCTTCTGCAATTAGGTGTTAATACAAAATTGCATGAAATTAGACTTTACTGACACAATTCATGAAGATGTACATCATTAACCAATTCTTGTATTGTAATTTATTTCTGGGGAGTGAGTAAAAACAGAATTGTCCTTGTGAAGAAATGCCTCCCATATTGGATAGGTACTGCAACTTTGAAAAGTTATCTGCAAGTACCAGTGCCATAATACTCATGTATTGTTTTGATATTTGATATTTGATCTTTATTTATTTCTGCCATTAACAAGCATAATAATATACGATACATTTTTTCTTTTGTATGTATCAGAAGATTTTCAAAGAAGAATTAATAAACTTGATGAACAAATCATTGACAATTATTGATTACAAATTACATGGCACCGTACTTACATGTAAATAATAAAGAAAAAAATTTAATGGAGCAATCCATGGAAAGCAACTGCAGAAATAGGCTGTATCCAATAAGCTTATGCTTGAGAGCAGAAACAGGACTTTAAAGTTTAATCATAACAAGTGTGGCAAAGTCAGTCAAAGTTGACAGAATCACTTCAGTTTAACAGAAATCCCTTCACCTGCTTCAGTAATGTATTCCCCAAGGACCTCCTTGGACTGTGATGGATGTTCTGCTTCAATCTTGTTTTCATCTTCTACCTCCATCTTAATCCACAAGACTGCCATGTTGATCTGTTGTATGATGGCAAGGAATCTGCAGTTGAAAGGAAGCAATAAACCAAGCCTGTGATCATGTGAGTTGAATGAATGAAATGTTTGACTTTAAGCACCGGACATACTGCAAAATACTATACTTTGCCTATCCAAGTCAGGATTCCAAGACACATCCATGAGTGGTACAATTTGAGGTGGCACTCAACCAGCTGTGTAGCATATTCATATGCTAAAAGAAAAACATTTTTTTGTTTTCCTAATTAATGTTTAGTGTACTTTGGTTGCTGATGGGCATACCCACAGGAGTGCTTTCTTCACCAGTTTGCAAAGATGTCTGGAAACTTACAATGTATATGAATAGAGAATAATATCCCTCATGCACTTGTAAACAGGGCTGCGCCGGTTTCGCCCCTTCTGGATCCGCCAAACTTTGCTGCAATTGTACTCTGTGTGACTGGCCGGTACCAGTGCCTATGCAGGCACATATAAGTCTATCACACATTCTTTTAACTATAACTAAAATTTCAAGCAGGGCCTTTCAAAGATTCTTATTTTATCCAGGTACAGGTTGTACAGTTTGTAGAATGCAGACATGCAGTATTGCTAATCCTCTGGCTCTACTTCACTTTTAGTACCCTGTTAATGACTTGTTCAAATGCACTCGGGCAGGTGTCCGATATGGCCGGTGAATGCATGTTACAGCGAAATCAGCTAATCCTCAATGAGACATGTAATCAATTGCTCGTAAACTGCTGAAGGCCACTCTATAGTCTTCAGTGGTCCTGCACGCATATACGCTACACATCTGTTTTGTCATTACACGCTACATATTTGTTTTGTCATTATTTAAAGAATAAAGTACCGGTATTTATCTGAAGTGAAAACAAATGTTATTCCACACAAACACATTTAGTTTTATCAAACTAAAGCAAAAAAAAAAAAAGAAGAGTATTATATTATAAAAGTGAAATTATACAGGTAACAAAGCAAGTGTCATAATGTCTTGCCCTTTCCCGTAGAAGAAATTAATGTTTTTCTATCTCCTGGAAGTTCATTGACCCTGCCTCTGAGCTTTGACCTTGTGGTGAACTTCAACTCCACAAAGGAACATTTACCAGTCAATTGTTTTGTCACAAACAGACATATGGATCAAAAGTTATGAACCATAATCGATACACCTCGTAAAACTTAACATTGGGCCTTAATAGTTTGTTGACCCCTGTCTGATGTGACATTTGACCTCTGGATGAACTTTAACTCCCCAAGGGACATCTACCATCGAAGATTGGTCACGACCGGACAAAGGGATCAAAAGTTGTGAGCAATAATCGAAACGCACCATAAAAACTTAACACTGGACCTTAATAGTTTGACCCCTGTCTGATGTGACATTTGACCTCAGATAGTTTGTTGACCCCTGTCTGATGTGACATTTGACCTCTGGATGAACTTTAACTCCCAAGGGGACATCTACCATCGAAGATTGGTCACGATCGGACAAAGGGATCAAAAGTTATGAGCAGTAATAAGCAAAACGCGCCATAAAAACTTAACATTGGACCCTAAAAGTTTGTTAACCCCTGTCTGTGACCTTTGACCTCGTGATGAACTTTACCTCTCCAAGGGACATCTACCATCCATGTTTGGTCACAAACAGACGTATGGATCAAAAGTTTTGAGCCATAATCAAAACGTGTTGTAAAAAACTTAACATCTAATTCACTGTAATTGGGCACTAGACTTTGTTAATCCCTGTCTGTGACCTTTAACCTTTCGCTGACTTTCAAATTCCCAAGGTACATCTACCGGTACTATAAGCTGTTGCATGGTCACAAATGGACAAATACATGAAAAGTTGAGCCATAAAATCGAAACCAACCGTAAAAACTAAACATTAATCAGCTTGGCGGATCCAGAGGGGGGCGCAACCGGTGCACGCCCCCCTTTATCTTTTGTCTAGAAAAACAAAAGAAATAAAAAGAAGAAAATGAAATGAAATCCTGGAAGTGGCACCAGAAATATTAGTCACACCCCCCCCCCCCCCCTTTACAGAATTCCTGGATCCGCCTGTTAATTGGACACTTACGTTCATTGACCAATGCATGTAATCTTTGACCTCGAGGTGACCTTCATGCTTGGTAAAATGTGTAACTTTGCAGAACCACTCTTCCCTCCAAGTTTGATTGAAACTGATTAAGTCCTCAGCCTCAGAAGAGAGTTAACCAAGTTTTTGGAGCGTTACGGACAGACAACGGATCGACTGACGCTGACAACCGACGGACAGACGGAACATGGACGGACCACGGATGAATGGATGACAGATGGACAGACGCCGCAGGTGATTCCTTTAGTCTCCCTGCACCTTTGAGCGGCTGAGGGCTTGACAAAAATTAACATTCTAAAGAATGATTCTACGTAACGTATGTACGTCATGCGTTTTTGCACACGGTATCATAGAAAAATCAATATATGGGACTACACAGACATTGGGATAATGACATGTCGACTCACAAATTCAAATATCTCAGCTAGCAGGTACCGGTACAGCATGGTGGTCCACAACTTGGAATTTGAGCATGTTGCAAGCTCAGAATCTGAAAATATTGCAGAAATTGAATATGTGCGGAGCGCACACAGTGAGTACGGTACATACATGTGTACAGTTGTACATGTAGTACGCAATATTTTGCTGCTTATCTCTCTTTGTGCTGCTTACATTCAATGTTCTCTCTCATGTTTTGCACACAAATATCTTAAGTACCAGGTAGTTTGATGTTTCTTATGTTATGCACATGTTTTGCACATTTTTGAATACTTTTACTTTCAGCTTGTTGCAAATTCTTGAGGATGTTGCATAGCAATTAGCATGTTGCTGGCTTTTGAGGATGTTGCACAAGAATTTTAGCATGTTGCAGCGACATGCTAAAACCCCTCGTGGACCACCCTGTACATCAGTACGTGAAATGAGATAAATACCCGATTTTTTTTTTTTTTCATTTAGCTCTAACGTTATAGTAGTACAAGTTATGATGTCCTGAAGATATTTTAAATTATCCATCATCAAATGTACAAAGATAGGTAGAATTAAATCTGGAAAACAATACAAAAAAGTTTGAAATACCTAAAGCTGGTCTTCCATAAAATCTATATTTTATTTTCAAAATTTGACATTTGTCGAAGGGAAATTTTGTTGCCCATGGTACTTAACATTTTCAATCCATCCTCTTCAAAGTGAGTGGCCCCACAAACTAAAAATGCCCCCCCCCCCAAAAAAAAAAAAAAAAAATAAATAAATAAATAAAATAAAATAAAATATCCTCAGCGGTTTACTGGTGAAACTGCAGAATATCATACCCCACCATTCACCACTCATTTGTATACTGTGTAAGATCGTTGGTCAGCCAGAGTGATGCATGAGAAAAGAGAACGACTCAGCAGTACTCACCATGTCCAGATTCGCAGGGTCTACTACGTGGGTCCAGCTATAACCCCGGGACGCTCCCGTATACACAGTTACACACTGCGTGTTGGGGCTGGTCGCAGTTAGTCCAGCTATTGCATACAGTGCAGTGTCTCCTGCACTAGGCGTGTTGTTCATTGAGAAACACGTACACTACACGTACATGTAGTAGCTGTGCACGCTATAAACAGTGATAAACGCGAAACCAACGCGATTTAACGCAAGATAGCAGACACAATGATTTTTAGCCTAACAACGAAAGTTTCTGTCTGTTCGTCCGATGAAGCATCACCATTCATGAAGTGGATGAATGGATGGATGGATGTTGCTACCTCATAATCAGTCAAACACTCACTTATCATTTTTCAACGGATCATCGACCGAAAAGAGAACGACGGCGATTCGTACGTACGTGTACGGTACGCGTGGTACTAGTAACCCTTTGCTGCAGTACGTCACGTATCGCACGTGCACATACTTCGCATTGCGCGCGTTGCATTTTGCACTCGCCCCAATCAACTCTACCACTGAAAACTTGACCAGCAAGGAAGGTCTAGATCTATGATGCAGAGTTGTGTAGATGCACTTGATACTTGGCGTTGTTCATAATAACAGTTAGAGCGGCATAGCCGAACAATTGTGCATTTTGTGATAAAAGCACCAAATTTCGTACACAGGTTGACAATCACATTCAGATTAAATTTAGATATTGGGCCATCGTAAATAGCGCCCTCAACGTCCATGGTAGCCATTTTTCAAAATGGCTGCCATAAATACCATATTTTCGTAAAATTTGCTAATTTTAGGAGAGAAAAGTCAATAAGATTTTGGTTACAAATGGGAAATTACATTCAAAATAAATCTAGATACCGGGCCATCAGAAATAGCACCCTCAACGGCAATGGCAGCCATTTTTCAAAATGGCCGCCATAAATGCCATTTTTTTCAAAATATTTGCTAACTTCAGAAGGAAAAGCCAGTAAGATTTTGCAAAGAAGTGGGAAATTACATTCAAGATTAATTTAGATATTTCGCCATTGTTAATTGCGCCCTCAACGTTCATGACAGCCATTTTTCAAAATGACAGCCATTTTTCAAAATGGCTGTCTTGTGTGCCACTTCTTCGATGATTTTGCAAGTTTCAGAAGGGAAAACTTAATAAGATTTTGCTCATAAATGTTAATTACATTCAAAATAAATCTAGATATTGGGCCATCGGAAATTGCGCCCTCAACGGCCATAGTGGCCATTTTTTTTCAAAATGGCCGCCATAAATGCTATTTTTTGTTTAAAAATGCAAATTTCAGAAGGGAAAGCCATTTCTTTTTTCTTTTTTGCAAACAAGCGGGAAATTATATCCAAAATAAATCCAGATATTGGGCAATTGAAAATTGCTCTCTCAATGGCTATGGGCACCATAAGTGCCACTTTTCCATTAAAGAAAAATGTTAATTTCAAAAGGAAAAGTCAGTGAAATTTTGCTTATGAATGGGAAATGACATTTAAAATAAATCTCGATATTGGGTCATCGGAAATTGCGCCCTCAACGGTCATGGCAGCCATTTTTTCAAAATAAAATGCTATATTTTCGAAAAGATTTACTAAAATCAGAAGGGAAAGCCAACGAGATTTTGCAAACAGGTGGGAAATTACATTCAAAAGTAAAGTTATTGAGCTGTTGCAAATTGCCCCCTCAATGACCATTCCAGCCATTTTTCAAAATTGCCACCATGAATGTCCTTTTTTTTTTCGTAAAGTGTTGCAGACGTCTAATCAGAATTTCCGCAAAGGTGGAAAATTACATTCAAACTGAATTTGATAATAGGACATCCAAAAGTGCACCCTCAAAAGCCATAGCAGCCAAGTTTCAAAACAGCTGCCATGGATGCCCCCCCCCCCCTTTTTTTTTTGCAAAAAATTGCTGCTGTCAGAAGAAAAAGACTTTGCAAAAGAAGAAGACTTTGCAAACAAGTTGAAAATTGTGCTCAAAAACAAATTTAAGTATAAGGTCTCCTTAGAAGGCGCCCTCAAGGGCCATGCTGACCGCCATGGATGTCTGTTTTGTTTTGTTTTATTTTGTTTTTGTTTTTTTGAAAGATATGCTAATTTCAGAGAGAAAATCAATGAAATTTGTACATAAGTTGAAAATCATATTAAAGAGAAAATAATATACGAGGTCATTACAAATGGCACCATTAACGACCATGGCAGCCATTTTCCAAATGGCCACTATAGATGCTATTTATTTCTTGAAAATATGATAATGTCAGTAGAAGACAAAAACATTTATTGTGCAAATTGACAAAAGACATTCAAATAAATTCAAGTTTGAATTTGAATTTGAAATGAAGATATTGAGCCACCATTTAAACATCGTCCCCAACGGCTATGGCAGTTCTTTGTCAAAATGGCTTCCACACACTCCTTCTTTTTTTATTTGCTTATTCCAGAAGGTGAACGCAATAGAAAACTGCTAAATAGCCATTACATCTAATGCAATCTGGTGTTCAAAGAAATCAAAGTTCTAAATTCATGTTTTCAGTTTAGTTCTAACTGCAGTATTTCGCGTGTGACGGCTAACAGTATGAATATCAAAGGTATGTGTTTTTATGGAAGCATGGCAAGTAAATTAACTTTTTTTCGTAAATTGAAAGGCCATTTTTCGTATCTGTCTTATTTAGAAAGTTACATTTTAGAATAGATACACGTCATATAGTCCCATATATTCAATAATATGGAGATATTGTAAAAGTTAATACATGGCGCCATTATTCCTGGATATTCATATTACTCTTTTTCTGAAATTTTTCAAGTTTGCCACCAAAAATATGCATTCATCATTGGCGAGATATAATCGCTAAGCATATGCCTTGTTTATTTTAGTTGTTCCTCAAATGATTTCTTTAACATCATATTTCAGATTATATAATGTCTCTGTGAGTATTCTACTGCCTTCTCCTTCTGAAGTTAAGCAAATCTTCAAGACAAAAAACAAAAAGAACAGTGTATTGTAGCCATTTCGAATAATAGGTGAAATAGCCATTGAAAACACAGCTTATGATGGCTCAATGTCTAAACTTCTTTGTATGTAATTGTCAACTTGCGCAAAAATGTTTATTGTATTCTTCTGGCATTAGAACATCTTCATAAAAGAAAAATGGCATCTCTGACAGCCATTTTGGAAAATGGCTGCAATTGCCGTTATTAGCATTTTTTTTTCTTCTTGAAAATTTGCGAAAAACAATTTCTAGAGTTAATGCAATCTAGATATATTGTTTGATTTTTAACATGATTTTCAATTTATGTACACATTTGTTGACTTTTCTTTCTGAAATTACCATTACAAAATGATTATGACAATGGCAGCCATTTTGGAATATGGCGGCCATGGCCGTTGAGGGCAGTATTATAATAATTTAATACAAATATTTATTTCAAACATATTTTTCAAATTGTGTGCAAAAATCTTATTGACTTTTACTTCTGTGAAAGCAGGAAACAAAAAATAATGGAATCCATATGGTGGCCATTTTGAAAAATGGCTGAAATGGCCATTGAGGGCGCTATTGACAATAATGTAATACATAGGTGCAAGATTTATTTCAAACGAAATTTTCAAATTGAGTGCAAGATCTTGCTGACTTTTTCTTCTGGAATTAACAAATTCAGAGAAAAAGGTGGTATTTATGGCAGCCAATTTTAAACATGGCCGCCATTGGCGTTGAGGGCGCAATTTGCGATGGTCCAACATCTAGATTTATTTTGAATTTTATTTCCCACTCGTTTGCAATATCTTATTAATCTTCCCTTCTGAAATTTGAAATTTTTTGCGAAAAATGACATTTATGGCGGCCATTCTGAAAAAAATTGCTGCTACGGCCGTTGAGGGCGCTATTTACGATGGCCCAATATCTGAATTCATTTTGAATGTTATTTCCCACTCGTTTGCAAAATCTTACTGATTTTCCCTTCTGAAATTTGTAATGTTTCACGAAAAATGACATTTATGGCGGCCATTCTGAAAAAAAAAAATTGCTGCTACGGCCGTTGAGGGCGCTATTTACGATGACCCAATATCTGAATTTATTTTGAATGTTATTTCCCACTCGTTTGCAAAATATTACTGATTTTCCCTTCTGAAATTATTAATTCTTTGCGAAAAATGGCATATATGGCGGCCATTTTGAAAAATGGCTGCCATGGCCGTTGAGGGCGCAATTTGCGATGGCAAAATATCTAAATTTATTTTGAATGTTATTTCCCAATCGTTTGCAAAATCTTATTGATTTTCCCTTCTGAAATTTTTAATTTTTTGCGAAAAATGGCATATATGGCGGCCATTTTGAAAAATGGCTGCCATGGCCGTTGAGGGCGCAGTTTGCGATGGCCCAATATCTAAATTTATTTTGAATGTTATTTCCCAATCGTTTGCAAAATCTTATTGATTTTCCCCTCTGAAATTTGTAAATTTTTACGAAAAATGGCATTTATGGCGACCATTTTGAAAAATGGCTGCCTTGGCCGTTGAGGGCGCTATTAACAATGGCCCAATATCTGAAATTTTTCCAAATGTAATTGTCAACATGTGTGCGTAATTTGGTGCTTTTATCATAAAATGCATAATTCCTCCATTTGTTTGAGCTATGCCGCTCCACTAACACCAGTATCTTATTAGAAAAAAACAAAAACAAAAACAATCTTAGGTTTATGGTCGTTACTGCGTCACATACAGCTCTATGGCTCACACCCATAAATATTTCCCCATAGGGATGTTTCAAAAAAATTCTGTAAAATAGCTGGGAAAAATGAGGTCTTTCAGCTTCACTAACGTGGATAAGTGAGATATACCCTTTCATCCATCAAATTTTCAGGGTGGATTCTTCAGCCCATATTCTGTCCAGGGGTCCGCAAAGCCAGACTACGAGTTCTTGTCACTCAAAAAATCACCTATATTTTCTGTACACGTATCCAATGAAATATAGTCCCCTCAAATTCCATCTTTCATCTTCCAACCAAAATGCAGTTTGTAGAGGAATTCATACTCAATATCTACAGTTATTCAGTTTTTTTGCCAAACTACATCATTGATTTTAATAATTTCTTTTTCTTCATTTATTTTGGTATCTTTGGTACGAATTTGTGAAGGGGTCTGGGACATTCCATTTTATTTACGGGTGTGAGCCCTATAGCTTTGCTGTAGTCCGTTGTTGTTTTCATCATGTAGTTGCGAATGTTGGGCTCGCTATTTTTTTTTTTTAATCTCTCTACTAGCAGCTCAAAAGTAACAGACATGCAGGGTACACAGTTGCTTTTAGTAATTTGATGAGTGTCCTGCATGACCAATCATTACAGCTAGTAACAGTTAAATGTAGTACAAAACTATAGAGCTATTTGGCATGAGCTTGTCAACATAACTTAAAACACGTACATGCAATTGTTTAGTATAAAGATTTATTCATTTGATATTTATTTCTCATTTATTTACTCCTGGAATTCCATGACAAGCGTAATATACAAACAAATACATTTTTCTTTTGTGCAAACCATAAGATTTTTGAAAAAGAATTAGTAAACTTGATGGATACAAAACACTGACAAATTTTTGTTTGACATAATTATACACGGTACATAGAGATACAGAAAAAAAAATAATTTAAAGGTTTAATCTAAGGGGAACAATTGCAGAAAAAGGCTGTATCCTATAAGCTTACGCTTGAGAGCGGAATCAGCCCATGTTTGTCCAGGATGAGTATTTAGATTTGGAATGTGGGGTCGAGGGGGAGGGGGTTGCATGCGAGGTGAACTGCATGTGCAGAATGGTGAGTGCTTGAAAGTGGTGAGGCCTTCAGTGTGTTTTGGAGATTTAAAAATTATTCCGCATATCATTAGGCCCTATAGTATACGACAAATTAGGTAATTCTTATAAGCTTTGTCTTAAATGTTCTGACCGATAGACTGCCGGTTTGATGTGATCTGGTATATTCCGCCTGGCCCGTCGGCCTATAATAGGGACTGTGAGCGGTGATTTTATTAGAACTCTTGGATTAGTAATGTGAAAATTGTCAGAAATTCTGATAGATAACATACAAGTATCTGCATGAAACGCGAATATTCATGTCTGAGCTTGGTTGAGTTGAACCATGCAACTTTTCCAGGACACGAAGCCTTTCGACAAGTGTCAGTGAGGATCGAGCGAAAAGGTGGGAAGCTGCATAGCTGTGTCATGCCATTTAAAGGCATAATTTACCATTTGAGATGAAATAAAAGTTCAGCATTGATGCTTCAACTTAGGTCGAAAATGTGATTTCCTGTATAGGGATAGGAACAACTAATGTGAAAAAATTGAATCAGTGTAATCAATAATTATGTTAATTCGCAAACCGTGAACAATGGCTATAATGAAAATGTTTTCAAACTAAACCGTCTTCAGTTACGGTTTAATGAGAAAATACTGATAATACTGAAATATATGTGGTAGGCTATCCGGGCTGTTTTATGATACAACAGACGTGCAAATAGATGCATCATTTGTGATATCTTGAATATTTTTTGTCAAATCACTGCTCCCAAAGGTAAAGAGGACCTTTAAAGTCATGCAGAGTCCATAAAATTGAATACGGACCGACGGACGGATCGACGAACGAACTGATATAGGCAACCCGAAAACGTCTCCTGCGACGCTTGGCGGAGACATTAGAAAAATATATGTATGTATAAGATGAGAGAGTGACTTCAAAATGACCTGATTTCAGAAAACGTTTGCTTGTTTGTTTATTAACTAGTTATTTTTTGCATTCCTGCTTAACATATACCGTGATATATAATTTGCTGGATGTTTTGATTGTTTGTCTGTCTGTCTGTCTGCTTTCATCCAGGTATATAAACAGTTTTGTATTCCAGTTCATAATTATGGTCGGTCATATTTACGTAAGAAATCAACTGCGGTAATATTCACAGGAAGAAAGTGTATGTACAGCACAATGCATCGACATATTGTTAGTACAATATCATTGATGTCTTAAACATTGGTTTTAAGACTTTCTTAAAAGAATATAGAGACTTTATATTTCGAATATGACAACGAAGAGAGCTGAATCATATCGGTTCCGGTATGTCTGAAAGATTTCAGAGCCATCATATCGTCGTAGGTTTATATGAATGATTTTTTTTTTTTTTAAGATTGTCTTCCGGATAAGAGTATCTGTATGTCCTTGTTCAACTAAAGGGCACTGCAAAAATGCGGGTATTAGATAATTATGAAACACCGAGCTGGTGTTAAATATCTGATGCTCATTATTTTTTGTGTTGATGAATTAACGTGGGTGTCACCTTTTATAAAACAAAGAAAAACATTTATTTTAAAACAGGTTGTTACGGTCAAGTTCACACAAATGAATGCAAGGCGGTCACAGTGAATTGAAATGAACAAATCTTCCGGAGCTTTATTAGGAATTTACTTAACAATCAGTCCCCAACCGGAATGATAATAATTGTTCAAAACATTACAGCGAAATTAACCATAACAATTGAATGTTAGATCGGATCGTTTCAACAAAAGATAACTCAACGACAGATTATGTGATACCTGGCCAGGGTTTTACCCTAACAGAACCAACGTCGGGGCCCAACTCATCTGTGACGTGACGGGGAGGCGACGCAAGACGCTATCACGTCGAGATCGCGTCGATGCACGGGGACGTCGTCGAACCAGCGGGCGACGCTATCTCGGCACAGCTTGCCGCTCCGCGACTACGCCGGGTAAAAGGGCGTTGGCCGCTAGGTGCGCGTTGCCACTCACACAGTCTCGACGCCCTGTATCGACCTCGGCGTGGCTCCCACTAGTTGCCGTGTAGCATAATCACAGGTGGGCGTTGGCTCCAGACCGCCTGGTGGTTCGCCTGGCCAAGTCAACGAAAACTTATCGACGCCGTCGTCATCGAAGGGAAACGGACTAGAAGCAGGTTGACATCTCCTGGATTACCCTGCTATTTAGCACTTTAACTCAGTCCGCAGGATACTTGTCTCAGGGAGAGCAATTTCTCCCAAGACCATGGACGGGACGTTGAGAAAGTTATAACGGTCCTCTCTAACCGGAGTCTGATTGTCGACTGACGCGAGCAATGGATTTTTAACATGAGCATTATTGCATACATAGAAAATTCCGTCAGGCACGCCAAGCTAAATATATTCACAACATTAAACTCAACCTGGGCGAAGTGTGTAAGGCTGCGTTTCAAAACGAATGACTCGGAAGGAGATTACGTAACCGGTGGTGTTTACAAACATTTGCGATCGTGCACGTGTGATCGCATACACATGATCATAAAACATGAAACCACATTGTTAAGTGATTACATGGGCAAATTCGTAACAAGGTAATGAGTTCCTCTTCTTCATCTTCTTGATGCCAAACTGAAACTAGACGACCAAGAGCTTCCTGATACAGTACTTGATTTGTTAGGGTGAAAATGTGAACCCATACACCGCAGTAACATCAGTTGGTGTCAGTGGTCTCCTATTGACACTACGCGGGTGTTATATCATTAAAATAAACACCATCAATGCAATTCAACACCACGTAGAGTCATTGGAAATCACACTTTTATGATGCTTTCACTATAATCTACATTGAAATATATATATATACGTCAAGATTCAGTACTTAGAATGTTAACATCATTGAGAGTGTAATATTAAATTCGTAAGCAGATTTTAAGCGATTGCTGATTTACATGAAATTACTGATTTATATGTAATTAACAGAGGGAAAGAGGATATACTTACGTAAAGAGCGAGAGGGAGAGAGAGCCGCTTATTAACTGAAGCTGAATTGTGGTTTACTTTATCATATAATGAGAGGAAATCATCCTCAGAATAGAGGACGTTTGCGTCTAATTTCATAAAACATGTAAGAAACTCTGTGGAAAAAAAAACAAAAACAGTGTCCCAAAGTGTGAACCACGACGTGAAAACACTGTGAACACAGTGTGAAATCTCTTCACACTGTTAAATTCGAGCGTTGTAACATTGAGAAGAAATTGTGAATCATCATTCCTATTAACTGTGTGAATCATGAATTCACAGTGTTAAGTAAAAAATTACTATGTAAATTTCCCCGAAAAAAAACCACTGCTGTATTAGATCATCTTCACACTGTTACATTCGAGCGTTTTCACACAGTCGACTCTGTTAATACATTGTGACCACACTGTTAGACACTGCACTCTTTCCAGCAGGAAAGTATATGCCTATTGGTGCCATTACTAAAGTCCTTGAACGGAGAGGTTCTCGGTAAGCATCCTTGTTCAAGACCGCAAAAAAATTCCAATCCGATGAATCAGACAATAATCATATTTGGTATATTGCAAATATTTCGGCAGATAACTGCGAAACCAGTTATTCGCATTACTTCAGTGGTTTATTTTGTGTCATGTAAGATATGAAAATTGATTATAAAAATGGTGTTAATAAATAAAGATTGCTATTGCTAAATGAACTAAGCGTCATTTTGAACGTTTCAAAAGATAATTCCATCATCAGATAGAGCGAAATTAAACCTTTCCACTCTCACTTGTAAAATAACAAGAAATATTCTACAAGTTATGATTTAAAAAAGAACAAAAATCCTTTATTTTTCTTATTGTTTTCTTTTTTTTAAGCAGCTTTCGTCATGATTATGTTATATGTCATTTTGGATTCGCAGGATACCTGGCCCAAAAATATTGAAACACCCTAGTACGTTTTTCCCCCTATTATTATGACTTGACTAAATGACCACTTTGAAGTTAAAATACATGCTAAGTGGTACCCCAACCATTAGTGTTTTTTTTTTTTTTGCACTCAAATCAACAAATCTAAACATTTACAAGATACTGATAGAAACTATTATTATTCTTTTTGCTCTCTCTCTCTCTCCCTCTGTTTCTCTCTGTAAACTGTTAAAAGTGACAAGGTTTTACTGAAATCACACACATGGTTTCACACACTTGGTCTCCATAGGATTACCAAAAATAGCCTATACAAATGTAGCTGCCACCATATCTTCTGTTACTACCTCACTCTCTTTAGGCTGATTCGACTATGGTCGTCCGCGTCAAAGCATTAGAAAAATGCACCTTTAATTTGTCCCCTCCCCCTCAAAAAATATAAATATGCATATGTAGGCCTATATAGGCCCTATATGTGTGTATATTATATATACAATATATACATATATATATATATATATATATATATATGTATATATATATATATATATATATACAATATCACTCTACACTCTACAAGTCATATTCATGTAATTCACTCAAGCATCGTGTTGATCACTCTCATTTATATGTACTTTGTACACTCGTACCGGGGTAACAGCTCGTTATTCTGAAGGTTCGTTATTCCAAAGGCTCTTTAATCCGAAGATTCGTTATTCCAAAGGTTAGTTTTTCCGAAATTCATTTTCGGATTAACGAATCTCCGGAATAACGAACCTTCGGAATAACGCCACAAATGTTCGGATTAACGAACCCTTTTTCATTTTCGGATTAACGAACCATCGGAATAACGAACCTTAGGGATTGCGAACCTTGGGAATAACGAAAAGCACCCCGTACCGGTAATCCTCGAACCACTGCAGGATGGCTGGCTTATCACGGGGTCATCCGACGAGCTCGACACCAAAGAGTCAGACGGCCCACAGGCTAGCATTGAAAACGTCCGTTAGTCATACACGTACACGAGTCGTACAGCCCACAAGCACGGTCATCATGTGTAACAGACCCACTGGCTAGCAACAAAGGTCAAATTGGGTGGATCACACGAACTCGACACCCACGAGTCATACGGCCCACGAGCTTGACATGAAAAAAAAAAGGTCCACGAGTCATACATCGCATAGGCGCCGGAAGTGGGGGGGGGGCAGGGGGGGGGGGGGGCGGCCGCCCCCCCCCCCCCCATCCAAAAAGTGGGGGGGGGGGGGGGCAAAACGCATTTTTGCCCCCCCCCCCCAAAAAAAAGCACCCCCCCCAAAAAAAAAAAAATATATATATATAATAATAATAATAATAAAAATAAATGAATAAACAAAGAAAAGAAAATAAATATGTATATATATGAATAAAAAGGAAAAAATATGGCTACAAACGGCAGCTTTTGGACTGTAAAATGTCAAAATTTTCAAGCTCGCTCGCTTCGCTCGCTCGCAACCAGCAGTTGAGCCCGGTGCGCCTCCCCCTTAATTTCTAAAGCGAAAAACATATAGCTACGACGGCGTTGCTGGACTCTAGAATGTCAAAATTTTCAAGCTCGCTCGCTTTGCTCGCTCGCATTGAATCGTTATGCCATTCTCCTAATGTTGCTGCCAGTAATTGCCAGCAGTTGCGCCCGATGCGCCGCCCCATTAATTTCCAAAGTGAAAGATATAGCTACAAACCCCAGTTTTGGGACTGTAGAATGTCAAAATTTTCAAGCTTGCTCGCTTCGCTCGCTCGCATTGAATCGTTATACCATTCTCCTAATGTTGCTGCCAATAATTGCCAGCAGTTGCGCCCGATGCGCCCCCATTTATTTCCAAAGCGAAATATATAGCTACAATTAAAACTCCAGTTTTGGAACTGTATATAGAATATCAAAATTTACAAGCTCGTTCGCTTCGCTCGCTCGCATTTTATTGTTATGCCATTCACCTTATGTTGCTGACAGTATATAATTTGTCGATCGTTTCACACCGTCATTCCATAATCCATGTAAGGAAAACTTACAATGTTCCTCAATGACTGCGTTGTTGAATGTATCACATTCCGTAATGTATTGTAGTCCCATTATTGCTCACGCACACACGCACAAGCATACAGACCCGTCAAAATTACTTTATGGTTCCCCCCATCATGTTTCGACCCACCGTACGCCACTTTACATATATATATATATATATATATATATATATATATATATAATAGATGTGTGTGCGTGTGCGTGTGTGTGTGTGTGTGTGTGTGTATGTGTCTATTGTGTAACATATGCATGGTCTAATCTTGAGCCCCCTCCAATGTTTGCCCCCCCCCCCCCCAATCCAAAACTGCTTCCGGCGCGCCTGATACATCGTATACCACGAGTAATATAGCCAACATGTCATATATCCCACGAGACACAGCCTACAAGGTCGACACTGCATGGGCAAATAATAGTATAATATTTTTTAAAAAGCATGGCCTACGATCGAGTAAGACATAAAGATAAAAAGTCAACAAGACCAACACTGTGTATACATTAAGCCCCAAATAATATTCTATACATTTTATTTAAATAGTATGCATGTCCCGTGGTAGCTCGTGGGTCTATTACAGTTAATGTAAAGCTCATGGGCCTTGAATTTAATAGTGTCTAGCTCGGAGGCTGTGTAACTTTTGATAAGTAGACTCGTGAGCTGTATGACTCGTTGGTATCGAACTCGTTTACGTGCAACCTTGATAACGTCCATCAGGTTCTATAAATCACATTCTTGTCTCTCACAGAAGTGTGTCCTCGGTTACTCTTGGTTCACGTGTTGCACCATTGAGTGTATTGCTTTTCCTGTCCTCTCCACTTCCATTTCAATTCCTGTTCATCGACTGTTCTTTTTTACATGGTTTCCGTCCGCGTCGTTCGGGTTGTTGTCATGGTCACGCTATGCTCCATTGACTGTACAAAAAAAAAGAAGTAACTTCTTTCGCTTCACTACCATTGGCTTGTATGGTGAACACATCTTTTTGATACAAAGAGTACAGCTCTAACACTCAATTTGTTTGGGACAGAGCATAAATTTTCATTGGAAAGAGACTCTGTAGTATTTATGAAATTAACCGCCTATGGGGATGCATTATCAATTGAACAGATAAAAGAAAGTTTTATGTGTGCAAGCTCAGATCGACACTATTAAAACAGCTAAATTGACAACCAATAAGGAATTTTATGACACATTTCCCTTTTTTTAATAATCAAGCAAGCATTCTTCACTTTGATAATTGTGAACAATAGTTACCAGTCTTTAAAGTCGCAGATGGATGCATGCAAAATTATTTTGCATCATTAATTTGTGATCATTGTACTAATGGCATCGTGGGCCAATGGACCCAGTTTGAATGGCCAGTATAAAGGAAAAGTGGAAATAGGACTTATGTTTCCTTTGTCAGTCGAATACAAATCACACTCTAATAGAGACGGTATCTTCGGTGAAAATACGGGGCCACTCAAAAAGGTACAAGTATAGTATCCAGAGCTGGAAGGAAAAATACTAAAGATGCCTACAGTTTGCAACAGTACATTATGGATTTCGTGAGAATCTAGATGATGTTCTGGCCCTCAGTAGTGGATCAACATTTTGTACCTTAATTAAAGGTACGTAACTCTGCCCCCTCCTATAGGAATGATCAATGCGTTTCCCGCATGATTGCGAGAGGATGACAAGGTCGATTTCATTTCTGGCCAGGCACCCAAGTAAAAAATTTACCCTAAAATGTATAATGAAAGACAATATGAAAAAAGCATTTTATTTGACTTACTTCCTTTTTACTATTGTGCTGCACCTTCGGGTGGCAAATCTTGATTGTGATGTGCATTCCCATCCAGTAACTGATCTTGCTCATTTGGGTTTTGATCGTCCGGTGCTCCATCAACTGTAGGGGGAAAAATGGGAACATTTTCTAATCTACAGGTAGACGTGTTAAGAGAGCGAGCATTTCATTTATACCATACAAATATTTTCATCTCTGCAAAATACTAAAGAGGAAGTGTTATGTGCCTATTGAGGGATTGAAACATTTCTTCTTTTCTTTTAAATGTCTGAATTGACAACAGTGATACTGGTATGCAATTTCATAACACATGTCAATTTTGTGCATGTAGTACTCAATGTAAAAGTTAGTCATCGGCAATTGGTAATTTTAAAAAAATAATTTGTGACTATGTACACAACATCAATTTCCATCACTTTATGTTCACTGTATACTAAAGGCATTACATTTGTCAGTATATCTGATACAGTATAGACAGGTTCAATCCGACACGATACGGTTATCTGCGCATCCACAGCTGGTAAGGAAAATTCTTAGAATTATCTACTCTCAGCCAATTTAATAAAATGCTTAGTTTTAAACATGGCGAGATGAATTTTCGACGAATTCGACAATCTTAATGATGTTCTAGCGCTCAATAAGTACCACCATAATTCATAACTTTTAAACGGATTGTCCAATTTTACTGATGATTTTGCTCTGCTGATGTTGCTGAAATCACTCTATCCACATAAGGTGAACTTGTCCTTAAAGGAAATTATGACAAATCCTCTCAAACCCTAGGGTTTACCACCAAAAAGTACGTATTACAGCTAGTATAATCTATTATCCCATTACTTCTTCAACGACGCAGGGCGATTGTCTCCTCCGATATAATTAGATAAATACTAGTAGTTTATATGGATTATGCAAATGAACGTCTGGCAAGAGTGCCCTTATCCTTGATAAGAACTTTCATCACGTTGTGAGAGTTATTCAATTTTCAGAATGGTATTTTCAGCATGACGTTGCATAATAATTGGTGAACAGAAAGTTACTTTTATATATAAGACTGTCATCTTGTTTGAAATTCACATCTGTCACAGAATAATGATTACCTCTTTGCAATGGGATATTGTTGTTGTTGTTGTTTTCTTGGAGCCCTTCAATTATGAAAAAGAAAGAAAGATCACAAGGTGAATATAAATCAAGCTGCCGAACTGATTTTTCTTAAACATTCACTAAATGAGAGAAAATAGAATGAACTGGAAATAAAATCAAACTCATTTCACAGACGGCTATAGCAGTGTTTTTATGTGATCCTGTTTCACAAACCGACAAAAAGTTTCCAGAAATCGATTTTTAGTGAAGAGCACATTCTGAAAGAGCAGACCTTCAGCTTTAAGATGATGCATAACTTAGTTTAAATGGACTCTCCTAACCTATCCTAATATTGGAAAGAAAACACACACTCTGGAAAATGTGAATGGATAAGAAAAGAGGTTATTCAAGCGTTTAGACCAAGCCATGCTATCTATGCAATGAATGGAACAAAAAAAAAACAGGACGTAAACTATATACTGGAACAACAACAATGAAGAGATTATCAGATTAAGCTGAAATTGAGCATATTTTATTAATGCATTCTATAGATGATCAATGCCAACTTTCATAGTTCCTTTCTTAGGTTATTACAGTTGTGAGTGAAGACTACACTGTAAAAACATCGGTGTTAGATTTAACACCACGGGTGTTAAATCTAACACCGATCAAACTTCAATAAAGGACCACACCCACAGGTGTTGAAAATGCAATGTGATGGTGTTGAAAAGTGTTCACCTGACACTTCGTGGTGTTAATTTGACACTGTACCTGGTTTTATTGTGACACTGTACTGGTGTTAATTCAAAAATGACACCACATGGTGTTGATTTGATATTTGTTGGTGTTAATATCAATGGTTTAACACCCGTCCAGCTTCAATAAGAGACCACACCAGCTGGTGTTACTTTGGTGTAAATTTATTTTCACATTTTTTCAAAAATCTAGTATTTTAATGTAAAATTCTTGATCGTCTTGTTTAAATTAAAAATCAACAAGAAGTGCAGTTACTAAGAAACTCTTCAAAAAACAGTTTAAAATGTGGAAATGACACCCGGAGGTGTTAATTTAACACCATAAATGAGCACCGAAAATTTGACACCAGCTCGGTGTTCACTTTTTAACACCGGACTTTTTGCAGTGTATGGACAGGGTTTTTAAGAAATGAAAGGGGGACTCTGTAAGACACAACTAATCACAGTATTCTACAGAAAAATAAATGCAGTTTAATGTTTCCAGGTGACGGGGCATTAGCGTGCACATTACTTGACTATGAGACCGTTCTGAAGCAAACAATTTTCACACAACAATAGATATACAAGTATAATGTACTCTTAAATGAATCCCACAAGAATTCGAACAATCATCCCCTAGCATTCCCACTGATTCCCACTGATCAGTTACTAGCCATCCCCTTTAAGATATATAAGATAAAGTAATCCGTATGAATCTAAGTGGCGACATGTAAAAAAAAATAATGATAAAAAAAAATATGGCGGGATTCGTACAGACTCAGAATAGCGAAGTATACAGTACCTTTCAATTTCTTTCTCATTTTAAAGATCACGACGAGGAGGACCACAGTGAAGACCAAAAATATCAGCCACAGTGCAATCATCCAATATGTAAGGGGTGGATATCCATTGGTCTCTGTAGGATGTTTTTAAAAGAGGTAAAGGCAAATAAGAGTTAATTAAAACGCCTTCGATTTAGTCGAATAAGACGTCAACTACGGTAGGCCTATATCATTTTGTTTTCAGCAATGTCGTTGTTGCTTTCACCACTTTATGTGGCATGATATTGTTATCCTGGTATTTGATTTTTGTTTCCTCCTTACTTGTATTAATAATGTTAAATCAGGATCGCTATGAATACTATACCATTACTGCAGTACACAATGTATATCCATAACGCGATAGAGTTCTCATGCCCCTTCGTACAAGTACCAAAATAACAGTTTGTTGTACTGTCTCTTGTGGTTACAAACTATTTAAAACTGATGGTTTCTCTTGATAAAAATCATCATCCATCTTCGCACATTACGCATGATTATTATGCTATGTACGCAGACTCACGAATACACCTTCCTCCTTCTCTTTCGTTACCACATATTCTGATATTCTTGTATTTTCGTTGTCATTTTCTACAGACGACCAGCTTGACTTTTGATAACATACTGTAAATTCATTAGTCAATTTATTCGAATTTCAAACATATCGATAACGAAAAGACCATGCGTACACGGAAGCACTTTGATGCAAATACCAACCTTTTTTAGAAGACCGCACATTTTCAGACCCTGGGATTTCGGAATTCATTTCTTGCTCAGATGGAACTGTCATCTTGTTGCTGCTCCCTGTAGTCTTACAGTTCTCGCAAGTTGTCATGGCAACGCCTTCATGAGATGTTGGATTGGCATCGTAGGACAAAGATGAGGCAGTTGGAGATGCTGTAGTTGGTCCACGTGACGTCGTTTCCGGTTCTGGAAGGATGCTTTCACAAACAGTATCTGATGTCGCGTTGCAGATAGCCCTGACTTGTTCATTCATTCCACATTCTGAGCACTCGAGGCACATTGTGCACCGATTATATTTTGATATATAATGTTTATAAGGGCAGACTTCACATCTACAGGTGGGGAGAATAAGCCAAACAAGGAAAATAGTAAAGATATACTAATTTATCTTTCATAATGTAACACGAGGTCACGTATCTAGATTGGGCAGTTATTTCGTCGTATCTACCACAAGCTTTTAGACACCGTCCTCATATACCGCATCATATCTTGCTTATTGCACAACAAACCAAAGCAATTCCCAAAAAAATATGCCATTTATGAAAGGGTCAGGGGATCTAAAGTAGAAATGGAACTGCTGATTATCTCACGCGCCCTCATCTGCCAATGCATGTTCCAGCATTAAAATAGAAGAAGATAATAATGATAATAACAGTAATGAAAATTATAATAATGATACTAATGATAATAATGATAATAATAACAATAATAACAAGAAAAAAAAGAGGAAACCAGCATAAACTAGCAAGCAAAATAATGGTGGTTTCGTTCGTTTCTTTTTCGTTTTAGCATTTGCTCGGTTGGGCAATGTTCTGCTTGCTTGTTTTTTTTTTCATAAACTCTACAGGGGATGCTGAGAACACCTCCTCTTTATCAACGTAAGATACCTGCTAGAACAAACACAGTATTCCACAATGTCAAAAACAGTGTGAAACAGTGTGGAATTTTCGATCCACATTTAAATTCGATCGTTTTAACATCTTGGAGACATTGTGAATCATCAGTTCACAGTGTGAAACAAAACACAAGGTAGTCTTTGTAAACACTCTGTTAAAAACCAGATAACAGTGGGAACTCGTCTTTAAACTGTAAAATCGTCTTCTCATACACTCTTAGAAAAAAAGGTTCTTTTGAGCACCATTAAATGGTTCTCAGCACTGTCACAATAGCGACACCCTTTTAGGTGCTCGTGAGAACCTTTTTGAAATGGTGCTTGTCGGCACCTTTTGCAAAAGGTGCCCATTAGAACCTTTTTCCCGATGAAATGGTGCTCGTGAGTACCATTTAAAAGGTGCCCATGGGCACCTTTTTGACTAAAGATGGGCACCTTTTTGACTCTTTTCAAAAGGTGCTCATGGGAACCATTTCATTGGAAAAGGTTCTAATGGGCACCAATGTTAAAAGGTGCTGACAGGCACCATTTAAAAAGGTTCTCACAGGCTCCAAAAAAGGTGTCGCTATTGTGACAGTGCTGAGAACCATTTAATGGTGCTCAAAAGAACCTTTTTCTTTTTTCTTAGAATGTAGTATGTGAATTGATGTCTGTGTATTTTTGGTGTTTCACACGCAGTGCTGGTAAGGTGCTTCACTGTTACCATTCTTAAAGGTACATATACCTATCTGCATTGAAAATGTGCATCACAAACTCATTTGAAATGAAATGAATTCATCTGAATTTCATCTCATCAAACATACGTTCAAAACATGTATATTAGCAATACATTAGCATGTCATACATTATCATTGACACTGGAAAAAAAAGAGCAAGGATAACACACCCATGCACACACAGTTTCACAAGCATGAATACATGTACAACTGTACATGACATTCACCAATATTTTTTCATGAAACATTACTCAATAATTGAAAACCATAGAAATTTGCTCTTTCGCAAATTCGCAGAAATGTATTTATTCACCTTCACTTTTACAATCTAAAGGTGAGGTTTGTATTTGTCATGTTATAATCTGTCAAATATTCTTAACAAAATATTTTCATTTGTTCACTAATTCTTTTTCCACAATATTTGTCATTTGTGTACCGAGCAGTTCTTGAAACACCATCACACATCTCTGTACAGATGATATGAAATAGCAAGAGGTGCATCAGGCTTTTGAAATACATAGCAAAATTTCTAATTCTCTGTGAAATAATTCCTGCATGGATGAGATACAGTAATTGTGTCAGTCTTAAGATAGGCAGAAGTCAAGTACATTACTTAAGTAGTATGAGGAACTTTTTCCACATGTTTGCTAGTTTGTTCAGTGCTGTTGTTGGTTTTTTTTTTTTCTTTTAAAGCATACTTGTCCTAAAAGCAACTATAGGGCAGGAAAACAATCCCATTAAACAGGACCTTTGGTATTGTCACAGAAAACATACATTACATTGCTAGTATGATACTTGGGATAGGATAAGCTTTACACTTCTTCACTTCACATTCATAACGTCGAGTACTTGAATTAACTTATCTTTGTTTGTATACGAGTGACCTTTTTTGTTGTTGTTCTGCAATTTGAAAGCACCATAGACACATCTATACAACTGCAAATACAAGAAGAGTATCAATTCAGGTTCATCATGACTTCTGACAATTTACAGCATGTCCTACGAAAACACACACACACACACACACACACACACCCAAAAAGAAGAAAAGAACACATTGTTTATAATGTGAAGGATAATAAGAATCCCAAGAGGAAAAGAGCTAGGATACCACACCCACACAGTTTCACAAGCATGAATGAACAAAATTCCTCAACCATGATCTAAAATATGTAACATTTGGAATCAATAAAAATTTACACTTTTTTTAAAAGCAGAGCAACAAATTCATTAGAGTAAACTATGATGCAGGCCTAAAGCTGAGGTTTGAATTTGCTGCCCTATAACCTGCCTATGACAATAATATGTTGTTAGCATTTGTCATTTTGTTCACCAAATTTGCCAACAGTCTTTTAAAGGACAAGTTCACCTTCATAAACATAAGGATTGAGAAAATGCAACAATATTAGTAGAACACATCAGCGAAAGTTTGAGGAAAATTGGACAATCCGTTAAAAAGTTATGAATTTTTTAAATTTTTGTGTTGGAACCGCTGGATGAGGAGACTACTACAGCTTGTGAGTCATATGCGTACAACAGTATAAAGAAAATGTAAAAGAAAATTCAACATATTTTCACTTTTTTCGCATAATAAAAGAGCACTTGACTTGCCTCTTTCTAAAGGCAGGGGGAATAATATTACCCATAACATTTGTCGGTAACGAGTCAGGGGAATGTGTTTTTTTTTTTTAAAGATGTAATTTTGTGAAATTCTCTTTATATTTTCCTTGTATTGTTGTACGCATGTGACATCTAAGTTATTCCTTCACTGCAGTAGTCTTCTCATCCAGCGGGTAGTGCACAAAAACTTCAAAAATTCATAACTTTTGAACGGATTGTCTGATTTTCCTCAAACTTTTAATGATGTGTTCTACTAATATTGCTACATTCTCTCAATCCTTATGTTTATGAAGGTGAACTTGTCCTTTAAACACCACCACCACGTACATGTACATTTTGTATGTCTGCAAAAGCAATATAAACTGGTGACAAGAGGTGCATCAGTGCTTTGAAATAAATTACATAATCTTCAATTCTCTACACAATACGTAATTCCTGCGTGGGTATAAATGCAATAAGTTTTACCAGTCTAGGTGCAAACTTTAAAAGTGTGCAGAAATCGACCACACAATGACTGGAGAAGTATAAAGAGCATTTTCCATTTGTGCTTTTAAACTTTAGAACTATGAATGACTCCACTTCTAAGATTGGCATCTGGTCTGATCTCATTACGTCTACCCCCCCCCCCCCCCCCCCCCATACAGTTGATTCAAAGCTGTTAAATGCAAATTATAGTGAAACATTATCACTGGTACATTGTAAGTTGCAAATGAAGAGTTTGTTTGCAAAAACCGATAAGTCCATAGTTGCCAAATGGAGATATTTCCGATTAAAGGTAAAAAAAAATATAGAGAATTAAAAAAAATCTTTGCTTCTTTTGACCATAACTTTAAAAATGTACCTTTATATGTAGTGACCAATATATCATTTAAAAGGTATTATTTTGTACTTTATGACAGAGACCGTACTTCAAAATCTTCAAAAATGGACTTATCAGTTTTTGCGAACAAACTCTTCAAATACTGTATTGGGATCATAACAAAACAAATGTGACCCTCCATCACACAAACCAACAAAAAGTCTCCTGACATGAATATTTGGTTGACGGCAGATTCTGAAAGAGCAGCTATAAAATACACTATAGTCAATGCAAACGGACTTACCTACCCTATCTACACATTTCTCAAAGGTTTTCTCTGGCAGCATCAGTGTTTTTTCTTTGACTCAGCTCATTCTTGGCTAGCGTAGGTTTCTGGTCGATGTTGTCAACGGGCTATCGGACTAAAATTGTCATTCTGATCGATGTATTCCTTTGGTCACCCAGATCATTCTTGACAAGCCCAGGGTTCTGTTTGATGCTGTCAACGGGCTATCACGGGCTGTCATTCTGATCGATGTATCGTCTTATTAGCCACACAGCTCATTCTCGACTAGCCCAGGCCCGGGTTCTGGCTGATGCTGTAAATGGGCTATCCCGGGCTCTTATTCTGATCGATGAATTCTTGTGGCCGCCCAGCTCATTCTTGGCTAGTGTTAAGCCTACGGTTCTGGCCGATGTTGTCAACGGTCTGTCACAGGCTGTCTCTCTGATCAATGTAGAGTCTACCTTTTTCCCTAACCGCACCAGCGACCCAAACACGTACGTTCTGCTTCATCGTCCCGGCCGGAGTTTCTTGTTCCCTGGTTTCTGTGCATGTTGGTGTGTCCACTTCCCTGACATATGAATTGAAAGAAACAATAGACCTACACCGCGTTAATAAAACAAAGTCATGCTATAATTCGATAAACAGAACACGGCATTACATGACGTGACTCCTTACTTAGAACAAACCTGAAAACATACTGAAGAGATTTTGACCTTACAGTTGGGCCTACTGGGCTGTAGACAGACCTCTATTGGCTCTAACGTTAACAATGACAGTTAATAGAACAAAAGTTATTGCATGTAGAACGGTTACCGGTATTAGACCTTACCCCGGGGCGCTCCTTGTACACAGTTATCTTTGCGTTCGGCGTTCGGGCTGTGTTTCGGAGTTAGCAGACTCTATTTTTAATAGGCATACGTTACATGCAGGCCTAGCTAAGTAACTTAGCCCGGCCCAGTCGCTGTAAAAACGTGACAGCCATGCTCCGGCCCCGCACGGCGTCTGTTCGGGCTAGCCCATGGGCCATTGCTATGCCAAATTTCTAAATGTAAAGTGTTAGGCCTAACATGTTATTGTTAGATCTGGATCTACTGTACCTGGTAAACATTACACAAGTAGCAGCTTCGATCAAATTAGATCTAACATTAACGAAAACGAAAACTGAGTGATGAATCTAACTTGAGTTGATTTTGTACCAACGACTGTCATCTAATACAACTTAAAAGTGAGATAAAACCACATTAAAACTAAAAATCTTACCTATTCTCCTAAATTGTGATGACTGCCATGGCGAAAATGGAATTGACAGTGACACGTTTCCAGTCCACTTCAGACAAAATTAATGTCTAAGGTTACCGGGTGCTGTTCGTTATGGGTGTGATACTGGTGTACCCAATGGTGATGCATAGACTAATGACAATGTGCATGTGTAAGTGTCTACGTACAGTAGCCGTCTGCTGCTAGCTGCATGCATGGTATTGCATTGGCACTCTCCTGCCGCTATGGTGGTAGGTTTGCATAGGCGCAGGCAGCAGGCAGCACAGGGCTAAATATAGCCGCGGCGCGTGCCGCGGCGGTTACATAGTCCTACACTGCAGTACGTGTGTACTAGTATGTGTACGTTTGCGCGTACGCATATCTGATCAAGCGCTAAAATTGGATCGTGGCAGCTGTCAGTTGGCACGCAGCCAAGAGAAGTCATTAGTCTACGATAATTATGTACTTTTTATCATCACAGCAGTAGAAACACATACTAGTACAATATTTTTGTACCAATACCACAGTTTTGGTGATTCTTACATCTGGCATTCGAATATACAGCAAGGGGAAAAGTGAAAGTGGACCTAACAGGGGTGTATCCAGGATTTTTTCTGGGGGGGTCGTAATCAAAATTTTTGGACCTTTACCTTTGCGAGGGAGTGGAGTGGCCGAGCGGGGGAGGGTGTGGGAGGGGGGTGTCCCCCCTCCCACGGTAGGGAGTTTTTGAATTTTATATCTTAAAATGGGGCCATTTGGTGCATACAAAAGTGATCTTTTCGGCATGGCAGTGCGGCTTAGAAATAAGGTATGGCATATTAAAACTAAGTTACGAACTTAACGAGGTTTTTGACAATTTGCTGGAACACCACCTGGTCACTTTTTTTTTCCTGTTGTATATAGGGTAAAAGAAAAATTTGGGGGGGGGGGGGTCGTACGACCCTCCCGACCCCCCCCCCCCCCCCCCCCCCCTTGCATACACCCATCCTAAAGATATTGTTTGACCTGCAAGAGTACCACAAATAACACTCGGGGACTGGGTCGCATACTAGCAAATGGTGACGAACGGAACCATTTCGATTGGGAACCATTTATAGGTGCTCATCGGAACCATTTTGTGAGAACCATCTGATGAGAACCATTTTGGAGCCGACGAGAACCATTTGAGAACCTTTTTTTCTTAGAGTGTACTGTTCAATTTGTTTGCAGAGCCGAATACGTGAACACATTCTGAATACTGGAATATACTGTGTAACACTGTGTTCTTCTCAGCAGGGATGCTTTGATAGTACGCCTTCCTACAGCAATAATGTCTGAAAAGGGGCGGTGAGAAAAGTTGGTCTTATATGGTCAAGTGATAATCTTCATTTTCTCACGTGTTTGTCTGGTCTTCGATCTCACTGGTACATTGTGCTATCCTCAGCTGCCCCGGCGGACAGGGTGCCACATCCGTCACACCATTCGGGCACTCAGGACCCTCGTTATACGGTATCTCCGAGTCAAACTCACAAGCCGACTGCTGTTAAAGTGATTTTGGAGGGGAAAAAAATGCGAATCCTTGTAAGATGTGAAGAATATCATTCTTCACGTCTTTAACTGTCGATGTACATTCAAACTTCTTTGCTTCCGTACTAAAATACGTACATAGGTTACTTTCAGTCAACTGTGCTCAGAGTGGCCACCAAGAGCAAATGAAGGTTGTTCTAATGAAACCACCCCTTGTCCAATGTGATCATCGTTCAACAGTAGGTGTCCTTGAAATAGAAGATATAGAGTATCGAAGAATATAATGATATATTGGAGTTTCACATGTTATCACGGAATTGAAATCCACGCATTTGTAGAGATCACATTATGCAAATTAGGTAAGGTGATGTAATCTCTCCATAACTTTCCTATTGCTTTGTAGATATAGATTTAAAAAATATGATTGTTGCTGACTGCTCTGCAAGTATATACCACTGCCACCCTTTAAAATATATTATCTCAACGATATTTTAGAACATTACAGCACTTCTATGTATAGAATACATTTTTTCCTTTTTGTTTGTGTGTGTGTTTTACTAGCAGCAATGATGTTATAGAATGTCTGAGTATACAATAGGTCAACTTTAATCTTGTGAGCCTGTGACATCATCGTCTTATCTAATTTGTACTCTTATACATATTGTCAAATTTGATTTAATTTCTTTGTTCTGTTGGTTTGATATTACATCACCTCTTCACACTAATATTTTACAGACATGGGTTGCTCTATCACGTTTGTGTTTCTTAATCAAATTGGTCTTTTATAAGACTTTGTCGATAACACACACGGTAGAAGACAAAAACAAACTAATAAGTCGCTCGTTACCGAGGATTCTGCTGGAAGAAAGTTTGAATTGGATCGAGTTTGATTTGATTTGATATTTCAAGTCTTTATATGTTTGATGTGATTTATTTTACGTCAGTTAAGAACGTTTTTAACCTCAGTCCTCTTTAAACTACCCTCCGTTTGTTTTTAGGCTCGTAACCCCCCCGCCCACACACACACACCACACCACACACGCACACACGCATCCTTAACCGTGCACGTATTTCCATTGTTGATATCTATACTTGTGGTGTGACTGAGAAACATATTTGAACAAACAATCCGACCAGCAGCTGTGTGTTATGCTTTGGAACATTCTGTTTATTTCTCATAATGCCCTCAGTGTAAAATTGCCCTTGAGACTCACATTGTCGTGCGGAGCCCCACAAGCCGCGGAGGTAATTTCATCAATGATTTCTAATTGTGGTGTAACCACGAGATTCTTTTAGCATAAGACTATATCACATAAATAACAGATTCCTGAACAAACAAACGAACTGGTACAGTGATTGCACCAGACTGTATTATACGTTATGATTGGCTTATATTCTGTCATTTCCCGCAAATGTCATAATGCCTCATAGAAGATTTTTAAACAGCCCTATTTAGAGACGTGAAACACCTCGACATTGAGCACTGACAATAGCATGTTTTTTCCGATACAAGAAATTCTCAGGTGAACTTTGAACCCACAGACAACGAGCAATGTTGCCTATAAGAGTTTGTATGCAATCTCCGTGGTGTTGTAAGTAGGCCTACATGGCTGGTATACTGTGCGTGCCGAGTACGTAAAGCTATACACGCCATTTGCAGATTTACCAAGTCTCACGCATTCTGCGTGAGACTCAAGCATTTAGGGGCCGTCTCACGATCTCACGCATGGCACCCATTTTTCTCACGCACCGCGCGAAATCAGCAACTTGGGCCTATAATGATGAGCATAGCTCAAAAGATTAAAGTGATAGTTGCCATTGAAAGTATATTTTCCTTTTGTCTTTCAAAATAAGTAAAAAAAAATAGTCACTTAAGCATACCTGATCGCACCATTGAAAGCTAAAAATTGAAAAAGCTCCCTACCGTGGGAGGCTACAGGGAGAAAAACCCCTCCCACACCCTCGCTCGCGCCCACATTCGCTCGCCGAGATGCCGAGTCATGAAAATCTCACTCGTAAAAATTTTGTGAACTTGGCATTCCTGCATTTGAGTGGCGTCAGCACTAGTGTAGATGATTTTTGGAAAGATTTCTTACGTCTACCGCTGCTCTCTCGTGGCGTCGCGATGAGGTCTGGTGGAACGGAATGACAAAGAATGAAATGAAATCACAGTAAGATATGTTAAGCAAGTACTGAGCATGATCGAGACATGACAATGATTATTATGTTGTTACTCCAAACTCATTATAAACGTGTTGCACATGTTCTCTCTCATTTTCTCTGCAAAAATCTCTCCAGGCAAGTTCAAAGTTGTCATAAAAATAGACGTGTATCATTAATTTGAAAGCTTCGTTATCTTTTATTCACCTTGAAGAAAAAACTTTGTATAGTTAATAGTGCGGCATAGAGTGACACTGTTTCGTGAAAGCAGGAATATGTTTGCTAGTTTCCTAAAAACAATGTAAAAGGGAATGAACAACCTACCAATGCCAGATATAATCAAATCTGCATATGCAGTTCACACTTTCAAGAAAATGTTGAAAAAGTATCTTTTTTCAGTTTAACGACTTAAAATATCCTATACCGGTATGTGCTTGTACGATATCTTTTGTACGCGCTGTGATATACTAATACTTAAGTAGTTGAATCATGACAGCTTATTCAAATATCTTTTACCTATTTGATATTAACAACAGGTAATAAAAATAATAATGATAAAATACTACTGCTATACTACCACCACCACCACTACAATTGTTATTACTACTATTACTACTACTAATAATAATGATACTGATACTGTTATCATTATCATTAGCATTATTATTATTATCATCTTCATCAACATCATTATTATTGTCGGACAACTGGTAGGCCTATACAACGAGATAGAATAACGGCACATTAAAGATGTGAAAACGCATGAAAATGCCAATGAAATTGAAATACATTTATTTACACAGTAAGAACAAACAGCATGAACCCATCTATAAGAACAAATGAAACACTAAAAACACAAACAAGAAAACCATGTCACAAGAGTTACACACTTTCAAGATTGATTCTCATGCCGTATTGTAACAAGAACAACAAGCAACATGCTGATTAATGCTAAGTACATTAACTTTTTTGATATGCTTGTGGTTACAATTTGGTGCAGGTCGACAGAAAATTGACTTCAAAATATATTTTGCATGGCACGTCTGCAAAAGGATGGGCGTCATTATGTTGCATTTATGTAACAGTATAAACATTGGATGCGCGATTACTATACGTACATAACGTAATGAGGAAGTAATGACGCAGATCGTAAATTCATTCAATTCTGTTATCTTTTACCCCTGATTTTGTTTGGTAACTGATAGTGCTCTATACGCAACATGAAAAAGGCACATGCAAGGATTAACAACGGTTATGCCGGTGTATAGTGCAGGCCGGGGCCACGGAACGTTCTGCGTCAGTGTGTGTGGGAGGTTTAAGGATAGTGTTCCTTCATATACTTGCATATTATATAAAATGTTGCCTTTGATTATCTATTCAGCAAGTGTGTTTTATGTACATGGTACATGTCTTCGTATGATTAATCATGTATATGCATATTCATTTATTTATCCATTAAATTACGTGAAAGGTGGGGTATATACTCACCAGCTTAAATGGTACACCTCGTATACAGACTAGGAAAGTACACATCACAAGCATACCGTAGATAACAGGATTACCTAATTCCACCATGTTTCGGTTGGTATTTTTTCTTTTTTTTTCTTTCTCCCTGTATTCAGAGTAAATGGAAAGGTTATCGACCAACAAAGTCACTTCAAAAACTGTATGTAATGGACAACAATGATGAGAGCGAAATGACAAGGGGTTATACTTTCACGTCGTGACTATGGAGCATTGTCGCTGCATTACAATAATTATTCAATGCAATTGTTGTTTGTTTTATTTCACTACGTTTATTAAAAGCTATTAGACTCAGGGCTGTTTTTCAATGAGTCCGTATATGAGTTTACAGCATAGTAAACACAATATGATACAAAACAATTCCATTCAAATGGTGTATACATGAAATGTCTCTGCCGGCTAGATACATGACAACACGTCAGGAGCACACTGATAATACTAGTATTAAACAGGCTTACCCAATTCAGTAATGATTGGGTTGTAATCTTTTCTCTGTGTAGTTGGAGAAATTCAAAAAGTTTATAATTGATCCACACAATGAATCACTCTAAGTGTATAGTGGACACAATGATGCGACTTCGGACGAATGGTGTGGTCACGAACCGACACGAACCTAAATGCGACTCGACGTAGGCTACTCACACTATTGCCGCCCAAACAATCAATATTTTAGTGGTAAGATGTGGACCCCTATATACTTCATGCCATCAAACAACACTTGACTAGTTGAAACAGCACTTACGCTCTCGCATATCTTGGTCTATTTTTACCTTTGGGCTGAATGAAAACCGGTGTTCAAATCTAGCAGAACTTTGCACGCAAACAGCATGTATGTTTCTGTCGACGTGCGAACACCGCAACCCTCAAATCTATTGGCAAAAACAAATGAAATCACGACATTTACTTACAGGAAACGCAATGCAGCGAACTAAAATGTTATAAAGATTGAACTTTGTATGTTTGTCAATGCTATACAGACTCAATAGCGTCGTGCCTTGACGAATGAAGGAATGTTTGCAATTATGCGTCGACAATAAGACTCATTCATGCGATATTTTATGTACATTTACGTTCTCAGTGGGGGTTCAGATGAGAATATGCGACCGGGACTTTTCTATTCAATGTCGCAGAAGACTGTGCTCAGAGTTCAGGTAAAGGATGTCTTGTGGAGAGTGGCAACCATTAATGTACAATAGGCATAACACTATTTGACCTTTTCATCCGTTTAATTAAGCTGCACCTCACTGGTGTCGACTAATCATCAATAAAATGGTTCATGTGCTGTACGTACAAACACACACACACACACACAATATATATATATATATATATATATATATATATATATATTATATATATATATATATATATAGAGAGAGAGAGAGAGAGAGAGAGAGAGAGAGAAATTTGAGCAAAGAAAATGGGTTTTCATTGGGATTATTATTTGTTTCTGGTCAGTTTTTCCCTTTCTTGTTTCAAAATATATATATATATATATATATATATATATATATATATATATATATAAGTAACAAAGCTGCAACAAAGTTCATGCTGTATTCACCAACGGTTTATTTCTTCACACAAATTTTCGGGCGTCTCGCCGCCCTTTCTCAAGTGTTGATACTGAGAGAACTTTGTTCTCTGAGAGAACTTTGTTCTCTCAGTATCAACACTTGAGAAAGGGCGGCGAGACGCCCGAAAATTTGTGTGAAGAAATAAACCGTTGGTGAATACAGCATGAACTTTGTTGCAGCTTTGTTACTTATCTTTTTATCTTGCCAACACGTGGACTACCTTATCAACACATATATATATATATATATATATATATATATATATATATATATACATATGATAGCCCTACACTCCCGGCTTACGGGGGTAAAACGGGGGTAAGCCCGGCTTGAGCCCGGGCTGTAAGACGCTCAAAGGCCTGGTTTTCTTAATAGTGTACAATCTGACTCACAAGCCACATATTCCTTGCAACAATTATGACACAAATAAAAAAACACGCACACAAAATCCATACAATTCTTTAGTTCCGCTTAAAGATAAACTATCCTCTAGTTAAGTGGCACTCGGTAGAGCCTACTAGAAAGAAGGCGGCACTATCCACATACCTATAGACACCACGATGAAGCTGTCAGCCACCTGTCATTACTCAAACAAGGCTCGATGTGGTGCAAGGTGCAGGGCAAGAGGGGAGGGTAATCGGGAAGGGATAAAATGTCAATGCTACTGTTGCTATCACTGCTGCCGGTAACGCCAAATAGAATTACCACAATTGTCATCCTCGTCATCGCCGACGTCGTCGCTGCAACCGTCACCGTCATCGGAGCTGTCCTGGGCCAGCCAGGTGGTCACCCAATCGGCAGGGTCCGGACCGGCGTAGTAAGTGGTGGTGACTCCTGGCGCGATAGGTATAATTCTTTTACACCTCCTCCTTCTTTATCATATCGGCTGGTGGACATGGGTGGCAGGGGTATAGCCGAGCGTGCAACTGTGTAATAGTTCTCACTGCTGACACAATAGTTGTATAGTGGCTGTACAACTCGTGGATTCGTTTAGCACAGTGTTGCGACTTTTCTACACGTTCACCTATATCTGCGTCATGCTTCTACCATTGTTAAAACTCAGTTTGATTCTACCCCAGCTAAGAAGTAGGTCTAACTGTTGTGGAACAAGTTCTTTCGCTTGCCTCCAAGAACATTATTGAACTATTTGGAATTAGGCATCTCTGCCTCAGTCTCGTGAGCGTTCTTTTCTCTCCGTCACTATTTTTGGCCTCTGGTCCCCCTGAATCTCTGTCATTATCTCTGGCCTGTCTGGTATTTTTTTTTTATTTCTCTTTATCAAAATACATTTATTCAGGATTGCTTAATGGGCACGAGCTGTGTTTTATCAACGTCCTGAGAATAAACATGAAAATACAAAAACAAGAATTCAATCGTTACAAAGAATTGTCTTCAGTATGAAAATCCAAATCAGCTGCAGTAATTGCCTATGTTATTATGTAAACGATGTTGCAAAACATGTAGTGTGAAATACAACAGCTCTCGATGCTTAGATAAACTCGTCATTTTTTGCTATATACGTATGATTTTTCATTCGGTCTACGTATTGAAATTGCAATCTTGTCTTCATCATGCAGATTATTTAACCTGAGGCCCGTAATATGCTGCAGATCTGCAGATGCACATTTAAAAAGAACAATCTGTCTCTTAATATGAACTTTTTCATGGGAAATGTAAAAAAATTTAAAGCCTGCCATTCTTTCAGATGTCTTAACCCAAAATGTTCAAATTTCTTTGTTCAGTCATTAGTATTTAGAAGTTATCGTAGGTATACTTCGAGCGGGCTAAACATATCGAGTATTAAACTTATCGAAAAAGATACATGTAGTCCAAGATAATTATTTGCTGAAGAGAATGAGACATTATATTACACATTAAACTGCTCTTATATTCTACAAAACAACAATACAAAGCAGTCTTGATTATTGAAGAATTATGTGGAGAAATGCTGGAAAAGGAAGACTCATTTGCAAAAAACACGATCTCAAAATAAAGCAAATAGGATTGTATGATGAAGAAGGAATGGTGATTTACCAGTCAAAATTTGATGTCTTTAAAAATGATAATCTTTTTGATAGGAGGAGTAAATAAACTTTACACATGATGTATGAAGTGTATGATTATTATGCCCGAAAACAGTTTAAAGTACTTTGTGCTTTTTCAGAGAATGTTATTGTGGTTTGAAAAATACGTTTAGATATTTCAAGCTACATATCTTAAAGCAATTATAAATCAAAAGAATCAGATTACGAC
This sequence comes from Diadema antillarum, assembly GCF_040938485.1. Lineage (NCBI taxonomy): Eukaryota > Metazoa > Echinodermata > Echinoidea > Diadematoida > Diadematidae > Diadema > Diadema antillarum. The sequence continues at coordinate 3,183,418 of NW_027270919.1, read as the reverse complement.
CAATTGCCTAGGAATCTAAAACACATGTCTTACATTAGAATGGCAGTTGCTATTTGATCAGAATGACTGCAGTCATGATATTATGTCAAACTAATATTTAATTAGTACATATGGCAAATGCGAAAGATGGCGCTATGTAGCTGATGCCACCAGAGCCTTCTGTTACAGAGATTGGCCAATTTAAACACAGGCGCCATTTTGTGCCCACATTGTGCCCACCAAAGAGGTTCTATAATGTAATAGAGTGCGCGCTCGCATATGGAAGCGGGGCCAATTGAACAACCCGCCGCCATTAGCAAAGTGGTCGAGAAGTCGTGCATTCACGAGGGGTATAGTGAGGTGCCCGCACCTCGCCAGGGGCCCGAATACCGTCACCCTGTTTAAAAATGTTACGAGCGCACTGAACAATAAATTATGCCTGGGACTACGCTCAGTACGCTTGAAACTTGGCAGAACTACAACAACCAAGCAAATTGTGGTGAAAACCGAAGAGATTTTCACAAAAATCTGAAATTTATATTAGGAATACATGTTATAAGTATCATTACGGTCACCCGCACGCATCATTTACGTGCTTTGCCTATGGGAGCGCGGGTGACGAGTTGCGGGCCCCTCTCCTTAGCGCACAACTATTCCGCATCGTTCGCGTTGACGGTAGCTGCAAATTTCTGGTATCGATCAGTCAATTTGTGATTCTATTGCAATCTTCAGCATTTTTCCTGTATGTGACTGGGATTTCATAGAATTTTAGTGACGAAATGTGATTCAAATATGCATAAACATTTACTATGGTGAGGTGCGGGTCACCCAAGTATACCACACGTTTCTTTCGTGCGCGCGCGCCACTGTTCAATTGGCCCCGTTTTCATTTGTACGCACTGAATGGTGAGTGCTTACTCTATTACATAATATTTAGTAATACAGAACCTCTTTGGTGGGCACACAATGGCGTCCGTAGATCGGAAAACTCATAACAGGGTTGGCCAAACTCTGTAATAGAAGGCTCTGGATGCCACGCAAGATGAAATCTTGTGACAATTTCTCTCGGGTTAGGGGTGTTTTTTTTTTAATGTTTTTTGCTTTTGTTTTTGTTTTGTTTTTGTTCTTTTAACCTTATCTCGGAGTTCCACTTCAAGCATGAGTAGAAAAAATGTCATTCGTACAACAGGTACGTTGGTTTTCAAATTTACTGGAATAAGTATCTGGGATGGAATGATGCATTTAAGCAATCCTTATGAATGCTGCTTGTCAGCGCATCCACCTGACAGCAGAAGTTGTATTTTGCAATTTCAATATAGAGATTGCTAATACATTCATTGCAAATAATGAAAAAGGATGCTTTCCCAAGTGTTAATTGATAGATCACTCTAGTCAGCTAGTCATCCGTTGTGCGCAAGATCATTCTTTGCTTGAACAGGACTGATGAATCCCATAAATTGTTACGTAAAACTTATGTATTATGTCGCTCTGAAAACGAGGGAAGTGTCCCTAACCGACTGAGAAAAAAAAAAGGTCATTCGTACCAATGTGCCCACGAGCTAACTCCGAACTGGCGGCAAAGTCAACTCTTGGAGCTCTTTATTCTACAGGATTGCATGTTTTATAAGATTCATTTCAAACATGATTTATTTTGCAGGGTTGGTACTGTACAGTTTGGGGTGGTAGGGATTCTGATTGGTAGCCTGTAATCGTATAATGATGATGTTGTTTTTTGCTGACTGGGGTTATCATGCACACTGTATTACATTTCAAACCATTCATTTTTATAGGGCCTATCTTCCTCTGCTTCTGCACGAATTACGTTATGTAACTGTTCTAAGACACACGGACTTGTGGAAGAAGATTCCATGGCTGAACTAAGTGCTCATGCGGATACAAAATGAATCAATAATATGAATGAATGATTTATTAACGAATGACAGTCCTTTCCACACATTTCAGAGGTATAATTCCTGCGCGTTCACTCAAGGCCCCTTTGAAAATGAGTTGTAATTCTGAAAGGGCAATCTTTAACATGAGTGGAGAATGAATGAATAAATCAAATAAACACACTGTAGCAAATACCATTTAACGAATGAAACTCTTCGTCTTCTTAGGTGATAACCATCTTTAAATCCTCACATTTGTTGTGGATTTTTTTTCCTCTCCATTTTGTTAACATTCCAATCTATCTTTTTGTGAACTATCTTCAATCAATCATAGTTTATTTCCAATCAACGAAAATCAAAACATAGTACAAAGTATACATGTCATGAAATAATATTGTTCAAACATTTGCAAAAGATTCATGTAGTATACGAGATAAATTATATAACAACATATATATATAAATATATATATATATATATGATAATTAGGAAGAACAATGCATATATACTTCGTGGGCGTGCGGAAAATAAATTCGATTATGGAAAATAGTGATCCACTAAAAAGTAAAGATTGTGGGACGTGGATCGCAAGATAAGTAATGAGTACATAATATTCGAGGGTTTTTTATGGCTATTGTATTTGATATAGATTATTTAAGTCATTTGTAAAAATATACATGTAGTTATTTTGAGATACGCAGGTCGGGAAAAAATAAAAAATAAAAGTAGAATATCTTTCTCAACAGTGTGTTCTAAAATTGTGTCAATGAATGTACGAATTTACGCAATGAAGTTTTAAGATATGTGATATCATTAAATGAGAGTGCATGTATGAGTTTCGTTTTTATTATTAATCATCATTACTTTTCAGTCTACTGTACTGTTTTACTTTGTCCTTTTGTTTCTTTTGTGCATGTAACTCATATTTGGCACAAGTCACGCCTAGAGTATTTCATTTTTAGATGGCTTTGGCGCCATATACATTTTACATATCATTATTGATATGATATTTGAGTGTATTTGTGTGTGTCTGTGTGTGTGTGTGTGTATATATGTGGGTGGGTGCTTGTGTGTGATTTTAATTGACTTCCGTCTATTATTCATTTCCGTGGCGATCCTTTAATGTTTTCCACATTTCTGTTCACAAAAGTGTGAGTATATCGCGCAATTGGTACACTGTGTAGAACCAGCTCCAATGCAATAATTACGATGCAGACAAATCAATGCAATTGTCAAAATCATTTTTATTGTTATTGCATGGTAGCACACAATCTGAACAACCATGCTGTAATACCTACTACACATAGTGCGAATAATTCAATAATGCATACTAGTATCTTATACAAAAAATCTTAATCGCTTATTTACAATTCTTATTTTTTCTCAGAATATAATTATATGAATTTCTTAGTTCACGGCACACTTGTTCCAGTATTTTTAAATTCTTGAATGTAACTTTTCTACCGATACGTCTATTTGCAGAAGGCTTCATCAGCAACGTTTTCCTAGAAAACTAACAAAACGGCCTCACTTCGTTCAGACTATATATATGAGTATACTATAAACTATAAATGATACGCCACATAATTTTGAATCCGGATTATTCCAAGACATACCTGGGTCAATATACGTGCAACTATAGCAAGTTTCATGAATTGTTTGAAAATCAAACAATGAGAAACAGACAAATTGGCTAACAAACATTTCTAACCTTGGGAAAAAGGGTGGAAATGAAGAAACGCGTAGCTTCTAATACTTTATATTTCTCATCGATATAATGTATTAACATGTATTATACCATGAAACCAATGGATGGGAACATTCGAGAACTCTCTAGAACTCGGAAGAATTATTATAATCCAATGCTTTTTCAACTGATGAGAGTATCAGCTATGGTGTCACAGACGGTACTAATGATACAAACAGTAAAGGGAGAAGTCTAACTGCTGGAGATCCAAATGATAAAGACGCTCCGCGTGAAGGGTTACAGGTTAATCAATTGATGTAATAACATTTTACAATATAACGGAGGGAGGACACTTGGTAAGGTGGATGACAATGATCGAAAATGTGACCTTACATTCAAAGGACATTTACCGCATTAATGTATTCAATAATTCATGAATTAAAGTCAGAGGACAGTTTCTCTCGAAATTTTTGTCATCAATGCGGTGCCTATCATAAAACATTCTTCACAACACATAATAATCATATATAATACGTTGGGTGAGCACGGAAGTAGATTATCGTAGATGTGAGCAGGAAGATTTTCTCTTAAACCTCTTCTGTGTCCGGGTCTTTGAAAAATATGTAAAAGCAATTAGATTTTTGAGCCAGTAGGCGTTCAAAGCATGCACAGGGTTACCTAATGACTCCTTCGCTCATTCCCTGCCTACTGAAAGTGTACTCAAAGACAGGCATCACGTTCTTATGACCATGCCAACAACATTATGACAATGCCATCCCCGACCCTGCAACATTAGATGGTCCCCTTTATAGTTGGTGGAGTTAAAATCGCAAATTACAAAGACTTCTGCTAGTCAAACGAGGAAGGGATCACCCTTGGTAAATAAAATCGCATTATTGTTCAAAGTCATCACTAGACTATTACATTATTTCACTCTATAATACTATTTTACTATATTAGACGACCAGACTATTTTACTCTAGGACACTGACTTATTAACATACCTTCATTATATCATTTTTATGACAGCTTGAATACCCCTAGTCACAGCCGTGCAATAAACTGTTGGAGGAAGCGGTTGAAATAACACTCTACCAACATTAACGCTTGAATATCTAGCAGGAAAAAGAACTTTAGTAAATTTGGCACATCACCTCGTAACGTATAATACAATAACCTGATCATAATTTCTCATATGGCGCTCTTACAAACTTCAATATCTTATACAATTCATCACATCATAATCTACAGCGTATTTGCTAAAGATTTTATACCTACTTCACTTGTGTCCTGTTCATTCTCTCTACTTTTCCATTTCCCTCGGGATGGTACGGCGTTGTGTGCGATCTCAAAATTCCAGTAAGACGACAAAGCTGTTGTTCACACATATAATACTGCGCTGCAATAAAACCTCACTTCTGCTTAATTTCTCTTTAAATTGCACATACTCAACACAATTACAAATCTAAAAACAAATATGATTTATCAAAATTGATACACAGCACAGAAGAGACAAAGTTTGAATTTGAATTTCAATTAAAAGGAAAAGAAACACAGGGCATGACACTGAGCGCTGTTTTGCTGCTGCCATACCTCCCAAATCAGTTGTTGATTGTATTATATCCTAAGATGATCTTCCCTCGGAGTCAAAATTTTGCAAATTGTAAGCTTACTAAAGTAGGTATTGTTCGGTGGTCCTGGTAAACCGTCAGAGCTTGGCTGTATACCAGGTACTTTCCGTCAGAAATCGTATGTCCAAGTGGTTGGCGATGTAGCACGTTATATCAACTCAGCATCAGAATTCTCATAAACACCTTCCTGCTTCGTGTCAGCATCGTCATTTTTTTCTTGGTCCCCGTCAACATGCTGTGACTGACGGATGCTCTGGCGGAGCTGTTCTTTTTGTTGAGCGCTCAGCTTGCGTCTCTTGAAAAATCCGACCTGACCAGTGAAAGAGCAACGTGAAAAAAAATAATAATACACAAGTATATACCATGTAAACGGACAAGATGTTTTACCCATCATGTCCCTCTCGACCCAGGTGTATGGATGGGTGGGCCTACCTGGCAACAGTATAGTAATTAATACATAAAAATGGCAGGACCCTGTATGGTACAGCAATGACAACACACAAGAGGCTACCCTGGATAAATAAGACCTTATTATCATTAAGTGCCTGGTTGATACCGTTGATGACTCGAGTGTAATTGAGCACATGCTCTTGATATGTTGATGTAACTAGTATAATGGATTGTTATGCAGCATGCGATCAAAATGTAGTGCCCGCACTGAGCATGATTGCGCATTGGTGGAAAGGTATATGAGCTGATGGGATCAAACATGCGTTTTAGGCTAGTCTTGGGAAGCAACTTTACGGACTGTAGAACATAGAACATAGAAAATACGAATTGCAGATAAGATTCGCACTTTGGCAAAAACAAAATGTGAAAAAGGGCACATTGATGTCCATGCATTTCAACCCTTAAACCTACTGGCAAACATTTCGTACAAATTCATGCATACTTGACATAAGCAACAACATTCAGGGAGATCATTTGATCAGAATGTATGCATATCATGGTAAATTTTATTGAAACAGAGAACTGTGTCGGCTGTTGTTAAGCTGAGACCAGAAAGGCGTCACCCTAATATCATGGTCAAATCATTCCGAAATCTTACGTAATAGAGGACAACGATGATGATGACAAGGATGAGGAAACCGCCAATAGAGGAAACGATGTAGACCCACGGAGGTGACTTCTGCTGCACAATCAAAGCTTTCTCGAATTCAAAGGTGAGAAAGGTATCGACCTAAACAAAACAGAGAAGCAGAAAACAACAGCATGTATACGTAAATCAGTAACGTTGCTTGTAACCAATGATGATTGTGCATGTTTATCGTCACCATTATGATATTTTATACATCCCGATCATGAATTGGATCATCAATATACCAGGAACAGTGATGAAACAACGTGCAACAACGGATTAGCTTTGTTCGGAAGGTGAACCTAATTACTCTTGTAAGACGGAGAGAGAGAGATTGAGGCAGGCAGGTATAGAGAGAGAACACAACAGAGGCAATGAGACTGTTGAAAAGAACGTGAGAACAAAAAGACTGTGTGTCCGTCCTGTATATATATCTCTCTATATATATATTCTACCTATATCTTTCTACCTGCCTCAATCTCTCTCTCTCTCCGTCTTACAAGAGTAATTAGGTTGATACAGTTGAAGAGGACGTGAGAACGAAGAGATCATGTGCCCCTCCTGTATCTTGGAAGAATATATTCTTTAGGCCCATATGTGATTATGTACAATAGTAAAAAACAGCCGGTTTGCTTTTCAGATTTGAGGGCGGAAGATACACATTATTATCCTTTCAATACTTTGCATCAACAGGTTATTACTTTTCTGATACCTCCGAAAGTTTGAGGAAAATCAGACAATCCGTTCTGATATGAATAATAGGTTATGAATTTTTGAAGTTTCAGTGTCGCCATCGCTGGATGAGGAGACTACTATAGCTTGTGATGTCACATGTGTAGAACGATAGAGAAAATATAGAGAAAATTAAACATATTTTCACTTTTCTCTCAATAAATGAGCAATAAATGTATACTTTTAAAAAAAAATTTCTGTGAAACTCTCTCTATTTTGTCTCTACCGGGTGTATCGTTCTACGCATTCATAACTGTTTAAAACGGATTTTCCGATTTTCCTCAAACGTTCACTAATGTGTTCTACTATATTGTTGCATTCATTCAATCCACATGTATATATGAAGGTGAACGTTAACGAGCCATTAACAATCGCCCCGACACTGTACAGGCATGCCAACCTGAAAACATTGAACTGCACATTACTTGAATATGAGACCATTCTGAAGCAATTTATTTGTACATAGCAATAGATATATAATGTACTCTTCACTGAATCCCACAAGGATTGGAATAATCATCCCCCAGCATTCCCACTGATTCCCACTGATCAGTTACTAGCCATCCCCTTTAAGTCCGGTCCTCACACTGGTGTACACTCATCCGACGTTAAAGTTATACCGTTATCTTAAAGTCGACGTGAACAGGAGGACCCTTCGGCAGAGTTTGAGCAGACGCGACAGGCGTGAAACCTTTTTGAGTGTGAGGAAATACACGTCGTGGTATAATGGCACCGTCTCGGTCTTGGACAGAGCATGCAGAGGAGATCAGGCTTTACTTACATCTATTGGCTCAACGGTTGGATATGGGCGAAACGAGACATCCGGATAGATCGATCCAGTAACATCCACCGATACCGAGGAAGCGAACTGGACAGCGTCTATGGATGTTTCCTTTAACCAAAACGAAATTAATGACGTAATTCCAACCTGTTCTCCTATATGTCAAAGATTTCTTACCAATTCCAGATAAAAGACTTAATGTAAAATTGATACTTGTCCATATGTACTCGTATGTGATACTACTTTGTATTTGTGCTTTTGTTTTTGTTTACGTTTCATTGTTTAGTGTTGTTCTGGTGTGACATAATAAAATACACTTGTAGGGATAACAGATAAGAAATGTATAAATGAACATGATTTACATACAATACTAAATATATGTAATAACATGAATACATAATTTTATCTGAAATTGTCTACATAAACACATTTTGGTGAGTGACCATAATGCAGTCAATGACTAGTGCAGCGTTAGACTGCTTTAATACAGTGACGTCACGCCGGGTAAATTATAATTCCAGAATCTGACTGGCCACAGACGGTGCTAAAATGGGTTTTATACAGTGCAGTAAAATTAATGACACGCCTCGTTCTATTTCAAATCAAAGTAATTTCATGCAAGTTGATTCCATGACAGCACTTAACTCTTATGTGATTTGAGTACTGATTTGCACAGAGAACTTCATAGAATTGTACATACTGTCCAAAATCCCTGGAACACATTATGGGGTTGAGAAGCATCCTCTGAAACGTAGCTTTTTTGTGACTTTGGATATCAACTTGGACTGGTAACGCGCTGACACATTTAGTGTAACTCAGAATTTTTCATGGTTTTTTATCAATTTCATAGATAGTCCGATACAGCTCCAAGGTAGTCTTTTGTACCAGCACAGAACAACAGAAATGGTAAAGTGCAAGTTGGTCATGAACCCATTGTTTAATTTCAAAAGACCATAAAGACACTTTATAAAGCTATTCCCTCTCCTTCCTAGATTCTAGCCGTGATTTTCTTTGTTTGTTTGTTTGTTTGGTGTGTTTTTTTTTTGGGGGGGGGGGTGGAATACGGAGCACTAAATTTTATATATAATACTTTCTAGGGGATGTAGTCCAAAAAAAAGTCGAATGTCTTATATGTCTTATGATACGTATATTTAGATATAGTTCTGGCAATGGCAATGATAGTGAAGATGATACTGATAATATCGTTAGTTATGATAACGGCAATAACAACAGTAGTCATGATATCAACGATAATAATAAGTGAGGACATAATATGTGATACTGATGATGACATTATAGTACTGTAAGATCGTACTGTGCAATTTCTAGATCGCTGCATACAGTATTTAAAGACGCAAACAATCTTGGTCCATTCCTTCAACCTAATAAGCGAGATTAACAGAACAGCCGTTGTTCATTTCATATTTTAACCAACATCCCAAAACGTGCATGCCTGTGCCTGTGTCACTAACCGCCAGCAAAGAGTCGGCGTCCACGTAGGCTTCGAGGTCGATCACCACAGCATTCGTCCCCGCTGTCGCCCCGGTACCAAGAGAAGAAATGCGGCAGGTGATTAAGAAACACTCCGAAGCAGTATTGCGGTCGATTATCAGAATAGTCTGTGTTGAATTATTCCGCGGGTGAATGGCCATCATTGTATTCGCAGACAATGGCTGTGTGGAAGGTAAATGAACATAGACAATAATGACATATCATATAACTCAATAAAGTTCTACAAGCATACAAACATACAGACTGACAGGATGTCATTCGATTCTGTTTATATTCTAGATATTAATTTAATTCTCATAATTTTATTCATTATTCTTTGAAAGTGAAGAGAAAAGGACAGATGGTCTATTCCACGCATTGGTTGACTGCAAGATAAGAAACGGTAGTAATTAACAAATTAAAAAATAGTGTAAAGAGTTCCAAGCTAAACTTATTTCATTATGTATGTTCTGAAAAATAAAATAATGCTGACAACATAAATGCCTGTATACGCGTAAATCCACAGTCATAGAGACACTTTTTTTCTTAATTGTCAAGAAAAAACTGGGCATTTTGCTGTATCAAGTTTATGAATGTATGAATTAATAAAACCAAGATACACGCGTATTTCATATTTCGTTGCCTCTAATCCCCTGAAATTCCATGGCTTTTTTAAACAAGTAAAAAACATGAATTTTTTTTTTATCGCAGATGAATGTCATTATTACATCAGTCGACAGTGCTGACGGCGAGGTTCGATTAGGAACCCTGTCTCTGTGATGAATAATACAAATAGCAACACATTCAGACTTTGTGACAATGTTCGTGATATTGTTGCCGTGATCATAACTGCAAAAGTTGTTTACCGTCTCCTTCACATCTATAGTTCTTATGCTTGAGACAGAACAGGTGTCACCGGTATTCATGGTAACGGTCGGTTGAGTCGTGATGCCAGTTCCGCTCGCCAGGGTTTTCGGCCATAGTATCGTTATGACTGTCGTACCAATGAAGCTTGGCCCAGCGTTGCTTAGCTTTGGGAAATAGGAAATCATAATCATTATCATTACCGCATGGTAGTAGTGGTGTTCATGGCAGTAGTATTAGAATCAGCACACTTACTGGCATTGTTATTGTTATTGGTATGGTAATGGTATTGGTATTGGTATTGGTATTGGTATTGATATTGGTATTGGTATTAGTATTGGTATCGGCATCGGTATCAGTATCGGTATTGGTATTGGTATTGGTATTTGTATTGGTGTTGGTATTGGTATTGGTATTGGCATTGGTGTTGGTGTTGGTGTTGGTGTTGGTGTTGGTATTGGTATTGGTATTGGTATTGGTATTGGTATTGTCATTGTCATTGTTATTGCTCCTGGTCCAGGATTTGGCATTGGTATTAGTATCGGATTCGGCATTGGTATTGGTATTGGTATTGGTATTGGTATTGGTATTGGTAGTGGTAGTGGTATTGGTATTGGTAATGGTATAGAATGAATGTTAGTGTTGGCATACTACTAGCGTCGTTATTAGTATTTATAATATAGTATCAGTATTACCATAAGCATTGACATTGGTAGTAGAATAAGTACTACACTGTGTATTAGTAATATTAGCATATCCAGTATGTTACCACTTCAAATATTATAATTACCATTAGACTTTTTGTAAAGAGTTATTAAAACAAGCGTAGCGAAAATAGTGGTGGAAAGACAAGTGATCTCAGATAGGAAAGAGCTTTCAACACGGAAGTCTGCTTTTATTTTGCTCAACTCACCGCGCGTTTAATCTGGCCTGGGCAATCGAAAATCGAGATTGCTGAATGCCGATAGGAATTCGATGTCATAAACAATTAATGATATCAACAACAGACCTTTGTACTCTATCTTTCTCAAAATTAATATCTATCTTTATTCAAGTAAACATCAAAACTAAGCAAATACATGAGTGAAGACACCCTCATGCTAACTTTCACATGGCGATATTTCCCTACAGAAAGTAGACCTACTTTAATAGCTCAAGCATACGTACCTGAGAAATATCATATGAATACTAATAGAGGAAGACATCGCATCATTTCTATAGAATGGCTATACGTTGTATTGTATGATATCCGATTCAACTCACGGAAATGATGTGGCTCATCTGAGGCCCAATGTTGGCCACGTAGGATCGGTTGCGATCTGACGGATAGTCTGCCTCCTTGACAACCAGTCTCTCAGGATTCGGGATTCTTTGGAGCAAACAGGGCATAGATTTTTGGGGTTAAGCAGAGGCGGATCCAGGAATTCCATAAAAGGGGGGGGGGGGAGGGCGCAAAAATATTTCTGGTGCTACTTCCGGGTTTCATTTCACATTTTTCTTTTTATTTATTTTGTTTTAACAAAAAGAGATGGGAGCGGAGCCCGATGCGCCCCCTTGGGATCCGTCACTGTTAAGCAATGATGCAAGCGCAATTGAGACCAAAAAAAAAAAAAAAATCAAAATTTTGTTCATAATGTAGATAATATGTATGAAAATGAGTCATATGAAGACGAAAACTTCTATTGTGTTCGACACTATTTTTTTTTTTTTTTTGATGGCCGGACAATTAAATTTTGTAGCCCAATCGGGCCACCAAAACATAACTTTTCTTATAAAGTTGAGGCCCGACATCTATTTCTGGTGGCTTCAGGCTACCGGGCCACTGCTAATGTCAGGTAAGTTACAAGCTTAAACATGATAAACGCATTGTGTGTGCAAGTGGTGATTTGTGATTTGACTTCGATCCTCATGGGGTCGGCTCGGCGATCTTCGTGATTTGACTTCGATCCTCATGAGACTTATTATATTGATAAAGATATATTCATATATCAAGTTGTCCCATGTTTTAAACCAAGGTCTTCACGGGATATGCCTCATGTGGCACAGTTTACAACAGATCAGAACTACATCTCGGCCATAAGCTGGAGCTCCCTTACTGTCAAGCTATGTAAGGGGGGATTGTTGTGCTAATGCAGTGCGATCTCTGTTAACCGGCCATTTCGGCGCCCTTACTCTCTAAAAAAAGAAAGAAAAAAAGAACATATATACACACACACATATATATATATATGCATATATATATATATATATATATATATATTCACTCTTGAAGGAGTGAATACAAAAAAAAGAGTGAAGTTAGAGTGAAATTGGAGTGAATTTTGAGTGGAAATGAACATTTTCACTCAAAATTCACTCCAATATCACACTAAATTCACTCTTTTTTGTATTCACTCCTTCAAGAGTGAATATTTTCACTCGATTCTTTTTTTAGAGAGTATATCTTAAATAATTTGGCCCGATATGGAAGAAACAAAGTTTATATCTACAGGTTCACACTAGCAGTTATTAGCAGGAATTAAACGTATCACACCGCAACAGTGCTGTCATCTACGCTGGCCCACTTAAAATCATAGTCCGTTTTCAAGGGAATTGAAAATTTTATTTCAAAATGCATAACTTGTTTCTGTTGGGAGTTTTGTAGAAGTTTTAATCAAGTTTCAGATTCCTATTTCTTCCGTCTTCACCGCGTGAACACGAGCTGATGGTGGAGAAGCAGAGAATTAGGTACACTTTATATCTATTTGCTATAGTATCTCTCGTCCCGAGAGGGGAATCAGTGAACTCACCCTTGGAGAGTCAAGTTTGCCGTGGCGTATACCGGAATCTCGACAGCTAAAGAATTATCTGAAATCTTGCTGGGTTCCTCGTCATCAGAGCTGGAACAAACAAAGGAGATACAATATAGGCCTACTACGATATCAATTGCCAAACACTTAAGTTTTAAGCGTATTCTTTGCAACCATCCTGTATGGAAATTAATGTTAATACGTGTGATTATTGCTTATTACAGATGCAACGTGAGCAGTGAAAATTGTTGATAATGTACAAAATTACCGTTTACTAGTATTATATAATCTAGTATGTGTGTAGGCCCTATAGTTTAATGTTTGATGAACTTGCTGAAAATTGTTGGAGTTATAAAGCAATATGTCACAAAGAGAACAATGATTAAAATAAAATCGAACGACAAATGATTATACGCTTGTTGGCAGGTGAGACATTCGAGGACATAGGTAGTTCATTGCAGGTAGTTCTATTAATTCTATTACTAATTCTATTCTATGATTATGTCATTTTATGAATTGTATCAATTGCTAACCGCCTTACCTGTGTGCATGTAAGTTGATAGACACGTTCCCACGGAATGTACTGTAAGTCTCGGTGTGGTAGCACAGGAAAAATGCAACCTTTGATTCGTACGAAGAGTGAGCAAAGATAAAAATTAGTTTCACACTTACAAGAAATTTCTCATCTATATACCGTCTGAGACATGTTCCATTCTGTTTGATCACACATTGTCAATTAGACAAATATGTGTATTGCAGAGATTTTTCGAAATCAATCAAAAAAAAAAATTGAACGTGATACAGAATTCATGTTTTCATATTATGAGGACTATTGTGGTTCACTCAGAAAAACAAAACAAATTGCACAAAATAACAGTTTTACATAAGTAGACAAGAAATTTTTGTTTAAACAATTCGACACTCAATAGGTATTTTCAGAAATGTTGACTTTAATTTGTGTTTGTTTGTTTTTCCTGCCGATTGGCACTATTTGAATTCAACATTTGGTAAACTCACAGAATCACCGGCCTTGATCGGGTTACCAATGTTGCATGTTCGGATTCTTGACGGACCATCAAAGTTACAGGTTGCAAACGCGCCCTGTAAAGAAACAGAAGAACCAAATAAAATGACACTTGATTGCAACTGATTTCTTTACATCCACCCGAAAAAGCACCGGATAATAATTGTCTGATAGTACCCATGATTGAAAAAAAGAAAGATCACGGGCATACCAGACTGGCGTTTCGTTACAACCGTGTCCGTTATAACGGCGTGCACTTCACAATTAAGGATTTATTCCTCATGATATTACTTATAAGTGTCAGAATGTCCATTCTTTCATGGATTACAGATACTGACAGATATATCCAAACAGTCTGAAATTTTCCTTCTTTCCTTTTTTTTTTGTGTGTGTTCTGTCATATGTCCATATCAATATGGACACAGGGGGTCCAACCATCAAGTTTAAGTCTTCTTTCTTTGATTTATTCCAATGACTTGGTGTATATGTTTGTTTGTGTTTGTGTGTCTTTTATTACACTCCAGAAAAGATGGTGAACAAACTGAATTGAAATTGAATCGAAATTGAATTGAAATTGAATTGAAATTGAATTGAAATTGAATTGAAATTGAATTGAAATTGAATTGAAATTGAATTAATTGAGCACAAACACACACACACACACACACACACACAAACACGCGCGCATGCATTCACGACATGTATATCTTATACACACACACACACAAAGGAATTCGGAAACAACTCTTGTTAGTCTTACTGTACTCAGTCTTCCAACGGTGACAAAGTATACACCTTCGGGCTCGTGAATCTCAAGAACCGAGAGAAAGGCATCCTCGCCCTTGTTGGTTACGATGACATCCACATTAATCCTCTGGGACGTCCCCAGTGTCACGTGGGTGACGTCACTTCACGAGAAGAAGAAAGCGCAAATTCCGTTCTTAATTCATAATTTAAATACATCCTCTTTGAAAAAAAAAACCAATAAACACACGAAAATTAAAGGAGATCCGAAATTACAAATGGTGATGTCTGTTTGGAAACACAACCTCTCTAAGTGGTGTGTTGTTCATATACACTGTAATACAAAATAATTACGTGATACATTTCTGTCGTGTTGACCTTTTGTGCTAGCTTGAATGCATGTCTTTTTATGAAGTAGTTTGAAGAACCCACTGTATGACAGAAATTGACATTTGTTTTAGGAGTGTATTTAGAATGTTTAAACCTTAGTAGGGACTAAAATGCGATGTCTTACATGTCTTAGAAGTTAAGTCCTAAGAATTCGCCTTTGACCTCATGATTCCTCTCAATAGCACTTCCAATTCTGCGAATCACCATCTTCACTAACAGTGAGTATCGCATATTGTGTTGATATCAAAATATGCACTATGCACAGACACGCATGACGCTTTCTGTTCTACTTGCCAGAGTGACAATCACGTAACAAGTTCATTCTATTGCACCATCCACTTTTTTTTTAATCGAGTTCTTTAATTTCATACCCTCTCTTTAAAAAGGAGAAACGTATTACACCCTCCGGGGGAAAGAAATGGAGATTGTATTAAAGCATAATTATTATTATATGTATGTTTATCATCTATTTATGCATATGCCTATTTATAGATCTTACAATATGCAAATGATTACTCATATTCCGTTACTTCTAGTATTGTCAGCATCATGTACGGCAAGGGGAAAGATGTAGATAATGTGCTACCGGGACGTTCCTCGCCCTGATCACTTGTGTTTTGTCTGCTTAACTGTCACCTTGGCCCGTGTCAGATCTTTGATACTGAAACAGTTCTGTTGAAAAGATATAATCTGTTGATATTCACATTAGAAACCATCGATGCTAATTAGGATCAAATAATATATCATTTATATTTTAAGAGTTTGTTCGCAAAATTCGATAAGTCCATTTTTGAAGATTTTGAAGTACGGTATCTGTCATAAAGTACAAAATAATACCTTTTAAATGATATATTGGTCATTACATATAAAGTTACATTTTTGAAGTTATGGTAAAAAGAAGCAAAATTTTTCTTAGAATTCTCTTTATTTCTCTTGACCTTTAATCGCAAATATCTCCATTTGGCAAATATGGACTTATCGGTTTTTGCGAACAAACTCTTCATTTACACACTATGATTGTAGATATATAATGAAGCATATACCCGAATTCCTACCTAGTTGCTTGTACTCGGAGGTCAGGAAGGCACACATCTCCAACGCACTCCCTGGCGAACGGAATCTGTGCATGTATTTGAAGAGAATTATTCCTGAGCTTAGAGAAGGCCTTGGGTATACTGTTCTATTGTGTTACACCATACAATTACCGGAATGTATAGATCTGTCTACAAGACAGTACTTTACTCCATTCACTCATAAATAAAGACATTTATGAGTATGTCAACATGGAATGACCTGTCGTAGTAATTGCCTAGTCAGTGGAGTGCAATTTGAACATGTCACTGGCTTACAAACAATGATATCACAGACATAGTTCTGTCATTTGTAAGGGATCGATGTAAGTTACCTTTTTATCACAGTTCCTGCTTTTACATAAAGTGTAGGTATTCAAACAAAATCAATGATGAGTTTCACATTTATTGCCTCATGTTTTCAATGCAGGTTCATCAACAGATACCATAGCCTATCTGTCCAGAGAATTTCGGCAAATTTATATTTAAAAAAAAATGAAATTATGAAAGTGAAAGATTGTGCAGCTGATACACTATATAGATTCAAATTTTATTGCCTCAATGAGACTGATACGATTTGGACTTAAAAGGGAATTCCCCATTGATATTATGTTGCTTTGTATGAAACTAGAATTATCAGAAAAGTAGATCACTAAAAATTTTAGAAAAAGTTTAGACTATTCTTGTGTGTCTGATTTTTACTCAAAACTTTCTCCGACCTGCTTCTAGCTTTCTGTTTCCATGCACATAAAGATATAGGAACGCAGTATCAGGACGGACTTTCCCTTTAAGTATTCCGTACTGAGGAAGTCCAGCAGTTGTGAAACACCCAGAAATAATTAATGAACAGGGGAAGTCTTACCGAGTTAACGACGTGGGTCCGAGTGGCGTCGGACATAACCGGCGTCATAACGCTGGTTGACTGGTCATTGTCGAGAAGTTGAAACTCCAGAGAAACAGAGATCGGGGTTTGCTTGTCGATAATCGTTGGCTGCAAAGACACGTTTAAAGCAATTGTACCCAGAACAACAAAAAAATGGCTTGATATTCACATATAAGGTGATTTACCCATTTCTTAGAAAGTTTAAGCCTGCATGTAGGAATACAAGTAATCATAAGTTTCAGAATGTTACTGCCATGGACGGCTTCTACGCACTGAAGAGGCAGGGACGAACACTCTACGGATTTGGCTTGACATTCAGAGATAAGATTATCGACTTACATATTTCTAATCTTAGAAAGTTTACGCCTGAAGGAATACAAATGATTATGAGTTTCAGAACGTGAAAACTTATCTAAATAGAATAAGAAGTGGTGTTTCAGCACCCTTTAAAGAACGCCAGAACCCGATCTGACGGCGGAGTTTTGGGGTACCCAAGTTATGACGTCACGCCATACATGGACGAATCAGCCCTGTGCTGCTGCTGCTGCGCGGCGCGGCGGTTGAAAGCATGGATTCCGCATGATCCGTGCGCAAAAGTGCGGCGGAATGATGAATAGTCAACTGACTTACAATCAATGCTTGAACATTGTTCGGTATTATCTTTGGACATTACGTGCTTAATTTATCTTCTTTAAACTAAGAGTATGTTTACGATGTCATTAACTTGTAAGACGCTTACTTGTGCTTTTGTGCCTCAACTCGTGCTAGATAATGATCAATGTTACATTAAAAGGGAAATGGAAACAATTAAGAGGCTTCGTATGGACTCACGCAGTGTCAATTATGCATAGGTCTACACATTGTTTGTAAAGTTTGTAAATATATGTTACTTCCTACTTCTCATCTATATCCTTTGAAGACAAGTGTTGCTCAAACTTCGCAGGGCGATGAACGTTCATTTCTTTACAGGGACTACTCGTGTCAAAATACCACTAGTGAGCTTGCTTCAATTATGCAATAGTTCTGGTTTTGATTTTAAACACATACGTTTACCGGACATTATAACATCGCATACTATAATCGAGCAATTATCATTTTCATTATTGAAGCGAACCCCGCGAAGTGGAACTAAGTGCAAGAGGTGAAAATCTTCGTGATTTGTATGGCTAGTTATCACTTTTTTGTGACCGTGAAGCTATGTTTCACAGAATGCATAACTATGCGGACATCTAATGACATCAAGATTCAACGAGCCTACTAAACAGAAATTACAACTTTAACATAAATCGCGTGTTTGAAAAAAAAAGCGGGGATCGCTAAACATCCGAGTCTCCGAATCCTTGGTATAGACTCTTGATAATGCAGATAAGTGTTCTGAATGACGCAGAAGAACACTCACCGAAATATAAGCCTGATGCACTAAGTTGGTTTCATTTCGACCAGCAGAAATTGTGATGGTTCCTTCAAGAGAAAACTGACTAGTCGAAAGGAAGGCTGCTCGACGGTTTACGACTTGATGAACAGTATCAAGCTGGAGTGTGTAGGAAAACTCTGTCGAAAATCCATAAAAATGAACAGTCTCGACAGAAAGGGAGAGATAGAGAGACCAACAGAGAGAGGGGGTGGGGGAAGTAGGGGTTAAAGTAATCAGAGCTTCAATCAAGATGCTCCGATTTGCTAAGCCAGTGCAAATGATTTGTGAGAAGGGTAAACGCACTCGTTGCGATGATAATTATACAGAACAAGTAATTACAATTAAGAGTAGCCTTTTTAGGGCACCTCGTTTCAGCTCAGTTCAGTTCAGTTTATTTCTGCATTCCATTGTCAATACAGGCTTTCAAAAAATTAGAACATCTGCGACTTAATTCCAGAAAGTTTGGTCGTTAGAATTGTTTCTCTGCCCTTGAAGTTTAGTCAGATCATTAAGGCCCTATACTACATAGTAGTCCTGATTTGAATACAAAGAGACATAAAAAATGAATTTAACATCTTTTACGAAAAGGTATACGAGCAGGGTTCAAAACGAGTAGGGACGTACCTCTTGTTGAGGGTCAGAGTCTCCAAATTCGTTCACTGTGAAGGGCCTACAGTGTGATTCATCTTAAACTGTCTAGGTGTAATACGTGCAGAAGACAAAACAGTGTGTTGCATCTACTATTGCAGCTTGGTGGCAGGATATTACTGACATATTCTAAAAGTGCAAATTATTCGCTCATATTATTACCTATTGCGCTATTCAATTCCTCTCCGTTGCACGTTATGGACACAGCGACGTCAAAACTGGATCAGGAACCAAAGCATGTAGACATCAGTGGCTTAATTG
The DNA here is from genome assembly GCF_040938485.1 of Diadema antillarum. Lineage (NCBI taxonomy): Eukaryota > Metazoa > Echinodermata > Echinoidea > Diadematoida > Diadematidae > Diadema > Diadema antillarum. The sequence continues at coordinate 3,164,063 of NW_027270919.1, read as the reverse complement.
GCATGGCAGCATCAAGAAAAATACTTTTGTATACAAAAATAGATTGTATGTTTGTTTCGTCTTCAAGAAAAGAGACCACAGATTGCAAAGGAGGGACCTGTTTTAGTCAAAACATGAGCACAACAGTTAGTATAACACATACGCTATTACATATAAGTGCAATATCAAATGATGCTCGCACGGAGACGTAAATTTCCACAATCGATCACTTAAGAAGCAGTTGGTTACTAAGACAAGATATACTTGGATATCTTTATAGCATCAATTAGTCCAGCGGATATAGAGCAAATATGGGGTGAATCATGCACATTATGGTAAAAGCACCATACTTGGTACACATGTACATCATGCCAATACAAGTCATTTCTGATATGGAAGCCACTCTGAATCTGCCTGTGGCAGCCGTGGCGGCCATTTTTCAAAATGGCCGCCATGTGACATAGCAATGCTGTGTATTTTGGAAACTATAAGTCCGATTGTCATGATTCTTGTACCAAAGTATAGGTTTTCAGGGTCAAGGATTCCAATAAAATAATTTTTGAGAGGATAAAACCATGGCAACCTACTTATTAACGGCCATATTGAAAAAACATGGCTGCCGCTCTACATTCTATTCATATATCCTTAAAACCAAATGATGCATCTTCACGATTCTGGTACAAAAATGTGTTTTTGAGATTCAGTGATATAAATGGATACATCTTTTCGTGTATACAACCATTACATCCTATATGTTTTGGCTGCCATTTTAACCCTATAAAGCCCAAGCTATTTTGACCCCTTCCAGGCCCAAAGGGGTGGGGGGCACATTGTGTCCCCCCCCCCATGACTTCTTTATTAAAAGATGTATGACCGTCATATTTGGCACATGGATAGAGCAACTCATACTCTACATGACCCAAATTTTGAAATTTCTCAAAGTCATCCAGTGAGGGCGCTATTTACCAAAATATAAAGAAATATATAGGAAATACGCTAAAATCATGTTTTTTCTTTTTCTTTTTTTATCCCCAGTATATATGTTTTTATTTTATATCAATCATTTTCATAATCTCCACAAAGGAAAAGCAAGTCAACTTTGACTATTAGTTATGGTTGACATTTCTCAAGGTCAACATGTGGGGGCGCCATTCATTACAATATAAAGAAATATAATGAAACCCATGAAATATTGCTTGGAATGGGTATATATATTGGTATCACATTTCATATTTCCAAAATATTGAATTTTGAGTTTGCAGATTGATAATATGATAAACAAATTATATTACAGGCGAAGCTAGTGTGAACACAAAATAAAAGGGTAGTCTTTGAAAAATGCTGTATTTTCTATTATTTCTATCATATCTATTGTGTGATGCCTATGTCATATAAAAAATAAAGTAAATAAAAAGAAGACCATTTTTGGGTGATTCACAACCATAATTACATCATATTTCGGTCCTTCACCAAATTAGAGCCAAGAAAACCCCATTTCATCCATTATTATATTGTTAATTGAAATTGGAACAGAAAATCATGCAAAATCTGACGAACATAGTTGTCAGTTTACGCTTGCCATGGCAACCAGCAGTATTGGACATAGCTAAATTATATATCAAAATGTTTGTAATAAGATTTTAGGAAAAGTCACCAAATTTGGTTGAAATCGGGTAAAGGGTGTAGGCGTGGCAAACGAAAATATGGTAGGGGGCACAATGTGCCCCCCTTGAGCTTTATAGGGTTAAAACATGGCCACTTCATACTGCACGTCTTTGAAACTAATTGGGGTCAATGATTTTAAACAAGTATTTGTTGATGAATAAAGCTAACACATATCGTTTTCAAGTCCATTTTGATAAATATGACTGCCGCACTACATAGAGGACGCACAGACATACACACACACGCGCGCGCACACACGCACACACATTATATACAGTGTGGCCTAGAATTAACGGAAACGTGAGTTTTCGCAAATGTTTGCACATTTGCTTTACTTTGATGCCAAAATTAATGACATAGAGTTATAGAGAATAGAAGAAGAATGATACCAAAATCATCCAATTTGATTGAGTAGTTTTCATTCTACAGATTTTTTTTGTTTTTTAAAAACGGGTCGAACGTAAATTTCTTAGCTCAATTCAACAAATTTCAGCATCGGACAAAAGCCACTGCCTTAGGAGACTATCAAAGAATTGAGGCCGCACATCACAATGTGGAATGCTTGAATAGGATTATGGTAGAAAATTGACCTTCAATTGTTGGGTAGTCCCCGTTACTGAGCTTTGATAAAAATGAAGTAAGAAATCAATGATCAACAAAAACATGTCTAGAAAGAAAAGTACTCAACAAATTGGACAATGTCGTTTTGGTTTTGAAAAAAAAAAAATATTCGTTTCCGTTTTCTGAGGTGCACCCTCGCTTGCCAAAATGTGTATTGTCCCATTGACAAGAATCGTTTACCTATTATTGGTAAATGAATCTCCTTTGTTGTTGCGGTGTGTAGTTCTTTATTGTTCATTGATTGTTGTTGATTGACCCTACCTCTATCACATTCACTATTCAATTAGGTATTAAACATCACATAAGTACAATTGTTGCATACCTGGAATACTAAAGATAATTATGTTGAATATCAAAGGCAGAATAAATGGTGAGAATGGAATAGAAGACTCCCCCCCCCCCCCCCCCCCATTTTAGATGCATAGACAGGAGAGTACAATTAGTGTACTGTCATAGTTTTCAGCCACAAAGACATGATTATTAACGCAGTCTTATAAGACCTTCTAATTTCTAAAGTTTGTTTTCAGTTCTTGTTCATTATTTCATAGTATGACATTGTCAAAACTGTTACACAAATTTATAAGGAATCATAATAATGAAGGAATCGAATGAGCTCTGACAATCCAAAAGAATATTGTTCCTGATCATCCATTGATGAGTGGTGATGAACGTGAATGCATAGATGCAGGTGCGCTGTATATAGAGAACGTCTTCAATATTTCTACTGGTGCTGGTAAGTAAGATCGATTTACTGAATACTTTATTCTGCAGCTTTATCTTCCAATAAAAATTATGAACCTAAAAGTTTGTACTTCTTTGAGGTTTTCTTAAATTCATAAATTAGCATAACTTTTGTTGTAGTTTATATTTTGGATGGGCGTTGTTACGTTATATGATTGTTTTGAAATGCCCACTGTCCATTTACCTGTAGAAGTTGCTTTTGAATTATGAAACCTTAATCTTTATTCCATAAGAGAATGGCAAATGCATCAAATTATATTTTTATAATTTCTTTGGGGTTAGGGTAGGGTGAAATTCAGTTCAAGAGGAAAAATCATTGATAAAAACTAATGCATAGATCAACCATAACAAGTAATGTATTCAGAGTAGAACTACACACAGAAACAGATAATTTGGTTTTACCTTGTTCTTGTTCTTTACAAATTAATGTACATAAAAAGGTAAGTTTCACAATCACAATCATTTAAAGAAAATATTTGTCACATTTCTAGAAAAAAATGTACACATAAGTTTTTTTGCTTTACCTCTGTTAAGCACATTTACATAAATATTATCTTTTTAAGTAATTGTTGATTGGGTTCATTTGTAGGATAACATGGCTTCAAAAGTAAAGCTTATTTCAACCGAAAAACAAGCTCCCAGGAAAGAAACAGATTGGACCAAGTGCATCTATGTCAAGATGACACACACACACACACAAAAAAAAAAAAAACATATCATGTATAGCTTTGTCTAAAAGAAATGATGTTGGTATAGGATACAAAACTTTGGCAGAAGATCTGATTTCTTTTCATGAGACCGATTCTTCACCGACTACGCTGCAAATGACAATTAGATATAAACCTATAAAGATGTATTATATAATACCTATTGTATTTACTATATCGTTTGATGTATAAGATTCAGTGTAGTTGTAAGTATCAGAACAGCCTGGTCAATCATGGATTTTATAGACATACATATTATAGTGTGTTTACATTTGATGTAGCCTAAGTGACCCAAGAAGTTTCAGAAGTTTTCTCACACTTAGTGTCATGTTTCCAAAGAAAGCAGATGTACTATATTGGTTGGAAACTATGTTTTTTCATTCCATGGTCAAGGGACCAGAGAAAGCGAAAGTTTATATATCCAGAAAATGTATAATCTTGATTAATATGTAGGCCTACTTCAGACATAAAATTGTGAAGATCATGTTTTTCACATACACTGCATGTAGGCTACACACACAGAAACCCTATAGAGGAAGTTGAGCAATATTTTCAAAAATGCTTACAAAGTTAACTATGCCCAGATGTTACATATTAGAATACTAAAAATGAGTGGACAATTGTTGACCCCTGAAACAAACGTTTACACCAGAATCAATCCACAATGGGCATCCCGCTTTCATAACATGAACTGGAGAGAGGCCATATTTATTAAATGGCCGCCAAAACAAAGGATGTGATGAACCCATTCACTTTGCTAAAACATCATTATATTGAAAACCTTCACCCCAAAACTATACTTTAACACTTGAATCGTGATTATGTATCTTTTGAGTTCGAAGATAAACAATATTCATCATCCCTTGTATGACAGCCATATTTATTAAAATGGCCGCCAAAACGTAGGATGAAACGATTCATATTCATTTACTGTTGAATTTACCGGAATCCTTGACCCTGATAACATATAAGTTGGTACCAGAGTCATAACCCTTTGTCCATACGTTTTCAGGATATGTTGTATCTAGCATGGTGGCCATATTTTTTCAAAATGGCCACCAATAAGTAGGTTGCCATGGTTTTATCCTCTCAAAAATTATTTTATTGGAATCCTTGACCCTGAAAACCTATACTTTGGTACAAGAATCACGATAATCGGACTTAGAGTTTCCAAAATACATAGTATTGCTATATCACATGGCGGCCATTTTGAAAAATGGCCTCCACGGCCGTCATAGGGAGAATCAGAGTGGCTTCCATATCAGAAATGACTTGTATTGGCATCATGTACATGTGTACCAAATATGGTGCTTTTACCATTAAGTGCATGATTTTTTTCTATATCCGCTGGACTAAATCAAATGAGTAACATGATACGATTTTGTTATAATGCATCCTCATGATAATCAGAGTATATTATATACATAAAACACAATTTTATATATTATCATACAGACAGACAGAAAGACATACTAGTAGGTAAATGTGAGGAAGCAGTCTAGAGCAGCCTTGCGAAATCCGTTTTTCCCTTTTATTTTTCTTTGTAAATTCGGAATTAGATATGTTTTGTTTTGTTTTGTTTTGTTTTGTTTTGTTCTTATCGTCACTGTTTTTGTTGTGAAATTAAGCTCGAGAAACTTTACGTATAATGACGTGCTTAATGAAATGATATTGCAGAAAATGCAATGAAATTAAATCATACTGTAGAAAAAAAAACAAAAACCTATTCTAATAGTCGGCTCTGTTATTGATTTGTCGCATCATTTGAAGGAAAGCAAATAAATATTTCAGAAAAAAAAAACAAAATGATATCCATTACACTGTCAGTCCGCTATTGCCGTCCTCAGTAGTCCCGTTCTTGACATCCAGGTTCAGCGATTGTGGAGAAAAGGATATTTCTCCTACGGGAAGTATGACTGGCCTTGTCCTGTGAAGTAAGAAGATTGTTGTTGTTTTGTTAAAATGAAAGGAATGTGGTATCCCTCCCGAAACTATCCCCGTGTATACAATTTAATAGTTTTAGTGTAATTCGCAACATCTTCCAAGAACCTAATCCACAAAGTGGAAATGGTCCAGAGAAGAGCTGCGAGATTCACTTTAAATCGCTACCATAACACCTCGAGTGTCACCAAAATGCTGCAAGAACTTGAATGGACCACTCTGGAACAGCGCAGAGAAAATGACAGGCTAATTATGATGTACAAAATACACAATAGTCTTACTCCTCTTTCAGCACAGGACTATAGTATCAAACAGGTTACTCAGCTGACGAGAGCCTCGCAACCACATTCCTATCAGGTACCATGCTCGAGAACTGAATCGCATCGCCATTCGTTCTTTCCAAGAACTGTAAGGAACTGGAATTCCCTGTCGTTAGAAATTGTTTCAGCGCCATCTGTGGCATCATTCCGAAACCGACTAACGGTTGATCACAGTGGCTAGTTCTTTTCTTCAGATTTTCTATGTGCTTGTAAATATCTGTAAATAAACTGTATTATAATGTAAATAACACAGTCTGCAAGAATCTTCAGCCTATTGAAGGAGGCAGACTTAATCAGAAGAAGAAGAAACACTAATACACACACATATACAAAACATTACAACAAATAAATATCCCATGAAACTGTACAAAGAAATGTATCCATTGTTGAGATAAGGGGAAAATATTTTATTTAGTCTCTTTGCGGTGCGTCTAAACGCTCATATCGACAAGTTTCAATAATTAAATTTTTAATGAGCTAGTAATGCATGACACAAAAAACGTCGTTCTACCTGAGATGTCAATTGCGTGCATTAATTTTATCATATTTCAGTTATTGCTTTTCCATTTGAATTCCAAGAGCATTATTACAAATATCCAAAAATATATTTAATGTGCATTGCTAACAAATCTCTGAGAAACCAGCCACGCACGGTAACCACTTTTGTTTCAAGATGTCTTAGCTTTGCAATCACACGTCACGTTTCCAAAGCTTACCGAAAGAGAATCACGCTTTGTGACTCATGGGCTCCAACAGCAATATCTTTAGAGGAAAGAACAAGAAAACAATGAAAAAATAGTGTCTTTTGAGTTCATGAGAACTTTCTGGGACATTTCTAAATGAAGCAATCAGATTCAACATGTAAATCCTTCAGAAAACAGCAAGCCATGAACTATGCATGATGTGGGCTACACAATCTAGTCGGACTCATAGGCATTATTTACCATTTGCAGATGAAACAAAAACCCAGCATTAGTGCATTAAAGTAGTTATAAAATGTGAGTTAGGCCTAGAAACAACCAATGTAATTCTTTTTTTTTTAATGAGAACAGTGCTTATGAGAACAGTACTGTTAAGTACTCTTGAATATACAAAATGTGAAGAATAGTTATAATAAAAATGTTTCCAGACTAAGCCGTCTACAGATATGGTTTGATAAATATAAAAATAGTGATATCTTCATATATTTTAGGCTTTATTGCAACATTCTTATATGGTAGGAAGTTTCAGATACAACTGACCTACATATTGTATGCATCCAATGTCATATCTCGAACATTTTTTTTTAAAATCACTGCTTCCAATGGTAAACAGAACCTTTAAGCACTTCAGTGGTATTGTCAAGGGCTAATGTTCCATTCCCACTTACAACAAGTGACCTCTAAGCTCTAACATTGGGTGTGCTCTCTTTACCTGGATACGTGTTCTCATCGACGTCAAGACCCCCAGACAGGGCGAATCCAAAATACGTCAACGGTCTGTTGATCGTTGAAGGACTGAGAATCTTAAAGGAGAGAATCGGCAATTTTAAAGACATACATGAGACACTGATTACTAGTGGATTATGGAATTTTACGTTACTGAAATTTATCAAGGCACAGGCTTGGAAGCTCGCATGATTAGTACTTCTTTCATCATCCCTAGCACAATTTCTACACTGTGATTTCAAAACCTTATAAAGATGACAATCTCACAGAATTTTTGATTTGACTTGAATTGCTTTAATAGACGGACGAATTCTGTTATATCACCGTTGTACGCTTTAAGCAATGTACGGACTTCCTAGATGAGCACGAACTATAAAACCATGCCCGGAACCACGCTTTTGTACCCAAATTCAATGTAGAACAAACAAAATAGAAGAAAAATTCAAACTCTATACCGCCAGCGCATTTCAGTTTTCTTTCCTGGTGAGAGAATTATAGGTAAGAAGGGTTTGAAACAAACGGAAATTGAAGTAGGGCCTACACCACTATACTTGTTTTGGTGAGAGTTCGATGGGACTGTTCCGCCCGTTGCCATGGTAAATGAAGACCTTGCCATCCTCACCGCCTCCACAGAAAGGCGCACCCACCGCTAGATCTTGAACGCAAAAACAGAAGAGAACAAACATGATTGTAGCAGATAACACGAAAACATAGCCCGACATATTGGTTTCTATTTCTAAAAAAAAAAGCACTTAATAAATCCTATATTATGGATGTAAGAGCTTACAGTTGTTGATGGATGGGGATGAGAAATAACTTTTAAACCAAAGGAACTATATCACTCGTATACATGGCAGGTCAAATCTCTGTAGCTTTAGAATACAACTTACATATAAATAGGCATATGAAGCAATATACGACTTGATTAATGCATATGAAATGTTGCAAGCTGTAATTATATAATCTCTCCCCTTCCCTCTATATCTCACTTGATTATATGATATGTATATATATTATGTATGTATATATATATGATATATATACACACATTATAAGAGAGAAAGGAAGTGAGACAGATACAATCATAGATGTAGAAAGTTATGATAGATATGTAGATAGAATGGTAATTGGCAGATATGTTAAGGCAGATTTCAGGTCATTTGGAGCGTAATATGAGACATATTTTACAAAAAATACTAAAACAACAACAACAACAACAACAAAAGCATCGCTAATCAACCAACGATATAGGCGAGTACGTGTACTACCAGAGATTGTTATTTGACGCATCGTACCGTTAAAGCCATCCTGGTTGATATCGCCGATCGCTGCCAGCGAGTAGCCATATCGACATCCTTCGGCGTTCCCAACAGCACTGCCGAGGTTATCTGTGAATCCTCCCTGCAGTTAGATGCAATAAAATCTCAATGTGAGTGTGTGACAGCCAAACGAACACATCATGCTCATATAGGTGAAAACTTACTCAAAACAGTACTATTTTCAGAATGAACGTCTGGGTTTGGGGGTGTTTTTTATTTTTCTCTTTTTTATGCTGGCCAATTAAAAACTCCCTCGAATTGATGCTTGGAATTCATCGGAACGTCATAAACACCATTTTTTAAAGAAATAAAACAAAACCAAACGAAGCAAAAACCTACGTTTCGAATTTGGCGAACAACAGCAAAACCACTGACACGTCGGTAACAAGAATTTCCTTGTCTTTGTTTCTGTTTTGACAAAAGAAATTTCTATTTCGCAATGATGATTTTATTTATCCGTCATGACCTGATAAATTTACCCTTGATAATGATTTCAATTGATTTTGTGCTATGTAAATGTTATTTGTATATACTGAACTTATAACTTATGTGTTACTTTAAATTGTCATTGATGGCTGTTGTAAACACCACACTGTATGATTTATATGGAAACCTAATAAATGAAATGAAATGATCACCGGTGGATTACCATATTTTACGTACTTGTGTGTTAAATTCTACCAATCTCGTGATGTCAACCAAATCTATATCACGTTTGCATTCCATGTGGTTTCTTATGGGTCAGAATGCATAATCAACCCGTTCGAGAGATTCTCAAAAAGAATCCTCTCATTCTATTGGCACACCTTGCCATACATTCCCATAACACCAAATGTATCACGATAATAGGAACACACCAATCTCGAGAAAAGTGATATAATTTTAAAGGTTCTGCTCAAGTGACAGAAGAACTACTGTTTACTGTGGTTCATGTTCTGTCACCCTGTGTCCTGACAATAATTATCAAACCTCTGCATTACTTAAAAGAGTTTGTTAATAAAAGCAAAATATTATTAAGCAGAGGGGTGAAGTTTAAGGTGTGAGTTTTCTTCGATTTGTCTCCTTCTACAAATGAAATTAGTAAGATCGTTAAATTTGTTAGATCATAGGTCAGCAGTAATGTTTATTGAATCATAAATCAGCAGTGGCGACCTTACAAATTTCATTTTTGTAGAGGGAGACAAATTGAAGAAAATTCACACGTCATTTCGTTAATACTTCAGCAGAAAGATTGTTCTCGTCATGGTAACATGTGGCCATTATTTATCATACCCCTAAGCGTGTCGAGCACCCGAGCAGCCATCAAAATCAAAGAAAGAAGAAAAAAAGAGACCCACGGGTCTAGCGCTCACCTGAGTATCGCAAGTTTAACTTTCACGCAGTCACTAATCTAAATTATTCACAGTTCTACCAAAATTTGACCAGGCATTCTTATAGAAGATGAAAATGTACAAAATTTTTAAAGATTCCTTAATTTTGAGGAGGAGGGGGACCCCTGGAGCCTTCTGGGTGGGGCATGGTGCCCATGTTGATAAATTGAGATTCTAACCCCTAGGGATACTGCCTGCCAAGTTTGATAAAAATCCATCATGAGGTTTTCAGGAAGAAGATGAAAATGTACAATTTAGGCCCCCATTTGGACCTCTCCATCACTTCCCCCTGAACCCAAGAGGGGCACAACTGGATCTGCTATAAACAAAGTTGATACTACAGTCATAAACAGTATTAACTTAGCTCTATCACTCCTGATTCTAGAGAAGAATTTTAAAGATTCCTTCATTTTGGGAGGTTTGGGCCCCTTGGGGCCCTCCAGGTGGGATACGGTGCCAATTTGAACAGATTGATATCCTGTGCCCGTAAGGATACTACCTGCCAAGTTTGGTGAACATCGGTCATATGGTTCTCAAGAAGATGAAAATGTACAATTTAGGCCCCATTAGGATCCCTCCCCACCCCCCTTCCCTGGGTCCCAAGGGGGCACCCCTGATTCCGCCATGAACAAACATGAAACTACAGTCATCAATGTACTAGCTCATAGTATTAACTTAGCTCTATCACTTCCGGTTCTGAAGAAGAAGATTTTTAAAGATTCCTTCATTTTGGGAGGTTTGGGCCCCCTGGGGTCCCCTGGGTGGGGCATGGTGCCCATTTTGTCAAATTGAGTTCCTAACCCCCTAGCGATGCTACCTGCCAAGTTTGGTGAAAATCGGTCATGGGATTCTCAAGAAGAAGATGAAAATGTACAATTTAGGCCCCATTAGGACCCCTCCCCACCCCCTCCCCTGGGTCCCAAGGGGGGCACCCCTGATTCCGCCCTGAACAAACTTGAAACTACAGTCATCAATGTACTAGCTCATAGTTAAGTGTATTGACTTAGCTCTATCACTTCTGGTTCTAGAGAAGAAGATTTTTAAAGATTCCTTCATTTTGGGGGTTTGGGCCCCCCTGGGGGCCCCCTGGGTGGGGCATGGTGCCCATTTTAACAAATTGAGTTTCTAACCCCCTAGGGATGCTATCTGCCAAGTTTAGTGAAAATCGGTCTTGGGGTTTTTGAGAAGAAGATGAAAATATAGAAAGTTTACGCACGACGGACGACGGACGCCGGACTAAGGGCGATCGCAATAGCTCACTTGAGCTAATAAGAAAAAAATTGTTATGGTCGTAATGGGCATAATTATGCACATACCTGTTGATCATTGTAGTATATGTAGACCTTGCCAACCTCCCAGCCATTAGCAACATTTCTTTCTCGATCAGTGTAAAGCGGGGCGCTTATTATCAAGTCTTCGAAACTGCCATGGAATGAAAGGTGGGGATGAAAAAAGACAGTTTATGATAACAGATTCATGATTAACAACACTTATGAATAATGCTACGTTTACACCATGTTCCCGGCGGCCGGCCGCGGCCGTGGCAGCCCAGTTTGCCGGAAACGTAATGCGCCGTGGATAGATGTGACATTCTCCGGTTGTTGTATTTTTTGTTTTTGTTTTTGTTTTGTTTTTCTTGTTCTTTCCGTATTAGTCTTGTTTATTCCAGTCTGACCAGGTTAGACTACACAATATTTTACGTCGCGTCGCACTACGGACCGCCTCCAAGTTTTGCTACGGCCTGTTACGTGCTGTCTCTTTTTGTTACGTTCACTCCGTTTTCATACGGCCTACAAGGTTTCTCATTAGCGATCTGACACGGCATCCACGGCAATCACGTCTACCTGTCCCGTCCCACCGCGTTGTGTCACTTCCATCCCGGTTTGTCCACGGTGGCCAAAAGCATGACTGCCGTGGCCGCCAGAAAACGCAGCATTAGCCAGTTCTGAGTTAGCTTATGACACATTGGTACGAATATTGTAACCTATCTTTTCTCTCAGTTGGTTAGGGGCACTACACACGTTTTCAGAGCGACATAACGCATTAGCTTTACCTAACAATTTTGATTCATCAATCCTGTTCAAACAAAGAATTTGCGCTGACCAGATGACCAGAATGGTCGTTCAGTTAAGACTTGGGAAAGCATCCATTTCATTATTTTGCATCAAATGTATTCACAATCTCTTTCTATTGGTATTGTCAAATACCACTTTTGCCGTCACGTGCATATATGCTGGCAAGCAACATTTATAAAGATTACAGGAATAAACATTACATCACAGATGCTTATCCCAGTGGATTTAAAAACAAACAAGCCTGTTGGTACGGATGACCATTTTTTTTTTCTACTCATGTGCAAAGCGGAACTGCGACCTGGCCTATTGTGTTTGCACACACATACACTAAGACAAAGACTTTGGTTGATAAATACTTTTATCAATATCTTTTGCATGTAGCATGACAACAATTTTTCTAAATTTAGTTTGCTGCTTCTAAGAGGTGCATACACATTCATCTCGAGTTGTTGACAAATCGTGCATTTGACTATTATTACATCTTTATAATTGGTAGTTACTAACAACTATTCTTATCAAAGTGAGTAAGCACAGATGACTGTAATGAATCGTGAATTGGGCAGAATCAGTGAATAAACGGAACAAATCGTATAAAATTGAACATGCTCAAAAGAGTTGTCTTGACACTACAGTACCTTGGTCACTAACACATCTATACTTATGCAAATAAGATGGCGTAATGATGTGTTTGCCTTACTAACTTTACTTTTCATTTGCTTTAAAAAAATGTAGATAATCTCCTTTGTAATGATACAAGAGTTCTCAGAGGGTTTTTTTTCGCCCTGAAGTAGTACAGAAATGCACTGTAATGTATTACGTAGGACCAGGTGATTTGAATACCTCTGCATACATGCATACGTATGATTGCACTAAGTCAAAGCTGACCTATTGACACCTACCCGTCATTGTTCAGGTCCGAGGCTGCCATCGTGTGACCAAAATATGTACCCAAGTTTGAATCTTGCGAAATAACCAAATATTGCGCGAAACTTCCGTCGTATAGCAACACCTGGTAAGAACAGAAACGGAGAAAAAAAAAGTCAAGACGATGGCAAGAATCCTGCTGTTTATGGAGATTATGCCTATATATACTTGTACAATCCGCTGAGACAATATAACGAGACGTCTTTCCTCTGTCTCAGTGGCTAGTCATTTTCTTCAAATTTATCATGTGCTTGTAAATATATGTAAATAAACTGTATTATAATATAAATAACACAGTCTGCAAGAATCTCCAGCCTATTGAAGGAGGCAGACTTAACCGGAAGAAGAAGACTATAAAAAATGACGACAACTACAGCAACAACAGCACATATCAATGCGAGACAGAAATTCCCACGGAAAAATGAAAACGAATTTGGACCAATATCTATAACAGGCAAATTATTGGATTGTAAAACTTGAAATTTCAGTCCCAATTATAAATCTGTATGAACAGCTGCTGTCTCTCAGTGCCGAAGATCCCGAATCATCCACCGTGAGGTCCCGGTTCGAGTCCCATGGTCCTAGAGGTTTTTACCCATTGGAAAGTCACCTTATCCGCACTGACTAGTCATCGGTGGAACCTTCGAGCCACCGGTCCCTTGGTTTCTTGCTTACTAAGTCTTCATTGCTTCCTTATCAGACACTTGAAATGAATAATAACTCAAAATTAATTTGTATGAAATCGAATTCAAGTTTAATTCTAATTTTCAAACCTTCAGAAATAATAGCAAATCCAGTCGTGTTTCTTGGCATTACTATACATGAGCATATTTGTTTGTTTCTTTCCTTAAAAAAGGAGTGCATCAATGAACGTGGAATAGACTCATGATTTCAAAATCCTTCTTCCAAAAACTGAAGTATAGGACTTTCGTCACTTTCTGAGAAACATCTAATCTAATTCTAAGTTTTGGAACTCCTCCGTAATGTTTTATGCGGTATCGCGTTCGAAATATTGATGCCTTCGCATTATCTAGTGTGTACATGAAACGAGTTCTGAAATGAGCTTTGCACATGGTATTGAAATCAATTGCGATTTCCTTTGATTTCTCCAGAAATACAGGTCGTGAGCCATTCGGTATTGATGAATGGCAGATTGCATATAGAAAAACAAATACATGTTTTGACATGTAGCAATGTGTTCAAATGCATTCCGAATACCTAAACCAATAAGACTGACGATGAAAATCTCACAACACCACATCATTGCCAGCAAAATCCAGGGTCTCTCTTTACACTACAACAAGAAAGTGAAAAAATACGCTGGTAGCGTATATCATATTGGATGTACATATATATGTATATATATATATATATATATATACATATATATAATTATGTATATATATATGTGTGTGTGTGTGTGTGTGTGTGTGTGTGTACGTACGTTGCCTTCAGATGTGTCCGTTGTGAGAGTTTGCGGGCTCTAGTCAATCTTGATCTCGATCCAAAACATTTAAACCAAAACATACGTCTTGGAAAGATTCAAAATCATAATTCATCTTCCATCACTTGGAATTTACTTCCAATACACTAACACATTCCTGAGTCCGCCTTTGCTATTATTGGCTTTAAAGGGAAACGGACCCAGGACTCGGGAGGGCGCTGTTGCATGGGCTCGTACTTCGTCTGCATTAAACCAATTCGTATGGTAGGTATTAGAAAATGGTAAAAATACTGTCAATCTTCGTCTCTTCATTCGGTTCCGCCTACTTGCAGAGACAGAGTTTGCTTTATAAGATAGCCGATATTGCTCTATATACAATGTATATAGTCCGACATGCACGGTCGTACCATCCATACGCTAACCGGTCTCCGGGAACAGCGATAGTGCCGCAATTTAGTTCGATCGACAGTAGTTATTAGCTTCGTATCTTCTATCTTCGGAATGAAGATGGCGGCGATCATATTCAGTCATCGAAACTTACTCTGCCGTAGCCGTTTCTGTAGCGAGGCTGTGAAATGGCGAATTCCGTAACACTATCTCCCTTGAAATTTCCGAACGCGACAGAATAGCCTGCAAGGAGGAGTATGCAAAATATATCAGCTACAAAATGAAATAAGCTAAATAAATGATTTCAAAGTGAAATGATACACACACACTGACACACACACGGACACCGGGACGATACAACTGATAGTTAATGACTCAAATGTTTACTATCAATAATCTCTTTTTAAGTGTGCTGATGCACTGTGATATCCCATGCATAATTAACCACTGGCACATCAAATCCACAATAGAAGGACGGCAACTATTTTTCAACGACAATAAAATGTTTTCAATGAATAAAGAAAAAACAATCGTCATTCACTAGTAAGCATCAAAGAGATTAAAACCGGACAAAGGAGAGCGAAAGTAATATCACTGAACGTCTCTTTACAAACAAATTTCCTATACTGCTTGTTGAGATCTGTATGCACTCTTTTTTCTCGGTAACTTGGACATGAAGTGCATTGCATGCATTGGACTCCTTTTCTCTTTATGCTCTTTGATTTGAATAGGGTATCAACTTTACTTCGATCAGGTCAGAGAACAAGTAGTCTGCATGTTTGACCATTAAAAAATTAATGTGGATTTTACGCAGAAAAAAAAGCAACATAAGAATTGATTCGCAGAGCTTTGCAGCGTGGAAAATGGTGAAGTGACGGAATTTGATCACGGTATAGTATCAGATACGGGTTGTCGCATTTGTATTCCATCAATCATAATTGCTCCGGATGTTTTTTTTTTCTTAAAAGCTTCTCTTTGGATTATCATGTTAAATTCTCCAAGCGAATGTAAGGGCAGTGGTCAAGATTAGGCTCTTGCATAAAAGCAACCCTAAGCTGAAATGGTTTTGAAGCAGAATCGCTGGGATATCTAACAATTAGTCTACATAATCTTGTTTTGCACATCAGGGAAACAGATCCTTGAAAGCATGAAAAAGAAAATGAGAGACTCTTTTAAATTGCTTTCGCCTGGTCAAATGCTAAACAGATATCGGTCTACTGCATGCTTGTTTCGTAATTCATTCGTGACCTATGCGGATATCATGTCGCGTGCATAACGTGTCGAATGCATGAATATATTAGGTAGCACTTCGTGTGACTTGATATCTTTTATCAATCAATGTTTTTTTCCCACTATTCTTTTGACTGTATTACTCCAAACTCTCTGTCGATGTCGCGTATACAGTATTGCTGAAGGACTCTTTATTCTAAATCTATCAATGGAATGTTTGATTGTAATTATGGATCATAATATTCTTATGGCGCCACCTCCTCGAGCACTGCTCACTACACGGCATAAACATTCAAGCAGTAGTTATACGTACCGAAATAGAATTCTCGTGAGTACTGAGACCTGTGACCTTGTGGTAGGTAGAAGTATGGTGAATCTTCATCGATGTTGCTCAGTGTATACCATGTTGACCCTGAAAGAAGACAAAATCCATACAAAACAAGATGAAAAATACTTTGAAGTGAACCTGATTCAAAAATTATACCATTCACTTTGGTATACAACCAGCTCACCCTGGCTCTGTACACTCTACACTGTATATACTGCAGCTCGTGTCATCCCTGCACACAGCCAGCTCAACTGGGCTGTGTGCACTCTGCACTATGTCCAGCCTTTGTCACCCCGGCCCAGTCAGTCCGCAGCACCCGATAGTTCGCTCGTATTTATTCAACTCGTATGCAAGCCCGCTCTAGGCTTGCATACGTAATGAGCTGCGGAAGGGGATTTTGTCCTTGGGCTTTCGGCAACATAAATACACCTTATGTTCACAAATGTGGTATCAAATTCAAGGAAAATATGTAAACTATCGTCACATGTTACTCAAATTATAGTAAATGAAAAATATCATAGCGTAATTTGAGCTTGAAAAATGATGAAAAAAGTAATTCGTGCAGTACACGTCCAAGACGTCAAAAAAATATCAAATTCACCTTGCGTCTCAATGAAAATGCTTTATTTGGTAGTCCATCTCCTAATCTTTGTATCCATGTAAATATCTTGACAATTTGTTGCTTGATCCGGTCAGGAACCAGTAAAATATACATCGATGTCAGTGCTGATAAGCTTGAAACCGTGTAATCTCAAGGGTAAGCTCTCTCATTGGACAGCGCTTCCATTCAGCGCTTGCATTACGTCATTACGCTGCTACATAACGGTTTCATGCCACTTGCGGTTTCTTGGCACGCGTGTAGTTCAAGCGCTGAATGCAAGCACTGTCCAATGAGAGAGCTCTTTAGCGCCACTGTACACTTTGTGTGGAGCATACTTCTGGCTTAGGAGTGAATTTTACAGACATTTTAAAACGGAAAAACTAGTATAAATCATGCTTGCGTCTCCTTGACTCCAATATATGATGAGCATCTAAGTTTCCCCTCTACGAAAAAGCCAAAATCAGAAACAATAGTTTCTTAATCCGGTCAGGAACCAAAAAAGAACTTTAGACGACAAAATCTTTCGTGAAAAGCAGGTAAAATTTACGCAAATTCAACTGATTACATAGTCATGATAAGATCCGATGTTATACGCAAATTTAGTATCAAAATAAAGATCAAAGTCTGGAGAACAATTTACCGTGACTTGTAGCCATGACAAATGTATGTACAAGTCGCTACACTGTGAAAACCATAGCCCTATCAAAGTCTCGCAAAATCTCGCACAACGAGACATCTTTCGAACGCAAAGATCGTCAACGAGAGTGCTGAATAAATCTTGCCGGATCGGCTCATTAGCATACGTGTTGCGGACTGACTGGGCCTGTACAGGTACAAAACCAGCTCACGCTTGCTCTGCACACTCAACACTGCAAGCCACTTCTAAGTAAACACAAACTTTCTCCGAACGTTACTTCTTTTTTTTAATGTTCCATACGTCTTCGTGTAAAATGGACGTTTTTATAACGTACATACTAACTTCAAAGTTGGGACTTAACAATTACCGCAAAGCACAGGTTTTTTGGAAAACGTTTGAAAAACATCGACGGACGTTACAAAACGTCTTTATTATGTTTGCTATGTCTTCGTCCTTTAAAAGCGTCCGCAAAACGTTTTTATTAGGTCTGCTACGTCGACTTCGTCTATAATGAACATTAAAAAAAAAGTTTTTATTTGGTCCGCTACCTGTCCGTCATTGGTTTCTTTATCAAGAGTATTCATGCCTATTTTTGAATATTCAAATAAGAAAATAATACAAGCTTTGAAAACTAGTGGAAATAGATAAAAGACATTGAAATCTAAAGATTTATGCTGGGTTCAAACTTTCTGTGTTAAAAATACACTTACCTAAGTTATTGTTCAGTTATTCACAATTTCAAAATGTGTTATGAAAGAGGTATTTTCATATGATTGGTGTGAGCTTGCTCTGCACACTCTACACTACACCAGTTTCATCCCCTAAACATTTATAGCCAGCTCAACCTGGCTATCAGCACACTCTGCATGTCACCCTCAATACGCACCCAGCTTGCTAGATTTACACACTCTTCATCAGCATATCTGTATACACAACCAGCTCGCGCTTGCTCTGTATACCCCAAACTGCGACCCATTTCATCCCCTGCACACAGCCAGCTCAACTTGGCTCTTAGCACACTCTGCACTATACCGCATATGTCACCCCCGTACACACCCAGCTCAGTGTGTGTGAATGAAGACACGCCGGTACTGATAGGCTATTGAATAGTGTGTGTGAGTGTACACATGCTCAATCATCCTTCACATTAGGGTGCTACACACAGAAATATCATTCAAATCCTGACACGAAGTTTGCATCAACCGGTTTATCCGGCACTGCGACCTTATCGCCGACGAATACGGTACCCAGCTCATCTCGGCTCTTTATTACATGTTATTATGTTCATTTGTTGTATTCGTGACATTTTTGTTATACCCAAACATTTCTCTGTATCCTCAATTTGTTCGAGATGAAATTAAATTTGAAACATATGATACATGCAAGAAGTCACGGCTATGTCCACTTTCGTATGAATTTTAATTCTGTTTCCAAAGGACATTTTGATATGGGAATGGTACGAGGCCAATAAATTCTGAAAGGAGAATAACCTTCTTCACGTTGAAAAAGAAAATTACAGAATATTTCATCTATAGATCTCGAACTGGCATCAACTGACCTTCCCATATTTGAGATCCGGGTGCACCGTGTAAAATGTAATCCTGTTACGGAGGCAAGGAAAGAAAAAAGAGACAAATTGTTATGACTAAGCATATTTGACTTGGCTTTGATTTTGGCTTGATATGAACGAGAACTCTGATACGAGTTCAAGTTGGCTTGCATTAATAGAGAGAAAATCCAACCAAGCAGAAAAAAATAAAGTTCATTAATATTCCACTAAAAGTAACAAAGTCAAGAAATTGAGAAGTTCCTCGTGTTTTCCAAAATCATGCCGTAATTCCACCACACTCAGGTGTAATTCAGAACACTTAATGGTAAAGAAATGAGTACATACATGCATAGATATACACTCTATTCTTTACATTCTACACTTTATATTTGTATTATGTAATATATATATGATATATATATGTTATATATTATATATTTGTATATATGTACATATATATATATATATATATATATATATATATATATATATATACATTAAACAGAAATCAAGTTCATGCTGTTATTACCAAAAGTTTATTCGGGCACACAAATTTTCGAGCGATTCACCCTTTCTCAAGTGTTTCTCAGGTGTTTTTCAAGAGCACTTGAGAAAGGGCAAATCACTCGAAAATTTGTGGGGCAAAAAAAAATACCGGTAATAAACTGTTGGTAATGACAACATGAAATTGGTTTCTGCTTTATTCTTTATATCATTGCGCCAACACGTGGACTACTTACTCGATATTTATTTATATGATTATATACAACATAATTATATCTGTACATATATATAGATATTGTATGATATACACACAATGCCATGTATACTAACAATGCAAATCGTTCTCACTTTCAATATGCTACGTAGGTGGGGCTGCCAAAAGTAAACCGTATTATTATTTCTATTGCATCTCTCATCATGGAGGCAATCCACCGAACACACTCGACGGGTACAATTTGCAGAAGGATTTGAGGGTAGAAAATAATCATGCCCATCATGATAAAGCTACTATCAACTAACCCCTACCATCACGCATCATGCGACTTCATTATTGAGAGTGACTCGGTAGTGGCATATTTGGTAAGAATGAGGATCGATCAAACATACCCCTCGTACGGCAGCACTAAGTCCTATCTCGCATCGATGCGTCAAAAAGTGGCCAAGCGCTTCTGCAAGGAAATGAAGGGGGAAAAAAGAGAATAAAAATGATCAGAACTTTGGTTACTTACCGAGTAGGTAAGAACATAACATACAACCGTGAAGTCGTCTTGTTTTGTTTTGTTTTGTTTTGTTTTTTTTTTTGGTCGAGAGAAACCAGCAAGATGTTTGTACAATTATCAAAGTCAGATGATTATCATAATTTCAGGCCAATGATGATTCTTTTTTAAGATTCCTGTAAGACTGTACAGTTGTCATGGTTGTAACATAAGACCAGAGTGCGACTGCTTCGTGTATATTTCATATTATATGACTAAACATTGACCTTGGTTATAGAGGCATTAAGGAAAATAAAATGTATGTACGATAACTCTAAAAAAAATTGAAATGTCAAGCACAGACGTATAAACAACTCAAAGCATTCCATACCAACAAGAGCATTCAAAAGTCTTATTATAAAAACGGAGAAGTAAAATAAATCGTTAACAGAATGAGTATTCGATTCATTCTTATTTTCAAGTTTGTTATGCAGTTGAACGTCAATGCTGTACCACTGTTTACTTTGTGGCTCAATGGCTTGATTTTTATTTAGCCTTAACACACACACACACACACACACACACACACATATATATATATATATATATATATATATATATATAATATATATATACATATATATATATATATATATATATATATATATATCACAGTTGGATCTCGAATTTATCAACACGCGAAAATGTCACAATGCTTGAGGGTGGGTGCAGTTCGATAGTGGCGGTGTCAATTCGCGAAAACAACATCCAGCGAAAATGTCTGTGAGCTCCTCATTCGTGAAAATATCTGTAGGCGAAAATAACAGCTTATACAGTACAGTACAATAATGTTTGTACATGAAATAGCCACTTATATGGCGTGAACATTTGGGTGTAAATCATCATAAGCTAGTCAATACCTGTCTGGGACGTCCATCATCACTAATCACATCACGACGTGGCCTTTGTACATGAGTGATTTTTACACAACTTTTGTTTTCCTGAGATGGCTCTGAGTATAGGCCTCCAAGACTAAAAGTCTTTTACTAAACACTGAGAAACGGAGAGGTTAGACATTTCGGAGCCATGTAAGATTGTCAGTTCCCACGCCATGCAATGATTTGATAATAATGATACTTTTTCTAATTATGTACTTATGTCTTCAATTTCTGCAAAATATCTATGTGTTTCTGTTGGATATGAAATAAAAAATGAACTAGAGAGGGGCCGTCAAAGGCGGCAGACCCACGCCTAAGTACAAAGTCGGGGTGAACATAATGTGCATTCGGTCATCTACCAGAATTCGGCCACTTAATTGCCAGTGTGCTTTATCACCAGCCAGTGAGTTCTACCAAAGATCGTACACTGAAGTGTACGATCTTTGGTTCTACAGTCACATCACACGCAAATCACATCATTACACATACGGTATTAACACTCATTCACGTACAGGAAAGTCCTTAAGTCTCCTCCAAAAATCCATCGAAAATCCCAAATTCCACCGTCAAAAGTGCAGAATCGGAACTTTTCCAAGCGCGCGCGAATTAAGTCCAGTTTTAAGAGTATTGTCTACGCGACGGGTCGCGGAAAAAGCGCTAAAAATCGAGAAATACGCCGTTTTCTTGCGGGATATTTTGATTATAGCAAGCCGAGAGTGTGATGATATCAAAGGTCGTATGAGTGTACGATCTTTGATGGTATCCACAAAAGCAAAAAAGAAAAACAAAATTTACGTACCCACTAGGCAATTACCCCTATGATTAGTGTATACGGGAATTATTCAATGCAAGGGTTGAATGCAAATGTCTACTGCACCAGTATTCGGCCACCAACGAGCGCCGCAACGTCCCCGGTGCAATTTTGCACCAACAGTGTAGAGCGCGATGCATTTTCAGCGGCCTTGCACACGCATTGACATTGAGCACGCATATCGTGCAGTTAACCGCAGCAGCGACCCCATACGGACAAATACGTACCGTTGTTACTGTGTTACAGCGCCCCGCGACGGGGTTAATCGTGCAGTGTGACTGCGACCGAGCAAAATGCTCCTCCAACGAAAAAAACAATCAATGTTAATTTGAAAAATCATCAAATATCAAAGGTCGTATGAGTGTACGATCTTTGATGGTATCCACAAAAGCAAAAAAGAAAAACAAAATTTACGTACCCCCTAGGCAATTACCCCTATGATTAGTGTCTACGGGAATTATTCAATGCAAGGGTTGAATGCAAATGTCTACTGCACCAGTATTCGGCCACCAACGAGCGCCGCAACGTCCCCGGTGCAATTTTGCACCAACAGTGTAGAGCGCGATGCATTTTCAGCGGCCTTGCACACGCATTGACATTGAGCACGCATATCGTGCAGTGTGACTGCGACCGAGCAAAATGCTCCTCCAACGAAAAAAACAATCAATGTTAATTTGAAAAATCATCAAAATACGGGCCAGTTTGTGATGACGGAGAACGAACTTTCATAAATCTAGAAGGACATAGTCCCTCAAATAGGCCTAAACGTAAATTTCGGAATTCTTACGAACATTTGAGCA
Organism: Diadema antillarum; assembly: GCF_040938485.1. Classification (NCBI taxonomy): domain Eukaryota; kingdom Metazoa; phylum Echinodermata; class Echinoidea; order Diadematoida; family Diadematidae; genus Diadema; species Diadema antillarum. The sequence goes on along the minus strand of NW_027270919.1, from coordinate 3,141,050 downwards.
GCGAAGTCGGATCGTTGGGGAGTTTATGTCTTCGTATGGTAGCGGAAAATCGCAAAGTGAGAAACGGGAAATTTTCGGAATGGTCACTATACCATGGGGTCAAAACTTCAAGGTCACACAGAATTTGCAAGGGTCAACCGATTATCACCAAAATCTAATCGATTCTTTCCTGTCATTATCCAAACATTCCCTGAACATTTCGTGCAAATCCGTTTACCCGTTCTCTTGTTATCTTGTACACAAACAAACAAACAAACAAACAAACAAACAAACAAACAAACAAACAAACAAACAAACAAAAAAACAAACAAACAAACAAACAAACAAACAAACAAACATACGGAACCCTTTACATAACCCCCTGCCGATTTTCATCGGCGTGGGTAATAAATGAATGAATGAATGAATGATAACCAGCATTTATACCATACGGAGTCACGAAATTTACAGGAGCAATGGATATGACGACACGACCGCTTCTCCGCGGGAGATCGCGACTGTAACTATCATCTTTGTAATCATGTAATTAGTTACATTATTCTTGCATCTACTGAGAACTGGATTGCAGCTAAGGTTAGTGGGAGCTTGTAATGAAATCTCTCCAACCCCGAGTCATTATTGACTTTTTTATATGATTTTTTTATTATCATTGTATTTTTGATATCTTTCTTTTTCACTAGTTCTTTATACAAACCTCTCTCGCTTTGCCATCGCTTGGCTTCTGGTGTCCTGCTTAACAAAAACACAATGAGAACGAAAGGAAAGTAAGAGCGATAATGTTCTATACTCACTGTCCAGTTTGCATGGCTCGAAAGGAGTCACAGTAGACAGGCCGTCACCGATCACAAAACAGCCACCAAAGTATGTTCTCTCCTCCCTGAAAGTTCCGACATTTTTCAACTTCTTGTACAATGGTCTGCAAACCTGTCCATCCAAACACACGTGACTAGTGTTAAAGTCTCTATGTTATGTTTTGTTGGAAAGCACTGTTTAGGCACCCGTCCCGCTTCATCATGAATATTCATTAGGCGGTATAATAAGATACTGCACCAGTAAGGGCCCAGAACGCTGGATACGTGCCATAGAATGTAAAAACGTATTGCCGGGAAATGTAAAAATCTCGAAAAATTGCATCAACGGTGAATGTAAATGCGTCACGTTGGGAGATGGAGAAATGTTCAGTTTTGCAGGGAAATGTAAAAGCGCTGCCGGGATTTGTAAAAATCATTTATTTCCACGGTATTACGGATACATGTAGATGATGAATATTCATGATGACGTGGGACGGGCGCCCAAACAGTGTTTACCTGTTTTGTTGCTTTTTGGCTGAGTTTTTTTAATGTACTAGTTTTGAAAGCACAAGTACGAGCTATATGCTCGCTTTTGAAAATTGAACGCACATGCGTGAATTTGCTTTAAAGGGGATATCCAGTCCAAATATAAGTTCATAAGAAAGAAAAAACATTTCGAGTTCAATGGTTAGATTTTGATAGAAATCGGATGAAAAATTGAGTTATATGCCACATTGAAGTTTAGCTAATCCTTGAGGAAACAGTAATTGTACAGTCAATGTGAACATGCAAATGGTAAAGTGAGCATGTCATCCCCTCACAACTTGCTATATAGTTTGCACATAAAATTGTGAAATTTCCAGTCATTCAACCAGGAATAATATCATGCTTCAGACTTCAATGGCAGAAACACTGAATTTTCGTTAATTTTTGTACACGATCAGTAGAAAATTGTGAGATTATGACATGGTCAGTTCACTAATTTGCATATTCATATCCACTGTACAAGAACTGTCTTGCAGAAATTAGCAAGAAAAAAATCATAACTGCCTTACTTTTCATTAAATTTTAGTCATATTTTTACCTTAGTTTGAACTCGTAAGATTTTACTCCTTTTTACTTATTATATTAACTTATGTTTGGACTGGATCCCCCTTTTAACGGAAGGGAGTATAATAGCTCCCATGAAATTAAGTTGATCGCTCGAATTCTGAATTTGAACGCCCGAATACTTTTGCGTGAGTAGGCTGTGTGAATTTGAGTGCACGATCATGAATTGGAGTTATACAAGTTGAAATTGCCTGTAATTTTTTTTTCTCTGAAAGGCTATGCGATGGTATAGTGCAGATATACCAGAACGTGCTACTCCAAGACCTATTATCTCAATTCTTTTTCAATAATATTAAAGAGGAAATAACGTTACCATGGTGGCAATTACCACCCTTATTTCTATCAAACTCCCTCACTTTGTGTTCACCCACCACACACGTAATTCTATTCCCTTCAATTCAATTCAATTCAATTCAATTCAATTCAATAGTTTATTTATTTCCATCATAAAAAACAACAAAGAAAACATAATTCGAAGCGGTACAAGTTGTCGATTTGTCATTCAATCGTCTGATAAGGGTTTTTTTTTTCAAATACAATATAAAGTATATGCGCGAATGATGTCATAAAGAAGAACCAATGCACTTTGTCGTGGCGAAAAAAAAAGTAGATGGTCATAACGATGGAAGACAGTGTTCCACTAAAAAGCCAAGCTTGCAAGACGTGGAACACTGGAACAATAACAACGACAACACCAATTTGTTATACCAATAGAACACATTCATATCAAATTATTCTTCATACTGTTGTACATTAACTCATTAATCTATGATATTGACAGTATAAACAATACTTACAATGATTTTAGAATGCAAACATATAAATTATATAACACAGCAGCACATTTAAGGCACAGAAAATATTTGGCCGGGTATGTCAGGAAAATTGACCAAAAAGGCAGATATACACGCGGCAACACAACACAATAACGACAACAACAACGATAACAACACAAAACACAGAAGTAACAGAAATGAAGAAAAATGCACACGCACAACTACTGGACAACGAAGAACGAGGAAAGAGGAGCAGGGAAGAATGGAGAAAGAAAAGGAATGGAAAGGAATGGAAAAGGTCTGTGGATACGCTGCAGAATCTCAAGGACAAGTGAAACAAGTATATTTTTTTTAAACGGAATTAACTGATGGTATATGGAAAGCAAATATTTTGTTAAGTTTATATGTAATTAAATCATCAGATTCTTTTAAATCATTTATCTAAGCTTTTCCACAATCTCGGTCCGGTATAAACAGATGTATTATGAATCTCTTCGGATTATATGTACGTGGCTGTTACGTTGAAACAAAGAGTGCAAATATTTTTGGTAGGTGGTTGCAGTTGTAATTAAACATAAATTGAGCAAGTTGAAATAAATACAACTCTTTTATTTTCAGGATTTTATGTTCAGGGAACAGCTTATCAGTATGTGCTCGGATATGACGGTTAAAAACAATTCCTGGCGCCATCTTTTGCAAAAGAAAAAATTGTCTAGCATTCAATCGTAGATTACCAAGGCCAGGTTCGAAAACAGTCTTGAAACGTTTCGTAATTTTATCAACTAGTCCTTTGTCTGTGCATGTGGTCAATTTTTAAATAGTTTTCTTCTTGTAATTACTTCTCCTGATTTCCTGTGTCTCAATGGACTGCATAAGAAAAATTAAGGTTTCTTGCCAAGTAAAATATCACTCCTGTCCTTTCTGTTCATCTTGACTATAGATGGATGCAAACGATGTATACGTACCACTATCGGTCCCCCGTCCCCGGCGCTTTGCACTGTCGAACCCAACCACTGGCTCGAGGCGTTCGTCACCTGAAAGGTTTGACTGTTCTTACTGATTATTTCGTTTCCTGAAGGTGTACAGAAGAACAGAGAACCAGGATCATCGTGTGAGAAAACTGTCTTGCCCCATATTTAGCGTCACTCATGATATCTACACAAAGTCATGGATAATCCCCAAAGTAACTTTACAGTCACTACTAGAGAGAGTTAGGTGGAAGTTTGGAGGGACACTAGCCATGGGCGGAATGGCAACATCCCGAACTCAAACACAGAGAGATAAATAGCGACAGGGAGAGAGTTAGAAACAGTTAAAAGAGAACGATCACAAGTATGTATTTGTCAATTGAGGGAATGTAGTAATATTAGTAGAACACAACGGTGAAAGTTTTAGAAAAATTTGGCAATCCATTCAAAAGTTATGAATCTTTAAAGCTTTGGCGCAGCCCTCGATTGTTGATGAGAAGACGACATTTTGTGACAAACAGCGATATAAAGAAAGTGATCATAAAGGAAATTCAACGTATGCCTTAATTATAATATTCACTTCTATATTGTTTTTGCATAGCATGATGAAAGTGCACTAAGAGTTACCTCTTTTAGAAAGCAGTTATTCAGGTCCCATTATCAGGACAATCAAGACAATGCCGTTAATTCTTACTTGTATTTTTTATTATACGTTTATTTTTTTATCAAAATGTCATTAACTTCTGAAATACATTTTTCAAATCGAAAACAAAGAGCGGCTATAGAATGTGACCAAGGCTATGAACTTCATTATATGGTCATGTAATTTCAAAAAAAGCACGAGAAGTAGGACAATCGAAGACACTTGTAAACAGTTTGAAAAGTATTACGGTGTTGTTGTTGTTTTTATCACATCACGAAAACAATGAACTACCATTGGGATGAGTTCTTGCGTAGTTGTACATGATACCACTTACAGGTATAAAAGTAGTCCACTTCCTGGACTGTATTCGTATGCAGCGTACCCGCGTACGTACGGACGTACGTTGATGGTGTCTGTATGTACACAAGATCACCCCTCCTGAATACATTTTTTTTTTTCGGGAGTACCAAATGGTGGAGTGTCGCAGTCAGCGGTTGGGCGCATTGTGTGGGTGCATGCATGTGTATGCGTGTGTTAGTGTGGGGAATGCGGACGATTAAAATCGTCCAGTATCTGGGCCCTGTTTCATAAAAAGTTGATATGATAACAACTCTTGCTGGAATGTCAATTGTCATGGTAACGACATGAATGCAGCTTCCTGATTGGCTGTTGCTATAGGAAGTTGTCATTCCAGCAAGAGTTGTTGACATCCTAACATCTTTTATGAAACGGGGCCCTGGACTACTGCTGCTGCTGCTGTTGGTGTTGCTGTTTCACACTATTCACTGCAACCACTAAAAAAAAGAAAAGAAAAAAGAAGTATTGGAATCATACCATTAATGAAAAAAAAAATGACCCTTCATTTTACAGCGCAGTCGTTATGGTAGTGACTGATCTAATTTGACATTCTACTGGGAATAATGTGGAGGATTACAGCTCTCCGTCTTACCAACATTATCGACGACGAATTCCTGGCATTCCGGTGTCGTGTCCGATGCCACTTCGATCGGGCAATCGAAGATGGCTCCACTTCGATACACCTCGAGCCGGTCGAAAGCACTGGATTCCGCCCTGGGAGCACCAACTATTATTCTGGAGGGAGGTAGGGGGAGTTAAGAGTTGACAACAGTGACAACAAATGATTGAAGAATGACTTTATACAAGAATATTATACGTACTGTCAAAATCTACATTGGTGGGTAAAGTATAAAGAGGAATGACTAATGAGAAGTTAACCAGTGTACATTTGGTTACTATAATCATCTGTTAATTTGTTTGTCTTTATGTATGTATGTTTGTTTTTGTTTGTTTGTTTGTTGGATGACTACAGTTCGATGTGCTCTTCGACTCCTCGTCTTTGAAAAAAAAAATGAAAGTAATTGTCCTTTTCATGTCAAAATTCATTCTGATGAATAGAGTAAAACGGACATCTCTTTCCTAAAATGTATACAGGCTGTGATAATTATTATCTCAATGTTTGTGTTTTTAATTCTTTGAGAATGGTGTCTGTCACAGTCCTTTAATGCACAATTGATATAATGAGGTGATGACGTCATGGAGTCACATACCAACTATATGCGCTTGCGCAAAGCTCTTCGCTAAATTTCTTTCTTTCGAGAAGTGAACTATAGAAAATGGAACTATTCCGCAATATCACCTAATGAACAGAGAAGCCTTGATGTTAAATTTTCGGCAATGCAGTAACTAATATGAGATTTCATAACGGTCTACATACAATTATGAAAGGATGAATTAAGCGATTATATCATTGCGTCTTTCTTTTGTCCTTCTAATATCTGTTTCATGTCCACCGGGCGCGTTTTCTTCTTCTTCTTCTTTTGAGGATTGGGAGGGAGATGCAGGCCAATAGGAAGGGGAAGGGTCAAGAGTCAATGTACAATGTGTACCCCCATCACCGCTTTGATGGAAGTATTTCTTGGCGGGACTCTCGAAGAGAAGTTTTTCGACCTTTTTTCTCTCTCTCTTTAAAGTGGAAAGTCAAAGACAATCACAACTTCGCACAAATTATAATTACGGTGTATTTATGCTAGAATCTTGGCAATGACAAAATGTAAGACTTTTGCTCATTCCACTACGGGGAATGCAGCAAGAGCAAGGAGAATTGACAAGATGTCAGCGGTAATGAAAGAACTTCCGATGAATTCCGGAAAAATGGGCTATGTTTTTACTGACGTAATAAAAAAATGGACCACTCAAGCAGCAGCAGACGACTTGTCATAGCTATAACAAATATGATTATGTGCATTCATTGCACGTAAGAAGAGGTTGAATTACTTCGAATCAGGCTAATATTCTTCAGAAGAAAAGATGGCACAGAATGCTGATATATCCTAGAGCACAGGTTCGAAATCATCACTGGAAAGGCATATTGATTTCAAGTTTTTAGAAGGTAAGGGCCATCGCATTTTCGAGTCTGAAAAGCCGTCTAACAAGGGTGAATGTAAATGAACAGTAAGAATAATCATCTGGCGCGGCCGTGCGTCTGAATGCATAACTCAAACAGTATAAGCTATGGTAGCAAGGCCACGTGAATACTTGACAATGAGTTTGGCCAAAGTGTTCGCGACGGGCAATAGTGGGGGGCGCAAGGGATTTTTGGTTCAAAATTTTCCAAAAGCACCAAAATTTGGCACACATGTAGCCTAAACCATACTATTTCGATTTTTGATGGGCGCCAAGAAGGGCGCCCTCTGGGGCGGCCATATTGGCAAAAACCAATATGGCCGCCATATAGGTTTAAAGGTCACTTGCATTTGAAAATATAAAAGGGTTACAATCATCTAAAAAGTCAGGTTAAGAGGTTTTCTGGGTCAAGGAATTTGAATCTGAAGTTGTTTTTATGGTCTGCAGTGAATTTTTCCTTATAAGGTCACCTTAAGGTCATTTAGGGGTCAAGCCTTTGTATTTATAACAGTTCATTGAAAAAAAATGGCTTGCCCATGGTCATTATTCCAGGAATGCCAGCCTTAGCAATAGAATTGCAGTTGTCGACGGCTGAAAAAAGGCGTATTTCTTGTGAAGGGCGCCCTCCAGGGCGGCATATTTGCAAAATCCAATATGGCTGCCACCTACGTTTAAAGGCCAATCCATAACAAAAAACCTTTAGAGTGTTACAATAATTTGAAAAGTCAGCTTTAGAGGTTTTATGGGCCAAGGAATTCTATTTGTTTGTATGGTCTAATGTCAACTTTTCCTTATAAGGTCTCCCTAAAGGTCATTTTGGGTCAAACCATTATATTCACAATAGGTAATTAAGAAAATGGCTTGCCTAAAGTCAATATAGGAGGAATGCCAGCCCTGCTAATAGAATTGCAGTTGTTGAGGGCTGTGGGAGAGGGAGAGGTGGGCTTTTTCACGAGTAACATCAATATATCTGCTTTCGTGTTAAGATTTCAAACACTATAGGTATACACTCATGAATTATAATAAGAATCCCTTTCTGAGAGTAATTAGGTTTAAGGGATCTTACTCAGATCCTTATTTCACAATCAAATCAGACTTGGTAACCCGTCAATTTCATTTCTAATGATTACCTACGGTAATTTTTTTCTGCATCATTTCAATTATGGCCTGTTATAATATGGCTACACAAGCTTTAAAGTGAGGTTCTGTCCAAAGCTATGGAATATCATAGTTCATGTCACAATCATTCCATTAATTAATTTTACATTACAGGCGCTAAGACGAAATGTCCTCACCGACTGGTCATATCTGCGGAATTCAATATATTTGCATTTGCTTTAATGACAGCCAAAAAGCTAGTTAGAATTATAGGTAATGCCCTGTAAAAGAGTTTTCAAGAGTTGATTATTGGATTGTTATTTTCATCTTCATATGCAAGGAATGCAATAAAAACATACATATATGAGAAAAGAATCCTATCGCTACCTAATATATTAATCGTTTAGCGATAAGGGGGGAGGGGAGGGGGGGCTACTCTCTATATACCAGCATGACGTTGCCACTAAAGAGAGAAGTGTTTTTATTTCTCTGTTGCAGTTCAGGGATCCTCAATCACAATAGATATTCATAATTCAGATTTGAATTCAATGGAATAATAATTATGAAGATCACTTCTAATCTGGATGAAAAAAAGAAAAAAATCTGTCGTGTTTAAGAGAGTTTTTAGTACATCAGGTTGGCATCAATTTGCTATTTTCGAACTTGTGTAAGAAAGTTCGATTGTAAAGTCCTTACAGGAAATTTATGTGCCTCCACAGCTAAATATGCCGTTCAGAGAAGATGACGGTCCTGGTGACGCCATGTAGGGAACAAGCATATTTCACAGGTGCCACAGTGACACCATTAACAGGGTACAGATTAGATATGCTATAGTACAACTTTCATGACACCTTCTAGGGTCTATTAAGATTCTATCCAAAGTGCTTGGACGCAAATTGGTATGATATCACAAGACTTTATAAGTTGGTATCTCATTGGTCTGCAACTCTACTCTCCGCAACATCTCTACGACGCACGTCTCCTGGAGACGAGCCCAATCTCCAGGATTCGCAGGAGAATCGAACATTTTCGATTTCTGCAGAGACTATTTCCGTCTTACAGCTTGTCTCCGAGACGTCTTTGCGAAGTCTCCATCACTGTGGCCATGTCGTGGGGACTAAATTTTTCTGCAACATCTTCGAGATGTCCCTTCATCTTGTGGAGACCGTAATAACATAATGATGAGGAAAGGGAGAAGTCGCTCAGAAAAGACGTCTCTGATAAGTCCCTGCGACTGCAAAAGCCGTGCCAACATCCCCGTGACTTCCAAGCAAATAAGTTGTCCCTTTGTTTGAAGACGTCTTGGACATCGCCCTGGAAATCGCTTTAGTTGTGACAGCGAAAATAATTTCTTCGAGACGCTGGCATTGCGACAATGTCTACTCCCGTCAGATAGGCCCTCAATCCCCTCCCCCCCCCCCCCCCACACTTTAAGTTTGCAGCAATATCAAACTACTGACTCGTCTGACACCTGCTCTACATTATGCATTTTCACCTTCATTCATTCATTCATTCATTCATTCATTCATTCATTCATTCATTCATTTTTTTTCCATTTCCATGTTTTCCACCTCCCAATGCATGCCTTGAAACAGCTGTGGTGCAGAAGAATGAAATATGGTACTGAAGCATTGCGGAGAGTGGCTGATAGTACTAGTAATTGCCATGAACCTGTGCCATCTTTCTTCCAACTCCACCCCCTGAAGTCAGGGATCACATCAGATAGGGTGGTTTCTGATGATCTGCTCCCACGTTACGACGAGATGATGCCTACCCCCGTTGACGCAGGCTGCCCCATAAACCTTGTTGCCCATCAGTCCTTGCTCGACATGAGCACGATTATTAAAGAAGTTAATGTGTCAGTGAGCTCTGGTTTGCTGACCTATACTACTTAGGCATTTTGCTGACCCATACTACTTATGCATTTTGCATGCCACATCAAAGCAAGTCTGAAGTAATGTCGCACCCTGTCAGTGCCTGATGTTGGGCTCTGGAAGAGAGGTATGTTGTACAGGAAAGAGCTGAAAAAAGGCCTTTATCTTTTCAATACCACGACCCACCCGCAACTCCCTCAGATCAAAGGGATTTAAAAAAGTACACTACCGAAAATGTGATGTTATGCTCATCCGTGCGATTGTATGCTGTTTTCAGAAAATGTTTTAAGAAAACATTTTGTCATCCTTCGTAAGGATATCTTTGCGTAGATCGCATCTAAGTTGTTGGAAAGCTGTTGGGTTGTGAGATCACAATTTCTGTTGGATATTTCCGTCTCGAATCAGGTGCTCGTGATGAGTTGTCCGTCCCATTTATTCTTGGATATCTGTGCGCTGATAAATGAGGGCAGTTCTTCATTTTTCAATCTTAATTTTCAGGAAGCCGCTACGCTCTTCCAATCATAATTTGAGATTTGAGTGGTGCCATCACCATCTCTTGTCAGAGGACTGCACAGCGTTGCTGCGCAAAAATGTTAAGATTATTTTGTTCAGGATCAGTATCCCACACAACATCTATAGGTGCTCAGTTTCCTTAGTCATTTGCGCTTTCAGTAAAGAAACGGTTTCGCTTGATAAAAAGAGAATAAAAAAAGATAAGAAAAAACCTTCATCTGAATTGTCTTCACCTACTCTGATACGATACTGCCATTAAAGGACTTTAATGATCGAATTTAGTTAACTGCCCCTAGAATACTGGTTTGACCTGGATTGAGGAGCTCGATTCCCCGGAAGCAAGGGAGAGCAGACATACACCAATTTCAGCAGGAGGAGAATCATATCGCTTGCCAGCTGGAAAGTTATATAATTGTCCATGAAAGGTGACGCGGTGGCTCAGTCGGTAGAGTATGGCTTGCGGTCTAAGTACTTGTGTTCCGGCGCGGGTTCGAATCCCACTTATCTCAAGTCTAGCTGAGCAATGGTGTGTGTTGTCATACCATCCCCTCTAGTAGAGGCACAACACTTTGTACCTCATCACTAGGATATAAAAAATGGAAGTCCCTAATGTGAAAGAATCACAAACCCAGACACATGAAATGATCCCGAATCGGCATTCCGTTATCGGAAAACTCAAGGTGCATAAACCGGTAAAGTGGTCCACCCAAAGTACATACAACTGACCAGCTAGTTGCATACGGGCTATCCAGCTATCTCTTCGGAATTTCAGGAAAAACGAAGACAAAATAAGATTAGGCGATTTTATGACCCGCCTCTTTGCCATTGCACCCTGATTCGGCACCTTGGAATAGGATGGCGGCCGTATTTAAGTATGCATATATATATATATATATATATACACATATATATGAGATATTTATATATGTACATATGAATATATATATATATATATATATATATATATATTGAAACAAAGAAAGGAAAAACTGACAAGAAACAATTGATAAATAGTGAAAACTTTCAGCAAAGAAAATGAGAAAAGAAAACGAAACCGATGGAAGCCCATTTTCTGTGCTCAAAATTTCAATATATATAACTTGTATATGTATGTATATATATCTTACATATAATTTTTTTTTCATTTATTTGTCATAATCATTATTGATATGTAGGAGGATGGAACCGCTCTTGGCCCTATTTGACCATTGAAGGAGTATAGAAGAGATGACAAATGGGACAAAATAGGGGTACCAGTGAATTGCAGTTGAATGCTCACAGACGCCATTTCAAAAATGCACAAAATGCCTGATTTGACCCTTATTTGACCATGAAAGTGACCTTGAGAGGTGATAGTGACCTTAAATTGCAGAAATGATATTTAGAATCACATTTTCTAACCCCGTAAAATCTTCCACATGGGATTCATAACATTAATCAACCTTTTCAATTTGTAACTGCAGTTGACCTTTAACCTGGATGGCGGCCATATTGGATTCCACCAATATGGCGGCCCCAAGGGTTTTTAGTCTTGGCGCCCATCAAAAATCGAAAGAGTATGGTACAAGGGACCTATGAGCCAAATTTGGTGCTTTTGGAAGAATCTGAACCAAACAGCCCATTTTGAGCCCTTAGGCCCCCAACTACAAGTACATAAAAGACTTTTAATTTTACCTTTTACTTGATAGATTGTCGTTACTGTTGATGTTTTTAAAGCAGCTCATTCAAATGACACGAAGAAGTGTTAGATTCACTCTGCATTGGTATGGCATCAATCCCGGTTAAATGTCAATACAACTATCCCCTTGTTAAACAGTTACACCTTTGAATCTGTGCATTATATTTATTCTGCAGCTTTTGCTAGCTGGGTCCATTCACAAATACCAGGCGAGTTCGGCGAGTTTCGATAGGTTTTCGAATTAGACAAGAGAATGGTGTTTTTCTTTTTGTTGCACAAATCTTTTCCATGAGGTCGGGAATTGTAATAACTGGAGTTAGCTTAAACTCTGTTTGCAATTTCATGAAATGTTATTCACGTTTGATATCTTTGAATTTACACTGAAAGAGCAAAAGAGAAAAAATGGGGGTAGCCTTCCTGCCCCCCTCTCCAGTTCTGCGACCATTGCTTAGTGCAAATCTTAATAGAAGGCTCAATAGATAAAGTACAGTAAAAGTACGAATTCTCTGTACACTGCCTACTTGGCGCTGTTACTCTGCCATGCTGAACTTAAATGCATGTACATGTACATGTACATGTATTATGAAGTTGCCAATTGCTGACAACGAAACAGTTCTGGGCGTTCACATCCTTTTCCCCATCAGCCGTTAACGAGAGTGTGAAACAAAAATTTCTTCCGTTATGTACAAGACAACCAGAAGTAGGGACCTCTGAACGATTGGATTTCATGCAATGCCAGCTCTAAGTCGACCTATTGGTACTGCAAAAGTGGAGGCACTCGCGCTAAAGAGCAGTGCTTATAAGGCTTATATATTCTGAATGTACATGCGATGCGTGTACGAGCATGATTATGTATTGATATTTGCCTGCTAAAGCAGAACATGTTCCCGTCTAATATATCATAACATATTTCATGTCTCTTTTCTCTCTAATAGGATTTCCTTGTTGATCGGCTAAGCAGGGTTTTATGAAAACCTCTGAAGTGTCTTTCGGCAGACATGTGACGCTTCTGTTATCAGACATGCATTCATATAAAAGTGATGATAAAGTGATATAATCTGACCACAAAGATCGCTTTCGGTTCGCTAATTACTGTCAGAGAATAGAAATAAAAGCATGAAGAGTCTTTCTGTCTTTGGGCTATCTATCAAGACTTGGGTGTTGCTTTCGGTATACCAATAATGACTCTTGAGGCAGCAACTATTCTTGTCTGGACGATTCACACACATTTTAATACAAGCGTTGTAATACACACTCATAATACTATAGGTCTTTATAAACAGTCATTTTCGTGCGTTTGTCATTCAATTTGAAAATCGAGTCATTCAAATTCACGCAAGACCGACAGCGCCCTGAAGGCATGGAAGGTTTATTGAATTCAGTTTCGCTCTTCGATCATTCAATTTCGCACTTTTCTCGGTCAAACAATGTAGCATCTAGATCATTAGAATGAGAATGCTCGTCTAGATCATTCATATTTGTCACAATGCAAGGGAGAGTCTTTTCGATGAATCAAGTTTGCACGTGAGCTTTCGAGTTCTGAGTAACTTCATTGAATTCAGTAGCGATGGGTTGGCGAGCGGGCAGTTGCAGAAGGAAGTCTACATAACCACGACAATTTTGTATTTGTTTGTTTCAAGAGTGGTGCTGGTTGTAAGAAATCGTTCTCCTTTAGTGTCGATGGAAAATATAGTTCCGGGGGACATTCAAATTGTCTATTTCGAAACTGAACAAGGGTTTGAGGTATACATATCCTGTGCGATCAAACACTGCAACGTCATAAGTAAAGACATTAGTGGGGCAGATATGTGAAAAAGATGCTCACATCCGGCGGAAAGTATGAAATTTTCCATTTTAGGGTATTTTGGGGCGCTGATTTCAAAAATTGCCGGATCCAAGAGATCTGACCAAGGGGTCGGCCGCTATTTTGAATTCCAATATGGCCGCCATCAAAGATCCCTATCTTCAGTTTTAAATGACATAAGCCATTGAAATTTGTTACGTAAAAGCATGATGATATGATGACTTTAATAAAAGAAATATTTGATATCTCTGACAAGCTGCAAGGCGGCCAATTTGAATTTTTCTACATAGTTGCCATTTTGGAGTGTTGAAAATCTCCTTCTCGGGTTTGTGAATTAGGCTACCTGATTGAGCGCGCGATTGTAACTGTTGAGTGCGCGCTGCTGTATTTACATTGTGACGTCAGTGAAAGGTGCATTATGCTTCATTTTTGCTGCACTTTTTCGCATGCCCATGAATGTTAGTTGTGATGTTCGTCTTCGCAGCCATATTGGAATTCAAAATAGCGGGCATTGCGTTTGTTAGACACATTACATTAGTCCATTTTTCAACTCAGTATGTTAAAATACTTGTTTGCGCTTAATTTTAGCGTCACTCACCACTTATTACTCGAGATAGGGATTTTGAACATTTCGTCGAGGTGGCCATATTGAAATTCAAAATGGCGGCCATTCGATGTTTGTCAGACACTTCAAATTAATCTGTCATCAAATTCAATATATCAAAACGCTCTTGTGTACCAAATTTTGGGGCTATAGGTCATTCAGAACTGAAGATAGGGATCTTTAAATTTGTTTGGTGATGGCGGCCATATTGGAATTCAAAATGGCGGCTGATCCCGTTGTCAGATCTCTTGGATCCGGCAATTTTTGAAATCAGCGCCCCAAAATGCCTCTATACGCAGATTTTCATACTTTCCGCCGGATGTGAGCATCTCGACCAATCTGCTCCACTACATGAGATCAATGCTAAACAGTTATTAACTGGTGTTCGCTTTTCTTGGTGTCTCTTTGTTTCCTTGCTTGCTTTTATCTGATAACGGGAGAAAAAGCCTATACGTTCACATAATTATTACCTGGTTTTCAAGGCAGTGGACATTCACGACAAAGCAGGTATTTAAAACAAAGTTGCAATTAATACAGGTAATCAAAATGAATACCAATGATTCACGTAATGGGAACAACTATAGGCTACTTCATACGGGGTCTTCCTCTTCCTATATTCTACTGAAATGCAGTCCTGCGTTCATCTTGATCGCGCATAATTGTACGGAACGATTTTGAGTTCAATGGTATTAATTGTGATGACTATGCCAGTGTTTATTTTCTTGGTGAGACAAACTTGTTCTTGTGTGCACTGTAGTATGCAACACATTTGCACGTGAGGATTGCATTTGTGGTCCGTTTGGATCCAGCGTAAATTTTTACAATCAACCTGTTGCTTCCAAGATTACTCTATTTCCCATTGCTTCAAAACAGGGGGCACCCGGTTCCCATACACAATGGATTAAATTGAAGACTTGACCAAACGCTAAGAGTCAGACGAAAAATGAATGGGAGCTTGGGCCCACCTATTTGACAAACCTAATTAGATAAAGCCATTTTTTTAATCATATAATGAGCAATTTTATAGCAAACTGTGTCAAACACACAATGCATGATTTAGTTTGATAGACTTTTCATAGTTGATCATGGTCTGAACTAGATCAAGTAATAACCACATATACACACACACGCACGCACACATACACACACACACACGCACATCTCAAAAGCTATCAACTCCTAAATCAATTGGTACTCCTCAAACAGGATGTATGGATGTACCTACCATGGATGTCACAGTAGATGTAGGCCTATTCAGCGAGCTGACGTTTAGCCCAATTACCCTCACCTAGTAACAGTGCGGTAACAGTGCAAAGGATTACATTTTCTGCCAAATTTCACTTCATTCACACACACACATTAATATATAAATACATATAAGCACACACACACACATCTTTGTATGTATGTATGTTTTTGTGGTATATAATATATAGATGTGTGCGTATGTGTTTATAATGCATATTATTCAACATTAAATTTTACGCTCATATCGTGCATGAGGTGTAAATCACTGACAACTTCAAATACATGAATAACTTAGGTGGGATGTACACTGGAAAAAGATGTAGTGGACGAAAAGTAACAGGACCAATCTAGCCAAAAAAAAAATACCAAAGAAATAAAAACAAAGAAGGATAACACGAAGAGACGCTTGCCATGTAATGTTGCATGCACTCCTTGAAAATATTTTTATAAGCCAATTTTCGTATAAAAAGCCACCGCAATATTCAAGAGAGTGTTTAATCATCAACTATAATATCCAGTGATACAACTTATCCCTTATTTTGTACCATGATGAAATTTATGTATTCAATTTCTGTAAATAGATGTTTCTGTTTGAAATGGAAAAATAAATGAATGAATGAATGAATGAACAAATGAATGAATGAATGAATGGATGAATGAATGAATGGATGAATGAATGAATGAATGAATGAATGAAACTCGGAAGATATCATGCTTTGCTGTTCAGCACATTGTTTTATATGCGTTGCAAAGGCAACTGCCTTTACAAAATAAAAAAGAATTCTCATAAAAATCAACGTTTGAATTTAATCATTCGGTATAAATCTGTTCCACGCCTTTAATGTGAGCTATAATGATCACCTATGATTCTATTAACTAAGTATACACGGCTATGCCATCAGGCGGAAACGACATACAGGAACGTCAATAACTAATTTGCTGTGACGGTGATGGTAAACCGACACCTCAATGGGATGTACGGGTAGTTTGCAATATCGCTGGTTCGAGTTCTTAGGGCTCCTCTATGAATAATTTACTAAGAATACATGATACGGAAATCCTTGAAGTTATTCAATCACCATTTCTTTTTCATGGAATTGTTGTCGCACTGAGAGTTGACGCATCCAGCTACATTCATTGGGTATCTGTAAAACAAGTAGTCAACATGATACAGGGACATGCTTTCATTTCATTCCATTTAATTCTATTTCCTTTCTAATTTGTGCACGGCACAAGGTGAGTGCCGGGACTGTTCTTCCGCTGGTCCGCGCGGACAAACCGGACATGTTTGATACCGAATCGTAGGTGGTAGGGGCAACATTATACACCGTAATTTGAGTGCTCGGAGCCCTTATGCGTGTTCTTCCCATCATTTTCTTCCATCAACAGAAAGAGCAAAATAAAGCCTTTCCGATGATATCACCCTTGTTAATACATAACAAGGCACATTCTTGGAATTAACTTTAAAAAATATCCCATATCATCCTATAATTTTCTTTGATTTTAGCAGCTTTAATCGCAAATCCTTTAATCGAATGTAGATAACTCGTTTTGCTATAAAATTCTGTCATTTTATTACAAAATCAAAATTCTTAATGACCTCGATATTTCAGCTAATTATGTTATCATAATTTTTTTTTTTTACTTTCTAATGGTTTAGTCAGTCGTGTGGTGCTGAGGGTTTGACACAAGGAGCCATGTCATCCCCAATACGCACGACAGCCTTTCTACAGCATAAAAAAATAACAATAAAGTCATTGATTATTCTCATATAGATAATATACAGTGCGAACGATATGACACTTTACTATCTTCTAGCCACTGGCAGAAACCTCCACAACTTACTCATTACGAAAAATAGCACTGAATTCAAATTAACAGGAACATTCTTCAGATGGGTAGACATTTTGCTCACTCCCAAAACGTAGGCCTATACTTATTGTCCGTTTCATTCTTTGTTCGCCAGATTTCCACAGCTGGCAACGCTCGTCTCCCTTGACCTTTGCCAAAGTGATGCTAACTTTGGTAGAAGAAAGTCACAATATTATTATAACCGTTGTTGTTAAATGGACTGTGTTTAATGAAGTATACTGTGCAAAGGAGCAGTATACTGCCCAAGCTTCGGTTGCTGGAAGTGTTTGAAGGTGAAAACGCAGATGTGTGATTTGACACGTTAGGAACGATAGATTACAACTCACGTTTATTCAGGAACGTAGGAAATCATATATGGTGTGTGCATGGACCTTCTAACAATCAAATCTCTTTACAGGTAATTTAAACGCATCAGCTCGGTGAGTTGGCTCAGTCGGTAGCGCGTCTGACTCACGATCATAAGGACCCGGGTTCGAACCCGAGTCTGGACAGAGCAATGTAGTGTGTAAACATATGACTGTCCCCTCTAGCAAGAGGCAAAACACATTGTCCCTCGGATAGGACATAAAATGGAGGTCCCGTGTATGAGAGAGTCACAGCTCATGCACGTAAAAGATCCCGCTTCATTCATTCATCGCAAAGAGCAGGGTATTTAACCCGGTGAAGTGGTCCCACCTCACATCCAACTGGGTCCCATGGAAGACCAGCTTAGCATAGCTGAATATGGGCCATCCAGCCATCTTCTCAGATGGAAATGAACAAACAAACAAACAAACAAACAAACAAGCTCAATATCCACAACAAACTACATAGAAAGGTGACAGATAGTGTCTTTGCTGTAGAAAGGGCAACAGAAATCCGTCAGTGTTGAAAAGTATTCACTCAGCATATCTCAACTTATAACTGTTCGCTTACACATGGTCTGTAGACATGGTAGATGAAAACAAAACGAATCCTGGTGAATGGCTTAAATATCCATTCCATGTTGGTCAAGTCACATGCAACGAATTATTTTCAATTTCATTTAAATGAAAATAAAAAAAGCAAACAAAAACAGTGGAACCACCTGCGGGCATGGTTTGCATATCCCCATTGAAATAACATGTACTTTTTTTCTAGAAAAACTTTTACATTATTATAATTATGGTAAAACATTTTGGAAAAAAGTCAATGATGCCCTCTAATACACCGTCAAAAATGATTCCGTTAAAAGATTCATGTCAGCATCCTATAGAATAACATGATAGTATGTGTATATTATAATTTTTTGATTGAATTTCTGTTATATATGTGTAAAGTATACTGTTTAGAGGATGAATGGAGTAAGTATATTGTAAAATATAGGCTTGAATAGTATGGTTTCAAATTTGATCAATAGAAATGTTTATACTACATACTGAGTAGTTGTTATTAGAATAATGGATATATGTGTGTATTATTATGTAGGGCCTATATTGTATGGAGTTTGTTTGATTGTGTTTGCTTCTATGTTACCAGTGAAAAACAAACGTCTGTTCACTGAATGAACAGACAATAGTATACGAATAATTTATGAGTTGTGAGTGCATAGGGCACGAATATCGCACGAGGCGCGAGATGAGCCACTGGTCTATTCAACAAGGCGCGTAGCGCCGCGTTGAATAGACCAGTGGCGAATCTCGCGCCGAGTGCGGTATTACGTGCCCCAATGCACGAACAAAATCATAAATTATTCGTTTTATACAACACCTTGTCCACAATCACAATACAAAATTAGTGACCGCCAACTCAGGAAGGCCCAAAAATAAATGTAACAATTAGGCAGAGAATTGTAAACCACCCTGTGTACTGCTTTCAAACACTCGTCATGATTCGACCACACAGTCACAGGAATCACGAACTCCGCAGGGTCTATACCCATTCCACGCTAACGTTAGATCGAGTTAGGCCTGACTGTTAGGTCGATCTAGATGTCGGTAGATCTAGTAGTAGGTCCAGACTTTGTCTATTTCCGAAAATGATTTTGTATAAAAACACAGAAAAATAATCAAATTACGGTTTCTCAATTTGAAATGAAGTCTTGATGTTGGGATCACTGTGGTCCACGTAGCAGATCAGAGTCAAAAGTAAAAACACAGCAGTACCGCTAGGTGTTACAGGCCGCGATACATGCAACTAGCTAGGTAAAGTAACTGCGCGTACACGTTAACGTTGCAGTACTCCGCCGCGCCTGGTCTGTGAGACTTACCGGCAGCGCAGCGCAGCCGGCCAGCACGTACACTGTACAATGTAGTTTGCTGGCGCTTTGCTACGGGTGTGAGCCACAGAACTCTGTGAGCGGCCATGCATTAGTAGCCCCCCGCGAAGCCGTGCTATAGTACCTTCGAGCCGTGCTATAGGCCCATGCCAGGGGCCTATTGTATGGCTGTCACTCTCAATTAGTTTGATAGGTATTTTCTATTGAATGTCATGTGACATGTTCTTGGCCAATCACAATTCGACATCATTCTGAGGTGTTGTATAAATACTCATATCATATAGTGCTTAATGTATTCAATCCATTTTCTCTTTAACTTGGCTCGTAAATATGCTAATGGGATCAATCTGTTAATGAGCGTTCCGTAGACCAATTGTTGTGCCTTCATGAATTGGTATCTATACTTCCTTGTCTCCTTGCCTTTGTACCATTACTATCGCCAGCCATTGTTTCGCCTTCTTAAGTTTCCGTTTCAATTTCTATTAGTCTTATCATGCTTTGATATAACGGTTACCCAACTGGACCTCATATCGCTTGAAACATTCTATTTTTATTGTATGTCGTTTCAAGTCACCGATTGTCGAATTTTGTACAAATATTACAGACTCAATACAGGAACAGTTTATATTTCAAATATGAATGAATGAAATTATTCAAAGTTTGATACCAAGATTCATGTAGCACTAAAAAAAAAAAAAAAAAAAAAACGACGAAGAACCGAGTGGTGAAATCAAGAATGTACAAGGTATATAGGGCGTACAAGACACAATCATTACTTCGTAACCAGGAGCTGGGGACTATTATCTATTGAAACCTATTCCATCTTACAGTGGTAGATTGAATATTGAAAAGAGAGACAAGGACATTAAAATAAATGGGTATTCAATGTAATATTCGCAAGAATTATGACGGACGCACATACAAAATTATGTTCTCAGAGACATACTTCACCTTATATATATGTGCATTAAGTGAATGCAACCAATTCGAACGGAATTTCGATGCGTTTTACTAATACTGCTGTATTCTCACAATCGTTTTTCCTCTATGTATATTAAGTTAAATTTTCCTTTGAGGTGCGGAGACATTCGCTTTGTACTTACTTGTAGTCGTCTCCAGCCTTATAGAGCGTGAATGCGAAGCCAAACTGACTCCGATTATCGTCATGTCTGTAAATTATTGGTCGTGATGTGTCGACGTTGAAGCCGCTCACAAATTCTTGCAAAACTACTGCAACCAGCATGCACAGAAGAAGTTTTAAGACCTGTAAACTTCTTGCCATTGGCCATTGTTGTTGAAATTCCATGGCAGAAATTGAAAAGAGAAAGTCAGACGGGATGCGTCCGAAGAAAAGACCACTGGCACGACTTCATACACACCAGTGATTTGCCAATTATTATAAGATATCTCAAGGAACCGAAAGCAATGCGACTGAAAGATGTATAGACTGACATGTGTCTGGGCTATGAATATCCAGTGTAAGGTTTCGACCTATTGTTTGAACAGAAAGCGAGCGGTTACTAATCGCGGAAGTGACAGCCAGCGGGCTCGTTTTTATAATATTTGCTGGCTCTGAGGTGCCAGTAGAGCAATGTTTTTGCTGTAAGCTTTCGTTTGGCATTTCAAACGGCTTTATATGAGTACTGGGCCTATAAATGCCAATTTTGTTTTCAGGATTCAACTTAGCCATATATGTAGCTATGTCTCATCATAATCATTATATAGGTTTTAATATTTGATATCGGGAAAATAATGCATGCAGCTTGATGCCAATTTGTTTACATGTCATGGATTTGTCATTAATAAAAGTAGACGTAATATAATATCCATATTATAATTAATACTTCATGGTATACAGCGCTGCCTCGAATGACCTGTGCCAATAGACAGACTATCTCCGAATCTTTGATTATTATTCTGCGAAGTACGTCGGTGAAAAAGAATATATCTTTTTTTCCAACTATTATTAAAGAATGCTTGTATTTCATTGTAACACTCAAGACATCATGGTATTTCCTCTTGTGTGATTTCACAGTCCAATCGCGAGTTAATTTCCTCTTCTCGGGGCATTTACTTAGTCATAATCTGTATAACGTAGTTCGTTATGGAAGCCCTATTGGATAACAAATTGTTTGTATCTAAACTGCAATCGAATCTCACAATGACAGATCCTACCTACCAGCACGCGCTGTTTGCTGTCAGGGCCACAGACGGTCAGATGCATGAGACTACATTCCCAGTTTCCGCCATATTTTATGGTGAGCGTACATACTGTCACTGCAGTCTATAGTTTCCAACCTTTGAAGAAAAATTGGGAAATCATTGTGGATTAGGCTTATATTCCACACTGCGCGACTTATTTGAAACTATAGCAGGGCCATAATTATGTGAAAAAACGAGCGCTCTCTGCGAGACCTGCGGCTGTTCCACAGATGCCTATATGCGGTTCAGTCGAGCCATAAACATGAAGAATAATATTGTTTCAACTATATGAGGGCCTATCTATGGAGTGGATGTCAACGGATTTAACTATTAAATCAGAACATACAAAAAAAACTATATAACTATATGCACCTGGTTCCAGCAATGCCACTTCAGTCTGGTTCCCAACCTTAGGGTAAAGTTCATGTGGCTCAGTTTTTATTAATTAATTAATTCATTTATTTATTTATTTATTCATTCATTCATTCATTCATCTTTTCATTCATTCATTCATTCATTCATTCATTCATTCCACACTGCGCAACTTTCAATTTCAATCTTAAATCAGTTCGTTTCTGCAATTTCTTTAAGAACAAGAAATAAAAGGAATATAACTTCCGATGATGTATAACTTATAAATAATATGTTGGTAAACGTTAGGAAGAAATTAACTTTGATAAAGAATCCTATAATTTCTTTAAATACAACGGTAGATTGTTGCATTTTCTCTTCCATAACAATGATACCATAAACATACATAATGATTTTGATAAAATGACAGCCCATTTTTCATAACAAAACGACTAAATAGTAAGATATACACACAAAGGAAGGAGGAAATGTGCAAGCGCGGGGCGGGGGTGGGATGTACAAATGGCTTTGGAATATGTTGTAATATATGAAGCGCGATTAGAACACAATGAATTAATGAAGTAAGGGGAAAATCGGATGATCTGTTCAAAAGTTTTTCAAGAGTTTTTAACGCTTTGTTTAAATACTACACCCGCTGGATGAGTCGTTTGCAGAAATATATTTCCTCATACAATTGCATTATTCTTTTTATCAAAAAATACGCATTTTCTCGTCCTGACACTCATATATATATATATATATATATGTGTGTGTGTGTGTGTTAAGGGTAATATCACTCCCCTTATTTTCTGAAAGAAGTAAGTCAAGTGCCTTTTCACTATGGTAGAAAATGAAATTTTGTTGAATTCATTAATAATAATAATAATAATTGCATTTATATGGCGCTTCATACTGACGTTTCTAAGCGCACTTTGCTACTCATACAAATAGACTAGAAAACACAATAACATTAACAAAATTAACGTTAACAGTAACAAAAGAAGAAGAAAGAAAAGAAAAGAAAAAAATACATGTGATACAATGGTACATAATTGATAACTGTGTGCGCCTCCAGAAAAAAAAAAATTACAGCTGATTAAACAGGTGAGTTTTAAGAAGAATTTTAAATGATTCGACAGATGAGGCATTCTGAATATAAAGAGGGAGTTTATTCCAAAGAGTGGGAGCAATGGAAGAGAAAGCTCGGTCACCATAACGGGTTTTTGTACGTGGGCCATGAAGTAATTGGAGAGAGGAAGATGAACGGAGGGGTCTGCCAGAAGAGGAGGAGCGGAGAGAGACTAGGTTTTGAAGATATATGGGTGCAAGATTACGTGTGATTTTGTACGTCAGAAGTAGGATCTTGAAAGTAATACGGGAATGTACTGGAAGCCAATGGAGTGAGCGGAGAACAGGAGATATATGGTCATGTCTCCTACTAAGGGAGACTAATCTAGCGGCTGAATTTTGGATACGTTGGAGAGGGGATATGTGAGAAAGAGGGAGGCCGGCAAGGAGGGAGTTGCAGTAGTCCAGATAGGAGGAGACGAAGGCATGGACGAGCCGCTCAGCTGATGATTGATGAAGCAGACGCCTGATCTTCCCTATTTTGAAAATACCCCATGATGCAGACTTACAAATGTTTGTGATATGGTGTTTAAGAGTTAAGTGTTTGTCCAAAGTAAAGCCAAGGTCTCTAACACAGTCAGAGACCTTAATAATCCCATCCCGAGTAGTTAGATCTGGTAGAGGAACTGTGCTCCTAAACTGTGATGAGAAATGGACGAGTTCAGACTTGTCTTCATTCAGACGGAGTCTGTTGGCAGTGGACCAGGCTTTGATGTCGTTGAGACATTCTCTCAGTGAATTAACAGCAGCAATCCTATCGCCAGGTGACATAGTTATGTAAATTTGAGTGTCGTCAGCATACATAGCGTAGTTGACTCCATGATGACAATTGATGATTCTGGTGAGTGGACCTGTATAGAGGAGAAAAAGAAGGGGGCCGGCAACGGATCCTTGCGGAACTCCGCAGCTGATAGGACTAGGACGTGACCAGGTCCCATTGATTATCACCCTCTGCGTGCGATCTTGAAGATATGACTTGATCCATTGGATGGCAGTGCCTGTGATGGAATAGTCATTACTAAGTCGTTGTAGTAGCAATGTGTGGTCGAGCGTGTCAAACGCAGCCGAATAGTCAAGAAGAAGAAGAGCAGCCTCATTGCCCTTGTCGACAGCAAGAAGGAGATCGTTGAGCACTTTCAACAAGGCAGTTTCTGTTGAGTGGAGGTTGCGGTATGCCGACTGGTTTGTGGGAAGCAGATGATTACTGTCAACATAAGACATTAACTGTGTAGACACAACCCTTTCAAGAAGCTTACTCACAAATGGCATATTGGCAATTGGTCGGTAATCGCTCAGGACATTGGGATCTAGGTTCGGTTTCTTCAACAGAGGGGAAACAAGAGATGTCTTGAAAGGTATTGGAACTATACCCGATGACAATGATGTGTTAATGATGTTTTTTAGAACCGGAAGCAGCTCATCAAGGCACTCTTTAAGCAGCCAAGTTGGAAGAGGGTCCAGACATTATATCTTTTCATTCGTTATATTTTTGTGAATACATGTAGGTCTAATTCATCATCTTACATTTACGAATATCTTAGTAAGCAGATGTCGATATTGTATGTATGCCTACTTGATAATGATTTAAATCTTTAAATGCATTTAGTTTACACATTATGACTTATATATGATATGATATATCAAGGAACTGGGGAAACCTGTAAGCAGTTCTCTTGGTGCTTGGTGCTTATTTTCCTGCTTTTTAACTCCCAGTCAGAGGACCATGATCTGAAAAAGGTTGAAAACCTTGGAGGAAACAAGTCACCAAGGAAGCAGGAGAACTTTTGTAAAGTATAAGAAGATACAAGAAGAGATGTTTGCATTTGATTTGTGTGTGTGTGTGTGTGTGCTCCTCAAGCCAAGATTTGAACCACCAGACTCATATAGTTCCAGATATCCACATCGAGTGCGGGTTTCTTCATTCGACTGAAGTATCTCACTCTCCAAGTGCAGACAGGATAATATAGCTTTTGTGTTCCTCCAGCTGAACAGTGCCTTACTCCAGGACAAAGGTGTTCAGTGGAGTTAAGCCTTCCTCAATGGCCCTCAATTCACCACCTTCAACCCGACAGTCATCAACTCTTGTTTGTCAAGTGATAAAGGAACTTCTGAAGAAGGTGACTACATTGAGATGCTTGGTGCTGCCATCAGCAAAGCTGTGGACAAGGTTTTGTCAAGCTCAATGATCGCATTGAAGCTCTTGAAGGTCAGATGCATGACCTTCAAACAGACTGCGACAACAAAGCCCACCAAATAACTGTCCTAAAGAAAGAGATGAGCAAGCAAGCTGACTGCATTGACACTTTGGTTCAAGCACAGTGGGACATGGAACAATACTCACGGAGAAACTGTATTCGCATATTTGGAGTAAGAGAAAGAGAAGGGGAAAACACTGATGACATTCTTTGTGACATCGCCAAGAAAGACCTGAGGCTTTCAATACTGAAAAGGACATCGACCGTAGCCATCGCACGTGAAGAAAGAAGGCAGATCCAGCTGCACCCAGGCCCGTCATAGTCAAGCTGACCTCCAACAAAAAGCGACAAGATATCTTGGAAAGAAGAAGACATTATATATTTGAAAGGAAGCGGAGTTTCAATCCATGAGGACCTCACAAAGCGAAACGTTGACCTGTTACGCAAGGCATCCCAGCACACGAAAGTGAAGGCTGCATGGTCCTCGGATGGTCGCATCATCGTAGAAATAGGGAGTTTTCGCTACACGACGGGAAGACCGAGAATACGCGGAAGCAATCAGCTGTGACAGTCCCCGTACTCAGACTCCCGTCCCCATAAAGCAGTTTCGCTTTCCTGTTCAGGACGGAGGTGTGGGGACAAGATCGCTGATTGGCTGGCTTACTGTCTGGTTCACTCCTGCCCAGCATCGGGAGAGAACGCTATTTTGGCCAAGTACTGTACTGTACCCGTTTTCCCCAGGACGGGACGTTTCTCGGCTTTGATCATGCGCAGAAGCAAATTTTGCACACGGCACGCTTAACTCCTGGCCGCGTCATGATTGCGAAAACTACCTAACACCAGCTACAAACGGAAGGACAGTAAAGAAACTGATCAGATGTGAAAGTGACTTAAAGAACTTGTGATCTACAGTTAACTGCATTCACTAGTGGCCCTACATGTAAATATAGATTGTACACATGTAAACACTGTGCTGCATTGATATGTATCTTTTTGTGCCTCTATACATTGTAATATACTAGTAGTATCATTACTGCTGAATTCCTACTAAAGGTAATAATACATTGTAATCAGGCAAAGACTTGTTTCTAAATCTGTTGTTATCAGAAATTTGATTTGGTTATTCTTTTCTTCTGTTTGTTCTCAATCTCAGTTTACAATTCAGTTAAGTTATTGCGATATTTGTATGTGCATGTATGTTCTCTTTTATGTTTTATATGTTATATCTTAGGATACATCTCTGTAAATAGTAAGTGTGCATTATGTAACAGCCAAATACTGCGAGATGGCATTTGTTATACGTGTATAACCAGAAATTTAAATCAGAACATGCAGAATACATTAGATGATGAATATGAGACAACTACACAACGTTGCTTTTCAAGTGAATTTCATAATGAAATGAAACAATATAATACTGCTGCTATGTTGACTTGTGTTCATTTTAATTGTAGTAGCCTTAAAGGAAATTATGATAATTTTGTTTCTTGTTTAAACTCTTTAGATTAAAATTTGTCTGTAATTGGAGTGTCGGAAACGTGGTTGCAGGACAACGATAATGTGTTATTTTCATTACCGAATTACAACTTTGTTGGAAGGGGGAGGCCAAACAGGAGAGGTGGAGGTGTTGGCCTTTTTGTACATAGCAAGTATAAATTCAAACAGCGTCTTGATTTTGATGTTTTTAACGAATGTATTGAGTCTGTGCTTGTTGAGATAGCTGACTCTCAAAATAATCTTATTGTAGCTACTATTTATAGACCTCCTAATCACCCAATTCAGTCTTTTAGTGATATGCTACAACCTGTATTCCACAAAATATCTCAAGAAAGGGAACAATGTATTATAAAAGGTGATTATAATGTTGATCTTTTGCTTGATAACAATGTGACACATCAATATTTAGATTCATTCATTTCATCTTCTTTTTCTCCTGTGATATTCAAGCCAACAAGAATAACGAACTCATCAGCAAGCTTACTTGATGTTTTTATCAACCGATCAGAAAATGTTGTAACAGCTGGTATTCTCATTTCAGATGTCAGTGATCACCTATCTCCTTTTATTGTGTATAATGGTAGTCGAGTATATAACAATGATGGTACGCATATATACAAAAAAAAAGTTATTAATGAGGTAAATATACTGAATTTCTTGATTTGTTACAGTCTGTTAAATGGAATAATATTGTGGAAGTTCCTACGGTTGATTAAAAATATGAATATTTCATGCGCAGATTTTTAGAAACGTATAATGAATGTTTTGTTTTTTAAAAAGTAAATACTAAGAAACATAATAATTGTCAAACTTGGTTTACTAAAGAATTGAAAAAGATGTGTCACAAAAAGGATATATTGTATTGAAAATATTTGAAAAATCCCACTCAATATCGTGAACAGATTTACAAGCAATATAGAAATACTGTTAATAATATGATCCGAACAGCAAAACGTGATCATTACCATAATGCCTTTGATAAAGTGAAGAGTGATTTAAAAGGTACATGGAGAGTAATTAATAATCTGTTGAATAAGAGCTGTAAGAAAAATAATTTTGATTATATTAAACACAATGATGTATTAATTAGTGATAAGAAAAGTATTGCTGATACATTCAATGATCATTTTAGTAGTACTGGAACTAAGTCCATGAATAATTTGCCGCAGTCTTCCTTAGATAAAGATTTTTCATATTTTACGAAAGATAATTTTTCTCAATCTGTTTCTTAAACCAATTAGTGAAGGAGATATCATATCTGTTATTATGAGTCTAAGTGCCAACAAATCTCCTGGCCATGATGGCGTTGATTCTTCTGTTTTGAAATGATGTGCCCATCTTATCTCTTTTCCCTTGTCACATATTTTTAATACTTCAGTTGAACAAGGTATATATATCACACAGATTTAAGATTAGCGAAAGTGATACCTGCGTATAAAAAGAGAGACAAATGTTTATGTTCAAATTATAGACCTATTTCAGTTTTGTCAGTTATTTCTAAAATATTTGAAAAATTTGTTCATAAGAGATTGGCAGTTTTTTTAGATAAAAACAATATTTTGCATAATAAACAAATTGGTTTTAGAGAAGGTTTTTAATAGTACAGATATGGCACTTTTAGAATTTGTTAACAATGTATCTACAGCATTTGAAGAAAAGAAAAGAATTCTTGGTTTGTTTATAGATTTATCAAAGGCTTTTGACTCTATCAATATTTCTATTCTTATAAAGAAAATATTTCATTATGGAATCAGGGGAAATGTTTTACAGTGGTTTGAAAGTTATTTAAAGTGGGTCTGCATTGGTAAGAAACATGTCTAGCGCCATCATAAGGCTCATTTCTCTCTGTGGTGCCCAGCATGTCTCCCATAATGCCGAGCGGCGTGCATCAAAATTAACCCGTTCCATACTGAATTCTGATATTCCCATAGACTTAACACACAGAGGTTCCCGTAGGGGATGGCCTAGCAGCGCAGCGGCTCGCTTCGCTCCCGCATTATCTTGCGCAGTCCAGTGCATACATTCACGTACCACAGAAATCTAGATATCGATACCGGTATAGGTTGTCACTTATCACTTCGCGATGCGCGATCTGCATGTATGTTCGGTGCTTTCAAACACTGTATTCGACACTCAGATCGTTTATTCTGATCGTTGTGTCGAACTTCAATCTGCGATTATGTCGCGGATACGACTTGGTAAATGCTGGATCCAGTGGGAGGAGATGCGAGCTGTTTATCGGCAAGAAATGAGCAAGATAAACGTTGCCCTTGACAGCCTATCAAGCCATTCAACACAGGATGACTTTGCTGGTCATCTGCTAGCTGCTGGATGTCCACCACTGGGCATCAGCACTGGTGTCGAGCCTATGAAGCTGTGTGCCAGGATTGCGGGATCAGCCCGTCGTGAAAGTTCCACTTGCACTCAGACTGAGTCAGAAGCCTCTGATAAGCCATGGTGGGTGAAACTCAACTTGTATGATATACAATTGTACCTACTTTTTATTCAGTTGCAAATGACATTCACTGAACGCTGAATTTATAACCTTCCAAATCCATGTAACGACTAACGTTACCGTTACTCGAATTACCGCTGCGTTGCCGTTGATCATCATAACATCGCGATGAACGATGACAAAATTTAAAACAACCTTATTCACGTTTTTTTTCAGTGATTATTACAATAAATACTGACGTCCAACTTACGACAAGAAGTGTCTATGATGACTTGATGACTAGACCTAGGTTAATTAATGAACGTGTACGGTGTAGACCCATAACGGGCCATATCAGTATCACTATCTTATCAATCAGTATGAACGTTTTCATTTTAGCGTTTACAAGTATTTTTAAGGTTATTGTTCCTCACTAACCAGCCTCAACAAATTGTCGAATGAAATTTCTAGGAAGGGAAATCATGATCAATTCAAGATATGTTATCTGTTTTCCAATTGCAATCTCGAGATGTTAGCTTGGTGTCATTTCTCACATGTGTGATAATAATATTCAGGGCAGGGGGACAGCACATAGATATAGGAACCGCATGTACATTTGTTCTGGTACTACTAGGCCTAGTAGTTTACTAGTAGTACAACTTGTACTATTACTACACTGTACTACGTTTAGATCTATATAACTCTTACCGTCTAACTGTTAGCAGTAGCAAAGATTTATGTGTGAGAGATATTCGTAAATGCATCTGGAGCTTTCCCTCATCACTCATTGTGTTGGACTTCATGAAAACTCAATAAAAAGCATGAAATTTGAAGGAATATTTTACTGCACATCATGTAGATATCTAAATCAGCTGGCCCGACGAAGAAACCGACGGCCACATTACAGTAATTCACCGCCCAGCGATGTTTTTCTGCTCGCTGCGCTGGTATGGTGTATAGCGAGTAGGTCATTAATTGGCTGAGTGAGTGGATTGTCGCGGATCTCTCTCGCGACAAGTAACCCGTTCCCTCGGATCGGCCGAAAGATCGAGGCCGCGCCGGGCGGGCCGGGCTGGGCTCTCGGTACCCCACCATAATTATTATGCACTGCTTGTGTGTGTTCTCTCGGCTCTGCGCACAGCTGCTGTGAGATCGTGCGCTGACCGGCATGCAGGCGGCGATCAGCCACAAACGATGTAACCACAGAACTAGAGTTCTGACTAGAGTTAACCCGGCCACCGGAAGTTTTGATAGATGGCGCTCTTTACAAAAAGTTCTGGCATCAAAATAATGGCCAGTGCAGACCGGCTTTATTTAACAGACAGACAATAATATGTATTTATTGATAATTACTACTCGAAATATGATCTTATAAATGTTGGTGTTCCTCAAGGTTCTATATTACGACCATTGCTTTTTTATATAAGTAAATGATCTGTGTTTTGTGAGTGATATTTTAAAAGCAATTATGTTTGCAGATTACACCAACTCATTTTTATCTGGCAAAAATATACATGATATGACAGCATTGTTGAATACTGAACTAAAGAAGGTGTGTGATTGGTTTGTAGTCAATAAACTTACAATAAATTATGAAAAAACTGTTTATATGGTATTCAGACCAAACAATGTCAATATAGACACTAGTTCATTGAATATAATGTTATATGAAAATAGATTAACAGAGGCTCAGAATACTAAATTTTTAGGTGTTATAGTTGATGAACATTTGAGTTGGAAATATCACATCAATGATATATCTTGTAAAATATGTAAAGCTATTGGTGTTTTAAATAAAATGAAGAGTGTTTTTACCACTGCGCATTTTAGTGAATTTATATAATACTATGATATTACCACATAATTATTTCATATTGTATTTCTGCATGGGGGAATGTGCAATGTATTTATTGAATAGAGTATATATCTTGCAAAAGCGTGCAATTCGTGTTATAACAAATTCAACATCTTTTGATTTTCTTTTTAAAAAGTTGAATATGCTCAAAGTAAATGATGTTTATAGTGTTTCAAGTAGCCACTTTTAGGTATAAGCACTCTAAAGGGTATTTGCCTAAAATTTTCAGCAGTTACTTGCATTTAATAGATCTAAGAATTTTTATGAAACCCGAAATTCGTGCAATATGTACGTTCCATTTCATCGATATAAGATATCAAGAAGTAGTGTAAGATTTTTAGGTGCAAAATTGTGGAATAGTTTAAATATTGATTTAAAACAAAGTCCATCACTTGCGTCATTCAGAAGAAAATATAAGTTACAGCTTATTTCAAATTATTGTATATTAATGTGTAGTCCTAGATGGCTATGTGCCACATAATGTCCCATTTTGTAGACTGTTCGGTTTTGTAATTGTTTTATTTTGTCCTCTGTAAGTGTATTTAGTACTTGTTATTGTTTTGTGTGTGCTTGTTGTTAATTATTCTGTAACGTTTTAATTGATAACTGGTAATTTTGATATTATCTTAAATGACTCGCTATTTTCATTTTGTCTATGGAGTTCGGCCTTGAAAGGTCAATGGCCTATTGCTGTTCCCCTCCACTCTCGCCACATATCCTGAGTCACAAACCTTGATTTTTATGTGTATTATCTTGTTAATGATTGTTCTTTCTGTATGTACATTTTGCTATGCTCACATGAAATCACATCAATTTCATTTTTCTGTGTTTTTATGAGATGTGGAAAATAAACTTGAAACTCGAAACTATTAACCTATGATGGGGCCTTAACTGATTTTGATACTATCGACTTTCACCTATTTAAGAGTTTTATGATATATCCCTATAAGTTCAATGCTCATTTCTATCCAAATATCGAGTATCGACAATACAACATTGAAATGCATCGCTCGCTCTCACGCACGTACAGTTAATATGAACTAACTATAACCATCAAACATGCTTGCAAGCGCGTATGACAAGCCCTACCACCTTTTAAGTTTTATATTACCAGTTCCAGTTTGCGATATCCAAAAGGCAGATTTCTAATATCACAAATCCTAATTGACTTAACACATTAATTCAATTTCCGCATCACAAAAAATTATTGTGATAAATGATAAACTGGTGATTATGTATTTGTTCATTGCATTATGAGTATATAATATGTGACCCTGCATCACAAAACAAACAAAAAGTCGCCAGATATGGAGTTTTAGTTAAGGGCAGATTCTGAAAGAGCAGACTCTAAGCTTTAAAATGGTGTATAGCCCAATTGAAATGAACTCTCCTAACATATCTTAATATTGAAAAGAGAGCACACACCCTGGAAAAGTGTGAACCGATAAAAAAGAGGCTCTGAAGTACAGGGTCTATCTGTCTATTCAAGCACTTAATCTGTGCCAAACCGTGCTAGCTGTGCGATGAATGGAACAAAAAACAGGATGTAAACCACTGGGGTAACAACAATGAAGGGATTATCAGATTAGGTTCAAATTAAGCATGCTTTATGAACACATTCTGTCCATGATTAATGCCAACTTTCAAAGCAGTAGCCTTATCCCTTCGAAAGCTATCAGACTTGAAAGTGAAGAGTTTGCAAAGGGTTATCAAGAAATGAAAAGGGGCCTCTAAGACATACCTGATCTCGCTATTTTACAAAAAAAAAAGAGTTGTAGAAAAAACTGTTGAAAATGCACTTTCCCATTCATTTTATGAGCCCAAACTTAAGAATAATGTAGAAGAAAGGTAGTTCTTTCAGAAAATATGACAACCGCAATATTGACTTAGTTGACCCATTTCACCTTTTATGAGTCCTCACGTAAAATCAAGGGGTGCGACTTTTTGTTCGCTTTGTGATGCACGGTCACATATAGCATAATTCTAATAATAATAATAATAGTGAGACTCTTATAAAGCGCACATTTCTACCTAAAAAAGATACTCAAGGCGCTATAGAACAGAGTACATTTTGTGTCACGTTACAACAGTATCACAGAAAATAATAAGACAATAAACCAACAAACAATAGTCCTATACACGTACACATACTATACATACAGGTATACAATATCTTCAATTCAAATTAAAAATATGTGTCTTGAGATTCTTTTTGAAACTATCAATGGAAGATGCTTCTCTAAGAGATTTTGGTAGGCCATTCCATAGTTTTGGGCCCATATATGAAAAAGCCCGATCCCCCCAATTATGCTTGATTCGAGGTACCTGTAATGTTAGCGAGTTTGATGAACGGAGATTACGTGGTGGTTGGTGAAGATGAAGAGTATTTTGAAGGTAGACAGGGGCAAATTTACGCAATGTACGGTAAACAAGAAGAAGAATCTTGAAGTTAATACGTTTTTCTACAGGAAGCCAGTGTAGGGAACGAAGTATTGGGGTAGTATGCACAGTTTTCTTCTTGAAAGTAAGTAATCTAGCGGCACAATTCTGAAGACGTTGCAGTTTACTGAGTTCTTTTTGTGGAAGGCTGCAAAACAGAGAATTGCTGCTGTTTTTCTGCTGCTGATCTAGTTAAATATCTCCGAATTGAGCCCAGGTTACGCAAATGAAATCTTACAGATTGGGATACATATGAAATGTGGTCTTTGAATGTCAGATTTGCATCATAAACAACACCAAGATTACGAACTTTGTTCGAAGGCTTGATAGTACTATTGCCAATCCTAACAAAACATGTATCAGAATTCACTTTAGACAACATCTGTTTGGATCCTATCAGAATAAATTCTGACTTACTGTCATTAAATTTGAGACCATTTCTTTCCATCCATGCCTTAACATCATCAATACATAATTCCAATCGTTTTACAGCTTCAGTGAGTTCAGTCCTGGTTGGTGAAAAGGATACAAATATTTGTATATCATCTGCATAACAGTGATACTGAATGTCGCGTCTTTCAAAAATGTGTCTAATCCTTGAAAGATAGAAGTGGTCCACCTACAGACCCTTGCGGGACTCCGCAAGTAAGTGCAGCCGGATCAGAGTTACTGTCATTGATCTTAACATATTGTGAACGGCTGGCAAGGTAAGATTGAAACCACTCTATAATGCAAGTCCTGTGACACCAACAGATCTGAGAGTCTGGGTGAGAATGGAATGGTCAACAGTATCAAAAGCTGCCGACATATCGAGTAAAACAACTGCAGTGATATTCCCAGCATCCATTTGTCTCAAACATTGATCAGTTAGGTCAGTAAGTAATGTCTCTACACTATGATCTGGGCGATACGCTGATTGGTGGCTATCAACAAAATCATTCTCCTGCAAGTAGTCTCGTAGGCGTGAAAAGGAAACACGTTCCATAACTTTGCTAACAAATGGCAGGTTTGAAATTGGTCGATAATTGTTTAACATGTTCTTATCTAAATGAGGTCTTTTGAGGGTTGGAAATATCATCGCTGTTTTCAATTCATTTGTCACAACACCTGCTGCAAAACTGCCATTTATAATGCTCGTAATGGCAGGGGCAGTCACTGATACACATTTTTTTATCAGATCCGTACAAAAAGGGTCTAATTCACATGACTTATTTGGAGACTTCATAATCATATTCTTAACCTCAGTTACAGAGGTTGGATTTAGTGAGTCTAATTTTGAAGTAGTTGCAACTTCAGCTTCACTTTTAACCACACGGACACATGGTAAGGATGAGCGTATATTCACTATCTTATCAACAAAAAACCGATTAAACTCGTTAGCCAACTCTTTGTCAGAATCATGCTCGGGTAGAGGGGATTTCTTTTTTCTGCCAAGAAGCTTATTTACAACCTGAAAGAGTTTCTTCGTGTCTTTACCACAGTCATTAACTTGTTTAGAGTGATATTCAGTTTTCGCTTTCCTGAGCAGTGAACGGACATACTGACGCTGTGTACAATACAACTGCCGATCAATCTCTAACAACGATTTCCTCCATTTTCTTTCTAATTGCCTTCGACGCAGTTTCGCACATGCAATTTCTTCATTGTACCATTGAGTGTTTGGGCGAAGGTTAATACAGCGCTTCTGGATAGGGGCGTACTTGTCCAGAACCGTCGACAGAGTAGAGTTATAATTGCTGATAGCTTTTTCAACATTTTCAGCACTTGAGCAAATAAAAGGAAGAGATTCCATCATCGGATCTTCACGCAGCATACCAACGTTGATTGATCGCACTTTCCGGGTTGATATCATTTTCTTGTAGGAGATTTTGACAGGAGTGTTGATTTCACACATTATGGCAGCGTGGTCAGAGATGCCCTCACAGACCCTGATATTTTGGACGGTTGTCACATCATCTTGCCTTGTCATGAGCAAATCAAGTATATGCCCTCGGGAATGAGTGGCTTCTTGTATATGCTGCTGAAGATTATGACTAGCCATCAGATCTGTGAACTTCTTGGTGTTAGGCGAAGGTAGATCCATCTGAATGTTGAAATCACCTGATACTATGAGGTCACTTCTCCGTGAAAGTTGTTCATCCAGAAGAGTGGAAAATTCTTCAAGGAAATCATTGAATTGGTTTGGATTAGGAGGTCTATATACTATCATTAGGTGAATATTCCTTGTCTTATGAAGAATTTCAATCTGGATCAACTCGAAGGTGTTATAGTTGAATGAAGAGCTGATGATTTCATGTTCCAGATTGCTCCGGATGAGTACTGCAACACCGCCGCCTCTCTTGTGCTTACGTGGAACATGTCGGAATAAAAATCCACTTGGAGTAAGAAGGCCAACCGTAGCAACATCATCTGGCGACAGCCACGTTTCGCATACACCAATGACATGAAGATCATTCTCAGTTGCAAAATCAATGAAATCTGCAGGTTTATTTTTCAGTGATCTTGCATTCATCATGCAGAAGGAGATATTCTTTGTTGACTGAGGACGCTGAAATTTTTTCTCATGACATTGCTCGGTACTTTGCTTTGCTGTGGAATTGGATGTACTAGAGGCAGGAGAACTTGTCTGCTGGTGAGTCATATAGTGCATATTCAATCTGTTTATACTTTTCCCTCCACAATAAGGCTTTCCTTTCCTTGTAATACCGAGACCAGTTATTATATCCAAAATATTATCATCCAGTTTACACCATTTTCCTGTGGTAGAAGGTGCTAACGATCGCAGGGTGTTGCAGTCATAGGTTTGGCGGGCAGTAGGTGTATGTAATTCACTCGGTGTATACCTTCTATCAAGGGGCCCAGGGTTAGGACTGACATCTCCCGATAACAGGAGTGCGATGCGATGGGCTGCTATAGAGTTACTGTAATAAGGAATAGCAGCTCCGCAGTATTTTTGTCTCACAGTATGTGTACGCGCATCGCATAGAGATAAGCGTGCATGAAGTACAGAGTTTCCATGTTCAATGCATATGCATCTTTCTCTCAAAAGAAGAGCAACGAATACAAATGCTAAACAGCTAGTTAACTCCATGTGTATCAGAGTGGCTCGTTAAAAGTGTCGACGTAATAGCAGGACCATTGTCTTCCTCAGGGTATGACTTGATGACGTCACAACAGAATAAGTAGCTGCTGTCGTTGCTAAGGTGTTGATAACGCGGTTGAGAAGGGAAGTGATGCTGTTGCGCAGGTTGTTATAGGTGACAGACGCAGTGGAGACGACAAAATATGCGTAGAGATGGTCCACACCATGGAGTGTTGTTAAAGGAGACAGGTGAAGGTGTTGCTACAGGAGACAGACGCAGTGAAGATAACAGAAAGATGCGTAAAATCGTCACATACACGGATATGATACCAGAATATAGTTCAAAGTTCAGTAGAGCAAGTGAACTTCCGCGTAAAGCCAGTGACGTCACAATGAACTCAGTTAATATTGCGTGATTCTGCTGGTTATACGCGCTCAGGGCATGCGCGAAGTTTGTTATGAATCAACGCGATAATGTAGAGCTAGGACCGAAAGATGACGAAAATCAAACATAAAACACATAACTTACGAAAATCAGACAGGATACATTAACAGTCAATGAGTCCTTGTTGAAGAGGATCACTTCCACTTTCCAAAGATATAAAAATGACTCCACAGATCCAGTAAATGATCATAAAAAGATCACGAGTATGCGAGCTCGATCTGCACACGTCCGTCCTCAACAAAGTCCAATATATATATATTGAAAATTCTGTATTGAAAATTGTATTTTATGTATTTATGATTCATATATACATATATATATATATATATATATATATATATATATATACACAACAGTAGGTCAATATAAACTCCGTTGGAGATGTAAATTTGACGAATTTTCGCCCATAGGGCTTTGTCAAGTCAATACATTTGACACTTTATTTTGAAGCAGATCAAAATAAAAGATGCGTCGTCACTGTGATGGTAGCGCGTCCATAACAAGATGCGCACAAACACAAAAAGCGCACAAGGGCGCACATAGACAATTAGCGCACAAGGTAGGACGTCACAAAGACAACTAGGAAGGTAAGGAAAATACAAGAAGCATACAAAATAGGACGTCACAAAGAACAAAGAGAAAGCACGTCACAAAGCAAAGAGGTAGAAAATTGCAGATGAGAGAGAGAGAAAGAGAGAGAGGGAGAAGGAAACGGAGATAAAAAAGAAGGATTATTCCCTAACGGAGAAAGAACGGAAAGAAACATTCAGTCCATTGGGGTGAAGGCAGCCGAGGCGATAGATCAGTTGCTCTTCTCGTGTATAGTTTGCGGATTTCGTCTGGGCCATTATGACAGGTCGTCATTACACCGATCTTCAGGTGGTTAATGGTGTGCCCGGGCCGGTTGAAGTGCTGGGCCACTGGAAGTCCCGGTGTATTGAGCCTTATTGATCGGAGGTGTTCGGTTGCGCGGTCTGCTAGTCTCCGTTTCGTCTCACCTATGTAGATCTTGTGGCAGGCTGTAAATGGTGTAAATGTAAATGATGTGCGGCCTCTTCCCGAGTTCCCATCAATCACACTTCAGCAGTAAAGTAGCGCGCACTTTGACTGCAGTGCTATCATTGAAGAGCACGGCAGCATTCTGGTCATCGTAAGCTCCGACCCCTAAAACAATTTGCAGATCAATTCGTTCACACAACTATTTCATTTCATAATTCTGGAAAATTTTGATTGGAAAACACCTCCGGACCGTCACTCGAAGCACGACTGGAATTACAATTCAAATCTCAATCCGCGATTCAAGTTTGCATACACACGATCAAATTGCGCCATTCGATTCCTGATTCTAGTGATGCGTCGTTGGAATCGTGATTTAAATTACGCACTCTTGGTAAGTGTAAAAAGCCGATGTCAAATTGGTCACACTTTTCGTCGTTTGCGCACCACTGACGCTCTGTAGATGTGGAGTAGATTTGTAAAGCTAAATTAAAACAGGTAATTTGCTTTACTAAACTTGCTGCAATAAAGTAGCTAGCAAAAGTATGACGTCCTATACATATGTGATATTGAATGTGTGATATTGCACATTTATCTCGCGATTATAGGGACGGAATTTGGGATACTACAAACTGAATTCTTGATATCGCAAATTTTTGATTAAGACTGTGATAATACCTATACATAATTCACTCTTCTGCGCTGCATTAGCTCCTGATATTGTGAATTCCATTGCACCAATGTTCACAGTATCTGAAATGTGAATCTATTCTTGTAGCGTAATGGAAATAAAATAGTAAAACAACTTGCCATATGCGCGATAGTTTCCACTTGGTTCGTATAGAAGCATCAAAGATTTGTCGTTCAAGTGACATTATTGTGTCGAGTAATGTATTTCATTGTTTTAAAGCATCAATCAGTAAAAGATTGCACTCGTGTCCTTTGTGAAGTGCACAGACACGGGGTAGGCATTTTTTTTTTTGGATAAAAGTAGTTGTGATACATGCTTAAGAGCACTTTATCTGTCATACCTTGAAAACATATTCCTTTCCTGAACTGTAATCTTTCCATGCAACACAAACCCCGATGTGTGTGTGTTTTTTTTTTTCTTTTTTTCCCGTCATTATAAGGCCGGGCGGCGCGGACCACCTAAAATATCGAGGGATAATCAATCTTCTATCATACCCCCTATTCTCTCCCCCCCCCCCCCCCTCTCCATCTCTCTCTCTCTCTCTCTCTCTCTCTCTCTGTGTCTGTCTCTCTATCTGTATCTCTATCTCTCTCTCTCTTTGTCACTCCCTATCTAACTATCAGCTTCGTTTAAAACTAATCTATACAGCGAAAAAATACACCTCAACTTTCCGCTCATCTATCTCTTTTCATATATAATTCTGCCCGGAACTAATTTTCAGCAAACAAAATATTCATTTTCCTCAACTTATCACTCGTCTATCCTCTTCGCTGTTCCATTTCACAGGAGACCACTTATCTGCCATCACCCATTATCACTTATCCTTCCTTTTCAACAATAATTTTTTGAAGGACTTTACCAAAAACGTGTTATACTGACAAACTTCCTTATTACTACTCTTACCATGGCGAGTTTCACAAAGTAATAAAACTTCCCTGAATAACGAGACCCGAAAGGGGCGAAGGAAAAAAAAATGCATACTTTATATACGCTTATTTTCTCCTGCAATATTTCAATTTTTTGTATTAAATGTATGTATTTTATGTATGTATGGTATAAAACTCATGTTAAGTTATTTCATTTCATGATTTATATTCTTCATTTATGCACCTCTATCTTTATGTATGTCCGAAAACAAATTTTATGTATACTTTATACATGACAATAAATTATCTTGAATCTTGAATCTTGAATCTTGAAAATAAGCCCTGCCTACTGATCCGACGAATAAGAGCATTCAAACACATAAGAAACGGGCTATATCCAGACGTCGTCTATCCATAAGAGAACTCGCTAGTATGAAAGGGGGTGTAACAGCGTGCAGCTGAGGTTTTTACATTATACGTGGGAATGCGAAGTGTGTCTCGGATGACCCAACGGGATGGGGTTGTGCTATATAAAGACGAAATGAAGGAGGAGTTGAGAGGTCAAAGTGAGATGTCCGTATCGATAGACCGGAGAGAGGGACATCTCTAAGGGTCATTTGAAATAAGACGTATCATTCCCCTTCAGACCATTAAAAACATAATAACAATATCATAATATTATCTCTTTCAATATTTATCTTTTATCTATTTCCATTTCACTCATTGATACACATTAAATCGACATGACGATTGTATAAATACATTAAATAAATGTACATAACGTTACATCTCATGCCAAATAGCACAATGAAGAGATGTGATGGATTTATTTCTTCTTTGTTTTTTTTTTTAGTAAAAACCATGACTCGACTCCCTCTCTTAATCATACATACACTCAAGCAATCTTATTTGTATTATCCAGGATAACTAAAAGCACTTATCTTAATTAATGAAAATAAAGACGGAACTGAAGTGTTACTTTTCAAACTATATTGTCCAAGCTCAAATCGAGTACAAGTTCACACTTATTTTGCTTTTTT
Organism: Diadema antillarum; assembly: GCF_040938485.1. NCBI lineage: Eukaryota > Metazoa > Echinodermata > Echinoidea > Diadematoida > Diadematidae > Diadema > Diadema antillarum. Next base: position 3,100,190 of record NW_027270919.1, on the reverse strand, counting down.
TCCCACAATGATATATAACGTAAATCTCACTTTCTTCCGTGACAGACATAATGCATGTAAATTTGTACAGAGAAAACAACAATAATACATTGAAAACTTACAGCAGTGATACATTGCAATAGGTGCTGAGGTAACGAAAGTGAAATGATTGTCAGTATGCATAGTGTAAAATAAAGGACCCACTAAAAACGGTGCTTGTAGAGATAAAAAGATCCATGAAAAAATTGACTGAAAACAGAAACAAAGCAGCACAAAAAGTTCAGCAGCCCACTGAGAGACAGACAAACATTTACACACAAAAAAAACAGCAACCAACAAACAAACATGAAACAAGACCAGGACAGCAACAAGACTACTTGTGGGGGGAAAAAAAGTGGCGACAATAGAAAAAAAAAAACCGCAGTGCAGATTTTACAGACGGGTAACAAACTAATAAGCCTATAAACTAATCCGATTCTAAAGGGTCGTCATCATAGGAATGTAATAGAAAAAAAAACTCAATGTCTTTTTAAATGAGTATATATATAGAAAAATGAGCAAATTTTCTATCATGATTCAGAGGAATTCCATCAACATGATTGAATTGATCCAGTGTAAATAAGTGTGTTCTTTGCTAGAATCGTTCGAAGAACTGGTAAATGAAACTCATTAGAACGTCTATAGTGGGGTAATTATGGAATGATTGATTTTTGAGGAACATAGAATCAAATATAGGCGGGAGTAAACTGTTACCCTACATGTACATAAATTGGCCTATGAATTCAAGGAAAAACAATTTATTGGTTTGTAATAGTTTATTTCAGGCAAACAGTGCATTCGTATGTGAACGTATGGAAGAATAGCAAATGATATGGAGGGATTCCTTTTTGCAGTAACAGCACATATTCTATTCAGGAGTGTCTGATGAGTATTGTCCCAAGCCTAAATCCCATTAAAAAAAAGGAATATCAAGGAGTATGATGTGATGTCTTTTGATTTGATTTGATTTGATTTGATTTGATTTGATTTGATTTGTTCCTGCATTATATCATTGCTCATGCAGATACATGCACATATGCATTGATAGTGCCATAAACATTGGTTACTAACAAAGTAGTTTCTTCATTACCCTTTAGAATATACAGCAATACAGTTTCTTCATTGCCTTTACAATGTACAACAGAACATATCAGCGATGCAATGAATAACGCAGAAGGGCTACAGCTTAAGCATTGCTTGATTTGCATGCAGCCCTCGTACATAATACATAACATATAGGAAAATAGGAGGGAGGGATGACTTGCATAGATATAGGATAGAAGAAAGGAGAGAGGAGAGGTCTGTCTGCTTTCGCTAATACACAACGTTATATCACCTGGATCACTGAATAGTAAAGCATGGCAAAGTATTTTCTCACCGAGGTACAGGAGAACTGTTACAGGTCGTGGTCGGTTACATAACATTACGCAATAAATTCAGAACAGCGATAATTCCACGAGGGAATTTCATATACAATACAGTTACAATGACATTATAAGATCACTGATATCCAGAGAGCAGCATTGTCTTTACAGCTTTCTTAAAAGAATACATAGACTTTAAAGTTCGAATTTCAGAAGGAAGAGAGTTCCAAATATTGGGTCCAGTGTGTCTGATAGATTTCAGAGCCATCACCGTTTTAGGATTTTGTAAATGAGATTTATCTGATTGCCTAATGGGATAAGAATGTATGCCCTTGTTTAACTAAAATAATGGGAAAAAAAGAAGAAGTCCACTGACTGTTATACAAACGAATAAAAAAAAGTGAATTTTGCAAAAAAAAATAATGTCATTTACCTTTAGTGTTTTTAATTCTACGAACAAAGGATCTGAATGGTCCCGATAACCTGAATTAGTGCACAATTTATACGTATAGCTTTCTTTTGTAGAAGCAATATAATGTCAATGTGACTTTTTGCAGTTGCCCAAACAATGTTACAATATGAAATGTTCGATAGTATCAACGAATTTTAAAGCATAAATGAAATATTCTTTGGGACATAATACTTATGCTTATACAATGTATAATGACGTTTCGAGACATTTTATCTGAAATGTACTGCACATGAGCATTCCATTTCATATCTTCATTTATATATATATTCTAAGAAATTTGACACTCTCTTTTTGTTCCAGTGATATACCATCAACCATAATATTTAAATGGCGCATTTCATTTTTATGCTTCTTATCATGAAAATAAATAAAATTTGTCTTTTTTAAGTTCAGTGATAATCTGTTGCTCATAAACGATATAGATAATTTCGGCAATTCAGTATTACGAGTTCTTAAAAGCGACTGAAAATCAGAAATGGAACAAAATACATTGGTGTCATCGGCGAATAGAATATATTGCAGTAACTTAGATGAATTTGTAATATCATTTATATACACTAGAAATAGTAGCGGTTCCAATATGGATCCTTGTGGGACGCCACAATGTATGGGTAAAACTTCAGAGTTTACCGATTCATAGTATACGTACTGCTTTTATTTTGATAAATAATCTTCAAACCATTCCAGTGGAATGCCACGAACTCCATAACAACGTAATTTGCGTAAAAGGATAGTGTGATCAAGAGTGTCGAATGCCTTGCTTAGGTCCATGAACACACCAATGACATGTTTTTGTTCAGCTAATAGGGCGGACGTCCACTTGGGCGCGGACAAGCTCCGGAAGGGTTGCGGAAGCAAATTTTGTCATTTCGGCATCCTGTCCGCGACAGACGCGGAATAACTTTGTGAATCGGCTTGTCCTGGGACATTCCTAGGAATCACTCCGGAAGAGCGCGAAATACCTCGGAATATGCTAATCGTAGCCAGGCAGCGCGGAAACATCTAGGATTACACCAGGAATGAACGCGGACAATCAGGATGCCTTCCGGACAACACAAGTTAGGCATGCGGACAAACTGCGGACAATACCAGGAAAATGGAAAGGTATAAATTTGGCGCTGACTTTCACTTTTTCTCATTTGACTGCTAGCCGTCATTGATGCTCCTTGTTGTGTTTCCGCAGTAGCTGCTGATATTATATTATATGATTGGTCAATATTATTTTATAAATGTGACCACCAAAAGTCGAAGAATAGGACTGTCTGCATGTCGGGTGACGACTCATTTTTTTTTTAATTTCTCTCATCTGGGAGAACAATCTTTTCTCTGCCTACAGTTACATGGATGATATTCGCAAACTTTTTGAACCATATATATATATATATATATAAATGTAAATGTATATGTATATATATATATATGTATATATAATATACATAAAAATGTAGATGTATATACATATATATATACATATATATATACATATATATATATTTAAATGTTGATAAGGTAGTCCACGTGTTGGCAAGATAAAAAGATAAGTAACAAAACTGCAACAAAGTCCATGCTGTATTCACCAACGGTTTATTTCTTCACAAGAAATAAACCGTTGGTTGATACAGCATGAACTTTGTTGCAGTTTTGTTATATTCTTTATCCCCTTTTTTTAGACCTGTGCTTTATCCATCGTGAAGTATATACATGTTTTGTCTGATACTTCTGCAGAGCATGCCAAAATGATCCTAATCATTAAATTTGTTCTTCTTTCTCTCATTTTTACCCTTGTGCATCTCTAACTCTCTCTTATTTTGATCACTTTTGAACATTTTGCAATGATTCAAGTCCGAGAAGTTTTTTTTTTCTCATGCTTAGAGCTTACTAGCCTATTGTCAATGAAGTGTAAAAATGGGGAAATATTTTAACCTACTTTAATTTACTCTTTTTTGGGGGGGGGTTCAACTGGGCTGTCAAATTGGACAATCGAGTTTATTTGCAACTAAAACAAAAAGAGAAGATAAAATTATTAGGTAATAACAACTACGGAAATCATTCAGGTAAAGAATATTTCTGAAATGATTTGTGATGGTTAATGTGTATTTAAATATATACACTCAGCAAAAAGCAAACAAACAAACAAGCAAACAAAAGAAAGACAGAAATTTAACACTTTTTCGAGTTCATAATTTATTGCTTTTTCTCTCATTTCACTTGAATTTTGAAGTGACAGAAAATTCTTCATTTCCCCCCATCATCTTTATCTTTCATTGTTATTTTGGGCTTCAAAGATATTACATTGTAATGAGACCACAGGTATATCTTTGGAATTGAATTCATGCTTTTTAGTGTGATGAATTTGTGTTTTGTTCTAATATGTTGTATCATTAGAAAGCATTTACGTATGAATAACAACTTGATCATGTTTATATAGTACATTAACATTTAGCCAAAAATTCTATGTTTTTTTTTTTCTGAGTGTACTTCCACCTACTTTTGTGATTTTTCAGCTGGGCTGTCACATGGGACAACCTAGTTTGTTTGCAAATAAAATACAACATAAAGGAAAATGTACCATAGTAAGTACAGTGCACTCCCGTTATAACGAAATGCTCGGGACCGGCAGTTTTCTTTCGTTATAACGAAATTTCGTTATAACCGAACAAATACGATCTATAACGAAAACAAGGAAACCACGTATATATATCATATTCTGCTTGCTGAATACTCATCATACACTGCAAAGCTATGTGAAATGTGATGGGATAACTGTAATACAATAATAAACGCAACTTCCCCTCAGAAACTGTGCGTGACACAAGGAGCGAAGACACAGTGGTGTGAAGCGTTCACCCATGCAGAGACGCTATAAATGCTTGTTCCGCTACGTATTTTCGAAAGCAATTCGCATTTCGTTATAACGGAGCACATTTCTTTTGTTTTTCTTTGTCTGTGGCGCTCGGAAAAGACTTCGTTATAACGGAAATTTCGCTATAACCGTGTTCGCTATAAGCGAATTTTGTACCATAGACTTTAATGGTGATAATTTTGGGACCAGAAGATTTACTTCGTTATAACGAAATTTCGTTATAACCGTGTTCGTTGGAACGGGATTGCACTGTAATAGGAACCAGGAAAGTCACTCAGATGAAAAATAATTTCTGAAGATCAAATCAACATAAACTTACAAGGAAGTTAGGGGGCTGATTTCACTTCTTTCTGGTTGCTTTTGGCACAGTCTCTACTACCTTCTTCTTTGCCTTCTGGGACCGGAAATTCCTTAGATTTACCTGTTCTTCATCACTAGACGAAAGGTGTGCCTGTGATGGGGATATTTGCATGGGGGCCTCGCCTCCCTTCTTGCTCATTTTGCGTTTCATTGGCATGACGCTCGCGGAAAGTGTCGACATTTTCGTGTCTGGATCACAAAATTTCCGCATCGGTTCCGGACACTTGCATATATAGATCCGCATCGGCTCCGCGCTGTCCTAAAACATTCCTGGTGTCTTCCGCTTTCATTCGGGAAGCTTCCCCACACCGCGGGATTCTTTCCGGAGCGTGTGCGGAAGGAGCGGAAGGGTTCCGGACAAGCGGGACATCGTCAGGACAAGTCGCCGAAGGTGTCAGGAAGTTCATTTCCGCGTCCAAATTTTGGTCTCGATCAAAATTTGGACGCGGAAATTTTTCTCTCTCCCGAAGGTGCGGAAACGCCCGGACATGTTTGGGACAGTGAGCGGACACGTTCAGGAACGTGCGGACAGGTTCCCGAAGGAGTGCGGAATACCAAATTTGCATTCCGGGGCTTGTCCGCGTCTTGTCCGCGCCCTAGTGGACGCCTGGTCTTAAAGACAGTCGACACTATGTCATACAATTGGGCTAGTGCCATATCTGCAGAATGAAATTTTCCGAAACCATCTTGATCTTGGTTCAGTATATCATTTTGTAACAAAAATTCATACAGTCTGTTCTAAACAAGCCTTTCTATGACTTTAGAAAGACTAGGAAGAATAGAGATAGGACGGTAATTCGAGACAAGAGAAGCGTCATCTTTTTTGTATATTGGAATAACTTTTGCAATTTTACATGCGTTCGGAAATATACCAGTTGACAACGACAAATTACAAAAATGTACTAAAGGTGTCAATATACTCCCAACAATTTGTTCTAAAAGAGACGTGCTCATTTCATCATGACCACATGTATGACTTGATTTTAGAGAATGCACAATATCAAGGATTTCACTCAAATCTGTTGGTTTGAAAAATAATGAATTGTCGTTTGACATTAACAAAGTACTCATTAAAACAACGTGCGACATCTTCAGGATTACAAAGCCTTTGTCCGTTATTCATAATTTGAAATGTTGACACCTTTTTTTTTTGCTTACCAATGACCTCATTAATAACCTTCCAAGTGGCAGACATATTTCCAGTAGCATTTTAAAAGCTTCCGTATAATACATTCTGCGGGAAAGCCTGATAATCTGTGAAAGTTTATTTCTGTATAATTTGTATCGATAAACATTGTCATTATCAGGATACCGTAAACTATATTCATATAAAACATTTCTTTTCTTAATGGAACGAAAAATTCCCTTTGTTATCCACGGATTTTTTATTTGTGTGTGTGTGTGTGTGTGTGTGTGTTTTCTTTTCAATTGTGGGGATATGTTTGTCAAAATAAGAAGGAAAAATAGTCCAGAAGGTGTCATAAACAATGTTAGGGTCTGCATAAAGTAATACATCATCCCATGTTTCCGTGATTAAATCATCGTTGAGTAATGATATATTTTCTAATGTGAGGAATATAACATATAAGTCTGTTCATAATATCCATATTACGAGAAATGATTTCGCAGATATGATCAATATGTATTTTCCAAGAAATTTTATCATCTACAAAAATACCAAGAAATGTAAAATATGACACACTTTCTCAATCATAATCATCCAGAAGTATTTTTTCTTTCAAAGAATCAACAGTATTGCTGAAAATCATGAATTTTGTTTTTGAACATGCAATGATAACTTACTTTTAGATCTGACCCAATTGGTCACTTTTTTCGATTCTATATTGAGTTGTTGAACAAGAACATCGATATCTTTATGGACAAGAAAAAGACTGGTATCATCGACAAAATGTATAAAGGAAAGTACGTCAGATAAGGAAGAATAATCATCGATATATATTATGAATAACAGCTGCTCTAAAAGACTTCCCTCTGGAACGCCACACTTAAAATTTCTTGTAACTGAATTATTATCTTTAATTGAAACAAATTTTTTTCTGTTGGTTAAATAACTCTTGATCCACTCCAAGGCCTCCCCGCGTATTTCATATAGTGCGATAACTTGTGGAGTAAAATGTTATGATTGATTTTATATAAGGCCTTGGAGAATTCAAATGATATACTAATTAAATGAGAAAGATTGTCAGTTGCATTAACGACCTTGTCGATAAAATGAAGAACTACGTGGATGGTGCTATGTTTTTCTAGAAAAATAAAAAAATGATAATTCTGATGTATATCATCTTTTATAGAACTTTAGACAATGAAGATGATAAAGAGATTGGATGATCATTGGTTTTCTTAAATATTGGAATTACTTCAACAAATTTTAACGAGGAGGACGGAATGCACATGATCCTACAAACAGAGAACACTGTCCTACTGTTGCAATGACACAAAAACCCGCCTCAGAAAGTACATATAACATGTTATTACAGAAAGCATCGGTGCAAATCTTCCTGTCAGCCACAACCAAACACCGGTTAAAATTTAGCAGACAGGAGGAAAAGAACGATCAAAATGAAGAAAAATGCAAAACGGAATTTGAATTGTCTGAATATCAGTAAATAATAGATTTAAATGAAGGAACATATATAAAGGCAATTACGTAAGCAACACAAAAAATTAATATAATATCAGATTGCTTGAATCAGCTATAATCCAGGTTGTATTTCATCATTACTCTTACATCATAGAATCCAGTTTGCTTGTGTCCACAATGGCACGTGTTGTAGTTTCATTTTTTTTCCTTCTCTTTTTTTTCTTCTTTCCTTTTCCTTCCTAATTTGATTTCATGTCAGTTGTTAGTGGTTCCTTTGATTTTTTCTATCAGTTTATAGTTTCGTTAAGTCATCATTCGTTTTATTGCGTATTTTCTGAGGATCCCATCCTCAAGCTTTTCTTTTTAGTGGGAACCTCCACTTCCATTTCCATCCTTATTCAATTTGTTCTATGCATGTATACAATATTTATTTAGAATAAACATACAACCATGTTTCCTTCTTTTTATTACTCATTTTCACCTGTATTTTGTTAATTAATGCAATTAATTAATTATTGATTAATTAATTGATTTATAAATTTATTAATAATTCTTGCAATTATTACAAATATGTACTGCTATATATATTACATTTCTGACACTTCTCTGCTTATTTGATGGAAATAAAAAAGAAATAAACTTTCAATTTTGATTAAAAAGGGACACAACCCGCTAATCCAGGCAGGACATCGTCACCAGCTTAGAACAACCAAACTCACAAATTGGAAACTTACCGAGTTTGTATTTATGTTATTATAAAGCTTGTGAACCACTACAACTTTGAAACCACTTTATTGATTGTTATATTGTAAGAATACGGTGTAATCGGCTACTTTATACTTCGAGGCACACTAGTTGCACACGTCGAAGGAGTTGGTTTAAAGGATGGTGTATTAACGATCTGTCGCATTTGGAGGAAGTCAACCATTGACTATTACATAAAGCATCCAAGTCACAGGGCACGCTTTCGTTACCCACTTTAAAAGGAAAGTCCCCTGTGACACTATATCTATACCCTCTATTGAAATCAAGCTTTCCTGGGTAAGAGGACAATACTACTTGAATACTATTTCTAAATAGTGCCATTCTTTTCCCTGGAAGCAGAGGCTCTCAGTGCATGGTATGCTTGTTTTATGTACATCGTAGGTGAATGCATGTATACTATCTATCTATATGTATATGTATGTATGTATGTATGTATGTATGTATGTATGTATATGTGATATACATAGACGGAAGAAATATTGTGCCAACATTTAAACTTCCAGGTGGTGGAGATATTACGTATAAGGCGTAAGATTGTAAGATAATAGTATTCCACTGGTCCAGACGTAGCTTCTGCTCTCTCTTTCCTTTATTTAGTTTTCATGCTTTCGGTCCCATAGCAATGCATAGGCCTTCATCAGGATCTACACACACACACACATGTGTGTGTATATATATATATATATATATATATATATATATATATATGTATATATATATATATATATATGCGTGTGTGTATGTGTAGCTTGACATAAATGCATATTATGTACATATGTATGTTATACACTATATATCCAGGTGTACAATCACGACTGTATATAAATTGATACAAATTAATCTTAATGAATACCGTGTTTGATTTGTTGTTGTTTTTTAACATTTGCGATCCTTCAATGGGCTTCTGTTCTAATTGAATATATCCTGTTTACATTACATTATTGGTACGATACACTACTACCTAAGTATACAATATACCACGATCACGATCGATACCCGATACCTCCTCCCTTTCTCTCTAGAACCCAATACACCATCACTCGAACAACACACGTGCAAGCCAGGCTGCTCAAGACATTGCAAGAGCCAGTAAGTTTTGTTATTATTTGCATTTCCTTCATTTAGATCATTAAATTATTAATCATTTAGATTATGCATGTGTTACGTTGATCTTTTGCTTGACATTGTGTGCCTGCATCCACTCCTAATAGTACTATTGTTACCTCGCATCTGTAGTACTAAACATAAGATACATAGGCCTCCGAATATTTCTATGCGATTGAGGTTATGCATATAACGTATGAACTTTTTTGTGGTCTTTCTCTATTGCAGGATTGTTGCTACATATTGTAGATCTGACGAAGGGCATAGCCCAAAAGGTCAATAAACTGGAAAATACATTTACAGCGACTTCCATTTAATAGTGTCATATCTATTTGGTGGTCACTGCATAAGCCTGTACTAAAGTTAAGACACCCTTCCGGCCAGGTTCACGAGTTTTTATAGTCCCTGCTGCTACAGTTTCTCTTTCTCTTTCGCTGTTTTATCTTCAAAGCTCGACACTATTTTTTTTAGTTCATCGTTCAACCCGGGACTATATGGCCCGAAAAAATAAAGATTATTACAAAAAATAAAATATTCTACCAAAACGTCAAAACGCAATAAATATGATATGTATCCGAAAATAAGCAGGTATGAGAAAGTGCTTCAAAATTACCAAATACTGAGACCAACAAGTAAAAAAACAAAAGTTAGAGACGAAATGATTTGATGAAAATAATGTCCAAATGGTCATAAAATGTGACAATACGTGTATGTGGAACAAATGTGATGCGCTCCGTCGGAATGAGTCAAAAGTCGCAAAAAATGAAATCGTAGTTATGCCTATATGTGAATTCTACAGACTCTAAGCTTTACACTGATATGTAATACAACTCATTTCGACATCCCTATAGATCATTAAAACGAATATCAACTATGTTCATGACGTCAGTCCATTTTCTAAATAACGGAGAAAATCGTTCTCAAAGTTCAGGCTATGTTCAAGCTCACAACCTGTTTCTTTCACGGGACGAAACAATACAACAGTCCCGCTTAGCGACGGCGTTTACGCTCCATCGCACGTACTACCGTATAAGGCGATAGCTTGGGTATGTAAGATAATGAACCAATCGCAGGACAGGTCTATCATTGACAAATCTGACCAATACGGCAGCCCGAATGTAAACTTCGGCGCGTTTGTGTCCGTGCCGTTGCTGCCGCATGAATGAGTCGGTACGCGTTGCGTGTCGGCTGCGTTGTGGTTTGCCGCAAGTTTTTAACTCACAAACAATAGGAAACAGTAGAAAGAAAAAAAGGCACGCAATGCGTCTTACGAGAAGCGTCTTTTAGCGAGGGCGTTGATCGCTTCCATTCTCCTCCCATGTTGTTGTCAATGGAAACTAAAGAGGATGCGTTTAGCAACTACCAATACCTAAATATAGAGCCTGAGAACCTATTGTAAGCGGGCACGCAATGCGTCTTACGAAAAGCGTCTTTTAGCGAGGGCGTTCATCGCTTCCATTCTCCTCCCATGTTGTTGTCAATGGAAACTAAAGAGGATGCGTTTAGCAAGTACCAATACCTAAATAGAACCTGCGAACCTATTGTAGGCGGGGTTCAAAAGACAGCATCGGTAGAAAAAGTCAATGACGTTAATTAACGATAGTCGTCTTTTGAGATCGTGTTCTTTGCGTGTACTAAAAACCCTCAAATTACGCACATGGTCGTAATGTTGCAGAGCATCAAAGACTGCTTTCGCGTCTGTTCTGCTGCAGCTGTATACAGCCGTAACATTCTGAATTCCCGCCATATTAGGCACATTTCCTTTATAGGCGTTGCGTGCACAGTAATCATCGCTTATCACGCTTGCCAATGCTGCACATATTATACGTATATCAGAAGCAAAGGTTGATGTAGGCTTGACAGCTTCACGTTGGGTTTACAATGATTGTATCATAAATATACTTCTTATTCTCAGTCACTTCTGTAATACCATAGCATATAAAAAAACATTAACTTGTAGCTTAAGCTGATTTTTTTTTTACATCACTTTTGCAGTTGGAGTTTGGAGTATAGATAATAATACTGACAAATATTCGGAATTAATACTTAGGCCTTCTTCACTTCGTTTTATATTCACTAACCTTATTAGAAAAAATGATTGCTTGATTACTTTCGGGTAAAGGAACCACCGGAAAGGAACCGCATTTAATTTTCTTGTTAACGAACCTAAGCTAATAGCGAACCATGTTTCCTTGTGTGATTAACGAACCTTCAGAATAATCCATTGTATTAACCCCCCCCCCCCTCCCCCAAGGATTAAAAAACACACATTTCAATGTCATGCGTTGTCAATAGTGATAAAAGGCCCGTTTTTATTTCGTAGTGTGTCTCAGTACTCCTGTGCTTACTTTTAAGGATGTGCCTCTCTTATATAGTGATTGCGATTGATGTTCAACTATTTCTTTCAGGCTTGAACAGGAAGAAGCTAAAATTCAGGCAAGGAGACGAGTTTTCTTCCATGAGATACAATCATTAAGACATACATCTATTCCCGAAAGTTGTGTGATTGCTTATGTGCTGAAGAATTGTGTCCATTACATGAATCAGGCACTATACAAAACAGTTGAAATCTACTGAAAGTCGAACTTCGTTTTTTTTTTCATTTCCATTTAAAGCGGGGAAAGACTAGAATTTAGTTTGTCTATACTGGCAGGAGACATTACATTTTTCCAGTACATGCTCCGCATTTGAACAGTCGCCATATTTTCGTGGTCAGAATCAGATAATGGACAAATGATATATTATGAAAATGAAAATACAAAACAACGAACACGCCATATGTACAAACATTATGAACTTCAATGAATTAAACTTACTTGTGATATTCTGCATAAAAAACAAGCACGCCGATCAAATAATTCAATAGAATTAATAGAACACACAGCGATGTCATGCATGGCAGATCAAATTAAGTTCAGTTGGTGAGAAGCTAAATGAAGTTAAAAAGTTGACTTCTTTTCGTTTCTCTTTCAATTCATGAAGACAGAATTACATTGTATATCTAATGAAGAGGATTGTCTCTGTTGCGAACGATCGCCATATATAGCACTGTTAGTCTTCTGCGCAAATCCGAATCCCTAAATACTTTAATTTTTGCTTGATAATGTAATAACCCTGCTTATAACTTTATAAAGGACTCGCAAATTCAAAGTTTCAAACGTATACTAAAGCATTATATTGTACACTGTGTATTTTTATTTTAAAAAAAACAAAAACATTTTGAATGCGTTGTGTGTTAGCATGTTAATAGCATCAATCTGCCTTTTATTTTCCGTACGTAAAGCGCACAGAAACGTAACGAAACGTTACCAAATACAGTGAAATGCATTGTACGGCGTGGCACTATCATTAGAAGTAAATCCCATTCCTTTTTATTTTATTTGCTTGAAGCAGTCGTCAAACCATTTTCGCAGCGACATCACTTAGGAATTAGAATGTATGAAGATAATCGTTACTCATTTATTCTGCGCTACTGACATAGCATTTACATTTTCCAACTTTTATTGACATGCAGTATTATGTTACTGTATGGTTACGATTACGAATGTTGGTTATGAATTAAAAAGACTGGTTTATTAATTTAACTATAAAGGTAATAGCTGTTTTGAAAGTAGTTCGATGCAAGTTCAAAACGCAATCGAAGTCATCGTCATAGGGGGAACTGATAGCTCTAGAAAACTTGTTTAGGCTAGTAAAGATTGCCGTACACAATCTTTGTAGAAAGTTTTGACCTAGGCCATCTTTCGAGTATTTTGAGAAATTATATAAAGAATTATTTGTTTTGATTATGTCAAGAATTAGTTTTAACTATGAGAATAAAAATGCACGGTTACCCAAACAATGTCGTGGTTCGATTAGACATGATGGGTAAAGTGAATTCATGACTTGACTAATCCTTACTGAATTGATGATCACTTCTGTAAACCATCAGTTATGTCTTGTAGATGATACCTCTGTAATCGTAGTCAAAATTCTTTTGAGGCGATCACGTTTGATAATCAAAGTAAGAGATTACAATCGGCCGTGCGGATGTATATGATTGCCATATTTACATGTCTGATTTCTGTAAACTATGTTATATTTAAATTTAAGTTCCCTTCCCTCCTTGATAAAAATTGTGTTGGGTTTTCGCTATAGGCATTTATTAGGAAACGCTGTAAAAACGACAACAAATGCCTACTATACGGGTCTAGGAACAGTACCCCCTGAAAAACCACCCTCCGGATAACTACCACCCGGATAATTACCCCCCAGGACAATTACCCCCCTAGGGCAACTACCCCCCGGACAACTACCCTCCAAGGGCAATTACCCTCCAGGGTAATTACCCCCTGGGACAACTACCCCCAGGACAACTACCCTCCTAGGGCAATCACCCCCAGGGCAATTCCCCCTTAGGAAATCTACCCCCTGGATAACTACCCCTCGGATAACTACCCCTGGATAACTACCCCCGCGGATAACTACCCCCTGGATAATTACCCCCCGGAAAACTACCCCCTGGATAGCTACCCCCTGGAAAACTACCCCCTGGGTAACTACCCCCAGGAGAACTACCCCCTGGGTAACTACCCCCAGGATAACTACCCCCGGATAACTACCCCTCGGATAACTACCCCCGGATAATTACCCCCGGATTATTACCCCCCGGATAATTACCCTCCGGATAACTACCCCCCCCCCCGATAATTACCACCAGGATAATTATCCCCAGATTAATTACCCCCTCCTCCGATAACTAGACCCCAGATAACTTCCACCCGATAACTACCCCCTCCGATAACTCCCCATGGATGATTACCCCGGATAAGTAGGCCTACAACTTCCCCTCCCCTATAACTATCAAGAGGAAAATTACCCCCAGGACAGTGCACCACGTCAATTACTCCCTGGGTAACTACCTCCCGGGTCACTGCCCCCACCCCCACCCCGACTCTTACTTTTAATAAAAAGGATATCATTACTACAGAAAACGAAGTTCTTTGTATTATTTGCCAGGAATCACGGAGATGCCATACTGAGACATCATCTTATGAAAACAACATCTTAAGGATTTACGATTTGTATCGTTTGCATTTAGGACGATTTATGTACAAGCTTAATTTCTCCCTCTGTATTCTAGTAGAGCGGTTAAGCCCTCAAAATCACGAGAATTGTGCAAAATTTGACTAAAGTATGAAACTTTCACCAGTGTTAGTACGTACCATAAGATTCATTTTAAGATCGGGAGGTAAGTCTGATTTGACCTCTGATGACCTCCAGCGGTCAATGAACTTTAAATATCAGAATATTGATGTTTGGAGGCATTTGTGAATGACAGGCTTAGATCTTGGTTACGCTGCACTAAATATGCATTTGTACTACAAATCTTCTGATTCCACAGGGCATTGACAGGTTTCTACCTTTGACCTCTGATGACCTTTAGAGGTCAATGACCTTAAAATACCATAATATTGATCTGTGATGTTATTAGTTAATGATAAACATGGTTAAGATGTGCAAAACAAGCATGTCTGTTTTGCAATGAAACTGTCTTCATATTCCAAAGAGCAAAGACAGGTTTCTAACTCTGACCTCTGGTGACCTTTTAGAGGTCAATGACCTCAAAATATCATAATATTGATCTGTAGTGTCATTTGTTAATGATAAACACGGTTAAGATGTACAAAACAAGCATATACCTGTTTTACAAGAAATTGTCTTCATATTCCAAAAAGCACAGATAAGGCTCTTCCTCTGACCTCTGGTGACCTTTAGAGGATGTACAAAACAAACACAATTGTAGCCCAGATGGCTAATAGCACGTGTTTATAATAAAGAATAAAATATAATATAATAGAATAGAATAGGATAGAGAGTAAAGGAAAACAACACTGCAGTCCTTTTCCTAGCCCTTTTTACACTTGTGTTTCTTAACCCGGACTTTCTCTGACCCAGGACTATCGTTAGTCCCGTATCAATTGTTTCAGCTTTTTACACTGGCCAATCAGTCCCGTACTATCTCTTGTCCGGGGCTAAGGAGAAAACTGACCTTTTTACACTCGTATTTCTTAGCCCCGGACTTTCCAAACCACATTAATATTCATGATTACGCTGTGCACTGTACACGTACACGCACGCACCGGCAGCACTTGATTACCTCGTTTCTGATTGGTCAGTGGGGGTCGGACTTCGTCTCCGTTGCTTAGCCCCGGATTATTTTTTCGTTCTGTTTACACTCACTTGCTTGGCACCGCAATTGCGGTGCTAACCCTGCTATTTTGCAGGGCCAGATAGTACGGGATTATCGGTGGGGCTAGCCCACTTTGGCAAAAACGAGTGTAAACAGTGGGCTAAGGATAGTCCCGTACAAGCGGTGGGGCTAAGCCCCCCCCCCCCCCTTAGCCCCACCTTTGGTACGGGACTAAGCAAAAATTTACAAGTGTAAAAAGCCCTTATGAAACCGTTTATGTTCCTTCCAGCTATTTCCTTTCTTTTGTGTGTGTGTGTCAAAACCACCTCTTCCAAGAAAAGTCTATGGTCATAGGAATTTATGAGTTTGATGTTGGCTACTTTCCCCGCTAGTGGTCAGCACTCTCCATCCCCAAAGCCCCGCGCCAAATTACGGGGAATGACGTGATGACTTGTTTTTGCCCTCTGATCCCCAAACATAAATGACCCTCTGAGCTGGAAGGTGGCCCTCCTGCCAGAATATATCCCTCTATTTTAGCATTTATTGTTTAGTGGAGTGGGTCAAACAGGAACTCCAAAGACAAATTCAGGGATAATGACCCAGAACAACGATGACGTTGGTTGCCATAAGGACACTAATATTCATTTGGTTTATCATTTTGATATCCAAGAAACAATAAAGTCTTTACCAGTGGTTACAGAGAACAAGTGAATGAAGAAACTAAAAGACAGTGGGCGAGTTAATCAGAAATTGAGATGAATCATAGAAAACTGAGTTTTCACAGAAACGAATAGGAGGAGCAAATTGAACATTTGACCGGTAAGAAATTAATTTCCAGTGAACGCCACACCCCAATGTAAGATTGAGCCAATGAAATGCTTTAGGGAAAGGAAGTTTGTTAGTAAATTAGTTATAAAAAAAGACATGTCTCAGCCGAGAAATCAGTTAGAGTGGCAAGCACAGTGGGAGCGGCTTCACACTATGTAGTGAAGCAAAGGCTGCAGAGTATTTTGGAATTTTGAGGAACTTTGAGAATAGTTGGAGACCACAGAGATAAAGTCAGGAGTTCCCCTTTCTTGGTACATCATGCCCCCCCCCCCTCCAAGTCAACCAACTAATCTTTATCGACGCCGAATGCACCATCGACCTACGCTGTGAATGTGATGAGGATCTGACTGTCATGACTGAACCGGCGAGCAGCAGGACATTAGGAAAAACTAGGAGTCACGATAGCACAAAACTTTGGTTTACGCCAATTTGGAGTGCAATTACAAACTCCAAATAGTCAACTGGTGTCATCGGAGATGTTGAAGCGCCCTGTCAGACTGATACAAAGTGGAGAGTGATAGTGACGAAGAGAATAGGCCTACTGACAGCGTGACGGCAGACCGCTCAACGGACGGCCCATGCAGTCACACTGACGAGATCGACAATGACATGCAGACGAGGACCTCATTCGTCGACCGAGAGTAATCATTTAAGAGGAATGACTTTAATTTACGTTTGAAGATATTTCAAGAGATGTAGTAGTCTGACATGTTAAGGGGCAAATCATTCTACTCCTTGCAGTCTTGTGAACATCCGCTTGTATATTTAGCAAAAACTGTTCGAGTACGTGGACAGTGATAAGTAGGCCCCTATAAGTCACTCTGTCGAGTAAATTATATATGAACCAAATGGCTTCTTTTGAACATGTATTGTGTTGAAAAGTTCTTGGTAATTCTTTTCCAGGCAAAATGTGTACATGAAAATTCCGATGTTAAAATGCATGTGATGGGAAATGTAAAAAGTATGTGCGAATGCCTCTATTATGTTTCCTGCTATACTTGTTTGTTAGTGGGGAAAAGAAAAGACAAGAGAAGTCTCGCTTCATGAGAGATGTTCAGATCCCGCTCGACACCACAACGTCTACGGATGTCTAGGCTGAAGGTGGGTTTGAATGTTTTATAGGGCCGATAGAGCACTAACAGTAAGTGCAGATTAATTGGCACGCTAAAATGCATGTGATGGGAAATGTAAACAGTATGTGCGAATACCTCTATTATGTTTCTTGCTAAACTTGTTTGTTAGTGGGGAAAAGAAAAGAAAAGAGAAGTCTCGCTCTACCACGACTACATACTACAATGCCTACGGATATCTTTGTTTCACATTGTTAGTGGGGAAAAGAAAAGACAAGAGAAGTCTCGCTTCATGAGAGATGTTCAGATCCCGCTCGACACCACAACGTCTACGGATGTCTAGGCTGAAGGTGGGTTTGAGTGTCTTATAGGGCCGATAGAGCACTAACAGTAAGTGCAGATTAATTGGCACGCTAAAATGCATGTGATGGGAAATGTAAACAGTATGTGCGAATACCTCTATTATGTTTCCTGCTATTGAAAACTTGTTTGTTAGTGGGGAAAAGAAAAGAAAAGAGAAGTCTCGCTCTACCACGACTACATACTACAATGCCTACGGATATCTTTGTTTCACATTGTTAGTGGGGAAAAGAAAAGGAAAGAGAAGTCTCGCTTCATGGGAGATGTTCAGATCCCGCTCGACACCACAACGTCTACGGATGTCTAGGCTGAAGGTGGGTTTGAATGTCTTATAGGGCCGATAGAGCACTAACAGTAAGTGCAGATTAATTGGCACGCTATCTTTTGAAGAGAAACAATACTTTGTTTCACACAAAATGAAAAAGCAGAAAAAACAACTGATAATCATCCGCTCATGTAAAAGCAAGCAGAAGTTTTTCAAAACATTTCAAGAGGCATATTTGTGAGTTACAGTCTGTTAAACATGCCAATATACTCTGAAAAACAAATTGAAGGCCACCTTCAATAGGCCACCTGCAATACAGCCTCGCATTTTCGGAACAGGAACTGATTCCACGTAAAATACATAAACATGTATTTTGATTTTTCCATGCATTTTTCCCATATCATTACACACAATCATTACACACGTATACTTGATATGGTGTTCAGCTCACTGTGTGCAGACTGAGCACGACCTGATAATTCAGAACCTCTGCCTGAGAAAGGAGTGTAGAATATCCCGCGATTCAATAGGATATAGGAATTTATGAGTTTGATGTTGGCTACTTTCCCCGCTAGTGGTCAGCACTCTCCATCCCCAAAGCCCCGCGCCAAATTACGGGGAATGACGTGATGACTTGTTTTTGCCCTCTGATCCCCAAACATAAATGACCCTCTGAGCTGGAAGGTGGCCCTCCTGCCAGAATATATCCCTCTATTTTAGCATTTATTGTTTAGTGGAGTGGGTCAAACAGGAACTCCAAAGACAAATTCAGGGATAATGACCCAGAACAACGATGACGTTGGTTGCCATAAGGACACTAATATTCATTTGGTTTATCATTTTGATATCCAAGAAACAATAAAGTCTTTACCAGTGGTTACAGAGAACAAGTGAATGAAGAAACTAAAAGACAGTGGGCGAGTTAATCAGAAATTGAGATGAATCATAGAAAACTGAGTTTTCACAGAAACGAATAGGAGGAGCAAATTGAACATTTGACCGGTAAGAAATTAATTTCCAGTGAACGCCACACCCCAATGTAAGATTGAGCCAATGAAATGCTTTAGGGAAAGGAAGTTTGTTAGTAAATTAGTTATAAAAAAAGACATGTCTCAGCCGAGAAATCAGTTAGAGTGGCAAGCACAGTGGGAGCGGCTTCACACTATGTAGTGAAGCAAAGGCTGCAGAGTATTTTGGAATTTTGAGGAACTTTGAGAATAGTTGGAGACCACAGAGATAAAGTCAGGAGTTCCCCTTTCTTGGTACATCATGCCCCCCCCCCCTCCAAGTCAACCAACTAATCTTTATCGACGCCGAATGCACCATCGACCTACGCTGTGAATGTGATGAGGATCTGACTGTCATGACTGAACCGGCGAGCAGCAGGACATTAGGAAAAACTAGGAGTCACGATAGCACAAAACTTTGGTTTACGCCAATTTGGAGTGCAATTACAAACTCCAAATAGTCAACTGGTGTCATCGGAGATGTTGAAGCGCCCTGTCAGACTGATACAAAGTGGAGAGTGATAGTGACGAAGAGAATAGGCCTACTGACAGCGTGACGGCAGACCGCTCAACGGACGGCCCATGCAGTCACACTGACGAGATCGACAATGACATGCAGACGAGGACCTCATTCGTCGACCGAGAGTAATCATTTAAGAGGAATGACTTTAATTTACGTTTGAAGATATTTCAAGAGATGTAGTAGTCTGACATGTTAAGGGGCAAATCATTCTACTCCTTGCAGTCTTGTGAACATCCGCTTGTATATTTAGCAAAAACTGTTCGAGTACGTGGACAGTGATAAGTAGGCCCCTATAAGTCACTCTGTCGAGTAAATTATATATGAACCAAATGGCTTCTTTTGAACATGTATTGTGTTGAAAAGTTCTTGGTAATTCTTTTCCAGGCAAAATGTGTACATGAAAATTCCGATGTTAAAATGCATGTGATGGGAAATGTAAAAAGTATGTGCGAATGCCTCTATTATGTTTCCTGCTATACTTGTTTGTTAGTGGGGAAAAGAAAAGACAAGAGAAGTCTCGCTTCATGAGAGATGTTCAGATCCCGCTCGACACCACAACGTCTACGGATGTCTAGGCTGAAGGTGGGTTTGAATGTTTTATAGGGCCGATAGAGCACTAACAGTAAGTGCAGATTAATTGGCACGCTAAAATGCATGTGATGGGAAATGTAAACAGTATGTGCGAATACCTCTATTATGTTTCTTGCTAAACTTGTTTGTTAGTGGGGAAAAGAAAAGAAAAGAGAAGTCTCGCTCTACCACGACTACATACTACAATGCCTACGGATATCTTTGTTTCACATTGTTAGTGGGGAAAAGAAAAGACAAGAGAAGTCTCGCTTCATGAGAGATGTTCAGATCCCGCTCGACACCACAACGTCTACGGATGTCTAGGCTGAAGGTGGGTTTGAGTGTCTTATAGGGCCGATAGAGCACTAACAGTAAGTGCAGATTAATTGGCACGCTAAAATGCATGTGATGGGAAATGTAAACAGTATGTGCGAATACCTCTATTATGTTTCCTGCTATTGAAAACTTGTTTGTTAGTGGGGAAAAGAAAAGAAAAGAGAAGTCTCGCTCTACCACGACTACATACTACAATGCCTACGGATATCTTTGTTTCACATTGTTAGTGGGGAAAAGAAAAGGAAAGAGAAGTCTCGCTTCATGGGAGATGTTCAGATCCCGCTCGACACCACAACGTCTACGGATGTCTAGGCTGAAGGTGGGTTTGAATGTCTTATAGGGCCGATAGAGCACTAACAGTAAGTGCAGATTAATTGGCACGCTATCTTTTGAAGAGAAACAATACTTTGTTTCACACAAAATGAAAAAGCAGAAAAAACAACTGATAATCATCCGCTCATGTAAAAGCAAGCAGAAGTTTTTCAAAACATTTCAAGAGGCATATTTGTGAGTTACAGTCTGTTAAACATGCCAATATACTCTGAAAAACAAATTGAAGGCCACCTTCAATAGGCCACCTGCAATACAGCCTCGCATTTTCGGAACAGGAACTGATTCCACGTAAAATACATAAACATGTATTTTGATTTTTCCATGCATTTTTCCCATATCATTACACACAATCATTACACACGTATACTTGATATGGTGTTCAGCTCACTGTGTGCAGACTGAGCACGACCTGATAATTCAGAACCTCTGCCTGAGAAAGGAGTGTAGAATATCCCGCGATTCAATAGGATATAGGAATTTATGAGTTTGATGTTGGCTACTTTCCCCGCTAGTGGTCAGCACTCTCCATCCCCAAAGCCCCGCGCCAAATTACGGGGAATGACGTGATGACTTGTTTTTGCCCTCTGATCCCCAAACATAAATGACCCTCTGAGCTGGAAGGTGGCCCTCCTGCCAGAATATATCCCTCTATTTTAGCATTTATTGTTTAGTGGAGTGGGTCAAACAGGAACTCCAAAGACAAATTCAGGGATAATGACCCAGAACAACGATGACGTTGGTTGCCATAAGGACACTACTATTCATTTGGTTTATCATTTTGATATCCAAGAAACAATAAAGTCTTTACCAGTGGTTACAGAGAACAAGTGAATGAAGAAACTAAAAGACAGTGGGCGAGTTAATCAGAAATTGAGATGAATCATAGAAAATTGAGTTTTCACAGAAACGAATAGGAGGAGCAAATTGAACATTTGACCGGTAAGAAATTAATTTCCAGTGAACGCCACACCCCAATGTAAGATTGAGCCAATGAAATGCTTTAGGGAAAGGAAGTTTGTTAGTAAATTAGTTATAAAAAAACATGTCTCAGCCGAGAAATCAGTTAGAGTGGCAAGCACAGTGGGAGCGGCTTCACACTATGTAGTGAAGCAAAGGCTGCAGAGTATTTTGGAATTTTGAGGAACTTTGAGAATAGTTGGAGACCACAGAGATAAAGTCAGGAGTTCCCCTTTCTTGGTACATCATGCCCCCCCCCCCCCTCCAAGTCAACCAACTAATCTTTATCGACGCCGAATGCACCATCGACCTACGCTGTGAATGTGATGAGGATCTGACTGTCATGACTGAACCGGCGAGCAGCAGGACATTAGGAAAAACTAGGAGTCACGATAGCACAAAACTTTGGTTTACGCCAATTTGGAGTGCAATTACAAACTCCAAATAGTCAACTGGTGTCATCGGAGATGTTGAAGCGCCCTGTCAGACTGATACAAAGTGGAGAGTGATAGTGACGAAGAGAATAGGCCTACTGACAGCGTGACGGCAGACCGCTCAACGGACGGCCCATGCAGTCACACTGACGAGATCGACAATGACATGCAGACGAGGACCTCATTCGTCGACCGAGAGTAATCATTTAAGAGGAATGACTTTAATTTACGTTTGAAGATATTTCAAGAGATGTAGTAGTCTGACATGTTAAGGGGCAAATCATTCTACTCCTTGCAGTCTTGTGAACATCCGCTTGTTTATTTAGCAAAAACTGTTCGAGTACGTGGACAGTGATAAGTAGGCCCCTATAAGTCACTCTGTCGAGTAAATTATATATGAACCAAATGGCTTCTTTTGAACATGTATTGTGTTGAAAAGTTCTTGGTAATTCTTTTCCAGGCAAAATGTGTACATGAAAATTCCGATGTTAAAATGCATGTGATGGGAAATGTAAACAGTATGTGCGAATGCCTCTATTATGTTTCCTGCTATACTTGTTTGTTAGTGGGGAAAAGAAAAGAAAAGAGAAGTCTCGCTCTACCACGACTACATACTACAATGCCTACGGATATCTTTGTTTCACATTGTTAGTGGGGAAAAGAAAAGAAAAGAGAAGTCTCGCTTCATGAAAGATGTTCAGATCCCGCTCGACACCTCAACGTCTACGGATGTCTAGGCTGAAGGTGGGTTTGAATATCTTATAGGGCCGATAGAGCACTAACAGTAAGTGCAGATTAATTGGCACGCTAAAATGCATGTGATGGGAAATGTAAACAGTATGTGCGAATACCTCTATTATGTTTCCTGCTAAACTTGTTTGTTAGTGGGGAAAAGAAAAGAAAAGAGAAGTCTCGCTCTACCACGACTACATACTACAATGCCTACGGATATCTTTGTTTCACATTGTTAGTGGGGAAAAGAAAAGACAAGAGAAGTCTCGCTTCATGAGAGATGTTCAGATCCCGCTCGACACCACAACGTCTACGGATGTCTAGGCTGAAGGTGGGTTTGAATGTCTTATAGGGCCGATAGAGCACTAACAGTAAGTGCAGATTAATTGGCACGCTAAAATGCATGTGATGGGAAATATAAACAGTATGTGCGAATACCTCTATTATGTTTCTTGCTAAACTTGTTTGTTAGTGGGGAAAAGAAAAGAAAAGAGAAGTCTCGCTCTACCACGACTACATACTACAATGCCTACGGATATCTTTGTTTCACATTGTTAGTGGGGAAAAGAAAAGACAAGAGAAGTCTCGCTTCATGAGAGATGTTCAGATCACGCTCGACACCACAACGTCTACGGATGTCTAGGCTGAAGGTGGGTTTGAGTGTCTTATAGGACCGATAGAGCACTAACAGTAAGTGCAGATTAATTGGCACGCTAAAATGCATGTGATGGGAAATGTAAACAGTATGTGCGAATACCTCTATTATGTTTCCTGCTAAACTTGTTTGTTAGTGGGGAAAAGAAAAGAAAAGAGAAGTCTCGCTCTACCACGACTACATACTACAATGCCTACGGATATCTTTGTTTCACATTGTTAATGGGGAAAAGAAAAGAAAAGAGAAGTCTCGCTTCATGGGAGATGTTCAGATCCCGCTCGACACCACAACGTCTACGGATGTCTAGGCTGAAGGTGGGTTTGAATGTCTTATAGGGCCGATAGAGCACTAACAGTAAGTGCAGATTAATTGGCACGCTATCTTTTGAAGAGAGACAATACTTTGTTTCACACAAAATGAAAAAGCAGAAAAAACAACTGATAATCATCCGCTCATGTAAAAGCAAGCAGAAGTTTTTCAAAACATTTCAAGAGGCATATTTGTGAGTTACAGTCTGTTAAACATGCCAATATACTCTGAAAAACAAATTGAAGGCCACCTTCAATAGGCCACCTGCAATACAGCCTCGCATTTTCGGAACAGGAACTGATTCCACGTAAAATACATAAACATGTATTTTGATTTTTCCATGCATTTTTCCCATATCATTACACACAATCATTACACACGTATACTTGATATGGTGTTCAGCTCACTGTGTGCAGACTGAGCACGACCTGATAATTCAGAACCTCTGCCTGAGAAAGGAGTGTAGAATATCCCGCGATTCAAAAAGAACCTTTCTTATCAGCTCGTGCATCCTGTACTCTATGTGCAATGCACTCATCATAGAGACAAAAGCTTGCCTTCACCCAAACTGTTTAGATATTGCCATTGGAAGACTCTGATGATCGCATACAGTGGCTGTGGACCTATAAGAACGCTGGTCTGACTACAGGATGTCTATCCAGTTTAGTCGTGGAGGAGATCTGTGTGCCGATCGCGTGCTTCACTGAAGACGCAGATGTTGCCCTGTCTTAAAAGAGATCGAGGGTATAGATCTAGACCAATTTCAGCAGGTTACACTGAATCACCACTTGCTGGCAGAGAGTCTTAACCGGATCATGCAGGTGATATTACCCGCTGCCAGCGTACCCTGATTCACACATATGATGCAAACCGGATGGCGGCATATTGGAAACAACCAATATTTGGGCATGGGGGCACAACTCTTGGCCAGGCCCAAGTGTTAAGGAGTATCGAGCATAAAGAAGACAATTAGAGTAAATAGTAGTTCCACTCCTATTTGGAATTGAGGTTCCTAAACAGGTCATTGAAAAAATGCCCAAAATTGCCTGACGTAATGACCCAAACTTAATTGGATGACAATAGCAAGTTGCAAGACACAGGGTTGCTTCATGTGGAATGCATGTTATGCCTCACAGTATGTCGCCTTCCAAATGGTCCATGACGTCACTGTATGCTCCTGGACCATGAGTCATTCACCGGAACCATATAGCCCACGAGCTTCACACTGACCAACACAGGCCCGCCAGCTGGAAACTAGGTAGCATTGCCCATGAGCTTGACACTTAGGCAAACCAGGCCCATACGAATCCGACGGTTCTAGGAACACTACCCCCTGGAAAACCACCCTCCGGATAACTACCACCCGGATAATTACCCCCCAGGACAATTCCCCCCTAGGTCAACTACCCCCCGGACAACTACCCTCCAATGGCAATTACCCTCCAGGGTAATTACCCCCTAGGACAACTACCCCCAGGACAACTACCCTCCTAGGGCAATCACCCCCTAGGGCGATTCCCCCTGAGGAAAACTACCCCCTGGATAACTACCCCTCGGATAACTACCCCTGGATAACTACCCCCTCGGATAACTACCCCCTGGATAACTACCCCCCGGAGAACTACCCCCTGGATAACTACCCCCCGGAGAACTACCCCCTGGGTAACTACCTCCAGGATAACTACCCCCCGGATAACTACCCCCGGATAATTACCCCTCGGATAATTACCCCTCGGATAATTACCCCCCGGATAATTACCCCCCGGATAACTACCCCCCCCCCCAGATAATTACCACCAGGATAATTATCCCCAGGTTAATTACCCCCTCCTCCGAAAACTAGACCCCAGATAACTTCCACCCGATAACTACCCCCTCCGATAACTTTCCATGGATGATTACCCCGGATAAGTAGGCCTACAACTCCCCCCTCCCCTATAACTATCAAGAGGAAAATTACCCCCAGGACAGTGCACCACGCCAATTACCCCCTGGGTAACTACCTCCCGGGTCATTGCCCCCACCCCCCCCCACCCCCCCCCCCCCACCCCCAATCTTACTTTTAATAAAAAGAATATCATTACTACAGGAAACGAAGTTCTTTGTATTATTTGCCAGGAATCACGGAGATGTCACACTGATACATCATCTTATGAAAACAACATCTTAAGGATTTACGATTTGTATCGTTTGCATTTAGGACGATTTGTGTACAAGCTTAATTTCTCCCTCTGTATTTTGACTCTATGTTCATAAAAAAACGAAGCTGTCCCTTCATATCCTACCCGGTAATACAGTAAATGTCAATGCCTTTAACCAAAACTATTTTCGCTAAATCTGTATTTTCTTTTACTGTTCCGAAATCTTGAATTTCTCTTGATAGTGATAGTATAAAAAAGTTTTAAGTTTGAATGCCTTTACCATTGAACTAAAGACATTTTGAAGAAATGTTACACTTCAGAATGAGTTAAACTTTTTGCACTATATTTTTTTTTACCACAATCGTCTATCGTTTACCACAACTCCATGTAACACTTCTTTATTTTGAGGCGCTTATATCTCATGCCTCACGTGCCCTGGTTTTGACCCATCATCTTCCTCTTCCCTCTCGCTTTTCTCTGTCCACCGTGAAGGTAGTCTATTCCTGTCATTCATAACTCACCTTTCCTCTTTCTCTCATTACAAGGGATTTATCTCGTGTGTGTTCATGTGCAGTGCACTCCCGTTAAAACGAAATGCTCAGGACCGGCATTTTTTTTTTCGTTTTAACGAAATTTCGTTATAACCGAACAAATATAATATGCAATGTATAACGAAAAGAAGGAAACCACGCATAAAAAATTATGTTTGTTGAATCCTCATCATATGCTGGAAAGCTATGTGAAATGGGAGATTACCTTTTTAATTTCGTTTAAATATTACATTTTAAAAAGAGCATAAAGTTGTTTGTGTTGTCACACATGTGTAGAAAATGACGGTGTACGATTTGGTTACAGTTCGCTATTCCAAAGGTTCTTTTCTTACAAAAGTACGTTACTCCGAAGGCTCCTTATTCCGAAGTTTCGCCATCCCCGGGATTCCGATGGTTTGTTTATGTGAAGGTTCGCATTTCCGCAGAATCATTATTCCGAGAGTTCATAATTTAGATCAAAATAATATATTTGTTCATTTTCCGAAGGTTCGTTGATCTGAAAATGAAATGAGTTTCGTCATTCTGAAGGTTTATAAATCAAAAAAAGAGAAAGGTTCACTATTCAGAAAGTCCGTTGTTCCGAAGGCTTTTTCATCCGAAAATGAAATAAGGTTCGTTATTCCGAAGAAATTTTGTTGATGAAAAAAAAATGAGAAAGGTTTGTTATTTCGAAGATTTATTTATCTTAAGACGATTATAAGAATTGCAATTCTTAAGCTTTGTTAGTGTACTCTCCTTTTTCCACCATTGATTAACGATACTTTTTGTAATGTTCCGATTAACGAACGTTTTGAATTCCTTTCATTTTCGGACTAACGAACCGTATAAGAATAAGAATAAGGACCATATTTTATTATCGGATTAACGAACCTTTGGAATAACGCCAAAATGTGCTTAATAACAAACCCTCTTTCATTTCCGAACTAACGGACATTTAGTTGTATCAGAATCTGTGTGTTTTGTATGAAAGGACTTCGGAACAATAAAACAAACCTTATCTGAATTCAGATTATTGGATTACAATAACGCAAGTTCCCCTCGGAAACTGTGCGTGATACACGGGAGTGAACTTTCAATGATGCGTTCGCTCATGCAGAGACGCTTTAAAAATGTTTGTTCCGCTATGCATTTTCGAATGCGATCCGCATTTCGTTATAACGGAGCACATTTCTTTTGTTTTTCTTTGTCAGTGGCGCTCAGAAAAGACTTCGTGATAACGAAAATTTTGTTATAACCGTCTCCGTTATAAGCGAATTTTGTACCATAGACTTTAATGGCGATGATTTTGGGACCAGAAGTTTTGCTTCGTTATAACGAAATTTCGTTATAACCGTGTTCGTTGTAACGGGAGTGCACTGTATCTTTATTTGTGTATTTCGTCTCTGTCTTAATGTGCTTTCTTTGTATTGTTTCATCAATTTTGTAACTATTTTACTGTTATACCGTTAACGCTCATTTCAGAATTGCCCTACTGCATTATTGGGCATCAACAACTAGTATATCAAGGATGTGGGAAGAGATTGTCACCTCCTTGGTATGATCACCGCAGAGCATTACCTCCCTTGACAATTACTCCTTATTAAAATTTGGCTCCAAACAATCACCCCTCTTACAATAACTCTCCCCCAGAAAAGTACGTCTCTCATTGTTATTTTCGAACAACGTTTGCTATTTGAATTGAAAAAAAAAATCATATCGTCTGGTTTTGGTCGAGACCTAACTTCAGGTTTTAAACATCTTTTGGGTGAGATAATTAGAAACCCCTTACGAAATATTAAGGAGCATGTTATTCCAAGAAGGATTCAAGTTTTTGTGACAAAAGACTTCGTTAACAACCAGGGGTGTTTTATGAAAAAAAAAGAAATACCGTTAAACTCGTAATATTTTACTCTTTCTAATGACACTAACTTATATTTGAACTGGATTTCCTCTTAAAGTGTCGAGAACATTTAATTTGAAAACTAGCACAATTCTACTTGTATGTAAAACAAGCTGTAATTTTACTCTTATGACAGATTAGGGCACCGTTTGATAAAAGTTGCCAGTTATGACATCTTGTTAGTCTCTAACAATTTCAATAAAACCATGGGTTCTGCTTGATTGATAAGCTCGAGTCACTGACTTGTTACCATGGACCTGCTTTGATCGACCTACAACGATTGGTAATTGTGTGGAACTGACAGCTTGTCAGGACTGACTTCATAAAACCGTGCCCGGATCCTATCAGAAAGTATGGCTTTATATCGAAGGATCCCTCGCTAATGTTAAGGAAATATGAATTGCAGTGAAATCAACTCTCCTTTTCTTATGTTTATCTTCTAATGTGTTATAACGGTAGAAATGACTAGCCAAAAGAGTAAATGATGACAGTGTAAGAGAAAGGTGCATCTTCTGATATGGTGTTATGAACTTATAGAAAAATTACAACGGGTGGTAACTTTCGGGGGGCGGGGAGGGAGGGTTGTCCAGTAGGTACGTATCAGGAGGGGGCGGGGGGGGGGGTTTGGGGTATGGTTAGGGGGGGGGGTAGTTATCCGGGTGGTAGTTATCCTGGGGGTAGTTATCCGGGGAGTAATTATCCGGGTGGTAGTTATCCTGGGGGTAGTTATCCGGGGGTAGTTATCCGGGGGGTAGTTATCCGAGGGGGTAGTTACCCAGGGGGTAGTTCTCCGGGGGTAGTTATCCGGGGGGTAGTTATCCAGAGGGTAGTTATCCGGGTGGTAGTTATCTGGGGGGTAGTTATCCGGGGGTAGTCATCCAGGGGGTAGTTACCCAGGGGGTAGATATCCAGGGGGTAGATGTCCTAGGGGTAATTGCCCTTGGGGGTAGTTGCCCTAGGAGGGTAGATGACCGGGTGGTAGTTGTCCTAGGGGGTTCTGGCCCTGGAGGGTGATTACCCTAGGAGGGTAATTGTCCGGGGGGTAGTTGCCCTAAGGGGGAATAGACCTGGGGGGTAATTATCCGGGTGGTAGTTATCTGGAGGGTAGTTGCCCAGGGGGTAAGTGCCCGGATACGGAATCCGACACATGGAGGGGGGGGGGAGGGGGAGGTCCACAAGACCTACACTGAATAGATTAAGCTTTCTGATGTAATACATATATTAATCTCGTGGGCTTTGTTTTCCTCGAGTGTCGAGCTCGCGGACCGCACAGCTTGTGGGCCTATTATATTTGATGCCGAGCTCATTGACCTTGTTTATCTAGTGTTTAGGTCACGGGATGTATGACTCGTGGGCTGCGTAACTCATGGGCTGTACGAGTCGGGTTGTTTGACTCGTGACGTACATCGCTGATGAGGTGGGCCTGTTGTTTTCTGGTTAGCATCTGTCACCCTTTCATCCAGTTCAAGGGACTTTGCCATATGCCTGTTCACAAACTATTAAGCATCAACCCAAAATATGGTACTCCTCTCCCCACCTTCCATGTTTAAGCGTACAAATTTTGTCCAGTGCAAATTGGATAATGTTGCATATAATTTCATGCAAGCTATAGTCTGCATAACTTACCCAAACAAATATTATATTTGAGGTCACTGCCATCACTGAAGACACGTAAGCTTCATTTCTGAAATAATTGACCGCTCACATTCCTCAGACCTGTTACTATGAACCAATGCTTTAAAGTGGAATGTGCATACATACTTTGATTATAACGTCAAGGCGTGATTTGTACATGATTAAACATTTAGGATTAAACCAATGAAGCCAAACATCAATATTTGCAATCCTACACAAATTTTTAGTGATATTCTAAAAGTCTGACCTCACATTGTCCTTAGAGGTCAAAGTTGGATATACTCAGGGTAATGACCAATGTTCTGTGGAATGAGAAGACACTTCTTATACAATGGAGTATATGCTAATAGCATAATGCATGATTGCACACCAGGCAAACAGTTAACCATTGAATATACATCAAATATCAATATTTTGATATTTTGAGGTCATTGACCTGTCACAGTCCTCAGAAAGGCAGAGACGCGTAAATAATTTCCCTTGATCTGAGGAATAGGAAAAAGATTCAGTTGTAACACAAATTAATTTTTAGGACAGCGTTATGTTTATCATCAACCAATTGCACCAAATATCAACATTCTGATAATTTGAGGTCAATAATTGACCTCTGGAGGTCATTAGAGGTCAAAGGTAGAAACCTGTCAAGGATCTATGGAACATGAAGACAATTCCAATGTAACAAAAATGAGTTTTTAGTACATCATTACCATATTCAACATTAATCAATGACGCAAAATGTCATTTTCTATCAAATTTTGAGGTCATTGACCTCTGGAGGTCATCAGAGGTCAAAGGTAGAAACCTGTCAGGGTTCTATGGAACATGAAGACAATTTCACTGTAACGAAAATGAGTTTTAGTACATCATTACCATATTTAACATTAATCAATGACGCAAAATATCAATTTTTATCAAATTTTGAGGTCATTGACCTTTGGAGGTCATCAGAGGTCAATTCAGACTTACCTCCCGATCTTAAAATGAATCTCGTAACATGTACTAACACTGGTGAAAGTTTCATGCTTTAGTCAAATTTTGCACAATTTTTCGGCTTATCTGCTCTACTATTCTGACTCTATGTTCATAAAACACGAAGCTGTCCCTTCATATCCTACCCGGTAATCCAGTAAATGTCAATGCCTTTCACCAAAACTATTTTCGCTAAATCTGTATTTTCTTTTACTGTTCCGAAATTTCGGATTTCTCTTGATAGTATAGTATAAAAGAAGTTTTAAAGGGTATGTACAGTTCTGGTCGAGGTGAGAATTTTGCTTTTAACGTTTTGCGAGATATTCAGAAAGCACTCTATGAGATGTCAAATATCATGCAATTCTAAGGGGTATCAAAAGTTTATTTGATGAAAATCGGTTTTGAAATGGCTGAGATATCCAAAAACAAGGTGAAACAAAGAGATCCTAATAAAGGTGGGGCATGTCGCCTTTTATTATTATCACTTTTTTTTTGGATATCAGCCATTTGAACACCAATTTTCATCAAATAAACGTTGAATCCTTTTAAAAATTACATGCTCTTTCATATTTCATGAGATGTTTCTCACTATCTCACCGAAGAATGTTCAAAACATGAATCCCACCTCAACCAGTACTGTACAGTCCCTTTAAGTTTGAATGCCTTTACCATTGAATTAAAGACATTTTGAAGAAATGTTACACTTCAGAATGAGTTATACTTTTTGCAATATTTTTTTAGCCACAATGGTTTACAACAACTCCATGTAACACTTCTTTATTTTGAGGAGCTTATATCTCATGCCTCACGTGCCCTGGTTTTGACCCATCATCTTCCTCTTCCCTCTCGCTTTTCTCTGTCCACCGTGAAGGTAGTCTATTCCTGTCATTCATTACTCACCTTTCCTCTTTCTCTCATTACAAGGGATTTATCTCGTGTGTGTTCATGTGCAATGCACTCCCGTTAAAACGAAATGCTCAGGACCGGCAGTTTTTTGTTTGTTTGTTTTTTTTTTTCGTTTTAACGAAATTTCATTATAACCGAACAAATATAATATGCAATGTATAAGGAAAAGAAGGAAACCACGCATAAAAAATTTTGTTTGTTGAATCCTCATACGCTGGAAAGCTATGTGAGATGGGAGAATACCTTTTTAATTTCGTTTAAATATTACATTTTAAAAAGAGCATAAAGTTGTTTGTGTTGTCACACATGTGGAGAAAATGACGGTGTAGGATTTGGTTACAGTTCGCTATTCCAAAAGTTCTTTTCTTACTATAAAAGTATGTTACTCCGAAGGCTCCTTATTCCGAAGTTTTGCCATTCCCTGGATTCCGATGGTTTGTTTATCTGAAGGTTCGCATTTCTGAAGAATCATTATTCCGAAAGTTCATGATTTAGATCAAAATAATATATTGTTCATTTTCCGAAGGTTCGTTGATCTGAAAATGAAATGAGGTTCGTCATTTTGAAGGTTTATAAATCAAAAAGTGAGAAAGGTTCACTATTCAGAAAGTCCTTTGTTCCGAAGGCTTTTTCATCCGAAAATGAAATAAGGTTCGTTATTCCGAAGAAATTTTGTTAATGAAAAAAAAAATGAGAAAGGTTAGTTATTTCGAAGATTTATTTATCTTAAGACGATTATAAGGATTGCAGTTCTTAAGTTTTGTTAGTGTACTCTCCTTTTTTCACCATGCATTAACGATATTTTTGTAATGTTCCGATTAACGAACGTTTTGAATTCCTATCATGTTCGGACTAACGAACCGTATAAGAATGAGAATAACGACCACATTTTATTATCGGATTAACGAACCTTTGTTATGGAATAACGCCAAAATGTGCTTAATATTTCATTTCCGAACTATTACGGACATTTAGTTGTATAAGAATCTGTGTTTTGTATTAAAGGACTTCGGAACAATGAAACTAACCTTATCTGAATTCAGATTATTGTATTACAATAATGCAAGTTCCCCTCGGAAACTGTGCGTGATACACGGAGTGAACATTCAATGATGCGTTCGCTCATGCAGAGACGCTTTAAAAATGCTTGTTCCGCTACGCATTTTCGAATGCGATCCGCATTTCGTTAAAACGGAGCACATTTCCTTTATTTTTCTTTGTCAGTGGTGCTCAGAAAATACTTCGTGATAACGAAAATTTTGTTATAACCGTCTTCGTTATAAGCGAATTGTGTACCATAGACTTTAATGGCGATAATTTGGGGACCAGAAGTTTTGCTTCGTTATAACGAAATTTCGTTATAACCGTGTTCGTTGTAACGGGAGTGCACTGTATCTTTATTTGTGTTCTTCGTCTCTGTCTTAATTTTCTCTCTTTGCATTGTTTCATCAATTTTGTAACTATTTTACTGTTATACCGTTAACGCTCATTTCAGAATTGCCCTACTGCATCATTGGGCATTAACAACTAGTATATCAAGAATGTGGGAAGAGATTGTCACCTCCTTGGTATGATCACCGCAGAGCATTACCTCCCTTGACAATTACTCCTTATTAAAATTAGGCTCCAAACAGTCACCCCTCTTACAATAACTCTCCCCCAGAAAATTACGTTTCTTATTGTTATTTTCGAACAACGTTTGCTATTTGAATTGAAAAAAAAACAACATTTTTTCACTACATATCGTCTGGTTTTGGTCGAGACCTAACTTCAGGTTTTAAATATCTTTTGGGTGAGAAAATTAGAAATCCCTTACGAAATATTAAAGAGCATGTTATTCCAAGAAGGATTCAAGTTTTTGTGAAAAAAGGAATACTCTTGAAATGGCCGGGATAAAACAGAGCAGCCATATAATGTAAAAAGGATTCTGTCAACTACAACTCTCTATAGATCTATTAAAAAAGAGGGTGCAGGACAAAAGACTTCGTTAACAACTAGGGGTGTTTTGTAAAAAAAAAAAGAAATACCGTTAAACTCGTAATATTTTACTCTTTCTAATCAGACTAACTTATATATGAACTGGATTTCCCCTTAAAGTGTCGAGAACATTTAACTTGAAAACTAGCACAATTCTACTTGTATGTAAAACAAGCTGTAATCTTACTCTTATGACAGATTAGGGCACCGTTTGATAAAAGTTGCCAGTTATGACATCTTGTTAGTCTCTAATAATTTCAATAAAACCATGGGTTCTGCTTGATTGATAAGCTCGAGTCACCGACTTGTTACCATGGACCTGCTTTGATCGACCTACAACGATTGGTAATTGTGTGGAACTGACAGCTTGTCAGGACTGACTTCATAAAACCGTGCCCGGATCCTATCAGAAATTATGGCTTTATGTCGAAGGGTCCCTCGCTAATGTTAAGGAAATATGAATTGCAGTGAAATCAACTCTCCTTTTCTTATGTTTATCTTCTAATGTGTTATAACGGTAGAAAATGACAAGCCAAAAGAGTAAATGATGACAGTGTAAGAGAAAGGTGCATCTTCTGATATGGTGTTATGAACTTATGGAAAAATTACAAAGGGTGGTACTTCTTTCGGGGGGCGGGGAGGGAGGGTTGTCCAGTAGGTATCAGGAGAGGGCGGGGGTGGGGGTCGGGGTATGGTTATGGGGGGGGTAGTAATCCGGGTGGTAGTTCTCCGGGGGGTAGTTCTCCGGGGGGTAGTTATCCGGGTGGTAGTTATCCGAGGGGGTAGTTATCCGGGGGGTAGTTATCCAGGGGGTAGTTCTCCGGGGGTAGTTATCCAGGGGGTAGTTATCCGGGTGGTAGTTATCTGGGGGGTAGCTATCCGGGGGGTAGTCATCCAGGGGGTAGTTACCCAGGGGGTAGTTATCCGGGGGGTAGATGACCTAAGGGTAATTGCCCTTGGGGGTAGTTGCCCTAGGAGGGTAGATGACCGGGTGGTAGTTGTCCTAGGGGGTAATGGCCCTGGAGGGTGATTGCCCTAGGAGGGTAGTTGTCCGGGGGTTGTTGCCCTAAGGGGGAATAGACCTGGGGGTAATTATCCGGGTGGTAATTATCAGGAGGGTAGTTGCCCAGGGGGTAAGTGCCCGGATACGCTACTATACATCAAGAGATGATACATACATGAAACACAAAAATTTGTATACGTTCTGATATAATGCAACTGCTGGTTTGTTAGTTAGTTAGTTTGTTTGTTTGTCTGTTTTGAATTACCATGGTCTTTGTTGGGGGAAAGATGAAGAAAAGTAGTAGACGGTGTATCACTCTCAAATCCGGATGATTGCGATAAGTGTGCATCCCTGCCCTTTCTATACAGGTAAACGATTTAAGCTTGGTATGCTATTATAAAAGCCTGCATGTGTCACGCAGAAGAACTGATTCCGCGATCACTTTTAACCTTTCATAAAATTCACGTTTTAAGATAGTAACGACAGCTTGTAGGAGATAGAGTAAGTTAGCGTCCCTGACTGTGGTTCTGAAGACAAAAGGGGACTGAAAAATTCTTTTGCAAATTAGCAGACATAATGCCGATCCTCCAACACTGTTACTCCATTCCGTCACTGATTCTGCTATCAATGGCGACGAAAGAATACTGGTTGCGTGATTATCCACCCCTTGATAGCAGGAAGTTTACCTTTCATTGTTTAAGGCTTCGTTGATGCGGGGTTTATTCGGATACAAGGCGTGAACAGTGTCGTCCGAGTTCTTTCATTCGAAATTCCTCAGAATACGCAATTCAATGGGCAATTAGCGCTGCTACTTCGCAAAGCTGTTAGCCAAATTCTTTGCAGACGTGACCTCTCACATGTCAGCTACACGCAATACACGACAAACAGCTATCATTACACACATTCTGATCAAAAAACAAAACAAAATGAAAAAACACACTTTTGAGTAGCGACACAGCTTTCTGTCCCTTTCTCAATTAGGTCCTACTTCTAAAAAATACACAGATGACAAGAGTCAGAATATCCTCAAAAGGGAACACGACCTATTTGGGCATTAATAATGTTTGTCTTCCGATTTCTCTCCATGCCGTCACGGCCCAAACCATCATAAGAAATAGGGCAATAAGTTTTATTAACCAGGGAAATAATAGTACGCATTACATACATTTGGCGAATTATCACACGAATTGTCGACTTTATAAAAACGATAATACATTTAATTGACAACTTAGGCCCTACTATATCTCCAGAGATGAACTTTAAACAGCAAGTCACATACCAGGGAAAGAAAGTTATGATTATTTGAATGAATTCATTAATGAGGCCAATTAAAAACCGTTGTAAAAGTACACACTCGCATAAAGAGGTTTCAAGTTCGATATATGATCATTGTATTGGCTCATAGATAAAGTATCATAAATTTTGCGTGATCGTTCGATGGAATTATTTTATTCAGCGCGATTTGTGCGTCACATCAATCACCACTTCATGAAATGGAGGGCATGTATAAAACGAAACTCGCTGGTCATGCAATCGATAGCCTTGGTCAGCTCACTATTATTGCGTAATATTCTAAAGCCCTCGCCGCTTGGCCGCCGACGCCGCCGCGCGCATCATGCTTTGTTTTGTCTTCAATGGGGTCAAGAGCAATGCCTCATTAGCATACACCCTAGCAACGGAGGCGGAGTCTCGATCGGGCAAGAACAATAGATGCGAAACGCAACGCAAAGGCGAGCGTTCGAAAAAAAATGTAACCGAAAAAAATTGTCTCAGAAAAACTGTGATTTGGGACACTTGTACTCATTCTTACACGCTGAAATTTTCTGTACAAACAGATAAAACATCAAGGAATCAAAATCCGTAATAAAAAAATTCGACCAGAGCAGTGCTTCCCCTTCATTTTCGGCTCATTACGGGAAAACTCCCCGTGCGACTTATGACTCATTTCGTCGGAGCGCCACACAAATAGGCTTCAGACACCACGTACTGTAACTAAGTGCACTTTTAGTCTAACATGTCTTGCAGTATTGAATTGAGCCAAAAACGTGATATTTTCATGACTCCATATATTTATGAAATTGTTATATTTAGCAAATGGGTACACCTGCCTCTTTTTTATAGATAAATAAAATTTGACCCTGAATAGACTTCAGATTGGCCGTGAAGATGAGTGGCGATCCAGCAATCTTTGTTGCTTCAAGAACACTGAGCCTCGAGTTATTCTCAAATTCGAATTACTTTTTTTTTCATAATGCAAAGTAATATACATAGCGCTTACTACATGAGTACATGATATTCCAAGGAATTTTGAATCACATATAAGCTTCAAAAAAGCATGGATACAATTTTAGTAATATCAACTTTGTATTTCGATAAATAAGAATGTTAGCAAATTTCATGTTTAACTCTATATGGCAAAGATAAATGCACAAGAGAAGTATAGCTCGTAAATGTTGTCAAGTACTCTCGGAGATTTGGGCATCTCAAGGTCCGCCAAGGACTCCATTGTATGAAAATTTTGATATCATGACGTCAGGCGAAACAGACAGAAAGAAAGGACCATGACAAGAACGAAACAAGGACGAAACAAGCAGGAGAATAAACTAAAGAGTTGCATAACAAAGATTTCTTGACGAGAAAACCGTATTAAAAAAAAAAGATGTAGGACTACACACAATTGTTAGGTGGCTTTATAGGGCTAAAAAAAAAAAAGTATATATGCAGTGTAGTTCCTTGAACAATAATGCCCAACATCTGTTTTGGGTTGCCCCGGGCCACCAACACTGTCATATATGAATGTATAATAGTAAGATAATGATTATAAGGAAAAGCAAAATTGACTAACATATATGACGCATGATATTAATCAAGTATCATAAAACTACTGATTTTTTTTTTCAATATAAGGGGATAGGTTTAACAAAAAAAAAACATGAAACGTCAAGTAATGAAATAAAATACCGTGTGGAGCAGGTTTTGAAATTAAAAAAAAGTAAATATACTGAACTTTTACTCAAATTTACACGTTTTGTCATATGTTCAGACTTATTTCTATAAAGTCTTTTAAAATAGTCCAGTTCGGTTTCACTTCATTTCATACTTGTCATATCAGGTACACTGAAAGTAAGCACAAATTCTTGTACTTTGTCAATAAAAGATACCAAAGAACATACATACACGTGTATAACGGGTGGAAATCGAATTAAGTTTTACAGTAGTACAAAGAGGTATAAGACCGGACCTACATAAAACCTCATTTGGCTGTAAGCCCCGAGCAATCAGTATCTGTGAATAAGAATTGGAGAGGGAACAAATATATTAGTTCGAACGGGATGAAATACAAATACAAATAGGATTTACGTACATAACTAATTTAAATGCGAACCATATTCAGAATAAAACGTTGTTTCTGTTTATCATGTACTTCGGCATGTACGAGAGTGTTATTGCATTGATTGGAACTGCTATACTAGTACATTGTACTGTATGATTAAGCATAAATACAACAAAAAAGTGGAATGTACAATCATTGAGCTATCAGACGGCCGAGGGCGAGATCTCAGTAAAGGAATAAAAGAAATACCTGCGGAATCCAAATTGCACATGATGAATTCTCCGAGAGCGTGACGACAAGGACCATATTGCGCTGATCAGCCTGTTGACAATTCCGTGAAATCATGAGTAGGAAAATGATATACGACAATATATCATTACATGAGACGTTGCAAATCTATTCAGTTGTTAGGTTCACACGCTGTTCCTATAAACTGTAAGTACAGGTCGAAAACTTAACTCTCGATGAAAGGCTTGTAGTTTAGTGCTGTGTACACGCACTATTATAGCAACTTATAGTTTTAAAAAGGGTAGTATAGCCAGATATATAGCATTGGTGGGGATAAGGATTGAGCTTTCAACTTTTTGCAAGATACTGAGATCCTACACCACCTATATGGAATGATACAGGGCATACCATTGTAAGAGGAATTCAAAGTTTATTTGCAGAAAATCGGTTTTGAAATGGCTGAGATGTCCAAAAACAAAGTAAAACATAGACATCCTAATAAAAGTTGGGTCCCACCTTTTATTGGTTTCACTTGTTTTGGATATCTCATCAATTTAAAAACAAATTTTCATCAAATAAACGTCGAATTTCTCTCGGAATTTTATTTCATATTTCATTAGAGGTTTCTCGTTATCTCACACACACAAAAAAAAATAGAAACCTGAAGCCAGGTCTCAACCAGAGAATATACCATCCCTTTAAAGAACGGAACTGGTTTTCGACCTAAACTTCAAGTTTGGCAATTACTGTGTGTAATGTCTATTATACAGGGTGGCCCAAAAAGAACGGAACGCCCTTTTGTGTTTTCTTTTTTTTTGTAATACTGTATATGGTCGGACCCCTGTGAAAAACAGCTCTTAGCTGACCAGGGCTATCCGTCCCATAAATGGAGAATAAATGAATGAATGAATGAATCTTTAATTTCAGCAATATCGTTACAAATATGTCATCATGTTGCATACTATTAGAAAGGCAATTCTTTTTCCAATGGAATGACACCAAGCTCTTTAATTTCAGTTAATGCGTTACGATTTTAGGCCCATTTT
The DNA here is from genome assembly GCF_040938485.1 of Diadema antillarum. Taxonomy (NCBI): domain Eukaryota; kingdom Metazoa; phylum Echinodermata; class Echinoidea; order Diadematoida; family Diadematidae; genus Diadema; species Diadema antillarum. The sequence continues at coordinate 3,060,422 of NW_027270919.1, read as the reverse complement.
TGTCAACTCTTGCAATTTTCAAAATGTGATCATTTTGCACTTTCAGAGATACAGAAACCAGTGAGAATTCGGCTTACCGTAGAGCCAGTAGCGTTCGCAATGTGCGGAATGTGGAGCGGACAGTGTTATTGTCGTCAGGTCGCCTCATTCACAATGGTAACGGACAATGACAGCCACATTCCACACATTGTGAACGTTACTGCTTCTACGGCAAGCCGAATTCTCGCTGATTTCGGTGTCTCTGAGAGTGCAAAATGATCACATTTTGAAAATTGCAAGGGTTAACAAAAGTGGTCCTAAAACCATATGCATTAACCAAAATTAAAGAACTTGGTGTCATTCTTTTGGAAAAAGAATGGCCTTTCAAATAGTATACAAAATAATGACATATTAGGAACAATATTGCTGGAATTAAAAATCTTAGGTGTTCCGTTCTTTTTGGGCCACCCTGTATACAAGCTATACATTTAGTAAAAACTCTTTAATTTGCATTTAAAGGAATGTAAGGACGAACAGCTTGTTATTTTAGGGGAGAGATCATTACAGTATTATCTAGGCCCCATTCATAAAAAGTTGATGTCATGGCAACTATTGCTGGAATGGCAATTGTCGTGGTAACGACAAGAATCCAGCTTCCTGATTGGCTGTTGCTTAGGGAAGTTGCCATTTTAGCAAGATTGCTGTCATACCACCTTTTATAAGATGGGGCCCTAATAGCTATATGTATTATTGATTGTTGTTGCTTTTCGCGAAATATTGTACGTTTACGGTGAAATGCGTCACTTTGGCGCGTAGGAGTGAATTAAACTATTTTTGTCTGAACTTAAACTCCCAAAAACTGGAACACAATTTTGCCGACACTATATAGCTAAACATTTTTTTATTTATTTTTTTTTTTTTGGGGGGGGGTGTCTTGTTTTGAAGAATCTATGTTACTAGTATGAGTCACTATTATCTGGCATGGTTGATATTTTCATGGCACGTTGTTTTGTGGTTGTTGTTGTTTTTTAGATCGTTGATATACAAAATACACAACATATAGGGCTTAACAAGGACCGTGTGGGACGCCACGGGATTGGAGTAGGAGTGTAGTATGAAATATGAATCTAAAACCAATCTGTTTTCTGGCATTTTTAAAGAAATAATTGACGTGAAAAAAGGGTGGAAAGTACATTCTAAATCTAGGAATAGAGCTCGCGATAATTAGCTGTCGTCGATATTTTTTACAATCGATATTTGGTATCAAACAACCATGTACATCCAATAGTCACTGTAGTTTGGCAAGGTAGAAAACAAGATTGTGTGTCATTGTATTGGCTTTGCTCTAAGAATGCACGCATCTGCTTGTGGACCACTCTTTTAAGGAACTTCTTTCGTAATGAGCTGTCCACTGGTCAGGCCTGTTCATTCCTAGAGCAATTCAATTATACTGAGTGATATACAATCTGTTTTTTGACCAGTTGACCTCACCAATCACCAGATATACTAACAGTAGCCCCGCTATTTGTAGTGATACAGCTGATGTACTAGACATTCATTTTATTGAAATATTTTTCGACGAATGCATTTTTCTCATTAAAATTCATAATGTTGTTATTCTATGCAACTGCATAAACACTTGTCTTCATTCTTTTTTTTTCATTCAGCAGAAAAAAAGAAGTCCAGTTTTCAATCTCTTCTTTCTTTTGAAGTGAACTTCTTGCTGCTACGCACGATAACACTATGCAATTTTGAAATGACAATGTTTTTTTGAACAGACAATGCATCCAATGTATATTCGATACTTTCTCGATAGATTCCTTTCGGCAGTATATTTTAGATGGAATGTCATTTTGACACCATTTCTATGCCTGATTGGTAATCATGTTTTGGTCAAAGCAAGATTTATTTCCGTTGATTGATGATGCGTAAACCGGTGAACAATGATTGTAATGACACTGTGATTATTTTCAATAATTTCATGGAATTTCACCTTGTAGATAGCATTTCAGGCGTGCAAAGATATAGGCATGCTTGCACATCCAAATTGAAAGAAAGACGAAAAGAAAAGGAGAAACAGAGAAAAAAGAACTTGTAGGGCGAGGAAATCACTAACGAACAGTAAAGACCACCCCTCCCCGTGTTGATGACGAGGTGAACCAAGAATTGTAACTCTGTTCATAAAAAGGGTTAATCACTGGTATTGAAATAGGTTAATAGAGCCTGATAATGCACATTGTTATTAATGACTCAATATTTTTGAAGTGTCAATCACAACCTCCATGATAGCATTAAGTAGATGTCGAATTCAGTTAACACACTAACCCACAAAAACCGCTTTAGATTGATTTTGTTTTTGTGCCCACATAACATCGATACAGCAGGGCGGATCCATGGAATTCCGTGAAAGGGAGGCGCCTTTTAAAAAAAATTAAAGAGGGATGCAAAAAGTGTTCGCCCTTTTTTTCTTTTGTTTTAATAGAATAAAAAGGGGCGCGCGCCAGGTGCGCCCCCTCCCCCCCCCCCCCCCCCACCACCCCCTTCACCCTGATTCGCCACTGTACGGAGACATCTTTAACTGACGCACTCCGGTTCACATTTACCGAATGGTAAAGATAATAGGATCACGGAATAACAATATATACAATTGTATCTTTACTTAATCATATCTTTCAGGTATCTACCATTGACAGCTTAGACATGGCTACCACTGAAAATGTGATAACGAAAGCTGAAGCTTTCTCCTTCCTTCGTAACGTCCTGGATATTGCTTACCCCGAGAGCAAAATGGCAACTGATTCGACAGCTCTTCTCAGTGACATAGTGTCATCTTGGCAGAGCTACATCCCATTCCAGAACCTTGGGATGATAGCTTGTCCTCAGGAAGAACGCCATCTCCCTACCCTTCATGAGATCAAGAAGAATGTATTCACCAAAATGGGGGGATGTTGTTACCATAACAACATCGGTTGCTACCTGATTCTTTGTGCTGTCGGCTTTGATGTATTCTTGGTTGCCAGTGATGTCGGAATGAGAAATAATCACCCTATTTCTATTGTCTATAATCTCTCGTATTCTGGAAGCCGCCACGTTGTAGATGTGGGAACCGGCGGATATCCAACTTTCCTTCCAATCCCTCTAGATTTCAAGAAGGAGTCATCCGAGTACCACCAGTCCTATCTGAGATACAAATTTATCCTGGAAGGGGACACCATCACTCGCATGCACAATGCCGACTCCAACCCGTCAGCTGGGGCGTGGTTTGAGGACACGACAGTAGATAGCTGGTATCCATACACCATCATTCACCATGATACACCAGTTGAAATATCTCACTTCGACGAAACGATGAAGAAACTCTTCACGCATGTTTTGCCGTCGGTACCACTCCTGTCCAGTCCTATGGCCACATATTTTCCGAATGGCCGCTTTGTTTCTATAAAGAACACCACTCTCCTGGTCGAGAATGATCAAGGAAAGGTGGAAAAGCTCTACCTGAAATCACGTGCCGACATTCTTGCAGCATATGCACGTTTCTTCCCACAGTTGCCTCCAGAGTTGATTCTAACAGCCCTGGCAGATGGTAATGTGAAGTTGAATTTTGATAAGTAGGAGTATTCACGAATTCCAAGAGGAGGGAGTTGATAATTTCTTTTTATTTTTTATTTTTTAAAGATGGGATTTTATTGATTTTCAGTGTTACTCAGAACAACGGGCGAGCCATGAGGCGAATTCTTTCTTTGCGGGTTTATATCATGTTCGATAAACCCGATATCCCTTTCTCTCGTAAGATAGTGTACTTTGGGGAAAAAGTTTACTGTCTTGGTTACTAATAAACCTCTGGGATTTCACCCTGTTAGAATCAAGTCGTCTATACAGTAGGCCTACATCTTTGCAGGCACAAACATTATGAGGTTTCCTTTTAAATTATACAGTGTCAAGTCATTGTCATGTGGATATTTATTATTTAAATCCCTCACGCCAATAGATATATATCTTGGGGGATTCTATTGTTTCCATCAATGATTAATTTTGTGATAGTCTCACTTTTTGCACTGAACAATAATTTTGAATGTTTTATCGCAAAGGTTTTATCTATGTTGACTGTAGGTCTTATAATTTGTTTGTTGATAATGAATAATCACTTGATTATATGATCTTTTAGTCATCACATTATCATTGTTAACACTTCTTCTGAAATGATTGCAGAAATGTATTTGCAAATAAACAAAGTCTTTCCCTTAAACAGGTTAAGATTCAAAATGTTTGTCTATATCTGTCGACCTCTGGTATAACCTTATACTACAATGCGAGATCAAGTGTACTAATGAGGTAGCCTACTATATGTTTACACTTACATGACTGGCATTCTAAGTTCTATTCGTCTATATGTTTGGTCGCCAGTATTCTTTGGTCTATCGCATAGTGGTTAATGTATCACCTTGACTGAACCAAGCACACTGTACTCATTGAGATTTTGAGCTAGAATCTCATTTAATAATCAGTCTGTGTTTGTTATCTTAACGACGTATAGCGCATGGGGCAGCTCCATGTATCACATTTTCGTTATATCTCTGCAAAATAATAGGCCTAATATAGCGATTTACGATGAGAATTCAAAAATCATATGCCCTAAACTGTGCTCGCAACCTCACGTTAGCTGTAGATATTAGTAAACATTAATTTAACGGACTTATCAAGATCATGGACTCTATCAAGGCTTTTGCGGTGTTTGGACAGATTTGAATTTTTTGCCTTAATGTCAAAGTGATTTAAAGGAACTATATAATACATAACAGTGGCGGATCCAGAGGGGGGCGCTTCGGGTGCACGCCCATTCTTTATTTTTTGTTAAAACAAAAGAAATAAAAAGAGAAAATGAGGGGGGCGTGCGCCTACCTTTAATTTTGTAAAGGCGCCTCCCCTTTACGGCATTTCTGGATCCGTCCCTGCATTATTCCCTGCATATTGGCGTGCTGTCTTTTGAAGAGCAATCATGCACACAGACAATGGTTAGTGATTTCCATCTATTCATGCAGAATCGAGCAGAAGCTTTTCAAGCAATTCTTTATTTCAAGAGGTATCATGTCGCTATGAGCAAATGATTGGCTACAAGGCCGCCGCAATACAGTCTCACGTTTTCCAGCAACAAACCAAATTTGATCACACATTCCATATTTATTCATGATGGAGAGCGAAAAATAGGAGACAAAAAAATGCATGATTAACGCGTTTCTGACATGACAATACAATGGAGCTGAATCCATACTATAGTTTATATAATGTAGTTTGCTTTCCTGCTTTTTTTCCATAGGCCCTATCATTACACACAGTGTTGCTTCATGCAGTGAAAATGTTGCAAATGCTTTAAAAAATACCCTTTTAATGATCTATTATTACCTCTTGCACTATATACTGGAATTGAAGAGAGCTCAGAAAATTGATAAATCGGATGTAAAATTTTAGGTTCTGTGCATGGATTTATCTATATTCTGATTTTACACGGCTTTGACGACTTTCATACAATTTTCAATACGTTGTACTTTATAGAAAACAAGAGACTAGACGTACTCTATACAAGGTTACATCAATTTGTACTTTTATTTTTGTTCATTAATATTGGTTTTCCCGTCCAATTTCATCAGATTTGCATTCGATTTAACGATGCAATCATTCAAGTCTGATTGAATTTGAATGATCACCGAGATCAACAAAAAAGTAACTAGTTCATTCAATCCAATTTCATCAGCATGCAATTTTCTCAAATAAACGTGCAAAAAGGGCGTCCAAATTTAATATGCCCGAGCAGCGCATTCAAATTCCCATCATCGCCGTGAAGAACGTTGAGGATTCAAATTCACGATGAGGCAAACGTTTATAACATATTATGGGCAGTGTTTATCGTTGTTTCTTTAAATTGATATATTCTTTATAATTACTCATCTATTTGAACAATATGCAAACTTAGTGTAAGGTGAAATGAGACGTTTTCCTTATCTACCTCGTGGTATATAACTCCACATTAAAACACATACATGTACATTTCTCCATACACGACTTTAACCATGTTAACGCTGCTAGAGAAGAGTATACTAGTAGTACATGAATATCTCGGATAGATCCTATATACTGACAGAATTGGTGGGCAAAAGCATTGACAACCAGCAAGACAATGTCACTGGCAAAACCCTTGGGTTAAACTGGACCAGTCTACAGCTGAGTTGCTTGCGCAACTTATAACTTGATGTATATGTACAGGGAGAAGGTATAGGAATAGAATTTTTTAAAAATGTAAATATGAACGTAGACAAAATTCTGATTAATGCAGCCATTCCCTTATGTCAAGTTACAACGATAAACTGTAAAAGGATAAATTGAAGGTGGAAGAAAGATCGACAAGCAAGAATACACACGATACAAATTCAGACTGAACTGAATATATCAAACTTTAAAATGAAAATGAAAGTATACACAACCAAATACTTCACAGTGAAAAAAGACACGTAAAACGCATGGGAACTTTTTTAAGTTGATTGAATTTGAATGTTCAAATTGTGAAGTTGTTTTCCTATATATGAAATTGAAATTGATATTTGGGACGAAATTGAACGTCTATTCAGCTGGCGTGAAATTGAATGTCAACCTTGAGTTGTTAAATTGAATGAATTTCTCTCTAAATTGAAAGAAATAGAGTTTGAAAAGAATGACATGAAATGTCAAAATGTTCAAAATAATTGAAATGAACTGTGAGAATAGAGCATGACCAAAATCGCTTGAATTTGAACGCCATTTTAGTCTAGTCGGAGAAAGGGGTTCCCATGCACCCCAAACATATATTTTTTTAATCTACTTCATCTAGACCAGTTTTGCACGTAGATTTCAAAAATGCAATGTTAACAGGTCAAAGCGTGTCCCATAGTGGTCAAAAATCCGTTTCCATGGTAACGCATGGTGAAAATGTCAGTATCTCATAAAAATACATGTAACCTTTGATAAAAGTGTTCAATTATCATGGCTTTGGTATCAAATTAAAGAAAATTAAATTATCTATATGATGATACCAATTATGTAGGGGGTTATACCAATCTTCATATTAATTTTGAGGCCAGAATACAATTTTTTCAAATTTTTTAGCAAAAATGCAATTTTACCATAAAACTTATCTATCTCTAAATCATACCAAAACATATTCAATGTGTTTGAATATTCTTCAAAATTATACTAAATATGTATGCAATACAATGTGAAAATTTCATAGATATTGCTCAAATAATAAGAAAGTTACGGCCATCCAAAGTTGACATTCAAGCATGTCAAGAATGTGCAGGTGGAGTGTGATGTACGCCCTCTATTGTTGAATAATCTCATTTAAACATTTCAGTCATCATAATTTGGTTCCAAAAGCATGAGAATGAAGTTGGATGTGATAAAGTGGGTCATCTAGACCAGTTTTGTGGGTAGAATTTAAAAAAAAAATGCATTGACAGGTCAAAGAGTGTCCCATGGTGGTAAAAAAATCTGTTACCAAGGCAACGCATGATGGAAATGTCAGAATCTCTTTAAAATGTAATATTTGATACAATTGTTCACTTATCATGATTTAAATGTCAAATTTAAATGAAGAGTATTAAATTCTTTGAATGATATACCAATCATCACACAGAATTTATACTAATCTTCATATCAATTTTGAGGTCAGGGTAGTAGTTTTTGCAGCGCGCTGATGAGGGGGGGGGGGGGCGAGTAGAAAAAAAAATCATTGGTTCACATAGGAGTACAGTGCAGTACTAGTATACTATTATTCGGGTATACGGTGCACTTTTTCGATCGAGGGCATGCGAATAGCTTGAATCGAACAATAGGATTTCGTAATACCGGGGCCCTGTTTAAAATTGATTAAATTGATTAAATACCAGATGATATTCGTAAAGTTACCTCTTTTAATGTATTCAAACGTAAACTTAAGGAGAATTTTATACAAAATTATAATTCCTAAGTTTTTGACATGCTTGGCTGGCAATACATGTATTCTATCTAATGATCGTAACTCACTTTATTCGTATTGTCTTTGTAATGTAAATGTAGTGTATTGTATATCATGCTGTATTGCTTTATGTCTTGTCTTGCAACGGTATATCTGTTCATCTCATTTTTTTTTTATAAATATGAAAAATTTACCACCAATGCATTTTTTAAAATGGATTTTCTGGGTCGGCCAGATTTTAAGGAAACTTAATTCCTCGTTGGCTGCTTCCCTTCAGCTTTATGTATTCCAAAGTTATGTTTTTTTCTCTGTGTCTGTCATGATTGCTCATCAATGTCTTTCTCTGTTGTTTTTATGCTGAATAAACTCAATTCAATTCAATTCAATTCAATTCAATTCAATATACTAGTAGTTGATTTCATCTGTAAGTCTATAGGCCAGGGAATTGAGGCTAAATTTTGGGGTTAACTGGCAACTATCGTATAACAAACAAATTTTGTATTTGAAAGTATGTCTTAACAAACTTACAAGTAAAATTTACCCAGAAGTTCTGCTTCGGAACATGCCGAAATGACATCATCAACATGGCCACCCCACAAACCAGATAAATGAATGGGAATTTTAGGATATCTCAAGTGTTCATTATACATGTACAACTGACATTAAAGAGTGTGTACAGTTCTGGTCGAGGTGAAGATTTAGCTTTTAACGTTTGGCGAGATATTCAGAAACCATTCTATAAGATGTCAAAGAGCATGCAGTTCTAAGGGGTATCAAAAGTTTATTAGATGAAAATCGGTTTTGAAATGGCTGAGATATCCAAAGGCAAGGTGAAACAAAGAGATCCTAATAAAGTTGTGGCATGTGGCCTTTTATCAATAGCACTTTTTTTCGGATATCTCAGCCATTTGAAAACCAATTTTCATCAAATAAACGTTGAATCCTTCTTAAAATTCCGTGCTCTTTTATATTTCATAAGAGGCTTTTCATTACCTCACTTAGGAATGTTCAAAACATGAATCCCTACCTCAACCAGTACTGTACAGTCCCTTTAATCATTAGATAAGTTTCTAGTGTATGTATTTCTTATTTCCTGCCTTTCTTCAAACAAAATTGGGCATATTTGTGACCTCTTTTTCAAAAAATCTGAGCCCAAATTAGGTCATTTGTATGGACACTTTATGCTAAAAACAATGTTTTTCTCAAACAAAAAAATGCAACACCTTCTCAACGTTAAACACCATTCTAAATTTACATAAGTATGCAAATTCATAGCTATTTAATTGACTGGAGTTGAGACCTATGCCTGTTAGAGACCATAGCTACCATGGTTACACTCAAACTTGCCTGTAGCCATTATAACACAGCTGTCTAGAAATAACAATTTTCATTATGAGTGAGTGTATTATATTATATATTCCATCCCAGTAGCTGGATTTTTTGTTTGTTTTTTGTTTTGCATTTGGCACAAGCTGACATTTCGTTCAAGTCAATTAGGTACAGAACATAGATTAAGTCAATTTCTCATAAAATGAGACCCTCTACCTCCGCCACCAATCCCAATAAAAATGGTTAGTTCATGCCTTTTCCTTTCTTGCAGTCCTGTAGGGTGTTTCAACAAACTTTTCATTGGTTTCAGTTTCACTTCACTGGTTTCAGTCTCGCTATCTCACTTTTCTGATTGGTATGTTTCAGTCATGAGGACTTGCTAAGTGAAACTGAAAACACGAAGTGGCACTGATCTCACTGAAATCAATGTTGGTGAAACGGGTCCTGCATGAACTTCTGTACGATATCAGAGGAAGCTCATTATACTTGATGGACTACTACAACAAATACTGTACTTCTGAAAGAAATGACACACTGTTAACAGACACCGGATACACATTTTGTCGTAGATCATATTAGTCCAGTCAAAATAGGGTTTCACCCAACACTAACTGCAACAGTAGGAATTCCACTGCAGTGCTATACTTGTTATGGGCTCCTAAACACCATACTAAAAGCCCCAATAAATCCAGTGGGGCAAAGTGGCTAAATTTCCATAATATGCAAATTAGCTCCCATTATGATAAAAATACAGTGTTTCCATGAAAACTAGGTTTCTAGTTTTCAGATTGGAACACCGAAAGTGTTGAAACTTCTGTTTACAATGTCACTAGTGCGATGCAAACATTTCACCATGTACATAGTCTGGGCCTCATTTGCATTATATGCAAAGGCTTCCGAGCCAACGGAATATTCTGATGCATCAAAGTGCCCGCTATGAGCATATCAAGAGTGTTCAAATATAATATTTCAGTTTTCTCTTCACCAAAAACAAACTTTAAAGCATTAGTAAACTAGCATGAATTATTATTATAAGATTAGAGTTTGTTATCAGACAGATAATGATAGCTTATCCATTAATATTATGTAGAATCAAAGTATGAAAATTTTGTAATGAATGAACTCTATTTGGAGGGTGATTTGTTCGAATCTTGATGATTAAGCTCTTGCATCCTTGAGGGTTTTGAGATATTGAAGATGGCACAGTCAAAGGAAACCCTGTGGGTAGTGCCCAAAGTTACCCCAGTCGAGCATATTATCCCACGACCATTAATTTACAAAACATGCATCAACCAACACGATTTCCGTTGTTCTAAGCGTACAAGATTTTATTCTAAAGTCGTTTCGCCGTCTAGCAAAGACTTTGTTATTTCCATGAAATACAATTGGCATTGACAGCGGAGACATTTTTCTACAATGTGTACATCTTTAAAAAGTGTTGCACAGTCAAAGTGGCTCGCATGCAGGGAGGTACCCGAATTTATCCCTATACCCTCACGGTCCGGTACAAAACATTATACACACGTGAATACAGCTGTTTGAAGTGAAAAAAAAAAACCAAAAACCTCTGTACGTAACGTCCTATTCATTTCATTTCCATTAAAATTCAGTGGAAGTTCTAGAAGAATTGTTGTTCTACAACGTCTTGGTATAAGGTGAAAATGGTTCACATACGAAGACAACCACGTGGAGGGTGCCCAAAATTACCCCACCCAAAGACAGTCTAAGACATGCAATAATCATGTACCAGCGCAAATACATGAATATGTTCTATGGATGGTCCTCTAGTCCAGAAACTTGTATTTAATGAAATTCAATGGAGTCAACAGACGATGTATTGCTCTGTAATTTTTACTTTTACACTGACATATATATAGTTAAAGTGGTTATCATTCGAAGGGAGCCTACTGTACGGGAAGTGCACACATTAATTGCCTCTATACATGACCTTTGTAACGCAAACCCACAACGCAATTATAGTATATACAGTCATTCCAAAAGTGCATGTCTCAAGAAAAAAGGTCGTTCCTTGAGTTTTAGGACTATCACTTGAGTTTTGTGATTACGTATAATCATCGTATGGTGCTATAATCATTGTACATTCCTCTCATTCGACATAATTTTACGCACCTCATTTTCTGTTACAAAGAAAGTGATGTCTATCTGTTCTTGTCGAAAAATGAAATAGAAATTGAATTGAATTCTATTGAATTGGATTCCTGCCATATGAAGACACTTTTTTTTTTCTATAAAAACTGCCGGGGTAGAGATAAAATAACAACATTGATCCATAATATCTATGCAGTCCAAAGGGTTCACTTGCAGAGACCACCTTGTGGGAGGTGCTCAAACTAATCCTAAAGGCAATGAAAAACATGCAGTATACACTGTACACCCGCGAAAAATGTTCCATGGTTACATGCCTCTGAAAAGCTCTTCCGCCTGTGTAGCACATACGCTTTCGTAAAATGCAATTAAGGTGATATAGGAGACGTTGCTTTACAATATCTATTTTGTCAAGCCCTTGGGAAGTGCCCAGATCACCCCAGCCCTGACCGTCGTGGTCCCAAAACAGATTAACAAAACATACATTATATGCCACAGTAAACTCACGTGTACATGCATGTAAAGTCATTGCCGAGTGGTAAATAAAGACACTTTACTTTTCATGATTTTAAAATGGTATAGAGACACTGCTTTACAATCACCATAGTCAAAGGGGTGCACATTCAAAGGCAACCAAGTGGGATTTGTTCAAAACCATCCAACCCCCAGGGCAATATAGGAAGCATGCACCAGTATATAGCACAAATATGTTTCAATTTACCATGCCTTCACATTGTCGTTACGGTTGTACAGCGATTGCCCTTTTGTTTGTATGAAATGCAATATAATTATAAAAAGTAAAAATGCTCTACATTAACTATATTGTTAAAAGGGTCAACATTCAAAAGCAATCCCCTGGAAAGTGTCCAAAATAAACACCGCCGCTAAGCCCCGTAATTACATCACACGGATACTATGAACGCAAATACCGACGTTCTTTCGTGCATGGTTTTAGAAGTAGTTCCAGCAATACAGCTACACACTTTTATATCACTAAATGTCGTGGAAATGATAGAAGCATTGCTTCAAAATATCTATTTAGTGAGAGGATGTACAGTAAATGCCAATCCTGTTGGATGTGCCCCAATCCCCCCCCCCCCCCTCGATCCGCCACCTTCAGTGCAGAGGCATGAAAATATACCTCATGAAATATTGCAAATTTAGGTAAAATTTGGGTGCTTCTGTTTACTTTTAGTTTTCACCATCAATTAATCACATAGAACTAGACTCTAACATTACAGATCTAGTGTAATGAATACAAAATTATGTGCAGTTTACAGACCTAAGGTCTACACCAAAACTAGTATTATGTTACAGACAGTATCATTCCATCAAACTAATCTTGTAATCTGTTACTTTCACACTCAGCAAAGTAACTATACAAATAACAATCTATTCATAGGTGTTCCCTTTAATATTAGTAAATTCAACTCAATTCAACACAGCACATCAACAAGTTCTGATTTCATGTCATACCTAAATCCTAACACATTTTTAAACATGTGAGACTGAAGTTCACTGAACATAAACTTGTAGTGGAAAAGCTTTAATAGATGAAGTTTTTTTGGTACTTTGCTTTCAGGCAAAAATAGATGTATGTTGCAGAATGGTTTTAAAAACAATAATATGACACAAAATGCAATCAGATACAAGGGTCAGAGGTTTGGTTTATGGCAGATTTCTTTGACTGATCCCGGTCTGATCAGGCCCCATGTCACAATGGAAATTGACAAAAGTTGCCAAAAATTGACAAAATTGACAAAGATTGCGCAACATTATGCAAAGTTGACATGCAAGTTTAGGCAACTTTGCATTTGCTTGCGCAACTTTGCGCCATTTCCGGCAATTTTGCGCCCATTTCTGGCAATTTTCCGCAACTTCCGGCAATTTTGCGCAACCTTGCACCATTTCCGGCAATTTTGCGCAACCTTGCGCCATTTCCGGCAATTTTGCGCAACCTTGCGCCATTTCCGGCAATTTTGCGCAACCTTGCGCCATTTCCGGCAATTTTGCGCCCATTTCTGGCAATTTTCCGCAACTTCCGGCAATTTTGTGCCCATTTCTGACAATTTTCCGCAACTTCCGGCAATTTTGCGCAACTTTGCGCCATGTCCAGCAATTTTACGCAACTTCGTGCCATTTTCCGGCATTTCTGTGCAATTTTGCGCCATTTCGGGCAATTTTGCGCAACTTTGCACCATTTCAGGCAATTTTGTACAACTTTGCGCCATTTTAGGCAATTTTGCCCAACTTTGCGCCATTTCCAGCAATTTTGTGCAACTTAGCACATTTTCAGGAAACTTTGGAAAAGTTTGCACAATTTAAGGGAACTTTGCACAATATCAAACATTTTTTAGCAATTTTTAGCACCTGCACACAATACAATGCCACTTTGAGCAGGTTTTCAAAATATATTGACTTTTGGTGCCTGCTCTCTTTCATTCGTCTCAAAATCTTATCTTGTATATGATTTCAAATATCAGGACTTTATAATAATACTATTGCATCTTTCCTGTGGTCATGCACTTCTGCCAAACAATCACATAGTTGAACATCATCTTTGAAACTCTGTATTCATACATGTACTTCAGTCACAGAGTATGAGGACACCAAGAATGGTGCAATGTCAGATGTGCATGTATATAAAAGATTTCTTTATTAATTTTTTAATCCTCTAGCCCTCTATAATATTTTGTTCATATCTAAAGGGATCATGGAGAAAATATTAACATTCATGTGGTTCCAAAATCTCCATATATGCAATACGGTAAAGTGGGGGATGATGCTGTGGAACGGATCACCCACCTTTTAAATTCTTTGGGAGATAATTACATGGAACTCTAGCATTAACTAATTAAATATACTATCGCAAATCAAACGATGACATGCAATGCCTGGAGTATTTTATGTGGTACTAGTGAACAAAATAAAAAGACCTGCTTGCAAAAATATTTTGTAATGGAAGAAACAATTTATTATACTTAAAAATGTGATACATGTGATATGACTGCTGGATTTTGTTTACCACCCTTCCTCTAACTGTATTGAACAGTTCGTCGGCATTGTCTCTTAATGACATAAACCAGTTTTGGCAAAATTGATCATGAAGTATAGTAGGGGGGGGGTCAGGAAAAAGCATTTATTATAGTGAGATATAACTTCCATAATTACACACATTAAGAAGATTTTTGTGGCACTGAAAATGGAGAATTAAATATTGCTGACTTAGAAGGAACTTTTGTCCTGTGGCCATTTTCACCATTAACACTTGTGTAATAAAACACTCGCCATGAGTCCCTTAAACTATGTGCTTCCTTTAACTTAATCATGGTTAAGAGATTCCCTTAACCCTATGTCCACTGGGGGGGTCAAATTGACCCCCCCCCCCCCCGTACAAAAATTTTCTGCTGCCGCGCGACCGCCGCTGATCGCGTGATAATTTTTGGTGACTTTTTTTTTCTTTTGAAATAAATTTTGCGAAAATCCGACCACCGGTCGCGAGGTCACGTGACATTTCGTAAGTGCATGTCTGCCCAAAATTTGGCAAAAACCTGCTTTTCCCATACGTTTGTGTGCAAAGCAGCATATTTCATAAATTGCTCTAAAACACAGCTTTTTCAATCTTCTAGGCCATTTAAAAGATGTTATGTGACTTCACATCAACTAATTTTAGATTAGAAAACAAAAAAAAATCTTAAAAACAAGGAAATACATAAGAAATAAAAACAATAGAATACATAAGAAATTCGGAAAACAATACAATACAAAGAAAATGTTTTGAAATTTGAAAATATTACCATATAATCTTGTTGACAATGCTTCTGGGATACTTTCTGCAAAGAATTAGAATCCAATTATAATTTTTGAAGGAAATATTGATATATTTGTGAATTTTATGAAATTTGATGCACCTCATTTGCATAAATTATAATAATTAAAAAAATTAAGAACTTTTGCGAAAAAAATAATGCAGCGACGTTCTTTTCACGTGTCTTCAGGCTTACTTGAATACTTCCAAACTGAAGTTAAATTACATTCAATTAAAACAGAAAACTAAACATTTCAGGTAATAAAGGAAACATTAAACACAATGATAATGTATACATGTACGTAGACTCCATTTGCTTATGAAGAGAGACATTTGTTTAGCCCTTTTGATTGGGGTGCAATAGGTATACATATACAAATCATCAGAAATCTGCAGTTTTGACAGA
This sequence comes from Diadema antillarum, assembly GCF_040938485.1. Classification (NCBI taxonomy): domain Eukaryota; kingdom Metazoa; phylum Echinodermata; class Echinoidea; order Diadematoida; family Diadematidae; genus Diadema; species Diadema antillarum. The sequence continues at coordinate 3,044,810 of NW_027270919.1, read as the reverse complement.
AACAAAATGCTTCCTACATGTAGTCAGCTCTACTGTCCCAAACTGGATACATCCTTGAGATCTTTGAAGCATCAGCAACAGATATGGAATACATTATTGCATTTGATTGTAATGTTACTTTAGTTTGAAAGTATTCATTTATAATGGAGTCTTGTACACACATTACCAACAAAATATCAGTATGTGGGGGTAACAGTAACTTTGTAAATTGCATTAAAAAGAGTTTTTAAAGGTGAAGAAATAAAATATCATCCTAGATATTTACATGTTATGTTAATACTATACTGACAATTAACATACATAAAAATCAAGTAAAAATATTATTCGTCTGGGGGGCAAAAGCAAGGTTAAAGGAAAGGTCAAAGGTCATAGCACTTTAACTTTCTCCAATAATATGTTTGATACCATTTTTGAATTCCTCTTTGAATTTCATTTTGAATGGTACCAGTTTCACAAAAATTGGTCAACCAGTTCAGACGCATTGTGCCGTTGAAATGGAAGGTCACAACCATTTTTGCCAAAACGAATCAAATAGGGCGGGCCATAGCTCGGAATGGCTTTTTTTTTTGTTTCATGGGAAGGTAATGTTAAACTTTATGTGTACCAAATTTGAGCAAATTCTGAGACGGAAGGGTGCAAAATTGCACTTTCATTGGGTGAATTGGCATGGAATGACCCTAGAGCTCCATTATAGATAATTGTATCATACCTTTCTTTGATTTACAGTCCATCACTGGACACCAGAACATAACTGGATTTATTGTCAGTACTTCATAGGTCTTATCGCCATAAACTTTGCCAGTCATGCTCCTGAATCGGTCAAACTCATAAAGGAGAAACGAAGCATCTGTGCTGCAGAGGAGCTTGTTACAATTTTCTGACCATTTTCCATCAGACTTAAGTTCTCTTACTAGTTCTTGGTGGATTTTAGAAGCTGTCACAAGAAAATAAAAATTAGATAAAGGAGTAAGTGAACAGGCTTTGAGCCAGTTTTGTCATTTCGATATCTTTAAAAAATAAACAAAACAAACAAACAAACAAAAAGAAACTAAGGAATATAGGGATTCTTAAATATAAGAAATATACTTTTACACAATACACACACCACTGCTTGTGATACATGTACAGCAGGGACATTGTTTATAAACAGTTTTCCAAATGTAAATCCAGGGGACAATAATTTGATTTGGGCTGGTGTAACTGGGAATTCTGACTCACTTTCATTTGCAAATGCAATAGACCCTATGCATAGAATTTCTGCCCCTACAAGATGCCAGAAAACAATGGTTATATTGAAATGTTGCCTGGTCAACCGATTCCCGGTATCAATGGGTTGTCAACTCTGATGCAAACCAGCGAAATGGTGTACATGACAAGCCATGTCCTCCACGATGGCGGCAATTTCAATTGTAATGCTGTTCCGCATGGTGGAATGCATATAGGGTCTGTAGCGGATACTCCCATAAAAAAAGTCCAATAAAAATTCTGTTAAAAATGAATGGGTCGGCTCATATGGCCTAATATAAATAACAATAGTGGTATATCTATGTGCAATGGCTACCTGATACTGATTTTGGTTGACATGCACAAGCACACTTTACATAGTAGTAAAAACACATGAAATACTGTGGTTACCAGTAGTTTTCTCAAGCCATCACTTCATATGCAAAGGAAGACCCTATGAACAAATCTACTAGACCTTCGTTATCTCATTAAGGCATCAGCATATTTGTGACCATCCACCACAAATCGCTTGTAAAGTCGGCACCGACTTGAGACTAGTTTCTGTTTGTTTTCAGTAGAAGAATTGATTAGGTGTTCTGTACCATAGTGCAATCCCTGGGCATTGTTGATTACGAAGAACGATAAAAGGCAATGGGTGGTAACTGGGTCGGTCATGTATAACATACTTCATTCAATCAATGCAAACAAACGCCCATGGATCACATTATCGTAGAGAACACCTGTTCAATTCTTCCACTGGAAACGAACAGAACCCAGAAACCAGACTCACCTTGGTACCAACTTAACGAGTGATTCGTTGTGGACGGTCACATTTTTGCCATGATCCTCAATAAGGGGCTTTCCCCCTGGAACCCCTGCCAAGTAGCTTTGCCTCCTGGAATGCATAACATTGGACAGAAATTTCATTGCATCTCAGTCCCAACCCCCCCCCCCCCCCACCAATCAAAATCATCATGTCCTAAGCCTATGTACTTCTCATCATGACTAACACTTTTCACAGTTTATATGAAGCGTGTAATTCTAACAATGTTTTATAAAGGTGAAATATTTGTCTCACAAACATTATCACTAAACTTTATCAACCATTCTTAAACACTTTAGTCAGTTCTTGAAATTTCATTGGTTCCTGGCCGTGTTACATACACATGGCTGCAGCATGTGCACGTCTACGCAATGCGCACACGCGCTGCTCGAACCAATTGGAGCCGCATAGTAATAACGGGACTGATCGATTCTAAAGCCCAGGTAATATTTTGTGTAAAAAATGTAAAAATTGCCTAGTCTAAAAGTTAGTCTATTTTTAAAATTAAAACCAATCTTGAATTGAAGTGTTTAAGAATGAGAATAAAGGTATTGTTTTTAGCTGCTGACTTGCATCTATATATCATATAACAAGCGATCGGATTCCATTATTTTTAGCATAGAACAGAGACTCCAACTCTCCCGTTTTCGACGGGAGATCTCCCGCCGAAAGCCCATTTTTGCACAATCTCCCGTTCTCCCGTTTGAGATTTGATTTCTCCCGCCCTGGCTCTGTGTCTCCCGGTGGAAAGGATTTCTCACTTATTTCTATCGTATGTTGAAAAAACAAGCCTTTGATAGCACCAGAGAACATCTAGAATCCTAGGAACTTCGCGCTTCTCACACATCAACTTGGAGTCTCCCGTTTGCTAGGGGTTTCAGGCGGGAGAATCTCCAGATCAGAAGGCGCTTGGGTTGGAGTCTCTGATAGAACCGTTCGGCTACGCCTCACAGTTCTTGATATCGCCTGTGTTATATGAGACGACAGATGCACGTCAGCAACTAAAAACAATACCTTCATTCTCTAATTGACAATAAGCAGCAACAGTTTTTCAGAAGTAACATTATTAGGCCTACTATTTGGATGTCATTACTCATTAGCAACACCTCTTTTGGCACCTACTATTTAGAGCAAACATGATGCAAACTTAACCCGTTTGAAATCTAAACTAATAAAATCAGAGACTCTCTCTTTGTCTGTTCACGAATAGGCTCCTAAACGATGTACTTTCATACTGAACTGACCCCGTACAATGATAGAACAGGTATCTAAGATGTGCAATGGGTAGGTTAGAGTAGGGGGTCAATCGTTTACTATGCAAATAACAAAAAAAAAAATGAATAATAAACAGCTTGGTTGCTATGGCTTGTGCCGAAAGGGTGGGTTGGGTGGTGGCGCGTCGCGTTAATGGGAACACCACCCTTCGTCCAAAGCCCCCCCGGTTTTGCCGAAAGGGTGCGTTGGGAGCGTTGGGTCGCGTCGCGTTGACTGGAACCCCACCCTTCGTCCAAAGCCCCCCCCCCCCCCCCCCCCCCGGTTTTGCCGAAAGGGTGCGTTGGTACTTTTTCTTACGTAATATCAAAAGAATTGAATTTATATTTAACCTTCAAACAACCATTTCAAAGAGGCTATCGTCCGGATCGGTTTACACTCTATTACAACTTGGTCTACAGCCAGTTGGTCTAATAGACTGTTTAATATCAGTTGGTCTAATATATACCAGTTGGTCTAGTCATCATTTCGTCCAATTACTGTTTGGTCTAATTGCTATTTGTTGTTTAATATCAGTTGGTTAGATATGAATTCAAAACTCGTCTTTTAACCCTATAAAGCCCAAGGGGGGGGGGGCACATTGTGCCCCCTACCCGATTTTCATTCGCCACTCCTTCGCCCTTAATTCAGTTTTAACCAAATTTGGTGACTTTTCTAAAAATCTTATTCCAAACATTTTGACATATGATTAAGCTATATTTGATATTGCTGGTTGCCATGGCAACAATAAAACTGACAACCATGTCAGTCAGATTTTGCATATTTTTCTGTTCCAATTCCAATTACCCATATTATAATGTATAAAATGGGCGTTTCTTGGCTGAAATTTGCTGAAGGAGCAAAATGTGAAGTAATTATGGCCCTGAAATGTTCTTCCTATTATTTCCTTTGTTTTTCTGTGACAATGCCATAAAACAGTAGATATAATAGAGGTACTTGAAAATAACAGTATTTTCCAAAGATTGCCATTCTATTTTGTGTCATTTTGATTCCTCCACCCAAGTTATACCTCTAATATCATTTGTTTATCACATTATCAATCTGCAAACTTAAAATTCCGATATTATTGGTATATGAAATATGATAACTATATGCATGTACCTATTCCTAACAATACATCACAGGTCTCATAATGTATTTCTTTATTTTGTTATGAATAGCGCCCCCATGTAGTGACCTTGAGAAATTTCGACCATAAAAAATAATGAGCTTTGACTTGCAAATCATTTGTGGCAAATATGAAAAATATTGGTCTATGATAACACATAGTGGGGATAAAGAAATTATACAGAAAAATCATGTTTTTAGCATATTTCCTATGTATTTCTTTATATTTTGGTGAATAGCGCCCTCTATGTGTCACCATGAAAAAAAAAAATCAAGTATGCGGTCATGTAGACTATGAGTTGCTCTACCCATGTGCCGAATGTGACGATGAAACATCAAACAATAACATCAAGATAGCTTGGGCTTTATAGGGTTACATGAGAAAAAGAGAAAAAGTACCAACGCACCCTTTCGGCAAAACCGGGGGGGGGGGGGGGTTGACGCGCCACCACCCAACCCACCCTTTCGGCACAAGCCGGTTGCTATGCGGTCCTACACATGGATTACGCGTTGCAACATCAGGGTCATGTTATACGCGCGATGACGGTGATGCTCGCGTCAGACGCGAATGCACGGTAACTGCGGCGACGCGTTCACTGTGCACAGTGGCCATGGCCACTGCGAAGCACGGGTACCCGCTAGTTATAATAAAATTGTACATCATGACTTGTTATGTGGAGCAACACTACGGATAATATTTCTTGTTAGGAACGCAAACTAGAGCAACTGTTCTCCAAGCAGAAGTGTCTGAGCATTGAACCAGATAGCCACGAGTGTATATGTTTATGCAGCTGTCATTTGTATGACGCACCTCTTGACCCCCGGGAAAAGTGCGTCATGGTCGCGTCAAGTACCACCAATTTGATGATGCGTGGTACCGTCACGGGAGCAAAATGTCCGTCACATACTGACCCATTATGTGCGTCATAGTCGGTCATTTTGAGAAGACGATTTTACAGTTTAAAGACGAGTTCCCACTGTTATCTGGTTTTTAACAGAGTGTTTACAAAGACTACCTTGTGTTTTGTTTCACACTGTGAACTGATGATTCACAATGTCTCCAAGATGTTAAAACGATCGAATTTAAATGTGGATCGAAAATTCCACACTGTTTCACACTGTTTTTGACATTGTGGAATACTGTGTTTGTTCTAGCAGGTATCTTACGTTGATAAAGAGGAGGTGTTCTCAGCATCCCCTGTAGAGTTTATGAAAAAAAAAACAAGCAAGCAGAACATTGCCCAACCGAGCAAATGCTAAAACGAAAAAGAAACGAACGAAACCACCATTATTTTGCTTGCTAGTTTATGCTGGTTTCCTCTTTTTTTTCTTGTTATTATTGTTATTATTATCATTATTATCATTAGTATCATTATTATAATTTTCATTACTGTTATTATCATTATTATCTTCTTCTATTTTAATGCTGGAACATGCATTGGCAGATGAGGGCGCGTGAGATAATCAGCAGTTCCATTTCTACTTTAGATCCCCTGACCCTTTCATAAATGGCATATTTTTTTGGGAATTGCTTTGGTTTGTTGTGCAATAAGCAAGATATGATGCGGTATATGAGGACGGTGTCTAAAAGCTTGTGGTAGATACGACGAAATAACTGCCCAATCTAGATACGTGACCTCGTGTTACATTATGAAAGATAAATTAGTATATCTTTACTATTTTCCTTGTTTGGCTTATTCTCCCCACCTGTAGATGTGAAGTCTGCCCTTATAAACATTATATATCAAAATATAATCGGTGCACAATGTGCCTCGAGTGCTCAGAATGTGGAATGAATGAACAAGTCAGGGCTATCTGCAACGCGACATCAGATACTGTTTGTGAAAGCATCCTTCCAGAACCGGAAACGACGTCACGTGGACCAACTACAGCATCTCCAACTGCCTCATCTTTGTCCTACGATGCCAATCCAACATCTCATGAAGGCGTTGCCATGACAACTTGCGAGAACTGTAAGACTACAGGGAGCAGCAACAAGATGACAGTTCCATCTGAGCAAGAAATGAATTCCGAAATCCCAGGGTCTGAAAATGTGCGGTCTTCTAAAAAAGGTTGGTATTTGCATCAAAGTGCTTCCGTGTACGCATGGTCTTTTCGTTATCGATATGTTTGAAATTCGAATAAATTGACTAATGAATTTACAGTATGTTATCAAAAGTCAAGCTGGTCGTCTGTAGAAAATGACAACGAAAATACAAGAATATCAGAATATGTGGTAACGAAAGAGAAGGAGGAAGGTGTATTCGTGAGTCTGCGTACATAGCATAATAATCATGCGTAATGTGCGAAGATGGATGATGATTTTTATCAAGAGAAACCATCAGTTTTAAATAGTTTGTAACCACAAGAGACAGTACAACAAACTGTTATTTTGGTACTTGTACGAAGGGGCATGAGAACTCTATCGCGTTATGGATATACATTGTGTACTGCAGTAATGGTATAGTATTCATAGCGATCCTGATTTAACATTATTAATACAAGTAAGGAGGAAACAAAAATCAAATACCAGGATAACAATATCATGCCACATAAAGTGGTGAAAGCAACAACGACATTGCTGAAAACAAAATGATATAGGCCTACCGTAGTTGACGTCTTATTCGACTAAATCGAAGGCGTTTTAATTAACTCTTATTTGCCTTTACCTCTTTTAAAAACATCCTACAGAGACCAATGGATATCCACCCCTTACATATTGGATGATTGCACTGTGGCTGATATTTTTGGTCTTCACTGTGGTCCTCCTCGTCGTGATCTTTAAAATGAGAAAGAAATTGAAAGGTACTGTATACTTCGCTATTCTGAGTCTGTACGAATCCCGCCATATTTTTTTTTATCATTATTTTTTTTTACATGTCGCCACTTAGATTCATACGGATTACTTTATCTTATATATCTTAAAGGGGATGGCTAGTAACTGATCAGTGGGAATCAGTGGGAATGCTAGGGGATGATTGTTCGAATTCTTGTTAGTGGGGTGGCTTAGTGACAAATATACTGATAATCGTGACACACCGGACAAAAGTGTAATTTTTTCCTCATACATTTGTATATATATGAGGATCAAAATTAGGGGGTGCTCCAAGAAATCCGCTAACAGAAAAAATGAGAAAATGCCCTTAATTTGTACATAACAATAATGTCTGAATTCAAAGACTATACACAGGGCATTCGCCAGGTTTCTGTACAATGCAATGCAATGTACATGGTTGCTAGTCTTAAAATTCAGACCCATAATACGACATATTATGTGCATGTTTACAGTTATACACCATTTTTACTGGTTTTCCTGTGGTAACAGGTGGTTAGTCTGTGTTGAAGACCTGAGGGAGGTGTGTTGGAATAGTCCAGTTTTCTTAAGCACCTTTTCATTAAATAATTTGATATAATTTCTAGTAAAGGATTTTTTTAGTACTGTCTACCTCCTGTAGAGAAATGGCAAAGAGTGACATGTGACTCTGGCTCAGATACTTTAAATCTTGGGCAATGACTTAGCCAGGTGTAGGACTATGTCACAGCTCATTTTTTCTCCCAGAACTACTAGTTTACCAGTAGAAGAGCTGCATAGTCCATTGAGAACTTAAGGTTTTGGGTATTGCCCTACATATTTCCTAACAAATTTAACCCGTTTCCTCCAAGATTGTGTGAATTCCATAGGTTTAGCGCAGGGATTACCTGGTTCCCGTAAGCAACTTTTATAGTCTGCACTTCCCCTCTTTATATGGTTCTTATTTCTTATGGGGGTTATGCAAATGTTTAAAAAGGTTAAAAGTTTGTTTTCATAGATGAAGTTGAATTTAGACAATTTGAATATTTTTGAAAATATATTGATATTTGTAATTTCACTCATAAAGACTTAAAGCGGTTTGAATATTTTTGGTCTGATAGCTATGTATAGACATGTTATTAAAAAGTAAAAGCAATGTTTGATTGGTTCACATTATCCAAAGAGGGTGGGATGTAGTTGGCTGGTGAACAAAGTCTATGGGGAGTTTAAAACGTTGATAGAAATAAAACAAAATCGGCATAGAGCAGAATCTAAATCACAATATGATATGACAAAATTCCCGACCCCAAAGGCGGTTGATTCTATATATGATGCTTTATGTGAAAATACATTCCGCCCAAAATACATGTGATTGATAGGAGGGATAAGTATAGGACATTAAAAACAATATAGTTCAACTATTAACCCCATTAGTCCAGCAGCATAATGAAATGATTGTTAAGTTTTATCGCCTTGTCAATTGAAGATGATGTTACATAATGACAATTATCAAAGTCAGCTAGATCTACTAGTATATCAAGAAACCAAAAAGAAGGGGTGGGATGGGGTGGGGAGAGAAGAATGAAGTAAGTTATTAGTATAATCTGTAGTTTCGGTTTTCAGTATATTCATTTTAATTTCCTTAATTTCCGTTAGGTCATCATGGATTGGAGCATTTGTGTACTAGTAATCTGCCAGGAACAAACACAAGAAAAACTCAAAGGTCCTATATATACACTTTTGGGAGAGTGACTTGAAAAAAATGTTCAGGATATCACATTTTATGCATAATATGTGTAGGTCTGGGGGCATTTCATGAAGCATTTTGTCCGACAAGTTGTCGGACAAATTTGCTCTCTGCCAATCAGATGCAAGGATTTCTGTAGTTTGTAACAGTTTGTCAGAAAAATATCTGACCAAACTGCTTCATGAAATGCCCCCCCCCCCTGTTGTATCACAAGACATCCTACCATATACAGTTTTTGCAATCAAAGCAAACATATAAAGAGATATCAGTATTTTTCTCATTAAAGCATAAATGCAGACGGTTTAGTCTGGAAACATGTTATCATAGAAATATTGTTCACATTTTGTGTTATTAACAATACTTAACATTGATTATACAGATTCAATTTTACAGAGGTTCTTTCTATCCGTAACTCACACTTAAGAATAATTTTCAAGCACTAATTTTGGGTTTTTGCCTTTAACTTCACAAAAAGGAGGACTCAATGCATAAAAGGTGTATGCTTTATTTTTGGAAAATGTTGAGGAGATCAGGAAAATTATATATATTGATGTAGATTTTGGACCTGTAGGAGCAGTTGAAGCATTTTTAAGAAACAATGCCTTGTGGCATCGTTCTTATCATCAAAAATTAATAATGACAAACTCAAATGAAAATTGGAGGGGGGAAGAAAAGACGAACATATTAACATGAGACAGCTTGGTAAAGATTAAACGCTAAAATAGACAATGCAGCCTCTTTTCTCAGTTCATACTTATCCAGAGTGTGTGCTTTCTTTCCAGTACCGGTATTATCATTTAGATAGGTTAGGGGAATCCCTTTGAATTGTGTGATACATTATTTTAAAGCTTACAGTCTGCTCTTTCAGAATCTGTCCTTAAAGGACAAGTCCACCTTCATGCACACATGGATTCAGTGAATACAACAATATTAGTAGGACACATCACAGAAAGCTTGGAAAAAATCGTACAATCCGTTCAAAAGTTATGATTTTTTAAGGTATCTGCACAGTCGCGGCTGGATGAAAAGACTACCACAGTGTATGATGTCACATGCACACATTCTAAGGAAAATAAAATGAGAATTTCACAAAACCATACTTTTTGAATAAAGTTCACATAGTTTCTTTGACTTGCTACGGACGTATGTCAAGGGTAATATTATTCCCCCTGCCTTCTGAAAGAGAAGTCGAGTATCCTTTTGTAAGCGAAAATAATTGATGTTGAATTTTCTTTATTCATTCTTTATATCGTTGTACACATGTGACATTACAAGGTATAGTAGTCTTCTCATCCAGCCTCGACTGCATGAGCAGAAAGTTCAAAAATTCATAACTTTAGAACGGATTGTCCAATTTTCCTCAAACTCTCACTGATGTGTTCTACTATTGTTGCTGCATTCACTCAACCCACATGCTATAAAGGTGACAAATCTTTGTCTGGCGACTTTTTTGTTGATCAATTATACCAACCCTGATGGAAATCTCTTCAAATTCATAAGTTCTGAAGTCTCCTTTAAGTTTAACCAAAATCTATATATGTAGTTGCCATGGCAACATACCACTTAACACTAATGAAAAGTATTTCAATCCTCTATACATCCCGTCGATCAGTTGTACCTATTCAAATGGAATCTCTTCCAAACTGGAAAATAGCCTCCTGTAACTTACTTCAATTAAAAGCCCTAGTTTTGGGTTGCCATGGCAATGCACAAATCAACAATTATATTTGACCCCTGGTTTATACTCTTGGTACCTTCTATACAACGTTCATATCAAATTTTGTGAAAATTGAATCTTCCTACCTGGAGAAATAAACAAAAACATGATTTTTAGAAAAAGTTAATTGACCTTTGACCTTTGACCTTTGGAAAATTCACTCCAAATTCAATCAAAATATTTTACTTGTTTTCAATATTCTTCCTGCCAAGTTTCATCCAGATTGGATATTCCTGACCTGAGAAATAGCCAAAAAACCTATTTCACAAATAAAGGTCATTGACCTTTGACCTCTGACCTCCTTCCCAGCATCAATTTTCTTGGAGCACCCTATTTTTTGAGAAGGTACATCATGAAGTACCTTTGGTGAAAAAATCATGCTTTTGTCCGCCGTGTCACGATAATTTCACTAAGCCACCCCACTATGTGGGATTCATTTAAGAGTACATTATACTTGTATATCTATTGTTGTGTGAAAATTGTTTGCTTCAGAACGGTCTCATAGTCAAGTAATGTGCACGCTAATGCCCCGTCACCTGGAAACATTAAACTGCATTTATTTTTCTGTAGAATACTGTGATTAGTTGTGTCTTACAGAGTCCCCCTTTCATTTCTTAAAAACCCTGTCCATACACTGCAAAAAGTCCGGTGTTAAAAAGTGAACACCGAGCTGGTGTCAAATTTTCGGTGCTCATTTATGGTGTTAAATTAACACCTCCGGGTGTCATTTCCACATTTTAAACTGTTTTTTGAAGAGTTTCTTAGTAACTGCACTTCTTGTTGATTTTTAATTTAAACAAGACGATCAAGAATTTTACATTAAAATACTAGATTTTTGAAAAAATGTGAAAATAAATTTACACCAAAGTAACACCAGCTGGTGTGGTCTCTTATTGAAGCTGGACGGGTGTTAAACCATTGATATTAACACCAACAAATATCAAATCAACACCATGTGGTGTCATTTTTGAATTAACACCAGTACAGTGTCACAATAAAACCAGGTACAGTGTCAAATTAACACCACGAAGTGTCAGGTGAACACTTTTCAACACCATCACATTGCATTTTCAACACCTGTGGGTGTGGTCCTTTATTGAAGTTTGATCGGTGTTAGATTTAACACCCGTGGTGTTAAATCTAACACCGATGTTTTTACAGTGTAGTCTTCACTCACAACTGTAATAACCTAAGAAAGGAACTATGAAAGTTGGCATTGATCATCTATAGAATGCATTAATAAAATATGCTCAATTTCAGCTTAATCTGATAATCTCTTCATTGTTGTTGTTCCAGTATATAGTTTACGTCCTGTTTTTTTTTTTTGTTCCATTCATTGCATAGATAGCATGGCTTGGTCTAAACGCTTGAATAACCTCTTTTCTTATCCATTCACATTTTCCAGAGTGTGTGTTTTCTTTCCAATATTAGGATAGGTTAGGAGAGTCCATTTAAACTAAGTTATGCATCATCTTAAAGCTGAAGGTCTGCTCTTTCAGAATGTGCTCTTCACTAAAAATCGATTTCTGGAAACTTTTTGTCGGTTTGTGAAACAGGATCACATAAAAACACTGCTATAGCCGTCTGTGAAATGAGTTTGATTTTATTTCCAGTTCATTCTATTTTCTCTCATTTAGTGAATGTTTAAGAAAAATCAGTTCGGCAGCTTGATTTATATTCACCTTGTGATCTTTCTTTCTTTTTCATAATTGAAGGGCTCCAAGAAAACAACAACAACAACAATATCCCATTGCAAAGAGGTAATCATTATTCTGTGACAGATGTGAATTTCAAACAAGATGACAGTCTTATATATAAAAGTAACTTTCTGTTCACCAATTATTATGCAACGTCATGCTGAAAATACCATTCTGAAAATTGAATAACTCTCACAACGTGATGAAAGTTCTTATCAAGGATAAGGGCACTCTTGCCAGACGTTCATTTGCATAATCCATATAAACTACTAGTATTTATCTAATTATATCGGAGGAGACAATCGCCCTGCGTCGTTGAAGAAGTAATGGGATAATAGATTATACTAGCTGTAATACGTACTTTTTGGTGGTAAACCCTAGGGTTTGAGAGGATTTGTCATAATTTCCTTTAAGGACAAGTTCACCTTATGTGGATAGAGTGATTTCAGCAACATCAGCAGAGCAAAATCATCAGTAAAATTGGACAATCCGTTTAAAAGTTATGAATTATGGTGGTACTTATTGAGCGCTAGAACATCATTAAGATTGTCGAATTCGTCGAAAATTCATCTCGCCATGTTTAAAACTAAGCATTTTATTAAATTGGCTGAGAGTAGATAATTCTAAGAATTTTCCTTACCAGCTGTGGATGCGCAGATAACCGTATCGTGTCGGATTGAACCTGTCTATACTGTATCAGATATACTGACAAATGTAATGCCTTTAGTATACAGTGAACATAAAGTGATGGAAATTGATGTTGTGTACATAGTCACAAATTATTTTTTTAAAATTACCAATTGCCGATGACTAACTTTTACATTGAGTACTACATGCACAAAATTGACATGTGTTATGAAATTGCATACCAGTATCACTGTTGTCAATTCAGACATTTAAAAGAAAAGAAGAAATGTTTCAATCCCTCAATAGGCACATAACACTTCCTCTTTAGTATTTTGCAGAGATGAAAATATTTGTATGGTATAAATGAAATGCTCGCTCTCTTAACACGTCTACCTGTAGATTAGAAAATGTTCCCATTTTTCCCCCTACAGTTGATGGAGCACCGGACGATCAAAACCCAAATGAGCAAGATCAGTTACTGGATGGGAATGCACATCACAATCAAGATTTGCCACCCGAAGGTGCAGCACAATAGTAAAAAGGAAGTAAGTCAAATAAAATGCTTTTTTCATATTGTCTTTCATTATACATTTTAGGGTAAATTTTTTACTTGAGTGCCTGGCCAGAAATGAAATCGACCTTGTCATCCTCTCGCAATCATGCGGGAAACGCATTGATCATTCCTATAGGAGGGGGCAGAGTTACGTACCTTTAATTAAGGTACAAAATGTTGATCCACTACTGAGGGCCAGAACATCATCTAGATTCTCACGAAATCCATAATGTACTGTTGCAAACTGTAGGCATCTTTAGTATTTTTCCTTCCAGCTCTGGATACTATACTTGTACCTTTTTGAGTGGCCCCGTATTTTCACCGAAGATACCGTCTCTATTAGAGTGTGATTTGTATTCGACTGACAAAGGAAACATAAGTCCTATTTCCACTTTTCCTTTATACTGGCCATTCAAACTGGGTCCATTGGCCCACGATGCCATTAGTACAATGATCACAAATTAATGATGCAAAATAATTTTGCATGCATCCATCTGCGACTTTAAAGACTGGTAACTATTGTTCACAATTATCAAAGTGAAGATTCCTTATTGGTTGTCAATTTAGCTGTTTTAATAGTGTCGATCTGAGCTTGCACACATAAAACTTTCTTTTATCTGTTCAATTGATATGCATCCCCATAGGCGGTTAATTTCATAAATACTACAGAGTCTCTTTCCAATGAAAATTTATGCTCTGTCCCAAACAAATTGAGTGTTAGAGCTGTACTCTTTGTATCAAAAAGATGTGTTCACCATACAAGCCAATGGTAGTAAAGCGAAAGAAGTTACATTCTTTTTTTTTGTACAGTCAATGGAGCATAGCGTGACCATGACAACAACCCGAACGACGCGGACGGAAACCATGTAAAAAAGAACAGTCGATGAACAGGAATTGAAATGGAAGTGGAGAGGACAGGAAAAGCAATACACTCAATGGTGCAACACGTGAACCAAGAGTAACCGAGGACACACTTCTGTGAGAGACAAGAATGTGATTTATAGAACCTGATGGACGTTATCAAGGTTGCACGTAAACGAGTTCGATACCAACGAGTCATACAGCTCACGAGTCTACTTATCAAAAGTTACACAGCCTCCGAGCTAGACACTATTAAATTCAAGGCCCATGAGCTTTACATTAACTGTAATAGACCCACGAGCTACCACGGGACATGCATACTATTTAAATAAAATGTATAGAATATTATTTGGGGCTTAATGTATACACAGTGTTGGTCTTGTTGACTTTTTATCTTTATGTCTTACTCGATCGTAGGCCATGCTTTTTAAAAAATATTATACTATTATTTGCCCATGCAGTGTCGACCTTGTAGGCTGTGTCTCGTGGGATATATGACATGTTGGCTATATTACTCGTGGTATACGATGTATCAGGCGCGCCGGAAGCAGTTTTGGATTGGGGGGGGGGGGGGCAAACATTGGAGGGGGCTCAAGATTAGACCATGCATATGTTACACAATAGACACATACACACACACACACACACACACACGCACACGCACACACATCTATTATATATATATATATATATATATATATATATATATATATGTAAAGTGGCGTACGGTGGGTCGAAACATGATGGGGGGAACCATAAAGTAATTTTGACGGGTCTGTATGCTTGTGCGTGTGTGCGTGAGCAATAATGGGACTACAATACATTACGGAATGTGATACATTCAACAACGCAGTCATTGAGGAACATTGTAAGTTTTCCTTACATGGATTATGGAATGACGGTGTGAAACGATCGACAAATTATATACTGTCAGCAACATAAGGTGAATGGCATAACAATAAAATGCGAGCGAGCGAAGCGAACGAGCTTGTAAATTTTGATATTCTATATACAGTTCCAAAACTGGAGTTTTAATTGTAGCTATATATTTCGCTTTGGAAATAAATGGGGGCGCATCGGGCGCAACTGCTGGCAATTATTGGCAGCAACATTAGGAGAATGGTATAACGATTCAATGCGAGCGAGCGAAGCGAGCAAGCTTGAAAATTTTGACATTCTACAGTCCCAAAACTGGGGTTTGTAGCTATATCTTTCACTTTGGAAATTAATGGGGCGGCGCATCGGGCGCAACTGCTGGCAATTACTGGCAGCAACATTAGGAGAATGGCATAACGATTCAATGCGAGCGAGCAAAGCGAGCGAGCTTGAAAATTTTGACATTCTAGAGTCCAGCAACGCCGTCGTAGCTATATGTTTTTCGCTTTAGAAATTAAGGGGGAGGCGCACCGGGCTCAACTGCTGGTTGCGAGCGAGCGAAGCGAGCGAGCTTGAAAATTTTGACATTTTACAGTCCAAAAGCTGCCGTTTGTAGCCATATTTTTTCCTTTTTATTCATATATATACATATTTATTTTCTTTTCTTTGTTTATTCATTTATTTTTATTATTATTATTATTATATATATATATTTTTTTTTTTTTGGGGGGGGTGCTTTTTTTTGGGGGGGGGGGGCAAAAATGCGTTTTGCCCCCCCCCCCCCCACTTTTTGGATGGGGGGGGGGGGGGCGGCCGCCCCCCCCCCCCCCTGCCCCCCCCCCACTTCCGGCGCCTATGCGATGTATGACTCGTGGACCTTTTTTTTTTCATGTCAAGCTCGTGGGCCGTATGACTCGTGGGTGTCGAGTTCGTGTGATCCACCCAATTTGACCTTTGTTGCTAGCTAGTGGGTCTGTTACACATGATGACCGTGCTTGTGGGCTGTACGACTCGTGTACGTGTATGACTAACGGACGTTTTCAATGCTAGCCTGTGGGCCGTCTGACTCTTTGGTGTCGAGCTCGTCGGATGACCCCGTGATAAGCCAGCCATCCTGCAGTGGTTCGAGGATTACCGGTACGGGGTGCTTTTCGTTATTCCCAAGGTTCGCAATCCCTAAGGTTCGTTATTCCGATGGTTCGTTAATCCGAAAATGAAAAAGGGTTCGTTAATCCTAACATTTGTGGCGTTATTCCGAAGGTTCGTTATTCCGGAGATTCGTTAATCCGAAAATGAATTTCGGAAAAACTAACCTTTGGAATAACGAATCTTCGGATTAAAGAGCCTTTGGAATAACGAACCTTCAGAATAACGAGCTGTTACCCCGGTACGAGTGTACAAAGTACATATAAATGAGAGTGATCAACACGATGCTTGAGTGAATTACATGAATATGACTTGTAGAGTGTAGAGTGATATTGTATATATATATATATATATATATATATATGTATATATTGTATATATAATATACACACATATAGGGCCTATATAGGCCTACATATACATATTTATATTTTTTGAGGGGGAGGGGACAAATTAAAGGTGCATTTTTCTAATGCTTTGACGCGGACGACTATAGTCGAATCAGCCTAAAGAGAGTGAGGTAGTAACAGATGATATGGTGGCAGCTACATTTGTATAGGCTATTTTTGGTAATCCTATGGAGACCAAGTGTGTGAAACCATGTGTGTGATTTCAGTAAAACCTTGTCACTTTTAACAGTTTACAGAGAGAAACAGAGGGAGAGAGAGAGAGAGCAAAAAGAATAATAATAGTTTCTATCAGTATCTTGTAAATGTTTAGATTTGTTGATTTGAGTGCAAAAAAAACAACAACACACTAATGGTTGGGGTACCACTTAGCATGTATTTTAACTTCAAAGTGGTCATTTAGTCAAGTCATAATAATAGGGGGAAAAACGTACTAGGGTGTTTCAATATTTTTGGGCCAGGTATCCTGCGAATCCAAAATGACATATAACATAATCATGACGAAAGCTGCTTAAAAAAAGAAAATAATAAGAAAAATAAAGGATTTTTGTTCTTTTTTAAATCATAACTTGTAGAATATTTCTTGTTATTTTACAAGTGAGAGTGGAAAGGTTTAATTTCGCTCTATCTGATGATGGAATTATCTTTTGAAACGTTCAAAATGACGCTTAGTTCATTTAGCAATAACAATCTTTATTTATTAACACCATTTTTTATAATCAATTTTCATATCTTACATGACACAAAATAAACCACTGAAGTAATGCGAATAACTGGTTTCGCAGTTATCTGCCGAAACATTTGCAATATACCAAATATAATTATTGTCTGATTCATCGGATTGGAAATTGTTTGCGGTCTTGAACAAGGATGCTTACCGAGAACCTCTCCGTTCAAGGACTTTAGTAATGGCACCAATAGGCATATACTTTCCTGCTGGAAAGAGTGCAGTGTCTAACAGTGTGGTCACAATGTATTAACAGAGTCGACTGTGTGAAAACGCTCGAATGTAACAGTGTGAAGATGATCTAATACAGCAGTGTTTTTTTTTTTCGGGGAAATTTACATAGTAATTTTTTACTTAACACTGTGAATTCATGATTCACACAGTTAATAGGAATGATGATTCACACTTTCTTCTCGATGTTACAACGCTCGAATTTAACAGCGTGAAGAGATTTCATACTGTGTTCACAGTGTTTTCACGTCGTGGTTCACACTTTGGGACACTGTTTTTTTTTTCCGCAGAGTTTCTTACATGTTTTATGAAATTAGACACAAACGTCCTCTATTCTGAGGATGATTTCCTCTCATTATATGATAAAGTAAACCACAATTCAGCTTCAGTTAATAAGCGGCTCTCTCTCCCTCTCGCTCTTTACGTAAGTATATCCTCTTTCCCTCTGTTAATTACATATAAATCAGTAATTTCATGTAAATCAGCAATCGCTTAAAATCTGCTTACGAATTTAATATTACACTCTCAATGATGTTAACATTCTAAGTACTGAATCTTGACGTATATATATATATATATTTTAATGTAGATTATAGTGGAAGCATTTATCATAAAAGTGTGATTTCCAATGACTCTACGTGGTGTTGAATTGCATTGATGGTGTTTATTTTAATAATGATATAACACCCGCGTAGTGTCAATAGGAGACCACTGACACCAACTGATGTTACTGCGGTGTATAGGTTCACATGTTCACCCTAACAAATCAAGTACTGTATCAGGAAGCTCTTGGTCGTCTAGTTTCAGTTTGGCATCAAGAAGATGAAGAAGAGGAACTCATTACCTTGTTACGAATTTGCCCATGTAATCACTTAACAATGTGGTTTCATGTTTTATGATCATGTGTATGCGATCACACGTGCACGATCGCAAATGTTTGTAAACACCACCGGTTACGTAATCTCCTTCCGAGTCATTCGTTTTGAAACGCAGCCTTACACACTTCGCCCAGGTTGAGTTTAATGTTGTGAATATATTAAGCTTGGCGTGCCTGACGGAATTTTCTATGTATGCAATAATGCTCATGTTAAAAATCCATTGCTCGCGTCAGTCGACAATCAGACTCCGGTTAGAGAGGACCGTTATAACTTTCTCAACGTCCCGTCCATGGTCTTGGGAGAAATTGCTCTCCCTGAGACAAGTATCCTGCGGACTGAGTTAAAGTGCTAAATAGCAGGGTAATCCAGGAGATGTCAACCTGCTTCTAGCCCCTTTCCCTTCGATGACGACGGCGTCGATAAGTTTTCGTTGACTTGGCCAGGCGAACCACCAGGCGGTCTGGAGCCAACGCCCACCTGTGATTATGCTACACGGCAACTAGTGGGAGCCACGCCGAGGTCGATACAGGGCGTCGAGACTGTGTGAGTGGCAACGCGCACCTGGCGGCCAACGCCCTTTTACCCGGCGTAGTCGCGGAGCGGCAAGCTGTGCCGAGATAGCGTCGCCCGCTGGTTCGACGACGTCCCCGTGCATCGACGCGATCTCGACGTGATAGCGTCTTGCGTCGCCTCCCCGTCACGTCGCAGATGAGTTGGGCCCCGACGTTGGTTCTGTTAGGGTAGAACCCTGGCCAGGTATCACATAATCTGTCTTTGAGTTATCTTTTGTTGAAACGATCCGATCTAACATTCAATTGTTATGGTTAATTTCGCTGTAATGTTTTGAACAATTATTATCATTCCGGTTGGGGACTGATTGTTAAGTAAATTCCTAATAAAGCTCCGGAAGATTTGTTCATTTCAATTCACTGTGACCGCCTTGCATTCATTTGTGTGAACTTGACCGTAACAACCTGTTTTAAAATAAATGTTTTTCTTTGTTTTATAAAAGGTGACACCCACGTTAATTCATCAACACAAAAAAATAATGAGCATCAGATATTTAACACCAGCTCGGTGTTTCATAAGTACCTAATACCCGCATTTTTGCAGTGCCCTTTAGTTGAACAAGGACATACAGATACTCTTATCCGGAAGACAATCTAAAAAAAAAAAAAAAAATCATTCATATAAACCTACGACGATATGATGGCTCTGAAATCTTTCAGACATACCGGAACCGATATGATTCAGCTCTCTTCGTTGTCATATTCGAAATATAAAGTCTCTGTATTCTTTTAAGAAAGTCTTAAAAGCAATGTTTAAGACATCAATGATATTGTACTAACAATATGTCGATGCATTGTGCTGTACATACACTTTCTTCCTGTAAATATTACCGCACTTGATTTCTTACGTAAATATGACCGACCATAATTATGAACTACAATACAAAACTGTTTATATACCTGGATGAAAGCAGACAGACAGACAGACAAACAATCAAAACATCCAGCAAATTATATATCACGGTATATGTTAAGCAGGAATGCAAAAGATAACTAGTTAATAAACAAACAAGCAAACGTTTTCTGAAATCAGGTCATTTTGAAGTCACTCTCTCATCTTATACATACATATATTTTTCTAATGTCTCCGCCAAGCGTCGCAGGAGACGTTTTCGGGTTGCCTATATCAGTTCGTTCGTCGATCCGTCCGTCGGTCCGTATTCAATTTTATGGACTCTGCATGACTTTAAAGGTCCTCTTTACCTTTGGGAGCAGTGATTTGACAAAAAATATTCAAGATATCACAAATGATGCATCTATTTGCACGTCTGTTGTACATCACAAAACAGCCCGGGTAGCCTACCATATATATATATATATATATATATATATATATATATATATGAAGAGTTTGTTCGCAAAAACCGATAAGTCCATTTTTGAAGATTTTGAAGTACGGTCTCTGCCATAAAGTACAAAATAATACCTTTTAAATGATATATTGGTTACTACATTATAAAGGTACATTTTTGAAGTTATGGTCAGAAGAAGCAAAAATTTTCTTATTATTCTCTTTATTTTTCTTGACCTTTAATTGCAAATTTCTCCATTTGGCAAATATGGACTTATCGGTTTTTGCGAACAAACTCTTCATATATTTCTTGCAATATCAGTATTTTCTCATTAAACCGTAACTGAAGACGGTTTAGTTAGGAAACATTTTCATTATAGCCGTTCTTCACGGTTTGTGTATTAACATAATAATTGATTAAACGGATTCAATTTTTTTTTCACATTAGTTCTTTCTATCCCTATATATAGGAACTCACATTTTAGACCTAATTTGAAGCATCAATGCTGGACTTTTATTTCATCTCAAATGATAAATTATGCCTTTAAATGGCATGACACAGCTATGCAGTTTCCCACCTTTTCACTCGATCATCACTGACACTTGTCGATAGGCTTCGTAGTGTCCTGGAAAAGTTGTATGGTTCAACTCAACCAAGCTCAGACATGAATATTCGCGTTTCAGATACTTGTATGTTATCTACCAGAATTTCTGACAATTTTCACGTTACTAATCCAACAGTTCTAATAAAATCACCGCTCACATTCCCTATTATATAAATAGGCCCACAGGCCAGGCGGAATATACCAGATCACATCAAACCGGCAGTCTATCGGTCAGAACATTTAAGACAAAGCTTATAAGAACTACCTAATTTTGTCGTATACTAGGGCCTATTGATATTAGTGAATAATCTCCAAAACACACTGAAGGCCTCTCCACTTTCAAGCACTCACCATTCTGCACATGCAGTTCACCTCGCATGCAATCCCCCTCCCCCTCGTCCCCACGTTCCAAATCTAAATACTCATCCTGGATAAACATGGGCTGCTTCCGCTCTCAAGCGTAAGCTTATAGGATACAGCCTTTTTCTGCAATTGTTCCCCTTAGATTGTACCTTTGAATTATTTTTCTGTATCTCTAATGTACCGTGTATAATTATATCAAACAAAAATGTATCAGTGTTTTGTATCCATCAAGTTTATCAATTCTTTTTTCAAAAATCTTATGGTTTGCACAAAAGAAGAAGTGTATTTGTTTGTATATTACGCTTGTCATGGAATTCCAGGAGTAAATAAATGAGAAATAAATATCAAATGAATAAATCTTTATACTAAACAATTGCATGTGTTTTAAGTTATGTTGACAAGCTCATCATGCCAGATAGATCTATTGTTTTGTACTACATTAAACTGTTACTAGCTGTAATGATTGGTCATGCAGGACACTCATCAAATTACTAAAAGCAACTGTGTGCCCTGCATGTCAGTTACTTTTGAGTTGCTAGAAAGATTTAAAAAATAGCGAGCCCAACATTCGCAACTACATGATGATGAACCTTAAAAATCAAAACAGTGCAATTCCGTATGGGAAGGGCAAAAACAGCAAAATTCAAAGTAAAGTGAATGCTCATAAATTTTTCTCATAAAAGTTTCTCATACAGACGGATTGTTGTATTTACGGAAACAATAAAAAAACCTTTTTCAATAACTTTCTTCATTTTTGTTGTACGCACTTTTAAAGTTGGAAGACTATTTAATTGTAGTTATCTAAAATTTTACAATATCAAATGAAAATTCAAAATGAAACAACCTAAATATCTCTCTGCTTTGTCCATACTTCCACATTTTTCTTCTTATGCTCCAACAATCACATTTTATGAAGCATTCAGTCACTCTCATTATGATTTTGGAAAAAGTTTCAAAATCTACTGACATATTGACGTAATTCCGTTACTATGAAATTGAAAAAAAGTATTCTCCTGAACAAACTAATCACTGATTTTTTCTCCCCTTATAAATTTTTTCTCTATATATGTGACTCCCTGAAAACTCACAAAACATTTTGTGAAATATCTCCTTTAGTTCTGCTGTAATTATGGTAACGGAATTACATGGTAGAATTACATGCACATCTAATATGGAAAAGAATGACATAACTGCTTTCATGCCAATATGTAAACTGTTCATGAAATAGCTTCAGGGCATTATCCTTGAGCTTAACCGTGTTAGTGATTGGCAGTAAAGGAGTGAAAGTTGAATTTATGATGCACTGACATGACAGCATAGCTGGATGCCTCTGACAGTGAGTCCTGACATCAGGGTACCTGCCAGACAAGACTACTTTTGCTGGAAGTCTCCTCCCTTCTTTCACCTTTTCTCATGTACACTTGCTCAAAAGTCGATTAGACATCACGGTCCGGATACATGGAACACTCTTCCTGAGGAGTTGAAACAGTGTGCCCCCTCGTTTTCATTCAAAGCAAACTTAAAGAAGTATATTTTATCACAGTATACTTCAAATACGAATTAAGGACGAATAATTTATATGACATATGTTGGTCTCCCGATAGTAGCAACATCGTAAGTCATTCCCTCTTCCAGCAAACCAATTTTATCATTCCAAATCCCAGCCTATCTGCCCCTGTGCACTCTCAAGCACTCGCACGCACATTCACCACCATCACACATCAGAGTTGATTTTCCCCTGCTATCTTCGCAGCAGAATTTGTATTGTTTACCAATTTACCTACCTACCTTTTCCTCGGGCCGGCCATCTTTTCAAGCAATGCTTACAATGGCGGCCCTCTGCATATATTGTTATTGTAATCCCAGCTGCATAGACATGCATACTGTAATATCATTAATTTCCTTTTATATCGTTGTTTATGCAAGTCAAACGACTCTGTTTCAAATATACTTTGTATGTTTCCCATGTTCACGATTATTCAATCTATGTATATATTGATTTGCAGAAAATAAAGTATCTACCAAAAAAAAAAAAAAAAAAAACTACGCATGGAGACGGTGCTGATAACTTAGGTTTGCTAAAGATACTCATTCTCAAATGTTAAAAATCATACTGAATTCTGAGATATTAGTGTATATTTTCTTGCTAAAAGGTCTCTTGGTTTCATACGTACAAAATCTAAGTATACATTCTGTAGTGCTGAGGGGCTATTGAATGGATGTGATGCAGCATAAAAATTGAACACAGGTTAGAAAGAAGAGGAAGAATACAAAATTTCTTTAAAAGGAAAAGACAGCACTGCTACTATAACAGAGAGAAATGAACAGGATAATTTTTGTGAGGAAAGATCAAGAATCTATGAGAAGGATCATATACACAATGTGATAGAAGTCATCATTTGACATGGGATGCCCGCTGAATGTAGCACCTTTGATCTTTCTGTATGCTAAAGACTTTATTAAGACCATTGAACATGTCCTGTTTTCATCGTCACGTCCTTTATTTTTAATGGTAGGTGCATGACTATGACCTTTTTTCATCTGTTTCTTAGATCGTTCGTCCACAGAGATTTTCATGCCCCTTTGATACAGAGCATACCCTTTGAAATTTGTTCTTTATCCTTTCTTTTTAAAATAAAGACCAAAATACCATTTGTAATGAACATTTACCCTGTCAGTTATTGTGATACAGCTATAAATTGTAACATTTAGGCCTATACTTCCCGTCCTAAGAAGATTTTATATAAAGTCAGCGGGCTTCTGCTTCTACCTTTACTCTTCATGTTACCACTTGCCGTACAATCCAGTTGAAGAGTTTGTTTGCAAAAACCGATAAGTCCATATTTGCCAAATGGAGATATTTGCGATTAAAGGTCGAGAAAAATAAAGAGAATAATAAGAAAATGTCTGCTTCTTTTGACCATAACTTCAAAAAAGTACCTTTATATGTAGTGACCAATATATCATTAAAAAGGTATTATTTTGTATTTTATGACAGAGACCGTACTTCAAAATCTTCAAAAATGGACTTACCGGTTTTTGCGAACAAACTCTTCAGTTTCCTTTAATAGTGCCATTACAGTGTATTTCATCATTTTCTTTCAAACAGTCAAAATACCACTTACTGCAAAAGAGAAGATGCACACTTCTTGTGAGTGAATTTGAATATACATGTATGGCAACACTCAGGATGAGAAAATTGTCAAAGTCAAGAAGAAAGACAGAGACAGGAAACTTGCAGGAAATTTATAGGCTACATTATGATTACTGTCAATGATTAAATCACTGTCATATTTCTGAAGAGGTAATTTGGAAATTTTGTGTGGTCAGATGAATACTAATTTTGTTCAAAGGTTGAATGTTCTGGTTTTAACACAGTGAGCTGCAGATGGATAAAAGAGGCCCTCTAACCTTTAAAGATGAATTTACATATGTTGGAGTCACTCTAATGGTTCAAAAAGTTGTTTAAGTTATTTTACTGTATTTTATTTCATTTTAGTTCAGTTCATTTTATTTTTGTAGGCTTAAGTAGGACTTACATTGTAAAGTTATTATCAAATTATGCACTACATTTTACATTGTATGCCAGGGGGCAACTTCAGCTATTAGCAAAATGTCACAAGGATTTAGTGATTAATATAATCCACAATGTACAGTGTATAATGCTAATGATTGGGCACTGGTGCAGTAATAATCATATTTAAGAAAACTTTCTTTTCAATTTATGATTGAATTGTAATTAATTACATTTGTCATTGAACCACAACTGCATCTCATTACTTCACAAATAAAACGTTTCAAGCATCCTTTGTGTTTATACTTGATATTAAAGATTGTGTTCAATGATGGGTCAGCACACCGTGCTCTTGCGCTGAAAATTGGCACTTCATGATTTAATTCAGTGTCAATCCGGACAGTTTTTGTTATTTCCTGTGTGTGTGTGCACATTGTATTTATGTAAAATACTTGTAAGTAATTCACACATATTATCAAGAATTAGTATATTTAGGAAGAAGAACACAGAGAAAGGTGTCATGCATGATATTCACAAAAGAAATACAAGAAAACTTGAGTATTGTTGACTGGATTTATAGAATTGTATTAAATAATTGGGTAGGGCTATTCTAGCGTAATTCCGTTACCATGTGTCTCGGATGTCATTTACCTGCAGAGTGAGAAATTCTTAACTTGAAAGTAGACAAATCTTGATGGATGTGGTACTTAAAAGTTGCGAGATCTTGACTGACATTGTTGCAACTTCAAATCACAGTCGTTAGTGTGAAAATTTTATGTTTTTTGACAATAGAAACTCATTTGGCACCTATATACTTGTATATCAGCATTAGGTTAATGGCTAGAGAGTACTTATTTAGTGGTTATATTTTAGTTGAAGGCAACAATCTTTATCAAGACATTTCAGAATACATGAGTACCAAGAATTTGTATTTTTTCCAGTGTATTTCAGAAGACGTAATTCCGTTACCATTTGTGAAATTCCGTTACCACTGACTTTACGGGGGAAAAGCCTGCTGCTGACTCTGGAGAAAATGTGATTAAATATTTGAAAAACAATCCAACTAAAGAAGTTGACACAATCAATGATGAAATCAGACAACAGCCTATAGTGTATGTGTATATAGATTTCAATATACTCCCAAAGTCAGAGTTGAAGTTGTGACTCAATTTTCTGGTAATTCCGTTACCATCACACATAGTCCAGTCAAAATATGAAAAAAAGGGGGTCAACCCAAAACAAATTGCAACAGAAACCATTCCACTTGCATTTAACCTGGAAGAGCTATCAAAACAACATATTAAAAGTTCCCTAAAATTCGAGTGGTGAATCAATGCCTAATTTGCATAAATTCAAAATGGCCGACATAAAACCTATTTATGCTTATATCTTGGGACATAGAACCCATAGAAAGTCAGTTCTTGTGTCTAAACCTATGTTTTTTAGGTCAAGGAGTACAATTATGACATCAGTAATAACTTAAAAGTATTCATTTGTACATAATTTGCATAAATTTGCATATGAATGCATTCAAAATGGCCGCCATAATGGCCTTTTAATATCTCCGTACATAAAACCTGTAGAAAGTAAATTTTGGCATCTATATTTATGTTTTTCACGTCAATAAACACAATCATGATGTCAGTTGTAACTCAAAAAGCATTCCTACATACATAATTTGCATATATGCATATAATTATATGGAAAATGGCTGCCATATGGCTTGTACATGCCCGATTATTTCATCTGTTAGTGGGTCTCTTTGTGTCTCTTATCTTCACTGCCAGGAGTAATTGCTGCAGTACCTACATTTAGGAGTAAATCAATGAAAAATCTACATGAATATACATAAAATTATGGCACTTTTCCCCCTCATTCTTCCCTCCCTTTCTCCTTATCGCCACTCAGTGTAGATGGTGACTTATATTCCTACAATGTTGTATTACTTCTTAGACAATCATTTCTGAGGCCATTGTCGTCGTCAAGCGCTTGCTTATGACAATGGTCTCCTGAATTTCTGTACATCAAGAATTGCCTGATTTGTCTTTGAGCAAGAGATATACTGTAACTTATGTATGCATAAATGTATGCACAGAATAGTTTATTTTCATTTTGAATTGTATCAGGGAAAAAAGTTGAATATTTGAATTAATCATTTATTTGCTTTAATTGTCAGATTCAATTTATACTATGCTCAATTTGTTTACTCAATTGACTTTGTACTTCATTTATGTAAGAAAAGGAAATTCAGAAATAAAATCAGAATCAGATCATGTAATTATTCAAATCACTAATATGAATACACTTCCTTTTATCATGAATGTATATACAATGTTGGGCAAAGAACATTAACATTTTACAACCTTAATGATTATCTTATATACCTATAGTTGCATGAATTTGCAAGTACTGTACCACCCATAACTTCCCAAAATAAAGCCTCTGAGCATTAATCAATGTAAACAGTATCAAACAGAACCGATTGTCACTTAACCGTACTCCAAATTAGCTTCCAAGTGTGCTCAATAGGTACACAAAAATTGAAATCTTTGGATTGTTTAAAACATCTCATATTTGCATACAATGTGAGAATTTGCCTTAATGTTTAATGCACACATGCAATACTTTTGTTTTTAAGAGGGAGAGTACATCAGTAATTCATTATGAGAATGTTTATCTTTTAGTTGATAAACAAAAGTTACATGGGTTTTGTGTGGAAATTGCGGTTTTATCATATTTTGGTGCTTTGTCACTCAATGACTTTCTGAACAAGAAACCCATGAGTTCAGAGCTCCCCAGTATCTCAAGTTTACCTTCCATGCAGTCTTGCAGACTGTTACCTAGGGAGAACACACCAAAGTTGGAAGCCTTTGGAGACCTCCAGGGCCCAGGGAGACATGACATCCGTATGTTTGTATAAAAAGTTGTATAAAAATGTGATCAAAAAGGAGATCAAAACTTAAAACTGGTCCTCAATAAATTATTCCTGGCTGCGGCCTAAAGGGGACACCCCTGAATCTGCCACGAAACACTTGAAAGTATACCCTCAGCGGTGTAGACCCCCCCCCCCCCCCCTCTAAAAACATTTTTTTTTTTTTAAAATCTGAAGATGATCCTAATTTGGTTCGGATCCGAAGGGGATCATCCCTGTATCTGTTCTCCTGCTTTAAACATTTGGGGTTTTCCCACGAGTCAATGAGGTCAGCATTGAAAAGAAAAAGGTCTTTGGTCTTCTTTGCTTTAAAAACTAAATATGTCAAACTTAAGAGCCTTGTTTGCGTTGTCACTAGGGACCAGTTGTAAGTTTTGATCTTTTTGGAAACGCAAGATCAAATTTTCTACGGACGTGGCAGGTGTTTTTGCCAGTGTCATGGAATAAAAACATATGGATGTCATGTCTCCCTAGGCCCTGCAGATCTCTAAAGGCTTACAACTTTGATGTGTTCTGCCCAGTAATAGGCTGCAAGACTGCATGGAAGGTAAACTTGAGTTACTCAGGTGAGCTCTGAACCCATGGGTCTCTTGTTCAGAAAGTCATTGAGTGACCAAGGCAACAAAATATGACCAAAACATCGGTCACTACATTATATACGAAACTCATGTAACTTTTGTAAGTAGACTCATACATAAACATGCTCATAATGAATTGATGTACCCTCCTCCTTGCAAAAAAAAAGAGAAAGTATTTTATAGTTACAAAATATGCATTATACAATTCAAAGATTTCAATTTTTCTGTACCTAGATATTGGGCACACTTGGAAGCTAAATTGAAGTTAAAGTTAAATGAAAATCGGTTCTGTTCAATGCTGTTTACATTGATTATTGTCCAGAGGCCTTATTTGAGGAAATCATGGGTGGTATGTAGAGTAGGATTAAAACTACTTGTAAATTCATGGAAATTCATGCAACTACATAGGTGTAAGGATGTTCATTAAAATGGTGAAATGTAAATTTTCTTTGTGCAGGCTTCATGTATATGTATATCCTAAAAATAGAAATGTATGCATATTAGTGATTTGAATAATTCATATGTATATTTATGCAGATTTTCATTGACTTACTATTGAATGTAGGTACTGCAGCAATTTCCTGGCAGTGAAGATTAGAGACACAAAGGGAACCACTTACGGATGAAATACCTAGATAGGGGCATGTACAAGCCATTTCGCAGCCATTTTGCATATAATTATATGCATATATGCAAATTATGTATGTAGGAATGCTTTTTGAGTTACAACTGACATCATGATTGTGTTTATTGACTTGTTTATTGACATGAAAAACATATATATATATATATAGATGCCAAAATTTACTTTGTACAGGTTTTATGTACGGAGATATTAAAAGGCCATTATGGCGGCCATTTTGAATGCATTTATATGCAAATTTATGCAAATTATGTACAGATAAAAACTCAAGTTATTACTGATGTCATAATTTTACTCCTTGACATAACACATAGGTTTAGACACAAGAACTGACTTTCTACGGGTTCTAATAGTATGTCCCAAGATAAAGCATAAATAGGTTTTATGGCGGCCATTTTGACTTTATGCAAATTAGGCACTGATCCACTACTCGAATTTTAGGGAACTTTTAATATGTTGTTTTGATAGCTCTTCCAGGTTAAATGCAAGTGGAATGGTTTCTGTTGCAATTAGTTTTGGGTCATTCCATATTTTGACTGGACTAACATAGACCTCCTTTGCAACCAACCAAGTGAGAACATTTAACAAATTTGTATTTGGGGTGATGATGTAATCAATCCAGTGTACTAGGGGGAAAGAATATGAGCCAAAATTCTCTGATTTGTAATTCCATTACCGCGGAATTGCCCAACAACAACGGACTACAGCAAAGCCATAGGGCTCACACCCGTAAATAAAATGGAATGTCCCAGATCCCTTCACAAATTCGTACCAAAGATACCAAAATAAATGAAGAATAAAAATAATCAAAAATCAATGATGTAGTTTGGCCCCCCCCCAAAAAAAAAAAACCAAACAAACCAAACTGAATAGCTGTAGATATTGAGTATGAATTCCTCTACAAATTGCATTTTGGTTGGAAGATGAAAGCTTTTCTGATGGAATTTGAGGGTACTATATAATATTTTTTCATTGGGTACGTGTACGGAAAATAAGCGATTTTTTTGAGTGACAAGAACTCGTAATCTGGCTTTGCGGACCCCTGGACAGAATTTGAGCTGAAGAATCCTCCCTGACTATGGATGAAAGGGTATATCTCACTTATCCAGGTGAGTGAAGCTGAAAGACCTCATTTCTCCCCGCTATTTTACAGAATTTTTTGAAATTTGATTTTTAACACACATCCCTCTATATGGGGAAATATCTATGGGTGTGAGCCATATCAGTAGAGCTGTATAATTATGTAAATGCATACAGCTCTACGGTGTGAGCCCTATTTATAGTCGTCAATCGGAAACATAAATGCACTCGCATCCGATCCTCGCGATTATGTACGAGAGGAACTGAAGAGTAAATGAAAGAAAAGAAAATTAAGGCGAAAGTAGCTAACAAACACGCAGTAACGACCATAACCTAAGATTTTTTTTTTTCTAAATGGTGTATAAATTAAACAACGCCAAGTATCAAGTGCTACACAACTCTGCAATAGATCTAGACCTTTCTTGCTGGTCAAGTTTTTAGTGGTTAGAGTTGATTGGGGCGAATGCAAAATGCAACGCGCGCAATGTGAAGTATGCATGCACGTGCGCTGCTGCGATACTAGTACAGGTAATGTACATGTACAATACTAGTACCGTACGCGTACGCGTACCGTACACGTACGAATCGCCGTGTTTTCTCTTTTCGGTCGATCGACGACAATGATGATCCGATGAAAAATGATAAGTTAGTGTTTGACTGACTATGATCGGAGGTAGCAACATCCATCCATTCATCCATTTCATGAACATTGGACTATGGTGATGCTTCATCGGATGAACAGACAGAAACTTTCGTTGTTAGGCTAAAATCATTGTGTCTGCTATCTTGCGTTAAATCGCGTTGGTTTCGCGTTTATCACTGTTTATAGCGTGCACAGCTACTAGTCTAACGTTACATGTGTACGTGTTTCTCAATGAACAACACGCCTACAGTGTAGTGCAGGATACAGATACTGCACTGTATGCACTGGGACTGGGTACCAGTGACCCTGCGCAGCTGCGAAATCGACATGGTGAGTGTACTGCTATGCTGAGTCGTTCTCTTTTCTCATGCATCACTCTGGCTGACCAACGATCTCAGTCATCACAGTATACATATGAGTGGTGAATGGTGGGGTATATATTCTGCAGTTTCACTGGTAAACCGCTGAGGATAATCATTTGTGGGGGCATTTTTCAATTTTAGTTTTGGGGCCACTCACGAAGAGGATGGATGAAAATGTTACTGTAAGTAACAAAATTTCCCTTCGACAAATTTCAAATTTTGAAAATAAAATATCGATTAACAGGTTATATAGAAAGACCAGCCTTAACTAACAAGTTAACTGTTAGGTACTGTATTTCAAACTTTTCTGTATTTCTATTGTTTTCCAAATTTAATTTTACTTATTTTTGTACATTGATGCGTATCTTCAGAACATCATAACTCGTAGAGCTAAATGAAAACAAAACAAAAAAATCAGGTACATTTGTATGTTTCTCAACATAATTTCACGTACTTGCTGAGTGTGAGTCGACATGTCGTATAATATGTCATCATCCCAACCCAATGTCTGTGTAGTCCTTATTGATTTTTCTACGATACCGTGTGCAAAAACGCATGACGTAGAATCATCCTTGTGGTGTACTGTAGAACGTTAACTTTTGTCAAGCTCTCAGAGGTGCAGGGAGAGTAAGGGATTGCCTGTGGCGTCTGTCCATCTGTCATCCATTCGTCTGTGGTCCGTCCGTGGTCCGTCGGTCGTCAGTGTCAGTCGATCTGTTGTCTGTCCGTAACGCTACAAAAACTTGGTTATAAAACTCTCTTCTGAGGCTGAGCTTGACTTCAGTTTCAATCAAACTTGGAGGGAAGAGTGGTTATGCAAAGTTACACATTTTACCAAGCATGAAGGTGCGTTCATCCTCGACCATTTGAGGGCAGCACTTTATCGGAAGAAGAAGAAGATGAAGGTCACCTCGAGGTCAAAGATTACATGCAGGGGTCAATGAACGTACAATGTAAGTGTCCAATTAACGGGCGGATCCAGGAATTCTGTAAGGGGGGGGGGGGGCTGCGGCATGACATATATTTCTGGTGCCACTTCCGGGGTTTCATTTCATTTTCTTCTCTTTATTTCTTTTGTTTTTCTAGACGAAAGATAAAGGGGTGGGGGCGTCACCGTGCACCAGTTGCGCCCCCCTCTGGATCCGCCACTGATTAATGTTTAGTTTTTACGGTTGGTTTCAATTTTGTGGCTCAACATTTCATGTATTTGTCCATTTGTGACCATGCATTCAGCTTACAGTACCGGTAGATGTACCTTGGGAATTTGAAGGTCAGCAAAAGGTCAAAGGTCACAGACAGGGGTCAACAAACTTTAGTGCCCAATGTTAAGTTTTTACAGCACGTTTTGATTACCCGGTATGGCTCAAAACTTTTGATCCATGAGTCTGTTTGTGACCAAACATGGATGGTAGATGTCCCTTGGAGAGGTAAAGTTCATCACGAGGTCAAAGGTCACAGACAGGGGTTAACAAACTTTTAGGGTCCAATGTTCAGTTTTTATGGCGCGTTTCGATTATGGATTTACTGCTTATAACTTTTGCTCCCTTTGTCCGATCGTGACCAAACTTGGATGGTAGATGTCCCTTGGGGAGTTAATGTACATCATGAGGTCCAATGTCACATCAGACAGGGGTCAACAAACTACAGTATTAAGGTCCAATGTTAAGTTTTTATGCCTATGGGGCGTTTCAATTATTCATAACTTTTGATCCCTTTGTCCGATCGTGACCAAACTTGGATGGTAGATGTCCCTTGGGGAGTTAAATTTCATCCAGAGGTCAAATGTCACATCAGACCGGGGTCAACAAACTATTAAGGCCCAATGTTATGTTTTACGGCGCGTATTGATTATGGTTCATAACTTTTGAGCCATACGTCTGTTTGTGCCAAAACAATTGGCTGGTAAATGTTCCTTTGGGGAGTTGAAGGTCACCACAAGGTCAAAGCTCAGAGGCAGGGTCAACTTCCAGGAGCTAGAAAAACATTAATTTCTTCTATGGGAAAGGGCAAGACATTATGACACTTGCTTTGTTGGCTGTAAAATTTCACTTAAATATAATACTCTTTTTTTTTTTTTTTTTGCTTTAGTTTGTTTGATAAAACTAGATGTGTTTGTGTGGAATAACATTTGTTTTCACTTCAGATAAATACTTTATTCTTAATGACAAAACAGATATACATACACTATGTAGCGTGTAATGACAAAACATATATGTACCGGTAGCGTGTACACATGTGTACAGGACCACTGAAGACTATAGAGTGGCCTTCAGCAGTTTACGAGCAATCGATTACATGTCTCATTGAGGATTAGCTAATTTTGCTGTAACATGCATTCACCATATCGGACACCTGCCCGAGTGCATTTGAACAAGTCATTAACAGGGTACTAAAAGTGAAGTACACTTTGTATATAGAGCCAGAGGCTTAGCAATACTGCATGTCTGCATTCTACAAACTGTACAACCTGTACCTGGATAAAATAAGAATCTTTGAAAGGCCCTGCTTGAAATTTTAGTTATAGTTAAAAGGAGAATGTGTGATTGACTTATATGTGCCTGCAGAGGTACAAGTGTATTGGTACTGGCCAGTCAATGTACACGGTGTACAATTGCAGCAAAGTTTGGCGGATCCAGAAGGGTTGCAACCGGCGCACGCCCCCCCCCCCCCCATCGTAAAAAGCATAAGAAATAAAAAGAAAAAAAAAAATGAAATGAAACCCAGAAGTGGCACCAGAAATATTACATCTTATAGTTAATTGTGCCCCTCCCCTTTACAGAATTCATGGATCCACCCCTGCAATATTGTAAATACTTTCTAAAAAGAGTCAAGTCATGTCAAAACCATAATTTGCAAATATTCCTTAACCCGTTGAGGATGGATTGATTTTGCTACAACACGCATTTCCCATAGACACCTGCCCGAGTATACTCGGGACTCATCCTTAACGGGTTAAAAGAGCTCTCAGCTGCTTGTAGGTACAATATTGATTCTACCCTCTTATCTTATGCTGTGTGCAATTGTAATGCCGGAAACTATTAATGTTACACACTGGCACTGGTCCGACGGTCCCTGACCAGTAATAATCACTGTTGGACAAGTAACTTTTCGGTATTGGGACCACTTAAAGATGGATAAACTGGGTACCTACATGTATTGGTCCGACAGACAGGTTGGACCTGCAGAAAAGATAGCTTATAGACATGTGCAGCCCTGTATACAAGTCAGTGCATGAGGGATGTTATTCTCTATTCACCGACTACTACATTGTAAGTTTCCAGACATCTTTGCCAGCTGGTGAAGAAAGCACTCCTGTGGGTATGCCCATCAGCAACCAAAGTACACTAAACATTAATTAGGAAAACAAAAAAATGTTTTTCTTTTAGCATATGAATATGCTACACAGCTGGTTGAGTGCCACCTCAAATTGTACCACTCATGGATTGTACCACTTGGATAGGCAAAGTATAGTATTTTGCAGCATGTCCGGTGCTTAAAGTCAAACAACTCACATGATCACAGGCTTGGTTTATTGCTTCCTTTCAACTGCAGATTCCTTGCCATCATACAACAGATCAACATGGCAGTCTTGTGGATTAAGATGGAGGTAGAAGATGAAAACAAGATTGAAGCAGAACATCCATCACAGTCCAAGGAGGTCCTTGGGGAATACATCACTGAAGCAGGTGAAGGGATTTCTGTCAAACTGGAGTGATTCTGTCAACTTTGACTGACTTTGCCACACTTGTTATGATTAAAGTTTAAAGTCCCGTTTCAGCTCTCAAGCATAAGCTTATTGGATACAGCCTATTTCTGCAGTTGCTTTCCTTGGATTGCTCCATTAAATTTTTTTCTTTATTATTTAAGTACGGTGCCATGTAATTTTGAATCAATAATTGTCAATGATTTGTTCATCAAGTTTATTAATTCTTCTTTAAAAATCTTCTGATATATACAAAAGAAAAAATATATTGTATATTATTATGCTTGTTAATGGCAGAAATAAATAAAGATCAAATATCAAATATCAAAACAATACATTGGTATTATGGCACTGGTACTTGCAGATAACTTTTCAAAGTTGCAGTACCTATCCAATATGGGAGGCATTTCTTCACAAGGACAGTTCTGTTTTTTACTCACTCCCCAGAAATAAATTACAATACCAGAATGGGTTAATGATGTACATCTTCATGAATTGTGTCAGTAAAGTCTAATTTCATGCAATTTTGTATTAACACCCAATTGCAGAAGAAGGAGAGACCTACCTGTGTTCTCCTTCCTCCATTCCAAAGCCAGAGATGGAAAAAGAAGTCTCGGTCAGGACTTGCAAGCTACCTATGTGTGAAGATTGTGGTAAAGCATTCTCCAGCAGTGAAGATTTCAGACAGCACCTGACAAGACATGAATGCAGCCATGCCCAAAAATGCCCCACCATCACAAGAATTGTGTCTGGAGACGAAATAGTTATCATGCAAAGAGATCAGCTACCGAGTCATGAAGCTGACGATGAGACCATCTCCACTGGACCAGTAGAGTATCCCACCGCGGTTAATATAAAGGTTGAACCTCCATCTCTAGGAGACCTGCAGACACAAGCAATCAACCTTGACAACTACTACAGCAACTGCATTGGTAATGGTGAGAGCAAAGGGATGCCATATAGTGTTACATACATTGCTGTAGAGTGGACTCCCAATATAACAAAGTCCTCGGGACTGGCAATTCTTTTCGTTATATTGAAATTTGGTAATCACTGAACAGACAAACAATTCAAAACATAGGAAGGATGATGTTGTGACCTGAATTTTTATTTCATTTTAATGAGAGTGCACTGCACACTGCACTCCTAATATAACGAACACGGGTAAAACAAACTCTGTTTTAATACAGTGAAGTTAACATTCACGCTGCATTCACGCAGTACCCACCCTATGTTTTTATTTTTTATTTGTTTGGTTTAAACAAAATTTGGATGTAACGAAAAAAAAAAAAGAACTGTCGGTCCTAAGGACTTTGTTAAAGTGGGAGTCCACTTTACAGGGTGCATTTTGATCATTCAATGCTAGCAGGAATCATGTCAAGTGAACAAAATTAGATGTTATGGAAAGAGCTGTTTGTATCCACATGTGACAGGTAGATTGATTGATAGATATTCTGATATAAAGCAAATCTCTACATATTGTAATTGTGAAGTTTTTTATTATGCCTCCGCCACGAAGTGGTGCCGGAGGCATTATGTTTTCGGGTTGTCCGTCCGTCCGTCCGTCCGTCCGTCCGTCCGTCCTTCCGTCCGTCCGTAATGAATTTTGTGGACAGGGTAACTACCAAAACCTTTTGAGGTATCCTAATGAAACTTGGCATGTATGTGTATTAGGGGGTGAAGTTGTGCCTATCAACTTTTGGGTGCACATGCTCAAGGTCAAAGGTCAAAAGGTCAAGGTCAAATGCTCAAAATTTTACAATTTCCCCCATATCTATGCAATGCCTGAAGATATTTTCTTGAAACTTAGTGTATACATGTACTACCCAATTAAGATTCTCTGGTGAAAGTTTGGGGTCATGAGGTCAAAAGGTCAAAGGTCAAAAGGTCAAGTAAAATGTTAAAATTTCACTTTTTTCTCTGTATCTTGGAAATTGTTCAAGGTATCTTCATGGAACATAGTGTATATGCATCTACTGACTGGCAGTGGTTATCTAGGGAATTTAGGGTTCATGGGGTCAAAGGTCAGGGGTCAAAGGTCAAGGGCAATACTTCAAAATCTTACTATTTTCCTTATATTTATGCAATGCCAGCAGGATTTTTTTTTTTTTTTTAGACTTGATGTATGCATGTCTAACCCAATAGAGTTTCTCTGGGATTTTTTTTTGCCAAGAAGGTCAAAGGTCAAAAGGTCAAAGATCAAGTGAAAGTGCTGAACTTACTTTTTTCTCCATATCTCGGAAGTGGCTCAAGTTATCTTGAAACTTAGTACATGCTGAATTTATGTATGTTCTGCCTGACAGTGCTTCTCTTATAAATCAAAGGCCAGATGAAAATGATAACAATTTACTGTTCAATACAGAAATTGCGCTTTTTCTCCATACCTTGAAAATTACTCAGTGCATAAACTTATGAAATGGTCAAAGTCAAGTTAAAGTTCTTAAATCCCCAAATACATGCTCTCCTATTCATCCAATTAAACATGGGTCAAGGAAGGTAAACATTCAATACATTTGTGACAAACATGTCATTTTAACATTTTGCCAATTTTGTGAAAATGTAATCACACATTGTCCACATGTACTATAGACCTATTAGGAGAATCATGCATTATGGCGGAGGCATACCAGTCGCCATAGCGACATTTCTAGTTAGAAATAGATTTGGAAAATGGAAAGTAACAAATTCTACTTTTTTTTTAATGATAGCAAATCTTAAATGCTCTATATTTTTATCACCTGTTGGACTTTTTCATAGTGTAAGCTTCCAAATTTTCAGAAATTCAGAGGAAACCCAAGATATTCCAATCTTTATCCAGAATACATTTGTTCAGGCTTATCTTGGTTCTTGAAATTGAACCTTTTTTGTGGATTTGAGATGGATGGTCAACTTACTGCTTGACATTGAATTCGAATTTTGATGCCCAGAAAGAGCAAAGAAAATCATTTTTTTTGTGTTTTACCGTTGAATATTTTGTTTGATATTTGTGACATTATCTTATGACTCCTTTCAAATAGATGATGCTCTGGACACAGGAGACCAAGACGTAGCCAATGCTGAGAAAAGCGTGACATCAGAGGCATTCACTCAGACGGCGTCTGTACCTGGGAAACTTAGACCACTGGCCAAGGTCGTAAGTATGTGTGACAGAACGAACACTTCAGTGGAATGCAACTCTTGGTCTCACGGGAATGTGCCTTCGACCTTCGATGAAGAGTGTCGTATTTGTGGAGGCCGTTTTGTCAATCTCGCAAGACACATGCGACTGCACGAGGGAAGAAAGACAAACAAGTGTGAGCAGCGTTTTGAATACTTCCCTACAAAGTGGGACACGAAGAAGCATGTGAGGGTAGTTCACAGAGGAGAAGTACGTTGTGGCAAACCCATTTACAAGTGTGAAATGTGCCCAAAAACCTTTGAAAAGAAGTGGGATCTCAACGTTCACAGAAAACTGCACTCACAGAAAAACTTCGCTAAGAGTAATGTGAAGCGCAACCGCTGTTCCAGTTGCTATCCACGTGACTTGGATTGTGAAGCACACAGGAAGGTCCAAATTATCAAGCCTGGTTATAAACATGCTCTGAAAAAGAGTAACGTACATAACGATGAACCAATTCAGTTTTCAAAACACTGTGTCTGCAACATCTGCCGGAAGTCATGTGGAACACGTTACAGAAACAACAAACACATGCTTGTCCATGCTAGAGATGGTCGGGCCAAATCCTACAACTCAAGAGTTTTTAAAGGTAAAAAAAAAAAAAGTTGTACTGTGAAGTGTTTCTCATTTTGACCTATTCTATTAAATTTATACAGGCATGAGCAGTAAACTCCGTGCTTCCATTGTACATTACACTGTACAGTACTTGGCCATAACTTTCCCTTGTACATACAGTTGTACATAATGTAAGTGTGTCTAGGAGCATACTTCCATTTTCCATTCTTTTTTTAGTAAAAGCACTCTGCCCAAGGCACTGCTGGACATACTCTTCAATAAATTTTATCCTGAAGCTCTTGATAATGTAGTTACTAGCACAATACAGATTGTATACATGCAGTCCTATCCACTGAGATGACAACTCTTCAATCCTGCTGTTGACAAATTTCCCAGAAGCTGCACTGTCCATGTACAGTTGTACCTTTTTATGCCTCTGCCACGAAGTGGTGCCGGAGGCATTATGTTTTCGGGTTGTCCGTCCGTCTGTACGTCCATACGTCTGTCCGTCTGTCAGTACGTCTGTCCGTCTGTCAGTACGTCTGTCCGCATTCGTTAACGCATTAACTTGAGTAATATCGACTGGAATTTTACCAAACGTGGTCCAAGTATAAAGTATGATGGGGCAATTACTTGATTAGATTTTTGGTGAAATCGGCCAAAGATCAAAGGTCAAAGGTCAAGGTCAAATCGTGAAATTGTATCTGTTTACGCGATAACTCAAGACTGGATCAAGCGCATTTCACCAAACTTTGTCTGAGGATGATGTATGGTGGGACAATTACTTGATTAATTTTTGAATGAAATCGGACAGAGGTCAACGGTCAAGGCCAAATCCTGAAATTTATCTGTTTTTTACATGATTTTTAATAACTCAAAACTGGATGAAGCAGCTTTCACCAAACTTGGTCCAAGGATGATGTATGATGGGGCAATTAGCTGAGTAGATTTAGATGACATTGGTAGGAGGTCAAAAGTCAAAAGGTCAAGGTCAAATGCTAAAAATGTTCCCCCCATATCCGTGCAATGCCCAAAGGTATTTTCTTGAAACTTACTGTGGACATGAACTACTGCATAAAGATTCTCCAGAGAGAGTTTCATGTCATAAGGTCAAAGGTCAAAAGGTCAAAGGTTAGGTGAAAATGTTACAATTTCACTTTTCTCGCAAATGGTTCAATGTATCTTCATGGAACTTGGTACATACGCATGCACTGACTGGCAGATATTTTCAAGGGAATTTAGGGGTCATGGGTCAATAGTCAGGGGGTCAAAGGTCAAAGTCAACTCTTCAAAATTTTACTCCTTCCTTTATTTCCTAGTGTATGCAATGCTTGCCGTATTTTTTAAACTTTATATACATGTATTACCTAATGGAGATTCTTGTGGAAATTTCCTGCTAGAAGGCCAAAGGTCAAATGTTAAA
Organism: Diadema antillarum; assembly: GCF_040938485.1. Taxonomy (NCBI): domain Eukaryota; kingdom Metazoa; phylum Echinodermata; class Echinoidea; order Diadematoida; family Diadematidae; genus Diadema; species Diadema antillarum. The sequence continues at coordinate 3,004,708 of NW_027270919.1, read as the reverse complement.
GGTCAAGGCCAGGTTCGAATGCAAAAAAAAAAATCTATTTTATACTGTAAGTACACTCTTTCTTCATACCTTGGAAATTACTCAATGCATAAACTTTTAAAAAGGTCAGTCAGAAGTTAAGTAAAAATCTTCAATTCCCCAAATACATCTGCACTCTTTAATCGACAATTATAGCAAACCTATGTAGTTCAAGGAAAGTGAACATTCAAAATATTACAGATTTTGATAAATTCAAATCTGTGTTAAAAACTCACCTTTTTGACAAATTTTGTTGCTTACATGTTTGTATAGAGAAATATGTGATAGATTTTGTTTCATTAATTTTGTACACGCATAGAGACTATCTTATGGTATTATGCGTTTCTAAGAACTGACTATTATTATTTCTGACAAACCTGCAATTTCAATGTTTTGCCAGTTATGTGAAACTGTCATCACACATTGTGGAGACATTGCACTATACACCTACTATTGGGAGAATCATGCATTATGGCGGAGGCATCAGTCGCCATAGCGACATTTCTACAGCTGTAGTTATTAAGATCAAATACAGCTCACTGTCTTTGACCTAAAGAATATACAGTGTATACCAGCCTTATATGTACTGAAACTAAATCATGGCAATGAGCACAGAATTTCTCTAACTGCACTGTAAAGGAAGATATGAAAGCAAGCGAGTTGATGCATCTGTATGTATTATACAATATCTCTTTCTTTTTGTTTTTGAATACATTATAATCAATTTAATATTGAAAACCTTGCGATGTAAAGGTACAAGTTTTGCTGTCCAAATTACTTGGGTGTGTAGCCTGAATTGTCTTATTAGCTCATCTTTGATTTTGCAAAAGTAGTTTTATATGTTTGGACAGAATCATGTATAATGTAAATATAAGCTCTTATGAACTGTATACTCTATAAGATGCATTCTTAAAAAGAAAATAAACATTGAATTGTTTTACAATCATCAGACTCTCTTGCATGATACAAAAGATAAATCTTCTTCAAGTGTACACTTACTGCCTGTTCTGTATTGTTACCATCAGGACCAACACTCAGCAAAGCCTACCTGGCACAACAAGCCCCATCCCACAAAGAATGTCCACAACACCAGATGTACAGTGGAGATGCCTCTCTTAAGCAGTTCCAGCCACAACCCCCTCCAGACCATCAGCAGCAGAAGGGGGTAAATGTTGTCTTGTTGATAGCAAGAAAAGTAATTATCTGTAAGATATTGTTGATGTTTTTGCTTCCATGAACATGTTACAGCATAACATAAAGATGCCAATCATTTTGTTTTTAAACTCACTCGAACAGCACTCAGAAAGAGACTGCTGTAAAAGTGGAAATTTTCACAGTTTAACACGCAAACATTTGTCTTACTGTCTGAGTGCCACAACTTCACTGGAGACATGTTTTGGGGTTGTCCATTCGTTTGTCCTGTTTCTGATCTTGTGATAACTTAAGGTCAGCTGCAAGGATCAATTTTAAATTGGAACCATGTGTGCAAACTATTAATGTACCAATGATCTGATTAGATTTGGGGTCAAGAAGTCAAAGATCAAAGGTTACAGAGGTAATAATATGTGACCTGAGCACTACAACAAAAGGATCCGAAAGTCGGGGGAGGACAATTTTCTGAAAATGGCATGACATTATTTCCTTACTCTTCTACTTTAATTTCATATATAACACAACTCAAAAAAGTACTCGATTGCGGAGATATTGATGATTTCATCAGTGCCTGTCAAGTGATTGAGGAAATTAGAGTTTTGAGAAAAATGCCTTCAAAGTTGTCCTTCCGAGCCTATCGTGGTCAAGGGGAAGCGAGACAGTTTTCACTGCTTGACAATAAGCCAGTTCACAGTTCCAATCTGAGCATGTGCAGATAAAGGCCATTGCAGGCCTTCTCTTGAAATGGATTTGCAACTGAGTTATTCAAAACCTGTATAGGGCTTCCATCATGACAACTGTGTTAATAAACAAACCAGGTGCAGATTGGTATTTACATGTGAATGTGCGTTCTTTTCAGCAACATTAACAAAAGCCATTCATGCAGCACTGACATGTAAATTACCCCTTCCCACATGGTTGTCTTCAGCTGCTCTTCTTGAAGACTATTCCATGATTTGCAAAGTCTGTGGTTGAAGAGGTCATTGCAGACGTGTGCTACAGTAACTGTGAACTGGCTTACTAGAGAAGGCACGCTCCTAGCGACCTCCGCCATGTTCATTCAAGCTTAGTGCCAGTGGTCTACGCACGACCAATCGGTAATCAGGATGCCACGCACTGACCAATGAGATCACTCCCTCGTTGCTACATGTAGGGGCGGAGTCTCGCCACGGCGCTAAATCCAAATCTTCGGGCACGTTTCTCTTACATTGAAAGTAGAAAAATCATGGGCCAGAAAAGTGCCGATTCCTTGCCTTTCCTTTGATCATTTAGCTTCGAAATTTCGGCAGATGATGGACAAGAGATTAGACTACAAAATTATGCCAAAAACAGAAATCTGATTGTTTTGACCAATTTTGATGATGTAACTTCAAACTCGATTTTCCCGGCTCGGCCGTCAGTGACTTTAGGATCCTTTTATTGTAGCGGGTCACATATTTACATAGAAATAGCCAGTTCTCATAGTAGATAACTTGTGAATGGTTTGACATGTTAACTACTATTTTGGTAATGTCTGCATGCTAGGGTGATAATCACCCGAGCAGATTGGGGGTCATGAAGTCAAAGGTCAAAGGTCACAGAGTGTACATCATCATTAACAATAGGACATTATCATGATGATTTGTGAATGGTTTGGCATGTTATCTTCAAACTTGGCATGTGTACAACTTGTATGCAAGGGTGGCAATGATCTGAGGCCTTTCAAACATGGTGATCTGAATCCCCATTGTGCTTTTTTTTTTTTTGGTGCCTTGCGGAGACTGTGGATTACTATGATGTATTTTTGGTTGTACCATAGCTAAATTGAACAATCTATGCTGTTGCATGTATGTACTACAATTGGACAGGAAAGCGATATTGAGAACTAAGAATGGACTAGGAACATTGAATTATGTTTCTTGGTACAAAAGATCAAGCTTATGATGAGAATTGAGGAAATTGTGGTGGATTGCAATTAGTAGAACAGAGAGAGAGAGAAAGAGCAAAGTGATGAAGCAAATAAGCAGAGGTACGAGTTGAGCCATGTGTCAAAAAAAGAGAATGGAGAGTAAAAAACAAAGCCGAACTGAAATTCTGCAGTTTGCTTTCAATAGGCATATTACATGTATTTGGACAAAATGAGATGATAATCACAGTCAAATCATCTTTAACATCTTTGTCAAAACATCTAAGAGGACAGCATACTCTTTGGAAGTTTGCCTAATAGTATTGGCATGGGTTGCATACATTTTGTATTTGTGATGATACAGTGGAAACTCAATACGGTGTATAGCATTACAAACCATATCGAATTCTTTTTTGCTGAGAATATCTTACTTTATGTAAAGTTTCCTTATTAGCAAAAAAAAATCTGATATTGAGTTGTTATTACATTTAAAACAGATTTACTAACAGGAAGGCAATCATAAATTTATATCTTTTCAGTAAAATTTAATAAGCAAATATCAATGTTATCTTCAGACAAGCATACTGGTGTCATCAGTATATAAAACTAGGTGTAATCTGTGAAATTGCAAATACCACTTAGACGTAGAAGTGGGCCAAGTATTGAACCATGAGGCTCTGTACAGCCCAGACTACCCAATGAATATGTTAACTAATAAAATGAAATAATGATGTTAAGAATCAAAAGCCTTACTCAAATTTAAAACACCCATACGCAAAAGCCTTACTCAAACTTAAAACACGCATACCAATAACTGATTGGTAAGAATTACGAATTATTCAAATAGGAAAAAATGAAACCTTTCCATTATATTTCATTGCCATCTAGCTGTGTAAAAAAGTCCGTTTACATTTTATTTGCGTAGACGCAATTGCCAGACCTTTTACTGTGCGTCAGTGAAGGGTTATGTCTATTGTGATAATGCTATAAAGGCAGTGAGCATATTGTACCAACTTTACAAAATTGATTTTTTTTTTTGTCTCTTATGTGTTGTGTTTCTTTTTGCAGAAATGTGCAGCACACTTTCAAGGTCCAGCAACAGACAGTCGAGTCAGGATCAAACCAAGTTGGGATAATGCAGGTGACAGAGGGAAAGAGAGCGGGGAAAGAAAGAGAAGGGCAGGAGGAGAGGATGACAATAGAGGACAGAGAGGAGATCTGGAAGAGGAAGAGGAGGAAACAAGAGACCAAGAAGAGGAGAGAGTGGAGAGAGAAGAGAACATGTGTGTGAGAGAAGAGGTTATAGAGATCGAGGAAGGTGAATATAGTGATGAGAGAGAGAGGGAAGAACAAGAAGAGAGAGACGAAGGGGAAGAGCAAGGGGAGAGAGGAGAGGGAGAGATGTTGGAGAGTGATGATGAGCTATTGAGTGTACTATCAGATCCTACTCTTGGAAGTAGATCTCACTCTGAGCGTGCATCTTGCCATGGGTGCTGTGGCCGCATTGAAACATCTATAAATCGATTGACCACAGCAGTGGAGGGGATGACTTCCCTTCTTGAAAAGTTAGTTAACAGAAATTTGAAAAACGACAAACCTAGAAATTGGGAAAACCACAAACCTAGAAATTTGGACGACGACAAACCTGTGTCAGAGCCAGAACAAACTTCGGAATGTGATAGCGAAAGCGAAGAGAGTGAAAATGACGGCACTTCCAAGTCTCCAAGGAAGAGTGGTTCAGGAATCCGTATGAGCAATGGGGAGTTGCTTGGCTGGCGAGCAGGGATCCCATTGAGCGAAGGGGTATTGCTCAGCTTGCAAGCCAATGCGACTTCAAGAAAAAATTTTGCCAAGAAGCTTATGAGTGAGCTTGTGTCAGATGACATTCTCAGTGAAAGTAATTGCAATGGCAGGGGAAGCAAGATCTCCAAAAGACCAATGGTAAAAAGAATAGACCAACAAATTCTGTCCTACGTTATGCAAACTACTTTAGAACGTTACAATGTTCCTTCCCGTGAAAAGACAATGTGCATGCAAGAATGCAGGAATGCAATTAACCTTTACTGTAGATCACTTTTTTATAAGAAAAACAAGTAATTTTGTTTCCTTCTTTCTTTCTCTTTGTACATATGTACAGTAGATTCACGGAAAAAGATTACAATCTGAAAAACCTTGCAATTTGAACATTAAAAGTATTTTCGGAAAATTGTCATGCTGGAGGATAACCCCAAAACTTTTAATGAATGAAAGAAAAAAAGAATTATGCAAGCAAAAGTAGCTTATAGTAAGTTGTCATCCTATTTAGCTTACACTTTAACCTAGAAAAAATAACAAAACGTTAGGATTTCTCCAGTGTATGATCCAATGGTGTTAATGAACATTTTCAACTTGGTTGCCCAAAGAACACATTTTAGAAATTTTCATAATTTGCATAAAGCATTAGCAGGTTGTACAGCGCAAAGACAACCTTATAAGCAATGTTCAAATTGAAATACATGTATTTGTATTTGCTACTTGTGTATAGCTGTTCAGTTGAAATAATTTCAAGGGTTTTTTTTTTAATGGTTGGAAATCCTGCTTTTGTACAATTTACTAGGAATCATGTTCAGATCAACTTGCTTATGCAAGACCTGGCCTTGTGTTTTGTTGAAATGCTAATTGAAACTAACATTCTAAATCACTTATGTGTTGTTTGCGCATGGACGCTAAATAGTTCTGAATACAATATGGTTGGGTAAACAGTTCAGAATAATGATGACTGCACATTAAGAACAAGTGTATACTTATTATTACCGGTATTCGTAATAGATTTTAGACTTTAATCATTGACTGATAAAAAAATTGACATTCATTTATTTTCAGAACAAAGCCCTGCAAAATACTCTTAAACTTTAATCAATACACCCCTATATACGAAACCCCCAAATTATGGATATGCAACGGTATTCATTGTTTCACACATTGGTGTACATGTACCCAGTTTCATTTCGTTTTATCACAGGATGAATTCAAGAGATAGGCAACGCTTTTGAACGTTATCAGCACGTATACACAATTTTAGTTCGCAGCTAATTTTACATTATTTGTGAAAATTGTCTTGGCAAATGGGTGAGATATCCTGTATCCACTGTGCAAATTGCTTACGGTTGCTGTTTGAGCAACCAAGCTGAAAAAAAGAAGAACAAATGTTCATAAAGCACGCCACAACCTAAATCAATAGGGGAAAAAATGACGGAAAGAACTTTGTAATATGGATAGTTTTTGATTAATGGATTTCGTGTTGTGTGGTACATTGTAATGAGCTGTTTCAGTCTGTCATGAGTCAAAGTTTGTGAAACTTAGATTAGAAAATTCCATCCTGAAAACGTATGCGTGTTCAAAACTTTATATAAATCTCCATGTGTCGTATGAAACATTTCTGACATCAGGTTTTGAGAAATCAAAACTAATTGAAGAAACATACTGTTTACTGTAATTTTAAACTCCGGTTTTCACACATTTTGCATTTATGGTTTTTCCTCCTTCCTTGGTCACGTTGGTAGACTTCTTCACTCATCAGTTATTTTTAACCTGTCCACTGCCGTGTGATTTGATACAACTTTTATAATTATGTGAAATATAAATTGCTTTTGATGAAGTTACGAAAATTCTCAGTCAGAAAGTTAATGACTTTGATTCACAGATGTCCAATACAGGGCAATTTGATGTCCCGTACGACACCATGCCATTTGTTTATTCAAGACTAAGAAATATCTTTTGCTACTCTGCCACGAAGTGTTGCCTGAGGCATAATATTTTCACGTGGTCTATCCGGCCTTGTTCATCTGTCCGTACCGAATTCTGTGGACAGCATTACTTACAAACCCTCTGAGGTATTCTAATGAAATATATTGTATCTATGCACGAGTGGACACAGTTGTGCCTGTCGATTTTTGGGTGTGTTATACTCAAGGTCAAAGGTCACACATCAAGGTCAAATTCTCACACTGCCACTATTCGCCCATTTCTATGGAATGCCTGGAGATTATTTCGTAGTATACATAATTATTACCAAATAAAGATTCTCGGGCGAAAATTGTGTCCATGGCGTCAAGAGCCAACTTTATGACTATAGCATTTTGTGTTTGACAACGTCAATTTATTTGTAAAGATATTGCAAGAGAGTGCTAGAAGGTCACAAACCGACTTTGTCTTGGCCCTCCGTGGCAGTGAATGGCAGTGTAATTATCTTTAATTTAAAGCTGAGAGGAGACCATGACAACCAGAAAACGTAGTGACACCCATCATGATAAACATGGAAGTATTCCATGATACTTTGTCACTTCATTTTTCAGGCCTTCAAAGTTTAGATTTTTTTTTTTTTTTTTTTTTGGGGGGGGGGGGGCTCAAAGAACAACGTTAAAAGAATATAATTTATGACAATAACAAAATAGTTTTTATAGCTGTGTATACTAGCATATTACTATTTGCGGAAATGTAAGTACCTTAGCAAATGTATGTATTTCTCGAATTTGATAATGTGTGAAAAACATCTGAATTATGAAATGGAATGTTTATTTACAATTGATAACTATTCATTTTAATAAACTTCTTTCAAGTTCATTTCGACCGAGTTGATATTTTGAGGTCGGGAATTAAATCTTGTATAATTTTGTAAATATGTTACCAGACTGTGGCGTAAGTGTGATAAACAGCCTTGGTTTATCGTTCTGCTTTGATCTGTAACAAGTAACCTGATATGTCATTGCTATTTGAATGTTCTAATAAGGATAAGGAAAAAAGTTATAAATTAACAAAGTGACTTCATGTATACTTTAGAAATTGAACTCTTATTTCAAGATTGTTAAAAAAAAGGATGATCATGAAATCTATCTAGTAGCAAGCAGCTATTAGAAAATGATATGCACTGTTTAAAAGATATCTTAGAAGGAAAGATTCATTTGTTACCATTCAATTCATAAACATTTTGAAGACGACCACTCTCAGAAGTAATAGCGTACTGAAAGTAGAATTAAGTAGAATTTAGTGTGTTGATACTTCTTGAAGCGTAAAACCATGTCTGTCATGTTCTTTTAAATGTTAATGCATGTACATGTACTAAAATAGGATGATAGAAATTCATAGACCTTGAATATACGTGTAAATAATAATACATACATGTACTTGTTAACTCCACCGTTAAAATTCATTCAAATCCGTTCCGACCTTTATTGTTAAGCTACGTTTGGTTTGGAAAAAAGTGTCAATTAGCTACAGTGCCATTACTTGCACATTCTCAAAGTTTGATTTCTCAATTTAATTGTAAATAAATTAGGGTACATGTGTATGCGTAAGTATCCCCTTAGCTGATACTGGGTGCCTCAGAGTGATGTTTAAAAGGTAAAGGAGCCTGCCTTAAAATAAAGGATGTGGGATTGGATGATTTCATAATGCATTCTTTGTAGTTCTTGTGTCATTTCGCAACCATACGTCAGAAAGTATATCATTTCTCAAAATATCGTAATTTCGAGACACACTCACACAACATGTAGAGAGGAGGTGGTGGACTGAGAGAAACGGAGAGGGAGGGAGGGAGACAGAGATTGAAAGAGAGATAGGTGAAACTTATATTCATATTTATACAGCTGTATTTAAACTTTTAAAGCATTTTATAGTAATTCATGTTAGACAGGAAAACAGTCACGCACAGTATGTCAACCCATTCAATTTACCTCATTTGTGTTTGTAACGTTTGCGATCATGATTTTTATGCCTCCGCCACGAAGTGTCGCCGGAGGCATTATGTTTTCGGGTTGTCCGTCCCACCGTCCGTCCGTCCTTCCGTCCGTCCGTCCGTCCTTGCGTCCGTCCGTCCGTAATCAATTTTGTGGACAGCGTATCTAAAAAACTGAGAGCGGTATCCTAATGAAACTTGGCATGTTTATGTATGAGTGGGCGAAGTTGTGCTTATCAACTTTTGGGTGCACACGCTCGAGGTCAAAGGTCAAAAGGTCAAGGTCAAATGCTCAGAATTATATTATTTCCCCTATATCTCTGCAATGCCTGGAGGTATTTTCTTGAAACTTGGTGTATACATGAACTACCAAATGAAGATTCCCCCATAGAGAGTTTTGGGTCATGAGGTCAAAGGTCAAGGGTCAAAGGTCAAGTGAAAATGTTAAGATTTCACTTTTTTCTCCGTATCTCACAGATATTTCAAGGTATCTTCATGGAACTTAGTATATATGCATGTACTGACTGGCAGTGATCAATTTAGGGGTCATGGGTCAAAGGTCGAGGTCCACTCATCAAAATGCCATTATTTCCCTCTTATCTATGCAATGCCAGCAGGATTTTTTTTCTTGAAACTTAGTGTATGCATTTATTACCCAATACAGATTCTCTGGGAAGTTTCTTGTCAAAAGTCACAGGCCAAAAGGTCAAAGGTCAAGTGAAAGTGTTAAATTTCACTTCTTCTTTAAACTTATAAAAGGGTCAGAAGTTGGGTACAAATCCCCAAATACCTGCACTCTTATATTAGACAGTATAGCCATTCATCCAAATAAACCTAGTTCAAGGAAAGCGAACATTCAGTGCATGTGTGACAAACCTGTCATTTTAATATTTTGCCAGTTATGTGAAACTGTCATCAAACTACATCGAACTAACGAAAAGTTAATGCATAAGGAAGAATTTGTGACATAAGAGAATACACGAGATGCTGTACAGTGCACTCCCGTTGTAACGAAATGCTCGGGACCGGCAGTTTTTTTTTTTTTTTTTTTTCGTTATGACGAAATTTTGTTATAACCGAAAAAACACAATACATAACGAAAACAAGGAAGCCACATATGATATTCTGGTTGTTGAATACTCGTCATACGCTGGAAAGCTATGTGAACAATAAAACAAATTCAGTTATTCAATTTCAGATTATTGTATTAAAATAACGCAAGTTCAACTCGGAAACTGTGCGTGACACACCAAGCGAACACACAGTGATGTGACGCGTTCGCCCATGCAGAGACGCAATATGCTTGCTCCGCTACGTATTTCCGAAAACGATCCTCAGTTCGTTATAACGGAGCACATTTCCTTTGTCAATGGCGCTGGGAAAAGACTTCGTTGTAGCGAAAATCTCGCTATAACCGTGTTCGTTATAAGCGAATTTTGTACCATAGACTGTAATGGAGATAATTTGGGACCAGAAGTTTTACTTCGTTACAACGAAATTTCGTTATAACCGTGTTCGTTGTAACGGGAGTGCACTGTATTGTAATTACATGTATTATTTTGCATGTAAAGATTTGAACTATCAAAATAACTTCTACAGGGATGCCAAGTTCAAAAAATTTTTATGAGTGAGATTTTCATGAGTCGGCATCTCGGCGAGCGAATGTGCGCGCGAGCAAGGGTTTTCCCCCCTGTGGCCTTCCACGGTAGGGAGCTTTTTCATCTTTTAGCTCTTAGTGGTAATATCAGGTGCATTCTCAAGTGACTATTTTTTACTTATTTTGAAAGACAAAGGGAAAATATACCTTCAATTGCAATTATCACTTTAATCTTGTGAGCTATGTTCATTATTAAAGGCCTAAGTTGAAGACTTCCCAAGATGCGTGAGAAAAATGGGTGCCATGCGTGAGATCGTGAGACGGCCCCTAAATGCTTGAGTCTCACGCAGAATGCGTGAGACTTGGTAGCTCTGCTTCTATTAAAATGCAAAAAATGTTCAAATTTATGATGCACATTCATTTGACATAATCAGGGCAAAAAGACAAAAAGGATTATAGGATCTTGTCCTCTCATTCTCGCACATTTTCGACACTACAGGCAAATAAAGCCCATGAGTTCGACATTAGATGAGAACAGCCCACGCGTTGGACAGATACAACACGGGGTTTAATATGTCGGTATCTTGGGCCTTATTAGTTGTTAGTGTCGAACTATACATGTACTGTAATTGGCTCCATGACTCTTGAGCTAACTCATGGGCTGTATGACTTGTGAGCTGTATGATTCGTGGCTGTATGACTTGTGGATGTCGGTCTCGTGACGTGCACTCATCGAAACGACTTGATGGAAGATCTTTTCTCCTGGACCTGGTACTCATCAGGTTGACTTAACGTGATTGTTCAGTAACCAACGTTTGTCTTTTGTCTTTTAAACTCATTTTTAGCTCACCTCAGCCGAAGGCTGAAGTGAGCTATTGCGATCGCTCTTCGTCCAGCGTCTGGTGCCCGTCGTCCGTCGTGCATAAACCCCATGATGGATGGGGGGGGGGGGGGGGGGGGGGGGGAAATCACTTATTAAGGATTTTAAAAAAAAATCTCTAGAGGTGATAGAGCCAAGTTAATAGGCCTACTATGAGCTATACCAGTCTAGTTTAAAGTTTGTTTATAGCGGAATCAGGTGTGCCCCCCCCCCCCTTAGTGCCAGGGGATGGGGGGGGGGGGGGGATGTGGAGGTCCGAATGGCGGCCTAACGTATGTTAAAATATGACAAAATTATTGTATGTTTAAGTTGGGCATTATTTTCCACATGTCCACCTTCCAGTTTCCACATTTCCACGTTCCAGAACGTGTCCGCTCACTGTCCTAAACATGTCCGGACGTTTCCGCACCTTCGGGAGAGAGAAAAATTTCCGCGTCCAAATTTTGATCGAGACCAAAATTTGGACGCGGAAATGAACTTCCTGACACCTTCGGCGACTTGTCCTGACGATGTCGTGAGGATGTCCCGCTTGTCCGGAACCCTTCCGCTCCTTCCGCACACCTTCCGGAAAGAATCCCGCGGTGTGGGGAAGCTTCGCGAACGAAAGCGGAAGACACCAGGAATGTTTTAGGACAGCGCGGAGCCGATGCGGATCGTATACACTCAGCAAAAAAAGAAAGTAAACACTTTTTCGAGGTCATATTTTCATTGAAGATTTTTATGAAAATCAATGTATTATATACCATACTAAAGGTAATTTTATTGGCCATTAAGCTAGTGGGTTTATTAAAAGAAAACTTTACGCATGAGTGAGCACATTCGTTTTTGTCCTCCAAGGCACAAAATTAAAAGTGGCAAAATTTGACATGTTCTCTTTAATTTGCAAATGCCCGTAACGATAACATTGACAACAAAAGACCAGTTTAAGTCAATGAGAGACATGAATGAAATAGGAAAAATAAGTTTTTGTCCTCTTTATTTCTTTATAAATAACCTCTAAGAAAAACAAAGTGGGAAACTAAAGGGGAAAAATAAGAATTTTCTGTCAAGTCAAACTTCAATGACAAAGGGAATAATAAGCATAAAGATGATTCAATGAGCAGAATTTCCGTATTTCTTTCTTTTAATCTAGTGACTTAAAATTCATTTGACAATTTCAAGAACCAAACATGTACAATTTCCTAATTTGAAAAAACCTCAAATTTCTACCATTTTGGTCATTTATTACTTCTTCTCTTATTTTATTTGAATTTAGATATGACATAATATGCTTTATTTTCCTCCAGTATTTTCAGCCTTCATTGGTCTTTTGGGCTTTAAAGATATAGAGATCAAGGGTTTATTTTTGCTGAATTTGCTTAAGTTAATTCATGTTTCTTTTTGTGCGAAATTTGTTGTTTGTTCTTTAATATTGTTCTATGGAGGAGCACATACGCATTAATGACAACTTGTTCAGTTTTGCAATTTTTACTTTTGTGCTCTGGAAGAGAAAAACAACGGTGTTCACTCATGTATAAAGTTTCCCCTTTTTGTTGACCTACCAGGCTGATAGCCAATTAAATTACCTTCGATATGGTATATGATACATTAGCTTTCAGCCAAATATTCTATGAGAAATCTTAACTTGAAAAAGCGTTTACTGTCTTTTTTTGCTGAGTGTATAATGTATATGCAAGTGTCCGGAACCGATGCGGAAATTTTGTGATCCAGACACGAAAATGTCGACACTTTGCTCGAGTGTCATGCCAATGAAACGCAAAAAGATCAGTAAGGGAGGCGAGGCCCCCATGCAAATATCCCCATCACAGGCACATCTTTCGTAGTGATGAAGAACAGGTAAATCTATGGAGTTCCCGGTCCCAGAAGGCAAAGAAGATGGTAGTAGATACTGTGCCAATCGCAACCAGAAAGAAGTGAAATCAGCCCCCTAACCTCCATATAGTAAGTTTGTATTGATTTGATCTTTTTAGAAATCATTTTTCATCTGAGTGACTTTCCTCGTTCCTATTACTTACTATGGTACATTTTCCTTTATGTTGTTTTCTTATTTTATTTGCAAACAAACTAGGTTGTCCCATGTGACAGCCCAGCTGAAAAATCGCAAAAGTAGGTGGAAATACACTCAGAAAAAAAAAGCATAGAATTTTAGGCTAAATGTTAATGTTTTATATAAACATGAACAATTTGTTATTCATACGCAAGTGCTTTCTAATGATACAATATATTAGAACAAAAAGCAAATTCATCACACTAAAAAGCATGAATTCAATTGCAAAGATATACCTGTGGTCTCATTACAATGTAATATCTTTGAAGCCCAAAATAATGAAAGCTAAAGATAATGGAGGAAAATGAAGAATTTTCCGTCAATTCAAAATTCAAGTGAAATGAGAGAAAAAGCAATAAATTATGAACTCGAAAAAGTGTTACATTTCTGTCTTTCATTTGTTGTTTCTTTTTTGCTGAGTGTATATATTTAAGTACACATTAAGCATCACAAATCATTTCAGAAATATTCCATACCTGAATGATTTTTGTAGTTGTAATTACCTAGTAATTTTATTTTCTCTTTTTGTTTTAGTTGCAAATAAACTCGATTGTCCAATTTGACAGCCCAGCTGAACCTCTCCCCCCCCCAAAAAAAAAGCAAATTAAAGTAGGTTAAAAAGATATTCCCCCATTTTTACACTTCATTGACAATAGGCTAGTAAGCTGTCAGCATGAAAAAAAAAACAAACAAAAACAAATCTCGGACTTGAATCATTGCAAAATGTTCAAAAGTGATCAAAATAAGAGAGAGTTAGAGATGCACAAGGGTAGAAATGAGAGAAAGAAAAACAAATTTAATGATTAGGATCATTTTGGCGTGCTCTGCAGAAGTATCAGACAAAACATGTGTATACTTCAGAATGGATAAAGCACAGGTCTAAAAAAGGGAATAATCCTATATAATTATATTATACACTCAGCAGAAAAAGTAAGTTCCCCCCTAACATTCTTGGATATATCTCAAAAAGTATTTTACGGATTTTCATAATTCAAACGGGAATGGATAGGCAATTTCATTACTCATAACATGAATGGCATATCATTGCCACCAGATATCATTATTGGTGTAAAAAACGCGTTTTATGTCAAAATGCATGGGGAAAAAAGTTGCACTTCAGGCTATATAAAGCATATTGTATACATTTCCTATGTAAGTTAGCAAATAACCTTTTTTAATTGTGTAATTCTCAGGAATTTCTTCAGGTACAATGTGCTTCCCTATTAAACAGATGTTATGCATACTTTTTAAACAACCTTTTCAATATGAAAATGTTGGTAGAAGCTATGCGATTTGTAATTCCAATTTGAGTTGATCACATTAATGTGGCTGTGGCCATTTTGCATCATGCGCTCAAGTTGTAGATCAATTTGTTGAAGGAAATGGCATCGAACGTATGGAGTAGCCTGCAAGATCCCCTGACTGTAATCCAGTAGAGAATCTTTGGGATATCATTAAGCGGAAAGCGAGCAATTAGGTGAAAGATGACATTTCACTGCAAAAATTTCAGCGCATCTTGCAGAGAGCATGGGCCAACATTGAGCAGCGCCAAGTACAAACCTTAGTTAACAGTATGAGGAAGAGATGCCAGCTGGTCATTGAAGCGGATGGTGGACATATCATCAAATACTTCCCTGCATGCTCATGAAAAAAGAGAAAGAGAAATATGCAATAAGCCATGCTTAAATGTTCAGAATCATGAGTGATTGTTTGATTATTTGTGTAAAGTTATTGCAAATCACTAAAGTGCAACTTTTGTTTCCATGCATTTTGACATAAAATGCATTTTTTCACTACAACAATGATATCTGGTGGCAATGATTTGCCACTCATGTTATAAGTAATAAAATTCCTTATCCATTTCCGTTTGAATTACGAAAATCGATGAAATACTTTTTGAGATATATCCAGAAATGCTAGAACTTACTTTCTTTTGTTGAGTATTATATATACAGTGTATATACATTTATATTTTTATGCATGTATGTATATATATATATATATATATATATATAGTTCAAAAAGTTTGCGAATATCATCCATCATGACTGTAGGCAGAGAAAAGATTGTTCTCCCAGATGAAAGGCATAAAAAAAAAAAAAATGAGTCGTCAGCCGACATGCAGACAATCCTATCTTCGACTTTTGGTAGTCACATTTGTGAAATGATATTGACCAATCTTATCAATATGATATCAGCAGCTACTGCGGAAGCACAACAAGGAGCATCAATGACGGCTAGCAGTCAAATGAGGAAAAGTCAAAGTCAAATTTATACCTTTCCATTTTCCTGGTATTGTCCGCAATTTGTCCGCATGCCTAACTTATGTTGTCCGGAAGGCATCCTGATTGTTCGCGTTCATTCCTGGTGTAATCCTAGATGTTTCCGCGCTGCCCGGCTACGATTAGCATATTCCGAGGTATTTCGCTCTTTTCCGGAGTGATTCCTATAGGAATGTCCGCAGTCAGTACGCGGACAGTCCGCGGACATTTCTAGGAATGTCCCAGGACAAGCCGATTCACGCACTTATTCCGCGTCTGACGCGGACAGGATGCCGAAATGACGGAATTTGCTTCCGCAACCCTTCCTTAGGCTTGTCCGCGCCCAAGTGGACGTCCGCCCTTAAGGACGATATAAAGAAAATATTTAAAAAATTCAACTTCTTTTTTTTTTCACTTTTTTCGCATAATAAATAGAACACTTGACTCGCTTCTTTCAAAAGGCAGGGAGAATAATGATTTTATTACCCTAACATGCGTCGGTGATAAGTTGAGGAAATACGCGTGCTTAAAAAGTAGAATTTGTGAAATTTTCCTCATACAAATGTACTTTCTTTATATCGTTCTACACATGCACTAAACATGTGACATACACTGCAGTAGTCTTCCTATCCACCAGAGACTGTGGAGACACTTAAAAAAATTGATAACTTTTGAACGGATTGTCTGAATTGTTCCCCAAACTTTTTGTGTTCTACTGATATCGCCGCATTCACTCAATTCATATGTGTGTGAAAGTGGTGGTCTTGTCCTCTAATTCTCTTGACGGTATTTTTCCCTATTTACTCCTTTATTTTCTTTCTTGTCCCTATCTCCACAATCACCCCGTTTAGGCTGTTTTAGGCGTTTTGATTTATCCTTTTTTTTATAGTCCAAATGGACGTATCGACTGGCTGTAAAGCAGAACTGTTTCGAGCTCTTTTGGTTAAGTTTTCTGTGGTCGAGTTCACTGGTGCGTGTGCAGCAATGTAGTCTGGTTTCCAGACCCTTTGCCAACTGAACTTCGCGTCGACGAATTTATAATATTATTTACTAGTATATTGTAATTTAATTACACTATTATACGCTGATGACACTGTCATAATGGCTGAATGTAGGATGATTTACAATGTGCTCTAGACTCTTTACACACTTACTGTATCGATAAAGAATTGTCTATTAATGTTTCTAAAACTAAAATTGTTATTTTCTCAAAGGGTAAAATTAGAAAGATTCCCACCTTTCATATAGGAAGTTCGAACTTGGAAGTAGTATATGAATATACATATTTGGATATTATGTTTCAATTACAATGGAAGGTTTATTAAGGCTGAGAAAAAATTATATGATCAGGCTAGCAAAGCAATGTATTATCTAATTTCAAAATGTAGAAGACTTAATTTACCCATTGATATCCAACTTAAGTTATTTGACAGCCTGGTCCTCCCCATTGTGACTTATGGTTGTGAAATATGGGGCTAGTCTCAGTGTGCTTTGGCTGAAAAATTGCATATAACATTTTGCAAAATAATCCTTAATTGTAAACAATCAACTCCAACTTGTATGATCCTTGGTGAACTTGGACGATATCCAATAATGAATTATGTCAAATGTATAGGATGGTTAGTTTCTGGTCAAAATAGATTCAGAAAGATAACTCTTCTATTGGTGGTGTAAAGGCCTCAAGAAAATAGACCCCCCTAATTTTTTTGGAAGTTTCTAGATACATGCATTTGTATAAATAGGGAAATTTACCCTCACAAGTTTATTTCACCCACCCCTGAAATCAGAGTGGAGTTTGCCCAGTCTCTTCAATTTCTAAGAAAAAATGCCTTCATCACGATGGATGTGGTTTTGAGCCCCACACTTTCATCCCTGCATCCATTGTGACTAGACGTGTCATTTTTCCTTTCCTTAAGGTAAGAAATCTTGCTTTTACTTCCGTTCAATTATTCTAAATCATTCTTTCTGACTGGTAAATTTGTTGAATTCCATGATGCTTAGTGTTCTGTAGTTGAACTACATGGTTCCTCCTTCAGTAAAAGAGGAATAAAGACAAAAGATGATGTTCTCAGTGAACTTTGAATTATTGTTTAATGCCAGATTGCTTGTTTATGATGTGCTAGTGACCATAATGAGTATCAGTGCATTAGTGTCATTATTAGATTTCTGTAGTGATTTAACAGTATTCGTTATGAAAGACTTAAAATGGCTACTTAAGCTGATTCAGTTTCGGATTAAGTTCCGCTAGTATGAGTGTGAACAAGCCATAGGCCGTACTGTCCTGTGTATCTTGGGAACGACTGTAAATTAAGTAACTGATATACCGCTGTATTATGTTATTCTGACTGAAAGCCCAAATGCCTTTAACGAGAGTACTAATTGTAATTACGTGGATACTTGGTATGATGCTCATGAAATAGTAATGTAGCATTGTGCAGAATGGAAACAGTGACGGATGATGATTAGTGTATACATTGTAGATACAACATATTTCATGTAGAATAGAGATAGAGACGGAGGGTCGGTGTGAATACAGCTTGGATGACTCACAGCGACCTCCACGCCTTATCGGCCAGAGCGCTGACCACTAGCTCTCTGGACGGTGTGTTTATAGTTGTGGTCAGTGTCTCTCTCACTTTCCCAGTCCCTCAGTTCCTCACTTGGTATAAAGAAACTGAAAAGGAATTATTCAGGGATCGTCCCCAAAGTTTGGTCTTTAGAGCGACTGTAGTAAAATTCCCGAAATACTTTCGCTTTTGCCTGACGGCAGGGACCATCTCAAATGTTGTTAAAGTGTATATTGTAAAAGATCCTACAGAAGCGTTTTGTTTTATATCAGAGGAATAAATACAGAAACGAGCAGGAAAGAGAGAGAAAACCTGGCTTTTAGAGAAATAAAGGAAAACTAAAGAAGTTAGATTTGTTTTGCAGTGTATTAAGACTACCGGTTTTCCTTCTTGCTTTTGAAACAATTATTGCCAAAGAAGTGAATGCATTCCAGGTTAGGTTTATTTGATCATTTGTGTTTCAATTCATCGATACAAACAGAGATTAATCAAATGATATGAAGTTGCGTTTATTTGATTAAATCATTAATACTTGAAATGACTGGTTAAGGTAAAACTAGATTGCTTTATTTAAGGAGAATCTTACAGTTAATTATGCTTACTATAAAGGAATATTAAGAATGATTGTTATGAGTAAGTGTTATAATTAACCTTTGATTTTAGAGATTCTTTGAGGTATAAATCAAACATCATATTGAGCAAGGTAAATTATCAATTACACTATTGAATGAAGAATTACGTATTCATGTCAGCAAACTGGCATGTGTCATTCACATTGTGTTGATAAGAAGTGTTTGATAATTAATCTGATTGCAATTGATATGATCATTGAAACTCGATATGATTTATACCAGAATAAAGATATTACACACTTTCATCCCTGCATCCATTGTGACTAGACGTGGCATTTTTCCTTTCCTTCAGTACACAGTTTTTAAACACCCCTTACCACATCGGGACGAATGTAACACTTACATTATGTATTGTCTTACTTTTGATAGGCTTATACAAAAAGCTCAAAACCTCCAATCACAATGGTTAATTGCTGTTCAAAATGTGTTGAACAATACAGTTGGTTCAGTGATATGGTTAGCTCAAACGTGTAGCCACTTATGTTTAAAAAAAGGAAAATAGAGATTGATTGATCAATTCAAACTTGGTCTAGTACTGATAATGACAGTGATTCCTGTAAATTATGGGATTCATCTTAAATGTAAATTTATGTTTGAACCGTACCTCCTGACCCTCCCTCGCAAATATGCTAGTACTTTGACTAAATTCCGTTTAGCTAATTCTAGACTCCCAGTAGTAGTAGGGAAATACAGCAATATCAATTATGATGATTATGATATAATTATGTTCACTGTGTAACTCGAACAAAATCGGTGATGGATTCCATGTGTTATTTGAATGTATGTTCATTTGATACTCTGAGACAAGCTTTGTTGCCTAGATACTATTATAGAAATCCAAATATCTATAAAATGAAAAAAAAAACTATTTAACTGTAAAAGTAAGGTACGAAATTGTATTGCTAAATCTTTGTAAAATGATCGAGGCTATTAGGCCTACAGCAAAGTTCAGATCCTCAACGCCGCCCTATAGACACCCCCCCCCCTTGACCACCAGAATATAGTGCCCTCCCCTACATTACTTTGCATACATTGACTAATTCCATATACTTTTTGTAATAGCAGACACCCCCTTCGTTTGTTTGTTTTTTGACCACGAAAATACAGTGCCTTCCCCATAACTGCATTATTTTTTTATACATTGATTCACTCCACTTTAGTAATAGCTGATACCTCTCCACTCATCTCCCCCACCACCAACCCCTCCCCTGCCAGCTTGGTAGTGGTCCCCTTGTTAAGATAGCCATCCTTTTCTATTGTATTATTGTTAGAACTACTGTATAATTAAAAAATGGTTTGAAAATGATAAATTAACAAGAAAATGCTTAATCTAATCGTCCAAGTTTATGTAAACTTTATTTTCAAGCCAATAGGAAATCAAGTAAACTTAATTACAGTGTAGGCCTATTTCTTTTTGTAAAATAATGTTGGCGTTCAGTGATTTGATTTGAAAGTTTAAGCTCGAGTTGTAGCTATTACTTTGAACCATTTTTAAGAATATTAATTGCAGTAAGTGACCGCAAGTTGTGGACTACTAGTAGTACTATCTCAACAGAGAATGAGAAGCAACGCACGTGTCACATGTCATACACATGTGATTGTCATGTACATGTTATATCTGTTCATTGTTACTCATGTTTTGTATCTCATACAATGTTAAACCTTTATATGCCCAGCTGGGGCCAAAAGGCGTGTTTTACAATAAAGTTCAAAGTTCAAAGAAGTCAGCGCCTATTTGCCGAAAGGCGCGACGAATGAATCTGCTTCAGTTTTCGACGTTGAGGCCGTCTGTATCCTGCATGCATAGCAAAATAGTACGAGCAGAGGGTCTGGAAGCAAAACTAGCAGCAATGCGAGTGCGTGTGTACTAAATCTAGCCGCGACGGAGGTCAGTGTAGTGTTTATGTACCATGCATGCTGTGTTTACTTTTTGTTCGATGAGTCGGATTTCACTTGGACTGGATACAGGGCGGGATAAGGAAAAGGCTAAAATCGAGTGAGCGACTGATGAAGCGTAATTG
This sequence comes from Diadema antillarum, assembly GCF_040938485.1. Classification (NCBI taxonomy): domain Eukaryota; kingdom Metazoa; phylum Echinodermata; class Echinoidea; order Diadematoida; family Diadematidae; genus Diadema; species Diadema antillarum. The sequence goes on along the minus strand of NW_027270919.1, from coordinate 2,983,935 downwards.
CGGGGCAATCCTCGGTCCACCAACCAGGGAGGTACACCTCCCTGGTCCAACTGCGGTTACAGGAACCTGCGACATTCATCTCCAGAATACATTGTACAACTACAAGTTACTACACAGGTATGTGATGCTTTGATCAGACGAACAGAATTCACCGAACGGAAATTCGTGTCTGCAAGTTCTTTGTCGAGGTCCTCCGTTTTATAGATGGTCAATGGAGAGTAGGACCTCCCCATCAACGACCGTAGACTCTAATGTTGTTATTCATTGGGCTACAACACCATTAACACAGAGATATTCCTGGGTTTTAGAGGGCTAAATTATTACAGGCTTCTGACTTCAGCACAGCCATGTAGGCAGCACAGACACAGTATGACTGCTAGTGCTAGTGTACGTGCATGGCGCTTAGGTACATGTATAGCTCCATGGTACATGCAGTGGCAGGGTTCCTTCAGATCCGGTTGAACGAAAAGATGGGGCTGGGGTATCCATATCCGGGCCGCGTTTTTTTTTAAGACGGCACAGATTGGGGCATGGCGCGTGTTAAACCTATGGGAAAAACGTTGGGTTAGGGTTTTTGGTTATATGGTTATGGTTATGGTTAGGGTTAGGGTTGGGGTTAGGGTTAGGGTTAGGGTTAGGGTTTGATGGTTAGGGTTAGGATTAGGATTAGGGTTAGGTTTAGGGATAGGGTCCTCCGATAGATTTTTAGTTTCCCCAATCTCTGCCGTCTAAAAAAAAAACAACCCGGGCCGCGGAGACTGCGGAACATTATTAATGTACTCTAATACTTTGTACATTGTATGCCCGACGGAACCCATTTGGCCTTGTCTACGAGGGGGGGGGGGGGGGGGGGGGGGGGGGGGGGGGGGATCGGAAAGCCGTATTTTTAGTGAAATAATGATTGGCAGGCGGATTTTTCTGTCTAAGATCCGACACTTCTTCATGTTGTAACTTCTAACTGCATGTTAATAATCGCGTTTTTCGATGCAGACAACCCAATTAAAATGCAACGTTTCTGTGGCCCATGCATGCCATGTATTCAATTGCACTCCTTTCTCCCATGGTCAGAATGCGAAGACTACAAAATATGCAGTCGAAGATGTCACGACATAAAAATGCGTGGAACAATAAAGGAAAATATAAAGAGAATTGCGCTAAATTCAATTTCATGACAAAAGTACACATTCCCTCAGCTTTTAAATAACATTAGGGCCTACGTTAATGGTAATAATTACTCCTGCCTATAGTGAAAGAGGCAAGTCATGTGCTCTTTTATTATGCAAAAAAGGGAAAATATGTTTCCTATCTCTTTGCATAGGTCTTTTTTATCATTCTACGCACATGGATATGAAACATCACAAGCTTTAGTAGTCTTCATATCCAGCGATCCTAGAACTAAAACTCCAGAATTCATTACTTATGAACGGATTGTTCGAGTTTACTCAAACTTCACCTATTAATGTGTTCTATCTATAGTGCTGCAATTTCTCAATCTACACGTTTAGAAGGTGAACTTGTCTTTAATCTCTTCCACTTGTAAGATCCCTTCACAACATCCCATCCATCATACGACTTCTCACTTTGTACCCCCCCCCCCATTTACCCTTTTGTTTAAAGTTTTGATCCAAAATATGAAACAAATATACTTTGCCTAATTCCGAGTTTCTTGTTAAAGATAGGCCTCGGTGCCTCAAAAAGAACTATTCACTGAGGGGCGCAGCCCCGAAGTGAATAGTTCTTTTTGGAGTCACCTCTGCCATAGTTTTAACAAGAAACTCTCAAAGCAAAGTATATTTGTATACTACTCACGATAGTGATACCATTTGAACATTTTGTGGGCCGCGAGTTACAATCATTTTCGTAACGAAATGATGCGATAAAAATTGTATCATTTCAGTCACAACGGGGATATAAGTCCAAAGACCAACAGACTTCCAACAAACAGCATTTCCCTGTCACACCTTTCCGGGCATGCCTTGCGTGCGACTTGCGAAGAACATTTTTTTTTTTTTTTTTTTTTTTTTTTTTCACTGCCCGGAGATTCCCGCAGATGACCTGCATGACGGTACCCAGCATGTACACTCACCCGTAGTCGAACAGAGGTGCGCACGCAAATCCTTTTTTACCGGCAGCCATGTTTAGGTCCTGTCACACCTTTCTGCGCAAGCTACGCGGGCTTGTTGCGTGTGGGGATTTCCCCCAACATAGGCACCTACTGGACAAATTTCTGAGGACAGACAAGGATTTGGGCGAGTTTTGCATGCGACTTACTTGCTGGACGCTTTCTATTTACGTTTTACTTGCGGGTATTTTGTGGGACCTGCGTGCCAGGCGGGTGATGGCTAACTACTCAGTGAAGGAATTTCTCTGAAGGAATGGCAGAAGTCCAACAGAATGTCATTATCTTGGCCGCATACGGGACTGCCAAGTACAGCTGCGTGGGAGTTGCTTGCGAGGTGCTGCCCTTGCTGCCGTTAAGGGCCTCAACGGAACGAGGTTTGAGCATGCTCAAGGCCTTTTCATAGGCCTACCGTGTCTAGGAAAGTCTTGCGGGTTGACTTGCAGGGGATTTTTTTTTTTTTTTTCGACCAGACATCCCACCAGTTGGTCCGCACCTGACAGTACCTAGCGCGTATCTCGCCTGTAGTTGCCCGGAGGTGCCCACGCAAGTCCCACTTAACTGCAGCCAAGTTTTAAGCATGACCAAAACTTTTTCCGGGTGAGTCGCGGGGATGCCCGGAGAGTTCCACACACAACGCCAGTAGGAGGTCCGTAGCGGCAGCACCTCGCAGGCAACTCCCACGCAGGTACCTCGGAGTCCCCGTATGCAGCCGAGATAATAACATTCTGTGGGATTTCTGCCATTCCTTCAGAGGAATTCCTTCACTGAGTTGTCAGCACCCACGCGACTGCAGTACACAGGTCACACAGTATACCCATGAATTTAAGAGCGCGTCCAGCAAGTATAAGACACATGCACTGACTCGCCTAAATCCTTGTTCGTCCTCAGAAATTTCTGGTATCCTTGAAAATCCCCAAACAAAACAAGCCTGCGTAGCATGCCCGGAAAGGTGTGACAGGGCCTAAACATGGTTGCGGGTAAAAAGATTTGCGTACGCACCTCCGGGCGACTACGGGTTAGATACATGCTAGGTATACTGTCATGTGCGGCTCATCTACGGCGACCTCCGGGTAGTCAAAATTGTTCTTTGCAAGTAGTACGCAAGGCTTGCCCGGAAAGGTGTGACACGGCCTTAAAGGCGGTGTCACACCTTTCCGGGCAAGCCTTGCGTGCGACTTGCAAAGAACAATTTTGACTACCCGGAGGTCGCCGTAGATGAGCCGCACATGACAGTACCTAGCACGTATCTCAACCGTAGTCGCCCGGAGGTGCGCACGCATATTTTTTTACCCGCAACCGTGTTTAGGCCCTGTCACACCTTTCCGGGCAAGCTACTCGGGCTTGTTACGTGTAGGGATTTTCTAGCATACCAGACATTCCTGAGGGCGGAAAAGGATTTGAGCGAGTCAGCGCATGTGTCTTACTTGCTGGACGCGTTCTACTTAAATTATACTTGCGAGTATACTGTGTGACCTTTGTACCAGTCGCATGGGTGCTGACAACTCAGTGAAGGAATTCCTCTGATGGAATGGCTGAAATCCCACAGAATTTCATTATCTTGGCTGCATGCGGGACTGCAAAGTACCTGCGTGGGAGTTGCCTGGGAAGTGCTACCGCTAAGGGCCTCCTACTGGCGTTCTGCGTGGACCTCTCCGGGCATTCCCGCGATCACCCGGAAAAAGTTTTGGTCATGCTCAAAACTTGGCTGTGGTTAAATCGGACTTGCGTGAGCACCTCCGGGCAACTACAGGCGAGATATGTGCTAGATACTGTCAGGTGCGGACCGACTGCGGAGAGCTCCGGGGAGTAAATTTATTTTGTTTCCCCGCAAGTCAAGCCGCAAAACTTCCCCAGATACGATAAGGCATGCATGAAAATTGCAAAGCATTCTTGTTCGCCCGCTGAAAATCTTCTACGTGCTGGAAACTACCTCCTCGCCACAAGCCCGTGTAGCTTGCCCGGAACGGTGTGACACAGCCTTAAGCGGCAACACCTCGCAGGCAACTTCAAAGCAAGAAAGAAAGAAAATGATTTTTTTTTTTTTTTTTAACTTCCCAAATTCATAAATGATAAAAAGATACCACAAGCTTTTTTTTTTCTTATTTCAAAGGTTCTTTGATTCCAAAACGAAATAAGATTCGGTATTGTAAAGGTTTGTTGATATAATGTAAACGATATGAGTTTCGAACCACTAACTGTTCAGACATGGTGTTAAATTAATAAACCATGGTCTATTATCAGATTATGGAACTTTAGAATCATGCCGCATGTATGTTTGGATTAATGAACCGTGGTTCCTTGTTTTGTTTTGTTTTTGTTTTTGTTTTAAATTTACAAATATCTTTACAGTTATATGTATTTGCGTGGGTTTTTTTTTTCCGGATTCGGCATATCAGAATGATTAACACCTCGCAGTGAAAATTATAGCGACGTCAAACTAACAGGTATACACTTTCTTTTTCCTTTTTTTCCCCATTAAATATTCCCCTCCCCGGTCGTTTATAACTCCTTTTGAAGCATCCCTGGCTGCCCGTTAGGGCCTATTATGTTGGTCTTAAGTTAATGATAGTAAACTATGAATTTAACCTATTTCTTGCCTTAAAGATTCCCCTGCCATTTATATTACTTTTTCTAAATGATTCCCTGCTGGTTAAAATGCTGATCGAACCTCCGAAATATCAAAACTTTTATTTATATTGTATCCCCCGAACAGAGTTCGGAGGATACTATGGATTTGGCCTCGTTGCGCCGCGTCCGCTGCTGAGATTTGCTTGTGAGCGCTCTACTGGCTGCAGTTCTTCTTTGATCATCTTCAAATTTGGCATGAAGGTGTATTATGGGAAGACAAAGAAGCCTATTGTTTTTGGTGATGGCGCCCTCGCTTGTTCCATCTTTATAAGGGAGTTCACGGTTGTGATTTCCGCATAAATGTGCAGAACAAAGGTCAAATGAGAATGTCTGTGTAATTGCCACATAACTCTACACTTCTGTGGTAATTGCCACTGACTTTGAAAAGGATGGCTAGTTAAACCGATCAGTGGGAATTCTGAGGGATGATTGTTCCAATCCTTGTGGGATTCATTTAAGAGTACATTATATATCTACTGTTGTGTGAAAATGATTTGCTTCAGAACGGTCTCATATTCAAGTAATGTGCAGATTAATGCCCCGTCACTGACCAGGCACGCTAACCTGGAAACATTAAACTGCACATTACTTGAATATGAGACCATTCTGAAGCAAATAATTTTCACACAACAATAGATATAAATAATGTGCCCTTAAATGAATCCCACAAGGATTGGAACAATCATCCTCCAGCATTCCCACTGATTCCCACTGATCAGTTACTAGCCATCCCCTGTAAAACGTAAAGAAGTCTCGAGCAATTATATATGAGAATCTCAGTTATGTCAGTACAATGTATGTGTTCCAGACTAAATTGGAATGTACAGGTGTAAGTCATTCATCAACACTGTTTAGCATAATCTCTCCATGCACTTTCTCAACATTGATGCCAACACACGATGACATGCTTCAAGAAGGAATTCTTGATCACAACATATATGTCCATGTTATTTCAAAATCTGTGGTGTAGGGGTCAAATGAGACATGCACTAACCTTGAACTCCCTTATACATGAAAAGTTAAAAATTTAACAGGGTCTGCTTGTGTGTGCGACGCTGGCCTTGTTGCTCGACCATTTTTTTTTTCCAAATTCGGTATGTTAATGTATCATAGTCAAATCTATACACCTATACCTACTGATAATGCTACCCTTACTGTTCCACCTTTTACGGGGTCAAAGGTCACCCTGATCATGTCAAAATTCGCAAAAGTGCTTATTTATGCAATAACTTGATTGTTACTCTGTGGATTTTATTCAGACTTGCTAAGGAGATGTATGGGTGGTCATTCCACATGATGGACACAACAGTTTTTTGTGACGGCGCCCTCAGTGTTCCGACTTGGATGCCAATGGACATTTCTTGTGTGTGCTCTATCAGCCACATTTCTTATCAGATTTTCTTCAAATTTGGCAAAAAGATGCATTATAGTAAAATGAAGATGCCTATATTGTTTTTGGTTGTGGCGCCCTCGCTTGTTCCGTCTTTATACATGAAAAGGTAAATTTAGCAGGGTCTGCTTGTGTGTGCGATGCGCTGGCCTTGTTTCCTGACTGATTTTTTTTTTTTTTCAAATTTGGTATGTAAATGCATCATAGTCAAATCTATACACCTACACCATTGATAATGCTGCCCTCACTGTTCCACATTTTACAGGGTCAAAGGTCACCCTGATCATGTCAAAATTTGCAAAAATGCATGCTTATTTAGGCAATAACTTGATTGTTACTGGATTTTACTCAGACTTGCTAAAGAGGTGTATGGGTATTCATTCTACATGAAGGACACAACAGTTTGTGGTGTTGGCGCCCTCAGTGTTCGACTTGGAGGCCATGTCACATTTCTTGCAGGGCCTATATGCTCTATAAGCCACTTTTCTTGTCGGATTTTATTCAAACTTGCTATGGAGGTTTATGGGGAGTTATTCTAGGTAACACAAGTTTTCATTGCCAGCGCTCTCATTGTTCAAACTTTTATAGGAAGTCATGTCACATTCCTTGTAGGCCCTATATGTGCTATACTAGCCTCATTTCTCGTCGGATTTCATTGTATCTTGCGACATTTGCCATATTATACAACATTCTGGCCTAAAAAGTAATCCAGACGGGGTATGGGAGACGGGTTCGGGGGATACATGTGCTCGATTGCGAGTGCTCTAGTTTTTCTTTTTTCTTTTTTTTTTACTGTTGAAATAACAACCCTTCAGTGATTGACAGTTTTTTTTTTCCTTTCATTTTCGATTAACTAAACTTCGGAATCACGAACTTTCAGAGTAGCAAACGGTAACATGTTTTCTTTTTTTTATCGAGCAGTCCCTAGTCATTTCGTCGACGAAAGTGCACTTCAAAACTGTGATACTCTCGGATGGACTAAGTATTAAATCGAACAGAGTTCTGATTTTCTTCCACAAGCTTACTTTGTAAAGCCATGCAAATCATAATTGTCGAAGATATGGTCTAGGCAGACTAGTATCGATTATGATCGTAAGGGGAAAAGGGATTGATGAACTTTTAAAAAAAAGAGAAAAATATGAGACATCTCTTTCTCCTGTATTGCGCAATAAATGAATGTGCTTAGTGCTTGTACCGAGCGTGTTCATGTATTATCAACACAGACAATAATGAATCGTGTTGCGGCCTGAATTTTTACTTCACTGTAACTGGAATTTAGTTATAACCGTGTTATAACCGTGCACTGTAATGCAAGTATAGTGTACAATCAGTATAAGATCAGACGTACACATTATATGGTAAGAGGGAGATGGAGACGAACGGAACGTAATGCGTAAGCCTTTTGACCGATCTTAAGGCCCGGTCCCACTTCTCTTGATACTGATGGAGGATATAAAACGAAAAAAAAAAAAAAAAAAAAAAAACACGCACACACACACAAAAAACAACAACAACAACAACAACAACAACAAAACAACGCTATAGATGCATCCGTCGTGTATACAAATTGTAGCATACGCGTTTCATGCCCTCGATCCATCGAGCATCCGTCCACTGTGATTTCATCCGCGCAAGAAGTTATGAGCCTCACAAAACTTTTACGGCCGTGTCACACCTTTCCGGGCAAGCCTTGCGTATACGACTTGCGAAGAACAATTTTTACTACCAGGAGGTCCCCGCAGATGACCCGCACATGACAGAACCTAGCACGTATCTCATCCGTAGTCGCCCGGAGGTGCGCATTGCTCGTAAATCTTTTTACCCGCAACTGTGTTTAGGCCCTGTCAACCTTTCCGGGCAAGCTGCGCGGGCTTGTTAAGTATAGGAATTTTCCAGCATACCGGGCATTCCCGAGGGCGGACAAGGATTTGAGCGAGTCAGTGCATGTGTCCCCCTTGCTGGACTCGTTACCTGAATTCTATAGGCCTACTTGCGAGTATACTGTGTGACCTTAACCAGTCGCGTGGGGGCTGACGACTCAGTGAAGGAATTTCTCTGAAGGAATGGCTGAAATCCCACAGAATGTCATTATCTTGGCTGCATAGATACGAGACTGCAAATTTGTATATCTGCGTGGGAGTTACCTGCGAGGTGCTGCCGCTAAAGGCTTCCTACCAGCGTTCTGCGTGGACCTCTGCGTGGACCTCTCCGGGCATTCCCGCGACTCACCCGGAAAGAAATTTTGGTCATGCTCAAAACTTGGCTGCGGTTAATCGGACTTGCGTGCGCACCTCCGGGCAACTATAGCAGGCGAGATACGCGCTGGGTACTGTCAGGTGCGGACCAACTACGGAGAGCTCCGGGTAGCAAAGTCGTTTCCCCGCAAGTCAAGCCGCAAAACTTCCCCAAATGTCGTATGACAAGGCCTTGAGCATGCTCAAAACTTTTTCCGAGTGAGTCAATGGGGGTTCGCTCGCAGAGGTACACGCAAAACACCAGTATGAGACTCTTACCACTAGCACCTCGCAGGCAACTCCAGAGCAGGTACATCTCAGTACCTTTAAGTCGCTCGTAACAGAAAACAGATCAGTTTTAAAGGAGACCTCCGGATGATTTTCAGATTTTTACGTTTGAACAACTATAAATTAGTTTTACTGAGGACAGAGTTTCAGAATTTGTGATGTAATTGGGATGAAGAATAAGAATATTTTCACAATTTAGAACAAATTGCAATGAACAAGGATGATGACATGGCAGAGTCACCATAAGAAAGCATGAGTTGGGGCTCAAGGAAGCAGAACAAAAGAAGAAGGCATGCATATATTATACACAGGTGAACTCGCAAGCAAGCGGTATTGTAATGAAATTACACTTCTACATTTCTGAAATATGTGAACCTCCTATGTCATCATCCTTGTTCAGTGTAATTTGTTGAAGATTTTTCAAAGAATTGTTTCTCGGCTCAAGAACCACAATAAATTCCACAAACCTATATAAGATACTTGTCGATTTATGTACTACAGGATGTGAAATTATGAAAATTGTCTGGAATGTCCCTTTAAAGGTCACACGGCATGCTCACAAGTACAGTAGAAGGTAAGGACAAAGTACGTGTCTAGTACGTACGAAACAGGTGCGAAACTGCGCAAACATTCTTGTCCGCCCGCGGAAAATCCCTCCTCGCAACAAACCCGGTTAGCTTGGTGTGACACGGCCTATTACGAGGCAAATCCGCGACATGCACGAGCAACAAACGTTCTATCGTTCTGCGCGTGTGCTGCATCCCTTTATATCCGCGGAGTTGCGGACGCAAGTCATACCCCCGCATGCACAGTGGACGGAACGTATCCGATATAAATCCGCGCGGCATGCCCTTCGTTTCCGTTTGGCATACGTGATGCATCCGCTTCATCCGTTGTGCATCCGCTCTTTCCGCCATGCGTCCGCTTCGTAGTTATCCCCGGTAACCCCCTCGGAGCTGTCATCCACTTCCATCTGCCTTCATCCGCTATGCTTCCGATGGACATCCGTTTAATATCCCCGCTACTTACTACCCACGTTCGTTCTTTTCCGTCCTGTTTTCGCAAATTTTCGCCATCAATTTTGTCCATGTCTGGAGTGGATGAAAACGGATGGAGTCACCCCCAAAATTTTGCTGGTCCACTGTGTCCTAATGTACGCGTTTTGTGTCCATCTGTATCGGCCAGTGGGATTGGCAACTCGGCAACTTACAGTGAAAAAAGATGGGTGTGTTGCCCTTTGGGTTCTCAGATTGACAGTCATGAATTTCACGTACTTGTAAATTCAGCAGATCTTCGTCATGAAATGTATACTCAAAATGTAGGTGAATTCAGCTCAGTTAGAGAGTAGGGCCTACATACATCAGCTGATTAAAGCTGAAATCATGTACATGAAAATAAATGAATATCATGTTATTACACCCCCACCCACGCATAGTGTGTAGGCCTAGTTGTACACTTGTATTAGGGTTTACAGGGATCACTCTGAGGTCGGGTGCCCGGGCGCTCGGCCGGTCGGTCCGTTGTAAAATCTTGTGGATCGAACTCCTCTCATATATCAAGCAATTAACCCCTAAATTTGGCATGACATTGGTGAAAGCTATAGCCCCAGGAAGATGTGCAAGACACCTGTTCCGACGACTAGCATTGAATATATAATGCATTGCCATGGCAACAGCAAATAAAAAAAAATCAGAATACAAAATGTGGATCGAAGTACATGTTCTCACATTTATTGAGCAGATAACCCAAAATTTGGCATACATGTGTGATCACTATCAAAGGAAGATGTACAATTTAAGATACCTTTTTGTTAGTATTGCACAATGTGTTGCCTTGGCAGCAGCAAATTTTGATAAAATCTGATAACATGTTGATCAAACTACTCTCAGTTTTATAGCAATTCCGTTGAAATATGCTTAATTGGGATATGTGATCAATGTAATGTGTAGTTGTGCACTACGCCTTTTTGTGTGTGATGAATATATATGTTGCCATGGCAACAGCAGTTTAATATACCATCATACAAAAATATGTGGGTTGACTTTAACTCCCTGAGTTTTTGAGTATTTGTTTTGAGTTTTGCCACATGTGACCACTGCAGCATGTAGATTTGCAGAACTCATCTGTTGATGTTGAACAGTAACGTGGTTTGCAAACTTAATCTTTCGTCATTGTTGATCTCTGCACTGCCATTTTAAAAGTATTTTTATACCCCCGCCACACTTAGTGTCAAGGGGGTATATAGGAATCACCGTGATGTTGGTCGGGCGGTCGGTCAGTCTATTGCAAGATCTTGCGTCGTTAACTCCTACAGTTTTGAAGCAATTTAAAGGAAACTTAGGGTAAATGATGATATTGATCGGTATAGATGTGCAAGTCATGTTTATTGTTTTTGCCGGACAGTGCGCTGCCATGGTAACCATGATTTGACCAAAACCTTGTGGATTGAATAACTTCCATAGTATTTAAGTAATCAATTTCAAAATTGGTATCTATGATGATCTACGTGTATTGTGTACATTCTTTGTGTTTGTACTTGACAAAGCATTTCCATGGTAGCCGCATGTTTTCTTTGAAACCTTGTGGAGTGAACAACTTCCACAGTTTTGAAGCAATTGAAATCAAATTTGGTAGGCATTATGGCCTTGAGGCATAGATGTGGAACACATAATTTTTGTGTTTGTTGGACAAAGCGTTGCCATGGTAACCATAATTTTACCAAAACCTTGTGGATTGAATAACTTCCTCATCATTCAAGCAATTTAGGTCAAATTTAGTATGTACATCGTATGATGATCGGGAGGTGTAGTTATGCAAGACACCAATGTGTTAATATAACAAAAATGTGTTGCCATGGTAACCACTCATTTTTTTATCAAATTGAACCATTTAATCTATGAAGGTGAAATTTGGTGTGTGTGATGCTCTTTAAGTGTAGATTTGCAAAATGTCCTTTGTATTTGTATCGGACAATGCGTTGCCATAGTAACTGCATGCTTTTTTTTTTAAATCTTGTGAACTTCTTCCACAGTTTTCAAGCAATTGAAACCAAATTTGGTAGGCATTATCACCCTGAGGTATAGATATGGAACACATAATTTTGTGTTTGTCACACAAACCGTTGCCATGGTAACCACAATTTTACCAAAACCTTGCAGATCGAATCAAACTTTTCCCTCATTCAAGCAATTAAAAGTCAAATTGTATCATGATCTAGAAGTGTAGTTTTGCAAGACACCAATGTGTTAGTGTAAGGAAATTGTGTTGCCATGGTAACCACTCATTTTTGTATCAAAATAAACCATTCAAACTATGAAGGTCAAATTTGATGTGTATGTTGGTCTTTAAGTGTAGTGATGTTGGGGGAAAGCATGTTTCCGTTTGCTGTAAGTTTTATACTCAGTGTCAACTCTGTAATTGTACAGTAAACTAAAATTATTCTGTTTCCAATTCGACAAGTGCACAAACTTGGTATTAACGTCATTGCCCTCATGACATCACATACTATAAGGCAACACTAGGGGCGGGGGTATTAATCACCTTCAGTGATAATTCTAGTTTTCACGAAAAAGTATACAAAAATATTGTGGATTGAGCTTACTCTCTCTGTCTTTTAGCAATTAGCTTCATATTTGATGGACATTTGGATAACTGCTGTGGTACATACGTGCAAAGTTAATCTTTTGTCATTGTTGAAGTATGCATTGCCCTTGTAACTGTGTATTGAATGAAAATCTGGTTAATACAAAAATTGTGTTGATTTACAGTACCGTAGTTAACTCCATCAGTCTTTTTGCGTTTGGCTTGAAATTAAGTGACCACTATGCAGTACAAAGATGTGCAAACTTCATCTTTCGTCATTGTTAAACATTGTGTTGCCATGCCAAAGTCATACTTTAAATAAAAATCATACAAAAATTCCGCTAACTCTCTCAGTTTTGGGCATTTGACTTTAAATTTAGCACTGTGCAAAATTTACCTTTCGTCATTGTTGAAAAATGAATTGCTATGATAACAGCATATTTTGAATAAAAATCGTAAAATGATATTGTGAATTGAGCTACAAATGTAACTCCCTCACCTTTTGAGCATTTGACTTGAAATTTAGCACATGTGATGCCTACGTGTATGATACATGTATAGTTGTGCAAACTTTTTTTTTATGCCTCCGCCACGAAGTGGTGCCGGAGGCATTATGTTTTCGGGTTGTCCGTCCGTCCGTACGTCCGTCCGTCCGTCCGTCCGCTTTCGTTTACGCGATAACTTGAGTAATATTTACTGGAATTTTACCAAACTTGGTCCAAGTATGAAGTATGATAGGATAATTATTTGATTAGATTTTGGGTGAAATCGGCTGAAGGTCAAAGGTCAAAGGTCAAGGTCAAATCATGAAATTGTATCCGTTTACGCGATAACTCAAGGCTGGATGGAGCAAATTTCACCAAACTTTGTTGGAGGATGATGTACGATGGGACAATTATTTGATTAGTTTTTCAGTGAAATCGGACAGAGGTCAAAGGTCAAAGATCAAGGTCAAATCCTAAAATTTATCTGTTTACGTGATAACTCAAAACTGGATGAAGCAGCTTTCACCAAACTTGGTCCAAGGATGATGTATGATGGGACAATTAGTTGAGTAGACTTTAGTGACATTGGCAGGAGGTCAAAGGTCAAAAGGTCAAGGTCAAATGCTACAAATGTTGCAGTTTCCCCCATATCTATGCAATGACCAAAGGTATTTTCTTGAAACTTGGTGTGGACATGTACTACTGTGTAAAGATTCTCTAGAGAGAGTTTCATGTCATAAGGTCAAAGGTCAAAAGGTCAAAAGTTAGGTGAAAATGTTGCAATATCACTTTTCTCGCAAATGGTTCAATGTATCTTCGTGGAACTTGGTACATACGCATGTACTGACTGGCAGGGATTATCTAGGGAATTTAGGGGTTATGGGTCAATAATCGGGGGTCAAAGGTCAAGGTCAGCTCCTCAAAATTTTACTATTTCCTTCACATACTAGTATATGCAATGCTTACATTATTAGTTTCAAAACTTAATACATGTATTACCTAATGGAGATTCTCTGGGAAATTTCCAGCCAGAAGGTCAAAGGTCAAAGGTTAAGGGTCAAAGGCCAGGTTTCAATGCCCCCCCCAAAAAAAAAAAAAAAAATCTATTTTGTACCGTCATTACACTCTTTCTCCATACCTTGGAAATTACTCAATGCATAAACTTATAAAAAGGTCTATCAGAATTCAAGTAAAAATTCTCAATTCCCCAAATATGTGTACCTGCACTCTTAGAAAATTATAGCAAACCCAGTTCAAGACATTTCTGACAAACCTGTCATTTCAATATTTTGCCAGTTATGTGAAACTGCCATGGATCACACATTGTGAAGATATCATATACGCCTATTGGGAGAATCATGCATTATGGGGGAGGCATCAGTCGGCATAGCGACATTTCTAGTTTGTTAATTACTGTCATACATGTTGCCATTGTAACAGCATAATTTTTCAATGAAATGCATAGAAATTGCTGATTTATTTATCTTACTGTAGGTTTTAAGCTCTCGACTGGAGATAGAGCACATGTGACTATCAGTGAGCAAAATATACATTTATTCAATGTTGAACAATACATTGGCATGGTAACTATTTTTGTCAATAAAAAGCATACAAAGTAATTGTACACCAATGGCTAGCCTAGGGGCCTAAAACTTTTTTATCATTTTTGCATTCATAGTTGAACTCCAGCACAAATTGTACTACTAAATGAATGTGACTTTACAGGGTAGGTGGACAAAGAATATTGAATTATAGCTCTTAAATATGATGTAATTATCTTGTATTAAAGTGATGTGTCTGCTGCCTTCAGGAAAACCTTTCTTTCATTCAACTAACATGATTGCAGACTCGGTCTTTTTGCTTCATTTCAGGTGTTGATTCCGTGCCATAACAGATCGACATGGCAGTCTCGTGGATCAAGATGGAGGTCGAAGATGATGACAAAAAAGAAGAAGAATATGCATCACAGAGCAAGAAGGTCTCTGTGGAAGACATCACTGGCACAGGTATAGAGAAATTTCTGTCAAACTGTAGTGTTTGTGTCAAGCTTTGATTGCCTTTTCTATAACTGTTCATATTTTCAAAATGAAATCATGTAAAGTTTTAAAATGAAATAATGGGTATTGAAATTGTACATTTGTTGCAATTGTAGATATATACATGTATGTATATTTTTAGAGTTACAGTATCTTGTTGAAGTTCACCTCTGTTTTTATCCACTTCCCAGAAGTATATTCTGATTGTGAAATGATTGGGGTTCATGACATACATCTTCCTGAATGGTGCCAGTATAACTTTGAATTCCATACAATATGTGTCTGTTACACCCAGTTGCAGAAGAATGTGATACCAACCCATGTTCAACTTCCACCATTCCAAAACTGGAGATGGGGAGAGAAGTCCTAGTCAAGACTTACAAGCTTCCCTTGTGTGAAGATTGTGGGGAAGCTTTCACAAGCAGTGAAGATTTCAGACAGCACCTGACAAGACATGGATCCAGACACATTCAAGACAGCCCCACCCCACTAGGTGATGATGATGAGATGAATACATCTAAGAAACAATATCTCCTTCCACAAATGTAATGTACATGTATTGTAAAATGACAAAATAGTAACTGTCATCCAAAGATGGCAACTTCCAAGTTACCGAGCTGATGGTTTGGCAGTCTTATTTGAATAGTTAGAGTATCCACTGAGGTACAATTGTAACTGTCAAGGTTGAACCTCCATGTCCAGGGAACTGTCAAACACAAGCAATCAACCATTACAACAACTTTACAATTGAGTTGGCAATGGAGAAGCAAAGATTTCCCTTTTTGTTGCAGACACTGTTTTACAGGGTAATTTCTGGCCATGCAAAGGAGGCAAAACCATGACAAATGAACAAAACTATACATTGTGTGAAGAGCTGTTTATACCCATTATGTGACAGAAAGATAGATACTGATAGATATACTCTGATAAAGTAAATCTCTGCATTTCAATGGCAATTTGAAATGTATTGCAAGAGTGACAAATCTTACCTTTTTCCCAGATAAACAAATGAAATGTCATATGTTATTGTTTTTTATGCCAGCTTCAGAACTTTTGTATACACTGTAGGTGTACACGTAAAGCTACTGAATCTTGCTGGAAACACTTTGATAATAGGAAACAAACAGGGTAAGAGATGACCCAGCTGCTATTATCATTCTTCCTGTGTACTGTCCAACACCCCTTAGTAGCGGCCATCCGGACAGGGGGTGCACTGGTGTTGAATTGAGCGGAGAGAGAAGTGTAGGGGCTAGGTGCTTTGTTCCTGGATGTACTGTATGGTTGCTGCTTTAAAGGAGTCTTTGTTTGTGACGTTGGAAACTGTCGATGGGAGTGAGTTCCAGTCTGTGATTGTTCTTGGGATAAATGAGCATTTGCAGCAGTTTTTTTTTTTTTTTGTGGCAATTGGGATGAAGCTTCGTAGTTGATGATTTCTGGAGAACCCTTCGGACCAGACGCAGGGCTTTTCGAACTGGGATGGATAGCCGACCCGCAAGCACTTCGCGGAATGCGGTAATGCGGCATACTCTTCGTCAATGTTTCAGCAGCTCCCATTCTAATCGTGGTACTTGGAAATGAACCTTTGTATTTTTTATTTATTTTCATTTCTTTTTCTTTCTTTTTTGGTGAAACCGCGATGTCAGGTCAATAATACAGATTTGGTGCCTCAAGAGCACACACAAAAAATATATATCCGTCTATTTTAATTTTACACACAAATGAATAATTGTATGATGATTGTAACCTCTTCATGTCTCATTTGAAATGTAGAAGATGCTCTGGGCAGTGGAAACCAAAACACAGTCAAGACTGAGGAAAGTGTGATGACAGAGGCTTTAAGTCAAATGCAGTCTGCAGCTGGTACACTTGGACCAATGGACAAGGTCCTAAGTGTGTGTGACAGAACAGATACTTCAGACGAATACAACTGTAGTTCTCACAGGAATATGTCTCCCACAGGTAGTGACGAGGGCAATATTTGCACCAGCCATTTTGTCAATCTCTCGAGACACATGCGACTGCACGAGGGAAGAAAGATATGCAAGTGTGAGCGATGTTATGAGAACTTCCCAACAAAATGGGACCTGAATAAGCATGTGAGGGCAGTACATCCAGGAGAAGTGTCATGTGGACAATTAATCTACAAGTGTGAAATGTTCCCAAAGACCTTTCTCAAGAAGTGGGATCTTAAGCATCACCAAAAACTGCATTTGAAAGAAATGTCCGCCTTGGGAAATGTGAAGGTTGACTGCTGTTCCAGAAGTTATGCAAGTGACAGGAATCTCGAAACACAAAGAAAGATCAACATCTTCAAACAAGGTTGTGTACCTGCTCCTGAAAAGGGGAATGTACATGGACAGAATGGCTTGCCAATGCAGTTTCAAAAACATTGTGTCTGCCACATTTGCTGGAAATCATGCCGAACGCCTTACAGACTCAAGAAACACATGCTTATCCACGCTGAAAAAGGGCCAGCCAAATCTTACAACTCTGAATTTCTTAAAGGTAAAAAAGGTCTCGCTGTGAAGTATTTAGAACTCCTTTTGACCTATTGGTATGAATTCTACGCTCACACATGAGCAGTATATTCCAAAAGGCTGACAAACGAAATGCCTGTCTACACAGTGTATCTCTTTATGGTAAGCTGTAATATGGCTTTTAAGGACGTTCCTCAGTTGAGTTTGTGCGCATTCTAGCTGCCAGGTTGGCAGTGACGTTACAAAGAACGTAGAAGCGCAGGCATGAGTGATGAGCTGAGCTAGCTGAGCTAAGCAGCTGCTAGTAGATCGAGCTAGAGTGTGGTACGTACGGATACCCCACAGCTCCCCACCGCGGCCGCGCTGGGAGGCCGCGCTCGGTTCGCGTACCGACTGTACGCATTACAATCTGTGCGTACTACACAAAGTTTAGTGGTCGGAGCCGCGTATACATGGTCATGGTAGCACAACACTGATCAACGGAATTGGGAAGCTTGGAAGTAGCACTGAACTGTTTCCATTTTCAATCCATAGATCTGTTCTGTGACATGCAGTTCATTATCTGTTCATCAACATGGTCAAGTGGAGTGCTAAGATATACCTAGGGCCTATATAGGCCCTAGTTGGGGACTACTAGTCTACTAGACAAGGTGTTAAAAACAACAACAACAACAGGAACAACAACAACAACAAAACAAACATGTGACACACATTTCATCTTTAGGTCTAACAACTAACAATCTGAGTATCTCTGTTTAAATCTAAATTAGATCTAAACTTGTCATTACTAATACAAAATATTGTTGTTGTTTGGGTTTTTTGGGTAACAAAATAAAAGGTCACGAAAGTATTACCAAACATGTATTTGTCACTTCCACCATTCAGATATTAATTTTTGATTGTCATATCTGGTGTAACAAAAGGAGAATCAAAGAATTTTTTTTTTTCTTTCGGGGGGTACTCAAGGTACATCTCCACGCACTTTACGAACCACCGCAACAACCAACACATGTAATCTGCAATCAACATCATTATATTAAGATTTGTTTTTTCCTTTGGAGGACAGTCAGACTAATGCCAAAACTCCTATTTCCTTATATCTATTCTTCTTCCTCCAATATCACTTTCTGAACATGGTTACAGCAACTTGGTAAAACAAACAAACAAACAAACAAACAAACAAGCATGTCAATGTGGAGTTTTCCACGCTTGCGTCCACATAATATCATTATGGCTGTGTATAGGGAAATAATAACAAAAACGCACATGGACCTTCCTTTCTGAATATTTTTTCACCATATCACTGCAATTGTGACACTTAAAAAAAAAAGAAAAAAGAAAATGGGGTTTTGAGTGAAGCGCACGAGATTCATGCATCCTAGCAGGGTATATCCCTGCATTGGTTCCTGGCCAGATTTGGGGGTCTTACGATGATTTCTGTCGTAAAAGAGGCTCTGCTAGCACTAAAACGAGCACATGAACCCCCCCCCCCCCATTTTTAGAATTGTTCTGCATTAAGTAACCCTTCTTCTACAATTTGATAAAGTTTCGTAAAGACGACATGGGTTTTGAATGTACAGCATGACATTCATGAACCCCACATAATCAGGGCACCCACGATAGGTTTATAACCAGATTTGGGGATCCTAGGATGATTTCTATCATACGGGGGTGCTGCCAGCGCAAAAACTAGGCACATGAATCCCCACTTTTTATTGTTTTTCTGGAATAAGTAAGCCCTCGTCTACAATTTGGTCGTTTCGTGAAAATGACATGGGTTTTGAATGTACAGCATAAGATTTATGAACCCTCCCTGTCAGGCCGTCCCTGCATAGGTTTCTGAGCAGATTTTGGGGACTTATGATGGTATATGTCGCATGGGGGCACTGCTAGCACACAAACGAGCACATGAACCCCCACTTTTTATTGTTTTTCTGGAATTAGTAAGCCTTCTTCTACAATTTTGTCAAGTTTCGTGAAAATGACATGGGTTGTGAATGTACAGCATAAGTTTAATGAACCTTGTCCTTTAGCTCACCCCTAACAGAAAATGTCGATGAGATGGATTTGAGAGATTTCCGTGTTTTCTGCCGTGTGAGGACGCTGCTTGGTCAAGAATGAGAGTGTAAACCCTAACTTTTAAACCTTCTCGTTTTTGGTACCTTTTTCTGCAGTTCTTGCAAATTTTGAGAAAATAATGTGGATTTTGAAAGAATTATGGGTATTTAAGTTTGTCATTGCAGATTTTGTTGCCAATCATGGTCTTGATCCTGTAACCCTATCATTTTGGTACAAGAGGGCAGATTAGTCATATTCTTAGTCTCGTAGAAGAAAAACAAGCCCATGAACCCATGTTTTTATTTACATATTTGGGCTTCGGATGGGTCAAAGTTACAGTATGGAAAGTTTGAAGAAAATGACATGGACTTGACTTGAACTGAGGAACGTCCTTAATACAAGCTTTAGATGGTATGACTTTTTATGCTTCCGATACTAAGTGTCGCTGGAGGCATGCTTTCGGGTTTTCTATCTTTCTGTCTGTCCGAAGTCAATTTTGTGGACAGTGTAAGTTAAAATCGTTTGAGGTATCCTTTAAATGAAACTTGGCATGCATACGCTATTTGTATGAAAATGTGAAGTTGTGCCGATAAACTTTGGGGTGCAGATGTGTAAGGTCAAAGGTCAAACTCAAATGTCCAAAAAATGTCCCCTCCCCCCCTCCTTATCTATGCAATGCCTGATGGTATTTTGCCGAAACTTGTTTCTTGAAACGGTTTGAAGCAAACATAGATAATTCTCCTACGCCAAAATACAGTTAAAATTGTTTTAAACACAAAATGGTTACTGTCTTCCAGAAATGGCAACTTCCAAGTTGCCAAGCTGATGATTTGGCAGTCTTTGTTGAAATGGTAGAGTATTCCATTTAGGTGACTGTCAAGGTTGAACCTCCATCTCCAGGAAACCTCCAGACACTAGCAATAAACCATTACAACAACTATTACTACTGTGTTGGTAATGGAGGGAGCAAAGATTTCCCTTTGTCTTGTAGACACTGATTTACGGGATAATTTCTGGCCATGTGAAGGTTGAAAAGCAATAAGAAGTGAACAAAACTACATTATGTGAAGAGCTGTTTGTTTCCATTATGTGACAGAAAGATAGATACTGATACATGTAGATGTATATTATGATAAATTTAATCTCTGCATTTTAATGGCAATTTAAAAGTGGTGTGCAAATATGACAAATCCTACCCTCTTCGCAGATAAAAACTCAAGTCTCGTACATCTTTTAGCAGTTTCAGCACTTTTATTAAAGTGTAGGCTTACAAGTATTGCTATCAAAATTTGCTTGGAAGAATTTGATCAAAGGATTCCAACAGGCAACAAGTTGACTCAGAGTGCAATTTTTAGGTTTACCTTGATACTTAAAGATAAACCTTATGTTACTTTTTGTGGCTCTGAGATGCAGGGTCGCTGATTCAAATCTGGTACATTGAAAGCAAACAAAAAAGTATATTTTGATCTTACACTCAAGTGCTAAAATGTATGATGATAGTAACCTCTTTATACATATGTCTCATTTGAAATGTAGAATGTGCTCTGGGCAGTGGAAACCAAGACGCGGTCAAGGTTGAGGAAAATGTGACAACAGACGCTTCAAGTCAGATGCAGTCTGCAGCTGGTACACTTGGACCAATGGCCAAGGTCCAAAGTGTGCGTGACAGAACAGATACTTCAGACGAATACAACTTTGGTTCTCACAGGAACCTGTCTTCCACAAGCAGTGACTTGTGCCATATTTGCGGAGGCCGTTTTGTCAATCTCTCGAGACACATGCGACTGCACGAGGGAAGAAAGATATACGAGTGTGAGCGGTGTTCCGAGAACTTCCCAACAAAGTGGGACCTGAATAAGCATGTGAGGGCAGTACATCCAGGAGAAGTGTCATGTGGACAATTGATCTACAAGTGTGAAATGTGCCCAAAGACCTTTGCCAAGAAGTGGGATCTTAGGCGTCACCGAAAACTGCACTCGAAGGTTATGTCAACCTTGGGAAATGTGAAGTATGACTGCTGTTCCAGAAGCAATGCAAGTGACAGGAATCTTGAAGCACACAGAAAGATCAACATTTTGAAACAAGGTTGTGTACGTCCTCCTAAAACGGGGAATGTACATGGACAGAATGGCTTGCCAATGCAGTTTCCAAAACATTGTGTCTGCCAAATTTGCTGGAAATCATGTGGAACGCCTTATAGGCTGAAGAAACACATGCTTATCCATGCTGAAAAAGGGCCAGCCAAATCTTACAACTCTGAAGTTCTCAAAGGTAAGTAAGGTCTCGCTGTGAAGTATGAGGACTCCTTTTGACCTATTGGTATGAATTCTACACTCACACATGAGCAGTATATTCCAAAAGGCGTACAAAAAAAATATATGTCAACACAGTGTATTTCTTTGGTAAGCTGTAATATGGCTTTTAGTACAAGCTGTTGATGGTAGACCTTTTTTTTGCCTCCACCAAGAAACGTCCCTGGAGGCATTTATGTTTTCAGGTTGTCTGTCATTACTTCCACCCATCTGTAATCAATATTGTGGACAGTGTATAAACTAAAAAACTTTTTGAGGTATCGTAATGAAACGTGGCACCCATATGTATGAGTGGGTGAAGTTGTGCCTGTCCAGCTCTGGGTATAGATGCATAAGGACGAAGGTCAATGGTCAAGGTTAAATGCCCTAAATTTCACTTTTTCTGCCGCATATATTTATGTGAAATTCTGGAAGCTTGTTTTCTTGAAATTTTGTCAAGCAAATATAAGATTATTCTACTACAAAAATACAGTTTATTCAAAATGGTTACTGTCATCCAAAAATGGCAAATTCCAAGTTACCAAGCTGATGGTTTGGCAGTCTTAGTTGAAACAGTAGAGTACAGTATCCCATTGAGGTAAGTGTCGAGGTTGAACCTCCATCTCCAGGAAACCTCCAGGCATGAGCAATCAGCCATGACAACAACTATTACTACTGTGTTAGTAAGGGAGAGAGCAAAGATTTCCATTTGTGTTGCAGATAGTGTTTTATGGGGTAATTTCTGGCCGTGCAAAGGTGGCAAAACAATAACAAGTGAACAAAACTATATGTCGTGAGATGAGCTATTATTCCCAATGTGACAGAAAGATAGATACTGATATACTGTATGTACATGTTTTCTGATGAAGCAAATCTCTGCATTTTAATTGTTATTTCAAATTTATTCGGGAATGACAAATCCTTTCTTTTTCCCAGATAGAAAAATAAATGTCATACGTATTTTATCAGTTTCAGCACTTTTGTCGAGGTCTAGGCCTACAAGTAAAGCTATCGAATTTTGCGGGGAAGAATTTGATATTAAAAAGGAAATCAACAAAGAATGCAATTTGCAGGTTTACCTTGATACTTGGAAATAAACCTTATGTAACTTTTTATGCCTTTGAGATGCAGGGCCAATGATTGAAATCCAGTATCTTGAAAGCACAAATCGTATATATTGATCTTACTCTCAAATGATTAATTGTATGATGATAGTGACCTCTTGATGTGTCTCATTTGAAATGTAGAAGGTGATCTGGACAGTGGAAACCAAGACACAGTCAAGATTGAGGAAAGTGTGATAACAGAGGTTTCAAGTCAGATGCAGTCTGCAGCTGGTACACTTGGGCCAATGGACAAGGTCCAAAGTATGTGTGACAGAACAGATACTTCAGACGAATACAACTGTAGTTCTCACAGGAACGTATCTTCCACAAGCAGTGACTTGTGCCATACATTTTGTGGAGGCCGTTTTGTCAATCTCGCAAGACACATGCGACTGCACGAGGGAAGAAAGATATACAAGTGTGAGCGGTGTTCTGAGAACTTCCCAACAAAGTGGGACCTGAATAAGCATGTGAGGGCAGTACATCCAGGAGAAGTGTCATGTGGACAATTGATTTACAAATGTGAAATGTGCCCAAAGACCTTTGCCAAGAAGTGGAATCTTAAGCGTCACCGAAAACTGCACTCGAAGGTTATGTCAACCATGGGAAATGTGAAGTGTGACTGCTGTTCCAGAAGCAATGCAAGTGACAGGAATCTTGAAGCACACAGAAAGATCAACGTTTTGAAAGAAGGTTGTGTACCTGCTCCTAAAAAGGGGAATGTACATGGACAGAATGGCTTGCCAAAGCAGTTTGAAAAACATTGTGTCTGCTACATTTGTTGGAAATCATGTGGAACACCTTATAGACTCAAGAAACACATGCTTATCCATGCTGAAAATGGGCCAGCCAAATCTTACAACTCTGAAGTTCTCAAAGGTAAGTAAGGTCTCGCTGTGAAGTATGGGGACTCCTTTTGACCTATTGGTATGAATTCTACACTCACACATGAGCAGTATATTCCAAAAGGCTTACAAAAAATATATGTCTACACAGTGTATCTCTTTGGTAAGCTGTAATATGGCTTTTCATACAAGCTGTTGATGGTAGACCTTTTTTTTTTGCCTCCACCAAGAAACATCCCTGGAGGCATTATGTTTTCAGGTTGTCTGTCATTACTTCCACCCATCTGTATTGTGGACAGTGTTTAAACTAAAAAACTTTTTGAGGTATCCTAATGAAATGTGGCACCCATATGTATGAGTGGGTGAATTTGTGCCTGTCCAACTATGGGTGTAGATGCATAAGGACAAAGGTCAATGGTAAAGGTTAAATGCCCAAAATTTCACTTTTTCTGCCGCATATATTTATGTGAAATTCTGGAAGTTTGTTTTCTTGAAACTGTTTCAAGCAAACATAAGATTATTCTGCTACAAAAATACAGTTTATACAAAATAGTTACTGTCATCCAAAAATGGCAACTTCCGAGTTACCAAGCTGATGGTTTGGCAGTCTTATTTGAAACAGTAGAGTATCCCATTGAGGTAAGTGTCAAGGTTGAGCCTCATCTCCAGGAAACCTCCAGACATGAGCAATCAGCCATGACAACAACTACAATTGTATTACTACTGTGTTGGTAAGGGTGGGATTTCACGGAGCACGCGAACGATTTGCGAATGACGCGAATGGCAAAATCCAGCATTCGCATTTTAGTCTGCAAAAGATCGCCAAACAAACGTGAGGGTTCGGAAGCGTCGTCAATTGTTCGCGAATGTCGTTTTTACTTCGGCGAGAATTTCAAAAAAGTTTGAAATTTTTCACGAACCTTTTCCGCACAATTAGTCGGGATTTGCTCGTGAATTGTTCTCGAAAGTGTCTTTAAAGCTTCGTCATATGCGCAAGACCTTCGCAAGACACGCGCGATGTTCGCAAAATGTTCGTGAAACCCCAAACAGACTCCGAAGCTTCTGAGAATGTCTCGCGTATGTTACGCGAAATCTGCGAAGTTTTTCCGATCATTTTACGACGTAATCGCAAACTGTTCGCGTACCTTTTGAGACATTCTCGCGAACGTTTAGCGCACGTTTGGGGGATGTATGCCCTGTACGTTTTCTGCAAATAGAAATCGTAGCATACATCTAAACATCAAACAATTATTAACAACTATAGTAACAAAAGAAATTATAGACTAGCAAAGAGAAAGAATATTTGATATACAAAAAAAAAATTCGCAGAATATACTTAAAATCAATCTTAAGTATGTAAATTTCATTTGAACTATAGAGATTATGTGTTGGAGGAACTGCAAAAAAAAAAAAGATCAAATGCTTTACTAGTGGAGATACGTCCTAGGGGGAAAAAATGTAGGCAAACACACGATAGAGAAATGAGAGAAAACGAAAAGAGAAATAGAGGAAAGAAAAAAAATCAACTCAAGAAAGCTGATTTGAGTTGATCTTTTTTTTATTGCTTCCACCTCTCCTTGCTACATTTTCTCCCATAAAAATTTTTCGTTGTTCGCATTTCCGTCGCGTGTTCTTCGTGTACGTAACATGCTGTACTTTAGCAATGATACACACGACAATCGCACATACGTCGTGGGAACTTCGCACAAATTGCGCAAGAATAGTTTTCGGCTTCATTGTCGGAACACATTCGGAGAAAAACTTTTCCGAATGTTGGATTTTGTCATTCGCGTCCTTCGCAAATCGTTCGCGTGCTCCGTGAAATCCCACCCTAAGGGAGAGAGCAAAGATTTCCCTTTGTGTTGCAGATACTGTTTTATGGGGTAATTTCTGGCCGTGCAAAGGTGGCAAAACAATAACAAGTGAACAAAACTATATGTCGTGAGATGAGCTATTATTCCCAATGTGACAGAAAGATAGATACTGATATGCTGTATGTACATGTATTCTGATGAAGCAAATCTCTGCATTTTAATTGTTATTTGAAATTTATTCGGGAATGACAAATCCTTTCTCTTTCCCAGATAGAAAAATAAATGTCATACATATTTTATCAATTTCAGTACTTTTGTTGTGGTCTAGGCCTACAAGTAAAGCTATCAAATTTTGCTGGGAAGAATTTGACATTAAACCTGTTTTAAGTGTGGCCCATTTGCGGCGTAGGGCTGTGCGCCAGGGCTGAGGGGTGGCAGTGGGAGGGGTTTTCACCCCTATTGGTGAGTGTGTGCCCACTTGACTGAAAGGCTACTCACCCGCCTCATCCGCTTTTTCGCATTGAGTCGTGCTGAATAAGAATCCATACTGGATTCTGAAAGGGTGGGTACTTTGACTCACAACAATCAACAAAGATCAAGAGGGTGTGTGTGTGGGATGCGGGAGGAGGTTCAAGGGGAAGAGATGTGTGGCAGTTCACAGAGCAAGAACGAGCTGTGGAAGAGTGGCAGTAGGGCATGACTGCACCAGCACTGAGCTGGGTGAGACAGTGGGAGGTCCCAGTCAGGTTTCAGACCACAGAGCCGGAGACCCTCAGCATGCTCTACATGCTGTGTTTGAGCGGAAGGAGCTGATTGCATGGCCACCGGTGAGAAGTGATAAGTGGGAGCTTTTTGACATCAAGCTTGCGGGAGTTTTGAAAGTGGAATTGGCTGGGAGTGTTGAAAAGAAGATGCGTATGTTTGAGTGGTTGTGTTATGGGGCTTGTGCAGAAGAGTTTGGGATAAAGCCTGTGGGTAGTGGAGGTGGGGGGAATGTGGAGGGGGATTTTGGAAAGTCAGGGTCGAGGAGACAGTGGTTGATGGCCCAATTGAGGGCGGAGAAGAAGAGCTTGCGGCGTAGGTGTAGGCAGGCAGACGGAGAAAGGGCTAGTCTGAAGGGCTTGTATGAGGACCTGAAGAAGAGGTATGCGGATGTTAGGAGGGCTGAATATCAGTGTAGGAAGCGGAGGAGGAGGAGGAGGGAGAGGAGGGAGTTCTATAAGAATCTGCACAGGTTCACAAAGAGGTTGTTTGAGGAAGGGGTTTCAGGAAGTTTGGAGGTGTCGAAGGAAGAGCTCGAGAGGCATCTGAAGGCCACATACTGTGATGGAAGGAGAGAGAGGAGCCTTTTACTGGGGTGGCAGGGCTATTGAGGCCACAGGAGCCAGAGGTCAGCTTTGACTTGAGTGAGTTGAAGTTGTGGGAGGTTGAAGCCGTGGTTAAAAAGGCCCGAGCTGGTAGTGCAGCTGGGCAGAATGGCTTGTCCTACAAGCTGTTCAAGTACTGTCCTCGTGTCTGAAGGGTGCTGTGGCGGATCCTAAGGGTGATATGGCGGGAGCGGATTGTTCCAGTCAGCTGGTGTGTGGCAGAAGGGGTATATATCCCAAAGGAGAGGGATGCCAAAGGCATTGGCCAGTTTAGATCGATTTCGCTTCTCAATGTGGATGGTAAGATCCTCTTTAGTGTCTTGGCGAGGCGGTTGTCAGAATTTGTCATGAAGAACAAGTTTGTGGACACCTCTATACAGAAGGCAGGGATCCCGGGTTTTCCTGGGTGCATGGAGCATGTCCAGATGATTTGGGAGTCAATTCAGAGGTGCAAACGTGAGAAGGAGGATGTGGATGTCATCTGGTTGGATCTTGCAAATGCATATGGATCAGTTCCTCACAGGTATCTCAGCTTTGCTTTTGAGTTTTTCTGGGTCCCTAGGGTGATCCGGGAGATGGTGCAGAGCTACTACAGTCAGTTCAGGATGAGATTCACGACCCAGACTTACACAACAGAATGGCAAGCGCTAGAAATTGGCATCCCCATGGGGTGTCCAGTCTCGCCACTGTTGTTTGTCCTTGGGATGGAAGTGTTAACCCGGTGTGTGGCCCCGAGAATTGAAGGGTTGATGCTGGCTGCAGATGTGGTTGTGCCTTCGATTAGGGCTTTCATGGATGATCTCACAATCGTGTCTGGCAACGAGACCCAGGTCAAAGATGGCCTCCAAAGGTTAGAGGAGTTGGTGGCGTGGACACTGATGAAGTTCAAGGCCAAGAAGAGCCGCTCAGTGTCAGTGCGGAAGGGGAAGGTGGTCGCAAGGAGATTTCAGATTGGGGGAGAAGATATCCCTCGGGTCACTGAGCAGGGGGTAAAGAGCCTTGGGCGGTGGTATGAGGGCAAGTTGAATGACAGGCACTGAGGAGTTCAGATCTATGAGAAAGTGGTGGAGTGGTTGAAGAGGGTGGACAGGACACTCATCCCTGGGAATGCGAAGGTGTGGTGCTGCCAGTTTGGCTTGCTACCACGGATCATGTGGCAACTGCAGGTGTACGAGGTGGCAGTGTCCAGGGTTGAGAGGATGCAGCAGAAGATAAACTTGTACTACCGGAAGTGGTTAGGCGTTCCAAGAATGCTTACAGATCTGGCATTCTTTTGCAGATCAGGCAGGTTGCAATTGCCTATGACGTCAGTGATGGAGGAGTTTAAAGCTGGCAAGGTTAGGCTAGTGATGATGATGAGGGAGTCAAAGGACCAGGCAATAGCAGGAGTTAGGCCACCGATCCGCACAGGGAG
This sequence comes from Diadema antillarum, assembly GCF_040938485.1. Classification (NCBI taxonomy): domain Eukaryota; kingdom Metazoa; phylum Echinodermata; class Echinoidea; order Diadematoida; family Diadematidae; genus Diadema; species Diadema antillarum. Next base: position 2,955,798 of record NW_027270919.1, on the reverse strand, counting down.
GAAGTGGAGGGCGGAGGAGGCTGCGGAGGAGGCAGTGGCAATGGCAAAGTGGAAGGAGATGCAGGATGCGGTTCAGGTGGGTCGGAAAGGGGTCGGGTTTCATCAGGGTGTTGGATGGTACAGCAAGCAAGGCAGGAAGGGTAGGAGGGAGTTGGTGGTGGAGGCGGTTAAGGAGAAGGAGGAGGAGTATCGCTTTGCCAAGGCTGTACAGCAGGGAGTGCAGGGAGCATGGACTCGATGGGAAGGGGTGGAGCAGAGGAAGGTGTCATGGAATGACCTTTGGTCAATGTCCTCTGGAGCTGTGCGCTTCATGATCAGTTCCACTTTTGATGTTTTGCTGTCTCCAGTAAATCTTCAGAGATGGGGCATTGTGGAGGATGGTGGATGCAGGGTTTGCAACAAGGCGAAGGGCTCACTAGAGCACAAATTTGTCAGCATGTGGAGGTCTATTACAGGCCTATACATGGAGGCACAACCAGGTGTTGAAGGAGATGGCGGAGGTGGCGAGGGTGGCAGTGGAGGCAAGGAAGAAGAATGGGCCTCCTAGGGTGAGGGGAATCCGGTTTGTGAAGGAGGGGGTGAGATGCAGTGTGAGAAGGAAGGGTCAGAGGGATGATGGTGGAGGGATCTTAGCAGCGGGGGATGATTGGGAGGTGCGGGTGGATGAGGAATACCGTACAGTGCCAGAGGAGGTGGTAGTAACTGCCCTTCGGCCGGACATTGTGCTGGTGGCTAGGTCTGTGCACAGGTTAGCAATGGTGGAGCTGACTGTGCCATGGGAGACAAGGATGGATGAGGCAAGGGAAAGAAAGTTGGATAGGTGTGCTGAGTTGAGGGAGGAGTGTGAGAAAAGGGGGTGGAGAGCGGAGGTGCATACTGTGGAGGTGGGGTGCAGGGGATATGCTGGACGATCGGTAAGGAGGTGGGTCAGAGGGATGGGAATAGGTGGATCAGGAGAATTTGTGGGGCAGCAGAGATGGGATCTGCATGGATAGTAGGGAAGGCTTGGGGGGGGGGTGGTGGGAATAGGGGGTGTAGAGAGAGTGTTTTTGGAGTGAGGAGAGGTGATTGATGCCAAGCGTTTTCCTTTTTTTTGTCTAATTGCTTTGTGATGTTTTGCTTTGTTTTGTTTTGTTTTGTTTTGTTTTGTTTTTTCTTTGAAATGCCATGGGGGTGCTGTCAAGGGGATCCCAACGCAGCACCGGCCAGCCAGGGGGAGGTGTACAGCACTTAAATGGCCGAAACACTGGTGATCCCTGGTGTGCTGCTGACGACCCATGGCATTTGCGGAGTTAACATCTTTCCGTTTATTATCTCGAATTTTGCTGAGAAGAATTTGACATTAAAAAGGAAATCAACAAAGAATGCAATTTGCAGGTTTACCTTGATACTTGGAAATAAATCTTATGTAACTTTCTATGCCTTTGAGATGCAGGGCCAATGATTCAAATCCAGTATCTTGAAAGCACAAAACGTATATATTGATCTTACTCTCAAATGATTAATTGTATGATGATAGTGACCTCTTGATGTGTCTCATTTGAAATGTAGAAGGTGATCTGGACAGTGGAAACCAAGACACAGTCAAGATTGAGGAAAGTGTGATAACAGAGGTTTCAAGTCAGATGCAGTCTGCAGCTGGTACACTTGGGCCAATGGACAAGGTCCAAAGTATGTGTGACAGAACAGATACTTCAGACGAATACAACTGTAGTTCTCACAGGAACGTGTCTTCCACAAGCAGTGGCTTGTGCCATATTTGCGGAGGCTGTTTTGTCAATCTCGCAAGACACATGCGACTGCACGAGGGAAGAAAGATATACGAGTGTGAGCGGTGTTCTGAGAACTTCCCAACAAAGTGGGACCTGAATAAGCATGTGAGGGCAGTACATCCAGGAGAAATGTCATGTGGACAATTGATTTACAAATGTGAAATGTGCCCAAAGACCTTTGCCAAGAAGTGGAATCTTAAGCGTCACCGAAAACTGCACTCGAAGGTTATGTCAGCCATGGGAAATGTGAAGTGTGACTGCTGTTCCAGAAGCAATGCAAGTGACAGGAATCTTGAAGCACACAGAAAGATCAACATTTTGAAACAAGGTTGTGTACCTGCTCCTATAAAGGGGAATGTACATGGACAGAATGGCTTGCCAAAGCAGTTTGATAAACATTGTGTCTGCTACATTTGTTGGAAATCATGTGGAACACCTTATAGACTCAAGAAACACATGCTTATCCATGCTGAAAATGGGCCAGCCAAATCTTACAACTCTGAAGTTCTCAAAGGTAAGTAAGGTCTCGCTGTGAAGTATGAGGACTCCTTTTGACCTATTGGTATGAATTCTACACTCACACATGAGCAGTATATTCCAAAAGGCTTACAAAAAATATATGTCTACACAGTGTATCTCTTTGGTAAGCTTTAATATGGCTTTTAATACAAGCTGTTGATGGTAGACCTTTTTTTTTGCCTCCACCAAGAAACGTCCCTGGAGGCATTATGTTTTCAGGTTGTCTGTCATTACTTCCACCCATCTGTAATCAATATTGTGGACAGTGTATAAACTAAAAAACTTTTTGAGGTATCCTAATGAAACGTAGCACCCATATGTATGAGTGGGTGAAGTTGTGCCTGTCCAACTCTGGGTATAGATGCATAAGGACGAAGGTCAATGGTCAAGGTTAAATGCCCTAAATTTCACTTTTTCTGCCGCATATATTTATGTGAAATTCTGGAAGCTTGTTTTCTTGAAATTTTGTCAAGCAAATATAAGATTATTCTACTACAAAAATACAGTTTATACAAAATGGTTACTGTCATCCAAAAATGGCAAATTCCAAGTTACCAAGCTGATGGTTTGGCAGTCTTAGTTGAATAGTTAGAGTATCCCACTGAGGTAAGTGTCGAGGTTGAACCTCCATCTCCAGGAAACTTCCAGACATGAGCAATCAGCCATGACAACAACTATTACTACTGTGTTGGTAAGGGAGAGAGCAAAGATTTCCCTTTGTGTTGCAGATACTGTTTTATGGGGTAATTTCTGGCCGTGCAAAGGTGGCAAAACAATAACAAGTGAACAAAACTATATGTCGTGAGATGAGCTATTATTCCCAATGTGACAGAAAGATAGCTACTGATATACTGTATGTACATGTATTCTGATGAAGCAAATCTCTGCATTTTAGTTGTTATTTGAAATTTATTCGGGAATGACAAATCCTTTCTTTTTCTTAGATAGAAAAATAACTGTCATACATATTTTATCAGTTTCAGCACTTATGTTGTTCGGGTCTAGGCCTACAAGTAAAGCTATCGAATTTTGCTGGGAAGAATTTGACATTAAAAAGGAAATCAACAAAGAATGCAATTGGCAGGTTTACCTTGATACTTGGAAATAAACCTTATGTAACTTTTTATGCCTTTGAGATGCAGGGCCAATGATTCAAATCCAGTATCTTGAAAGCACAAAACGTATATATTGATCTTACTCTCAAATGATTAGTTGTATGATGATAGTGACCTCTTGATGTGTCTCATTTGAAATGTAGAAGGTGATCTGGACAGTGGAAACCAAGACATGGTCAAGATTGAGGAAAGTGTGATAACAGAGGTTTCAAGTCAGATGCAGTCTGCAGCTGGTACACTTGGACCAATGGACAAGGTCCAAAGTATGTGTGACAGAACAGACACTTCAGACAAATACAACTGTAGTTCTCACAGGAACGTGTCTTCCACAAGCAGTGGCTTGTGCCATATTTGTGGAGGCTGTTTTGTCAATCTCGCAAGACACATGCGACTGCACGAGGGAAGAAAGATATACGAGTGTGAGCGGTGTTCTGAGAACTTCCCAACAAAGTGGGACCTGAATAAGCATGTGAGGGTAGTACACCCAGGAGAAGTCTCATGTGGACAATTGATTTACAAATGTGAAATGTGCCCAAAGACCTTTGCCAAGAAGTGGGATCTTAAGCGTCACTGGAAACTGCACTCGAAGGTTATGTCAACCTTCGGAAATGTGAAGTGTGACTGCTGTTCCAGAAGCTATGCAAGTGACAGGACTCTTGAAGCACCCAGAAAGATCAACATTTTCAAACAAGGTTGTGTACGTACTCCCAAAAAGGGGAATGTACATCTACAGAATGGCTTGCCAATGCAGTTTCAAAAACATTGTGTGTGCTACATTTGTTGGAAATCATGTGGAACGCCTTACAGACTCAGGAAACACATGCTTATCCATGCTGAGAAAGGACCAGCCAAATCTTGCATCTATGAAGTTCTCAAAGGTAAGAAAGGTCTCGCTGTGAAGTATTTAGAACCCATTTTGGCCTATTGGTATCAATTCTACACTCACACATGAGCAATACTGTAAAGGTCGACAAACAAGATGCATGTCTACACAGTGTATCTCTTTGTGGTAAAGCTGTAATATGGCTTCTAATGCAAGCTGCAGATGGTGTGACTTTTTATACCTCCACCACCGAAGTTTTGCTAGAGGCATTATGTTTTTTGGGTTGTCTGTCCTTCGTCAGTCTGAAAGCAATTTTGTGGACAGCGTAACTCAAAATCATTTGAGGTATCGTTATGAAACTTGGCATGCATATAAATATGGGTGAAGTTGTGCCAGTCAACCTTTGGATGCAGATGTGTAAGGTCAGTTGTCAAGGTCAAATGTCCCCAAATTTCACTGCCAAACCCCCCCCCCCCCCCCCCCCCCCGTCTCTCTGAAATGCCTGAAGGCATTTTAACTGTTTAAAGAAAACGTGATATTATTCTCCTACCACAAAATGTAAACAAAATAAATAAATGACGAAGTGGTAACTGTCATCCAAAGATGGCACCTTCCCAGTTACCAAGCTGATGGCTCGGTAGTCTTTGTTGAAACAGTAGAGTATCCCTCTGAGGTAACTGTCAAGGTTGAGCCTCATCTCCAGAAAACCTCCAGACACAAGCAATCAACGATAACAACAGTCATAACAACTGAGTTGGCAATAGAGAGAGCAAAGACTTCCCTTTGTGTTGCAGACACTGTTTTACGGGGTAAATTCTGGCCATGCAAAGGTGGCAAAACAAGAAGTGAACAAAACTATGTGACGAGCTGTTTGTTCCCAAATGTGACAGAACGGTATACTGATACATGTACATGTACTCTGATAAAGTCATATCTGCATTTTAATTGTAATTTTAAAATGTTTTGCAGGAATGACAAGTCCTACCCTTTTCCCCCGATAAAAAAATTAAATGTTACATCTTTTATTAGGTTCAGCACTTTTATTCAAATGTGGGCCTACAAGTAAAACTACTAAATTTTGTTGGGAAGAATTTGATATTAAAAAGGAAACCAACAGGCTACAAGTTGACCCAGAAGGCAATTTTCAGGTTTACCTTGATACTTGGAAATAAACCTTGTAACTTTTTGTGGCTTCGAGATGCAGGGTCAATGATTTAAATCCGGTACCTCAAATGCACAAAAAAGTATATTTTGATCTGACACTCAGATGCTTAATTTTATGATGATAGCGAGCTCTTGATTTGTCTCATTTGAAATGTAGAAGATGCTCTGGACGGTGGAAACCAAGACACGGTCAGGATTGAGGAAAGTGTGATAACAGAGGCTCCCAATCAGATGCAGTCTGCAGCTGGTACACTTGGACCAATGGACAAGGTCCAAAGTGTGTGTGACAGAACAGACACTTCAGACGAATGCAACTTTAGTTCTCACAGGAACGTGTCTTCCACAAGCAGTGACTTTTGCCATATTTGCAGAGGCCGTTTTGTCAATCTCGCAAGACACATGCGACTGCACGAGGGAAGAAAGATATATGAGTGTGAGCGGTGTTCTGAGAACTTCCCAACAAAGTGGGACCTGAATAAGCATGTGAGGGCAGTACATCCAGGAGAAGTGTCATGTGGACAATTGATCTACAAGTGTGAAATGTGCCCAAAGACCTTTATCAAGAAGTGGGATCTTAAGCGTCACCGAAAACTGCATTTGAAAGAAATGTCCGCCTTGGGAAATGTGAAGTGTGACTGCTGTTCCAGAAGCTATGCAAGTGACAGGAATCTGGAGGCACAAAGAAAGATCAACATCTTCAAACAAGGTTGTGTACCTGCTCCTAAAAAGGGGAATGTACATGGACAGAGTGGCTTGCTAATGCAGTTTCAAAACCTTTGTGTCTGCCACATCTGTTGGAAATCATGCGGAACGCCTTACAGACTCAAGAAACACATGCTCATCCATGCTGAAAAAGGGCCAGCCAAATTTTACAACTCTGAAGTTCTCAAGGGTAAGAAATTTAAAGCTCCTTTTGACCTACATTGAATTTTATACTCAATGTGCATATGAGTAGTATACCCCAAAAGGGTGACAAATTTCATGACTTCACAATGTATCTCATAATGGTAATCTGTAATATACATAGCTTTTAACACAAGCTGCATATGGTATGACTTTTAATTAATAGCATCACAGGCTTTTAGGTAGGCCCTGCTTTCTGCTGAAGGATGTGATTGACTGCAGTTTTATGGTAGGGAGACTGAGAATTTTGTCATCATTTTGCTTTGTGATGAAGTAATTTTTTATGGAAAAGTATGGTTTCCTTATGTACATCATACGCACACGTATACACAAAAGAAAAAATTGAAAAAATAGAAGCAAAGAAATCAAGCAGGGTCCATGTTCACAGACCTTGACCTCCCCCTCCGGTCAGTCAGTAGATTTATCACTTTACACATATTTTGATGTCATATTTACTGTAATTGTTTTTCTTTTGAATAATAAGCTCTTTCTTAAGAAATATGTGAGAATTTAATTTGTTTCAAAAACTGCCTAGCTGTTTCCCATTGGTTTCACTGTGTTTTGTGCATCTTTCGTAGAACTTGTTATTGTGCCTGATTGACTTAGGAATATGTACAGAAATGATTCAAAATTTCCATTAATGTACATAAAGCTGCGTGTATGCAGGAGGATTGAATACAGAAGTGTATTCATCAAAAGCGTAAAAGCAGTATAAGTTTGTTTTCACACACCTTTTGAGCAAAGCAAGAAGTCATTATGGGAACTGCTTTGGATGTACATGAGTAGAGTTAAGAATAAAAACAAAAGATACACTGTGATGCACATGTACATTGTGTGAACACTAATTATCATTTTCGTTTGAAGAGAGAGAAACATTCATTTGTTTCTTGAAGTTGCACTACAATGAGTTTTGTGTCATGTTGTTGTTTTAACAGGTGAAATCAAAGACCCTGTTCTACAAGATGAGGATTCTGAGTCCAGAGTGAACACTCCTGAGCAAAGTGAATTGCTGAGAAAATTTAGTGCTGCAGAATCTGACCAGGTACAGAATGTAATGTGCACAGACGTTTCCCATCATAATTCCACACATGCTACAAATAATACAGTGTGTCTTGGAGGTGAGAAGAAAACCAACACAGGTCCTTGCAGGCCCTCAGAAGGACAAGCCGTACCAGGAGAGGATAAAAAAGAGCTAGATTTCCCAGCGCTTGGTGTCGGAGGAGAAATATCACATGGGGTGATGGCACACAAAGACCATGAAAGCAAGCCCCCGTCGAAGACACCCAAGTACTTCTTTAAAAGGGAGCAGTGCAAAGTGTGTAGGAAATTCATACACAGGCACAAGATGATTGTCCACATCTGCCCCCCCAAGGAAAAACGCAGTATCTACATCCAGCTCCATTTCTAAACAACCGAGATATTCACCATTTCATATTTTTGCCAAAGCCCCTGGAAAATATACTCTTGTGAAAAATTTCTTCATTGTGGAATTTTAGTCGATCTACAATAGCTACCAATTTTCCAGGAAAATATCATTTTGTGTTTTTGTTTTGTTTTTAAGATATTAATGAAAATGTAGATACTTTGGGGAAACCCCATGCAATTGACTGATTTCCCCAAGGAAAAACGCAGTATCTACAATGGAACGAATTTCCCCAAGGAAAAAAATAGCTTCAACTGAGAGAAAATTTAAATATAAATAGGAGGGATGAATATCCTCTTGAAAGAACCTTCGACTTTGGCTATTGTAGGATTAAGACGAGGTCAAATTAAGCAATGTTGGGTGTACCTCCATCATGAGGCCTCATTCTCTTGGGTTGTGGCAGGTGACATCTTGTCCTGGTGAAAGGTCTCATGTGCTGGTAGTACGTGTGCATTTCTATCAGAGTTCAAGTTCTGTACAGAGTTGTGTAAAGTCAGATTTGTCCATGTAATTACTCATGATGATACTTTACAACCCGGGCAATAAGCGACGGATGTATAAGTGTACACCTTGTCCTCGGATCCCATGATTTGTTCAATGTACTAACAATGTATCTTATGTATACAAAGCTATTGCTCTTTGTCAGTCTTTTTTCTCTAACCTTGTATACGGTTTCGTATACTATACAGGGTGGCCCAAAAAGAACGGAACGCCTAAGATCTTTAATTGTAGAAATATTGTCGCAAATATGTCATTATTTTGCATATTATTAGAAAGGCCGTTCATTTTCAAATAGAATGACACCAAGTTCTTTAATTTTGGTTAATGCGTTATGATTTTAGGACCATTTTTGTCAACCCTTGCAATTTTCAAAGTGTGAACATTTTGCACTCTCAGAGGTACAGAAATCAACGATAATTCGGCTTGTCGTAGAACCAGTAGCGTTCACATTGTGTGGAACGTGGGGCGGACAATGACAATCACTCGTCTGGCCTCACATTCTACACACTCTGAACGCTACTGGTTCTATGACAAGCCGAATTGTGTCTGGTTTCGGTATCGCTCAGAGTGCAAAATGATCACATTTTGAAAATTGCAAGGGTTGACAAAAATGGTCCTAAAATCATAACGCATTAACCAAAATTAAAGAACTTGGTGTCAGTCTATTGGATAAAGAATGGTCTTTCAAATAGTATGCAAAATAATATATTTGCAACAATATTGCTGAAATTAAAGATCTTAGGTGTTCCGTTCTTTTTGGGCCACCCCGTATAGTGAAGGAAGACAATCTGCAGTGTTCCGTAGGCCTATTATGCTTCCACAAAAAGTAGAATCGGAAATAATGAGTAATTACAATTTTTTGAAACTTAGGAGCGGTTTCTCTAGTTTAACAAAACTCCCCCAAAGTACTGTATAGTGATCATAAATGAATGGAAACAAGGGGTTCGTTTTTTTTTTTTTTATTTTATTTATTGCGTACTTTTTAAGGAGATGGAATTGCAGAGTTTCCTCCCAAGCTGGATTAGAATAGTGTACCAGGGAGATAATCAGTTGTTATCCGCCAATTATTGAGTGTTTAATTCCGCATTGTTGTAATGTATGTTTTAACAGTAACGTTGTGTGTAAAACACACATTCACCTTTTTGTGTGTTTATCATGTCATTCGTTTTGATGGACCATGTTTTGCGTGTCGACCCTAAACCCTCCATTAACATTTCTCTGAACTTCGTTACAAGTTATTAAACACCAGCAATATTGTTCAGAATCGCTCTTTTCTTCTTGACATGGAACTATACTTCGTCCATACCCATGAAGAAGTCTTCTTCGTGTCTCAGATGGAGCTCTCAAACATATAGCCTGTATAATCTCTCTGCTTGAACAACCGGACTCCCGAAACTACTAAATGCAGTGGTCGAGCCACAAACCCACGACAGATGGATCACCACTGCTTCTCTGTGAAGTGAACTTTTTTGCGGGAAGCTGACCACTCTTGTAGGTGACATAGTGAAGAGATCATATGCCTTTAAGTGGTGTAGCTACTCCAAATATGCCAGGCAGGTTCAAGGCCTCAGACCGATCTTCAACTTCCCTTGCTGTGATGAGTGTCGTCGTAATGGTTGAATCTTTCACAGCATTACAGAATTCTTCAGCAGTGTAGATAGAGCACTTTCGATTCTTTACCAAATCTGAAGCTCTGCGCTTCAGGGTTGCTTCAATGCCGTCAACTGGGCCTTTCCCATACTTGTAGCGTTTAAATTCCATTCCAAATCAATGTTGTGTTTCTCTGCGAGCATTAGTAGGGCATTCATTACAAAATCGGTGCTTGAATTGGCTTGCAGGACAATCTGACCATATTTTGACTTCTTTCACATCACTGCTGACTGTTGACAGAAGCTCCTCCACAAAGACTACAACTGCTGTTTTGTCATGGGCCATCAATTAATCACTGATGATGACCTGTGATTTTATTTTCTCCCAAAAACACATCACCGATGTGTACAGAGTTATTTGCCCGTGATTCCAATGGGCAGACTGGACCTCGTCTTGACTAGAGCATGTATAATTCTCCGCGAAGTCCATCTAGAGGACAGCAAAATCCGAGACAGGACTTGAGGCCATTTTCTTATCCTCTTTGAAGCTCGCCAACTGTCGCCGCTTAATGTAGCAGTGCTCCAAGAACTTGACAGAACTGGAGCTGGCATAGTTGTACAGTTCATGAAGAGTTCCTGATACTTGTTGATAAGACGGCCATAGACTTCTTGCCAGTTCTTCCATTGAGTGCACATATTATTCCTCACATCTGGATCTTCTGGCAGTGGATATTTAGATGAAAATCCACAAGAGGTGTGAGTACATTCACCAAACCAGCACTTTTCATCATCCGGTGACTCCAAGCATGAGGAAGGAAGTGCAGCAGAGTATAATGGGATATCTGGCACGTACTTGTGCAGAGCATCCACAGCCATGATGAAATTTTGATGATAAGTGCACTTACATACATTGACTGGTGTTTCAGAGCTTAATTTGATATCATGCGGTCGCAGTTCAGCAAACTTGCATCTTCACATTTGGATATCCCTCCTTGAATGAAGCGTAAGTTTCCTTGATGCTCATAGTCATGTGTCGTTTCTAGAGCTTGGTTTTCCCGTTGTCATCACTAATGGTAACGACATCTCTATTTCCTTGGGAAATTCGACTGATGTAATCACGCCTGTAGTAATCTTTCACTGCATCAATGGTGTCCATGGCCAATCGTGTGATCCGAGAGTTTTTCTTGGGCCATGTCATGGACACTAGGAATTCTGATGCATGTCGCTTAATGACAGCATGCTTTTCCCTGTACTAGTAGGGAATGAGGATTTCGCCTTGTTGCTAGCCTTGTTGAGGGTGCAAGTGGAAGAATGGTGTCAAAGGGGCTGTCTGTTTCAGGCATCATTTTCAATGTTTCAGTGTTTTTCAGTGTTTTCAGTGTTTCAAATGAATTTCCTTTTCAGAAAGCGATGTCTTTGTTGTCTCTTTTTGTCCCTCTCTCTTTTTTCCTTTTGCAGAATGGCTTAGTCTGCCTTGCTCTTTTTTGATATTTCCTCTTTCTGCCTTGCTCTTTTTTGATATTTCCTCTTTCTCTTTTTGTGCGATACTTTCTGCTTTAGCCTGAATTCTTCATCTGGTAGGTCTCATATTCCCCACTTGCCTTGAATCGTTCACGACGTTTGCGTTGCCTTTCCTTGGCTGTTTGAGGCATTTTAGGATTCTAAAAAAATAACTAAATCTTGGTTTAAAAAATATGCTTGTCATTGCCAATTATATAAAACAATAACACGAAAGTGAATGTATAGGCCTGTTGACTTAGTGAATACAATGTATTAAGCTTTCCTCATTACTGAGCTATGTATCACACTAAATGTTACAAGATGCAAACAATAACAATAAAACAAAAAAGAGGTCAACTCATATCATAAGATCCATTGTACATATGGCCAGTTGGTATGATAACAAATGCAAAAGATTGTAAGATTGTAGTACAGTGTCTATGTCTGTTATAGACCACTCTGTCTAGCTTATTGAAACGAACATTGTACAGTCTGTATTATAAGTTGGAAATGAAAGCACTCAATTAAAAGAAAAGAAAATCAAAACTTGCTCTTATACACCTGTGTGCAAAATTGCAGCAGGGAATCTCTAGAAAATGTGTTGATCAAAATTGCAACTCTCCTTTCTTTAGGCAGACAAGATGAAGAACACGCAATACTTCTACCACTTTTCAACATGGATGCTCATGTGGCTGAAGTAAAGTGACTTTGCAAGGCTAAAAGACATAAATCTGTCATATCCATTTAAAAGAAGGGGATGGAGCTGTTAGTAGTTGGAGGAATCAGAATGTTGAGTAAATCTAGAACCCCCTCCCCCAGTCTGCATAGCTGCTGAACAGTATGGCCCAGCAACTGTTGACATTCCATTAATATATATATATTATATATACCGGTATATATCTAAAATATGGACATATTTTTGTGACTTGCGTGACACGTTTTGAGGGTGTTTTCAATCGAAAATACAGTCAAGCACGTCACATAGAAATGCATTATCTAACTTGATATGGTTTAATGGGTGTAAAATAAGATCTAATACAAAAACGATACATCTATAGATAATGGAACATGCTTTTGATAGTGTTAAATGAAAAAAGTATTAAAGAGGCATAATTTCTGTAGACAAAAAAAAGCTCTGTTACAGGAGGTGTAACTCGGTTGTTCGAAGGTGAAAAGGAATGAAAAATCAGATTCACACTCTGAACATTTACCTAACCAAATATTTATGTACCTTTTTTTCAATTGAGTAAATTTGAAATTTCAGCTCCTGGTGTCTAGTTACATCGCTGTACAGAGAGCAAGATGTACGAACATAGAAAAGAAGTGTAGAATGTATGAACAATTAGCTGTCAAAATCATATCACCACATGAAATTCGATTCCTGTGATGAAAGTACACTTCAGATATATCCCAGAAACTCTATTATTGTAACATTATCTTGACATACTAATTTCTGCATCCACAGTTAATCAAATATATAAAACAATTTTTATGATTGAACTTCTCTAATTCATGAAATTGCCTTTTCTTGAAATCAAGTAGCTTTTTTTTAACCAAAAATTTCAAATTCATAATGAACTCAGTTCTAAAATGTATGGAAAAGCAGCTTTTTTATTCATGGTAAAAGCGTGGTAGAGATTAGAGGTATCGCAATAGTCGTGGTTGCTGGCAAATGGGGTCCTTGAAGATTATAATTATTTACGGAGGAAGGATGTCATTCTCATGACTGTTACTGTCTGCAGAAGGTTGGGAATTGCTGCTAGACATATGAAGGATAGGTCTTGCACTGTGCAGTTGCCACTTGTCACCAATTTTCTGAATTTCATGTCTGATCAGAAGCTTCTTGTATGCTGAAGTGAATTGTCTGGCGGTAGGATTATTATTGCAACCAACACTCGACCTGATCGCACAGAAGAGCTCAATGTGATCCTTGCTCATCATGTGTGTAAGTAGAGGTATTTCAATGGTGGAATTGCAAGGAACGATAAGGTGGCTGTACATGCATTCAGCACTCCTTATTCCAGCGAGAATGCCAAGGAAGAGAGTCTTGCGGTTGATGACATCTTCCCTCAGCATTTGTGACCTCTTGTAGATGGGAGTATATTTCTGCAGAAAATCAAATGGTTGCCAGACATGCATATTTGATGGATAGAGTGGTGTTTTGGAACCTCGAGCAAACAGAGTTCTTGAATTCAGTTGGTCGAAGAGTCGGTCCAGAGTCCTGATGAAGTGGACCGTGGCCTCACATCCTCTAAATTGTGGAAGGTCTTGCGCCCTCAGGAGTTCAATGGTATCGACGACACTTTGACTGAGGGTCTGAGCAGCAAGGTTCACTTTCATCTTCTGATGTTCCCACTGGATGTGTGCGTTGCAGAGCTTGTTTCCCAGTCTCCAGCCTTCTTCGTAAATTTTGTGTGATTCTTTAATAATGTATACATGCCATCTGATGTCTCATCCTCACCCGTCGCCTTCACAGCTCATTGGCGCTGAGTGTGTTTCCCAGTTTACACGTCTAGAAAGACACTGATATACCGTGATTCATCCTGTAGATGTGTGAATGAGGATTGGATATCGGGAAGTTTCATTCCTCGTAACTAGGATCTCAAACATGATAATGCGGCAGGTGGGGCCATCACATAAGGATAAGATCCAAACGCCAACATCAACTATATGTACATGTAGTTTCTTGAGGTGCTGCTGTACTAAGTTCGCTCTCTCCTTTCCAGAGAAGCTCTGAATCAAGAAGTAGCCAACAGGTAATTTTCACGGGGCATTCAATGCTGCAACCATGAAGATTAAGGCTTCAGATGTCAACGGAGTGGTGTCATCCCTGTTTCTGTACCAATATCAACATAGCCGTGAAATATCTTTTCGTCCCATTGGACATGCTTCTTGATGGTCATTTTGAGCGTCAGGATGCAAACCAGTTCCCGACCAGCATCTTTGGCCTCTTGCACTTTCTTCGTAAGTGTGCAAAAAGCCTCATCATTAAATCAAGGCTGGCCATCTATACCAATTATGGATGTCTGAGAATGTGGAGGTTGAAGGTCAGTGTCTTCAGAAAATACCGATACGCCTTTGCTGAGTACAAGTTGAGCGTGATGGCAAATGCACGGAGGGCTGATGGATAGGCCTACTTCTCTCATGATGGCTTGTCACTCCTCTTTCTCCTCTTACAATCTCCTTCAGTTCACTGGGAATATCGCATGTCTTATCCATTGTCTCAAGCCCACTTTTTGATAGAAATTTTTTTTTCCCTTTCAGCATTGCAGCTACATCTGTAAGTGTCTTCATTTTTTTTTTCTGCTGAATCTTCAAACGCTTTTGTAGTTTGGAAGTGTGTTCAAACAATTTTTCAAGATTTTGCTTTATGCGTAGACTCTCACTAATACAGTAGGTGTGACCTTCATGGATGAGGCCTTTCTTTTTTTTGGCAGGTGTTGGTGGATGCTTAGAACTTGAAGAGCCTTCAGAGCTATTACAGTATGAGTACATCCCTGAGGTGAAAAAAAAAAATCGCTTCAGCACCATGACTTTCATCTGGTGTATTGTCAGCATTGTCTGAGTTGATTCACAAGATCCGGACTGATGACAGCTGTCAATAGGTTGCAGCGATGGCGAAAATTGCGGAGCTTTGTTCGTTTTTGCTCATGTAGTTGAATCTTCTGGAGGGCTATTCTCTTTGTTGACTCTTGGATATGGCGCTTCCGGGTTTTTTTTTTTTGTTTGTTTTGTTGTTTTTTTTTGGGGGGGGGTGGGGGTTGGGGTACTGCACGAAATTAAAGGCAAATATTGAAAAGTGTTCGATTGAGTATGCCATTGCTAACGTCTTATTAAATCAATTCAAATAGCACATTCAAGAAGAAAATGGAACAATAAAATTATTTCAATGTCAATTTCTTTGCAGGGTATAGATATATCTTTTATGAAAACCAAACCTCTAAAATGTTTTCAAACATGTGTACACATTGGTATGACATGTTAAAGGCGACTTATCAACAATATGAATATGAAAGTACAAACTTATTTACAAATTTGGTAAAAGGGTCCAACAAATAGCAACACTAGTGGACGTTGGCCCTTGAATGCAGAAGAAGAATATTTAAATTCAACAAGAAAATTATTTACATTATAAACAAGTGTATTTACACTATGTACAAGATTAACATTTTGAAATTGATGCTAGTGTACTTACATTACTTATATTACTAGAATTGAAGTTTTTGCTTTGTGGATTACAAAATAAACAAGTTTATTCCAATTATGTGTATTCTTCCAATAAATTCTTTTTGAAGACTTTACAATAATTTTTACGAGAGGATGTATAACGTAAATCAGTTGAAAGATTGTTCCATATTTTAAGACCTAAATATGCTATTGATCGCTTCCCTAATTCTGTTCTGACAGTTTTTAGATTAAAATTGCACATTTCTTTGTGTCTTGTTTCGCATGTATGGTCAATGTGAGAAAAATAAAACGATGCTTTATGAGGTAGGTTATCATTCAATAGATCATAGATAAATATTCCAATTAGGTAGCTATATTCCTTAAATACATCCAATAATTTTAGTTCAAACAATGAAGATGCTGAGTGATGCCTGAAACTTTGGAATGTTGTCACTCTCGACATTCTCTTTTGTAGCATTAGAATAGGATTTAAGAAAGTTTTGTTTGTTCCGCCCCAGACCTCCAATCCGTAGGTTATGTGAGGTACAATAAAAGCATTGTATAACAGTAGCAGTATTTGTTTAGAGACAAAGTGTCGTATTCTGTACAAAAGTCCTATTTTTGTGCTTAAAACAGTGCATACATTATTGATGTGTTTCTTCCAATTTAAATTTTCATCAATA
The DNA here is from genome assembly GCF_040938485.1 of Diadema antillarum. Taxonomy (NCBI): domain Eukaryota; kingdom Metazoa; phylum Echinodermata; class Echinoidea; order Diadematoida; family Diadematidae; genus Diadema; species Diadema antillarum. Next base: position 2,939,639 of record NW_027270919.1, on the reverse strand, counting down.
CAGATTCCGAGAAAAGATATTGAATCAACTGACTCTAAAATGGAATCGTTAATTGACAATTGATCAAATATTTCACTTTTTCAACGCCTGCTTTTAAAAACCGTATACTTAGATTTATCAATATTTACTGTTAGCTTGTTTAAATTACACCATACAATCACATCTTTTATATTCTTACTAACATCTGCTAAGTTTATATTGTGCTCATCTGTGTTGAAAGTATGAAAAAGATTAGAATCATCGGCTAATAATCTAAAATTAGAATATGAAGTTGAATTGGGCAAATCATTAATATAGATGAGAACAAGTGTTGGACCTAAAACAGATCCTTGAGGAATACCACACGAGATCAATTTATTTGAAGATATGCAGTCATATCATACAAATTGTTGCCTGTCTTTCAAATAATTCCTAAACCATTGTAAAGCTAAACCTCGAATTCCGTAATGTTCAAGCTTTTTAAGAAGAATCTTATGATTTATCGTATCAAAAGCTTTTGCAAAATCAATGAAAACTCCGATCGTTGACCGCCCTTCATCAGTACTATTTGTAATTTGATTAATCAGATTTATAAGTGAAAGTTTGGTACTGTATCCATGCCTGAATCCAAATTGATGTTTATATAAAATTTTTCCGAAAAATCTACAACACGTTTATTAATTAACTTTCAAATAATTTACTTATTGCCGGTAAAATCGAAATTGGTCTACAATTACCTGGATTACTTTTATTTCCTTTCTTAAAAATTGGCACTACCCTAGCTATTTTGAGCTTATTCGGAAAAATACCTCTCGAAAATGATAAATTTAGAATAAATGCTAAAGGTTCACTGACGAATTCCTTTGCATCCACTAACATTCTAGCAGGTAAGCCATCATACCCGCTTGCTTTAGACTGATCAAGAGTACAAATCATTTTATTTACATCTGAACTTACAGCTGGCAAGAAAAAGAATGTTTCTTGTTGATGCGGACCGAGATAATTTGCAAAGTTGTCATTATTAATCTGAATTTTACTTGCGATATTTTCACCTATACGTTTACAAAAAAAAAAAAAATCGTTGAAAGTGCTTGCTATATCTGTCGATGAAGTAACTTTTACATCTGACCCATCATTTTCTTTCCTGACTAATTCATCAATTCTTGTGTTATTTTGCGAAGGTGTCTTTTTCAGAAGTTCATTTATAAGGTTCCAGGTTTTTTTGCTGTTTTTTCTTTTTGAAATAATTTTCCATAATAGAGCTTTTTAGCTGTTCTAATTACTGAAGTCAATGTGTTTCTATATTTTTTAAATTTGCCAACATGTGCTGCGTCAAACCCAGACTTGATGGTTTTTGAATAATAAACATGGTTTTTTTTTTCGTATGGATTTTTAAATAGATTTTGTTATCCATGGATTTGACCTTTCCTTTGAATTAAAAGATATCTGTTGAACTGGTGCATGTTTATTGCAGACCTCCAGGAATATAGTATGAAATAATTCATAAGCTTCATCAGGATCAGTACATTCATGAATTGCTTTCCAATGCACAGTTGATAGGCCTAGATCATCACAAAAAGAATCCTTCGAATAATTCCGGAAATTTCGTAGACGTGTCATCACCTTTTTAGTGGGTTTAAACTCAAAATTGTCAAATAAAGCATAAACTGGAAGATGGTCTGTTATACCAGCCTCAATACATCCTGACTGAATACAACACAACGAAATATTCGTATATTATGGTCAATTAGCGTTGAGGTTGTATTAGTAATTCTTGTTGCTGTTTTTATCAACTGGGTAAGCCGTATGACTCTGTAACACGTATTAACTCACTGCTCTTGTCTTCATTATTCATAAGATCAACATTAAAATCTCCCATTATAATCGCTAGCTTCTTGTCAAGATTCAGGTTTTGTCAAACAAACTCGAGTTCATGTTTAAATTCTTCAAAATTCGTTCCAGGTTTTCTGTACACCACTCCAATGACGATAGTTTTATTCATTAAATTCAACTTAAGGTAAGCCAAATAGATTCTGCATTGACAAGAGATATATTATTAATTCGTGAATAATTCAAGGAGGAATGGATACTGGTATATGCATCCACACAACCACCTCTCTGTTTTGCTCTGCACTGTATCTCTAAGTTAAAGCCAGGTATTTTGAAATGGTCAATATCTATTACGTTCCAAATCTCAGATAATCCAATTAATTCAAACTTATTTCTAAACTTTCTTCGTACAATTCCTGTAAAGAATCAAAGTTCTTGTATAGTGATATTTATACATGCGAAATGTAGATAATGAATTCTCCATAAGTTCTTCAATGGTAGAATTACAATTGTTGGGAAATAATCGAGATGAGCTGACATTTATACAGTGCATCAAAATTATCATTTGTGTTTTGCAGAAAAGAATCATTTCAAGTTCAACATCGTCCATATCAAATACAATACAGTTGTATTTAGTGATTTAAGATATTAGAGAGAAAGGTTTTACTTAATCTTACGCGTGTCTTCCTTTCCATGAATGATGATCGGGAAGGCCGTCTCATTCTTCTTCACATAGATTCTCCCGTTCCATAGGAATTTGTAGCCTGCACTCCTCCTGGCCTTGTTGACTTCTCCCAGCAACTCGCGAGTAGATCAGATTCTCATTGATGTAGATCCGATCTCTGCCCTAGAATCCGAGATGATGAAGTCCTTGAGTTTCCTCCTTTCATCATACACGGCACTAGCGCGGCGGTTGTAAAATCTGATGATGATTGGCCGAGGTCGTCGATCTCCTTCCTTCGATTTCCCGATTCGGTGGGCGATGTCTATGTCGTCAGCCTTAACTGCTGAGCTGACGACTTGGGCGATTTGCAGGGCGATTTTCATTGGTTCTTCCTCCTTCCTCTCCGGCACTCCACTGATTTCTAGATTGACGCGTCGGTGGTATTGGTCGAGATCGAGAACGTTCTGGCTTAGCTCTTCAACCTGCTTCTGCAGGGCTAGATTCTTTTGGTTTAGGTTGATGTTTTCTTTTTCCAGTTTCTGCGTTGTTGCCTTCATTTTCTCAAGCTTCTCATTCAAAAAGAGATTGAATTCAAGATTCCGGTCTGTCCTTCTTTGACCTCGTTCACCACCACCTCCAACACGTAGAGCTTATTGTTGATTGCTCGGGAGAGGTCTGCGATCTCATCTCTCAAAATACTCAGTATATACATGAGGGTGCACACTGAGGAGAAACCATTTTGCTGTAAAGTGTGTTAAAAGTGCTTCGAAGGAAGGTGAACCTCAACTGACACCTGTGTGTGTATGGTCCCATGGATGCACACCTACACCTGCTACATTTGCAACATGTCATAATTATAACATTATATATCTATTTTTGTGTAAAAACTATTTGCTTCAGAATGGTCTCGTATTCAAGTAATGTGCAGTTCAATGTTTCCAGGTTTGCATGCCTGAATAGTGTCGGCGATCTTTAACGAGCCGTTCACAAAAATAGATATAATTATAATGTACTGTTAAATGAATCCCACAGGAATTGGCTAAACCATCCCCCAGTATTCCCATTGATTCCCATTGACCAGTTACTATAGTCAACCCCTGATCATGAAACCCCTTCCTTTAATAAAACAGCACTTTATTCACTTCTTGTGGTCTTCTGTCTAGCCTCGCCTACTTCAGTGGCAATTGTATATCTTTTAAAAGTTTTATTACTTGGAATTTCTTTTTTATTTTCTTTAGAAGGTGTGTACAGTTTTGGTCGAGGTGAAGATTTAGCTTTTAACGTTTTGTGAGATATTCAGAAACCACTCTATGAGATGTGAAAGAGCATGCAGTTCTAAGGGGTATCAAAAGTTTATTCGATGAAAATCGGTTTTGAAATGGCTGAGATGTTCAAAAACAAGGTGAAACAAAGAGATACTAATAAAGTTGGGGCATGTCGCCTTTTATTATTAGCACTTTTTGGGATATCTCAGCCATTTGAAAACCAATTTTAATTAAATAAACGTTGAATCCTTCTTAAAATTAGATGCTCTTTCATATTTCATAAGAGGCTTTTCATTATCTCACTTAGGAATGTTCAAAACATGAATCCTTACCTCAAACAGTACTTTACAGTCCCTTTAACTGATAATTCATTAGCATGATAACATGTGAGCTATTACACTGTGTTACATGCATCTCTCTTCGACTTCAATACTCATGTAGAATGAGGCACCAGGAATTTCATTACACACTTTGAGGTTATGTGTGTACAAGTGGTGAGTAGTCCCTTTCCCATCTTATACCGGCAACGACCTTTTCTCGATATTGGACTTGTATCTTTTGCTGGTTTTGCCGCGTATATTCACAGACTGTGAGACTACTAACTGACAACCCAAATCCTCTTTTGCTTTTGTTTTGGCTTTGTTTCTATTTGTTTGTATTTGTGTGTGTGTGTGTTTATGTTTATGTTTGTGTGTTTTATTGTTGTTGTTTGTTTGTTTGTTTTTTGTTTTGTTTTTTTTTTTTGGGGGGGGGCGGTTTTAGTTTTTTGTTTTGCCTAGTATACTAACCATTCCCGTCCACTATTTTACATTACCACTCGTTGCAATCGGGACAATGAACACAAAGTGATGGAAAAAGAAAAACGTTGCTCGCAGCTGTTTGCTGTTTGACTGTCTGGTCACTACATGTTTTTAAATTTATTTACTGAATGACATGGTTGTGATTATATCGTCTGATGGTAAATTGCTATACTACGTTTCATTAATTAACATGATCATGCAGAATAAAAGGTCATATCAAGATTATGATCATATGAAATATACATGAGCTCATCTGAAATATATTTATTTATGTACATGTATAGGGACAGAGGAAATATTTTTGTCCGCCTCAGGCAAAACTCTGATGCAGACGAACTCTTAGCCTTTAGGCAAATTAAAGAGTTTTGCCTAATACCAATGGATATCGATCTTGAAAAGTGTATGGTCTATCGCCATTATATCAGTAGAATATACTAGTATACATTTAGAATAATATAATGATAAATTTAAGTGTACAGTGTACTTCTGTTGGTAGACAACACTGGAATAGCAAAGACAGTGGTAGTCTTCTTAGGGCATTTTCTTTGTCTCAACCTGTTCCGTGGTAAGTTGTATGATTCAAATCGATTTCACTTGAAAGCTGTCATTAATGTACCACTATGTATATAATTATGTACATTATACCTGTATTAGGTGTCTTTTTTATCAATGTTATGTCCATGGTAATGCATTATTCCCGCCAATAAAAGGTATTCTGCGAAAAGCCTGGCTATTTGTTTTGTGTAATCTCTGTCGTTCGGCGCAAAGAATACAAATACCATGCTGTGCAATTATACATGTACCACTATTATAGTTCTTTTGTCATTTTTCTTAATGTTCTCATGGGACAGTATTTTTAGCTCACCTGAGCCAAAGGCTCAAGTGAGCTATTGCGATCGCCCTTCGTCCGGCGTCCGTCGTCCGTCGTCCGTCGTCCGTCGTCCGTCGTCCGTCGTCCGTCGTCCGTCGTCCGTCGTGCGTCGTGCGTAAACTTTTTACATTTTCATCTTCTTCTTGAAAACCCCAAGACCGATTTTCATCAAACTTGGCAGGTAGCATCCCTAGGGGGTTAGGAACTCAATTTGTTAAAATGGGCACCATGCCCCACCCAGGGGGCCCCCAGGGGGGCCCAAACCCCCCAAAATTAAGGAATCTGTAAAAATCTTCTTCTCTAGAACCAGAAGTGATAGAGCTAAGTTAATAATATGAGTTAGTACATTGATGACTGTAGTTTCAAGTTTGTTCATGGCAGAATCAGGGGTGCCCCCCTTGGGACCCAGGGGAGGGGGGGTGGGGAAGGGTTCTAATGGGGCCTAAATTGTACATTTTCATCTTCTTCTTGAGAACTCCATGACCCATTTTCACCAAACTTGGCAGGTAGCATCCCTAGGGGGTTAGGAACTCCATTTGTTAAAATGGGCACCATGACCCACCCAGGGGGCCCCCAGGGGGCCCAAACCCCCCAAAATTAAGGAATCCGCAAAAATCTTCTTCTCTAGAACCAGAAGTGATAGAGCTAGGTTAATACTATGAGTTAGCACATTGATGACTGTAGTTTCAAGTTTGTTCATGGCAGAATCAGGGGTGCCCCCCTTTGGACCCAGGGGGGGGGGGGTGGGGGTGAGGAGGGGTCCTAATGGGGCCTAAATTGTACATTTTTATCTTCTTCTTGAGAACCCCATGACCCATTTTCACCAAACTTGGCAGGTAGCATCCCTAGGGGGTTAGGATCTCAATTTGTTAAAATGGGCACCATGCCCCGCCCAGGGGGCCCCCAGGGGGCCCAAACCCCCCAAATGAAGGAATCTTTAAAAATCTTCTCTAGAATCAGAAGTTATAGAGCTGAGATAATACTATGAGTGAGTACAGTAATGACTGTAGTTTCAAGTTTGTTCATAGGAGATCCAGGGGTGCCCCTCTTGGGGGTGGGGGGGGGGGGTGGTTGGAAGGGTCCAAATGGAGGCCTGAATTGTACATTTTCATCTTCTTCCTGAAAACCTCATGATGGATTTTTGTCAAACTTGGCAGGTAGCATCCCTAGGTGGTCAGGATCTCAATTTATCAAACTGGGCACCATGCCCCACCCAGAGGGCCCCAGGGGGCCCCAATTCCCCCAAATTAAGGAATCTTGAAAAAATTGGGCCCTTATTCTACATTTTCATCTTCCACTTGAGAATGCCTCGTCAAATTTTGGTAGAGCTGTGAATAATTTAGATTAGTGACTGCGTGAAAGGTGAACTTGCGATACTCAGGTGAGCGCTAGACCCGCGGGTCTCTTGTTATACTCTGTATCATTTGCACAAACAAGGTGAATACATGTATATCTGTAATAAATATGTCCATCTTGAATGTAATTGGATTTTATTAATTCGTACTTTTTTGTCTGTTTCAAGAAGATACTTCATCTACTTTCAATGGCATATAAAGAGAAAAAAGCTTCTTTTTTCAACAAGCTACAAATCATTTCAATTCAGTGACTTTATGTCACATTGCAGTTTATCATACCCATGGCGAGATAAAGAAAATTTGCCTTAAAAAATTACGTGTACGTTTACTCTGCTTTTTAAAGGAACAGTTTGGGTTTTGTGGATTTACCATCTTTTCGACAAAAAAAAAAAACCCTGCTCAAGTTTTCCGCGCATAAGTCGAATAATGGCCTGAGTCGAAGTTTTTTTTCAAGTCCTCTTCTCTTTATATTCTACTGACTTTAATTCCCAAGTAAAATTTCCCTAAGTCGAAGCTATTTCTTCATTCCAAATTAGATTCGACTTATATGCAAGTTTGAGGGTGATGAACAATCCGTATATGTTGTTTTAGTAACTAGTTAATTTAGTTTCCCTGACATTTTCTATTTTTCTCGGTTGATTTGTTGTGTTACGACCAAAATCACACTGGAAACGATCGCACAAATGAACCAATATGTTGATGTTCAAGCGGTTTAATTAACAGTAATATTGCTGTTACAGACTCGTAATGATTGTTCACAATAAATCAATACAAACAATTATAAATCGGTATAATGGAATCACTTCATGCATGCAATACAGTCAAATCTGAAATCACAAGGTCCATGATGTAATCCCTGGAAATATCCAAAGACGATGTTCGATGCACATCTCTATTAAAAAAAAAAAAATCGAGTGAATACAAAAAAAGGTGAATTTTGAGTGAAAATGCTTATTTTCACTCATTTTGCGAGTGACCTCAGGGATCACTTGAAGATTTTGGCTACAAGGACAGTGTAGGAATTGCATTTGTACTTCATCCCTAAAAAATAACTATAACAATCATGTTAGGCTTCAAATACACTGTACAGTGCATCACTCAGCAAAATAGGCCTATGTATTGACCGATTCGGGTTCGTTGAGGGCAGCAGACATTTTACGACACAGGGCGCAGCCATAGTGGGTGTATCAGCCGACCCCCCTGCTCTCCCCCACCCCAGGGCAACATGTTTATCACGCATTTGTAACAAAGGTTCGCGCACTAGCAAGCATTCGCGCACTCAGTACGAGACGCCCATTGGCTAAAGCAGTTTTTCATTCTGCGCGCGTGCTAATGTAGGGAGAGGGGTAGGGGAGTGCGGGGGGGGGGGGTCGACTGATACACCCACTATGGCTGCGCCCATGCCAAAAATACACATAGCGCGTCACAGAATCGGTCAATAGGCACCTCCTAGATCATTCCAGATTGGGTGAGCTATATACATGGACATACATATACTATATGAAATATCTGTGTATTTGTTTCGGGACAGAAAGACATCTTTTATCTGCCCCACAAGAAGACTTTTGCCAAAAGGAGACCAATGGATGTTAATCTTGAAAGTGTATGGTCTGGAATATTGCCATGATATACTGTAAGTAGAATATACATGTAAGATATTGTGGATGTTATTATTCTTTGTAAGTGTACTTATGTTGGTATTCAACACTAAAATTGCGAAGACAGTGGTGGTTCTCTATTAATATAGAACGGGGTTTTTTTTCTCTGTCTCTCTCAACATGCTCCATTGAAAAGTGTATCACAGCGATGAGTCAGTCTTAACACTAAACACACACACACACAAAATAAGTTCCCCCTAAAGCAAATCGCTGTAATTTCTAAATCAGGAACCTTAGAGGAAATCTCAGCACAGGGGCAAGTAGCTGTAGTTAGCTATCATGTGGAATTCACTGTATGTATATTGTCGGGTCACGCTTCAGTTAGCACGCCTTCAAGGCAAAATGGTCACTTTTTGAAGTTCACAAGCCATATTATTTCGTATCTTAGATTTAAGGTTATCGGAACATACCTCACATTGCCAGCATAAGAAGGCATGCAATGCACAATTTATGTGCTTCCTGTCGTACCATATGACTTGTGGGCAAAATGTCACGGTTGAGTGAAAACGGAGTAAAAATTGCCGAATGGCAGTTTGGACATTTTTCGCATGGAACATTTGTTCAAACGGATAGAATCGATGTTTTGATAAGCTATAACGACGACTTTGGCACGCAATGTTGGTTAATTCAGGACATTTAATTGGATGAACTCATTATAAAACAAACAGAAAAATCATTGAATTTATGCAGTAGATAGTGCTTTGATTTTGTACACTTGAATCAACTTAATGGCATTTTTGTTGTGCTAAAAACTGATGTGTCTGTACAGTGATCCTGTGGCATTTCCTTCAAGGTGTCAAGCGTCAATGAGCACGTGGAGCTAAAAAACACCTTTTCCCTGCACGATGGTCTATATTCATTTCCTGTGTTGAGTAACCTTCAGAATTATTCGTTGGGAATTAGTTTGATTTCATTTTCGAAGATATAAATAAAAAACATTCCGCTGTGTTATGCTTCAGTTAGCACAAAGAAAAAATGTGCCTATCAAAAGAATTTAGAATTTGTAACGATTTGAAACTGCTTGTAGGAACGGTTTTGGTGGTAAATTCTTGCTTGTTGGTGACCTCATTCATGTAGCCCTATTATGTCCAGTATCTCACTTTAGCATGAACATAGGGTCAATACAATAATATATACCCTAAATTTCAGCATCAGGTTTCACCTTATGTATTTATTTCGCTTGAAAGCTTTCATTAATGTAACATGTATATTCTGTACATTATACATGCTTAAAATCTTATGTTACGTCATTGTTTATACACTTGTATGCATTTTTCCTGCTAATGAAAGGAATTCTTCAAAAAGTCTGGCGATTTGTTTTGTGTAATCTCTTCCGTTTGGCCCAAGGAATATTCATATGCTACGCTCCTATATAGGCAGTTAGGTGTACGACTAGATTAATGCTGTCCTCTTTTTTTTTACGTGTTCTCGTGGGACAGTTGTATCATTTGTGCAAACAAGGTGAATATTTTGTAATAAATACGGATTTATCTAAATTGTTTATCTTGAGTTACATTGGATTTGTGAGTTTGTTTGTTTTTTTGTTTCCAGAAGATGCTTCATCTACTTTCAATGGTATATAAAGAGATAAGAAGTGAATATTCATTTCACAAGCTGATAAGAATTCCAATTTAATGACTTTGTGTCCCAGTGGAGTGCACACCCCATAATGAGATAAAGAAATTTTCCTCAAAAATCTACATTCTTATCCTGTATTACCAAAAATAATAATTTGAGGATTTTTTGGATGTACAAGTAGTATCCTTTTTGATAAAACTAGTTGTTTTTTTAGCATGGTTGTGAACAACCGTAAGCGTCGTTTTAGTAACTACAATGGTATAGTTTCTTCGACTTCGTGTATCTTTCTTTGTTGATTTGTTATCCCTTCACATTACCCTGTTTTTCTTAGTCCCTCAATTTATGTGCATCAAGATGAAATATTTCGCAGATGCAAAAATGTTATGATATGTGTACGATGTAATTTTGGGAGCAACACATCTCAAAAAGCTAAAGCCGGCCTTGCATTATAGTCAGGAGTTGATGTGCAGTCAGCATGCACTCCGTTTTCTCACTGTATTCCGCTAGATCAAGAACTTTTTGAACAAAATGTCTTAATCACCAGTAACAAAATTTATCAGTGGATATCTTCATTTTATCATTAGCATTTGAGTTCAATTGTAATTTGAAGGTTTTCTACACGAGGCTATTAGAATTCATATGGTGTAGGCCTACTTTACTTTAAAAGAAAAAGTCCCATTTGATGAGGGGAGTGAAGAAGGATCAGAAGTTTAGTGTCATTCTGGTAGCGATGAATCTCACGAATCTTACTATGCCGGACCTACAGCAATGGGGGTTGTTCAATCCTCCGATATTAAAATAATTTGCAATAGATTTGTATAATACGTGTTATTATATATAGTATGTTAATATGTTATATATATATATATATATATATATATATATATATATATATGTATATATATATATATATATATATATATATATATATATGGACAACAATTTTATGTTTTTTAGATGAAGAGACACCTATGAAATATTAAGAGAGCATGTAATATTCTAAGAGATTTTTTTGGGTAAGTTTATTTGATAAATATTGGTCTTGAAATGGCTGAGATATCCAAAAAACCAAACAATCCTAATAGAAGGAACAGGTAGGACCCATCACATTTTAGCCTTTACGATCGCTCTGTGCGATGTTGCTTTTCTTTTTGAACATCTCGACCAATCGTTCAAAACTGATTTTCATCAATTAAACTTAATTCCGTTTAGAATTGTATGCTTTTGAACATTTCAAAAATTGTTTTTCAAAGTATAGTGTATCTCGCAAGTCAAAAGCTGAATTCTCACGTCAGCCAATACTATCACCGAACATACACATTTTACATGTAATTAACGTTCGTGTAATTCAGATTGTAATTTCATTTCATTTCTTTATTGTCCAAATTATGTATAAAAACATGGCATGGAAATTTGGTTTTGTCACAGATTCATAAACACATCGACAACACATAAATAACAAATTACATCGCATATAAAACACTAAATGAATACTAAAAAAAAAATACAGGGAACTAAACATACATAGCAACAGACTATCATGTGTTGAACGTGCAGAGAGGGAAAAATAGATACATTTGTGTACATACACAGAAAATTATGAAAGAGTCAATTGCTGCAAAAAGTATATATAACCACAAATTCTAAAACACCTTACTTTATACAGACCACCACAACATCATAAACCATAAATTAAAACACATATTGCACGTATTCCTTACAACCCCCATACACACAGCTAAAATTTGCTTCCTTTCACTGATGCCCTGACACGCCTGATGCGCTCAGTCGAACAACCATTATCTGATTGCACATTAACATACAGAAAAAAAATCCATACATACATTTACATCATTAGGAATCAAATATATCTTTTTCCAATATACTGTGATAGATCATGGGATATTTCCAATAAAAAATAAAAAGATACATTTCTGTTAATACTTCATTTCAAATACCATGAAAACCATGTTTATTTTTAAACTTAAACACAGAGACACAAAATAAACTCATCGGGTAATTTCATAACAAAATATACATCCAACCCAAAATCTTAACCCTAACTAGGCCGGGGGGGGGGGGGGGGGGCCTCCGAGCCCCCCCCCCCCCCTCGACGTTCCGCGCGATGTATCGCTACTAAACGCGAGAAGCAATCGCCGCGACGTTTCATGACTTTTTTCTTTCGAGTCTTCCGCATCTTTTGACACCAAATTTGCGACGCCCGGGCGCGTGGTTCCGAAGTTGCGCATAAATATGTACGTGCATGTCGGACCAAAAATTGCTCAAAAACGTGAATTCGTGTACAATTTCAATGCAAACTGTGCTTACAGGCCAATTTCATAAAAGCATGATTATTTTGGGGGTTTATTGATTATAATCAATTAATAACATATATTTCCTTGCTCGGAACAATGTCGCGGACAAGCTTCATCGAAAAAACAATGAAAAAGATAAAATCCAAAAAACAAAGAAATACATAAGAAATTTTTAAAACAACAAAATACTTCAGAATCTTTTTCTGATAGCGCAATTTTTTCTCCTATATTTGCTCAGGACACTTAAAAGAATATTTACACAAAAAAATGTGCCCATTTTGAGCTTATTTAGTAATTTATACTAAATTGTCTGACTTCATGCATCACTATGCATAAATTAACATAATTTAGCATAAATGATTATTTTTTCTTTCAATTTAACTTTGTGGTACTTTAGAGTACATCATAGGCAATGTGTGTGCCAATTTCCGTCGCGATCGCGCGCTCGACAGTCGAGATCTGGAGGGGGGACCTGGGAGCTCCCCCCCCCCCCCGCTCTATGATCTACCTAAATAGCCCGGCCTAGGGTTAAATCATAATCTTATTTCACATAGAAATGATTTTGTTCCAAAAAAAAAAATCACAAACTTAAAATTCTCGCGTGTTTTTAATAATGTACAAAAATACCCCCCCCCCCCCCCGCCTGCCTTCATACACAAACCAGCTACAGCTCATCCTTCACTCTAAAAAATTCCGAGTCAGAACTGACCCGGAACTGGGTCCGTTGGGGTCACACACCGTTCCGGGTCAAAAATGACTTGGAATTTGGTCATGAAGACCCCGAATGGGGTCACCCTGACCCAATTCATGACTTGAATGGGTCATATCTGACCCCATTCCTTGTCATTTCTGACCCGCGGAACGGTGTATGACCCCAATGGACCCAGTTCCGGGTCAGTTCTGACTGATGTTTTAAGAGTGTTCACTTTATGCAAAAATCAGCGGTTGTTTTGCACATCCTGATTGCGTATGGAACAAAGGAGTCTGCATATCGATTTGTACGATATTTCAGAGATCGTAGTCTTCTGCCTGATCGTAGGTATTCGAAAAAATCATGTAGCGGGTGATTCTCGTTTAGCATAGTTTATCTGCCATATTGAAGAGCCGATCTGTACATTCCGTTGTAAGGTCGTAACTTTCCCCAGTGATTTTGCTAGCCTGTCTCACTATAGCTTCCATTCTCTTGAAGTCTTGTTTCCTGCAAACCCCGAACCAGATGACACAGTTAAACATAATACGTTCAACCACTGATTTACAGAAAAGATTGAGAATAGTTCTATCGATGTGTAGTGATCTCAGTTTTCTCAGAAAGTACATGACGAGTCCGGGCTTTTGAGATAACAGATCTGCACTCTTCAGTCCAAGAAAATTGACTGTCCACTGTTGTCCCTAGATATTTGTAACCCTTTACTATCTCAATATCTATATACCACCAATATTTATGAATTTTGGCTGTGGGGACATTTTCCGAATATCAAACACAATCTCCATAGTTTTGGTGAAATTTAACTGCAGACAGTTCTTGTAACACCAAGAGGTAAAACGTTCAACCTCTGCCCGGTAACTAGATTCATCATCATCATCATCATCATCATCATCAATAAGTCCTAAAATGACAGTGTCATCTGCATACATGCATTTCAAAATGAAAACATTTTCCCTTGCTGATTTACAGTCGTTTGTGTACAGAATGAACAGTAACGCCGACAAAACACATCCTTGTGGAGCACCTGTGTTTAAAACGGCAGGGTCTGAAAAGCAATTTTGGACCTTCACTTGAGACCGATTACAAAAGAAAAGATCAGATAAGACGGTACATTCATGTGGCGCAGCTTCCGAGGAAGAATGTGAGTCTGCATAGTATTGAATGCGGAGGAAAAGTCTACAAAATAAAGCATAGCGTCGTGTGTTGCGACAAGGATTGGCGCCCCGTCAAGGGCTGTGTTTATCAACTTTCTCTTGTTTAAACGGCTTTCCAAAGTCCTTTCCAAAGCCCTTTACAAGGCCCTTTCCAAAGCCCTTTCCAAAGCCCTTTCCAAAGCCCTGTATATACTATCAATGTGCCGCTTTTTTTGTAAGAAGGGACGGCGAAAAGCAATTACCATCATAAAGACATATCTTCCTTTGAGAGTGACGAGTCATGATGCAATGCCATGAAAATAGTATTGTCTTCCTATCTGTGAGGCAGCTCCAGTTTCGCACATACTTCAAATATTTCTGAGTGGCGGGATGAGACTTCAGGCTGCGTTTATCAACTTTCCCCTGTTTAAACGGCTTTCAAAAGCCCTTTCCAAAGCCCTTTAGAAACGGCTTCCAAAATAGTTGCGTAGACAAAACTCTCTCCGCGAGCACGATAACTGGCCTGTCACTGCACAGCTGCATTGCGCAATTCGACCCGAGGAGAAGAGGTCATTTAGGCGTGCATTGTTCGTAACTGCAGTACAATACTACAAAGCCGTTTCAAAACAGCTTTGCGTTTATCACCTTCAAAAGGCTTTTACAAATAGGTTTCTGAAAACCTCTTTAGGAAACCTGTTTGGAAAGCCACAAATTTGCGGCTTTCGAAAAGGCTTTCCGAAAGGGCTTTGCGTTTATCAACTCGTAAAAATTCCTTGAAAGCTGTTTGGAAAACCTGTTTCTGCCGAGAAAAGGAGAGTTGATGAACGCACCCTTTCGAAAAGGCTTTCCGAAAGGGCTTTCAAAACAGCTTTGCGTTTATCAACTCGTAAAAATTCTTGAAAGCTGTTTGGAAAACCTGTTTCTGCCGAGAAAAGGAGTTGATAAACGCACCCAAGGATTGTCACCCCGGCTTGGGACGACAATCTTTGGCTGCGTTTATCAACTTTCCCCTGTTTAAACGGCTTTCCAAAGCCCTTTCCAAAGCCCTTTCCAAAGCCCTTTCCACAGCCCTTCAGAAACGGCTTCCAAAATAGTTGCGTTTATAAACTCTTCGCGAACACGATAACTGACCTGTCATTATCATTGCACAGCTGCATTGCGCAATTCGACCCGAGGAGAAGAGGTCATAAGGCGTGTATTGTTCGTAACTGGAGTACAATACTACAAAGCCGTTTCTAAACAGCTTTGCGTTTATCAACTTTAAAAGGCTTTTACAAACAGGTTTCTGAAAACCTGCTTAGGAAACCTGTTTGAAGAGCCACAAATTTGCGGCTTTCGAAAAGGCTCTCCGAAAGGGCTTTCAAAGAGAAAAAGAGTTGATAAATGCACCCTATGACGGAGTTGGCGTCAAAGATTGTCGCCCCGTCAAAGATTATCGTCTGGCGACAATCTTTGACGCTTGTGCAGTTCCCAATTTTTGACCTCGATGGCGGCAATTATGGCAAAAAAAAAAAAAAAATTGTTTCGTCAAAGCTTGTCGCCCCCGGCTCGGGGTGGTTGCTCCGATGTTATGCTTTGGTGAGATGGGTATGACTGGTAAGTTAATTATGCGTCTGTGTGGGTGTGTATTTGTGTTAGGGGCTGCATGGTATGTGCTGTGTGTGATTTGTAGGTGCGTACAATAAGTGACGTTTGTATAACATGCGTTTGCGTATAGCTGTGCGTGTGTGTGTGTTTGGGGTATAATAATACAATATGTAGAAACTGTGCATGTGTGGTGGCTGAGTGGTAGTGGTTTGTTTGTCTGTGTGTTATACGCGTGCCTGTTTGCGTAAGTGTATCTGTTGCCGGTGTTTGTGTTTTGATGTTTGTGCGAACAAACTTTTTTGAGCAGCAGGCACTACTGTGGCAATGAAAATGCCTTCAACTTGTATGAGCACGTATTATAGAGTTCACAGCAGCTTTGATTTCAAAATATAGTATGGGTGTGTCAATTTCAGCGGTGAGGCGGGCTATAGGAGAGAGAGACCGAGAGTAAAGGCATACGAGGGAGGTACCCACCCTAAATCTGTCTTTGTTCATTTTTTCACTGTAGTCGTATTTTTCGTATCCATCAGTCTTAACTACAACTTTCATATCACTATTCTTTGTCATATAAATGCACACCGCCAATTCATACGTATTGTAAACAAACACCAACAAACACTCAAACAAATCCTCACAAAACTGTCATAATGCAAATAAACCACCTCAACACTTTTCCTTGACATTTATTGATTTCATTCAAATCATTCAAAATCAACCCATTCTGGATGTAACATGAAGAAAAAAACACGTTACAAATGCAACTAGACCCGGAATTTGTCAAGACTGACAAATTAGGTGATCCGATTTTTTTTAAATCAATGATTCGAGTTTTCACCTGAGATTAGGGACATTGGTCGTGTGATGTTTGGATTCTCATTTTGAAAAGGGAGTCAGACCTGCCATCTTGGGTACCGAATTCCGTATACACTATCAAAGATGCAGAATGAAGTATATTTGACCTTTGACCCCACTTTGCACCCCCAAGATGGCATCTGAGCAAAAAATGGTTATTTTGTGAAATGATTCTTGTAACATGGTCTTTGCGTGTGCAAAATATGGGAAAGATAAGACATTTATTCACCAAGATACAGGATGAAACATTTATGACCTTTGACCCTAGTTTACATACCCAAGATGGTGTCTGATCAAGTAGTTGTTATTTTATGAAATAATGTACGTAACATTAACTAAACATGTGCAAAATATGGGGTTGATAGGGGCTATTTTTCTTGAGTTATTGCAAAGAAAATTTGAAAAAGAAAGAAATATGAAAATACATCGAAGATAACCTTTAATTTCAACCACGTTTTTGGACGTGATCCCGACACCATATGAAAAACAAAGGGATTTCATACGATAGCGCAAAGTCTCACCTGCAACATATTAAAATCTGGGAGAAATTCACTGAAGGATAAGTGAGCTAGTGCTCGATAAAGACAATCATGTCAATTTTCACATCTAAAAAAATTCCCTCCCATAGAGATAACACGTCATAACGAAGATAAAGAAAGAAGTACATATGACCTTTGACCCCGATCTGCACAGACAAGATGGCATCTGAGCAAAAAGTGGTTATTTTGTGAAATGATCCTTGTAACACGGTCTTTACGTGCGCAAAATATGGGGAAGATAGAACATGTATTCACCAAGATACAGGATGAAACATTTATGACCTTTGACCCTAATTTACATACCCAAGATGGCGTCTGATGAAGTAGTTGTTATTTTATGAAATAATGTACGTGACATGAACTAAACATGTGCAAAATATAGTGGTGATGGGGTATGTTTTTCTTGAGTTATTGCAAAGAAAGTTGGAAAAAGAAAGAAATATGAAAATATATCGAAGATAGGCTTTGATTTCAACCAAGTTTTTGGACGTGATCCCGATACCGTATGAAAAAATAAAGGGCACATTAACGATAGCCCAAGTCTCAGCTACAACATATTAAAATCTTAGAGAAATTCAACGAAGCATAGGTGAGCTAGTGCTCGAAAAAGATAGTCATGTCAATTTTCATTTCCAGAAAAACTGCACTCCCATTAAGATAACACGTAAACTGGTCAAATTTGACAAGATTACTCTCAATCCAATATTACGAGGTGATGCCGTCATCTAATCAAAATGTTGTTATTATTATTATTAATGAAAGAGCATTTAGTAAGCTACAACATACTGAAATCTGGGTGAAAATTGGCAAAGGATAAGTGAGATACGCTCGAGTAAACTTGTAATTTGATGACGTCATTTTGAAAATTTCCTTGTTTTACTTTATTAAGAAATTTGATATCTTTTAATCATTTTTCCAGCATCGCCAACCCATGAAATGACATGTACAACTCATCAGCTTTCAGAATATGTAAAAAAAATGGGGAATCACCGTCCATCCTGACGAGTAATATCGGATTTAAAATTGGCGGTTTTTTGGCATTGTTGCACTGTATATCGCCATTGACGCGCGCGCGGAATTTCAACTTTGACGGGCTCGTATGACGTCATATTGAGTCGGATTGACTTGAAACTTGGTAGACATATTCCCTGACATTTCAGGCAGGCGATAAGTGTGAAAAAACGGGAAATTTCTATCGCATATGAGCTGTGCGTGCGTATATGTGCGCGCGCGTACGCGTCCGTAAATTTTTTTCAATTTTTCAAAAAATGCTCTAAATGGTCTGAAACGTGTGCAAAAAAAAATTTGAGCTCGATTTGAGCATACAAATATTTCAACGCGCGCGTACGCGCACGTTTTAAGGTATAGATGAATTTTGAGAATATGAGTAGAATGCGCTTGACTTGAAATATATGTGACGTAAATTTCATTGAAAAATTCCATTCCATTAATGAGATATGATTGAGAATGTGTTTTCATATAATGACGTCATAGTGACGTCACGGTCGACTGATCACTTTGATTTTAGTTCGATTGCCGTCTTTGGGAGACGATACATATATGGTATAAGTTTGAAATTGATAGGAAGAGGACTTTCTGAGCTAATCGATGCACAACTTTTGGGGAGAAATAAGAAGAAAAAGAAGAAGAAGAAGAAAGAATCCGTACAAAAACAGAAGGTGATCCGAGAGGATACTCGGATCACCTAATTCAAAACACAAACAAATCCGTTTGTTAATTTATTCTACAAATCTCACTTCAACATACGATAACTCGATTATAGATCAACCCTATTAACAATTTCTTCACGAGAAAGTTTTGCCATGTTCCAAACCTATATCCCTTGAATATGTTTGGTTTGGATCATCACCTTCTTACTTACAAGGGCATATACATAAAAAACACAAATACATTGTACAAATCTATAGAATTAAATCAGTCATAAAAAACCGACCACCCCCCACACCGAAACAAATCTATACATTAGATCTATCCTAAATATCAAATCCTACCAAAATCTGTCATACCATTTATAACTGTCCTTCAAATGAAATCCCCAACCCCCGATTAACCAAAACCTAAATCATCCCACACCCACCAATCCACACTCATACACACACCCACACACATACACACACACACACGGGTGCTGTTCGTTATTCTGAAGGTTCGTTTTTTCCGAACTATCATTTATCCGAAACGCACAATTCCCTATTCCTAGAGGTTCGTTAATCCGAAAATGAAAAAAGGGTTCGTTAATTCGAACGCTTGTGGCGTTATTCCGAAGGTTCGTTGATCCGAAAATGAAATTCGGAATAACGAACCTTTCGAATAACGAACCTTCGGACTAAAAGAGCCTTCAGAATAACGAACCTTCGCAATAACGAAATGCATACCCCCCCCCCCCCCACACACACACACACCCGAACCGATACCACCTTCCTTCCTGATGAAACGACTTCTCAATGTTGATACCAGATGAATGGATCGTATGCATAAAAGCAGCATCCGCCCGCACGTAACTTAAGCACCACTCCGAATTCATATACAAATCCGTCAAACTCGTCAAACTCAAAGCTGCTAATAAACAATATAACGTTTATGCCAACAACAGCTTATCCCTCGCCACGCGCAGCCAAAACACATATGGTGACATAATAAACACATTCGCCCACCATTAACACACACACACACGCACAAACACACACACGCACAAACACACACACGCACAAACGGACATTAAATTGTCATGTGCGCGCGTACATACATACATACACACTTCCTTGAAACCTCACCATGGCTTTTTACATGTTTGCATGGAAGTAGCCTTGTATATTAAAGTTACTAGTATGTGTTAATAGTATTTCAATGACTAGGTTATAGGCCTATGTCAAGAGCGATATTACCCAGCAAAATGTGCTCCGAGGGCGGGCGACAATCTTTACCGCCAGCCCTCGTCAAAGATTGTCGCCAGACGACAATCTTTGACGGAGGACAATCTTTGACGCCAACCTTAACTTGTCGCAACAGTCTTGGTTTATCGGTGTGCTGAGCGAACTCTATAAATGAGAACAGCGTCATTCACAGACTTTTTAGGTTGATATGCCAATAATATTGTCAAAAAGATGGGACACTCATGTAGCAACATATCACGTACGCAGCAATTTGTAACAGCGTTTTGTTGAGAGCTAGCTTTGCTGGTCTAATTTTCCGTGGGCGAGTAGATTGACGCATGCAGATCATTTTAGTGCGCGCACATACTGTCGATTGAAGTTGAACGTCAGTGTGTGTACGTGTACGTGTGACAAGAGCAAGGCGTTACGGCGCCTCGATCCCACAACCTCCGGACTTGTCCGTGTTCTAGCTAGTTTGAGCCGCCTACACTGCACAGTACAGCTCATTGAAAGAGTCCAATATACCCCCCCCCCCGCTAAAATTGTGTGAAAACAGGTTGACATGCTATACTGTATAAGAGGGCGATAATTTTGATGGAGGTTGAGTAAATATAGAATGGGGCGTGGTAAATTTGGGAGGTACATTCTAAAAGAAAAAAAATGACGAAAAAAAAAGGCGTAATCGTAATAATCTCCTCTCCTTATTTTCTATCTCGATCTCTCTCGCTCTCTCACCTTCTCTTTTTTCTGTCTCCATCATCAACTGCCGATTTCTGCGATTGAACCTGTGGAGATAAACATGAGAAGCATATGAATGAAACATTTTGACGAAATGCAACTTAATGGACGGGTCTGGAAGTCGAACTCGCTTTTAAGAGACGGGAGTATACGAACCAAACGTATGCGCTCTAATCGTGCCATCACACGATGAAACTAAATGATGGAACTGCATTAGGCGAGGAGAAAGTATTGCAGATCAAGCAATCAGAACATTTTGCCTGATGCCACACACTCTTTGTTGCACCCTCGATGAGAGCATCAAAGATGACATCTCTGCCAGAATGGACTCTATTGAATTGAGAAGTTATATATGTCAATCAAACCGTGATAATAATTAATTTTGTTCGTTTCATTACAGACGGTGTACTTTACTTCAGCCTCAAACACGAATATGGTTCGAAGGTCTGTAACAAAGAATAAAGATAATTTCGCAAAATCTTCGGATAATAAACCATGGCTTGACGATGATTGTAAGAAACTTAGGAAACGATTTACTAGTATCAGATTGGAAAAAAAAGAAATGTAAATGTAATGGTTTCAATCGTGATGTATGGATGAGTTTGAAAATGTCAGATCATACAAGAAAAATCTTGAAGAAAGCACAGTACACGTTCTTTTAAGGACACTCATGAAAAATTAGGTATCCGTTAAAGACTGAAAATCTTAATTAAGGAGTATTGGAATATACTGCGAAAATCCCTCAAGAAAAGCGAAATCATAGAAGCGTTCAATTGACATGGGAACTTTCCAGAAACATTTAAAAGTCTAAATGATATTAATAATAGTGCCCGTGGTATGCCGAGATCGAAACCGGCGAGTTTTGTAAATACTGAATGTAGGACATAATTCCTCTTACCATCATGCACATTGAACGTGATTATGGCGATCGAATATCTGTAGAAGAGGTGACTGCTCATGTAACACAATTAAGAAATAAAGCATCTGATGGGTTTGATTTGATGCTTAATGATTTAGATAACAACAGAAATGCGTCTTTAGTGAATGGGATATACAACCATGTTATATAATTTAGTTTGGATACTGGAATCATTCCAACGGATTGCATGGATAATTGTATGACACGCCGTATCTACACAAAATGATGGATCTGATAATGACCCAAATAACTATGGTGGTATATCTTTGTTAAGTTGCATTGGCAAATTATTTACTTCAAATAATGATATATATTGATGATATAATCATTCGATCAGGAAAGAACAGGCAGGATTTACATAAATGTACATTATGATTTTCAAGATTATATGTAAATTCCGCATAAATGGTGTTGATTTTTTTTTTGCCGAATAATTTGTTGACCGTACATGTTAAAGGAATAGATGTAGTTCTAAGACTCTTCTCCTTGATGTAATCCTAGCAACTAGTGAGAAAAAATTGCAGTTGCACTCAATGCTGTGATTGCTGCAAATTGTGTTTACTACTAAAGTTAATGTCAGTAAAACAAAAGTAATGATTTTCTCCAGATAAAAAGTTAGAAAATTTAAGCCCTTTAAGTTGAATGAGAATATCTTAGAGGTTGTAGATGAATATACTTACCTTCAAGTTGTGTTTGATTATAAAAATGAATTTAAAAAGGCTCAAGCTAAACAAGTTGATCAACGAAACGAGCAACGTATAGGGCCTATAGTCTAATAGTTAAATCTAGAAAGTTGCGGCTTCCAGAAGATATTCAGTTATTGTTTGACCGGCTGGTTGTACCCATGCATACTTATTATGGAAGTGAAGTTTCGGATATGAAAATTATATCCATTTTGCATAATTACAAGATATATTCAGTGCCATGGTTGTTGAAAGTTCATGACACACTTAGCTGTATAGGGATATTTTTTTGCAAGATACAATATAGCTTATAGATAAGTTCTTCATGATTTAAATCCTCGATAAGACTTAGACTACGTGACGCATTTTGTACAGTATTGGCAGTCGAAGATAAGAAGAGTACATGTTGTACCAATACAGGACCTTCAAAACAAATTTGTTTTTAGATTTTTACTTGTTAAAAATTCCTTGCTTGTTAAGACAAACTCTTCAAATTTCAATGTGCTATAACTACAGATTACCAACTGTGACTGGTACAGTGTATGAGCATTGGAATGGAACATTGTGATCGAGTTTAGACTCGGTGATGAATATCACTATTATAAGATTTGAGTGCCATACATTGACTAATGCCATAGCTAAAAATAAATTTATTAAGTCCTATATATTGTAGAACGCTTTAAAGGACAAGTTCACCTTCATAATCTTATACATCATCATGTGAATTGAGTGAATGCAGCGGTGCCAGGTAAAAATGGCAGAGGTAAAAATGGCAGGGGTAAAAATGGCAGAGGTATATAAAAATGGCAGGGGTAAAAATGGCAGAGGCAAAAATGGCAGAGGCAAAAATGGCAGAGGTAAAAATGGCAGAGGTAAAAATGGCAGAGGTAGAAATGGCAGAGGTAAAAATGGCAGAGGTAAGAATGGCAGGGGTAAATGGCAGGGGTAAAAATGGCAGGGGTAAAAATGGCAGAGGTAAAAATGGCAGGGGTAAAAATGGCAGGTGAACTTTTATGAAACGGGCCCCGGGTCCACGTTACCCTAACACTAACCCTGACCTTGTTTTCTCTCTCTCTCTCTCTCTTTTTTTTTTAAACCCGTAAGTACGTCAGTGGCACTCAAAAGAAATAGATCTATAGGGGTCTAGGGCAATTACCCCGGACCCTTTCCCTGGCCCTAATCCTATAATCCTGAACCTCACCCTAACCCTAACCCAAACTCTTAACCCTAAACCTAACTCTAATCTTTACTCTAACCTTACCACTAACCAATATTTAGCCGGGGGGGGGGGGGGGGGGGGGGGGGGTAATTGTCCTCTTGGGGTAGTTGCCTTGGATACGCAGCATGATCTTGAAGTGTGAGTGCGGTAAGCTTTATGCTTTTGCGCTGAAGACCCCTCCCTTTTTTACTGTTCTTTTTTTTTTTTCTTTTGCTTGCTTGTCAGCTGAAGAAACCCGGAATTCGAAAGAGAAAGATGAACTGAAGTGCTTTTTATTTAACCTAATGTAATTTGATTTTTATTTTATTTATTTCTATTTATTTATTTGTGTGTGTGTGTGTGGGGGGGGGGGGGGTGTTAGCTCAAGAAATCGCGGACGAAGGAGAAAGTTGAGTTGAGAAAGTTAGCAGAGGGTCTGGAAGCCAGACTATACGTACACACCAGTGCAAACGTCAAAGAGATTTTCTTTTTGGCAAACGTACACAGCATGAGATACAAAACCACGGATACAACTCAGCAAAGTACTGTACGACGTCCATCCATCGCGTCAAGGACAATGCCGGGCCGCTGCCGTCAGTCTTTGAACGTTACTACTGTGTATTTCGCTACATCAGAATTCATCTTTTTTTCAACTACACCTGGTGCTTCTTTTTTTTGGAAGAATTGGCTGTAAAGTAGCACAAAAATAAGGACTAATCGGTAGCAGCGCAAATCTTAGTCCCACCTACGCGAAATAAAGTTGGTGAGTAAATGTCCCTTGTTGTAACGTTAAATGTCATTATTTAGGCCTAAAAATTACAGTTTTTTTTTATTTCTGCCACTAACAGTTAGGCTATTTCTACGTAGGCCCTACAGACATTGATGTGAAAGCATCTGTGATACCAAAATGGCAAAATTTCTGTTTTTCCCCAAAATTTTAGCGGGAGGGGGGGGGGGCAGTGCTAGGTGGGGGGTTATCATCACATAATTTCACTAATTAATTGTTAGGTCTAGTACCTGGTAACGGAACTCTCCTTCTTCCTCTTCTTCTTGTCAGTAGTCTGCTTCCTTCAACCTTGAAGATTCTTGCAGAACTTGATGATAGTGTGTGTCGTAGGGGTAAGGTGCATACATGTGCCAATAATTTACAGGGTGCAAGTAAAAACTGCCTCGAATCTAGAAATCGAGAATAGCTGTTGCTGCCTTCCGTCAGCAGGAGACGAAAGGCGTTCTTACTTTTTTAATCTTAGCCGTTAACTGAAGAGGCCGTCACAACATCGTCAGGGAGGGCATTCCAGGATCTACTACAGTTCTAGGAAAGAACGAGTTTTGGTGCTGTTGTGTCCGGGATTGAGGGATGAGGTAGGGATGAGGTAGCTATAATACTAGCCTTGGGTGTTCACACCTCTGGATGGTCTGGTGGATTTGGTGATGAAAGCCTCACAGTTGAATGGTACAAGCTGGGTGTGGATCTTGTAAGTTGTAGAACATCACAAGACGGAGATGTTCACGTCTCTGTTGTAGTGATGTCCATCCCAGCTCCCGCAGCATTGATGATACACTTGATGTATTCCGGTATCGGTTTAGAGTGTATCTGGCTGCCCTCCGCTGGATCATCTCAATCTTGCTGATATTCCTTGCAGTTGATGGATCCCACACGGGGGAGGCATATTCAACTAGAGGTCTGTCCCTTGTTCTGTATGCTGTGGTTTTGAGTTTCGGTGAGTTGAGGTGCAGATTTTTTTCTCAGGAAGGCCAGGGTGTTATTAGCTTTTTGGCAGACATTGTCAACATTGTTAGCTCAGCTCTCTACTACTCTCATCACATTACGGAACTCTCTACTACGTAAATTTATTAGAACTAGCCCAGCTCACAGAAGAGCAACGTGTGGTCCTTTAAGGACCCGCACCTCGCATTAATTATAATTTTATCATAAAGGCAAAGCATGTAATTTAATTTGAATTGTAAAACTAAACTGAAGTGAGTGTGCGCTTGTTACTAACAATGTTAGGCCTAGATTTAAGATTTCCAAGAAACACTAACAGACTCTGTTTTCACCACAGATGGCTTGGTTGTGGTAACCCTGCCAAGTTTCAGGCCTGAACACAGTCACAGTCCTGAAAACTTGTAGGCATAGGGCCTAGAACTCTATGATACTTTTTGTTCAGTGCACTTGCATAACTGTGCTGCTAAGTAGCAATTAAAGCAGGGTTTAAGTTAACTACAACCAGCAGCCCTGCTGGTCATAGTTAGGTAAATTTAGGTTTAAGGTATCATAGATTTTACTGATACATACTGCACTAATTAGGGCCCCTCATGAAGTGCAGGCACCTCCTAGGCTAGACGGACAAATTCGTCCGTTCAGAAGAGTCTTTTATTGTTATCGCTCTCCTCCGAGGTGAGGGGATCCATGAAGTGAGACACAGCCAGTCTCCGCGGAGCATATCCCTGCCGACCAGATACAGACCGATCAGACGGCGATCTTGGTTAACCTTGCACCCCCTCACTATGTTCTTCTCCTATAGCAAACTTGTCTGCACAGTGTAAAATACAGTACTTTTCTACAACTACTGCACTGGTCGTCGCGGATCGTTGGAGATATGCTCTGTGGAGACCGAGTCTATGGCCTATTTATAGTATGTACCGGTACGAGACAATAATGCAGATCATATTTAAGTCCTGTTTAATTGTTTTTTATTCTATTTCTTTTTTTTGGGGGGGGGGGCAGTGGGAGTTGAGGGGGTTCCTTGGTTATCATAATATTGAGGTCATTGCACTTGTAGTGTGATTTAAAAGATGTTTTAGGTAGGCCCTTAATTACTGCAGGGTAGTGCAGCCACCCTGACCGCAAAGTGTTCCCACAGAATAGCGGTGTACAAGGAGCGTTCCAAGCCCAGGTTATTGTAGGTTGGCCCAAGCATTGATTTAAGAAGTTAACTGCCATTGAAAGAGGGAAGAAATAGACCCATTATATTATTAAAGGCAATTTAAAAAACAAGTTGATTAACTGGTAAACTGTTTGATGGTAGAAAGCTTCATGGTGACCTTATAGAATTAATACAATGAATTTGGAGATGCAGTACTCAAAATATTTATTATTTTGGCCTTGTACATTCCTGCCATTCTTTTACTGAGCTGGAAGTAAATTTTAAAAATTTTTGTGCAAAGCAAAAACAATCCAAATGAAATGAAATAAACAGAATTAATAACTTCATACGTCTTCACCATATTTTGCTTAATTGTGAATATATTTTGTGACATTCACTGAAGAGATGACGTAATTTTTCCTTCAATATCATATAAATCACAGTCTTAATCTTTTTCTTTTTCTTTTTTAAACAAATAAAGTGTCAACTAATAATGCGATACTAACCCTATTTTGTTTTTCCAGTCATAAAATGAAATGAATGTATTGTACTTGTTGTACACTAATGAAACATGATGTTCTGCCTTAAGTAATATATAATTAGTACGGTAACAAGTTTTTATGCCTCCGCCACGAAGTGGTGCCGGAGGCATTATGTTTTCGAGTTGTCCGTCCGTCCGTACTTACGTCTGTACGTCCGTCTGCATTCGTTTACGCGATAACTTGAGTAATATTGACCGGAATTTTACCAAACTTGGTCCAAGTATAAAATATGATGGGGCAATTACTTTATTAGGTTTTGGGTGAAATCGACCAAAGGTCAAGGTCAAATCATGAAATTGTATTTGTTTATGCGATAACTCAAGACTGGATTGAGCAAATTTCACCAAACTTTGCCCGAGGATGATGTGTGGTGGGACAATTTTGTACTTGATTAGTTTTTTAGTGAAATCGGACTGAGGTCAAAGGTCAAGGCCAAATCCTAAAATTTATCTGTTTACGTGATAACTCAAAACTGGATGAAGCAGCTTTCACCAAACTTGGTCCAAGGATGATGGATGATGGGACAATTAGTTGAGCAGATTTTAGTGACATTGGCAAGAGGTCAAAGGTCAAAAGGTCAAGGTCAAATGCTAAAAATGTTGCTATTTCCCCCATATCTATGCAATGCCCAAAGATATTTTCTTGAAACTTAGTGTAGACATGTACTACTGTGTAAAGATTCTCCAGAGAGAGTTTCATGTCATAAGGTCAAAGGTCAAATGGTCAAAATTAGGTGAAAATGTTACAATTTCACTTTTCTCGCGAATGGTTCGATATATTTTCATGGAACTTGGTACGTACGCATGTACTGACTGGCAGGGATTATCTAGGGAATTTAGGGGTCATGGGTTAATAGTCAGGGGTCAAAGGTCAACTCCTCAAAATTTTACAATTTCCCTCATATACTAGTATATAATATGCAATGCTTGCATTATTAGTTTTAAAACTTTATATATGCATGTATTACCTAATGGAGATTCTCTGGGAAATTTCCAGCCCGAAGGTCAAAGGTTAAGGGTCAAAGGCCAGGTTTAAATGCAAAAAAAAAATATATTCTATTTTGTACTGTAATTACACTCACTTCTTCATACCTTGAGAATTACTCGATGCAAAAATTTATAAAAGGGTCGGTCAGAAGTCAAGTAAAAATCCTCAATTCCCCAAATATGTGTAACTGCACTCTTAGACAATTATAGCAAACCCAGTGTAAGGAAAGTGAACATGTAAGATATTTCTGACAAACCTGTCATTTCAATATTTTGCCAGTTATGTGAAACTGTCATCACACTTTGTGAAGACATTGTACTTTACACCTATTGGGAGAATCATGCATTTAAATGGCGGAGACATTAGTCGCCACAGCGACATTTCTACAGTAGTTTCACAAGGATTTTTTAGTGTGACAGGTATTTTCACAATATTTGAGAGACAAAGTGAAAGAAAACAAAAGAGCCCTCTTTCTGGTCCCACGTGTTACTGCACAATAAATTACCATTTGAGTTAATTACAGAATGAGTAATTTTCATTATTTCTGTTGTTTTGTGTGTAGATACCTACTATCTCCCAGAAACAACCAAACAAGTAGAACCCTAAGTTTTCATAAATATTCCTAACTGAAGTATATGGCTTAAATTTGTTTGTGATGTCCTATGCGTTACTGGTGGAAAATAGCATAGACTTGCGCGCCAACGCTTACATTAAAGTTGATAACAGAGGGGGAAGAGCAACCAGAGCAGAGGGAACAGCAGAAGAATCCAAAGAACACTGACCAAGACAGACATATACATACCGTGTGTACTCATTCTTCCACAAGACAGCAGTGGACTTGAACCTGCTTGACAAGGAAACAGTCACATCTACGTCCAATACAGTCTTTAAGCAGAGACTCCAAATGTGAAACACTTTTCCTGCCCTGCACATACACGCCACGGTCATTCTGTGGTGTAGTACAGTTAATTCTCGGTATATGGACGGAACCAGAACAGAAACAGAAACTGAAAAGTCACCAAACCGAGATGTTTGGTTCAGAATAGATTCTGAAAGAGTATCTAATCTTCAAAGTTATGTGAAACAATTCAAAGGGGACTTTGCCAACTTATTGGGAAGAAGGCACACCCTGTGGAAAAGTGTACTGAGAAAAGAGGATCTCAAGTGTTTGGACAGTCTACTATACATGAAATTGGGGTGTGCAGCTTTTTATTGATTTTGTGATGCCTGTCACATACGTCCAGTGCAGTAAAACCTCTAATTCATCGCATGTGATCACAGATTCAGTCCCTTTGCTTTTTTTTTCAGTTGCAGACTCCCTTCCACTATACAATAGATGGACATGGCAGTCTCATGGATTGAGATGGAGGAAGAAGATGATGACGAAAATGAAGCAGCAGAATATGCATCCCAGTGGAAGGTGGTCTATATTGAAGACATCACTGATGCAGGTAAGTGGCCTACAGTGTGCATGTAAAGTGATTTCTGTCAAACTGACACAGTTTTTGTCAAACTATTGGCTTAAAGTGAAAACTAAGTTTCAGTAAGTGCTTGAGAACCCGTCTAGCACCATTTCATTTTTGCTTGCAATATATCGAAAGAGTCCACTAAGAAACTTACCTGGCTGACGCGGTTTGCCGGAATGATGAGTCGGTTTGGAGTATTTTGAGAAAAATGATAATAGTAGGAAAACCGACTTTTATTCTAGAAGGCTCCAGACTGACTCGGTCTCGGGAAAAATTCGACCCTACTTCAGACAATTCACACGCAGTAAGTGATCGCCACATTCTACTTGCCACTGCATAATACCAAATGATGAGGCCTAAAACTGAATGGACAGGAAAGTGTGTGCTAACGTAATCCTGTACAAAACAAAACAAAAATGACAGCGCGCGGTCCTCAGTTGCTGAGACACGCGGTCTTTGGAGTTTTTGTTGTTGTTTATCAAGCGCCTTTGATTGTTCTAAAGGTGCTTGATAGGCGCACACTAATTTTGCATGCGCGTAAAAGAGGTTTTTGATGCGCGAGTTGTAACAACTTGGACCATTACTGCGAGTATAGTAGCCAGAACACGAAGCGCTAGTTTATACCTGCCGCTCCCATAGGACAACACTGTACAATCAGAGGGACAACCATTATAACTCATCCCGCCGTCAAAGCGAAGCCAAGTTATCCCTGAGTCCGAGTTTAGCCTGACCCCGTTCGGGTAAGTACTGAGACTGAACCTTTTTGGTTAATATTTCGCATTTTCGTCGTTACCCATCGAATATCTTGTAATAACATCGTTATCCTGCACATTTCCTAAGCATACGTTCACATTTGGGAGCGAAATTTGACAACTTGGATTTGGCCTCGTTGAGCCGGGTCCACTGCAGAGATTTTCTTGCAAGCGCTTTACTGGCTGCCGTTCTTCTTCGATCATGTTCAAATTTGGCATGAAGGTGTAAATGGGAAAATGAAGGACGCCTATATTGTTTTTGCTGGTGGTGCCCTCACTTGTTCCATCTTTATACATGAAAAGGTAACTTTAACAGGGTGTTCTTGTGGGTGCTATGCTGGCCTTGTTTCTTGACCATTCTTTTGTCGAGCCCACCGGAGGTGCAGGGAGACTAAGGGATCGCCTGCTGCGTCTGTCCGTCCGTCGTCTGTCTGTCTGTCCGTTGTCCGTCCGTCCGTCGTCCGTCCGTCGGTAACGCTACAAAAACTTCAATAACTCTTTACTCTGGGCTTCAGTTGCAATCAAACTTCGAGGGAAGAGGGGTCATACAAAGTTTCACAATTTACCGTATAAGAAGGTCACCTGAAGGTCAAAGCTCACAGGCAGGGGTCAACGAACTTTTAGAGCCCAATGTAAATTTTTTATGGCGCGTTTCTATTATGGGTCATAACTTTTGATCCATAACTTTTATTTGTGACTAAACTTGGATGGTAGATGTCTGGTAGGGAGTGGATGATCACCACAAGGTCAAAGGTCACAAGCAGGGGTCAACAAACTTTTAGAGTCCAGTGATAAGTTTTTATGGCGTGTTTCTATTATGGGTCATAACTTTTGATCCATAACTCCATTTGTGACGAAACTTGGAAGGTAGATGTCCCTTGGGGAGTGGATCATCACCACAAGATCAAAGGTCACAAGCAGGGGTCAACAAACTTTTGGAGCCGAATGTTAAGTTTTTATGGCGCGTTTCTATTATGGGGCGTAACTTTTGATCCATAACTATATTTGTGACGAAACTTGGAAGGTAGATGTCCCTTGGGGAGTGGATGATCACTACAAGATCAAAGGTCACAAGCAGGGGTCAACAAACTTTTAGAGCCGAATGTTAAGTGTTTTATGCCGCGTTTCTAATATGGGTCATAACTTTTAATCCATGACTCCATTTGTGACTAAACTTGGATGGTAGATGTCCCTTGGGGAGTGGATGATCACCTCAAGGTCAAAGGTCACAAGCAGGGGTCAACAAACTTTTACAGCCCTATGTTAAGTTTTTATGGCGTGTTTGTATTATGGGTCACAACTTTTGATCCATAACTCCATTTGTGACTAAACTTGGATAGTAGATATCCCCTGGGGAGTGGATGGTCATTGCACGGTCAAAGGTCACCACAAGTTCAAAGGTCACAGGCAGGGGTCAACATACTTTAAGGTCCCAAGGTTAAGTTTTCATGACACATTTTTTTTTGCCATAAATTTTTACTTTTTTATTTCTCTTTTTATCTGTTATATCTCTTTTTTTAATCTGTTATATCCCATTCGCGTACAAGAAATTGTACGTTAATGGGTGAGACACATTATGGCACTTGCCTTGTTATTTCATCCACGTGTGTGTACATTGTGTCAACTATTCCCAGGGACAGTTCATATCTTCTTTTACCCACTCCCCAGGGATATATTCCAATAGTAAAGTGTATTGGCTTTGTGATCTGAATAATTATGTACTTTTAATCTTCATGAATGGTGCCAGTAACTTCTCATTTCAGATGCTCAGATTTAAAGTTGTACCTACAATTAGTAAAGCATTTATTGCCACAGACAGTTCACCTTGTCGCTCCCCAAAAGTGTAGTCCATTACTGAATGAATGGACTCTATGATGAACATATACATGAATGGTGCCAGTAACTTCTAATTCTATACAATGTATGTATGTCTTTCCATCCTCAGTTGCAGAAGACTATGATGCCAACCCATGCTCAACTTCCTCCATTCCAAAACTGGAGAAGGAAAGAAAAGTTGTGGTCAGGACTTACAAGCTACCTCTGTGTGAGGAGTGTGGAGAAGCATTCACAAGCAGTGAAGATTTCAGACAGCACCTAACAAGACATGGATCCAGACACACCCAAGAGAGTCCTGCCCCACCAGGTAATGATGGTGATAGGAATGTAACCAACATGCATTATTCTCAAACCATAAAAGTGGCATGTGATGACGAAGGCAGCAACTTCCAACTAACCAAGCTGATGGTTTGACAGTCTTTGAGGCACTGGTAGGTTCCATGTATACCACTGATACAATTGTCAATGTTGAATCTTCACTGCCAGGAGAACTCCAGGTACGAGCAAGCAGCCGTGACAACTACTGTGACTGTGATGGTGATGAATTTTTATTTTTTAGCAATGCAAACCTGGCAAGAAATATGTCAAGTTAACGATGAAAATTCTACATTATGTGAAGAGCTGTTTAGCATGTGGCAGGTAGATATTTTGACAAAGGATGTCTGAATTGTAATAGTGAAGATGCTTATAACAATATTTGAAATTAGTTGAGAGAGTGACAAATCCTGCTGTTACAAAGATTAAAAAAATGCCCTATATTTTTTCACTTATCACCTAGAGCTTGAGGTCTCAGTTTTGCATAGATTAAACCTTCTATTTTTAGCTCACCTAAGCTGTTGCAATCGCTCTTCGTCCGTCGTCCGTGATGCATCGTCCGTCGTGCATAAATTTTTTACATTTTCATCTTCTTCTTGAGAACTCCATGACCGATTTTCACCAAACTTGGTAGGTAACATCCCAAGGGGGATAGGATCTCAATTTGTTCAAATGGGCACCATGCCCCATCCGAAGGGCCCCAAAAGGGGCCCAAATCCCCTAAAATTAAGGAATCTTAAAAAAACTTCTTCTCTAGTACCAGAAATGATAGAGCTTAGTCAATACTATGAGTTAGTACATTGATGACTGTAGTTTCAAGTTTTTTCATGGCGGGATCAGGGGTGCCCCCCTTGGGACCCAGGGGATGGGGTGAAGAGGGGTCCTAATGGGGCCCAAATTGTACATTTTCATTTTTTTCTTGAAAATGCCATGATGAATTTTCACTAAACTTGGCAGGTAGCATCCCTAGGGGGATAGATTCTCAAACCCATTGTATGGGCACCATTCTTCTCCTGGGGGCCCCAGGGGGCCTAGATTGGGACCGAATTGGGACCGAATTGTACATTTTCATCTTTTTCTTGGAAATACCAGGATGGATTTTCACCAAACTTGGCAAGTAGCATCCTTAGGGGGATAGAATCTCAAACCCATCATATTGGCACCATGCTCTACCTGGGGGTCCCCCAGGGGGGCCCAACCCACCCCCTCCAGTAAGGAATCTTTAAAGGACAAGTTCACCTTCATAAACATAAGGATTGAGAGAATGTAGCAATATTAGTAGAACACATCATTGAAAGTTTGAGGAAAATCAGACAATCCGTTCAAAAGTTATGAATTTTTAAAATTTTTTTGCAGTACCCGCTGGATGAGAAGACTACTGCAGTGTATGAATAACTTAGATGTCACATGCGTACAACAATATAAGGAAAACATAAAGAGAATTTCACAAAATTCCATCTTTTGAAAAAAGTACACATTCCCCTGACTTGTTACCGACAAATGTTATGGGTAATATTATTCCCCCTGCCTTTAGAAAGAGGCAAGTCAAGTGCTCTTTTATTATGCGAAAAAAATGAAAATATGTTGAATTTTCTTTTACATTTTCTTTATACTGTTGTACGCATATGACTCACAAGCTGTAGTAGTCTCCTCATCCAGCGGTTCCAACACAAAAATTTTAAAAATTCATAACTTCTGCATCGATTGTCCAATTTTCCTCAAACTTTCATTGATGTGTTCTACTAATATTGTTGCATTTTCTCAATCCTTATGTTTATGAAGGTGAACTTGTCCTTTAAAGATTTTCTCTAGAACCAGAAGTGATTAAGCTAAGTGCATACAATAAATCAGTACAGATTGATGAGACTGTTGTTTCAAGTTTGTCTATAGCAGAATCAGGGTTGTCCCCCAAACCCAGTGGGGTGGAATGGGTCCAAATGGGGACTTAGATTGTACATCTTCATATTGAAAACCCCTTGATGAATATTCATCAAACTTGGCAGGTAGCCTGCCAGGGGATTAGGATCTCAATTTGCCCAACAGGTCACCAAGCTCCCCTTGGGGGCCCCTAGGGGGCCCAATATCCCCCAACAGTAAGAAATATTTACAATTATTGTTCCTCTCTAAAACCAGGATAAGTGATAGAGCTTTAAGTCTTTTTTTTTTTTCAAACTGCACAGTCCAATATTCTATAAAGTACAGTGTACTTGGCAGATATTTTTACCAGTGTGATATAATTGTATCCCCAGAATAGAGTTCGGAGGATACTATGGATTTGGCCTCGTCCGCTGCCGCCGCAGAGATTTCCTTGTGAGCGCTCATCAGCTTGTTTCTTTTCCGATCGTCTTCAAATTTGGCATGAAGGTATATTATGGTTAGACAAAGATGCCTATTGTTTTTGGTGATGGCGCCCTCGCTTGTTCCATCTTTATACATGAAAAGGTAAATTCAATAGGGTCTGCTTGTGAGCGCTCTACTGGCTGCAGTTCTTCTTCGATCGTCTTCAAATTTGGCATGAAGGTGTATTATGATAAGACGAAGACGCCTATTGTTTTTGTTGATGAGGCCCTCGCTTGTTCCGTCTTTAAACATGAAAAGGTAAATTCAATAGGGTCTGCTTGTGAGCGCTCTACTGACTTCAGTTCTTCTTCGACCATCTTCAAATTTGGTATGAAGGTGTATTATGGTAAGACGAAGACGCCTATTGTTTTTGGTGATGGCGCCCTCGCTTGTTCCGTCTTTACACATGAAAAGGTAACTGTTAAAGGGCCTGCTGGTGTGTGTGACGCTGGCCGTGTTTCTTGACCAATTTTTTTCAAATATGGAATGTAAATGTATCATAGTCAAATCTATACATCTATACCTATTGATAATGCTGCCCTCACCGTTCCACCTTTTACAGGGTCAAAGGTCATCTTGATCATATCAAAATTTGCAAAAGTGCTTATTTATGCAATAACTTGTTTGTTACCCAACAGATTTTATTCAGACTCGCTTGGGAGGAGTATGGGTGATCATTCTACATGAAGGACACAACAGTTTGTGGTGACGGCTCCCTCAGTGTTCCGACTTTGGATGCCAATGCTCATTTCTTGTGTGTGCTCTATGGGCCACATTTCTTATCAGATTTTCTTCAAATTTGGCAAAAAGGTGCATTAAAGTGAAATAAAGATGCCCATATTGTTTTTGGTGGTGGCGCCCTCGCTTGTTCCGTCTTTATACATGAAAAGGTAAATTTTACAGGATCTGCTTGTATGTGAGACCCTGCCTTGTTTCTTGACCGATTTTTTTCAAATTTGGTATGTAAATGAATCATAGTCAAATCCATACACCTACACCTATTTGGATTTTATTGTATCCTATGTGTACAACAGTTGCCATATCATACAAAATTCTGGCCTAAAAAGTAATCCAGATGGAGTATGGGAGATGGGGTCGGGGGATACATGTGCTTGATTGCAAGTGCTTCTAGTATACAAATGGACACCATGCCCCAGCTCCCAAACTACCCCCATGACTAGTTTCCAGTGTTCCAGGCAAGAGTCTACTATAATGCATGGAAGGTGAACTTGCAATACTCAGGTGAGCGCTAGACCCCTGGGTCTCTTGTCTTATTTTTAATAGGAAGAATTTTGGTATAAAAAAACAGGCCCTAAGTTAATCCACAATGCATTTATTTATAAATTCCAATACTTAAAATGTGAATAGGCTTTGTGATCTGCATATCGTCGCTTGCTGGGGCAACAAGACCTCGTATCTACGAAATGTCAAATGTTCAGGAGAGCCAAAAAACATGGCAGCAAAGAACTGTGACGAATGGGATCATCTTTCCTTTGACATGCCGTGGTGGCTTCATTTTTGGAGTAAGACAGTTAGGATTTGGACAGGACATCACTTAACCCATTATTTGACCATTAATCCAAAAAAGTCATTTTCACCAAATTTGCAGTACAAGGTCTTGTCACCCCAGCGACCCCAGCTTGAGGTCTCAGTTTTGCGTAGATTAAAGGTGCATTGTCAAATGTGTACGCGGACGCACGACGCAAGTTTCCTATAGAGACCTATATGTTATCGACTCCTCTTTGGCTCTTACGCTGTGGCTCACTTCCCCGAGTCTGAAGAAGTCCAATTCACTGTAGTCAGTGGTCTAATCACAGTTCGGCTCATGATTAGGCTTAGGGGAATGACAGCTTTAGCAAATTTCTTTTGTGATGGCATAATAAGAAGCACATATGCACGCACCCTGGCATTGCTACAGACTGCGTGATGTGCAGAGAAGACAACAAAGGCAACGTTACTTAACAACACCTACACGCTTTACTCTTGATGACAGCTCAACTTTGGCTATCTTCATATCAATGCTGACAGTGATTGGCAGTATCATCAACAGTGCCCTCAACAGGACTATGCACCTTAAAGCTTCCATTTTTTTTTTTAAACTCTAACTAGGCTGGGGGGGGGGGGGAGGGGGGTGCCTCGGGGGGGGGGGGAGGGGGTGCCTTCCCCTCGACGTTCCGCGTGATGTATCACTATCGCGAAAAGCTATCGGCGCGATGTTTCATGACTTTTCTTTTGAGTCTCCCGCATCTTTTGAGACCAAATTTGCAATGCCCCGGGCGCGGTTCCGAAGTTGCGCATAAATGCGTACGTGCATGTCAGACCAAATGTTGCTCGAAAACATTAATTTTTGTACAATTTCAATGCAAACTGTGCTTACAGGCAAATTTCATAAAGCATGATTTTGGGGGGTTTTATTGATTAAAAACAATTATATCACTTCTTGTCCAGAACAATGTCATGGACAAATTTCATCAAAAAAAAAAAACAATAAAAGAAATAAAGTTGAAAACAAAGACATGAGAAATTCAAAATAAAACAATAAAATACTTCAGAAATTTTTATGATGGCACTATTTGTTTTTCTCGTACATTTGCTACAGACACTAAAAATAATATTTACTCAAAAAATGTGCCTGTTTCGCACTTTATTTTGTGATTTATTGCAAATTGTCTGATTCTGTGTATCATTTTGATTAAATTAGGCAAGCATAATTTATCATTAAAATATTTTTTTTTACACAAATTATTTTCGTGGTACTGTAGATTACATCATAGACAATGTGTGTGCCAATTTTCAGCGCGATTGCGCGATCTACGACCGAGATCAGGAGGCCCCCTCCGTAGCATAACAAACTTCTGTGGTCAATCCATCCTTGCCAGCGAGGCATAAGTGGTCCAAAATTGCCATTTTTCAGGGAAAAAATTTGCAGCAGGTTTTAGGGTACGGGTAATCAATATTATGTAATGAAGCTTTCCAAAGTTAAAATCTCATTATTGCTGTTGTGGAAGAAGAGAAGTCATACTAAATACCTTTCACCATTGGAACAGTACAACACCTCATGTACAGGTGACACTACAGTTGTAACTTTAGATTGGTGTTTTGGACATGACATTTTCTGTTAACAATTGAGGGTCTTTGAGAATCAGTTTAGTGCTTGGAAAAAATAAATTCACAGAGAGAGCACCAATTATTGTTAAAGGAGATGGCTAGTGTTCAGTAGTACTGTAGATGATCAGTGGGAATCGGTGGGAATGCTGGGGGATGATTTTTCCAATTTTTGTGGTATCCCACAAGCATTGGAACAATCATCCCCCAGCATTCCCACTGATACCCACTGATAAGTTACTCGTCATTCCCTTTTAATAAATGCGTGGCTAATGATGTGCAGATTTACACATAGCAGTATGAAGGTATCACCCATGCTTGAATCCCCTTTAAATGCATGGCTAATGATGTGTAGATTTACATGTACGTTGTAGCAATATGAAGGTATCACCTATGCATGAATGCAAAACATCCCAAGATACTATACATTTTTGTTTACAATTTTCTGTTAACTTTTTGTCATGTGCGAAAGAAAATTCAAATTCAAATACTTATATGGGAACCTTGTAACATTAAGTTTAATGAAACTGAATTAAATCAAGTTAGTAGCATAACGTTTCTAGGGCTTTTTATTGACAGTGATTTGTCTTGGAAATCCCACGTCAGTAAAGTAATATTCTTTCCAAAAATATGGGTGTTCTTAATAAACTGAAGAGTGTTTTTCCAAGTCAAATCCTGCTTAATCTCTATTCTACTTTGATTACTCCGTACCTTGATTATGGTATTCTTGTTTGGGGGAATGCACCTAGAAATCTTTTTAATATACCGTCCCGTGTTCAAAAACGTGCCATCAGAAATATCAACCATTTGGGATGTTTGTCAAACACGAATGATTTATTTTTCAAAAATAAGATACTGAAAACATCAGATTTATTTAGTTACAATGTCGGCATATTTTATGTATAAATCTTCTGCCAAGGAGTTACCGGATGTTTTTTCTTGCCTGTTCAGGAAAAACTATTTGATTCATAATTATCCTACCCGCCAAAGTGACGCATTTCACCTTCCACGTACTCGAACAATTTTCGCTCAAAAAACGATAATATATACGGGCCCTAGATACTGGAATGACTTCTCCCCCGAAATAACAAGCTGCTCGTCTTTATATTACTTTAAACGCAAATTAAAAGAGTCTTTATTGAGTGCATATCTTGCAGAAACTGAATACACTGTCTGTAATTGCAATGTCTTATGTAATATTGTGGTATGTTATTGTCCGATCAAACACTCTTGTCAACCCACTGCAGATTCCATTTTGGGCCTTGCTGTCAGACTCTCGGAAATTCATCATCAGCTATTCCACATTCTACTTCATTTCCCTCTCTTCTTCTTTCCCTCTTCCTCGCTCTAACTTTCTATACAGAGCTTGACGGCAGGCATCAAATGGCTTAATAGCTGTACATGTTACTTTTTGTGTCTTACTGATCATATCTTGGCGATAGTTGTAATGCAACAACAGTTTATATTGTGTATACCAAAGTAGGCTTTATGATTATGCAAATCATGTTGTACTCCTGAAACCAGTGATAGCTCGGTAACAGTAATGGTTCACATTTTAGTATTTTTTTTTTCTTATTTGACACCATTACATCATCTGGTCTTATCTTCTATCCGTTCACCGTTTCTTTTTCACAAACACTGATTACTCGGGGCTTACAGCCAAACAAGCTTGCTTTCATGTAGGTCCCGTCGTACTTTTTGTCTCGCCCACTGGAGGTGAAGGCGAGACTAAGGGATCCAAATGGCATCTGTCCGTCGTCCGTCGTCCGTCCGTCCGTCGTCCGTCCGTCGTCCGTCACAAATGTTAAAGTTTACCTGCAAGACTCTCTTATGATGCATAACTTGGCATCTGTTACAGCAATGGCAGCCACACTTGGGTGATAGAAGCACTAGGGGTATCTTCATGTTATGGTGTTGTCAGAGGTCATGTGATGATGTCAAAGGTCATTTGAGGTCATATATTAAAGAGTGTGTGCAAGACTCTCTTTTCTATGTTAAAGTTTACCTGCAAGACTCTCTTTTGACAAATAACTTCACATTACTTGCTTGGATTACAACCTAACTTGGGTCATAGATGCACTGGGGGTACCTTCATGTTATGGTGCCGTTGGAGGTCGCAGGATAAGGTCAAAGGTCATTTGAGGTCAAACGTTAAAGTTTACTTGCAAGACTCTCTTATCACATGTAACTCGACACATGTTGCTACAATGGCAATCAAACTTGGGTGATGGATGCACTGGGGGTGC
The DNA here is from genome assembly GCF_040938485.1 of Diadema antillarum. Classification (NCBI taxonomy): domain Eukaryota; kingdom Metazoa; phylum Echinodermata; class Echinoidea; order Diadematoida; family Diadematidae; genus Diadema; species Diadema antillarum. The sequence continues at coordinate 2,899,619 of NW_027270919.1, read as the reverse complement.
CTTCATGTTATGATGCCATAAGAGGTCACATGATAAGGTCAAAGGTCATTTGAGGTCATACGTTAAAGTTTACTTGCAAGACTCTCTTATCACACGTAACTCAGCACATGTTGCGACAATGGCAATCAAACTTAGGTGATGGTAGATGTCTCTTGGGAAGTTGAAGGTAACCACAAGGTCAAAGGTTACAGACAGGGGTCAATGAACTTTTAGGGCCCAATGTTAAGTTTTTAGGGCGCATTTCGTTTATGGCTCATAACTTTTGATCCCTTTGTCCGTTTGTGACCAAACTTGGATGGAAGATGTCCCTTGGGGAGGTGAAGGTCGTCACAAGGTCAAAGGTCACAGACAGGGGTCAACAAACTTTTAGGGCGCGTTTCGATTGTGGCTCATAACTTTTGATCCCTATGTCCGTTTGTGACCAAACTTGGACGGTAGATGTCCCTTGGGAAGTTAAAGGTCATCACAAGGTCAAAGGTCACAGAAAGGGGTCAACAAATTTTTAGGGCCAAATGTTAAGTTTTTATGGCGCGTTTCGATTATGGCTCATTACTTTTGATCCCTTTGTCTGTTTGTGACCAAACTTGGATGGTGAATGTCCCTTAGGGTGTTGAAGGTCACCACAAGGTCAAAGGTCATAAGCAGGTCAATTAACATGTGGGAGTTTTAAAAAAAATATTAATTCCTTGTACGCGAATGGGCGAGACACAATTCGGCGATTGCCTTGTCTTTGATCAACCCCATGTCGATTTCGATTTTGACCAGTTATCATTACATATAATTACTGTTAATTATCACCATGTATATTGTTTGTGTTTTGCACATTGTTTACAAGGTGAAAGAACTTGTTTGATTTCTGTTATAATGTCCATAAATGAGAAGTATAGAAATAAGTGAATTGCATTGAATTGAAATGAATTGAATTTACACGGTACAAGATGTAGAATTAACCACAACTAATATTTTACGGCACCTGCTAGTCCAGAGACACAAGTATGCCTATAAAATGAACCTGGGATAGGGATAGCTGAGTGTCTTTCATTTACTCATCCGTGGAGGATAAATTGGAAGTAGAGTTCCAAAATAAATAAACCTGAATTATCTATTGTATGTAACTCATATTTGATATTATCTTTCACATCATCTTTCTGCGGTTTATACAAAGTCTGCTAGTTTGAAAAACAACTGATGTTTACATTATAGTAAGCAAATAATCAACGTTGATGAAGGTGATGGGATAAATTATCACTTCAGAGGCGATTTGGATGTAGCTATCTTTCCGAAGCGCAGCTGAGGAAAGATAGTGTACACATTCAGATCGCTGAGAAAGTGATAGTTTATCTCATTGCCTGAAACTGAAAATTGATTATTTGCTTTATATTCCACATCTAGGGTCCTAGAAATTCAGATTTTATTCCACATTGGAAACCGTTTTAGCTGTCTTTATGTATCCTTAGGGCTTAGGCTACACATGTGCGTAGATGACAAAACAAGGAACTTGCTGCGCGAACCGGGCAGCACTGAAGTGAAAGTGTGTTGCACTGTGTACTATCAAGTGACCGAGGTCACATGGTAGTCCACAGTGCATTATTTCGCGGGTACACATCTTGCATTAGGGCTTTGTGGACTGTGTGGAGATCAGCGAAACAAAAGGGACTATCAACATAGAGTGTAACAAACTCTTCTTCTCAGGTGATGTGATGGGCAAAACTATGCTTCATCACATGATCAGCTCTGGACCAATCCAATTGCAACATTCTTAGTACATATGATATGTGGAATATAATAAATACTATTTGGACGTGAGACATCAGTGGTAACATTACTTTTTACTTGACAATGTATTTAATTTTTTTTTTTTCACATTCAGGTGTGTTTTTAATTGTATGTTAACTACTGAGTCATGTCCAAAACAATGGCCTTTTGTTAACAGTCACATCCGAAACATTGAGCCAGAAAAATATCACCATAAGTTAAAATGACTGAAATCTGGTGATACCTATATCATTATGTTACTTCCTAAGCACATTTTCTATTTACACCGTTACTGATCCATGTTCTCTCATTTTTAGTAAAGAAATTACAAAAAGAAACAGTCATTTTGTAAAAAATTAATATTTTACATTTTCCTCCTCAAATATGCAAAATTACATCTCCCTATCAAAAAAAAAAAAAAAAAAAATGGTAGCTTAAATTTTGAGTCTATATTCCAAGCAGTAAATATTGATAAAGATGGAAAGAGAAGTTATATATTTGTATGCTTCTTTGTCAAGAAATGGAAAAATGGATTTTTATAGAATTAGCTTCATGTGTCAGTTTGCCTCCCTGTATGAATTTCCTTTTCATTGAAACATGAGCTCTGAAAATTTTTTCCCCATTAAATACCAACCCTGAGAGAAATGTCCAACAACATTTCGAAGCATAAAAAACAATTCTAAGTTTTATCCATTTTGTCCCTCAGTTACACCGTTGATCTGAAACAAGACCTATACATGCGTATTTCTTATACGCACATGCTTTGTGTGATATTTGTGACAAATGTTGTCTATAATTGTTTGACTCCTTTGAAACAGATGATGCTCTGGACACCGGAGTCCAAGGCGGAGCTGATGCTGAGAAAAGTGTGATATCAGAGGCATCTAGTCATATGCAGTCGTTAGCTGGTAAACTTGTACCGGTAACACTGGCCAAGGTCATAAGCGCATGTGACAGAGCAGACACTTCAATGGAATACAACTCTGGGTCTCATGAGAACTTGTGCTTGACAAGCAGCAAAGAGTGCCATGTTTCTGGAGGCTGCTTATTCAATCATGCAAAACCCATGGGACTACAAGTACATGAGGGGGAAGAAATATTACAGTGCAAGTGGTGTGCAAAAGACTTCTGGACAAAGTGGGACCTGAACAAGCATGTGAGAATAGTACACCCAGAAGAAGTACAACTACATTTTGGGCAATCCATTTACAAGAGTGAAATGTGTGTCAAGGAATGGGATCTTAACAAGCACAAGAAACTGCATTCACAAGAAACCCTTGCCTTGAGAAATGTGTTGAAGTGCGAGTGCAGTTCCAGGTGCTTACCACATGGCTGGAATCTGGAAACACACAGGAAGAGCCAAGTTCTCAAACAAGATTATGTACACGCTCCTAGAAAAGTTGAAGTACAGAATGGTGTGCCAGAGCAGTTTACAAAACCCTCCGTCTGCCACATTTGCCGGAAGTCATGTGGAACACCTTATAGTCTCAAGAAACACATGCTCATCCACAATGAAGAAGCGCAAGCCAAATCTTGCAGCGTGGGAGTTCTCAAAGGTAAGAAATGTCCTGTTTTTGTAGAGTATTCTTTTTTTTAATGTATTTAATTCTACATATATACTTGCACAATAAAAAGTACACTCTGAAGCACTAGCAAATAAATGGCACAACGTTCTGTCTCATATCATAAGCTGTAATACATGTAGTCCATGGCCCAAGCCAGATATTGGTACCACCTGAGGTGGCAAAACCTTTTTGGTGTCACTTTGTTTGTCAGGCACAGATATGCTTGTCAAGGTGTGATAGCATTTCCAAATGAGTACAATAGCTTAGTCATAATAAATGAGTTTTTAGCCAATTTGGTCTCGTTTTGATTATATCCTTATACTTCTGAATCAAGACAAACTGCTATACAAAGAAGAGCACTGTCTTCTGTATGTCTGCAGGTGTTTTGTTGTGTGGTGTGCTTTCATAGTCTTTATTCAATGCAGCAAAGGGAATATCCAAAGGTTATGATGTCCACAGCGCTTGGCCTTTATTCAAGACGGCAAAGGGAATATCCAAAGCGTATGATACAGTGTATATCATATCCCTTTATCTAAAAACACAAAAAAGCAATTCCTCATGGATTTTGCCGTAATTTTGTAGAGCCCACCTGAGGTGTGGGGAGATTAAGGGTGGGATTTCACGGAGCACGCGAATGATTTGCGAAGGACGTGAAGGGCAAAATCCAGCATTCGTATTTTAGTCTGCAAAAGTTCGCCAAACGAATGTGAGGGTTCAGAAGTGTTGTCAGTTGTTCGCGAATGTCGTTTTTACTACGGCGATTATTTTTAAAAAGTTTGACATTTTTTGCAAACCTTTTCCGCACACTTGGTCAGTTGGTCGTGATTTGCTCGTGAATTGTTCTCGAAAGTGTCTTCAAAGCCTCGTCATAGGCGGAAGACCTTTGCAAGACACGCGCAATGTTCGCAAAATGTTTGTGAAACCCCAAAGAGACTTCGAAACTTTGGAGAATGTCTCGCATATGTTAGGCGAAATCTGCGAAGTTTTTCCGATCATTTTACGACGTAATCGCAAACTGTTCGCGTACCTTTTGAGACATTCTCGCGAACGTTTAGCGCACGTTTGGGGGATGTATGACTTTGTGGCATACAGCTAAACATCAAAGAAAAGAAATTTAAGACTAGCAAAGAGAAAGAAATGTTTGATATACAAAAAAAGAATCGCAGAATACACTTAAAATACATTGTAGGTATTAGGAAAAAGAATGTAGGCAAGCACACGATAGAGAAATGAGAGAAAACGAAAGGAGAAATAGAGGAAAGAAAAAAAATTCAACTCAAGACAGCTTCCACCTCTCCTTGGGTACATTTTATCCCATGATTATTGGAAATTTGTTGTTGTTCGCATTTCTGTCGCGTGTTCCTCGTGTACGTAACATGCTGTACTTTTGCAATGATACACACGACATTCACACATACGTCATGGAAACTTCGCACAAATTGCGCAAGAATAGTTTTTGGCTTCATTATCGGAACGCATTCGGAGAAAAACTTTTCCGAATGTTGGATTTTGTCATTCGTGTCCTTCGCAAATCGTTCGCATGCTCCGTGAAATCCCACCCTTAGGAATCACCTGCGGCGTCTGTCCGTCCGTCGTCTGTCTGTAACGCTACAAAAACTTCAATAACTCTTTACTCTAGGCTTCAATTGCAATCAAACTTTGAGGGAAGAGGGGTCATACGAAGTTTCACATTTTGCCATACTGTAAACGTCAATATTTTCACGCGATTAATTTTTCGCGCTGAGCGGCTCGAAAACGTATTCGCGGGTTCTTAAATTCGCGCTCCGCAGCAGGTTACTTTACTGTAGTACACATTCACTGCTTTCATCCAAAGCCTCTGCTACATAGCTTGCTATGCCAGCGTACGACAAGCGACGTAGCGAGCGGCTCGACTGCGAGTACAAGCACTCAAATACGTAGTACAGCTGTGACTCTAGTACCGTAGTCACGGGGGACTGTAGCATCGATGCGTGCGGTGCACACATGCATGCTACAGTACACAGCAATCTAGGGTATCGTCTCTTCGCACAGTACTTGTAGCGTAAACATGCCTGTACATTGTACTACGTAGCAGTATCATCGATGAAGCGCACACAATTCATCCCGTTCAAAATGTGCGTAGAAAATTGTGAAGATATATTCGCGCGTTTTTGAATTCGCGCTAGCCGAGCGTAGCGCGAAATCCGCGAAAATTAATGTACCGCGAAAATTTCCACGTTTACAGTATATGAAGGTCACCTCAAAGTCAAAGCTCACAGGCAGGGGTCAATGAACTTTAGGGCCCAATGTTGAATTTTTATGGTGCGTTTCTATTATGGGTCATAACTTTTGATCCATAGGTCTGTTTGTTACCAGACTTGGATGGTAGATGTCCCTTGGGGAGTGGATGGTCACCACAAGATCAAAGGTCACAGGCAGGAGTCAACGAACTTTTAGAGTCCAATGTTAAATTTTTATGGCGCATTTCTATTATGGGTCATAACTTTTGATTCATAACTTCATTTGTGACCAAACTTAGATGGTAGATGTCCCTTGGGGAGTGGATGGTCACCACAAGGTCAGAGGTCACAGGCAAGGGTCAACAAACTTTTAGAGTCCAATGTTAAGTTTTTATGGTGCGTTTTATTATGGGTCATAACTTTTGATCCGTAACTCCATTTGTAACCAAACTTGGATGGTAGATGTCCCTTTCCATAGGGAGTGGATGGTCACCACAAAGTTAAAGGTCACAAGCATGGGTCAACAAACTTTTAGAGCCCAATGTTATGTTTTTATGGTGCATTTCTATTATGGGTCATAACTTTTGATTCATAGCTCCATTTGTGACCAAACTTGGATGGTAGATGTCCCTTGGGGAGTGGATGGTCACCACAAGGTTAAAGGTCACAAGCATGGGCCAACGAACTTTTAGAGCCCAATGTTAAATTTTTGTGGCGTGTTTTTATTATTGGTCATAACTTTTGATCCACAGGTCCGTTTATTACCAAACTTAGATAGTAGATGTCACTTGGAGAGTGGATGGTCACCACAAGGTCAAAGGTCACAGGCAGGGGTCAACAAACTTTAAGGGCTCAATGTTAAGTTTTTATGGCAGTTCACAAGCTCAGTAAGCTTGAGGAGTTTTCTTTAACAACCTGCAAGCTTGCGACAAGCTCACAGAAATTCTGATAATGGCCTGCAAGCTTGTGGTAAGCTTGCGGAGATTTCTGCATTACCTTCAAGCTTACGGCCAGCTTGCAGAGCTGTTAGTTGTCTCACGGCAAGCTTGTCGTAAGCTTGCACAGCTTTCATATGGTCTTGCAAACTTATCTGCAAGCTTGCGATTATTTTTGCAATCATATCTGCGACCTTGCAATCGTCCACAAGCTAATGGTAAGTTGCTGCAAGCTTACCGCAAGCTTGCAGCAAGCTTACCAGGGGATGCCAAGTTTGTATCATGCTTGCAGTAAGATGGCAATAAGCATGTGCAAGCTTGCGCTCTTTAATACAAGCTAATTAAGGTTGCCGCAAGCTTACTGCAAGCTTGCTGCAAGCTTGCCGCAACCTACGATTTTTATAAGGGATGTGCCTTTAACAGAAATGAAATTTGGCACCTTTTCATTGGTTATTCATACTGTAAAAGTGTGGAATTTTCGCAGTGTTGAAGTTTTCCCGCATTTTGCGCAACCAGAAACTACCACGAAAATAAAAGCACGGGAATATTTTTGTTAGCCATATGTTCCTGTGCGTCATGTCTTGATTCCACGGAATTAAAAACACGCAAAACTCTTCTTACCCAGCCAAGCGCAAAAATATCCACTTTTATAGTACTCATTTTTACTATTCTGTTAATGCATGGCTTCAAGACATCACCAAGAATCAAAATCTTAACCCCAAATCAATATTCATCACCCAGAGAGGCCCCAAGGATGTAATTAGCACAATTGCTCATTTCTGTGCTCACTGAAGTGTATTACAGTGTGTGTGTGTGTGGGGGGGGGGGGGGGGGTTATCTGAATAAGAGTAATAGTAATAGTAATCCTGCAATAATGGTTTTGTACCAGAGCAGAGCGGGCTCTGAAAAATTCGAACGAGCCATTAGATTGACTCGACACGGTACCGCGACAATCAATATACACGTATTGTACGAAACCATTATTGCATGACTACTAAGACATGAGAGCACTTTGGGGCGAGTAAGTCTCACAGTGTTAGTTATATGAAAGGTACTTTAACCTGAAACACAAACTAAGACAAGGAAACTCAGGGAAACTTTTGAGGTATCAAAACTTTTATCTTTAACCCTGTGGTCACTCAACCGTGATATTCTGCCCTCTTGTCATATGTTACGACTGGCAGAACATAAATTGTATACTGTCTACCTTCTCATGCTGGAAATTCCAGCATTGTGCCAATGTCATTAAATTGAAGTTACAAAATTTCGCTTGTGAACTTAAAAAATTGACTATTTTGCCTTATTAGAGTATCATTATTAGATGCTCACTGAAGCATGAGCAATCGATATTCACTGAATTACTTGAGAGGTAGCTATTACAGAAATACAGCTACATGCCTCTGTATTCAGATTTTCTGAAAGGTTCCAGATTTAGAAATTACAGCTATTTGTTTTAGGGCAAACTTATTTTTACTTCGTGTTTACTTTGTAGTTTAATGTCATTTCATTATTTCCACAGGTGAAACAAAGAACAGTGTTGTAAATGGCGATGAGGATTCTGTTTCTGGAACAAGCACACCTATTCAAAGTGAAATGCAGAAAGACTTTAATATAGCAGAATCCGACCAACACTGCAATTCTGCACATGTTGCAAGAAATACAAAGTGCCTTCCAGTTGCAGATAAAATGGATGACACAGCCTCAGTGAATTTTGAGAAGACTAACACAGCCCCATCAGCCTCAACATCGCACAAACACCAAGGCAAGCTTTTGAAGGGACTTGAGCATAAACAGTGCAAAGTATGTGGGAAATCCATATTAAAGAAAAATATGATTCGCCATATGAGGATGCACACAGGGGAGAAGCCATTCCGCTGTAAAGTTTGTTCGAGGTGCTTCTCACAGAATATGACCCTCGAATGGCATATGTCTTTGCATGGTCTCAAGCACACACATGATACAGCTAACCAGGATTTGTTTAGTGAGACTACGAGGGCAACCTCTCTTGATGTGTCACAGAAAACGAGGAAATCATATGAACATCAAAGCAAACACCAGTCGCAGAAATCCAAGCCCTTCATTGTAAGAGAGAACTGCAAAGTTTGCGGAAAATCTGTAATAAAGCACAATATGAAGGTCCACATGAGGGTGCACACGGGGGAGAAGCCATTCCAATGTAAAGTTTGCTCATGTTGCTTCTCACAGAAAAGTTCTCTCAAACGGCACATGTCTTTGCAAGGTCACATGCACACATATGATACAACTAACCCAGATTCGTTTAGTGAGACAGTGAGATCAACCTCTCTTGATTTGTCAAAGAATAGGATGGAATCACATGTCCACCAGAGTAAGCCGGAGTGGGAGGGATCCCAGCACTCTTTTGAAAAAAAAGAGCAGTGCAAAGTGTGTGGGATATCTATAATAAGAAGAAATATGAACTTGCACATGAGGGTGCACACGGGGGAAAAACCATTCCGCTGCAAAGTTTGTTCAAGGTGCTTCGCACAGAGTGGGTCCCTCAAACTGCACATGATTTTGCTTCATGGTCTAAAGCACACTACAACTAACCCAGATTCGTTTAGTGAGACTATGAGCACATCCTCTCTTGCTGTGTCACACAAGTGGATGACTTCATATGAAGACCAAAGTAAGCCCCAATTGAAGAGAGGCAAGAAAAAGCAGTGCAAAGTATGTGGGATGATCATATTTAAGCACAATATGAGGGTCCACATGAGAGTGCACACAGGGGAGAAGCCATTCCGCTGCAAAGTTTGTTCAAAGTGCTTCGCAAGAAAGAACTCCCTCACACGGCACATATCTTTGCATGGCACCAAGCATACATATGATAACCCTAACCAGGATTGGTTTAGTGAGACTACAATGAGCACTACCTCTCTTGCTGTGTCAAAAAAGCGGATGAATTCATATGAAGACCAAAGCGAGTCCCAATTGAAGAGAGGCAAGCAAAAGCAGTGCAAAGTGTGCAGGAAATCCATATCTAAGAGCCATATGGCTGTCCACATGAGAGTGCACACGGGGGAGAAGCCATTCTGCTGCAAAATCTGTTCAAGGTGCTTTGCAAGAAGTGACTCCCTCAAACGGCACATGTTTTTGCTTGGTCCCAAGCACACATATGATACCGCTTACCCAGATTCATTTAGTGAGACCATGAGAGCAACCTCTCTTGATGTGTCAAAGAAGAGGCTTGAATCACATGAACTCAGTGAGCCGGAGTGGGAGAGATCCCAGCACTCTTTTGTAAAAAAAGAGCAGTGCAAAGTGTGTGGGAAATCTATAATGAGAAGAAATATGAAGGTGCACATGAGAGTGCACACGGGGGAAAAGCCATTCCGCTGCAAAGTTTGTTCAAGGTGCTTTGCACACAGTAGGACCCTTAAACGGCACATGATTTTGCTTGGTCCCAAGCACACATATGATAATGCTTACCCAGGCTCTTTTTGTGAGACTGTGAGCACAAGCTCTCTTAATGTGTCAAAAAAGCGGATGAATTCATATGAAGACCAAAGCAAGCCCCAATTGAAGAGACGCAAGCAAAAGCACTGCAAAGTGTGCGGGGAATCCATATCTAAGCACCAGATGAAGGTCCACATGAGAGTGCACACGGGGGAGAAGCCATTCCGCTGCAAAATCTGTTCAAGGTGCTTCGCAAGAAGGGACTCCCTCAAACGGCACATGCTTTTGCTTGGTCCCAAGCACACATATGATACTGCTAACCCAGATTCATTTAGTGAGACAGTGAGATCAACCTCTCTTGATGTGTCAAAGAAGAGGATTAAATCACATGAACACCAGAGTAAGCCTGAGGGGGAGGGATCCAAGCACTCTTTTGTAAAAAAAGAGCAGTGCAAAGTGTGTGGGAAATCTATAAGCAGAAGAAATATGAAGTTGCACATGAGGGTGCACACGGGGGAGAAGCCATTCCGCTGCAAAGTTTGTTCAAGGTGCTTCACACAGAGAGGGTCCCTCAAACGGCACATGGTTTTGCTCGGTCCCAAGCACAAATATGATAATGCTTACCCAGGTTCGTTTAGTCAGCCTATGAACACAAGCTCTTTTAATGTGTCAAATAAGTGGATGAATTTATGAAGACCAAAGCAAGGCCCAATTGAGGAGATACACTGTACAAGCAAAAGCAGTGCAAAGTGTGCAAGAAATCTATATTGAAGCACAATATGAAGGTCCACATGAGAGTGCACACAGGGGAGAAGCCATTCTGCTGCAAAGTTTGTTCAAGGTGCATCGCAAGAATGGACTCCCTGAAACGGCATACTTTGCATGGTCCCAAGGATACATATAATAACGTTAACCCAGATTCGTTTAGTGAGACTTTTAGGGCAACCTCTCTTGATGTGTCAAAGAAGAGGATTAAAGCACATGAACACCAGAGTAAGCCCGAGGGGGTGTGATCCAAGCAATGCTATGAAAAAAGAGAGCAGTGCAAAGTGTGTGGGAAATATATAGTAAGAAAAAAATATGAAGGTCCACATGAGGGTGCACAGGGGAGAAGCCATTCCGCTGAAAAGTTTGTTCAAGGTGCTTCATACAGAGATGGTCCCTCAAACTGCACATGGTTTTGCTCGGTCCCAAAAACAAATATAATAATGCTTTGATGCCCAGATTCGTGTAGTGAGACTATAAGACAAGCTCTCTTAGTGTGTCAAAGAAGTGGGTGAATTCATATGAAGACCAAAGCAAGCCCCAATTGAGGAGATACAAGCAAGAGCAGTGCAAAGTGTGCAAGAAATCTATATTGAAGGACAATATGAAGGTCCACATGAGAGTGCACACAGGAGAGAAGCCATTCCGCTGCAAAGTTTGTTCAAGGTGCTTCGCAAGAAAGGAATCCCTCAAACGGCACATGTCTGCCTGGTCCCAAGCATATGATACTGCTAACCCAGATTCAATTACTGTGAGGCTATGAGCACAACCTCTCTTGATGTGTCAAAAGAGCAGATGAATTCATATGAAGACCAAAGCAAGTCCCAAGTGAAGAGACGCAAACAACAGCAGTGCAAAGTGTGCGGGAAATCCATATCTGAGCACCGTATGAAGGTCCACATGAGAGTGCACACAGGGGAGAAGACAGTCCGCTGTAAAGTTTGTCCATAGTGCTTCTCATGGAATACGAACCTCAAACGGCACATATGTCTTTGCATGGTCCCAAGCACACATATAATACTGCTAACCCAGATTCGTTTAGTGAGACTATTGGGCAACCTCTCTTGATGTGTCAAAGAAGAGGATGAAATCACATGAAAACCAGAGTGAGCCGGAGTGGGAGAGATCCAAGCACTCTTTTGTAAAAAGAGAGCAGGGCAAAGTGGGTGGGAAAGTAATATTAAAGGACAACTCCACCTTCATAAACATGTGGCTTGAGTGAATGCAGCAATATTAGTAGAACACATCAGTGAAAGTTGGGGGAAAATCGAACAATCCGTTCAAAAGTTATGAGTTTTTAAAGTATCTGAGTAGTCACTGCTGGATGAGAAGACTACTATAGTGTATGATGTCATATGCATACAACCATATAAAGAAAATAAAAAGAGAATTTCACAAAACTTTGCTTTTTGAATTAAGTGCACCTTTCTTTGACTTGTTACTGACATATGTTAAGGGTAATATCATTCCCCCTGCCTTCTGAAAGAGAGAATTCAAGTGTTCTTTTGTTATGCGAGAAAAGTGAGAATATGTTGAATTTTCTTTATTCTTTCTTTATATTGTTGTAGGTCGATAGCACAATCAGGGTATGCAATTGTGTAACAGGGCAAAAATGAAAAAAACTTGGTGAAAATGCTTTTTTTTTTGTTTGTTGTAGCTGAGTGTTCAAATTTTCATTTCATGTAAAGAAAGAGTCAAAATTGTGCATTAAACTGCGCATAAATTAGCATTTAAATTAGGGGTGTCGAATTACATTGAAATGACCTATATATTGGAAAAATTCATTAAAAAATAGAATGTTTTTTTTTCATCTGATATTGCTGTTAGATATTCCTCATAAATATCCCTTTCATTCACCACCAGCACATAGCCATGACATATCACAAAATATGAATGAATTTCATATTTTCACTTCTCGAAATGGATGATCAATTTTGTAGGCATTATTTTGAATTCAAATAAAACCACTTTTACATATTTTATCATATTTCACTTTTGCCAAAGAGTGAAGAGGGGAAACTTTCAGGAATAGGTAACAGACATATAGTGGCCATTATTACAATTTTTTATGAAATTAAGGCTGGTACTTTGGAAGATATTATATTTTTCATCAAAAAATTATCTGTACAATTTGACCTTGAATGTGTGCACAGTGTTTGGATCAATTCTCATATTTGTAAACACAGATAGAAGAATGAATGTGAGATTTATGATGACTTGAGTTGATATCCAAGCTGTGACACTCAAACAATGACATATTAAGCCAAAATACTATTTTTTTGCTTATGATATCTTTAGAAATTGAACAAGCATTGAAATATGAACACTGAACACATCATATGACCTTCATGCAGTATAACATGGGCGTGTATCGCACTTTTTTATGCTCAGCAATTTGTAAAAATATAAAAAAATAAGTTCCTATTGCTCAAATTTGCTAAAATTTTCACACAATAGATTTCTACACATGTACAATTCATGGGCAAAAAAACAAGGATATTCAATAAGGGGAAAAGATTCTTTAAAGTAGTCAAATTAGGATATACTGCAGTACCTCACTGAAAATACTGAAAAACGGCTGCACTTATTTTACTCAGCATTTGAAAATGGCTTAAAACTCAAAACTGGCTGAACATTTATTGGCAAACAGCGCACCATATTGTAGTGTGTCTTCAGTACTTTCAGGAAAAGCAGAAAAATAAGCTGTTTCTCCATGTATAGCTGTACAGCATGGGTTAAAAGGTCACAATGTCACAAAAATAAGCCAGCATTACACTCCTACCAGGATGGGATTTCAGACCTTATAACTTTCTCCAGCTGAAAGAACCACTATTTTTTATTGCATGCAAGCAATACTAGGAAAAAATCCATTAATTTGATGCCAAACACATAGGGGTAGACTTAAAATATGGACCTCAAATCTTGATTTTACGTAAGTTGTAAAACGCTTTTTTTTTGACGCATTACGTGGGTTTTGGTGGACTTTTTGGTAATTAATCTTTAATAATTAACAGTAAATATGAAGAAATTAGCTATTGTCTTACCATATGTGATTACTGATGTCTTAGCATGCTGCATGTGAATTTTTAAGTCAGTTGGTGCATTCTTTTTAGAAGTTACAATTTTTTAAAGTGAGAAAGTCATGATTGCATACCCTGATTGTGCTTATCACCTGTACTCATGTGACATCACAAGCTATAGTTGTCTTCTCAAGCAGCCTTGAGTGAGCAGAAACTTTAAAGATTCATAACTTTTGAACGGATTGTCCGATTTTCCTCAAACTCTCAATGTGCTCTACTAATATTGCTGTATTCACTCAACCCACATGTCTATGAAGGTGAACTTGTCCTTTAAAGAAAAATATGATTTACCATAATGAGGGTGGACACAAGGGAGAAGCCATTCCGGTGCAAAGTTTATATAAAGTGCTTAGCACAGAGTGGGTCCCTCGATCCCCACATGTCTGTGTACGATCTTGAGCATGGCTGCCTCCACATGTGTTGTAGGCCTACACCTGCAACATGTACCACAAATCATGGGTCCACTGTTGCAGGTTGGATGAACACATGAGGAAACAAAGAGTTTAGCCTACCGCTAGCACAAAACAGCTGTTCTTCCAGCCCACACACACACACACACACACACACACACACAAATGACAATCTGGCCCAGTGAACTTCATTCTAATCGAATTTTTGTTGCAATTGAGTGGTATCTTACAAAAAAAGAATGGGGTGTTAAGGTTGCTTTAATGTTACTTCTTCTATTCTTCATGTGCCAAGACATGTAGTAGTAGTTGTAGTTTATTCTTTAAAGATCACACCCGTCACACGGACGGCCGGCCTAAAAAGGCCTATGAGTGATACATGTGTACATCAAACATTATAAGTAATACAAAATATATAAATGAATCATGTAAGACATACAGACAATAAAAAAATGATTCAACATAACAAAAGAGAGAATATGGTGGGCTAAATAATATGTGTAGCTTGCCAGTGGTGGTATACAATGTATGAGACTTCTGTCCAGTTAGGCCTGCATATCTCATGGCTACACAGTTTATATTTCCACATTAAAGTACTGTGGCTGTGGCAGATCAATTTGATATTCCTAGTGTACATGTATAATGACAGCGTTGTTTTATCTAGTGAGAGTTTATGATTGATCATGACATGAATGATAACTGTGACCCATTTATAAAGACTCTATTTGAATCTAATGTTTGAACAGTATTGATTACATGTATGGTGTAATTATCATGTCAAAGAATCTACCTCATAAAATCAACTCTTTGATGTTCTGACATGAAAGTTTTCATTAGTTCAACCGAGGTGAACGTCGTGCATGGTGAATTCTTTGACACAGTTAAATTCTTAAGGAGATTTCCTTGTTTGTGACATTGATAATGAAAGTTGACATTGTATGCATAATTGATGCCATTTAACCTACAATTTGCTCGCTCTTATCTTTCCTGTAGCTGGCATTTTTACAAAATGTGAGAATTTGTCTTACTGTGCATGTATGTTTTTGCACGTTTTGTAAGATAACATTTTTAGCACATTGAGGTAATTGTTGAAAATGTTCGTGCAAACTTCTGGTATGCAGAACCATTTTCTTTTTTGCCAGTAAATATTTCATGTATCCATTTTGTATAGTCGTAAATGTCAATTCTGAAGATTTGTTTGCAGTGCTGTATAAAGAAAATTGAGATATAGCAACAGAATTGTTAGTGACATGCACAGCAGTGTACCTCACAAAGTACACTGTAATTGAAGAAAAGCTTAAAATGACCATTTCAAATGTTGCATTGTGGGTCAATACATCGTACAGTAAGAAACTTGAAGTGAAGTACATTGTAGTATTATGAGTATCTACAGACTGTATGTTTGCATTGTTTTGTTTTCAGCAAAAATCAAGAGAAAGACTGGTCATGAAGAAAAGAAAAAAAATCAAATTTGAAAGTGGAATTGAGAGGGACAGACAATTTTGGACATTTCTGTAATCTCAATTTATTCAAGGCATGTTTTTTGTTTTTTCAGCCATCATGTGTCAAACGATGAGCTGATGTGGGTTTATCTCTGTCATTACATTATACAGCAGTAAATGATTGTTTTTCTTGATAAACTAGGTAAACACTCAAAGAAATAAAATGCATTCACATTGTGTTACATGTTGCAGTGATTTTAGATCATGAGCATCTAACAATATTGGTGTCGTTGACAGATTTTTTAATGTTATTTTTTGTTTTGTTTATCGGTTATTTCTAATGTTATAACCCCAAAAGTCAAACGATGTCAAATACTTCAGTGTTCGTTGATGAGAACTGATGTTATCACAATCAATGTACCTTTTCCAAAATTTGGATTGTCAGTATTTCGATGTCACATTTTGTTCAGAAGAATGTCTTTGTATGACTTGCTTGTAACTTTCATGCAGCTTGGTTTCAAGAATATCAGACAATGGTGACCATTCTGCTATTAAATACGTTGCAATCACCCAGACTTTTATAATAATTGATGTCACGTACCGTTTCATTCTAGCTTGATTGCTATACAACTGTGCTGCGTGCGCATGCGTCTTCATGGTGAAATTAATCATGCAGTCCTCAAGAAACAACCAGTATAACATGACTAAAGAGGGCAAGCTGAAAATGGAAATTAAAGTTTTTACAGAAAAGTATATTTCTGGCAATATCAAATGTGTGGATGCTTTCATTATTTCTCAAAACTTTGTGTTTGGAATGAAGAGCTGTGTAGTACCTAAAGAGAGAGAGAGAGAGAGAAGGGGACGTGGCTGTGTGTGTGTGTGTGTGTGTGTGTGTGTGTGCGTGTGCATGTGTGTATGCAATAACTGCAAGCATGAATGCAAAAGATCGAGAAAGAGAGAGAGGTACAGGTATGAGAAAAGAGGGTGACAGCAGAAGAGTGTATGGCAGTGGTGAGGAAATACAAGAAAATTATATTCAGTACCTTATTATTATTAACATAACGATATGTTTCATACACTTCAAGTTTACTACACATGTACACTAATTTGTTGACATTGACATGCTTCAAAGGTCAGACAAAATTTATATTACCCCAGTTATCCCACTTACAAAGTAACTAAAATAGTTTGTAAAAGTGTCCCAGCAACTGAAAACATTTCAAGTAAAACAAGAAAATGTTCTTTTATAGTACTCATTGTTGCAACACTGCCGAAAAAGTAAGCTAATACACAGGCGATTGCCTAGTGTACAAATTGAACTCAAGATTACGCTAAACATAATTATGAAATATTAATGTATGATAACTCAGAATTGTGCCTTTTTTCTCGTATCCGGGCACTTACCCCCTGGGCAACTACCCTCCGGATAACTACCACCCGGATAATTACCCCCCAGGTCTATTCCCCCCTAGGGCAACTACCCTCCTAGGGCAGTCACCCTCCAGGGCCATTACCCCCTAGGACAACTACCACCCGGTCATCTACCCTCCTAGGGCAACTACCCCCAAGGGCAGTTACCCCTAGGACATCTACCCCCTGGATAACTAACCCCCTGGATAACTACCCCCTGGGTAACTACCCCCTGGATGACTACCCCCCGGATAACTACCCCCCCAGATAACTACCACCCGGATAACTACCCCCTGGATAACTACCCCCCGGAGAACTACCCCCTGGGTAACTACCCCCCGGATAACTACCCCCAGGATAACTACCACCCGGATAACTACCCCCCGGATAACTACCCCCAGGATAAGTACCACCCGGATTACCACCCCGAGATACCCCCCCATAACCACACCCCGAACCCCCCCCCCCCTCCTGATACTTACCCACTGGACAACCTTCCCTCTCCCCCCCCCCCCCCGTAAGTTACCATACACCCGTTGTAATTTTTCCATAAGTTCATATACCATATCAGAAGACTAAGCTCATGTAGGCCCTACATTAATGCACCTTTCTCTTACACTGTCATCATTTACTCTTTTGGCTTGTCATTTTCTACCATTATAACACATTAGACGATAAATATAAGAAAAGGAGAGTTGATTTCACTGTAATTCATATTCCCATAACATTAGCGAGGGACCCTTTGATATAAAGCCATAGTTTCTGATAGGATCCAGGCACGGTTTTATTAAAGTTATCAGTCCTGACAAGCTGTCAGTTCCACACAATTACCAGTCGTTGTAGGTCGATCAAAGCAGGTCCATGGTAACAAGTCAGTGACTCGAGCTTATTAATCAAGCAGAACCCATGGTTTTATTGAAATTATTAAAGACTAACAAGATGTCATCACTGGCAACTTTTATCAAACGGTGCCCTAATCTGTCATTTGAGTAAAATTACAGCTTATTTTACATACAAGTAGAATTGTGCTAGTTTCCAAATTAAATGTTCTCGACACTTTAAGGAGAAATCCAGTTCAAATATAAGCTAGTCTGATTAGAAAGAGTAAAATATCAAGAGTTTAACGGTACAACGTGTATTTCTTTTTCTTTTCTTTTCTTTTTTACAAAACACCTCTAGTTGTTAAAGAAGTCTTTTGTCCTGCATCCTCTTTTTGAATAGATCTAGAGAGTTGTAGTTGACAGAATCCTTCTTACATTAGGGCTGCTCTGTTTTATCCCGGCCATTGTAAGACTTCATGTATTTTCTTTTTCACAAAAACTTGAATCCTTCTTGGAATAACATGCTCTTTAATATTTCGTAAGGGGTTTCTAATTATCTCACCCAAAAGATGTTAAAAATCTGAAGTTAGGTCTTGACTAAAACCAGACGATATGAAAAAAATGTTTGTTTTTTTTTTCAATTCAAATAGCAAACGTTGTTCGAAAATGACAATGAGAGACGTACTTTTCTGGGGGGGGGGGGAGTTATTGCAAGAGGGTGATTGTTTGGAGCCTAATTCTAATAAGGAGTAATTGTCAAGGGAGGTAATGCTCTGCGGTGATCATACCAAGGATGTGACAATCTCTTTCCGCATCCTTGATATACTAGTTGTTAACGCCCAATGATGCAGTAGGGCAATTCTGAAATGAGCGTTAATGGTATAATAGTAAAACAGTTACAAAATTGATGAAATGTAAAGAAAGCAAATTAAGACAGAGACGAAGTACACAAATAAAGATACAGTGTACTCCCGTTACAACGAACACGGTTATAACGAAATTTCGTTATAACGAAGCAAAACTTCTGGTCCCAAAATTATCGCCATTAAAGTCTATGGTACAAAATTCACTTATAACGAAGACGGTTATAACAAAATTTTCGTTATCACGAAGTCTTTTCTGAGCGCCACTGACAAAGAAAAACAACAGAAATGTGCTCCGTTACAACGAAATGCGTAGCGGAACAAGCATTTTTATAGCGTCTCTGCATGCATGAGCGAACGCTTCACGTCATTGTATGTTCACTCCATGTATCACGCACAGTTTCCGAGGGGATCTTGCGTTATTGTAATACAATAATCTGAATTCAGATAAGGTTTGCTTCATTGTTCCGAAGTCCTTTAATACAAAACACACAGATTCTGATACAACTAAATGTCCGTAATAGTTCGGAAATGAAATATTAAGCACATTTTGGCGTTATTCCAAAGGTTTGTTAATCCGATAATAAAATATGGTTCTTATTCTTATTCTTATACGGTTCGTTAGACCGAAAATGATAGGAATTCAAAACGTTCGTTAATCGGAACATTACAAAAAGAATCGTTAATCCATGGTGGAAAAAAGTGAGTAGACTAACAAAACTTAAGAATTGCAATCCTTATAATCGTCTTAAGATAAAGAAATCTTCGAAATAACTAACCTTTCTCATTTTTTTTTTCATTAACAAACTTTCTTCGGAATAACGAACCTTATTTCATTTTCGGATGAAAAAGCCTTCGGAACAACGGACTTTCTGAATAGTGAACCTTTCTATTTTTTTTTTAATTTATAATTAACCTTCAGAATGACGAACCTCATTTCATTTTCAGATCAACGAACCTTCGGAAAATGAACAATATTATTTCAATCTAAATTATGAACTTTCGGAATAATGATTTTTCGGAAATGCGAACCTTCAGATAAACAAACCATCGGAATCCCGGGAATGGCGAAACTTCGGAATAAGGAGCCTTCGGAGTAACGTACTTAAGTAAGAAAAGAACCTTTAGAATAACGAACTGTAACCAAATCCTATACACCGTCATTTTCTCTACATTTGTGACACCACAAACAACTTTATGCTCTTTTAAAATGTAATATTTAAACAAAATTAAAAAGGTACTCTCCCATTTCACATAGCTTTCCAGCGTATGATGATGATTCAACAAACATTTTTTTTTTTTTATGCGTGGTTTCCTCCTTTTCGTTATACATTGCATATCATATTTGTTCGGTTATAACGAAATTTCGTTAAAACGAAAAAAATAAAAAAACTGCCGGTCCTGAGCATTTCGTCATAACAGAGTGCACTGCACATTGAACACACACGAGATAAATCCCTGGTAATGAGAGAAAGAGGAAAGGTGAGTAATGAATGACATGAATAGACTACCTTCACGGTACATGGACAGAGAAAAGCGAGAGGGAAGAGGAAGATGATGGGTCAAAACCAGGGCACGTGAGGCATGAGATATAAGCTCAAAATAAAGAAGTGTTGCATGGAGTTGTGGTAAACGATAGACGATTGTGGTTAAAAAAAATATTGCAAAAAGTGAAGTGTAACATTTCTTCAAAATGTCTTTAGTTCAATGGTAAAGGCATTCAAACTTAAAACTTCTTTTATACTACTATCAAGAGAAATCCGAAATTTCGGAACAGTAAGAGAAAATACACTGTACAGATTTAGCGAAAATAGTTTTGGTTAAAGGCATTGACATTTACTGGATTACCGGGTAGGATATGCAGGGACATTTCGTTTTTGATGAACATAGAGTCAAAATACAGAAGGGAGTAAGCTTGTACATAAATCGTCCTAAATGCAAAAGATACAAATCGTAAATCCTTAAGATGTTGTTTCATAAGATGAAGTATCAGTATGGCATCTCCGTGATTCCTGGCAAATGATACAAAGAACTTCGTTTCCTGTAGTAATAATATTCTTTTTATTAAAAGTAAGAGTTGGGGGGGGGGGGGGCAATGACCCGGGAGGTACTTATCCGGGGGGTAATTGACGTGGTGCACTGTCCTGGGGGTAATTTTCCTTTTGATAGTTATATAGGGGAGGGGGAGTTGTAAGCCTACTTATCCGGGGTAATCATCCATGGGAAGTTATCGGAGGGGGTAGTTATCGGGAGGAAGTTATCTGGGGTCTAGTTATCGGAGGAGGAGGTAGTTAACCTGGGGATAATTATCCTGGTGGTAATTATCTTGGGGGTAGTTATCCGGAGGGTAATTATCCGGGGGGTAATCATCCGGGGGTAATTATCCGGGGGGGGGGGGGGGTAGTTATCCGGGGGGTAGTTACCCAGGGGGTAGTTCTCCGGGGGGTAGTTACCCAGGAGGTAGCTTCCGGGGGTAGTTATCCAGAGGGTAGTTCTCCGGGGGGTAGTTACCCAGGGGGTAGTTATCCGAGGGGGAATTGCACTGGGGGGTGATTGCCCTAGGAGAGTAGTTGTCCGGGGGGGGGGGGTAGTTGTCCTAGGGGGTAATTACCCTGGAGGGTAATTGCCCTTGGAGGGTAGTTGTCCGGGGGTAGGCCTAGTTGCCCTAGGGGGGAATTTTCCTTGGGGGTAATAATCCGGGTGGTAGTTATCCGGGGGTGGTTTTCCAGGGGGTAGTGTTCCTAGACCCATTTTTTCTACTTGACGAGTTTGTGTGGTTAATCAGAACAGATCTCTATGATTTTACTTGTGCAAAATCTCATTAAGTTGTCACATGATGGTCACAAAAAGCAACAATTAGAGCACTTTTTCATGTTTGTATCTCGGCCTGAATATGTGCGGAAAATACTCCACCATGATAGGCAGTTTTCGACCAGACTCATGAAATAAAATGGGCGAAAATGGGTGCACCTCACGAGACCGACACCCACGAGTCATACAGCCCACAAGTCATACAGACCATGAGTTATCCAGCTCAGGAGTCATACAACTCATCAACTAAGCCAACAAGGCCCACGAGACCGACACATTACGCACCGTGCAGAAAAGTGACGTCTTTTTATTTGTGAAATATCTACAGGTATAAAATATGGGCAACAATACTGTACTGCTTTTTAACTTTGATTTGTTGTTGTACAATGTAAGTACAACTGTATATTCAACAGTGTCTGCGATCATGCATTCTTGTTAAATTTGTAGAAAACAAAATCGTTCGTATTTTGAGATTTCCCCAGAGGTTCATGGTCTGCCTCTAGAAGGGAGGCAAGGACTAATGCAGTCAAAAGACATGGTTAGGCTCCTTGAGATAGAAATCGATGACCCGAGAAGGACTGGGCGGGATGTCAATATTAGTGAAGTCTTTTTTCGACACCCTCCAAACTTACGCTATTCACGAGGACAAATCATTTTTTTTTTTGTTCTTCCCCCTTTTTTTCAGATAAAGGGGTTTCTTAAAGTCTGCTTTTTTAATCAGTGCCAGGGCCGCACATTTTTACTTTTATTTCCTTACGTTGAAAAGAGAATGGAGCAGTCTATACACATGCTATGTAAAAATTTAGTACTGTCATACTTTTAGAGGTGTTTACTGAGAGACCCTACCACGGCCTCGTGGGATCACTAGGCCGACACCCACAAGTCATACTGTCCACGAGACCGACATCAATACACGTGTAATAGGTTCATGAGTCCATGGACCTAATTCCATGATGGCAGCGATGGCCAGCCATAGTTTTCGGTGGTGCAAATGCGTACACGCAGTTCGAATAGAGGATTAGAAATCACACTTCGCTAGCGATTAGAATTAGAATCTGGGTTATCTTGTCATCAGAATTTATCTTTTTTACAACTACTGTCCGCCAGGATCTTAATTCGGAAGGAAATGACGTGGAATTATCGCTTAAACTTGATCACTGCAATCATTTGGCTGTAAAGTGCGCACAAAAATAAGGATTAATCGCTTTCAACGTAATCTTAGTCCCACCTACATGAAATACAGTTGGTGAGTAACTTTGTCATTGTATTCCATACAATTTGTATGTCATAGAGTAGAAGGCAACAATATATAGCCAGCAATAGTTCTCTCTTCTCTAACCATGCTTACTGGTTAGATAGAATCTAGAATGTTTTGTGACTAAATGTAATTCTTAGTTTTTTCATTTTAACGTTGAAATTTTAGTGTTTAAATTTAAATTTGATGATGACTACTGTCCTGACTGTGTAATCAAAGAGATACAGTACCTACAACAACTACATGTACATGTGTAGGGGCAAGCATGGTATTACCGGACGCATGGTATTACCGGACACGCACATTTTTGCGTACTAATGACATTCTGTACGCGCGAGACTTCGTAGATTAGCCTCACAAAACTTTGTGTGGACCGAAATCGCAAAAAACGCCACATAAAAATGTAAAAACACGAAAAAAATTCACATTTTACCTCAAATTTATAGTTGAGTGACCCGCACTTCTTCATAGTTAATATTTATGCATGTTTGAATCACATTTCATGACTGAAATTCTATGAAATCCCACTCACATACAGGAAAAATGCTGAAGATTCCAATAAAACCAAAAGTTCACTGATTGATATCGGACATTTGTAGCTATCGTCTTCAAACGCGAACGATGCGGAATAGTTGTGCGCTTAGGGGCCCGCAGCTCATCACCCACGCGTGCAGCTCCTATAGACAAAGCACGTAAACTAGAAGTATAGAGTCTAACCAGTTGTCAATTTCTCACAAGGCTTTATTGTGTGAACTGTTCGAAATGTCCAAGACAGACATTTTACCGTAAAATACAAAATTTAAGCCTCATTTGCCGATTTTTTCTTTGTCATCCACTCGGTGAGAATGTGTACGGTGATTTGTGGGATGAATTATGACTCTGGTGCAAGGACTAGGTGCGAAAGACCTCGATTATTCGATTACGAAAATCGCGTCCAGTAATGCAATGCGATGTAGCACCGCGCAAAATACAATTATTTTTAGAGGGGTATGTTTGAAGCATATTTTCTAAAAACTGAACGAAGAATTGACATAAGTTGGCTGAATTCGTAATTTCCAGGAGTCTGTGAATAAGTGGTGTTATTTTTAGCCGAAATTTCATCCACTGAGTACGGAAATCAAAGCCACGAAAAAAAGCGTCCGGTAATTGGATGTCCCACCCTACTAGAGTCTATAGTATAGAGTACGGTAAAAACGTAGTCGCCATACGTGTGCGTACAAATAGTGCATCCAAAATTGAAGAGGGAGCGCACACTCAGCTCCTGGCACTGGATCTAAGTCTACGTTCAAATCATATCTTCTCGTATCATATCTGGAATGATATGCTATTCTTTATTACACATTTTCATTTTCAGAATCACAATTTGGTTAATTGTTTTATATAGTTTCTAGGACTATGATGATATCATAATCATTTGAACCATTATTTGGTAGAGTCCAGACCTTTTTGTTGTTCGCAAAATAAACAGTGGGAACTTGGGTGTAGACTAGACAGTACTTGAGCATTAGGCTGCGTTCACATAGAAGTATACTATTCGGGGTATTCGGGGCTCGTTTTCGAGGGCACGCGAATAGCTTGAATCGAACGATAGGATTTCCTGACACCGATTCACATAAGAGGGCACTATTCGAAAGTACCGAATAGCTGCGAATAGTATAACAAAGTGGGAATCGAGCTTGTTCGATTTTCTTGCAGCGTATGCCGTCTCTCGTTTATGAAATAATGACAATTTTGGTCTGGATTTACCCTTTAGCAAAAATAAGCATGTAGACTGACATTCTGATGCAGTTTAGAAATTATTAATAAGATTTGCTGGGATACCGGTACTGTAGGAGGAAGAAATCCTCACTGCATGGGATGGTGAGTTGACGGTGCGGGCGATGGTGTACTCGGTGCCCGAATAGCGAATACCGAATAACGAATAACGAATACTTCTATGTGAACGCAGCCTTATGACGATTGTTTCGCGTACATTCCCAACTCACGCCATAAAATCAAACAACATCAGCACCATTATGACGCTTGAACATGACAATTGTGATGTCACAATAAAACAACGCAAGGTCACTGTGCCGAATATTCAAGTCGAGCGCATTAAACATTGCGCTGCCATCTACTGATTAATAACTGTACAGGATCCGTGCAATGGCGGCTTCCACAACGTGAAATGGCAGCTCCCTCGCGTGGCTGCCTCCCCACTGGACTACACCCTCTTGTGGTATAATCTCTTTGGTAATAATACACTTTCCACATAATGACATAGTGAAGACGCACACGAAAACGATTTAGCCACACACTGCGCAGTCCTGGCATTTCTCTTCTTTTCTTTTCTTTTTTTTTTTTGGTACTTGGGTAGTACATGCAAGGCATGGTATGTTACAGAAAGATCCGTCTGTCTGGAGGACTCTTTTATATTTTGCCATTATCGCTGTCCTCCGTAGAGGAGGGGATCAGTGAAGCCAGACGCAGTCTCCGCGGAACATTCCCCGACGAATAGATACAGACCGATCTTTCGGTCAAGGTATGTTGAGGAGTTAAAGCCTTTCTGTGGTGTGAGGCTAGGCAGGTACCGCTGTCTCAAAGAGGGGATCATCCTGGTTGCCCTCTTTTGCACTCTCTCTGCTGTACACAGTTGGACTGTGAGCACCTCACTCAGGAAGGTCATTGATGTACAATACAAATAATGTTGAAGGTGAAGATGTTGAAGGAATACGCGGAAAGTGCAGTGCTACCAGCTCCATAATACTTAAATGGGTGCTGAGGATTACGCGGAAGACACAAAAGCTTGCACGTACCCCTTCCATATTCATTGGAGCGAATGCTGGAATTGCGGGAGCTACAAATTCCGACTCCATCAGTGTTCATGAGAGGTTCTGAGCGAATACAAGCATACCGGTACACAAATCCATTCCAGAATTTTATTGTACCCGGTATCCCCCGAACAGAGTTCGGAGGATACTATGGATTTGGCCTCGTCGCGCCTTGTCCGCGTCCGCCGCCGTCGCCACCGCAGAGATTTCCTTGTTAGCGCTCTACCATCTGCGTTTCTTTTCCGATCATCTTCAAATTTGGCATGAAGGTGTATTATGGTAGGATGAAGAGGCCTATTGTTTTTGGTGATGGCGCCCTCGCTTGTTCCATCTTTATACATGAAAAAGTAAATTCAATAGGGTCTGGCTTTTGAGTGCTCTACTGGCTGCAGTTCTTCTTCGATCATCTTCAAATTTGGCGTGAAGGTGTATTATGGTAAGATGAAGAGACCTTTTGTTTTTGGAGATGGCGCCCTCGCTTGTTACGTCTTTATACATGAAAAGATAAATTCAATAGGGTCTGCTTGTGAGCGCTCTACTGGCTGCAGTTCTTTATTTTTGATCATCTTCAAATTTGGCATGAAGGTGTATTATGATAAGACAAAGATGCCTATGGTTTTTGGTGATGGCGCCTCGCTTGTTCAGTCTTTATACATGAAAAGGTAAATCCAATAGGGTCTGCTTGTGAGCACTCTACTGGCTGCAGGTCTTCTTAGATCATCTTCAAATTTGGCATGAAGGTGTATGAGATAAGACGAAGATGGCTATTGTTGTCCCCGCCGAACGAGTTCAAGCAGGGGACTATGAAACAGGCTCCGTATGTGTGTGTGTCTGTGTGTCCGTCTGTCCGTCCGTCCGTTTGTGCGTCCGTGTGTGATCAAAATGTTCAATTTGCTACTTCTCTGTCATTTATGAGCCAATTTTGATTCTGTTTGCTTTATATGATAGCACTACATGGGAGCTCTGAAACTTCTACACAGAATTTCAGTTGTGACCTTTGACCTTGACCTTTGACCTATATTGTACATTTTGCTTCAAAATGCTACTCCTTCGCCATTTTTAACCCGATTGCGATTCCGTTTGCTTTATGTGATGGCACTAGGTGAGGGCTTCAAAACTTCTACACAGAATTTTGACCTTTGACTTCTTTGACCTTTGACCTTGATTTTTGACCTATATTGTACATTTTGCTACAAAATGCTACTCCTTTGCCATTTCTAACCCGATTTCGATTCCGTTTGCTTTATGTGATGGCACTAGGTGAGGGCTTCAAAACTTCTACACAGAATTTTGACCTTTGACCTTGATTTTTGTGGTCTGTATTGTACATTTTGCTACAAAATGCTACTCCTTCGCCATTTCTAACCCGATTTCGATTCCGTTTGCTTTATGTGATGGCTCTAGGTGAGGGCTTCAAAACTTCTACACAGAATTTTGACCTTTGACTTCTTTGACCTCTGACCTTGATTTTTGACCTATATTGTACATTGGCTACAAAATGCTACTCCTTCGCCATTTCTAACCCAATTTCACTTCCGTTTGCTTTATGTGATGGCACTAGGTGAGGGCTTCAAAACTATTACACAGAATTTTGACCTTTGACTTCTTTGACCTTTGACCTTGATTTTTTACCTATATATTGTACATTGGTTACGAAATGCTACTCCTTCACCATTTCTAACCCGATTTCGATTCCGTTTGCTTTATGTGATGGCACTAGGTGAGGGCTTCAAAACTTCTACACAGAATTTTGACCTTTGACCTTGACCTACATGTATATTGTACATTGGCTACAAAATGCTACTCCGCTATTTCTAACCCGATTTCAATTCCGTTTGCTTTTTAATATGTGATGGCACTAGGTGAGGGCTTCAAAACTATTACACAGAATTTAGACCTTTGACCTTGATTTTTGACCTAGATATATTGTACTATGGCTACAAAATGCTACTCCTTCGCCATTTAAACCCGATTTCGATTCCGTTTGCTTTATGTGATGGCACTAGGTTAGGGCTTCAAAACTTCTACACAGAATTTTGACCTTTGACTTCTTTGTTTGACCTTGATTTTGACCTGTATTGTACATTGGCTACAAAATGCTACTCCTTCGCCATTTCTAACCCGATTTCACTTCCGTTTGCTTTATGTGATGGCACTAGGTGAGGGCTTCAAAACTTGTACACAGAATTTTGACCTTTGACCTTGATTTTTGACCTATAATTGTACATTGGCTACAAAATGCTACTCCGCCATTTTTAACCCGATTTTGATTCCGTTTGCTTTATGTGATGGCACTAGGTTAGGGCTTCAAAACTTCTACACAGAATTTTGACCTTAGACTTCTGTGACCTTTGACCTTGATTTTTGACCTGTATTGTACATTGGCTACAAAATGCTACTCCTTTGCCATTTCTAACCCGATTTCACTTCCGTTTGCTTTATGTGATGGCACTAGGTGAGGGCTTCAAAACTTCTACACAGAATTTTGACCTTTGACTTCTTTGACCTTTGACCTTGAGTTTTTACCTGTAGTGTACATTTTGCTACTACTTCCGGCGGGGACATATATTTCGCACTGCCTAATTTCTACTTTTCCTTGTTGGTGTGGGCGGAGACATTGTTGCCATTGTAACAAGAATTTTTGTGGAAATACGATGTAGAAGAGATTTTCTTGTTAGCGCTCTATTGGCTGCATTTCTTCTCTCCAATCATCTTCAAATTTGGCATGAAGGTCTATTATGGTATTAAAAGCAAGGCCGCCTATTTTTGGTGTGGGCAGAGACATTGTTGCCATGGTAACAAGAATTTTTGTGGATATAGCAGAGATTTCCTTGTGAGCACTCTACTGGCTGCATTTCTTCTATATATGATCATCTTCAAATTTGACAGAGCACTGCAGAGTTACACCGCTGCATCATATTATTGTCATGAAATTTGGTACCCAGAGGCAAAATGTGGACAGGATCATTGTTGCCACGATAACTGTATTTTATAAAATTTATGAAATTTCTGTGTGAGCTCTATATATTGCGATGATGTATGATGCTGTGGGTTCGGGGGATGTGCTCAGCTGCGCGACCCGCCGAGCACCAATCTCTAGTTTTCTGTTATATTGGTCCTACATGGTCACATTTTTTTTTCGGGATTGTGGTTTTACTGGAAATTTTATACATGGCACGTATCAAAGTGTGACAAAGACCTCAAATTTTCGAATTGGTTAATATGTTATGAAACTGGTAGCTGTTTGTGTACTGTGAACAGCCAATAAACAGTACATTCACAAATACTCTAATATTTCTTTGGTAACATGTTCATTCACAAATTCATGAAATTCTTCCGTCGAGATGTTTTCATTGCAACTGATTGACAAATTGCCCTACATCGACGTAAATAAATAAGCACTGAATTGATCAGTGTTTAGTAGTAGCCATGATAAAAAATCATGGGCGTACATACTCGAGCAGGATTCGAACCTACGACCTCCTGATCACCGGACAGGCGTCATCTCCACTAGACCACCGAGCTTTCGCCCGAAAGCAAGTGCTGGTTCTAATCCTTATAGCATGCAGCGGGTACTGCTTTGTTATTCAAATTCATGAAATTCTTCCGGTAAATAAGCACTGAATTGATCAGTGTTTAGTAGTAGCCATGATAAAAAATCGTGGGCGTACATACTCGAGCAGGATTCGAACCTACGACCTCCTGATCACCGGACAGGCGTCATCTCCACTAGACCACCGAGCTTTCGCCCGAAAGCAAGTGCTGGTTCTAATCCTTATAGCATGCAGCGGGTACTGCTTTGTTATTCAAATTCATGAAATTCTTCCAGTAAATAAGCACTGAATTGATCAGTGTTTAGTAGTAGCCATGATAAAAAATCATGGGCGTACATACGGAAGAATTTCATGAATATAATAAGATACCTAATGAGAATATTCTACTGAAAATGTTTTACTTAAAACAGCTAAAAATGTCATCTCCCATTTGTTTACATTCCCAGGAAATTGAAGAATATAGAATAACTCTCAGCATGTCAAAAAGTTGTATCAAAGAGTCTAGACTATGTCGATCTGTTTCACCATTTTTAGTCCTCACACGAAATTGGAGTGTGCAGCTTTTTGCTGGTTTTGTGATGTACGTGTCACATGCGGTCTCATGTCCTGTACAAATGTACATTTGTAAATAAGAACCTCTCATTCATCTCATGTGATCACAGATTCAGTCCCTTTGCTTTTTCTTTTTTCTTTTCAGTTGCAGACTCCCTTCCAGTATACAACAGATGGACATGGCAGTCTCATGGATTAAGATGGAGGAAGAAGATGATGAAAATGAAGCAGCAAAATATGCATCCCTGTGGAAGGTGATGGAAGACATCACTGAAGCAGGTACAGTGTGCATGTAAAATGATTTCTGTCATACTGACGCAGTTCTTGTCAAAGTATTGTTGTAGCAATAAGAATGCAGAATGTATGATAAAATATAGGGCCAAGAAAAAAATGTATTAATTGGCATATCCCGACAGACCCTAAAATATGTGACCCGCTGCAACAAAAGGATTCGAAAGTCGGGGGAGGAAAATTTTCTGAAAATGACATGATATTATTCCCTTACTCTTCCTCTTTTAAATGAACTCAGGAAAAAACAACAGTTTCGAAACATTCGCTAGGTAAAAACCTCTGGCACGTTAGGGGTTTTGGGCCTGTCACATTAAAGGACAAGTTCACCTTCATAAACATAAGGATTGGGAGAATGTAGCAATATTAGTAGAACACATCAGTGAAAGTTTGAGGAAAATTGGACAATCCGTTCAAAAGTTATGAATTTTTAAAGTTTTTGTGCAGTAACCGCTGGATGAGAAGACTACTGCAGTGTATGAATAACTTAGATGTCACATGCGTACAACAATATAGGGAAAATATAAAGAGAATTTCACAAAATTCCATTTTTTGAAAAAAGTACATATTCCCCTGACTCGTTACCGACAAATGTTATGGGTAATATTATCCCCCCTGCCTTTAGAAAGAGGCAAGTCAAGTGCTCTTTTATTATGCGAAAAAAGTGAAAATATGTTGAATTTTCTTTTACATTTTCTTTATGCTGTTGTACGCATATGACTCACAAGCTGTAGTAGTCTCCTCATCCAGCGGTTCCAACCCAAAAATTTTAAAAATTCATAACTTTTGCATCGATTGTCCAATTCTCCTCGAACTTTCACTGATGTGTTCTACTAATATTGTTGCATTCTCTCAATCCTTATGTTTATGAAGGTGAACTTGTCCTTTAAGAGATAATTTCAGTTTAATCTTATAATCCCTTCATTGTTGTTACTCAGGTGGTTTACTTCCTGTTTTTTTGTCCCATTCATCGCACAGCCAGCACTGTTTAGTAAAGATTAAGCGCTTGAATAGACACTGTACTTCAGAGCCTCTTTTCTCAGTTCACACTTTTCCTGAGTTTGTGCTTTCTTTCCAATATCTAGATAGGTTAGGAGAGTCCATTTGATTTGAGTTATACACCATTTTAAAGCTTAAAGTTTGCTCTTTCAGAATATGGTCTCAACTAAAAATTCATGTCTGGCGACTTTTTGTTTGTTTTGTGGTGTAGGGTCACCATGGTGCCAGTAACTTCTAATTTGAGATGCTCAAATTTAAAGTTGTAGTACAGTGTATAATTGATGGTAAGTGAAGCATTTATTGCCAAGGACATTTCACCTTTTCACTCCCTAAAAGAGTCTTCCATTTTACTGAAATGAATGGACTTTATGATGAACATCTTCATGAATGGTGCCAGTACCTTCTAATTCTATGCAATGTATGTATGTCTTTCAATGCTCCGTTGCTGAAGAGTATGATGCCAACCCATGTTCAACTTCATCCATTCCAAAACTGAAGAAGGAAAGAAAAGTTGTGGTCAGGACTTACAAGCTACCTCTGTGTGAGGAGTGTGGAGAAGCATTCACAAGCAATGAAGATTTTAGACAGCACCTAACAAGACATGGATCCAGACACACCCAAGAGAGCCCCGCCCCACCAGGTAATGATGGTGATAGGAATGTAACCAATATGCATTATTCTCAAACCATAAAAGTGGCACTTGATGATGAAGTGGTTCTGGTCCAAAGGTAGCAACTTGCAACTTACCAAACTGATGGTTTAACAGTCTTTGTTGGACCAGTAGATTAGATGCCACTGAGACAATTGTCAAGGTTCAAACAAACACTATTTATTGAGAGGAGGCTGGTCACAATGTGGTATAGACTGGTTTCCAGACCCTTTGCCAACTGGACTCCGTGGCGACAAAGTCGGCGCCCCGCGGCGGTGTCGCCGCCTTTGCAGTATAAGGCAAATTCCTCTGCAGGACAAAACCACCTGAAGCTATACTAGTTTTTGATGTTGAGAGCATCGATATCCTGAATAGCAAAATAGTATGGAAAGAGGGTCTGGAAGCCAGACTAAATTTGATACCACATTAAGCACAGTTTGTGTTTACAGTGAGAAGAGGCCGGGCTCCGCCGCAGCTCAGCCATGGCCAAGACTACCTCTGGAGCTTGGCCAAATGCATGGCCAATTTTGGTACGGCAAGGAACGGCTGAGCCTGGCCTATTTACTCAATGTAAATCGAGGTCTAAGTTAATCCACAATGCATTGAATTAAAGGCCTAGTTGCATGCTTGAAAATGAATTTTTGTGGTTTTTTTTTGTGTATAAGCAGAAAAAGAAATAAACTGTATGAGCTGGTACTGTTGCGAATTTCGCGAATCACAGTTGGATCGCGAATTTAACAACACATGAAAATGCCTCCTTGTGCCCTGTAAATAGAGCATTGAAGGATGTGTACAGTTCTGGTCGAGGTCAGGATTTAGCTTTTAACGTTTTGCGAGATATTCAGAAACCACTCTATGAGATCTCAAAGAGCATGCATGCAATTCTAAACTATGTAAATATTGGAAAGAAAGCACACACTCTGGAAAAAGGGTGAAGCGAGAAAAGAGGCTCTGAAGTACAGGGTCTCTTCAAGCGCTTAATCTTCACCAAACCATACTAGCTGTGCAATGAACAGGACAAAATACAGGGTGTAAACGACTGGAGCAACAACAATGAAGAGAGTATCAGATTAGGCTAAAATTGTGTGCTCTACCAACACATTCTGTTTATGTTTAATGCCAACTTTCAAAGCATTGACTTTAGCCCTTCAAATGTCAGTAGACTTGAAAGTGAAGAGTGTGCAAAGGGCTTTCAAGAAATGAAAAGGGTCTCTTTGCAGACATACCTGCTCTCACATTATGCTCTACAAAAAACAAAAACAAAAACAGAGTTGTAGAGAAACTGCTGATTAGTGAAAATGCACTTTCCCATTCATTTTAGGATCCTGACTTCAAAAATAATGTAGAAGAAGGGTAGTTCTTTCAGAAAATTTGAAAACCCAATATCGACTTTGTTGACCCATTTCACCTTTATTGAGTCCTGACTTAAAATCAAGGGGTGCGACTTTTTATTAGCTCACCTGAGCTGAAGGCTTAAGCGAGCTATTGCGATTGCTCTTCGTCCAGTGTCTGTCATCCGTGTTGCGTAAAATTTTTACATCTTCATCTTCTTGTTGAGAACCCCTTGACCGATTTTCACCAAACTTGTCAGGTAGCATCCCTAGGGGAATAGGATCTCAATTTCTTCAAGTGGGCACCATACCTCACTCGAGGGGCACAAGAGGGGCCCATCTCCCAAAACTTAGGGAATCTTTAAAAATCTCTCTAGAACCAGAAGTGATAGAGCTGACTTAATACTATGAGATAGTCGGCCTACATTGATGACTGTAGTTTCAAGTTTGTTCATGGAGGAATCAGGGATGCCCCCCCCCCCCCCCCCCTTGGGACCCAGGGCAGGGAGGGGAGTGGGGAGGAGTCCTAATGGGGCCCAAATTGTACATTTTCATCTTTTTCTTGAAAATGTAATGATGAATATTCACCAAAGTTCCCAGGAAGTATGCCTGGGGGGACAGAATCTCAATTCCATCAAATGGGCACCATGCCCCACCTGGGGGCCTTAAGGTTCCCTATCTACCCCCCCCCCCCCCCCCCCCCAGTTTGGTTTTTCACCAAATTTGGCAGATAGCATTCCTATGGGGATAGGATCTCAAAGTGTTTGAATGGGCACCATGCTTTCCCTGGGGCCCTGTAGAGTCCAGAACCTCCTAAATTGAGGAATATATCAATAATATTCTTCTCTAGAATCAAAGTGATATTGCTTTAGGTCTTTTTTCCCCCCACAAACAGCATAATCCAACATACTATAAAGTACAGGGTACTTGGCAGGCATTTTTACCAGTGTGAAGAAATATACGCAAATGGACACAGCTCTGAAAGCTACCCCTCACATGTTTCCAATGTTCTCAGGTAAGAATCTGCAAGAATGCATGGAAGGTGAACTTGCGATACTCAGGTGAGCACGAGACCCCCAAGTCTCTTGTTCGTTTTGTGACGCACAGTCACTATATACAGTTGTACACTCAACAAAAAAAGTAAGTTCCCCCCTAGCATTTTTGGACATATCTCAAAAAGTATTTTACCGATTTTCATAATTCAAACAGAAATGGATAAGGAATTTTATTACATGAGTGGTAAATCATTGCCACCAGATATCATTATTGGTGTGAAAAAAATGCATTTTATGTCAAAATGCATGGAAACAAAAGTTGCACTTCAGTGATTTGCAATGACTTTTACACAAATAATCAAACAATCACTCATGATTCTGAACATTTAAGCATGGGTTATTGCATATTTCTCTATCTCTTTCTTTCGTGAGCATACAGTAAAGCATTTGATAATTGATATGTCCACCATCCGCTTCAATTTCTTCCTCATACTGTTAACTAAAGTTTGTACTTGGCGCTGCTCAATGTTGGCCCATGCTCTCTGCAAGATGCGCTGAAATTCTTGCAGTGAAGTGTCATCTTTCACCTTCTTGCTCGCTTTCCGCTTAATGATATCCCAAAGATTCTCTACTGGATTACAGTCAGGTGATCTTGCAGGCCACTCCATACGTTCGATGCCATTTCCATTAACAAACTGATCTACAACTTGAGCGCATGATGCAAAATAGCCATAGGCACATTAATGTGATCAACCCAAATTGCAATTACAAATCACATGGCTTCTACCAAACATTTTCATATTGAAAAGGCCTATTGTTTAAAAAGTATGCATAACATCTGTTGAATAAGGAAGCACAAATTTTCCATGAAGAAATTCCTGAGTGTTAGACTATTAAGCAATTTAAAAAGGTCATTTGCTAACTTACATAGGAAATGTACACAATATGCCTCATATAGCCTGAAGTGCAACTTTTTTTCCATGTATTTTGACATAAAATTCGTTTTTTTTACACCAATAATGACATCTGATGGCAATGATATGCCACTCATGTTACTATGAGTAATGAAATTTCCTATCCAATCCCGTTTGAATTATGAAAATCCGTAAAATACTTTTTGAGATATATCCAAAAATGTTAGGGGGGAACTTACTATTGTTGCTGAGTGTATATTACGGTATACACTCAAATACTTTGTGTGATATCTGTGACAAATGTTGTCTATAATTGTTTGACTCCTTTGAAATAGATGATGCTCTGGACACTGGAGTCCAAGGTGGAGCTGATGCTGAGAAAAGTTTGGCATCAGAGGCATCCAGTCACATGCAGTCTGGACCGGGGAAACTTAGACCACTGGCCAAGGTCCTGAGTGTGTGTGCCAAAACAGACACTTCTGTGGAATGCAACTCTGGGTCTCATGGGAATGTGCCTTTGACCCATAGTGAAGAGTGTCGTATTTGTGGAGGCCATTTTGCCAATCTTGCAAGACACATGCAGCTACATGAGGGGCAAAAAAAATGGCAGTGCAAGTTGTGTTCAAAAGACTTCTGGACAAAGTCGGGCCTGAACAAGCATGCGAGAATAGTGCATCCTGAAGAAGTACAACTACATTGTGGGCAATCCATTTACAAGTATGGAATGTGCGTCAACGAATGGAATCTTAACAAGCACAAGAAACTGCATTCACAAGAAACCCTTGCCTGGAGAAATGTGTTGAATTGTGAGTGCAGTTCCAGGTGCTTTCCACATGGCTGGAATCTGGAAACACACAGGAAGAGCCAAGTTCTCAAACAAGATTATGTACACACTCCTAGAAAAGGTGAAGTACAGAATGGTGTACCAGAGCAGTTTCCAAAACTCTTCGTCTGCCACATTTGCCGGAAGTCATGTGGAACACCTCATAGACTCAAGAAACACATGCTCATCCACAGTGAAGAAGCGCATGCCGAATCATGCCTACTACATGTATCATTCCCCCTACCCTCTGGCAGAGGCAAGTCAAGTGTTTTTTTTCATTACCGTAAACCGGGGTGGCTTTGGACAAATTTGAACTATTTCTATTGATATCTTCATTAAGAACAAAGGAATTCTGGGGTTAATGTGGGGGTTAACAAGTACTAATAAAGAGGATATCATGCCATATAGAGACTTCTTCAGTTTATTCTATTTCATGTTAATTTTTTTTGGTTAAAGTTTGTCCAAAGTGCCCCCTGGGTTCGGGGCAACTTTGGACAACCATATAAACCATGTCAATATACCCTACAGGATTGTTGTTAGTCCAAGGATTAACTCTCTAAGGGGGGAGTTTAGACTACTAACAAGTTTTTTTAAAAGTTATAACAACTTTAACATGTATAAATGTTTCATAACAAGTTTTGAAAAAAGTTTTAACACAATGTTGAAATGTTTCATAACAACCAGCAAGTATACAAAATACACAAGAATGATTTATACATTGTGTATGGTAGTTTTTACAAGCAAAATTCTGCAGTAATGAACATGTGAAGAATGTAACTTTAAAGAGGCATTCACAGATATTTGGTTGCACAATTTTTCACAATTTTTTCAAGATACCAGTAATAGAATTACTGGTACCCCTACATTTGAAAATCTGAATTTTCAGTAGACCTAAATATTCATAATAGTTTAGAACAAAAATGAAAAAGGATGCTACTTAAACAAGGCACTGCATGAATTTTCTTGCAATTAGGATAGTCAGCAAGTTTGATCACATGGATAAGTGAGGTATTGTACATGTACTATCATTGAGTTGTCCAATTCTACAGATGTTAATTTACTATTCAAATGGGTCATAAATCACTTTCAAGTAATTTTAAAGAATAATTTGGGGTTTTACCCCAAGAAATGCATGTACAGTGTACACATGATGTTGGCCAGATTAAAGTACCGGGGTATGTAGTTCTACACGTACAAGATGATTTTGTAATTTCCTTTGAATGTTGTTCATTGTAACTTTAGGTCAGTTTGAAATGTTTGCAAAATAACACATTTCTATTTCAAAAAAAAAATGCATTTGGAAAGAAAGAACAAGATTGTGTCATCTGGAAACACAAGGCTTTTCTTGGCCCTGTAGTTATCACAAAAGTAAAGCCAATGTCTATTGGAAATACAAGGTTTTCTTGGCCCTAGGAATCACAAAAGTAAAACCAACTACAGGAAATATTTGCTTAAATTCTTGGACATAGGTTCACAAAATGAAAAGCAATGTCTACTGGAAATCTTGTGTGCCTGTGTGCCGATTGTTCAGTCTGTAATACACAAAGTCCCTCTTTTAACGTTAAATTCTTCACATGGGGATGCTTTCCTGATCGACATTCCATTTTTGCAAGCTTTCACAGCATCTTTCATGCTTTCTTCTGGAAAATTTCTGTAGTCTCTTGACCCAGATCGTCTTTTATATGATCTCCCCATCCTACCTTATTATCTCATCTGTAAAAGAAAGAAAAAACATTGCGCAGCCGTCGAACATTTGGTACTTCTTTGGTGTCCAAAGTCACCCCGTAAGTGACCCCAAATTCAGGGGTGAAATTGGACATGACCTTTTTTGAAATTTGTAAGGATGGTCAGGTATCCTGAGTATACAGGTGGGTTCATGACCACTTCATATTCACTATCCAACAAATAGGCTTGAGCTTCCATACTTCTGTATTCCTAGAGTACCAAAAGTTCGACGGCCACAAAATTCAAGTATTCCATGGACCCTGCAAAGAAAAGCCCCAAATACATATAAGGTAATGCAATATACAAGAGAAGTGCAGTCATTCAAATATTCACATATCCCCCTTTCATAACCTACAAAAATATTTTCAGAAAAACCAACGGCAAAAGAAATGTAAGTGAAACAATCTTTTTTTTTCTGAACTGTCCAAACTCACCCGCCTGTCCAATGTCCCCCCAGGTATGCAAAAAAAAGTGAAAATACAAGTATGTAATATTGTCTATAAATTTCTTTGTTATTGTTCTACACATGTGACATCACAAGCTGCAGTAATCTTTTCATCCAGCAGTGACTGAGCAGAAAATTCAAAAATTCATAGCTTTTGAATGGATTGCTTGATTTTCCTCAAACTCCAACTGTAAATGGATTCTCTTGCTGCATTCACTCAATCTGCATGTCTGTGAAGATGAACTTAAAGGTTACATTGATTGTACTTGGGATACAATACGGTACACGGCATTGGTACCTACGCTGTCCTGTGCAAGATCTCATGATTCCAAGTTATCATTATAACCGTTGAGTGTCGGGCAATCGTTAACGACCCGACACTTTACAGTCATGCTAACTTGGAAATATTGAACTACACATTACGTGGATATGAGACCAATCTGAAGCAAATAATTTTTACATAACAATTGATCTATAATGTACTCCTAAATGCATCCCACAAGGATTGGAATAGTCATCCCCCAACATTCCCACTGATTCCCACTGATCAGTTACTACATTTGTAGCCATCCCCTTGAATAATTAGAATATGGAGCTGTTTGCCTCATGACAATAGACATGAAAATTATACCTGATAATTGTGAGGTTGTTATGACTTTTATGAAACTGAGATAGAAGTTGCAAAATAAAATACTTTTAGGGACTTTTCAGGGTAAAAAAAAAAGTTTCAGAAACATTGTTTTTTCTGGTCTCATGTGTTACGGCAAAGAATTTCTGTTCTAAATTGTGAATGTCAAGGTCATTTTTTTTTTTAATTTCTCTCCTTTTTTTACATGATTATACTTCTCCTACATAACAATCACTATGACGTGTAGTATAATCAGAGGCCATTTACACTATTTTTTCAGGCCACAAAGGCCTCTGAAATGTCCCTAGGATATAAAGTGTGAGTTAACTTATCTTTGGCATGCCCTCTTTCAGAATTTGCCCTTAAACTAATTTATGTCTGACAACTTTTTGTTGGTTTTGTAGTGGAGGGTCACTAAGTACAAGGTTTTCCACACAATCCTGCACATACAATGTAGAATCTTCATGCACACAATATTTGGTTGCTTTAATGCCTTTTCCTGATGATATGTCTGATCATGCTACTCATTCTTGTACAAATTTTGAAATCTTTCTTTCTTAACAGATGAAAACCATGAATGTAATAGCAGTGATTATGGTATTAGGAAAGGAACCATTGTTGCTTGATAATGCAATACAACTAGTTTTATGACATTTTGTCATTGTCATTACTATCAAATAAAGATTCTCCAAAGAGAGTTTTGGGACGTGAGGTCAAAGGTCATGTGAAAATATCACAATTTCACTGTATTCTCAATATTTCCCAAATGATTCGAGGAACTTACTGTAGACTGTAAAATTTTAAATTTTTGCGATGGAGACATTTTCACGCATTTCGGGCAACCAGATGCTACAATAAAAGCAGGCGAAAACTGTATTTTTGCATGCCATATTTACCAGTAGTTAGTGTCCTGATTCCACAGGATTAAAAATACATGAAATCAATCTTACCAAGCCGAGTGTGAAAAATTACTCACAAGAAAATATCCGCTTTAACAGTACTTGTATGCATACGTGTACTGACTGGCAGTGACTATCTAGGAAATTTCAGGATCAGGAGTCAAAGGTCATGGTTAACTCATAATTTTATTGTTTCCCTCCAATTTATGCCTGCACAATATTTCATGAAACTTAATATGTAAATGTACTTGATAGCCAATAGAGAATTTCTGGGGTGTTTCTTGCTGTAAATCAAATGAGAAAAGGTCAAAGGTCACATGTAAGTGCTAAACTTCATACTTGCTCCAAATCTCAATAGTGCCTTAAAGGACAAACGGATGTCCACCCTCACAGACATGTGGATTGAGTAAATGCAGCTGCATATTAGTCGAGACAGTGAGAGTTTAAGGAAAATTGGACAATCCGTTAAAAAGTTATGAATTTATAGGAGGAGATTGTTTTGGTTTTGGCATGGGCTATGTAGCTCCATGGTGCGTGTGTGT
This sequence comes from Diadema antillarum, assembly GCF_040938485.1. Lineage (NCBI taxonomy): Eukaryota > Metazoa > Echinodermata > Echinoidea > Diadematoida > Diadematidae > Diadema > Diadema antillarum. The sequence goes on along the minus strand of NW_027270919.1, from coordinate 2,859,723 downwards.
GTCGACAAACTTCTACAATGCTCTCCTTCTTATTCCTGTATTTTCGTTATTTATGGGTCAAATTTTTTCGTTCGAAATTCAAAATGACGACTATAGAATTTCTCAATAGAATATAAAATCTAAAACTTTAGAAACAATAGAGAAAATTGAGTGCACTTTGAATGGTCTGCCACAGGCAGATATCCTTATCATGCTCTTACGTAATACGACAGCTGCTGTAGTCATTAAACCCTGGCTTGGCCTCCAGGTTTGTCACGCCTGAGCAGAAAGTTAATTTGCAATGGACAAATACTTCAACTCCCAACTCTCAAACAAAGAGTCGTTAGGGGGGTATAGCACCCCATCAGCTTCGTTAAAGTGGGGTCTCGCCTCAAACGAGGGATTGACGGCATGGCTATGAAAAAAAGAACACTGACTTGTGTATTGTGGGGGGAACCAAGTTGTTGTTTGATAATACAATACAACAACACTAAACAAAAGATATGCTCCCCTAAAACCAATCACTGTAATTTCTGAATCAGGAACCTTTTAGGAAATTTAAACAAAGGAGCAAGTAGCTGAACTTTCATGTGGAATTCAGTGGCTATCGTTAGGTCACACTTCATTGAGCATCCTCTTAAGGCAAAATGGTCACATTTTGACATTCACAAGCTGTATTTCATATATATTTGATTCAATAATATTGGAACAAATGTCAATTTTCCAGCATAAGAAGGCACGCAATGTACAATTTATGTGCTTCTTGGCATATTGTATGACTTGTGGGTAAAATCTCACGGTTTAATGACCAAGGGGTAAAAATTGCCTAAATGGCAGTTTGGATATGTTTCCCATGATACATTTATTCCAACAGATGGAATTTATGTTTTGGAAAGCTAACAATGACTTTTGCACATGATATTGGCCAATTTATGGTTGAATGAACACAGTATAAAAGAAACAAGGAATCATATTGAAATTATGCAGTACACGTAGTGCTTTGATTATGTGCTCTTGACTCGACTGGATGACATTTTCTTCATTGTGTTATGAAAACACCGATGTGCATGTGCAGTGATTTTGTGCCTTTTCCTTCAAGGTGTTACGCTTCAACGAGCACATGCAGCTAGTAAACCCTTTTTACCCTATAAATGGACTGTAAATCCGTTTCCTTTGTATAGGAGACAGCGAAGACAATGTTATGTACCTATCAACACCTAGCATGCGCTTTACTCTTGATGACAGGTCAACTTCGGCAATCTTTGTATTTGTGCAACGGTGATTGGCATTCTCATCAACAGGGCCCTCAACACTACCGGGACAACACGCCTTTAACAGAAATGAAATTTGGAACCCTTTTTCATTGTTTAATTATACAGTACTCATTTTTACCATGAGTTAATGCATGGCTTCAAGACATCACCAAGATTCAAAATCTTAACCCCAAATCAATATTCATCACCCAGAGAGGTCCCAAAGATGTAATTAGCACAATTGCTCGTCTCTGTGCTCACTGAAGTGTACTACAGTGTGTGTGTGTGGGGGGGGGGGGGGGGTTAAATCCGAATAAGATCAGAATAGAAGAATGCTTCAATACTTAACCAAAGGTAAACCTAACATACAAAATGATAATTCATTAACATGATGGGGTTTTCCTGACCCACATGCTCGTTGAGGTGCAAAATCTTGAAAAAAACTAACAAACAATGCCATAGGAATACTGTACAAAATTTATAAACACTGTAATAAAAAATTCATGCCATTGATTTTCAGTGAATTCAGAATTACAGCAGTATATACTTTACAATTTGAGTGTGGTTATCTTTTGTTTTATAATGTGCTCATTCAACAGTGAATTAACACATACTATGTGCAAACATTTTTATTAGGTTTGCAAAACATGAATTAGGCCTGTCAGGATAAAATTTACCACGAGAAACATGCTCAACCTGCCATTTAATCAATTGTAACCCTGTGGTCACTCTACCGTGATGTTCTGCCCGCACGTCATTCAAAACTCAAAATTTGTTCTAATGTCCAAAGGGCCGGTGCAGTGTTTTCATGAGCTAACTCGCAAAAAAAAAAAAAAAAAACGTTCTCAGCTCAGCTCTCCCCGTCCTCGTCCACTTCCGGGGTTTCTTCAGCTGACAAGCAAAAAAAAAAAAAAAAAAACTCCTCAGCTCATTCTCTCCCCTCCCATTTCTGGGTGTTATAAAAAAAAAGGTCTTCTGAGAAAACGCTTAACCTTCCCGCCGCCGTACTTCAAGATCTCTATCTATTTCTATTTTAGTGCCACTTACGTACTTCCGGGTTGAAAAAAGTGTGGGGGCCCAAAGTGATGACACCTTATGTATTCCTTTGTATGGTGCACAAAAAGTGTAGGGGCCCGAGCCCCCACGGCCCCCACGGCTGCGCCGCCCCTGTTAGATGCTCACTGAAGCATGAGCGATGGATATACATTACACTGAATTACTTGAGAAGTAGCTAAGAAATACAGCTACATGCCTTTTAATTCAGATTTTCTCAAAGGTTCCAGATTTAGAAATTGAAGCTATTTGTTTTAGGGAGAACTAGTTTTTCATTTATAGTCCAGGCGCAGGGAGCCAGAAAAAAATGACTTCGTTCAACCCACCCCGCAGGAAAGGTTTGACTGCATGGGGTGGTCGGTTGGACCCTCTGGAACACCCCTAGGTAGTATGTGATTCAAAATTATGGTATCAATAAAATTTTACAGGCCACTTTAGTTGCGACAAGACCCTATTCTTCGAGGAAGAGTCTGCGCACGCTAAGACTACTGTACACCTACCACTAGCACTGCTAAAGGCGCCAATGCAAGTGGTGCGTGTAGTAGTCTTAGGGCACAAAGACTTTTTCCGCAACAAACATGGGTTTTTGCCTGCAAACTAACTTTTCACGCTAAGCTGGGGTCGGAGTAGTGTAGTTTCCAGACGTTTTTATTTCATCTTTATTTCTCCGAGTTGAAGCAAGCCGAGTGAGAGCGCATACCCAGTGATTGTGACGCCCGAACCGTTTTTTTTGTGGCAATCACTGAGTATGCGCCCTCACTCGGCTTAGCGCAATACAGCGGGCTTCTGCACAATACACAAGCTGCAACTCAGAGAAATAAAGACAAAATAAAAACAGCTAGAAATTAAGACTAGGGTCGGTAACGCTTGTCGCTATTGGGGCACTGAAAATGACAAAATTACTGTAAAACGAGAAATGTTCGTGTGCATTTTAATTTCGCGAATTTCTTTTCTACACTATATGCATTGAATACCAGTTCCAGTTCACGAAAATTTCATGCCGCAAAAAAGGCCATCGGCTCCAATTTGCGAAAATTTCATGCCGCGAATATATCATGTTTTACAGTATCACAGTTTTTGTCCCCGCCGAACGAGTTCGAGCAGGGGACTATGAAACGGGCTCCGTACGTGTGTGTGTCCGTGTGTCCGTCCGTCCGTGTGTCCGTCCGTCCGTGTGTCCGTCCGTGTGTCCGTCCGTGTGTCCGTCTGTGTGTCCGTCCGTGTGTCCGTCCGTGTGTGCGTCCGTGTGTGATCAAAATGTTCAAAATGCTACTCCTTCGCCATTTCTAACCCGATTTTGATTCTGTTTGCTTTATATGATAGCACTACATGGGAGCTTTGAAACTTCTATACAGAATTTCAGTTGTGACCTTTGACCTTGACCTTTGACCTATATTGTACATTTTGCTTCAAAATGCTACTCCTTCGCCATTTCTAACCCGATTTTGATTCCGTTTGCTTTATATGATGGCACTAGGTGAGGGCTTCAAAACTTCTACACAGAATTTTGACCTTTGACTTCTTTGACCTTTGACCTTGATTTTTGACCTGTATTGTACATTTTGCTACCAAATGCTACTCCTTCGCCATTTCTAACCCGATTTTGATTCCGTTTGCTTTATGTGATGGCACTAGGTGAGGGCTTCAAAACTTCTACACAGAATTTTGACCTTTGACTTCTTTGACCTTTGACCTTGATTTTTGACCTATATTGTACATTTTGCTACAAAATGCTACTCCTTCGCCATTTCTAACCCGATTTCAATTCCGTTTGCTTTAGGTGATGGCACTAGGTGAGGGCTTCAAAACTTCTACACAGAATTTTGACCTTTGACTTCTTTGACCTTTGACCTTGATTTTTGACCTGTATTGTACATTTTGCTACCAAATGCTACTCCTTCGCCATTTCTAACCCGATTTCGATTCCGTTTGCTTTATGTGATGGCACTAGGTGAGGGCTTCAAAACTACTACACAGAATTTTGACCTTTGACTTCTTTGACCTTTGACCTTGATTTTTTAACCTATATTGTACATTGGCTACAAAATGCTACTCCTTCGCCATTTCTAACCCGATTTCGATTCCGTTTGCTTTATGAGATGGCACTAGGTGAGGGCTTCAAAACTTCTACATAGAATTTTGACCTTTGACTTCTTTGACCTTTGACCTTCATCTTTTTACCTATATTGTACATTTTGCTACTAAATGCTACTTCCGGCGGGGACATATATTACGCACCGCGTAATTTCTACTTTTCCTTGTTGCATTTATTTCACGGAGAATTCATCGAAACGCCTTAAACTATATATGTGCATGTTCCTAGAGATGTCAGCAATACAATGGGATACATTGTAAGGTATAATATTGTGCATGGTTACCATGGTAACTGGATGCCTACAGGTGATTGGTAACCCCCCAAAATATCTGGAATTTAGACAGGTTTGTTTCTTTTGCCTTTCGTGCACCTCACCCATTGTAGATCTGTACCTATCTACCTCTACACTGTAAAATTAGCCTGGATAAAAGGGAAAGACGCCCAAGATTTTTCCCTCATTCTCTCCTAAGCATTAATTCATTACTGCACTTTTTGATACAAATTTACATATCATGATATTTCATTTTATTCTATATATATATATATATGTGTATACATATATATATATTTTTTACAATAGCTAACGAACACAAAAGTACGCTTAATTGTCCCCGCCGAATGAGTTCGAGCAGGGGACTATGAAACGGGCTTCATACGTGTGTGTGTCCGTCCGTGTGTCCGTGTGTCCGTCCGTGTGTGCGTCCGTGTGTGATCAAAATGTTCAAAATGCTACTCCTTCGCCATTTCTAACCCGATTTTGATTCTGTTTGCTTTATATGATAGCACTACATGGGAGCTTTGAAACTTCTATACAGAATTTCAATTGTGACCTTTGACCTTGACCTTTGACCTATATTGTACATTTTGCTTCAAAATGCTACTCCTTCGCCATTTCTAACCCGATTTTGATTCCGTTTGCTTTATATGATGGCACTAGGTGAGGGCTTCAAAACTTCTACACAGAATTTTGACCTTTGACTTCTTTGACCTTTGACCTTGATTTTTGACCTATATTGTACATTTGGCTACAAAATGCTACTCCTTCGCCATTTGTAACCCGATTTCAATTCCGTTTGCTTTAAGTGATGGCACTAGGTGAGGGCTTCAAAACTTCTACACAGAATTTTGACCTTTGACTTCTTTGACCTTTGACCTTGATTTTTATTAGGTTTGCAAAACATGAATTAGGCCTGTCAGGATAAAATTTACCACGAGAAACATGCTCAACCTGCCATTTAATCAATTGTAACCCTGTGGTCACTCTACCGTGATGTTCTGCCCGCACGTCATTCAAAACTCAAAATTTGTTCTAATGTCCAAAGGGCCGGTGCAGTGTTTTCATGAGCTAACTCGCAAAAAAAAAAAAAAAAAAACGTTCTCAGCTCATCTCTCCCCGTCCTCGTCCACTTCCGGGGTTTCTTCAGCTGACAAGCAAAAAAAAAAAAAAAAAACTCCTCAGCTCATTCTCTCCCCTCCCATTTCTGGGTGTTATAAAAAAAAAGGTCTTCTGAGAAAACGCTTAACCTTCCCGCCGCCGTACTTCAAGATCTCTATCTATTTCTATTTTAGTGCCACTTACGTACTTCCGGGTTGAAAAAAGTGTGGGGGCCCAAAGTGATGACACCTTATGTATTCCTTTGTATGGTGCACAAAAAGTGTAGGGGCCCGAGCCCCCACGGCCCCCACGGCTGCGCCGCCCCTGTTAGATGCTCACTGAAGCATGAGCGATGGATATACATTACACTGAATTACTTGAGAAGTAGCTAAGAAATACAGCTACATGCCTTTTAATTCAGATTTTCTCAAAGGTTCCAGATTTAGAAATTGAAGCTATTTGTTTTAGGGAGAACTAGTTTTTCATTTATAGTCCAGGCGCAGGGAGCCAGAAAAAAATGACTTCGTTCAACCCACCCCGCAGGAAAGGTTTGACTGCATGGGGTGGTCGGTTGGACCCTCTGGAACACCCCTAGGTAGTATGTGATTCAAAATTATGGTATCAATAAAATTTTACAGGCCACTTTAGTTGCGACAAGACCCTATTCTTCGAGGAAGAGTCTGCGCACGCTAAGACTACTGTACACCTACCACTAGCACTGCTAAAGGCGCCAATGCAAGTGGTGCGTGTAGTAGTCTTAGGGCACAAAGACTTTTTCCGCAACAAACATGGGTTTTTGCCTGCAAACTAACTTTTCACGCTAAGCTGGGGTCGGAGTAGTGTAGTTTCCAGACGTTTTTATTTCATCTTTATTTCTCCGAGTTGAAGCAAGCCGAGTGAGAGCGCATACCCAGTGATTGTGACGCCCGAACCGTTTTTTTTGTGGCAATCACTGAGTATGCGCCCTCACTCGGCTTAGCGCAATACAGCGGGCTTCTGCACAATACACAAGCTGCAACTCAGAGAAATAAAGACAAAATAAAAACAGCTAGAAATTAAGACTAGGGTCGGTAACGCTTGTCGCTATTGGGGCACTGAAAATGACAAAATTACTGTAAAACGAGAAATGTTCGTGTGCATTTTAATTTCGCGAATTTCTTTTCTACACTATATGCATTGAATACCAGTTCCAGTTCACGAAAATTTCATGCCGCAAAAAAGGCCATCGGCTCCAATTCGCGAAAATTTCATGCCGCGAATATATCATGTTTTACAGTATCACAGTTTTTGTCCCCGCCGAACGAGTTCGAGCAGGGGACTATGAAACGGGCTCCGTACGTGTGTGTGTCCATGTGTCCGTCCGTCCGTGTGTCCGTCCGTGTGTCCGTCCGTGTGTCCGTCTGTGTGTCCGTCCGTGTGTGCGTCCGTGTGTGATCAAAATGTTCAAAATGCTACTCCTTCGCCATTTCTAACCCGATTTTGATTCTGTTTGCTTTATATGATAGCACTACATGGGAGCTTTGAAACTTCTATACAGAATTTCAGTTGTGACCTTTGACCTTGACCTTTGACCTATATTGTACATTTTGCTTCAAAATGCTACTCCTTCGCCATTTCTAACCCGATTTTGATTCCGTTTGCTTTATATGATGGCACTAGGTGAGGGCTTCAAAACTTCTACACAGAATTTTGACCTTTGACTTCTTTGACCTTTGACCTTGATTTTTGACCTGTATTGTACATTTTGCTACCAAATGCTACTCCTTCGCCATTTCTAACCCGATTTTGATTCCGTTTGCTTTATGTGATGGCACTAGGTGAGGGCTTCAAAACTTCTACACAGAATTTTGACCTTTGACTTCTTTGACCTTTGACCTTGATTTTTGACCTATATTGTACATTTTGCTACAAAATGCTACTCCTTCGCCATTTGTAACCCGATTTCAATTCCGTTTGCTTTAAGTGATGGCACTAGGTGAGGGCTTCAAAACTTCTACACAGAATTTTGACCTTTGACTTCTTTGACCTTTGACCTTGATTTTTGACCTATATTGTACATTTTGCTACCAAATGCTACTCCTTCGCCATTTCTAACCCGATTTCGATTCCGTTTGCTTTATGTGATGGCACTAGGTGAGGGCTTCAAAACTACTACACAGAATTTTGACCTTTGACTTCTTTGACCTTTGACCTTGATTTTTTAACCTATATTGTACATTGGCTACAAAATGCTACTCCTTCGCCATTTCTAACCCGATTTCGATTCCGTTTGCTTTATGAGATGGCACTAGGTGAGGGCTTCAAAACTTCTACATAGAATTTTGACCTTTGACTTCTTTGACCTTTGACCTTCATCTTTTTACCTATATTGTACATTTTGCTACTAAATGCTACTTCCGGCGGGGACATATATTACGCACCGCGTAATTTCTACTTTTCCTTGTTGCATTTATTTCACGGAGAATTCATCGAAACGCCTTAAACTATATATGTGCATGTTCCTAGAGATGTCAGCAATACAATGGGATACATTGTAAGGTATAATATTGTGCATGGTTACCATGGTAACTGGATGCCTACAGGTGATTGGTAACCCCCCAAAATATCTGGAATTTAGACAGGTTTGTTTCTTTTGCCTTTCGTGCACCTCACCCATTGTAGATCTGTACCTATCTACCTCTACACTGTAAAATTAGCCTGGATAAAAGGGAAAGACGCCCAAGATTTTTCCCTCATTCTCTCCTAAGCATTAATTCATTACTGCACTTTTTGATACAAATTTACATATCATGATATTTCATTTTATTCTATATATATATATATATGTGTATACATATATATATATTTTTTACAATAGCTAACGAACACAAAAGTACGCTTAATTGTCCCCGCCGAATGAGTTCGAGCAGGGGACTATGAAACGGGCTTCATACGTGTGTGTGTCCGTCCGTGTGTCCGTGTGTCCGTCCGTGTGTGCGTCCGTGTGTGATCGAAATGTTCAAAATGCTACTCCTTCGCCATTTCTAACCCGATTTTGATTCTGTTTGCTTTATATGATAGCACTACATGGGAGCTTTGAAACTTCTATACAGAATTTCAGTTGTGACCTTTGACCTTGACCTTTGACCTATATTGTACATTTTGCTTCAAAATGCTACTCCTTCGCCATTTCTAACCCGATTTTGATTCCGTTTGCTTTATATGATGGCACTAGGTGAGGGCTTCAAAACTTCTACACAGAATTTTGACCTTTGACTTCTTTGACCTTTGACCTTGATTTTTGACCTGTATTGTACATTTTGCTACCAAATGCTACTCCTTCGCCATTTCTAACCCGATTTTGATTCCGTTTGCTTTATGTGATGGCACTAGGTGAGGGCTTCAAAACTTCTACACAGAATTTTGACCTTTGACTTCTTTGACCTTTGACCTTGATTTTTGACCTATATTGTACATTTTGCTACAAAATGCTACTCCTTCGCCATTTCTAACCCGATTTCAATTCCGTTTGCTTTAGGTGATGGCACTAGGTGAGGGCTTCAAAACTTCTACACAGAATTTTGACCTTTGACTTCTTTGACCTTTGACCTTGATTTTTGACCTGTATTGTACATTTTGCTACCAAATGCTACTCCTTCGCCATTTCTAACCCGATTTCGATTCCGTTTGCTTTATGTGATGGCACTAGGTGAGGGCTTCAAAACTACTACACAGAATTTTGACCTTTGACTTCTTTGACCTTTGACCTTGATTTTTTTACCTATATTGTACATTGGCTACAAAATGCTACTCCTTCGCCATTTCTAACCCGATTTCGATTCCGTTTGCTTTATGTGATGGCACTAGGTGAGGGCTTCAAAACTTCTACACAGAATTTTGACCTTTGACTTCTTTGACCTTTGACCTTGATTTTTTTACCTATATTGTACATTGGCTACAAAATGCTACTCCTTCGCCATTTCTAACCCGATTTCGATTCCGTTTGCTTTAAGTGATGGCACTAGGTGAGGGCTTCAAAACTTCTACACAGAATTTTGACCTTTGACTTCTTTGACCTTTGACCTTGATTTTTGACCTATATTGTACATTGGCTACAAAATGCTACTCCTTCGCCATTTCTAACCCGATTTTGATTCCGTTTGCTTTATGTGATGGCACTAGGTGAGGGCTTCAAAACTTCTACACAGAATTTTGACCTTTGACTTCTTTGACCTTTGACCTTGATTTTTGACCTATATTGTACATTTTGCTACAAAATGCTACTCCTTTGCCATTTGTAACCCGATTTCAATTCCGTTTGCTTTAAGTGATGGCACTAGGTGAGGGCTTCAAAACTTCTACACAGAATTTTGACCTTTGACTTCTTTGACCTTTGACCTTGATTTTTTTACCTATATTGTACATTGGCTACAAAATGCTACTCCTTCGCCATTTCTAACCCGATTTCGATTCCGTTTGCTTTATGTGATGGCACTAGGTGAGGGCTTCAAAACTTCTACATAAAATTTTGACCTTTGACTTCTTTGACCTTTGACCTTGATTTTTTTACCTATATTGTACATTGGCTACAAAATGCTACTCCTTCGCCATTTCTAACCCGATTTCGATTCCGTTTGCTTTATGTGATGGCACTAGGTGAGGGCTTCAAAACTTCTACATAGAATTTTGACCTTTGACTTCTTTGACCTTTGACCTTCATCTTTTTACCTATATTGTACATTTTGCTACTAAATGCTACTTCCGGCGGGGACATATATTACGCACCGCGTAATTTCTACTTTTCCTTGTTCTTTGATGGATAATCCAGCGCACGTGTATATTCCTTCTCTAGAAAGGAATTTATCGGCATTCTTGAGTAAACTTCCTTTAAGAACATAAGCAATCAATAATTGTTTTCCTCTGCTCTTTTCCAGGATTGTTTTGAATAGCCATCGCTCTGTAAATGCTCAAAAGAGCTAACAATAGAATATTGGCTTTGCTCTCTGTATTCACCTATATTTTTAAGGGAAATTTGTGTCCATACATTATTAAAAACTATATACATTTGCCTATACTTTGAAGTCATATTTGTGTTGAAAGTACGACGGATGCAACTTCTTCATGCATTTTACTATTCAAAAATGATATCTTTCTCTCAATGGCCGTTTATTATGCATTTGCTTACAAATTTTGCTGTAATTTGAGAATGCTTCAAAATATTCTTCACAAATATGTCGTACACTTTATGCAGAAGGAAGGACATGCTTATTGAGGTTTTTGAAATTTTGGGCTTTTGTTTTTGAGTTATTGACAACTGAATTCTGATTGGATAATACTGGTTGCCATGGCAACAGGAGAAAATCTTTTTTTAAACAATAATCATTTTTTTTTAATATTGCGTCTATAAGATCAAAAAAAATCAAAGTTTGCAGCAGTAGGAGGCATTTTGGGGGTTACCAGTCACCTTTAGTCATCCGGTTACCATGGTAACCATGCACAATATTATAACTTACAATGAATCCCACTCTATGGATGACATCTCTAGCAACATGTACATATGTAGTTTTGTGCAGTTTTGATTAATTCTTCATGAAATAAATGCAAAAACTGTGTAAGTTTGTCATTTTCAGTGCCCCAATAGCGACAAGTGTTACCGACCCTAGTCTTAATTTCTAGCCGTTTTTTTTCCGTCGTATTTCTCTGAGTTGCAGCTCGTGTATTATGCAGAAGCCCGCAGTATTGCGCTAAGCAGATCGTGAGGGCACATACCCAGTGATTGCATTTCGGTCATCACAGTCACCGGGTATGCGCTCTAACTCGGCTTGCTTGAACTCTTGAAATAAAGACGAAATAAAAACGGCTAGAAACTACACTACACAGACCCCAGCTTGGCGTGAAAAGTTAGTTTGCAGGCAAAACCCTTGTTTGTCTAAGAAAAAGTTTATGTGCACTAAGACTACTACACGCAGCACTGGCACTGGCGCCTGTAGCAGTGCTAGTGGTGTGTGTAATAGTCATGCTTTACATCAGCACTTTCACTAAATAGGTAACACTGTAGGAGTATAGGACAGGATAAGTAATGGCAAATCAATTGTTATAATTCACAGCATAACTCATCTATCAATTAATTGAGGAATATTAATATGTGCTTTTTTGTTTGTATTTTTGTTATAAATTTCAGTTGATTCTGCCTTACAATTTTCCTGTGTGGTACTCCTGTGTGGTACTGCTGTTTGATATTCTCCTGATGTGATAGTCCTCTGGTATAAAATGTTAAGAAAAAAAATATCCTGTAGCATTTTTCTGTGGTTCTTACGAATTTAATTTGCTGTGTGATACTTCTGTGTGGAATAGCACCATATTATGATTTTCCTGTGGGATTTTGGACTGCTCCTGTGGTACTCTCCTGTGGTATACATCGAAAATAACCACAGGAATTCCTGTCGTACTGTCCTGTGGTACGTCCCAAAATTCCACAGGACAATTCGTGTGGTACCGTCCTGTGGTACGTCCCAAAATACCACAGGATGAGTCATGTGGTACTGTCCTGTGGTACTTTCGTATGGTACTGACCTGTGGTACTGCCCTGTGGTACTGTGCTGTGGTACGTCCCAAAATACCATAGGACAAGTCGGGTGGTACTGTCCTGTGGTACTATCCTGTGGTACTGTCCTGTGGTACATCCCAAAATACACCACAGGACAATTCCTGTGGTACTGTCCTGTGGTATGTCCCAAAATACCACAGGACAAGTCGTGTGGTACTGTCCTGTGGTACTATCCTGTGGTACTGCCCTGTGGTATTGTCCTTTGGTACTGCCCTGTGGTACTGTCCTGTGGTACATCCCAAAATACCACAGGACAAGTCGTGTCGTACTGTCCTGTGGTACTATCCTGTGGTACTTTCCTGTGGTACTGTCCTGTGGTACTGTCCTGTGGTACTGTCCTGTGGTACTGCCCTGTGGTATTGTCCTTTGGTACTGCCCTGTGGTACTGTCCTGTGGTACATCCCAAAATACCACAGGACAAGTCGTGTCGTACTGTCCTGTGGTACTATCCTGTGGTACTTTCCTGTGGTACTGTCCTGTGGTACTGCCCTGTGGTATTGTGGTACTGTCCTGTGGTACATCCCAAAATACCACAGGACAAGTCGTGAGGCACTGTCCTGTGGTAATATCCTGTGGTACGTCCCAAAATACCACAGGACAATTCCTGTGGTACTGTCCTGTGGTACGTCCCAAAATACCACAGGACAAGTCGTGAGGTACTGTCCTGTGGTAATATCCTGTGGTACGTCCCAAAATACCACAGGACAATTCCTGTGGTACTGTCCTGTGGTATATCCCAAAATACCACAGGACAAGTCGTGTGGTACTGTCCTGTGGTACTGCCCTGTGGTACTTTCCTGTGGTACGTCCCAAAATACCACAGGACAAGTCGTGTGGTACTGTCCTGTGGTACTATCCTGTGGTACTGTCCTGTGGTACTGCCCTGTGGTATGTCCCAAAATACTGCAGGACAAGTCGTGTGGTACTGTCCTGTGGTACTTTCCTGTGGTACTGTCCTGTGGTACTGCTCGTGGTACTGTCCTGTGGTACTGTCCTGTGGTACGTCCCAAAATACCACAGGACAAGTCGTGAGGTACTGTCCTGTGGTACTATCCTGTGGTACTGTCCTGTGGTACTGCCCTGTGGTACTGCCCTGTGGTACTGTGCTGTGGTACGTCCCAAAATACCACAGGACAAGTCGTGTGGTACTGTCCTGTGGTACTATCCTGTGGTACTGTCCTGTGGTACATCCCAAAATACACCACAGGACAATTCCTGTGGTACTGTCCTGTGGTATGTCCCAAAATACCACAGGACAAGTCGTGTGGTACTGTCCTGTGGTACTTTCCTGTGGTACTGCCCTGTGGTTCTATCCTGTGGTACGTCCCAAAATACCACAGGACAAGTCGTGAGGTACTGTCCTGTGGTACTATCCTGTGGTACTGTCCTGTGGTACGTCCCAAAATACCACAGGACAAGTCGTGTGGTACTGTCCTGTGGTACTATCCTGTGGTACTTTCCTGTGGTACTGTCCGGTGGAACTGCCCTGTGGTACTGTCCTGTGGTACATCCTAAAATACCACAGAACAAGTCGTGTGGTACTGTCCTGTGGTACTATCCTGTGGTACTTTACTGTTGTACTCTCCTGTGGTACGTCCCAAAATACCACAGGACAATTCATGTGGTACTGTCCTGTGGTACTGTCTTGTGGTACTGTCCTGTGGTACTTTCCTGTGGTAATGTCCTGTGGTACTGCCCTGTGGTACATCCCAGAGTACCACACGAGCCTGTGACACAGTACCACACAGTTCCTGTGTTAACATATATTTGTGTGGTACATTGTGTGGTACCAACCAGTACCACAGGGAGTACCACATGAGCCTGTAAAACAGTACCACACAGTTCCTGTGGTAACATTTATTTATGTGGTACATTGTGTGGTACTGACAAGTACTACAGGGAGTACCCTACAAGCCATGGTACAGTACCACACAGTTCCTGTGGTAACATTACAAGTGTGTGGTACATTGTGTGGTACCGACAAGTACCACAGGGAGTACCACAGGACTTTTTTGTTAGGGGATCTTGGCGTGTGCAGACTCTTTTACGTTTGTTCCAACAAATCATGATGAAAAGTGACCAGTAAAATTCTACTGACACCACAATGTGGAACCACATACTACCTGGGGATGTCCATAGAGGTCCCATCTACCACCCTGTGTGGTCAAACCTTTTCTGCGGGGTGGGTTGAACGAACTCCTTAATTAAGCCCCTTACAGGAATTAGCGCCTTGACTATTAGTGTTTACATTGAAGTTTTTCATATTCATCATTTCCACAGGTGAAACAAAGAACCATGTTCTAAATGGCGATGAGGGTTCTGTTTCTGGAACAAGCACTCCTACTCAAAGTGAAATGCAGAAAGACTTTAAGATACCAGAATCCGACCAACACTGTAATTCTGCACATGTTGCAAGAAATACAAAGTGCTTTCCAGTTGCAGATGAAATGGATGACACAACCTCAGTGAATGGTGAGAAGACTAATACAGCACCATCAGCCTCAACATCGCACAAACACCAAGGCAAGCTGTTGAAGGGACTTGAGCGCAAACAGTGCAAAGTATGTGGGAAATCCATGTTAAAGAAAAATATGATTCCCCATATGAGGATACACACGGGGGAGAAGCCATTCCACTGTAAAGTTTGTTCGAGGTGCTTCACACAGAAGGGGTCCCTCAATCAGCACATGAGAGTGCACACGGGTGAGAAGCTATTCCGCTGTAAAGTTTGTTCAAAGTGCTTCACAAAGAGTGGGTCCCTCAAACTACACATGACAGTGCACACGGGTGAGGAGCCATTCCGCTGTAAAGTTTGTTCAAAGTGCTTCACAAAGAGTTGGTCCCTCAAACTACACATGAGAGTGCACACAGGGGAGAAGCCATTCCAATGTAAAGTTTGTTCAAGGTGCTTCACAAAGAGTTGGTCCCTCAAACTACACATGAGAGTGCACACAGGGGAGAAGCCATTCCAATGTAAAGTTTGTTCAAGGTGCTTCGCAAAGAGTTCGTCCCTCAAACTACACATGAGAGTGCACACAGGGGAGAAGCCATTCCAATGTAAAGTTTGTTCAAGGTGCTTCTCACAGAAAAGATCCCTTAACCTACACATGTTTTTTCTTCATGGTCCCAAGCATACATTTAATACGGCTAACCCAGATTCGTTTAGTGAGACTGTAAGGGCAACCTCTCTTGATGTGTCAAAGAAGAGGATGAAATCACATGAACACCAGAGTGAGCCAGAGTGGGAGGGATCCAAGCACTCTTTTGTTAAAAGAGAGCAGTGCAAAGTGTGTGGGAAGTCCATATTAAGCAGTAATATGAGGGTCCACATTAGGGTGCACACGGGGGAGAAGCCATTCCGCTGCAAACTTTGTTCAAGCTGCTTTACACATAGATGGTCCCTCAAACGGCACGTGTATAGGCATGTTATCAAACAAACATGTGCTATTGCTAACCCAGATTCATTTAGTGAGACCATGAGAGCAACCTCTCTTGATGTGTCAAAGAAGAGGATGAAATCACATGAGCACCAGAGTGAGCCGGAGTGGGAGGGATCCAAGCACTCTTTTGTTAAAAGAGAGCAGTGCAAAGTGTGTGGGAAGTCCATATTAAGCAGTAATATGAGGGTCCACATTAGGGTGCACACGGGGGAGAAGCCATTCCGCTGCAAACTTTGTTCAAGCTGCTTTACATATAGATGGTCCCTCAAACGGCACGTGTATAGGCATGTTATCAAACAAACATATGCTATTGCTAACCCAGATTCATTTAGTGAGACCATGAGAGCAACCTCTCTTGATGTGTCAAAGAAGAGGCTTGAATCACATGAACTCAGTGAGCCGGAGTGGGAGAGATCCCAGCACTCTTTTGTAAAAAAAGAGCAGTGCAAAGTGTGTGGGAAATCTATAATGAGAAGAAATATGAAGGCGCACATGAGGGTGCACACGGGGGAAAAGCCATTCCGCTGCAAAGTTTGTTCAAGGTGCTTCGCACAGAGTGGGTCCCTCAAACTGCACATGATTTTGCTTGGTCCCAAGCACAACTGTGATAATGCTTACCCAGGTTCATTTAGTGAGACTATGAGCACAAGCTCTCTTAATGTGTCAAAGAAGTCGATGAATTCATATGAAGACCAAAGCAAGCCCAAACTGAGGATATACAAGCAAAAGCAGTGCAAAGTGTGCAAGAAATCTATATTGAAGACCAATATGAAGGTCCATATGAGAGTGCACACAGGAGAGAAGCCATTCCAATGTAAAGTTTGTTCAAGGTGCTTCTCAAGAAAGGACTCCCTCAAACGGCACATGTCTTTGCGTGGTACCAAGCATACATGTGATAACATTAACCAGGATTAGTTTAGTGAGACTACACCATGAGCACAACCTCTTTTGAAGTGTCACAGAAAAGGATGAAATTACATGGGCACCAAAGCAAGCAGCAGTCTAAGAAATTCAAGGACTTTATTGTAAGAGAGCAATGCAAAATGTGCAGGAAATCCATGTTTAAGCACCATATGAAAGTCCACATGAGAGTGCACATAGGGGAGAAGCCATTCCGCTGAAAAGTTTGTTCAAGGTGCTTCACACAGAATGGACTCCCTGAAACGGCAAAAGTAGTCTTTGCATGGTCCCAAGGATACATATGATAACGCTAACCCAGATTCATTTAGTGAGCCTACATTGGCTGTATTGGGCATCCTCTCTTGATGTGTCAAAGAAGAGGATGAAATCACATGAAAACCAGAGTAAGCCTGAGTGGGAGAGATCCAAGCACTGTTTTGAAAAAAAGAGAGCAGTGCAAAGTGTGCGGGAAGTCCATATTAAAGAACTATATGAGGATCCACATGAGGGTGCCCACAGGGGAGACGCCATTCCAATGTAAAGTTTGTTCAAGGTGCTTCACACAGAAAGGTTCCCTCACTCGGCACATGTCTTTGCAAGGTCACATGCACACATGTAATACAACTAACTCAAATTTGTTAAGTGAGATAGTGAGGGCAACCTCTCCTGCTTTGTCACAGAAGAGGATGAAATCACATGAACACCAGAGTGAGCCCCGGAGTGGGAGAGATCCAAGCACTCTTTTGAAAAAAGAGAGCAGTGCAAAGTGTGTGGGAAATTAATATTTAAGAAAAATATGAAGGTCCACATGAGGGTGCACACAGGGGAGAAGCTATTCCGCTGAAAAGTTTTTTCAAGGTGCTTCATACAGAGATAGTCCCTCAAACTGCACATGGTTTTGCTCGGTCCAAAGCACAAATAGGATAATGCTTTGATGCACAGATTCGTCTAGTGAGACTATAAAGACAAGCTCTCTTAATGTGTCAAAGAAGTGGATGAATTCATATGAAGACCAAAGCAAGCCCCAATTGATGAGATACAAGCAATAGCAGTGCAAAGTGTGTGGGAAATCCATATTGCAGCACAATAAGAGGGTCCACATGAGAGTGCACACAGGAGAGAAGCCATTCCGCTGCAAAAGTTTGTTCAAGGTGCTTCGCAAAAAAGAACTACCTCAAATGGCACACGTCTTTGCATGGTCCCAATGTGACAGACTGAAAACGTGCATTACTCTAATACAACACATACACCAACAATCCCTGATTCAAACACGTGAAGAGAAGGTGAAAAGGAAGAACTCAAATAATATCTTAAATTTCAAATCATTGCTTGTTTATTGAAATAATTAAAGATAAAATGAAAACTATAAATATTATGAAAACTAAAAAAATAAATGGGAGAAAACCAACACAGCACAATATGACGTCTGTAAATAATACATAAGGAAAGAATGAAATAATTTGTATATTTTCTAACAGCACGCCAAGACACAATACTTATCTTACTTTATAAATCTTGGATGAATTAACAGAAAGTAAAATGTCAAACAAGAACAGAAAGATATTAAAAATAATAGTAGTAATAATTGTATGATACAAGCTCATACATTAATGAATAAGAATACATAAATATGTTATAATATACCTCTTACAATACAAAATACACTTAAAATATACTTACCTCCTAAATAAGCAAATTACACCGTCCACGGTGCCTCGCCAGCTGATCCGTTAGCGTTTACATAGTAGGCGCCACCTACACAATAACAGAAGTTCAATTACACTATAAAACTACTGTAGACGGACTAAACAAACATATAAAAAAACCGAATACATTGTATATTCGCATATTTACAAATAACAACCAGCTCTGGTGATAGTATTTCCGTAATAAATAGATACTGCGGTACAGAGCATATGACATACTGGATGTCGCTAACATTAATAAGAAGATACATATGTATACACTTGCATTCTGAATGTGTACGACAGTGATAAATGATATATTTCACGAACCACAGTTTAAACAGACATATGTTGGTAATAAAACAATCGGGCTAATTTGCAATGTAAATATAATTATTGTCAAAGCAAACAAACAAATATAATATATGCAAAATACGTTTTTAATAGTTATCAGCAAAACAACTTACCTATGAATGAATCAGTTCGTCGTTTTATGACAAAATCCGGTACAAGATGGCGTGCTGTAAAATTTACGTCCGCAGTCTTAACGAGTCAATCCAACAATGAATTAAATTATATGCAAGTAATAACAATTTGCGCTATGATAACAATAAGGCGTGTGGTTACCATGCTGCTCAACAACACGCGCCTTTGGCCAGGCCGCCATGGTGACCGCGGGGGCTTGCGCCACGTGCTCAATGGTGCTGATGGAGGAGACAATCCTGTCCTCCCACACAAACCCCTGCTTAAAATAATGGCCGTCCCCGTCAATATAACATATAACAATAGTAATTGCATAATTAAGAAAAAATAAAGTATTGATATCTCGCAAGCATGAATATCATGAATATTATCTGTACAACAAATTTGTTCTGTGACACTCACTGTAAACTGAATAATTACGGTCTCTGGCAATAATCGTATGAATGATATGTACTAATTACATAACAGAATATGACACACGTACACGTGTCCAGAAATCAATGGTAATCATGCATAACAATATCAATGACGAACGAAAAAATAGAATACCTGGCACACCAAGATGTAGCAGCATAGAATACATGTATACGTGGTTGTAATTACAATCTTTTCTTCTTGCACTCACCAGCCCTTTAAACGGTTGGCATCCCTGGCAACATAGATACAATGTATAATCAATAATGGTGAAGAAAACGACATGATAATTATACATTACATAAAGCATATACTAATGTATCCGCACAGATTTACCGGGATTATGAGGATTGGAGAGGAGCAAGATTATGTTCGTCAGAAGAGGGTGAAATTGTTTCGTCATCTGCGTCATTGGCGAAGTCATTGACGTCGTCCTCTTGTTCACTGAGACTGAAGGTACAGTGGATGAGCATGTCCTGATGGAGGGTGTGCTCCTTTTCTGTGCCTTGTTGCTTACCAACATATACAGGAGAGTCTGCGATCTTCTGAACAATAGAGTATGGGGTCTCTTCCTATTTGTGTGCTATCTTGTGACGTCCTCGATGACCTTTGCTTGACACGGGCACGATGTCCCCAGCAGAAAATTCTGCTGGCCGGTGTGCCTGCTGTCTTGATCGAGCATCCTGTGCATTTGTGTTAGCTTGGTGATGTGCCTCCTCGAGAAATTCTTGCAGTTGTGCCACATACTCGCAGTATCCCTCTCTGTTTTCCTCCTTTGTCTCTCTGTGAAGTTTTCCGTCAAGTGGAAACCTAGGTTTTCTCATGAACATGAGGAAAAATGGTGAAAACCCTGTTGAGGGGTGCCTCGTGCAATTGTATGCATGGGTGAGTGTTTCCACGTGTTCTGCCCAGTTCTTCATGGAAGGCTGAAGAGTCCCTAGCATGTTCAGGAGTGTGCTGTTGAAGCGCTCAGTCATACCATTTCCTTGTGGATGGTATGGTGTCATTCTCGACTTTTCCATCCCACAGAGTTCGCACAGCTCTTTGATGATATCTGCCTCGAAGCACTTTCCTTGATCCGAATGAATCCTCTCTGGGATACCATAGTGTACTATGTACTTCCTGAAGAGCGTCTTTGCCACGATTAGTGCCATCTGGAAAGGCTTTGGCGTGACGCGTAAAATGGTCTGTTATGACCAGAACATTATCAATCACCCCCTCCAGAAGTTTTGAGGCTCAGAAAGTCTAGACACACTATTTCCAGTGGGTAAGAGATCTTCATGCTGGTAAGCTTGGTCTTACCTTGAGGTTCTGCTACTTTCCTGAGGGTGCATCTCCTGCAATGGTGGAGATGTCTCTTGACATCTGATGCCATTCATACCCAGTAGCAGCGTCTTCCTGCTAGGTCTAGAGTTCGTTCATATCCCATGTGGGCCATCTGGTCATGTACACTTTGTAGGACATTCTTTCGACAGCACTTCAGGATGACTGGAACAGTCTCAATACCCTCCTTTGTGCCAGGTTGGTAGTGCAGTACTCCTTTGACTAGGACGAGACGATTCCATCTACCCGGAAGTTTCCGGACATAGTTGGACTCTTTTCCAATATGCCTCCTGGTCGGTTTGTTCCCCTTCGTGATTAACTCGATGACTCTGTCAATTTCCACATCCTTAAATTGAGCTTCTACAAGGTCAGTTCCAGACAGCATGGATGATAAGTCATCATCACTAGTGGCTTGGACAGTGTTAAGCTTTGCTTTGGGTGATTCTCTTGATGCTTGATCCAGTAGGTGTTGTACCTCATGGCGTTGAACTCTCAAAAGACTGTCTGCATTGTCATTTGTTTTCCCAGGGCGTTATACAATCTCCAGGTCACACTGAGCAGACTTGAGAACATACGTCAGTGGGTTATTGTCTGTCACAGCAATGACACAGCCATAAACATAGTCCCGGAATTTCACAGTAGCAGGCCAGTGCAATGCCTTGAATTCCAATTTATGAGCAGGGTAGCGCTGTCACCTTGTTGAAAACTCCTACTTGCATATGCAATTACCCTCTCCTTGTCTTCCTGTTCTCAGACGAGAACCGCTCCAAATCCATCAAGTGAAGCGTCCGTCTGAAGGATGAAGGGTTTCGTGAAGTCTGGGTGTGCAAGGACTGCCGCTGAAGTGAGTTTCCTCTTGAGCACGTCAAAGACCTTTTTGGCATTCGTCTGTCCACACAAATGGTTTGGGTGGTGATTTCTTGGCACTGCGCTCCCACCAAGCAGCTCGAACAGAGGTTTTGCCACAGCAGCATACTTCTCGATGAAGCGGCGGTAATATCCCGTAAATCCCAGGAAGCTGTTGGCTGTTTTGGGCACTGGCCACGTCTTTGCAACTTTAACCTTGTCTGGATCAGTCTTGATACCATCTTGGGAGAAGATATGTCCTAGGTACAGGACCTCTTCCATCAGCAAATGACACTTGCTCGGTTTGAACTTGAGGCCATGCTCTCGAAGGCACGCGAATATATGACCTAGTCGAGAAATGTGCTCGTCTATGGTCTCACTGAAGATGATATCATCAAGATAGATGAGAACTTCAGACAGGTTAAGGGGGCACTACACCAACAAAATTGAAAATGACGAAAAATCACATATCTTGCATTTATGTCATGAAGAATTTATCAAAACCCCATAAAACTATATATGTACATGTTGCTAGAGATGTCAACAATACAATGATATACATTGCAATATATAATATGCATGGTTACCATGGTAACCAGATGCCTACAGGTGATTGGTTACCACAAAAATGCCTACTACTTCTGTAAACTTTGGCATTCTTAGTTCATATTTGGTCGATAGATGCAACTAAAAAAAACAAAGATTTTAAATGACTATTTTTGAAAAGTGTGTTTTCCTGTTGCCATGGCAACCGGTATTAACAAATCAGAATTCAGCTGTCAATAACTTAAAAACCAAAGCCCATAATTCCAAAGTGCTCAGTTAGATTATTAAGCATGTCCTTCTGCATATTAAAAATTTGGGAAGAAAATATTGAAGCATTTTCAAGTTATAGCAAAATTTGTAAACAAAGGTATTTATGTAAAAACACATTCTGAGAAAACGGCATTTGAAAATGAAGATGTCATTTTCAAACAATAAAATACATAAAAAAGTTGCATTCGCCATACTTTCAACACAAAATTGACCTCAAAGTACAGGCAGATGCCTTTTCTAGCAGTATATAGACATAAATATCCCTTCAAAATATATATAGAATTCACTTAATGCACTTTTACAAACATATTTTGTCAAAAATTATGATTTTAACTCTCAAAAACACAGTATAATGATTATATTCAGTGTTTATCACACTGTAGTCCCACCTATAGAGTTTTGAATATGAGTGTGCGTTCCTCCACTGCAAAAATGTACCTTCAAAAGGGTATCAGAAAAAAGGAATTCTAACCACTTTTACTGCATTTTTTTAGTGTAGAACCTACTGAATATTGAAGGTAAGAACCTAAACTGTCACAGAAAATTGGAAAAATTTCAAATTTTCGGAGTAGTGCCCCCTTAAGATCACCAAAGACAGTATTCATGAGACGCTGAAATGTTACAGGAGCATTCATGAGACCGAAGGGCATGCGGGTGTATTCAAAGAGTCCAAGAGGTGCAGTGAAGGCTGTCTTAGCTTGGTCAGCTTCTACCATTCCTACTTGAAGATACCCTGACACAAGGTCAAGACTTGAGAGGTATTTAGCCTTACCCAGAGCATCTAGTGATTCCTTGATCCGTGGTATGGGATAGGCATCACGCACGGTGCGAGAGTTCAGTTTGCGGTAGTCAACACACATCTGGATTCTTCCATCCTTTTCCTGGACAATGAGTATAGGCGATGCAAATAGACTCTTGCTCGGGCATATTACTCCTGCGTCTTGCAATTCCTGTATATGCTCCTTCACTTCCTTGTAGTCATTTGGACTTCTTCGTCTATAACTATAAGGTAGTTGGAATGGCGTTTCATCTACCAGGGGTATGTCATGCGTGATTGTGTTCGTTCTTCCAAAGTCCGTTGATCCTGTGGAAAACACATATTGTTCTCAACCAATAGATTTTCAAAGTCTTGTCTTTCCTTTTCGGTCAAGTCAGTTTTTGGCAGTTCAATTCCTGCCACTGGTCCAATATTGTTGCACTCGGGAGGAACATCTTGATTGGCAGATACCTCACATTGTTCGTCCAATGGTGCATCGTCTACAAGATTGGCGACTTCAAGTTTTGCAACAGGTGTATAATTCCTCAACGCAACAGCATCATTTGTACGATTGATGACGGAAATGGTGACTTTTCTCCTTTCTACCACTGACAGACTTGCTTCAACGTTTATGTGATGGTACAGAGACTACTCTTCAACCAGTCCTACTAGGGTTCGTTCACCGACAATCTTTGGAGCTTGGACTGTCACCATCTGCTGATGTCCTGGCGGTATTGACATAAGTTTCTTTTCAACATGGCAAAGAATTCCAAGTGAACCATCTTTGTCAACCAGGTCCAATCCGTCATCATTGAGCGACTGGCAAGCAAGATACTGGGGTGAAGCAGGCTTTATCTTCATCATGAAGCATCTACCATGTTTCTTTATGAAGCTTGTCTCTGGATGCACGGAGAACATTATTTTCCAAAAGGCAAGGTATTTTGTTGTCACCGTATTTCTTTGGAGCAACCAAAGCCGTATTCCTAATTCTTCAACTTATATGTCAATATTCAAAGTGCCCAGAAATGGTACAGACTGTCCACCAGCACCTTCGACTGTGATATCCGCAGGCTGAATTGTGTGTCTGCTCAGGACTGGGTGAGCTTCATTAAAACCAGACGATGTCGTCGTGACTTGGGATCCTGTGTCAAGCAGTGCCGGACAATTCTTGCCACTGATGGAAATACAGGTACACTTGACAGACCCAATTAGTTGATTCATCATTTTTGGTCCGTTGGTTGATTCCTTTCTGTTGGTTGGGCTAACATGGTTCATAATACCCACAGAGCGCCCTCCTTCTGTGGGACTTACATGTTTAAAGCCTGCGTGTGCTTGGAGTCAGCGCATGTTGGACATCTCCTCGATATGTGCCCAATCTGACCACAGCATAGCAGGTTGGTAGCTCCCGTCTTGTGTTCTGTGCTAAGTGACTCAAAGTCAATCCTCCTGAAATGAAAACTAAAACCTCCTGACTCTACAAAAATATCCTTGGTTTTTTTTTATTTTTTAGATAGGCTACATAAACATGATGGGGAGCTGGAGGGGGGGGGGTTGTTATGTATGATTATGCACTATTGGCTTTCCATAGTGTGGTTACTATGACGACGGCCCCAAATGGAGGATGGCTACAGCTGTTCTTCCTTACAGTGATTAAAACCTCCTGACTCTACAAAAATATCCTTTGGGTTTTTTGGGGTTTTTTTTCAAATAGGCTACATAAACGTGATAGGGAGCTGGAGGGGGGGGGGGGGGTTGTTATGTATGATTATGCACTATTGGCTTTCCATAGTGTGGTTACTATGACGACGGCCCCAAATAAAAGATGGCTACAACTGTTCTTCTTTACAGTGATTCTCTTGGGAAATTTATGGTCTTAAAGTCAAGGTCAAGGGTCAAAGACCAGGCTTAAATGATAATACTTTACCATTTAATACTGAAATTACTTTTCCTCCATACCTTGAGAATGACTCAATGCATGATCTCATAAAAGGGTCAAAAGTCAAGTAAAAGCCCTTACATTGCAAAATACCAGCAATCTAGGACAATTTAGCCATTCATTTAATTAAGCCTACGTATAGTTCAAGGAAAATAAACATTCAGCACAATTTTGACAAATCTGTGATTTAAAATTCTGCCAATTATTTGAAACTCATCATACATTGTTAAGACATTATACTATAGACATAGACCTAAGGGACCCATGCATCATGGTAGAGGCATAGAAGTCACCATAGTGACATTTATAGTTTTCTTCTTTCTCTCTGTTTTCTCTCCCAGAGTCGGGGCAAAGTTGTTTGTCCTTTATGGCATATTAACACGCTATTTTTTTTTTGTCACTCCCACTTTTCTTTCCCTCCACTTTCTCTTTCTCTCCCTCTATGAACAAAACGAACAAACAGAAACAAACAACAACTACAATAATCCAATTTTGTTATCTTTTTTTACTTGGTTGGTTGCAAAGGAGTGCTATGTAACCTAGGGTGCATTTATAAGATTTTTCTTCTTCTTGGCCAAACAGTGTTTCTAGCAAGAAAAAAAATCTTATAAACGCTAACCGTGATTTGAAACACTGTTTTGAAACGCACAAAATAGTTCGTTTACAAACAGTGTTTCTGTAGAAACAGTGTTTCAAAAATCTTATAAACGCAACCGCGATCTCAAACACTGTTTATGTGACGTCATAATGGCTTGCGCGCACCCTATTTGACCTTTTGCTGAGGAAAAACTGCGCAGAGTGAGTTGCGCAATGGCACAGTCTGAGCGAGAGCCCCAACACGCTTGGAGAAAAAATCTTATAAACGCTCTCCTGACGAAACTGTGATCTGAAACAGTGTTTCAAAACAGTGTTTCAAAACAGTGATTCTGGGCACGCAAAATCTTATAAACGCGGCCTTAGTCAATCAAGATCTCTTAACCCGTTGAGGACGAGTCCCGAGTATACTCGGGCAGGTGTCAATGGGAAATGCGTGTTGAAGCAAAGTCAGTCCGTCCTCAACGGGTTAAGCTCTGTGGTAATTTCTAACAAGCATTAAGAAAAAACACATTTCGTGTATTTTACAGAGACAGCAATTACAATATATTTGCAAATAGTTCCTTTTTTAAACAGAAATGACAACGGTCATTGCTTCAGACGGAATTTGAACTTGGTGGGTGGGGGGTGGGAAGCATTCAATACCTTTGTGATAAATACACTGTTTTTTTAATGCTTTGTCAATTGTGTTGAAATATTGCTTTATATTTGAGATGTGCTTTAGACTTGTTTTGAGAACCACATGTTGTGCCATAACGGCGCCTTGAGTTTGTTTACATTCATATGATTGTGTTTATGATGCGTATCGATAATTAAGCTTAATTATTTTATTGTTCAGAAATTTAATTACTCCCTGCTCAGTTTAGTTACTCAATGATTTTTTACAATCATTTGTTTCTTTACATGTGCAATATTTTTCAGTACATTGTATTCACTCTCCATTATTAATAATTTTAATACATGCATTTTTATTGAGGGTTAAGAGGTCAAAGGTTTTAATCAGCGAAAAAGAAAATATTTATGCATGTACTGTTTGTTGATAATTTCCCTGGGAATTTTAGGGTCTTAGGTTCGAAATTCAGGGATTTGAGGCCGGGTTGAAATACAATGTATCAATGTTTTATCGGTTTGTACAGTGTTTCCGTCATATTCATATTCATATCGATAGCCAATTTCACAAATATATGTATTTATTTTGTATAATGTTGTATTTCTGTTTTAATTGTAAAATGAACAATTTCAGCTAATGAGCTGCATGTTCTTTTTTATTGTCAATAAACCTTCATTGAATTGAAAAAAATTGAATTGAATTGTGAATGTTGATTGTTAACAGTAAGTTTGTATAGTTTGACTTTTAGTAGCCATACTGTCTAATGGGAGAATGATATGAAATTTTTTACAATGCACAACTAAAATGGATAAATTGTTGATGATGTGATGCTCAATTATTCTTTATTGGAGTTACAGTATATAGAATATTAGAGGAAATTAAAAGATTGGAGTGGTCCTTGATAAGGATACTTGTAATTATTCTTGTCAATCTTGTGATATGAGAAACTGCTTTGTGACCTTGGAAATTACTTTGACATAGTTATATTCTTAAGGGGATTTCATTGTTAATGATATTGATAATGAAATCTGACTTTGTATGCATAATTGATGCCATTTAACCTACAATTTGCTCGTTCTTATCTTTCCTGTAGCTGGCATTTTTCCAAAATGTGAGAACTTGTCTTACTGTGCATGTATGTTTTTGCATGTTTTGTAAGGTAACATTTTCAGCACAATGAGGTAATTGGTGAAATGTTTGTGCAAATTTCTGGTACGCAGAACCATTTTCTTTTTTGTCAGTAAATATTTCATGTATTCATTTTGTATAGTTCTAAAGTAAATATCAATTCTGAAGATTTATTCTCAGTGCTGTATAAAGAAAATTGAGATACAGCAACAGAATTGTTAGTGACATGCACGGCAGTGTTCCTCACAAAGTGATGTAATGGAAGTAAAGCCAAAAATGACTATTTCAAATGAGTATATGAATATAAGAACGACCCAAGTCCATGGAAGACCATTTCGAGTAAACTTAGAAAAACTTCATATCTTTTTTATTTGTCCAATAATATTCTATTTAACTGTGATGGGAAGGTAACATTGTATATACAAGTTAGAACATATATTATTATGACAATTAACATTTGCATTAATTGTGGAGAGGCCATTTTGTGTGATGGACTTGGGTCGTTCTTTGATTCATATGGACTTGGGTCGTTCTTAGATTCATATACATGATATTCTGCTATAGAGATGAGAGAAGGACGAGAGAGGGCACTATAATATGAATGTAAGAATGACCCAAGTCCTTCATTCTTACATTCATATAAGATTTAACTCATTTATTTCAGACACTTCCGGGGGTAATTAGGATTTATCATTTATACACAAGATGAGTCCATGTATAAGCTACAATTTCCCATGTCAAACTGAATTTGGCCAAAAATTGGACTTGGGTCGTTCTTATATTCAGGTCTTCAAATGTTGCATTGTGGTTCAATACATTGTACAGTAAGAAACTTGAAGTGAAGTAGTATTATAAGTTACAGTGAAAGAGTATTCTATGTTGGCATTGTTTTGTTTTCAGCTAAAATCAAGAGAAAGACTGGTGATGAAGAAAAAGTTTTCAAATTTGAAAGTGGAATTGAGAGGGACAGACAATTTTGGATATGTCTGTAATCTCAATTTATTCAAGGCATGTTTTTTGTTTTTTCAGCCATCATATGTCAAACAATGAGCTGATGTTGGTTTATCTCTTTCATTACATTTACAGCGGTAAGTGATTTTTATGCCTCCGCAACGAAGTGGCCGGAGGCATTATGTTTTCGGGTCGTCCGTCCGTACGTATGTACGTACGTCCGTCCATACGTCCGTCCGTCCCGTTTTGTTTTTGTCAATATCTCAAGAACCGTGTGGTGGTTTTACATGAAACTTGGTATGAGGGTATATCCTTGGGGATAATACTTTGTGTGGATTTTAGGGTCACAGGGTCAAAGGTCAAAGGTCACAGGAATTTTGTGAAAAAAAATTGAAATTTCATGTTTTTCTCCATATCTCGCAAATGGTTCAAGGTATCTTCATGGAACTTAGTATATATGCTTGTACCGATGGGCAGTGATTATCTAGGGAAGTTGGGGGTCATGGGTCAAAGGTCAGGGGTCAAAGGTCAAGGTCAACTCTTCAAAATATCACTACTTTCCTTATATTTATGCAATGAATGAAGGTGGTTTTTTTTTTTAACTTGATGTATACATGTATTATCCAATATATATTCTGTGGGAAGTTTCTTGCCAAAAGGTCAAAGGTCAAAAGGTCAAGTAAAAGTGCTGAATTGCACTTTTTCCTCCATATCTCACAAGTAACTCAAGGTATCATCATGAAACTTACATATTTATGCATGTTCAACCTAACAGTGATTCTCTTTGGAACTGTGAGGTCAAAGGCCAGGTTTAGATAATGCTATTTTCCCATTTGATATTGAAATTATACTTTTTCTCAATACCTTGAAAAATTGCTCAATGCATAAACTTATAAAAGGGTCAAAAGTCAAGTAAAAATCATCAGTTCCCCAAATACCTGCACTCTAACATTTGAATCATTCATCCAATTGAACCTAGTTCTAGGAAAGTGAACATTCAGCACATTTGTGTCAAACCTGTCATTTCAATATTTTGCCAATTGTTTGAAACTGTCATCACACATTGTCAAGACATTGTACTATAGACCTATCAGGAGAACCATGCTTTATGGTGGCCATGCATTATGGCGGAGGCATATCAGTCGCCGTAGCGATATATCTAGTGTTCTTGATAAACTAGTGTCACGTGAGTGACTTTTTTTTTCTCTCTCTCTCTGCTACTCTGACACCAAAATAATGGAAATTCAAACTGTTCGTATACAGTTATGTTCGAGTTTAATCTTTCAAATCTTTGCAGCTTTCTCGTTCATAACAATACATTGAGCATAAAATATAATATGAAACAAATCACAAATACATAACTTAGGTTATCTTGGATGACCTGAACTGGTGATCCCCTCAGCTTGGCTCAGTCGCCATCGATGCCGGATACACTCGTCGTCGACCTCGGCACAGTCGCTTGGCTCGTCTCTTGGCAGCACCCCTTGACTTGGCCACTCAGCTAGACGCTACCCTATCGGCGGTCCTCTCAGCTCCTCAGCCTTCACTAGTCCCTGCTACCACGCAGACTCATGCCTTGACCTGCGATGCCCGAGCTCAAACGACGGCGAGCAGGCAAATGGAGATTGAGCTCCGTACCAAAGTTCGGATCATAACTGTCCGAGTTCAGTTTTATCGGCAGCTGGAGCTCGCATCTCACCGACGTAGAAAACCCCCAGAAGAACGACTGCTGCCTAAGCGGAGATCTATGCTGGATGTCTGATTGAAGTGTTTCTCCTCGATCCTCTACATTACTCAGCTTTTTATTAGCTTCCCTAACCATAGAGATTAACACTAAAGTCCCTTACACTCCCATACACTTGCATTTTCATGCCTTTCCTACATCAAAGAAATCATCCAATCATCATGCTTAAATATAGCCCTATTGAAACTCTACACAATATGTCTAGCCATCGTCTAGACTGCTGTTACATAACATCTTTACTCATGAACTTGTGAACAATAAACTACAACCAACACCCTAATGACACTGACATAGCCGAGTCTCGACTGAGCTAGAGAACATTCCTAGCCACCACCTGGATGGGAGCTATTGCATAACACCCTATTCACTCAATTTCTATAGTCTGAACTAATACATAATATTACAAACCGGGGATGCTGTTGCCATGCTATTTCTTTAACTTTTGCTTTGTCTCATTTCATGTGACTGCTCTGTCTGAACTTGACTGATCTAGACATGCTGTTGCTATGCCAGATTATTCTTTAACTTTTACTTTGTCTCATATAATATAAATTTCCAGACAGTCAGTCTCTTGCAGTTTGACCTAGTGGCTTTCTAGGACAACTTTAAAACTCTAAATCTTTACAAATTCAAACAAATTCAATTTCACTTCACTGGCAAAATCAAAATAAATTTCTCTCCTGACAATATCCCCCACCTTAAAATATAATTGGGATATCAAAATTATATCCTACAAGAAATTTATGCAACATACTACTAGTATTCAATCAACCAACATACTATTCACAATGCATGCCAATATGCATTGATGTTCAAAAGAGAGATTGATAGACATCAATACCAACAGCATATATGCATCATGCATTACACTATCCTTTTCCCTTCTGCTATCCTTGTTCTGAAAAGAAACAATTCATAATCATCTCCCAAGCCTTTTAACAACCAACATTTGCTTTGTTGGTATTCCTAATAAAGGCCTTATAGCTTACTTAATACATATACTGTGAGATTTAACCAAGCCTTAAACATTATTCCCTACTCTTAATCCCTTTACATCTACATTGTATTCGCGATTCGCTGTTCCTGTAAGAGAAACAAGAGAGAGAGAGAAAGGCTTTTGTAGCATTTGCACTTACATGCGCATTATTTCCTTCATGACAACTCAACAAATATGTGTTTCATCATTATGTTCTCTCTTTCTTTGAGCCTTACCTCATCAACATGTAATGGAAAAGCAAGGACCATTACAAACAACAACAATATAAACAGGTCAGCCGTTCGGCCTTTTGACTAGCACAATGGACGGAGAGTTAGAAGGCTCGATTATTCCTAATTTCAGCATGGAATCAACTTCCTTGCTAATCTCCTCTTCCATAGCCTGAGGTACCCTATGAGGCGGAGATCGCACTGGTCGTTCAGTCGTCAACGAGATTCCACATTGGACTGGATCTACTGTCACCATGTCAACAAACTCCATCTGCACTACACTAGGCATACTGGACATCTCCCTATTCCAATCAGAACCAGCCTCTGCTATATCTTCCTCGTCAGCCATGACCTCAACAACTTCCTCATTGCCTTCGACCCCCTCAACCTCAAAGCAACTGGCCACTGGCACTTCCTCATGCCGACTATTTTTGTCAATAGTCCTTTGGCATACATCACATCATGGGCGTCACCAGGGGGGGTGCGTTGGGTGCGAACGCACCCCCCTTCAGACCCTTAAAAAAAAAAAAAAAAAAAAAAAAAAAAAAAAAAAAAAAAATTCAGTCCGCCAGCGACCTCGACGTCGGACCCTAAATGATTATTATTTTTTATCTTTTTTTTTTTTTTTTGGGGGGGGGGGGAAATTTTGCATCGGGGAAGAAAAAAAGAAAAAAATCGTGGGAAAAAACAATTCGCACCCTGGTTCTGGGAGCAATGATTTTATACATAATCTATAGTACAAGTGTATTCTATACAGTGTTTACTATTTAGATAGATTTTGGACATCCATCCCATGCTTGGTCACTTCGACGCCACCTCGCTGGTCATACCTCCCCTAGTCATGAACATAAACCGACACCCTTGACTACCAGTGGTGGATCCAGGGGGAGAGGCGCACCGGGCGTCCCCCCCCCCCCCCCCCGCCCCCTCTTAATTTCCAAAGCGAAAAAGTATAGCTACAAACGGCAGTTTTCTGTAAAATGTCAAAATTTTCAAGCTCGCTCGCTCCGCTCGCTGGCATTTAGTCGTAATGCCATTCTCCTGAAGTTGCTGCCAGTAATTGCCGGCAGTTCCAGCCGATGCGCCCCCCCCCCCTTACGGCAAATAAATATAGCTACAAACGGCAGTTTTTGGGACTGTAAAATGTCACAATTTTCAAGCTCGCTCGCTCCGCCTGCTCGCATTTAAATTCTCCTGATACAGCTGCCAGTAATTGCCAGCAGTTGCGCCCGGTGCGCCCTCCTTAATTTCGAAAGTAAAAAAGATATAGCTTCAAACGGCAGTTTTTGGACTGTAAAATGTCAAAATTTTCAAGCTCGCTCGCATTTAATCTTTATGCAATCCCCCTGATATTGCTGCCAGTAATAGTCTGCAGTTGCGCCAAGTGCGCCCCCCCCCTTAATTTCGAAAGCGAAAAAATATAGCTACAAACAGCAGTTTTTCTACTTTAAAATGTCAAAATTTTCAAGCTCGCTCTCTTCGCTCGCTCGCATTTAATCGTTATGCAATTCACCTGATGTTGCTGCCAGTAATTGCCAGCAGTTGCGCCCCGTGGCATGCACTCCACCCCTCCCCCCTCAATTTCCAAAGCGAAAAAATATGGTTAAGAACGGCAGTTTTTGGACTGTCAAATGTAAAATTTTCAAGCTCGCTCGCATTTCATCGTTATGCAATTTACCTGATGTTGCTGCCAGTAATTGCCAGCGGGTTCCGCCCGGTGCGCCCCCTCCCTTAATTTCCAAAGCAAAAAAATGTAGCTAAGAACGGCAGTTTTGGGTCTGTAAAATGTAAAATTTTCAAGCTCGCTCTCTTCGCTCGCTCGCATTTCATCGTTATGCAATTCACCTGATGTTGCTGCCAGTAACTGCCAGCGGGTTCCGCCCGGTGCGCCCCCTCCCTTGATTTCCAAAGCGAAAAACAATGGCTGAGAACGGCAGCTTTT
This sequence comes from Diadema antillarum, assembly GCF_040938485.1. Classification (NCBI taxonomy): domain Eukaryota; kingdom Metazoa; phylum Echinodermata; class Echinoidea; order Diadematoida; family Diadematidae; genus Diadema; species Diadema antillarum. The sequence goes on along the minus strand of NW_027270919.1, from coordinate 2,826,607 downwards.
GGACTGTAAAATGTAAAATTTTCAAGCTCGCTTGCTCCGCTCGCTCGCATGTAATCGTTGTGCTCTCCTGATATTGCTGCCAGTAATAGCTAGGAGTTGGGCCCGATGCGCCCCCCTTAAATTCCAAAGCGAAAAAATATAGCAACAAACGGCAGGGTTTTTTTTTACCGTAAAATGTCAAAATATTCAAGCTCGCTCGCTTCGCTCGCTCGCATTTAATTGTTATGTCTTTCTCCTGATATTGCTGCCAGTAATTGCTAGGAGTTGCGCCCGATGCGCCCCCCTTAAATTCCAAAGCGAAAAAATATAGCAACAAACGGCAGGGTTTTTTTTTTTTTTTTTACCGTAAAATGTCAAAATATTCAAGCTCGCTCGCTTCGCTTACTCTCATTTAATCGTTATGCCATTCACCTGATGTTGCTGCCAGCAATTGCCAGCAGTTGCGCCCGGTGCGCCCCCCCCCCCCTTTAATTTCCAAAGCAAAAAAAAAAAAAAAAAAAAAAATATATATATATATATATATATATATATATATATATACATATATATATGTATGGCTACAAACGGCAGTTTTGGGACAGTAAAATGTCACAATTTCAAAGCTCGCTCGCTCGCATGTAATCGTTAAGCCATTCTCCCGATATTGCTGCCAGTAATTTGTCGTTTCACACCGTCATTCCAAAATCCATTCATAGGGGGACAACCCCCTCCCACAACCTCCCCCCGTGCTCGTTCCGCTTGTTCGGGCTCGGTCGCGTTCATGACATCAGTGTAAGAATTATTACTAGAAGTTCATTTGAATTATACCATTTATAGGCAAATTGTTCAATAGCAATTTACTTAAAAATGTTCTGATACCTTAAACAAGTGGGACTGTTTCAAGTCGATAAAACACGCAAAATACCTGCATCAAATTGCACCATTTACAACATCAAAATGCAAAAAGAGCTCACCGTGGGAGGGGGACACTCCCTCCCATATCCTCCCCCTCGCTCACTCCTCTCGCTCTTGCTTGGCCGCGTTCATGATATTCAGTGTAAATATTAAAACAGGAAGTTTATTTGGATGATACCATTTTATAGGCAAATTGTTCGATAATAATCTACATCAAAATATACTGCTTTACTTTAAACAAGTGGGACTGTTTCAAGTCGATAAAACAGGCAAAACATGCATCAAATTCCCCCTCGCTCTCTCCGCTTGCTCGGGCTCGGTCGCGTTCATGACATCAGTGTAAGAATCAATTTCAAGAAGTTTATTGAAATGATATAGTTTATAGGCACATTGTTCAACAACAAATTCCATCAAAATGTACTGCTACCTTAAACAAGTGGGACTGTTTCAAGTCGATAAAAACACGCAAAAAGCCTGCATCAAATTGCAGCATTTACAACATCGGAATGTAAAAAGTTCTCACCGTGGAAGGGGGGGGGGGGGAGACAACAGGCACTTCCACACCCTTTCCCCGCTTGGTTTCCCTCAAAAACAGTAAAAGTGTAGGGATTGAGAGCTTCCTATATTCCAAATGTCTGTCAAAAAAAAAAAATCTCGTTACATTAGGGTCAAAACGCACCCCCCTTGAAAAAAAGCTGGTGACGCCCCTGCACATGACCTACAGAAATTAGCCACATCTTCCGACATCCCAGGCCAACAGAACTGAGTCTGAATCTTAGACAATGTATTGTTGATACCCAAGTGTCCACCTAGGAGTGAGTCATGTGCGACTCGCATTATCTCGTTCCTACGAGGCTTAGGCACTACGAGCAATTTAGGGCCTATGCCCTGATTACTTTCATCCTTTTTCTGCCTAAGTAGAAACCCCTGTTCACACACAAACTTGTACTTGGAATTATCAACCTGTCCTATTTTCTGCCATAGAGGGCGCAATGACTCATCATCTTTCTGTTCCTTTAGAAATTCACTCGACCGCACATTATCAACAGGATCTGCAACAGTCAAACCTTTACTAGGCCTCGAATCCTTCAGCTTTTGTGCTCGAGTTTGAACAGCCATCCCTGTATCATCCGGCTCAACCGGGATTGCGACCTCGACGTCCTGTTCTACACCATCATTTGAACTTTCTAGACCCATACCCGGAGTTATGACCTCTACATCCGGGTCAGAGACAACACTCTTTGGGACCCAATGTAGATTGGGGTCACTCGGTTCACGAGCCCCTTCTACATTCCCGATAACTACCTCACTCAAACAATCAGGCATGCACACGGCTTCAACTTCCCCTTCAAAATATGGCGAGTCAACAGCTACCTTAGCCACGGGAAAACGCCTAACCGTACCGTCAATTAACCTCACTGCCTGATGTTGACCTGTTAATTGGTCATTTCTAACCAATCTTTCTTTCACCACACACGTACTACAACATGTATCACGCAAAACAGACACGGGTGTATTATCTGGCATCAGCCTCCCAGACACAACCGGCATACGATTCACCATCGCGGCGACATCATTGTATGCCATTCCAACTCTGTCAACCACTTTCATTTTCACATCCTGAAAGTCATCGACCACTCTTTCAATGGGGAAACAACCTGCCGTCGAACCAACAACCCCCGGCTTAGACCCCGAGACACCTCATTCGCCACATTCATGTCTACTTTTGGGGCCGTACCTTCCCCAGCACCCATCAAACCTTGAGCTGATGCAGGCCTAGACAACATGGGACAATCTCTTTTCATGTGATTTGGGTTTCCACACATATAGCAACCCCTGCCCTGAAAAGTCCTATTTCCCATAGCCTTTCTCGCCTTTGACTGAGTATCAGCCGGTTTCTGATACGTACTATTCCTTTTGACCTGACTTTGTTGGGGTGGTTCGCCATCCGGCTTTGAATCAGATCGGTTTCTTTCCGATCTCTGTACACCCGAAAATGCATGAGGACCGTGAGCTTCTACATAGATTTCTGCGCAGTCAACTACCTCCTTGAAATCTTTACATATTCGTTCCTTGACAAACCTAACTACTTCTCTGGGACAATCTATCAGAAATTGCTCTTGCAAAATCAAATCTTCTAGATCCTTCCTAGTATCCCCAATCTCAGCCTCTTCCACCCAATGATCAAAATACCCCTTCATTCGAGTAGCAAACTGTTTTGGGCGCTCAAACTTCATTGGCTTGGCTGATCTGAAACTCCGCCTATACCCCTCTTCAGTGAGATGATAAATGACATCAACTCATGCTTCACTGTAGCATAACTCTGGCGATCATCAGCACTCATCCGATTCACAACATCTAACGCTTTGCCTGTTAGATTGGAAATCAGATACAACACCCACATGTCTACCGGAATATTCTGACTTTTCATCAACATTTCGAACTTTGTGACATAAGCATCAAACTTATCATGTGCGTCATCAAAGCGACCTACTTTCAGCTTTAAGCCAGCTAACTGGGGCCTACCAACATTCGCTGTTTCTTCCCTTACACGCAACTGTGCTAATTTAATTTCATGTTCGCGCGCCTTTTCTAGAGCATCGCGTTCACGCTCAGCTTCGCGTGCTTTACCTTCAGCTTCACGTGCTTCACGATCAGCTTCACGGGCAGCTTCACGGGCAGCTTCACGAGCTTCGCGTTCAGCTTTAAGCTCTGCTTCAATTGCCTGGCATCGCTCTGAAACAAAGCTACTCAATTCACCACCACTAAGGCCCATTTCTCTGCCTAATGAAGAGAACTCTCTGATTTGCTCAACACTAGCCATACTGACTATGTAACTTCCAGACTAGTTAAGCAAACGTGTAGTCGCACAAAACAACAGCTGACTAGCACCTAGCTATCAAAGTCCGACAAAAGTACTACCTTGCGGCCAGCGTATACTTATTAACAATTTGTATCTCCGAACGAGCGTACAATTGCAAATGACAAACAGCTGAAATTTACTCAACAAGTATTCCGCATACCAAAACCGCTAGTACCTTGTCAAAAGCGCACTGGAATGCAGGCAATCTGAAATGACACGAGTTCACTCAACAAACATTCCACATACCAAATATGCCTTAGTCAATAAGCATACTAGAGCTGTATCTCCCAATGAGTATACCATTGATTTGGGACTGTACAAACCCAACACTACAATCCATCAAACATGCCTATACCAGGCGACATCAAGGGCGTAACCTTGCAATGAAGTAACACTCCGCACAGATTCATTCATGCATGCAAACCCCGAATCTATCAAACTGCCTCTAACCGGCAATACCAAGGGCGTAACCTTGAAAAAGGAGTAACACTCCACATAGACTCATGCACACAAACCCGAATCTATCAAACATGCATATAACATGCAACACCAAGGGCGTAACCTTGAAAACGGAGCAACATTCCACACAGATTCAATACCCGAATCCACATCACACATGTGCCTCTATAGAGTAGGCAACACCAAGGGCATAACCTTGGGGAGAAAAACTTAAATCAAACTGTCACGTAAGGCGACATACTCATACGATTCACACTGGGGTAATGTTTCCAATCAAACATACGAAACAGTTATCATATCGACAATAATAACATGCAATATATGACGGTAATGCGTACGATTGAGCAATGAAACTTCAATCATGAATCAAACACAAACATTGCATTTAAGCCTAAAGCATGTTAAAAGAGTATCTGAATACTTTTTCTAATCAGGTAGCAGTATCTCGGTAGTTTGCAGGCACAAACCCTTGTTGGTCGTAAAGGAGTCTGCGCCAAGACTACTACATGCACCACTTTGGCACTGTCCCATAGGCCCTGTGTTGAAGCTTCTCCCAACAAATGTTGGGAGAGGCTGCAGTGTAGTGGTGCGTGTATTAGTCTTGGCGCATGCAGACTTCTATACGACCAACAAGGGTTTGTGCCTGCAAACTAGTATCTCGGTGGGACCTCCAAATTGTCTCGTGAGTGACTTTTTTTTTCTCTCTCTCTCTCTGCTACTCTGACACCAAAATAATGGAAATTCAAACTGTTCGTATACAGTTATGTTCGAGTTTAATCTTTCAAATCTTTGCAGCTTTCTCGTTCATAACAATACATTGAGCATAAAATATAATATGAAACAAATCACAAATACATAACTTAGGTTATCTTGGATGACCTGAACTGGTGATCCCCTCAGCTTGGCTCAGTCGCCATCGATGCCGGATACACTCGTCGTCGACCTCGGCACAGTCGCTTGGCTTGTCTCTTGGCAGCACCCCTTGACTTGGCCACTCAGCTAGACGCTACCCTATCGGCGGTCCTCTCAGCTCCTCGGCCTTCACTAGTCCCTGCTACCACGCAGACTCATGCCTTGACCTGCGATGCCCGAGCTCAAACGACGGCGAGCAGGCAAATGGAGATTGAGCTCCGTACCAAAGTTCGGATCATAACTGTCAGAGTTCAGTTTTGTCGGCAGCTGGAGCTCGCATCTCACCGACGTAGAAAACCCCCAGAAGAACGACTGCTGCCTAAGCGGAGATCTATGCTGGATGTCTGATTAAAGTGTTTCTCCTCGATCCTCTACATTACTCAGCTTTTTATTAGCTTCCCTAACCATAGAGATTAACACTAAAGTCCCTTACACTCCCATACACTCGCATTTTCATGCCTTTCCTACATCAAAGAAATCATCCAATCATCATGCTTAAATATAGCCCTATTGAAACTCTACACAATATGTCTAGCCATCGTCTAGACTGCTGTTACATAACATCTTTACTCATGAACTTGTGAACAATAAACTACAACCAACACCCTAATGACACTGACATAGCCGAGTCTCGACTGAGCTAGAGAACATTCCTAGCCACCACCTGGATGGGAGCTATTGCATAACACCCTATTCACTCAATTTCTATAGTCTGAACTAATACATAATATTACAAACCGGGGATGCTGTTGCCATGCTATTTCTTTAACTTTTGCTTTGTCTCGTTTCATGTGACTGCTCTGTCTGAACTTGACTGATCTAGACATGCTGTTGCTATGCCAGATTATTCTTTAACTTTTACTTTGTCTCATATAATATAAATTTCCAGGCAGTCAGTCTCTTGCAGTTTGACCTAGTGGCTTTCTAGGACAACTTTAAAATTCTAAATCTTTACAAATTCAAACAAATTCAATTTCACTTCACTGGCAAAATCAAAATAAATTTCTCTCCTGACAACTAGGTAAACACTCAAAGAAATAAAGTGCATTCACATTGTGTTACATGTTGCAGTGATTTTAGATCATGAGCATCTAACAGTATTGGTGTCATTGACGGATTTTTCTAAATGTTATTTTCGTTATATATCGGTAATTTCTAATGTTATAATCCCAAAAGGCAAACGATGTCGAAAACTTCAGTGTTCGTTGGTGAGAATTGATGTTATCATGATCAATGTACCTATTCCAAAATTTGGATTGTCAGTATTTCGATGTCACATTTTGTTCAGAAGAATGTCTTTGTATGGCTTGCTTGTAACTTTCATGCAGCTTAGGCCAAGTAAAAAAAGAAAGTAGTTTCTCGTCCGGGTTTTTTGAGCAAGGCGATGAGGGAGGTCCTTACTATTTGATATCTTACTATTTTTTTCGAGGATTGTCAAAATGAAAGTACACGTAATATGTGTTTCTCGTCCGGTAATTCTGAGAAAGGTAACGAGAGAGGGCTTTACTATTTTCTATATCAAATTTATGAAATGAAATATCACTCTGGTAGCTGTGTTATGAGAGACCAGGTCCCAAGTGTATGTCTTGCCTGCACTCTGTGCATTTTCAAACAACAAAATGTACCATACTTGAAATGAAACTTCATGCATGCAGAAATACATTTGCTTTTTCTTTCCACTACAGATGTCAAGGGAAAATGACCATCTTAATACTGGTATTTAGTGTTGTAATGGCATTTCTGATACCAGTGTACTTGCAATTCTGATGTATTGTGCTATTAATTGAAACAGGTATAAAACATGTCTTTCAACAAATGTACGACTGAAATAAATTCCATGATATTCAAAACACTGCTTTATTTATCATTGGTGTTTGTGACTTTTTGTGTCCACACAGCTGGTATGCATCTGCATCTCTTCACAGTACAGTAGCACATTCAACTGGAAACTGGCTTGTACAATTGCAGATGGATGTCAAAATGATACTGATATGGCATTATAGCATTAAACGTTTAAAGATGTTTCTTCATGTTCTAAAAAGACATTTGATAATCACTCATCATTTGGATGACGATTGTATACCACACTACAGGTGATACGACTCACAGCCGTGTCCGTGAATTTACATCGTAAAGAAAAGTATCCCGCAGAAATACGAGACAAACCAGAATCCGTGGAAAAGTTATTTATTTTGTAGATACACCCATTTAATAATTCTACATTTGCTGGAAAAGCGCAATCATTTTCTCTTCAAAATAGAACAATACATCGCTGTCAGATGCAACGTTACAGAGCAGAGTGTACGGGCCTCTACACATTCGAATGTGTTCATGCGTGCGTGCAGACAGCTGACAGACCAGGGGCCTGGGGACCCTGACAGCTAGCTACTTGTACAGACACACATACGCGGCCGGCACGGCCACTGCACTGGCACCGTACCTTGCGACACTGCACACATACGCACATAGTCACAATGACATGAAAATGTATACAAACTCGATACAATCCTCACAAGCATTTGTACAGTACAATTCATCCGCTTAAAATATGAGAAACGGGGGAAAATACGAACAATGCGCGAAATATGCATGGAATATCAGCGATTGTTCGCAAAAATGTTGCCGCTATCGCGTTCACGACGTACCGAGTGCGCTGTACACCACACAGCCCAGGACCGCCCATCCAACTACAGTTCGACTGCTTTGTGGGTCATTCCTTCACAGTGTGAAATGCATGCGTTATTACATACGCACTACAGAAGCTACAGCTGTACTACAGCTAAGTAGAGCACATCACGATTGGTAGATGATTTGTCGATTTTTTTTTCGGCGGCCGAAAAAATAGTAAATATCAAAAAAGTCGATGCGGCAATTGAAAATCGATGCGGGCGGGGAGCGGGCTGGGACGAGAATTATGAATTTCTTGGTATTTTCAGCGCCATTTTGAAAATAGTAAATAGTAAAAAAATTGATGCGGCGGCCAAAATCGATGCGCGCGAGGACGAGAAACTGGTTTCTTTTTTTACTTGGCCTTAGTTATACAGAACTGTAAGAATATCAGATAGTGATGACCATTCTGCTTATACGTTGCAATCCCCCAGACTTTAATCTTGTTGTCACATACCGTTTCATTCTAACTTGATTGCTATACAACTGTGCTGTGTGCGCATGTGTCTTCATGCTGAAATTAATCATGCAATCCTCAGGAAGCTACCAGTCTAACATGACTAAAGAGGGCAGTCTGAAAATGGAAATTAACTTTTTTACAGAAAAGTATATTTCTGGCAATATCAAATGCGTGAATGGTTTCATTATTTCTCAAAATTTTATGTTTGGAATGAAGAGATGTGTAGTAAGAGAGAGAGAGAGAAGGGGGCGTGGCTGTGTGTTTGTGTGTATGTGTGTGTGCAATAACTGCAAGCATGAATGCAAAAGATCGAGAAAGAGAGAGGTATACTCTCTAAAAAAAATCGAGTGAAAATTTTCACTCTTAAAGGAGTGAATACAAAAAAGTGAATTTAGAGTGAAATTGTGAATTTCGAGTGAAAATGTTCATTTTCACTCATTTTGGAGTGACCTCAAGGATCACTCGAAGATTTTGGAGTGATCCCTGACGTCACTCTAAAACGAGTGAAAATGAACATTTTCACTCAAAATTCAACCCAATTTCACTCAAAATTCACTCTTTTTTGTATTCACTCCTTTAAGAGTGAAAATTTTCACTCGATTTTTTTAGAGAGTACAGGTATGAAAAAAAAAGAGAATGACAGCAGAAGAGTGTATGACAGTGATGAGGAAATACAAGAAAATTATGCTCAGCATCTTATTATTACAACATGTATTAACATAACAATATGTTTCATACACTTCAAGTTTTACTATACATATATACATGTACACTAATTTCTGAACATTAACATGCTTCAGAGGTTAGTATTACCCCCGTTCCCACTTACAAAGTAACTGAAGTAGTTTGCAAAAGTGTCCCAGCAATTGAAAATATTTCGAGTAAAACAAGAAAATGTTCTTTCATAGTGTACCATGTATGTGCATTTAAGGCCATACAATTTTGTTGCAACACTGCAGAAAAAGTGAGCTAATACACAGGCGATTGCCTAGTGTACAAATTGAACTATGATATGATTGATTATGAAATATTAATGTATGATAACTCAGAATTGTGCTCTTTTTCGACTTGACGACTTTGTGTGGTTAATCAAAACAAATCTCTATAATTTTATATGTGCAAAATCTTATCAAGTTGCCACATAATGGTCACAAAAAGCAAAAATTAGAGCACTTTTTCATGTTTGCATCTCGGCCTAAATATGTGCGGAAAATGCTCCACCATATAGGCCGTTTCAGACCAGACTAAAAAAATAGAAGGGCGAAAAAAAAAATGGGTGCACGTCATGAGACCGACATCCTCGAGTCGTACAGCTCACAAGTCATACAGCCCATGAGTTACACAGCTCAGGAGTCATACAATCCATCAGTTCGACACTAAGCCAACAAAAGGCCCACGAGGCCGACACATTACACACCGTGTTGTATCTGTCGAACTCGTGGGCTGTTTTCACTTACTATCGAACTCATGGGCTGTATGACTCGTGAGCTGTATGACTCATGGACCTGTTTTCAATGTGGAGCTAGTGGGCTGTATGACTCGTGGGTGTCAGTCTACTAGGATGACCCCGAAAAAAAAAAGCCATATGCACAAAAGTGACGTCTTTTTATTTGTGAAATAGCTACAGGTATAAAATATAGGCAACAATACTATACTGCTTTTTAACTTTGATTTCTTGTTATACAGCGTGTCCCAGAAAAAAACGAAACCGGATTTCCATGCAACTTTTTACTATCGAAATCATACATTTTCTTTATGAGATACATTATACATCAATGGAAAGATAAACGTTTCTTCTTTCGTTTGATGTACAACTTAATGTTCTTTGTTCATGCGTGACTGAGTTAGAACAATGAACAGTGGTGCTACCAAATTTTCATTCGCATGCACAAATCGTAACTTAAAGTGAATTTTTCAGACATTTAACATTACGTTTTCGAAAAACAAAGTTCATTAGCCAGATATTCATATTTTCTTCTTTCATATGAGTACTAACGCGTCAAATATGAATCATGCATGCTTGAGAAAAATTTGCATGAAAACATGTTTCATTTCTACCGATTCTACGGATAGTCGAAAAACAAGCATTCAGCTCTCCCGACTTAGCATTAGACAATGGGCTCATCTGCACCACTGAATTCACACAAAACAACCGCAGTGCTACAGTGAATGTTGTTGTTGGGGAGGGGGGTATTTACAGAGAATCCTGCATGAGACGGAAAGCCCTTTGTTGTCATTTATTTAGAATAAGCTATGAGACATGACCAAAATTATTGAAGACTAATATCGTGAGTATAGGCCTGTGCTCAGGCTGCACGCAGTCCAATGGCTGCGGGAAATCAACATTACAACAATGATACACATTTACATTTTGATGATTTTGTACTTCAAACTTATTTCACTGTTTTCATTCCTCTCTACATTTCCCTTACGCATGGTTAGTCCTTCATCACTGACAGGGTGTTGAAGTTTTTGAACGGGGAGGTGAAGTAGAAACAGAGGGTACATCACTTTATTTATCACTGAACTTGCTCTTCCAACATTTAAATGTGCAAATGCAGGGCAGAAAGTCGTCTTTTTTCGGCGGGTGGGGGGGGGGGGGGGGGCTCGGAAGGGCTTTTTCGGTCCGTTTCTCCCACCCCACCTTCCCAAACATTCCGCTGATGAACACCCTTTGCTCTGTAGTTAGCTGCATGGTCAGGCAAGCTCATGATCATGTGCTAATTTAAGACCCAATTCACAACCGAACCGTCAGTAACAATCTCTTTTACCCCCTCCCTTCATGTTTGTGAAAAATTCATTAATTGAAGCATGAAGGCCATTGTTATCTGCCATGTTGGGCATGTTGGGAAAGCTAACTGGCTCATTATTTACTATCTATCCATCTGGGTAAAATGGAAACATATTTTCAAATTAAGTTTTCTCGAGCAGGCGTTGATCATTTTTGACGCATGGGATATCATATATATTATGAAAGGAAAAAGAATGGATATTAAGACTATGATTTCATTTTTTTTTTTGCAAAAAATTGCTGAAAAAGTCTGAAAAACTCATTCAAAATTGACATTTGCTCGTGCAAACAAACATTTAGTAGCACTCCTGTCTACTGTTCTAACTCGGTCATGCACAAATTTTGAACAATGAGTTGTGCATCAAATGAAATAAGAGAAATGTTTCTTTCAATCCATGTACAACCCATAAAGCAAATATGTAATTATGATCGCAAAGAATTGCAGTAAACCTCGGTTTCGTTTTTTCTGGGACACGCTGTACAATGTTACTACATACATGTATAATATTAAACGGTGTCTGCGATCATGCATTCTTGTTAAATTTGTAGAAAACATAAAACCGTTCGAATTTTGAGATTTCCCCAGAGGTTCATGGTCTGTCTCTAGAAGGGAGGCAAGAACTAATAGTCAAAAGACATGGTTATGCTCCTTGAGATACTAAATCGATAACCCGAGAAGGCCTGGGCGCGAATATTTTTTTCGTACATGGAAACGCTACAGGACATGAATTATTCATAAGTTTAGCTGAAATTTTGAAGTGCGCAAGCGCCTGGACTTCATGAATTTCTATGGCTTTGGCCAATTTATTTGTACAGGATGAACGGACTCGCCATACTGTACATTATTTACACACACGTACATGATCACGTGTGATCACTGCGTGCGTACGTACGTGCTCGCTATTCAGTTTACATTCGATTCGCAGTTCATGAGCGCCCTATAAATAACCCCGCTGGAAATATGCGGGCAGCGAGGTGCTAGCCGAGAGCATCGTGATTGTGTCAGCCAGGGCAGCCAGCATGGATCAATAGGAGAACATGGTACATGCGTAGTTCACGTGAAATGTACAAATTTACAAGTCACAACTTCCACAGCCATAGGCTTGTGGAATTGATGCCACATTACCACTATTCGTACATGCATAAATGGCCAAATAAGAGCTCTTTCAAAATCTTTTGCACGACCTTTTTTACGGATCAAAACTGATGTATTTGTTGTTGAGAGGATAGTATGAAGACAGTATGAATAATCCCTTTTATTAGGAACTTTAGATATGATAACGGTACATTGTTCTAGATAAAGACTAAGCGCACCGCGTTTACAACAGAACACCTGTGGACATACAGAAGAGAGCGCTCTTTTTTATATAGCGGTTAGTTTCGATTCAGAAGTATAGGCAGGGCTCGACACTAACGGTGGCCCGGTGGCCCGGGGCCACCAAAAATGAAAGTCGGGCCACCAAATTTCAAAAAAGGGCAAATTTGGTGGCCCGCCTCGGGCCACCAAAATTTTTTGAAAAGTATGTCAATAAATTCATAACTTTTTGCGCTGGAAATTAGCAGTTAAATTTGTTCAAAGGATGGATGAAAAGGACTGAATGAGTGCCTGAGAGTGAGTGTTGCAAGTTTGTTGAAGTTTATTTATGAGTAGATATGTCCAACTTCTAATTCTTACTATCATAAATCTTAAATATTTGACTCATTAAAAAAAAGACTTTTAATGTTTGTTTGTTTTTTTCGGGACACCAAATTTTTTTCTCGGGCCACCAAAAATTTGAAATTTAGGATTTTGGTGGCCCCATCGGGCCACCAAACAAAAAAGTTAGTGTCGAGCTATGGTATAGGGATATAAAAACGAGACCAAATTGGTTAAAAATTAATTTATTATGACTAAGCTACTCATTTGGAAATGCTATCATAGCTTGATAAGCATATCTATGTCCGACAAACAAAATGACACCAAAAAGGTTTTGCCACCTCGGGTGGTACCAATTTTTCGGGTCATGGCTCATGGACTATCATACTCTTTGGTACGTACAGTAGATGGCGTTAATGGCAGCGATGGCCAGCCATAGTTTTGGCGGTGCATACGTACGTACACACAGCTAGTGTAGCTAGCATATTTGGATCTGTGGCATGGCATCAGCTTTGTCGATCTTCGAATAGAAGTCAAACTTCGCTAGCAAGTAGCATTAGAATCTGGGTTATCTTATCATCAGAATTCGTCGTTTTTTGTTTTTTTTTTTACAACTACTGTCCACCAGGAGCTTAATTTGGAAGGAAATGACGTGGTATTATCGCTTCAACTTGATCACTACAATCAATTGGCTGTAAAGTGCGCACAAAAATTACGATTAATCGCTTGCAACGTAATGTCAGTCCCACCTACGTGAAATTAAGTTGGTGAGTACCTTTTTTCATTGTATTTGTATTTACAATGTACATGGGTCAATCCACGTCAAATCATGCAATTTTCAGAAAAGTTGTCACCCGACCCCCTCCGATTTTTTTTTTTTTTTAAATCGCACCAAATGTTCCCTACAGTGTCTAACGGAAAATCCCAAAATATCTTGCCCCTAGGTCAATTGGTTAAGTTGCTAAGATACAGCCTGAGCGCCTCACGTCTCTCATCAGTATCACTATCTAGTCCGGAAAACCCGCTCATGAGGACCGCTCCCGCGTACGAGGACTGCCCCGCCTCATGAGGACCGCCCCCATGCCTCATGAGGCCTGGGGGGAACGCCTCATGAGGCCCCCCTATTCATTTCTATTCATCTCACATCTGACGTATAAATTGTCGCAACTTTGCACGGTGATTTTTTGTTACACACACATGTCCACTATCCATGATGAAAAGAAGAAAAAATCCTACCTGTTTTTTTTTTTCAAAAATCGAGTTTTAATCAACCGATGCAGAGCGCCCATTAAAACGTGTTTTCATGGGCCAATTGTGCAATGCGTATTCAAGAATATTTAACTTTTATTTTTGATTGACTGTTTTAGCATGAATATTTATGCAAAAAAAGTGTTCATTATCTGGAAATTGAGAGAACTTTAATGATATAGTCTTTGCAGGAAAAACTGACTGTGACGCGATACCTGTGCTGTGGTAATAATACCTGGAGCTTTCGATTGGGTGAATGAGAAGGACGTGCCGCCGAGCGCAACCGTACGTCAAGGCGTCACGTCTGTATGTTGAGCCGCTGCTAAAACACATTTCGATTTCGGGCTTTGGCGTCACGTCTCGTGGCGTGTGCAGGAGGCAACCTGGCCCTGGATCTGGATGTGAGTACAGTGCAGGACCGACCTTTAGGTATAAAGCACCGGCTGAGAGAGGGCGCATGGTTTTTAGTCGTAATGGAAATGGTTTTTCTCGAGTTTTGCTTTAAAGACCTCTGGTGATGTACTACTGACAACTTCAGTGGGAAGCTGATTCCAAGCCACGGTAGTTTTCACAAAAAAAGAATTTTTCAGTTGCTCTGTTTTATGTGTACAATGACTTGTCTTACAGAATAACACTTTGTATGATTTGTAACGTACATCTCTACAATGTTGTCTACGTTACACTCTTTGAATTTCTTGGCTGTGATGTTTCGCTTTGGTCTTATTTTTGAGAGAAAATTTTCAACAGGTAGGGCTAGGACCAACCCCTCGACCACCTTGAAGTAGGATGTTAGTCTCAGGACCTGGCGTCTCGAGGCAAGAGGTGGCAGGTTTAATCTTTCCTTCATTTGCGTGACACAGCCTGGGTTGCGGGAGATATAGTCACTGCATATGAACCTTGCTGCTTTCCGTCGTGTTTTTTCTAGGCATTCGATGTCTTTCTGCAAATACGGGTCCCATACACAAGCACCGTACTCTAGGATCGAGCGTACGAGTTGTAAGGCAATGTATGCTGTTCTCTTGCAACTTGCAGGGCAGAAGTTGATATTCCTGCGTGATAGTGTGAGTACTGTATTTGCTTTCTTCACTGATCTGTTGATGTGGTGGGACCATTTGAGGTCGTCAGCTATGGTGAGTCCAAGGTATGGATGTTGTGATGTATACTTGAGGATGTGCCCATTTATATGGTAAAAATATGAGGATTTGGTATCGATGCTCATCACTTGGCATTTGTCAGCATTGAACCTCATTCCCCAGTCGGATGCCCATTTTTCCAGTTGGGATAAATCTTCTTGTAACTTGAGATGATCTTGCTGAGAATTAATTTGTCGATACAGTAAACAGTCATCGGCGAAAAGACGTACTTGGGACTTGACAGTATCTGGTAAATCATTGATATGGCACAAGAAGAGTAACGGTCCGAGGACTGTCCCCTGTGGGACTCCCGAGCTGACATTTGCACAGTCTGACTGTATAGCATCAATGACGACTGACATCTTCCGTTGCGTGAGGAAAGATGTAAGCCAGCAATGTATGGGTCCTTCTATGCCATAATGGGTTAGTTTGTGTAGTAGTAGATCATGTGGTACCGTATTGAACGCTTTGGAGAAATCCAAAATAATGATGTCCGTCTGGGTTTTCTTATCATGGGCTAGAAGAAGATCATGCATTTATCTCCCATTTGTTTTACATTACCTGGAAATTGAAAAATATAGAATAACTCTCAGCATGTCAAAAAGTCATGTCAAAGAGTCAAGACTGAGTATGTTGACCTCTTTCACCATTTTTAGTCCTCACACGAAATTGGGGTGTGCAGCTTTTTGTTGGTTTTGTGATGCTTGCAGAGACTCCAACCCAAAGCACCTTCTGATCTGAAACCCCTAGCAGACGGGAGACTTCAAGTTGATGTGTGCGAAGCGCGAAGTTCCTCGGGTTCTAGATGCTCTCTGGTGCTATCAAAGGCTTATTTTTTCAACATACAATAGCAATAAGTAAGAAATCCTTTCCAATGGGAGACACGGAGCCAGGGCGGGAGAAATTAAATCTCAAGCGGGAGAACGGGAGATTTTGCAAAAATGGGTTTTCGGCGGGAGATCTCCCGTCGAAAATGGGAGAGTTGGAGTCTCTGTGCTTGTCACATGCGGTCTCATGTCCTGTGCAGTAAAACCTCTCATTCATCTCATGTGATCATAGATTCAGTCCCTTTGCTTTTTTTTTTAGTTGCAGACTCCTTTCCAGCATACAACAGATGGACATAGCAGTCTCATGGATTAAGATGGAGGAAGAAGATGATGAGAATGAAGCAGTAGAATATGAATCCCAGTGGAAGGTGGTTTTTATGGACGACATCACTGAAGCAGGTACAATATTGTACATTGTGCATGTAAAGTAATTTCTGTGAAACTTACACAGTTTTTGTCAAACTATTGGCCTAACAATAAGAATGCAGGTACGTACACTGTATGAGAAAATATAAGGCCAAGAAAAAAAAAAAGTAAAATATCCCGACAGACCCTAAAATATCCTTGACCCTAGAGATTTAAAGAAAAAAGCCCTTCGCTATCGCGAATACAATAGCACATATTCGCTTCCATGTGGTCGCCATTTTATCTTATATGAGTTTCACAACTTTATAATTTTTTTAAAATGCAATTTAGCAACTTGTTTTTACAGGGGAAACTCGGTATAACGAACACTGCTATAACGAGATATCGGTTATAACGAGGAAATTTTCCCGTTCCCAAATTTCCTTCCACACAAGTCTATGTAAAATGTTACTCTTATAGCGAGATCGGCTATAACGAAATAACTGCTATAACGAGATAAATTTTGTGACTTCCAAACAAAGAAAAACATAGTCAATCAAACCTGCTATAGCGAGGTAAAGCAAAATGCCTTCGGTAAAGCTTTACTTCGCCTGTGCTATCATCTTCCGAGATTGTAAAGCTTGATGCGCCAAAAACTGTCTTGTACACACATAATCATTTTCTTCAGTGCACTCCAGCTAGCACTGCATGTTGTACGTGTAAGTGTGTGTGTGTGCGCACACTGATACATGCAGAAAATGTGGTGGGACGGCCATATGTATGTACATGACATCATCATGACGTTTAGCAGGTGTGAGGCAATCTGATGCTGTGATTGGCCTTCTACGTAGGGAATTCCCCATCTTCACACACACACGCAGTCATAATGTACACAGAATCTGTCACATACACACACAGCATTGTGCAAACCATATTCAAGCTTTCCACACAACACACACCCATACGATAACCACATACCAATCCACAGACGATCTTGATACAATCGCAAGCTATATAAATTTACAAATTCAAACATCTACAATTAATAAGAAACACATTCTTGATATTGGATTTCCTGGGCGAAAAACATCTTCTTACCCATAAATGTGAGTAATTCCCTTACACACAATATCAAGTTATCAGTATTGATTGAAATATGATGGGTAGTCCCACATGTGCAAATTAATGTCTTTATGTTATGCCTACTGATATAACGAGATATTGGCTATAACGAGGAAAATGACTCGGTCCCGACCATCTCGTTATATCGAGTTTCCACTGTATTTCATCCACGTGTGTGTACATTGTGCCAACCATTCACAGGGACAATTCTGCTTTTACCTACTCCCCAGGAATACATCTCCAATACTAAAATGTATACACATTGTGATCTGCATAATTATGTACTTTTAATCTTCATGAATGGTACCAGTAACTTCTAATTCCAGATGCTTGGATTTAACCCTAATCCCACCCGATTTTTTGAGGGACTTGAAACCACCGACGGGGCCTTTTTGGCCCCCCTTCAGATCTCGGTCATGGATTGCACGATCCTCGCAAAAAAAAAAAATTACGAAGGTAGAGGCCAATGTAATCTACAAGAGTGCATAGTTAGATTTTTCAAATTTTAGTTTATGTATGTATTTTATATTAGTTAATTTGTGCTAAGTTATGCCAAAAAATAATAATTTGCCTATAAAATAAAAAATAAAGCTCCAAGTCTTCTAATTTTTGATGAACATATTCTTTTCAATATCCTCAACAGTAATGGTCCATAGCACAATCAGGGTATAGACTATGCAATTGTGTAACAGGGCAAAAATGAAAAAAACTTGGTGAAAATGCTTTTTTTTGTTGTTTGTTGTAGCTGAGTGTTTCATGTAAAGAAAGAGTCAAAATTTTGCATTAAACTGCGCATAAATTAGCATTTAAATTAGGGGTGTCGAATTACATTGAAATGACTAATATATTGGAAAAATTCATTAAAAAAAAGGAGAATGTTTTTTTCATCTGATATTGCTGTTAGATATTTCTGATAAATATCCCTTTCATTCACCACCAGCACATAGCCATGACATATCACAAAATATGAATAAATTTCATATTTTCACTTCTCGAAATGGATGATCAATTTTGTAGGCATTATTTTGAATTCAAATAAAACCACTTTTATATATTTTATCATATTTCACTTTTGCCAAAGGGTGAAGAGGCGAAACTTTCAGGAATAGGTAACAGACATATAGTGGCCATTATTACAAATTTTTATAAAATTAGGGCTGGTACTTTGGAAGATATATTTTTCATCAAAAAATTATCTGTACAGTTTGACCTTGAATGTGCGCACAGTGTTCGGATCAATTCTCATATTTGTAAACACAGATAGAAGAATGAATGTGAGATTTATGATGACTTGAGTTGATATCCAAGCTGTGACACTCAAACAATGACATATTAAGCCAAAATACCATGTTTTTGCTTATGATATCTTTAGAAATTGAACAAGCATTGAAATATGAACACTGAACACTTATCATATGACCTTCATGCAGTATAACATGGGCTTGTATTGCACTTTTTTATGCTCAGCAATTTGTAAAAATATAAAGAAATAAGTTCCTATCGCTCAAATTTGCTAAAATTTTCACACAATAGATTTCTACATATGTACAATTCATGGTTAAAAAAACAAGGATATTCAATAAGGGGAAAAGATTCTTTAAAGTAGTCAAATTAGGATACACCTCACTGAAAATACTGAAAAACGGCTGCACTTAATTTGCTCAGCATTTGAAAATGGCTCAAAACTAAAAACTGGCTGAACATTTATTGGCACCATATTGTAGTGTGTCTTCAGTACTTTCAGGAAAAGCAGAAAAATAAGCTGTTTCTCCATGTATAGCTGTACAGCATGGGTTAAAAGGTCACAATGTCACAAAAATAAGCCAGCATTACACTCCTACCAGGCTGGGACTTCAGACCTCTTAACTTTCTCCAGCTGAAAGAACCACTGTTTTTTATTGCATGCAAGCAATGCCAATAAAAAAATCCATTAATTTGATACCAAACACATAGGGGTAGACTTAAAATATGGACCTCAAATCTTGATTTTACGTAAGTTGTAAAATGCTTTTTTTGACGCATTACGCGGGTTTTGGGGGACTTTTTGGTAATTAATCTTTAATAATTAACAATAAATGAGAAGAAATTAGCTATTGTCTTACCACATGTGATTACTGATGTCTTAGCATGCTGCATGTGAATTTTTAAGTCAGTTGGTGCATTCTTTTAGAAGTTACAATTTTTTAAAGTGAGAAAGTCATGATTGCATACCCTGATTGTGCTTATCACCTAATATTGAAGCAAAAATTCGGCTTCATAATTATTTCTTATGCATTTTGTTTATTGATTTTTTTTTACCTTGTTTATGTTGTTTTTTTGTCAAAATTTGTCGTAGAAAGTTTTTAAAGCATAATCAAGCTAAAATAAATTATCAACCATTGAAAGTAAAAATATTTATTTGTATATAAATTCATTGCAAAAACACAACTTACGTTGGATTTGTGCACAAAATCACGTTTTAGGGCAATTTTTGGGTCGACAAATTTTTTCAAAAGGGCGTGGCTTCAAAACAGTATGCCCGGGAGCGACAAATTTGGTCTCAAAAGTTGCGCGATACTTGAAAGGTTATAAAATGTCACGGCGAGAGCATAACATGTTGTGGAATAATCATGCGAAACATCGAGGAGGGTGGCCAAATGCCCCCCTTGTTGGAATAGGGTTAAAATTGTAATGTATAGTGAATAGTACAGCATTCATTGCCACGGGAAGTTCACCTTGTCACTCCCAAAAGTGCATCCCATTACTAAACAAATGGACTTTATGATTAACATCTTCATGCATGGTGTCAGTAACTTCTAATTCTTTACAATGTATGTCTTTCAATACCCGCTTCCAGAAGAAAGTGATACCAACCCATGTTCAACTTCCTCAATTCCAAAACTGGAGAAGGAAAGAGAAGTCTTGGTCAAGACTTACAAGCTTCCTCGGCATGAGAAGTGTGGAGAAGCATTCACAAGCAATGAAGATTTCAAACAGCACCAAACAAGACATGGATCCAGACACACCCAAGAGAGCCCCGCCCCACCAAGTGATGATGGTGATAGGAATGTAACCAACATGCTTTATTCTCAAACCATAAAAGTGGAATCTAGTGACAAAGTGGGTCTAGTCCAAAGGCAGCAACTTCCAACTAACCAAGCTGATGGTTTGACAGTCTTTGATGGACCAATAGATTCCATGTATTCCACTGATACAATTGTCAAGGTTGAATCTTCACTGCCAGGAGACCTCCAAATACAAGCAAGCAACTCTGACAACTACCATGACTGTGATGGTAATGAATTTTGAATTTTTAGCAGTGCAAACCTGGCAAGAAATATATCAAGTGAACTATTAAAAATTCATATTTTTACCAAGGATATCTGCATTCTAATAGTGAAGATGCTTTTAACACTATTCAAAATTAGTTGGGAGAGTGAGAAATCTTGCTTTTCTAAAGAAAATCTCCTATACTTTTTCCCTTATTACCTTGAGCTTGAGGCCTTATTTTGTGAAGATGACTACATTACTTTTTTCAGTGGGAAGAATGATATAAGAAAACAAGCCCTTAGTTAATCCACAGTGCATTTATTTATTCCATACTAAAATGTATAGGCTTTGTGATCTGCATTGTACTTTTAATCTTCATGAATGGTGCCAGTAACTTCTTATTTGAGATGCACAAATTTAAAGTTGGAGTACAGTGTATGAGTGATAGTAAGTGAAGCATTTATTGCCAAGGACAGTTCACCTTTTCACTCCCCAAAAGAGTCTTCCATTTTACTGAAATGAATGGACATTGTGATGAACATCTTGAATGAATAGTGCCAGTACCTTCTAATTCTATACAATGTACATATGTCTTTCAATGCTCTGTTGCAGGAGAGTATGGTGCCGACCCATGTTCAACATCCTCGAATCCAAAACTGGAGAAGGAAAGAAAAGTTGTGGTCAGGACTTTCAAGCTACCTCTGTGTGAAGAGTGTGGAGAAGCATTCACAAGCAATGAAGATTTTAGACAGCACCTAACAAGACATGGATCCAGACACAACCAAGAGAGCCCTGCCCCACCAGGTAATGATGGTGATAGGAATGTATTAAACCAACATGCATTATTCTCAAACCATAAACGTGGCATTTGATGATGAAATGGCTCTGTTCAAAAGGTAGCAACTTGCAACTTTCCAAACTGATGGTTTGACAGTCTTTGTTGGACAGGTAGATTAGATGGCGCTGAGACAATTGTCAAGGTTCAAACAAACACTATTTATTGAGAGGGCGCTGGCCACAATGTGGTATAGACTGGTTTCCAGACCCTTTGCCAACTGGACTCTGCGGCGACAAAATCGGCACCCTGCGGCGGTGTCACCACCTTTGCAGAAAGCAAATTCCTCCGCAGGACAAAACCACCTATATACTAGTTTTCAGTGTTGAGAGCATTGATATCCTGAATAGCGAAATAGTATGGACAGAGTGTCTGGAAGCCAGACTAAATTTGGTACCACATTAAAGCGCAGTTTGTTTTACGGTGAGAAGAGGCCAAGCTCTGCCGCAGCTCAGCCATGGCCAAGACTACCTCTGGAGCTTGACCAAATGCATGGTCAATTTTGGTACAGCAAGGAATGGCTGAGCCTGGACTTTTCACTCAATATAAACGGGGTCCAAGTTAATCCACAATGCATTGAAATAAAGGCCTAGTTGCATGCTTGAAAATGAAACGTTGTGACTTTTTTGTGTATTTGCAAAAAGAAAAAGAAATATGCTGTATGAGCTGTTTCTTTTGCAAATTTCATGAATCACAGTTCAATCACGAATTTAACAACACGCGAAAATGTCCCCATGTGCCCTGTAGCATTGAAGGGTGTGCACACTTCTGGTCGATGTGAGGATTTAGCTTTTAATGTTTTGCGAGATATTCAGAAACAACTCTCAATGCTTGACGTGGGTCTCACGCATGCAAAATTTCATCACGCTTGCACCACCGATGGCCGAGATCTTGGCCATCGGTGGTGCAATCGCGATGAAATTTTGCCTGCGTGAGACCCATGTCAAAATCTACAAGATCAATTTCTAATCAATCAATCAATTTCTAATTTTAATTAATTAATTATGCAAATTAAGCTCAAGATCATATTTTAGTCTAATTAAAAGCAATCTGTTCCCCCCCCCCCCCCCCCCCCCCCCGAGATCTCGGCCATCGGTGCAATCGTGATGAAATTTTGCATGCGTGAGACCCACGTCAAGCATTGAGAGTCTAATTTTTGATCTGTAAATCTGTTTCCATCCCCCCCCCCCCCCCCGGTCTGAGCATGGCCAAAGATGCCCTGCCGTCGCATCGGGAGCTGCTGGCCGGTACGAGCCATGCTCCCGTGGCGCTTGGGGCTCTGCCCGGGGAGGCTACCATCCTGATTCAGGGGGATGGCCATCGACTTCACCACCTGCCGTAGCCGGCGGTATAGTCTGGCCTCGGTGACAGGCGCTCCTAGGGGGGACTTCCCGTGCCGCCGTCTCGGCTCCCCCACCTGTCCCTGGGCCTGAACCGAGCTTTGCTGGGCTATAATGCACTACCAGTGGAAGCCCTCTCACCAATCTGGCTGTACAGGCAGAGGACCTACGGGTCTCCCCAGAGGACAGGCAGCTACTAGACCTGCTGCTAATATCGTTCTCATAGCATATCTGGAAACAGTCGACTCGTGCAGCCTTGTTCACGACTCGTCACCAAGACCTAGCACTAGAGTCTCTGGGGTTCTTGGCGAGGTGGAGGGCACAGCTGACCAATGACATGCCCTTTGAGGGCCCTTTTCTGTTTTCCGGGCAGTTCACTCACCGAATCAGGGAAGACTTAGCTAGGTGCCAGCAGGCCTGTGAGCTAGCGGGTCAGCTGAGACTCAAGCCACAGCCCTCCCGTCCCCAAGGTTCAGCCCGTCTGCCGCAGGAAACAGTGCCCTGCAGGTGATCGTCACTCCGCAGGTGGTCCACCGCCCCAACCGTGGGCACCGTAGCTGCAGTCGTATAGGCAAATGGCGGGGCTCGACCCGCCAAGCCATCAAGGGCCACGGTGGCTTTTGACTCTTTGCCCCGAGCGCTACAGGGTCCCCCCCCCCCCCAGAGGGGTTGGGAGGCAGCCTTCAGGCCTTTCAACCGGCCTGGGCAGCCATTAGGGACGACGCCTTCGTGCTCTCCGTTGGCGGCGGCTTCTCCATCGAGCTGGCCACCCCCTTACCCTGAGGCATCATCCATCTCTCGTCCCCTCGCTTGCCTCCGCTCATGCGTCAAGGCATGGTGGCTGAGATCACCGCCTTGTTAGTGTAGGGGCAGTGGAATGGATTTTGTACCCAAGTGTTCGGTTAGCTTTGGTTTGATTCTCAAGCAGATCTGTTGGGCTTCTCCTCGGGTGGTGTTTTGTTTCCGCGCCCTACCATTTGGCCTGAAACCTGCACCGTACCTGTTCACCAGGCTTGTATCGTGCGTGGCGGCTTTTCTCCAGCAACAAGGCCTGACAGTCTTTTGCTACCTGGACGATTGGCTGTTAGCAGCCAGCTCCCAGACCCTGCTCTCTCACCAGTGAACGTATCTGCTGAGAACAGTTAAGTTTCTCGGGTTCCTTATAAATTGGGAGAAGTTGGAGCTCGTGCCAACAGTGCCCGACCTTCTTGGGTGCAGTGATCGACATCCCCCAACAGTTGATACGCCGCAGCCCAACGCGGATGGCTACGATCATAGCTGCCACCCATTGCCTGGACGATGGTGGCAGGTGCCAGCCAGATCCTGGCTTCAGTTCCTGGGGTATCTGATGAGCCCAGTTGATGTATTACCAGACTGCTGACTGCACATGCGACCACGTCAGATCCACCTTCTCAGACATTACCACCCGTCAAGGGACCCCCTGACGAGACTGGTACCCATACATCCGCTTGCCCGCCTGCTACTCAGGCAGTGGTGCCGCCTGGAGTTTTTGAGCAGGGGCAACCCCCTGCAGCCCCCACAGCCCTCAATCATGATGATCACCGATGCCTCCCATATGGGTTGGGGCAGTCATTGTCAGGGCCTGCATGCTTATGGGGACTGGTGCCACTCGGCTACCCTCCCTCATATCATTGTGCTGGAGTTCCAGGCCTTTGCCCTTTCCCTCAGCCATTTTCTTCCATTGATATGTGGTCAGGCTGTGTTAGTATGCACGGACAATGTCACTGTAGCTGCATACATCAACAAGCAGGGTGGCATGCACTCCACATGCCCGAACGCCTTGGCAGCAAAGCTGTGCAGGTGGTGCGGATGCATGGGGATCTTTCCCATTGCCTCGTACATACCAAGTCAGGACAGTCTGAATGCAGACTTTCTGTTCTGGGGCCGAGTCCTCCCCTGAGAGTGGATGCTCCACCTGCAGGTCATGCAACTGCTGGTGTGCTGGCTTCCTCCACTAGAAGTGACCTGTTTGCCTCGGAGCTTAACGCTCAACTGCTGAGGTACTGCACGAGGGTGCAGGACCCTGCGGCCTGGAGGCTGGATGCCTTCTCCTTCCAGTGGAAGGGGTTCAAAGGCTGTGCCTTCCCGTTGTTCCCATTCATCTCCCACATTCACATGGGGTAGATCACCATTCGGCACCTCTGAGAGATGTTACAGACTTCCTGGTCTCCCTTTTTGATTAGGGTCTGACCATCTTGACCATTCATGGTTAATGCTCAGCCATTGCGGCCGTTCATACCAGTTTTTGCGGATGGATCGAGGGTCTCCACTACCCCTTCTCTAACAGGTCTAGTCCGCGATTTCTTCCCCCTGGTTCGGAGATTGCTCCCCTCATGGAGCCTTCCTCGGGTGCTGGAGGCTCTCGTTAGGGCACCTTTCAAGCCCCTTGCTGAGGCCTCCCTCAGGGACTTGACCATAAAGACAGTCTTCCTTTTGGCTACTGCCTGTGGGTAGCGCCGCAGTGCCTTGCACGCTTTATCGACGCTACCGGGGCATGCGCTTTGGGAATGCGTAAAAGTGCGTCTTATTCCCAAGCCTTCGTAGCTAAGAACCAGACGGTGGGTTCACAGTTCTTCATCCATCCGCTCTCAGCCCACTCCTCTATTGTGGAGGATATAGTCTGGTGCTCAGTGCACGAACTTGAGTATTATTGGGCGCGCACCAAGGATCGACATTCTGGTGACGAGCTTTTCATGGTTACGAAGGAGCCAATCTCTCCAGCTTTGAAGGACACGTTTTCGAAGTGGATTGTGGCCACTGTCAAAGCTGGGCCGGATGCTCTCTCACCTGGCGTGTCGCCCCGTGCACACGACACCATGGGGATAAGTGCTTCCTGGCCCTTTTCACAGGAGTGTCTGTTGAGGAGATCCAGAGAGCGGCTTATTGGTGCTCCCTGAATTCTTTCATCTCCGTCTATCTTAGGAACATTCCTGCCACAGTGCCCTCTTTCTCTCGGGCATCCCTCCTGTTGGCGGCACAGTCCCGTTTATACACCGCTCTTTGCAGCCAAGCCTCCTGCTTAGTCCGTGTTGTTCTAGCATACTATAACAGATAGGTGGTAAGATGTACTGATAATAGATCATGAGGATCAGGCGTGATCTTCTTATCTACGAGGTACATACGACCACCTATATGTGCGTCCCGGTTGCGGGTGCCCCTTGAAGCGTGGAACTGGAGCAGAGTCATGGTGGATGATGGGTTATGTGCGTACGTCCCGGCGGACATGGGTGGTGTATGGTAGGCCGTCAGTGTTAAAGATTTATTTTCGATGTATGGGCAATTATAGGAAATAATGGCGTACTATAACAGGTAGGTGGTTGTATGTACCTCGTAGATAAGAGGATCACACCTGATCCTCATGATTAATGCTTGTTGTTTCAAGTTTGTTCATGTAAAAATCAGGGACGCTTTACCCCCCCCCCCCCCCAACTCCTTTGGGACCCAAGGGAGCGGGATGGGATGGGGGTCCAAATGTGGGCTTATATTTTCATCTTACTGAAAACAACAATGGATTTTCACCAAACTTGGCAAGAAGCATTCCCATGGGGATAAGATTTCAAAGATTTAAATGGGCACCATGCTTTCCTTGGGGGCCTCAGGGGGGTCCAAACCTCCTATGTTAATGAATATTCAATAATATTGTTCTCTAGTTCTAATCAAAAGTAATAGGGCTTTAAGTCTTTTTCCCCCCAAGCTGCATAATCCAACATTCTATAAAGTACAGTGTACTTGGCAGTTATTTTTACCAGTGTGATGGAATATGTAAATGGACACCATGCCCCAACATGAAATGAATCTTTTGGAGTTCGGGTTTAACATGATAGTACACAAAGACCAAGAACAAATCTTAGAATCACATATACATGTACTCAATATATTCATCTTTCCTTTTAATATCAATGTGCTATTATAATGCTTACCTTTTAAATATCCTTTCCAGCTCAAAACAGCTCAAAAATGAAGCAGTTTCCTGAAAGCTTGTGCAAAGGCACTCAGTTGTCCAACCGACTCCTCACCAGCTCGAAAAGAAAGTTACAATGAACTTTGTGCATTTTGGTAAAGTGTCAAACTGCAGGGAGACCAAGAGCTGGACACTGCACAATTACTCCATAGTTTTAGGGTAGCATACCATTGAATATGGGTGGGTCAATCCATGTCAAATCATCCAGTGCTTGTCACCCGACCCCCTATGATTTTCTTTAAAATCGCACCAAATGTTCCCCAAAGTGTCTGACAAAAAATCCCAAAATATTTTGCCCCAAGGTCAATTGGTTGCTAAGATACAGCCTCACATAGCAACCGATGCGCATTCCAAAATATTAGTTAAAAGAAAATTATGCCTTTTTTATTGATTGTGGTAGCATGGATATTTATGCAAAAGTGTTCATTATCTGGAAATTGGAAGAACTTTATAGTCTTTGCAAGAAAAAGTGACTGTGACACGAAATTGACTTTTCGTTAACGTGCACGAGGTCACTGAAAATGGTGTTAAATGTTAATTTTGAAAATTTTAATGCATATTAAGGGGCTAATATCTTCCACATTTCATCACCTTAGGTTCTAAAATATTATGCTGTTGAAGGCTTTGACTTGCTCAGTAATTTTGAAAAAAATCAGCGGATTCGTGCCCACCGTTTTTATGGAGAGCGCCCTCAAAGTTGACAAAAATGAAAAATGTGCCAAATTCAAGGTCACGGATCACCCTTCCTCCCACCTAGGAATGGCATCAATTTTACACCATAAAAACTTTTGTGCTTGTGAAAGAATCACTAGTATGTTATGCCATAAAACACCTGTTGTGTGTGTAATTTGTAGTTAACAAATTTACAGCTATTTTTAGAAGCACTTCAAGGTCAAGGGTATAACATTCATGATCAAATTGACACTAAATCTGAAAGAAGAGCACAAATAGTTTAGAACCTTAATATGTTAGGCTGTCAGCTTTCATAATTCTTGAAATATTGCTATGTGAAAAGTCTTTCAAAACACGTATTACATACAGTGCAATGAAGAAAATGGAGCGACTTATTGTTTTTCTCAAATTTTGGATTAAATTTCAAGGTCATTATTATTTAATTATTATTTAAAAGTGTTTTGTGGTATATATTACTAAAATATGTATAACAGACTGCCCCTACTGCAAATATCACAGGGCTAGGGCTTTTCATCTTGAAAGCATGGACATTTGAAATGTCCTCTAAACCCAATATGTGATATTACATGGGAATTTGGCTGTTTAGGACCATTTTCAGTGGGTTAAATTTACCATTGAACATTTCGGTAGCAAAATTTCTTTGGTAACCCAAGGTAATATAGGTAAATGTCTATCAATACAAAAAAAATTGATGCCATTCCTAGGTGGGATGAAGGGTGATCTGTGACTTTGAATTTGGCACATTTTTCATTTTTGTCAACTTTGAGGGCGCTCTCCATAAAAACGGTGGGCACGAATCCGCTGATTTTTTTTTCAAAATTACTGAGCAAGTCAAAGCCTTCAACAGCATAATATTTTAGAACCTAAGGTGATGAAATGTGGAAGATATTAGCCTCTAAATATGCACTGAAATTTTCGAAATTAACATTTAACGCCATTTTCAGTGACCTCGTGCACGTTAACGAAAAGTCAATTTCGCGTCACAGTCACTTTTTCTTGCAAAGACTATAAAGTTCTTCCAATTTCCAGATAATGAACACTTTTACATAAATATCCATGCTACCACAATCACTCAAAAATGCATAATTTTCTTTTAGCTAATATTTTGGAATGCGCATCGGTTGCTATGTGAGGCTGTATCTTAGCAACCAATTGACCTTGGGGCAAAATATTTTGGGATTTTCCGTCAGACACTTTGGGGAACATTTGGTGCGATTTTAAAGAAAATCGGAGGAGGTCGGGTGACAACTTTTCTGAAAATTGGATGATTTGACGTGAATTGACCCGGGTACATTCTTGCCATGAAAAGGGACAATGATGTGCATTATCAACGTGTACAAATGAATTGCTGGTCACACACGTGACCACACATCTGTCACACACGTGACCAGTGGTCATGTGTGTGACCAATTAATTTGCTTGTTATTAATTAAGTCTGATACTGTAGGGTGCTTATATTTGGTGAAAAGTAAGATACAATTAAACTTAGAGCTAGCTTTTGACATGAAAAAGAAAGTTGATAGTGGTTCAGGTTTTTGATTAGCATAAACTTTTGCTATTTTTCGGTCACGTGTGTGACATTTAGAGATAATTAACTTTTTTTGTTAATTACCTTCTTATGATTTAATAATGTCTATCATTCTTAGGCTAGATATGTTTAAATAGGTGTGGACAAACATGTTTTTACCATATATTACAGAAAAGAAGTTAATAAACACACCTTTCCATCAGTCAAAAAGGCAAAAATGCTCAATATTTCCTGTATTATCTATGCCTATGCACATATATGCAAATGAGCACAATACTAACCTTAATTCATAAATAAAAATACTGTTCATGCAACTTCAGACAGTGCTCTGTATGATTGCTGAACTCAAAAATTCATAGAACAAACTTTTTTGAAATTTGGTTCACTTTTCAAAGAATGCCCCAATGATATGTCAGATCATGCTACTCATTCTTGTAATTTGTAGATGAAAATCATGAAAGTAATAACACTGATTATAGTTCAAGATAGGAACCATTGTTGCTTGATAATGCAATACAACTAGGTAGTTTCATGTCATTTTTTTTAAATTTCAACAGGTGAAACAAAGAAGCCTGTTCTGAATGGTGATGAGGATTCTGTGTCGCGGACAAGCACTTTCAATAAAAATGAATTCCAGAGAGACCTTTATGAAGCAGGATCCGACCAACATTGCAACTCTGCACGTGTTGCAATTAATGCAAAGTGCCTGGCAATTGCAGGGGTGATGAATGACACGCCATCAGTAGACAGTGAGAAGACTAATACAGCCCCATCAGCCTCAACAGGGCAAGATGTATCAGCAGAGGATAAGGAGGGGCTGGTTTTCCCAGCACTTGGTCTTAGAGAAGAAAGGCTTACACAGGCTGCAGACCCCCAAGAAAAAAATCTTACCAGCCATATATCAAGTGATGCCTACAACCCAGATTCCTTCAGTGAGACTTTAGGGGAACCCGATCATGTGTCACAGAAGAGGATGAAATACGAACACCAAAGTAAGTTCCAATTAAGGGGTCACAAGCACTCATTTCAGAGAGAAAAGTGTAAAGTGTGTATGAATTTTGTATTAAAGCACAATATGCATGACCATATGAGGGTGCACACAGGGGAGAAACCATTCCAATGTAAAGTTTGTTCAAGGTGCTTCACACAGCAAGGTTCCCTCAAACGGCACATGTGTTTGCATGATCCTATGCACTTTTATGCCAGAGAACCTTGCAAAGTGTGCAGGAAATCTGTAATAAAGCACCATATGAGTGTCCATATGAGGGTGCACACGGGGGAGAAGCCATTCCGATGTAATGTTTGTTCAAGGTGCTTCACACAGCAAGGTTCCCTCAACCGGCACATGTCTTTGCATGATCCTAAGAACTTTAATGCAAAAGAGCAGTGCAAAGTGTGCAGGAAATCTGTATTAAAGCACCATATGAGTGTCCACATGAGGTTGCACACGGGGGAAGAGCCATTCCGATGTAAAGTTTGTTCAAGGTGCTTCTCACGAAGTGAGTACCTCAAACGACATATGTCTGTACACAGTCCCAAGCAGGCATATGATACCTGTAACAAAGATTTGTTTAGTTTGACTATGAGGGCAACCTATCGTGATGTGTCCCAAGAGAGGATGAAATTCGAGCACCAAAGCAAGTTCCAATTAAAGGAAAACAAGCACCCACGACATCTAAGAACACAGTGCAAAGTGTGCAAGAATTTTATATCTAAGCACGATATGCGTGACCACATGAGGGTGCACACAGGGGAGAAGCCATTCCAATGTAAAGTTTGTTCAAGGTGCTTCACACAGAAAGGTTCCCTCAAACGGCACATGTCTTTGCAAGGTCACATGCACACATGTGATTTGTCAAAGAAGACGATGAAATCACATGAACACCAGAGTAAGCCAGCGTGGGAGGGATCCAAGCACTCTTTTGAAAAAAGAGAGCAATGCAAAGTGTGCAGGAAGTCAGTATTAAAGAGATGGATGAAGATCCATATGAGGGTGCACACGGGGGAGAAGCCATTCCAATGTAAAGTTTGTTCAAGGTGCTTCTCACACAAATGGTCCCTCAAACTACACATGAGAGTGCACACAGGGGAGAAGCCATTCCAATGTGAAGTTTGTTCCAGGTGCTTCTCACACAAATGGTCCCTCAAACTACACATGAGGGTGCACACAGGGGAGAAGCCATTCCAATGTAAAGTTTGTTCAAGGTGCTTCACGCAACAAGGCTCCCTCAACCGGCACATGTCTTTGCAAGGTCACATGCACACATGTGATACAACTAACCCAAATTCGTTTAGTGAGACAGTGAGGGCAACCTCTCTTGATTTGTCAAAGAAGGGGATGAACTCACATGAAGACCAGAGTAAGCCTGAGGGGGAGGGATCCAAGCACTCTTTTGTAAAAAGAAAGCAGTGCAAAGTGTGTGGCAAATATATAGTAAGAAAAAATATGAAGGTCCACATGAGGGTGCACACGGGGGAGAAGCCATTCTGCTGTAAAGTTTGTTCAAAGTGCTTCTCACGGAGTACGAACCTCAAACGGCACATGTCTTTGCATGGTCCCAAGCATAAATATGATAATGGGTCGAATGCATAAAGCAAGCAATTGCTTGTAAGCAATTGCTTCAAGCAAAAGCACAAGCTCGTCCAGCAAAAGGTCTACACATCAGACTATACACACACACACGTACTGGCTGATTCCCATCACTGCTTATAGAGATAGCCCGGATCTGCCAGATCTCACGACTATTATAGACTATGAGACTATTATAGGGCAACCTCTCTTGATGTGTCAAAGAAGAGGATGAAATCATATGAACACTAGAGTGAGCCGAAGTGGAGGGATCCAAACACTCTTTTGTAAAAACAGATTAGTGCAAAATGTGTTTTATTATTATTATTATTATTAATGGTATCTGTATTCAAAAAAATCATTGATTGCAGCCTGAGGCTGAATTACAAATGATTTTACAAAAGTGAAAAATATACATACACAGTATTACATAAATATACAAATGTAAAATTACAAAATCAAAATAACACGCAGGCTCACACAAAGAAGAACAATTCGAACAAGAAAGAAACTCTCAGGCACTGCATGCACAAAAAATAATGAAAATTTGAATGACGTGGATCGCTGACCCTAAACTTTCCAAAATAATCACTACCAATCAGTACATGAATATTCATTAAGTTCCATGAAATTACATTATAACTTAAACCATATCCGGGTATGAAAAAAAAAACCCAAATAAAATTATAATATTTTCACTTTATGTAGGACCTTTAACCCTAATGTTTCCAAAACATTTCTGCCCATCATTACATACATATTCACTTAGTTCCATGAAAGTTCCCCAGACCATTTCCCAGATATATATATAAAAAAAAAAAAAATTTCACTTGACGTTTGACCTTGGACCTCATGCCCCCCCCCCCCCCCCCCCCCCCCGGGAAAAAAACATTCAGTAATACGAATACACACCAAGCTTCAAAATATACCCCCAGCATTGCACAAACATGGAAAAAAAAAACAAAGAAGGAAAAATGTACATTTGACCTTCATCTCTAACCCTAAAATTTCAAACAATCACTGCCAATCAGTACATTAAAGTATTCATTAAGTTCCATGAATGTACATTGTACCATAAACCATTTCCGGGTATGAGGGGAAAAAATGAAATTATAACTTTTCACTTTTTAGTTTGACCTTAACCCTAATATTTCCAAAACAATTTCTGCCCATCAATACATACATATTCACTTAGTGCCATGAAAGTTCCTTAAACCATTTCCCAGATACAAAAAAAAAATATATTTTCACTTGACGTTTGACCTTTGACCTCAAGCCCCATTCCCCCGAGAAAAAAAAACATTAAGTAATATAAATACACACCAAGCTTCAAAATATATCCTCCAGTATTGCACAAACATGAGAGAAACAAAGAAGAAAAAATTTACGTTTAACCTTCACCTTTAACCCTAAAATTTCAAACAATCATTGCCAATCGGTACAGGTATGTTCACCAAGTTGCATGAATGTACCTTGAACCATTTCCGAAATACATAGTCATATATATATATAATACATTTTCACTAAGCCTTTAACCTTAAACCTTTGATGTCATTACCCAAAATATTCTCTTTGTAAGGTAATATAAATACACACTAAACTTCTGAAAGTACTGGTATTCCACAAGCATATGGAAAAAACAGTAAATTAATAAACATTTGTCTTTAACCTTTGACCCTTAAATTCCAAGGCAATCATTACCTATCAATACATACATAATTACAGTGAAACCCCGTTATAACGAGTTCGGTTATAACGAGGAACCGCTTATAACGAGGTGATCGCGTCGGTCCCGTTTTCCTTTACGTGTAAACCTATGGCAGAACGAATCGGTTATGACGAGTTCGGTTATAACGAGATTCCAGTTATAACGAGGAAAATTTCGATAAATCATGATAAAGAAAAACATAAGCAATTTGATCGGATATAACGAGGTTCCTTTTCTTGACTAAATTACCGCTTTCAAACACGCGACAAACGAAACATTGAAAACCGAATTCACGCTATCCACGTCATTTCCAGTTTTGCAGAGAACCGTTGTTTCCGTGTTTTCTTCTAAATCATGCGATAAGACACAGAAATGCCTTCTGATGTTCCTACTGAATTATTAAACATAATCATTCGATTTTCTTTTTCGCGAGAAATGTGTGCGTGATATTAGGTCAGTCCACAGCGCAACGAGAAAAAAAATTAGATAACGCATTCTAAAACTCTTCATGTAGCGACACTTTGTGTGATATTTGTGACAAATGTTGTCTATAATTGTCTCCTTTGTTGTCTATAATTAACTCCTTTGAAATAGATGATGCCCTGGACACCAGAGTCCAATGTGGAGCTGATGCTGAGAAAAGTTTGGCATCAGAGGCATTCAGTCAGACACAGTCTGGACCTGGGAAACTTAGACCACTGGCCAAGGTCCTGAATGTGTGTGCCAGAACAGACACTTCTGTGGAATGCAACTCTGGGTCTCATGGGAATGTGCCTTTGATCCGTGGTGAAGAGTGTCGTATTTGTGGAGGCCGTTTTGCCAATCTTGCAAGACACATGCAGCTACATGAGGGGCGAAAAATATGGCAGTGCAAGTGGTGTTCAAAAGACTTCTGGACAAAGTTAGGCCTGAACAAGCATGCGAGAATAGTGCATCCTGAAGAAGTACAACTACATTTTGGGCAATCCATTTACAAGTATGAAATGTGCGTCAACGAATGGAATCTTAACAAGCACAAGAAACTGCACTCGCAAGAAACCCTTGCCCGGAGAAATATGTCGAAGTGTGAGTGCAGTTCCAGGTGCTTTCCACATGGCTGGAATCTGGAAACACACAGGAAGAGCCAAGTTCTCAAACATGATTATGTACACGCTCATAGACATGGTGAAGTACAGAATGGTGTGCCAGAGCAGTTTCCAAAACCCTCCGTCTGCCACATTTGCCGGAAGTCATGTGGAACACCGTATAGACTCAAGAAACACATGCTCATCCACAATGAAGAAGCGGATGCCGAATCATGCCTAATATCATTCCCCCTACCTTCAGGCAGAGGCAAGTCAAGTGTTCTTTTATCATGCAAAAAAAAAGTGAAAATACAAGTATGTAATATTGTCTATAATATTTCTTTGTTATTGTTCTACACATGTGACATCACAAGCTGCAGTTAGTCTTTTCATCCAGCAGTGACTGAGCAGAAAATTAAAAAATCATACAAGTGCATTCTGAACGGATTGCTCAATTTTCCTCAAACTCCCACTGTATGATGGATTCTCTTGTTGCATTCACTCAATGTGCATGTCTATGAAGATGGACCTACAAGTGTAAAAAGTTACATTGATTGTGCTTGGGATACGATACGGCACACGACATGGGTACCTACTCTGTCCCGTGCAAGATCTCATGATTCCAAATTAGCATGACTGTACAGTGTTGGGGTAATCGTTAATGACCCAACACTGTACAGTCATGCTAACTTAGAAACATTGAAGTGCACATTACTTGTATATGAGACCAATCTGAAGCAATGATTTTTACACAACAATAGATATAGTGTACTCTGAAATGAATCCTACAAGGATTGGAACGGTCATCCCCCAGCATTCCTACTTATTTCCTCTGATCAGTTACTAGCCATCCCCTTTAATGAGAATACGTAATTGGAGCTGTTTGCCTCATGACATTAGACTTGAACTTACATTGTATACCTCTGATAGTCGTGAGTGTTGTGACTTTTATAATACTGAGAAAGAAGTTGCAGCATAAAACAATTTTAGAGACTTTTCAGGGTAAAAAAAAAGTTTCAAAACATTTTTTTATGCCTCCGCCACGAAGTGGTGCAGGAGGCATTATGTTTTCGGGTTGTCCGTCCGTCCGTACGTCCGTCCGCTTTCGTTTACGCGATAACTTGAGTAATATTTACTGGAATTTTACCAAACTTGGTCCAAGTATGAAGTATGATGGGGCAATGATTTGATTAGACTTTGGGTGAAATCGACTAAAGGTCAAAGGTCAAGGTCAAATCATGAAATTGTATCCATTTACGCGATAACTCAAGACTGGATGGAGCAAATTTCTCCAAACTTTGTTGGAGGATGATGTATGATGGGGCAATTACTTGATTAGTTTTTCAGTGAAATCGGACGGAGGTCAAAGGTCAAACATCAAGGTCAAATCCTAAAATTATCTGTTTACGTGATAACTCAAAACTGGATGAAGCAGCTTTCACCAAACTTGGTCCAAGGATGATGTATTATGGGACAATTAGTTGAGTAGATTTTAGTGACATTGGCAAGAGGTCAAAAGTCAAAAGGTCAAGGTCAAATGCTAAAAATGTTGCTATTTCCCCCATATCTATGCAATGCCCGCAGTTATTTTTTTGAAACTTAGTGTAGACATGTACTACTGCGTAATGATTCTCCAGAGAGAGTTTCATGTCATAAGGTCAAAGGTCAAAAGGTCAAAGGTTAGGTGAAAATGTTGCAATATCACTTTTCTCGCAACTGGTTCAATGTATC
Organism: Diadema antillarum; assembly: GCF_040938485.1. NCBI lineage: Eukaryota > Metazoa > Echinodermata > Echinoidea > Diadematoida > Diadematidae > Diadema > Diadema antillarum. The sequence continues at coordinate 2,790,551 of NW_027270919.1, read as the reverse complement.
TTCATGAAATTTGGTACATATGCATGTACTGACTGGCAGGGATTATCTAGGAAATTTAGGGGTCATGGGTCAATAGTCAGGGGGTCAATGGTCAAGGTCAACTCCTCAAAATATTACTATTTCCCTCATATACTAGTATATGCAATGATTGCATTATTAGTTTTAAAATTGAATATATGTACATGTATTACTTAATGGAGATTCTCTTGGAAATTTCCAGCTAGAAGGTCAAAGGTCAAAGGTTAAGGGTCAAAGGTCAGGTTTAAATTTAAAAAAAGATATATTTTGTACTGTAATTACACTCTTTCTTCATACCTTGAAAATTATACTCAATGCATAAACTTAAAATAAGGTCGGTCAGAAGTCAAGTAAAAATTTTCAATTCCCCAAATATGTGTACCTGCACTCTTTAATAGACAATTATAGCAAACCCAGTTCGTGGAAAGTGAACATTCAAGATATTTCTGACAAACCTGTTATTTCGATATTTTGTCAGTTATGTGAAACTGTCATCACACATTGTGAAGACATTGTACTATACACCTATTGGGAGAATCATGCATTATGGCGGAGGCATCAGTCGCCATAGCGACATTTCTAGTTTCTGGTCTCGTCCTTTACGGCAGATATTTTCTTTTCTTATAAGATATGCCTGTCAACTTAATTTTTTCATTTTTCTTTTTTTTTTTTACATGATTATGTATACTTCTCCTAGATAACAATCACCATGATGAAGTCTAGTATAATCAGGCGCCATTTACACTATTTTTCAGGCCACAAAGGCCTCTGAAATGTCCTGTATACAACATGTAATTATCTTTGACTTGCCCTCTTTCAGAATTTGCTCTCAACTAATTTATGTCTGACAACTTTTTGTTGGTTTTGTAGTACGTGGGTCTAATAAGTAGGAGGTTTTCCACACAATGCTGCACAAAGAATGTTGATGCACACAATATTTGGTTGTTCTACTGCCTTTTCCTGATGATATGTCAGATCATGCAATTCATTCTTGTATTTAGAAATCTTTCTTTCTTAAAAGATGAAAATCATGAATGTAATAACACTGATTATAATATTAGGGAGGGACCATTGTTGCTTGATAATGCAATACAAACTATGTAGTTTCATGTCATTTTTTTATTTCAACAGGTGATACAAAGAACCCTGTTCTGAATAGTGATGAGGATTCTGTGTTGCGGACAAGCACTCTTAGTCAAAATGAATTCCAGAGAGACTTTTATGAAGCAGGATCCGACCAACATTGCAACTCTGCACGTGTTGCAAGTAATGCAAAGTGCCTGGCAATTGCAGGGGTGATAAATGACACACCATCAGTGGACAGTGAGAAGACTAATACAGCCCCATCAGCCTCAACAGGGCAAGATGTACCAGCAGAGGATAAGGAGAGGCTGGTTTTCCCAGCACTTGGTCTTAGAGGAGAAAGGCTTACACACGCAGCAGACCCCCAAGAAAAAAATCTTACCAGCCATATATCAAGTGATGCCTACAACCCAGATTCCTTCAGTGAGACTTTAGGGGAACTCCATCATGTGTCACAGAAGAAGATGAAATTGCACAAACACCAAGGCAAGCGGAAGTCAAAGGGACCCAAGCACATTCCTGTAAGAAAACAGTGCAAAGTGTGCAGAAAATCCACATCAAAGAATAATTGTATGCATCACCACTTGAAGGTTCACACAGGTGAGAAGCCATTCCGATGTAAGGGTTGTTCAAGGTGCTGCTCACGAAGTGGGCACCTCAAACGACATATGTCTGTACATGGTCCCAAGCAGGCATATGATACCTGTAACCAAGATTTGTTTAATTTGACTATGAGGGCAATCCATTGTGATGTGTCGCAAGAGAGGATGAAATACGAACACCAAAGCAAGCCCCAATTAAAGGGACACAATCGCGCATATCTAAGAGAGCAGTGCAAAGTGTGTGACAATTTTGTATTAAAGAACAATATGCGTGACCATATGAGGGTGCACACAGGGGAGAAGCCATTCCAATGTGAAGTCTGTTCAAGGTGCTTCGCACATAGTGGGTCCCTCAAACGGCACATGTCTTTGCTTGGTCCCAAGCACAAATATGATAATGCTCACCTGGATTCGTTTAGTGAGACTATGAGCACAAGCTCTCTTAATGTGTCAAAGAAGTGGATGAATTCAAATGAAGACCAAAGCAAGCCCCAGTCAAAGAGACGCATGCGCAAGCAAAAGCAATGCAAAGTGTGCGGGAAATCCATATTTCAGCACAATATAAAAGCCCACATGAGAGTGCACACGGGTGAGAAGCCATTCCGCTGCAAAGTTTGTTCAAAGTGCTTCTCACAGCAAGGTTCCCTCACACGGCACATGTCTTTGCATGATTCTAAGCACTTTTATGCCAGAGAGCAGTGCAAAGTCTGTGGGAAATCTGTATTAAAGCGTTATATGTGGGTCCACATGAGGGTGCACACGGGGGAGAAGCCATTCCAATGTGAAGTCTGTTCAAGGTGCTTCGCACATAGTGGGTCCCTCAAACGGCACATGTCTTTGTTTGGTCCCAAGCACAAATATGATAATGCTCACCCGGATTCGTTTAGTGAGACTATGAGCACAAGCTCTCTTAATGTGTCAAAGAAGTGGATGAATTCAAATGAAGACCAAAGCAAGCCCCAGTCAAAGAGACGCATGCGCAAGCAAAAGCAATGCATAGTGTGCGGGAAATCCATATTTCAGCACAATATAAAAGCCCACATGAGAGTGCACACGGGTGAGAAGCCATTCCGCTGCAAAGTTTGTTCAAGGTGCTTCTCACAGAGATGGTCCCTCAAACGGCATATGTCTACGCTTGGTCCCAAGCACAAATATTATGAGAAGGCTATCCCATATTCGTTTAGTGAGACTGTGATCACAAGCTTGCTTAATGAGTCAAAGAAGTGGATGAATTCAAATGAAGACCAAAGCAAGCACCAATTGAAGGAACCCAAGCAAAAGCAGTGCAAAGTGTGCAGGAAATCTGTATTGCAGAACAATATGAGGGTCCACATGAGAGTGCACACAGGGGAGAAGCCATTCTGCTGCAAAGTTTGTTCAAGGTGCTTCGCAAGAAAGGACTCCCTCAAACGGCACATGCCTTTGCATGGTCCCAAGCATACGTGTGATAACATTAACCAGGATTGGTTTAGTGAGACAACAACATGAGCACAACCTCTTTTAATGTGTCACAGAAAAGGATGAAATCACATGGACACTTGTAAAAGCAAGCCCCAGTCGAAGAAATCGAAGGATTTCATTGTAAGAGAGCAGTGCAAAATGTACTGGAAATCCATATTTAAGCACCATATGAAGGTCTGCATGAGGGTGCACATTGGGGAAAAACCATTCCGTTGCAAAGTTTATTCAAAGTGCTTCTTACGAAATATGAACCTCAAATGGCACATGTATCTACTTGCTTGGTTCCAAGCATAAATGTTATAATGCTAACCCAGATACGTTAAAGGGGATGGCTAGTAACTGATCAGTGGGAATCAGTGGGAATGCTGGGGAATGATTGTTTCCATCTTTGTGGGATTCATTTAAGAGTGCATTATATATTCTATTGTTGTGTGAAAAGTATCTGCTTCAGAATGGTCTCATATTCAAGTAATGTGCAGTTTAATGTTTCCAGGTTAGCATGCCTGTATGTGGACGGGACATTAAACTGTACATTACTTGAATATAAGACCATTTTGAAGCAAATGATTTTAACAGAGCAATAGATATATAATGTACTCTCAAATGAATCCCACAAGAATTGGAACAATCATCTCCCGGCATTCCCACTGATTCCCACTGATTAGTTGCCAGCCATCCCCTTTAAGTGAGACTATGAGCTCAACCTCTCTTGATGTGTTAAGAAAGCAGATGAATTCATATGAAAACCAAAGCAAGTCCCAATTGAAGAGATGCAAACAACATCAGTGCAAAGTTTGTGGGAAATCCATATCTGAGCACCGTATGAAGGTTCACATGAGAGTGCACATGGGGAAAAGGCCATTCCGCTGTAAAGTTTGTTCAAGGTGCTTCACATGAATTATGAACCTCAAACGGCACATGTCTTTGCATCGTCCCAAGCACACATTATCATACGGCTAACCCAGATTCGTTTAGTGAGACAGTGAGGGCAACCTCTCTTGATGTGTCAAAGAAGAGGATGAAATCACATGAAAACCAGAGTGAGCCGGATAGTGGGAGAGATCCCAGCACTCTTTTGTAAAAAGAGATTTGTGCAAAGTGTGTGGGAAATTAATATTAAAGAAAAATATGATTCACCATATTAGGGTGCACACAGGGGAGAAGCCATTCCGCTGCAAAGTTTGTTCAAAGTGCTTCGCACAAAGTGGGTCCCTCAATCGCCACATGTGTGTGTATGATCCCGAACATGGCTGCCTTCACATGTGTGGTACACCTGCAACATCTCCCACAAATCATGGGTCCACTGTTGCAGGTTGGATGATCGCATGAGGAAACAAAGGAATTTAGCCTACCATCAGCACAAAACAGCTGTTCATGTGCCCAGACATAACCTCTAGCTTGCCAGTGGTGGCATACAATGTATGAGGCTTCTGTCCAGTTAAGCCTGCAAAACTCATGACTACACAGTTTACACAAGGTCAATAGTCACAAGCATGGGTCATCAAACTTTATGGCGAGTTTCTATTTTTTTATCATAACTTTTGATCAATGGGTCCGTTTGTGTCTATAATAAACTTGGATGGTAGATGTCCCCTGGGGAGTGGATGATCACCATTAGGCCAAATGTCATAAGCTGGGGTCAACAAACTTTTAGAGCCCAATGTTGAGTTTTTATGGTGCATTTCTATTATGATTCGCAATTTTTGATCCATAACTCCAATTGTGACTAAACTTGGACGATAGATATCCCTTGGGGAATGGATGGTGACCACAAGGTCAAAGGGCACAGGCAGGGGTCAACGTTAAGTTTTTATGGCATGTTTCCTTTTTTGCCGTAAATGTTTACCATTTTATATCTGTTTTTATCCGTATATATCTTTTTGTCTTGTAGATTTCTGTTTATCTTCACAGGCATGGGTTATAACTTTAATAATACAGCTTTCTTTGTACTAACCCTTGGTCCTGATTCCACTTCATAATAATTACTGACTTTACATTTTTTTTTTTAAATGTCTTCTTTGTACATGGGCGAGACACATTTTTGCACTTGCCTTGTTTTTCAGAGGGATTAATTCCTAATAAACAAATTATATGCGATCAAGCTAGCTGATTTTTTTTCTTCGTGAAAATTTGACCTGAAAATTGACTGTTGACCTGTGAAATATTGAAATTATTGCATAAATTTGACATTTGTAATTAAAGTAAATAGAATATACAAATGTATAGCCAAAATGGGGTTGTGGGTGAGCAATCCCCCTTAAGTAATCAAGGGGGACATGCCTCCCTCCCCCCTCTCCTGGGATTGTCACCTATAAAGTAACAAGCACGTCATGCAAATAAGATAGGAAATAAAGAAAACAAAGCAACAAATTGCTGATCTTAGAATATGTACTCAATAATGAACAGAAAGAGTCCTGCAGTCCCCTTTATGAGGGCAGTGAATTGTTTTTGGGTCATCCTGTACTAAAAATGACTTAAGAATACTGGAGAGCACCTCAAAAATTAAAGAAATTCCATAAAGGTGCAGGAAATCTCAAACTTCCAAGAAAATTCCTGAAATTTAATCAGATCCTTGAAAGATTCTTGAAAAACTCATAAAGTCCTGGAAATGCCAGAAAATAATGAGAAGGGGAAGGCCTGCTTACTATACACACACTAAACACTGGACCGTCCTATTTTTATGCCTCTTCTACAAAGTGGTTCCGGAATCATTTTTTTTTTTCAGGTTGTCCGTCCGTGTGTTTGTCCTTCAGTCATAATCAACTTTGTAGACAGTGCAACTAAAAAGCCGTTTGAGGTTTGGTGTGTAGACATTGTATGTATAAGTTAGCAAAGTTATGCTTATCACCTTGAGGAGCACATGCTCAGAGTCAAAGGTCAAATGGTCAAGGTCAAATGTTTAAAAAAAAATCACTATTTCCCCATATCCACACAATGCCTGAAGTGTTTTCTTTGAACTTAGTGTATGTACTACCAATTCTCCAGAGAGAGTTTTGGGTCATGAGCTCATAGGTGAAAGATCAAAATGTTAAATTTCCATGTTTTTCTCCATATTCCGCAAATGGTTCATGGTATCTTAATGAAACTTAGTATATGCACATGTACTGGCCGACAGTGATTATCATGGGAATTTCAGGTCATGATTCTAAGATCGGGTCAAGGTCAACTCCTCTAAAATGTCAATTCTTTCCTCATATATATGAAATGCCTGCAGAATTTTTTCTTGAAACTTGATATATACATGTATTGCCCAAGACATTCTCTGGGGCATTTCTTGCCAAAAGGAAAGAGGTCAAAGGTCAAGTGAAGTGCTGAATTTCAATTCCTCCTCCATATCTCGGAAGTGGCTCAAGGTATCATCATGAAACTTAGTCCGTTTTTGTGCATGTTCTTCCTTACAGTGATTCTCTTGGGAACTTTACGGTCTGAAAAGTCAAGGTTAAGGGTCAAAGGCCAGGTTTAAATGATAATATTTTACCATTTAATACTGAAATTACTTTTACTTAATACCTTTTAGAATTACACAATGCATAATTTCAGAAAAGGGTCAAAGTGAAGTAAAAGCCAATCACCCAATTCAGCCTACATAGTTCAAGGAAAATAAACATTCAGCACATTTTGACAAATCTGTGATTATAAATTTTCCCATTTGAAACTGTCATCACACATTGTCAAGAAGTAGAATTTGATCATATAACTCCCATTATAACTCCCATGTAAGTCACATTCTTCGTAGTCTTCATTGGTTCCCTGTATATTGTTGATGATGTGATGCTCAAGTGTTTTTTGTTTTTTTTTTGGATATACGGTATATAGAATATTAGAGGAAATTAAAAGATTGGAGTGGTCCTCGATTAGGATACTTGTAATCATTCCTGTCAATCTGGTGATATGATAAACTGCTTTGGGACCCTTGAAATTACTCTGACACAGTTATATTCTTAAGGAGATTTCCTTCTTTATGACATTGATAATGAAAGCTGATATTTTATACATGTAATTGATGCCATTTTACCTACAATTTGCTCGCTATTATCTTTCATGTAGCTGGCGTTTTTACAAGATGTGAAAAAAAACTTGTCTTACTGTGCATGTATCTTAGTACACGTTTTGTAAGATAACATGTTTAGCACATCGAGGCAATTGATGAAAATGTTGGTGGCGGAAACTTCGGTTTTTTCCAGTAAATAGTTCATGTACTGAGTATCCATTTTGTATAATCATAACGTAAATATCAATTCTGAAGATTTGTATGCAGTGCTGTATAAAGAAAATTGAGATATAGCAACAGAATTGTTAGTGACATGCACGGCAATGTACCTCACAAAGTAATTTAATGGAAGAAAAGCTAAAAATGACCATTTCAAATGTTGCATTGTGGGTCAATACATTGTACAGTAAGAAACTTGAAGTGAAGTACTCTAGCATTATGAGTTACTGTGAAAGAGTATCTATGTTGGCATTGTTTTGTTTTCAGCTAAAATCAAGAGAAAGACTGGTCATGAAGAAAAAGTTATCAAATTTGAAAGTGGAATTTAGAGGGACAGACAATTTTGGACATTTCTGTAATCTTAATTTATTCAAGGCATTTTTTTTTTCAGCCATCATGAGTCAAATGATGAGCTGATGTTGGTTTATCTCTGATATTACAGTTACAATGGTAAATGATTTTTTTTTCTTGATAAACTAGGTAAACACTCAAAGTAATAAAGTGCATTCACATTGTGTTACATGTTGCAGTGATTTTAGATTATGAGCACCTACAAGTGAAACAATATTGGTGTCATTGACGGATTTTTTTAAATATTGTTTTTGTTGTTTATCTTTAATTTCTACTGTTATAATCCCCAAAGTCAAACGATGATGAGAATTGATGTTATTATGATCAATGTACCTTTTCCAAATTTTGGATTGTCAGGATTTCGATGTCACATTTTGTTAAGGAGAATGTCTTTGTATGACTTGCTTGTAACTTTCATGCAGCTTGGTTATAAGAATACCAGACAATGATGACCATTCAGCTAATACGTTGCAATCCCCCAGATTTTAATCTTGATGTAACATACCGTTTCATTCTAACTTGATTGCTATACAACTGTGCTGCGTGCGCATGTGTCTTCATGCTGAAATTAATCATGCAATCCTGAAGGAGCTACCAATATAGCATGACTAATGAGGACTGGCTGAAAATAGAAAATTAAAGTTTATACCGAAAAGTATATTTCTGGCAATATCAAGTGTGTGGGTGCTTTCATTATTTCTCAAAATTATATGTTTGGAATGAAGAGATGTAGTAAGAGAGAGATAGAAGGGGACGCGGCTATGTGTGTTAGTGTGTGTGCATGTGTGTGTGCATTTACTGCATGCATGAATACAAAAGATCGAGAAAGACAAAGAGAGAGAGGTACAGGTATGAGAAAAGAGGGTCACAGCAGAAGAGTGTATGGCAGTGATGAGGAAATACAAAAAAAAAATTATACTCAGTATAATTATATTAAATTATACACTTCAAGATTGCTATTCATTAATTTTTGAATATTAACATTTTTCACAGGTAAGACAACATTTTACATTATCACTGTACCCCCATTCCCACTTACCAAGTGACTAAAATGGTTTGCAAAAGTGTCCAAGCAAGTGAGGAGAACATTTCAAGTAAAACAAGAAAATGTTCTTTTATAGCACAACGTAACGATGTGCATTTTACCCAAATGTCCGTACACTCTTTGTTGCAACACTGTATGGACCATATTTACTTCACAGCAGAAAAAGTAATCTAATACACAGGTAATTGCCCGAGTGTACAATTTTGATCTCAAGATAGCGCTAACCGTAATTATGAAACAGAAGCGGATCGGGGGGGGGGGGTGGTGGGGTTGCAAACCCCCCCCCCCCCCAAAAAAAAAAAAAAAAAATCCAGGGACCTTTTTTTTTTCATCTTATCCTTTTTTTTAACTTGTAATTTTATTTTTTCTATTTATGTATTTATTTTATTTATTATTATTATTATTATTATTGTTATTGTTATTATTTCTAATTTGGCAATGACCTCTATACCAAAAATAGTGGTGTTTTAGATGCAAGAAAATGCCATTTTCACGCACGGATTTTTAAAAATTCTCCCTACTGTGGGAGGGGGGACACCCCCCCCCCCAAAAAAAAAACCCCTCCCCTCCCCCCTCCCCCCCCCCCCTCGCTCGCTCCGCTCACTCAGGCTCGGTCACTACTCTCCCTCGCATACCGCCCCCAACCACACCCTTTATAAAAAGCTAGATCCGCCCCTGTGAAATATTAATGTATGATAACCCAGAATTGGGCACTATTTCGATCTGACGAGTTTGTATGATTGTTAATCAAAACAAATCTCTATATTTGTGCAATCTCATTAAGTTGCCACATGATGGTCACAGAAAAACAAAAAATTAGAGCACTTGTTCATGTATGCATCTCGGACTTTTTCTTGTTACTTGATTTCTTTTATTAATGTGAAAGGTGCAGTTGCAAAGTTAGGTACTTTACACGGTAAACTGGCACCTCGTCTACAACCACACTGTCCACTGTTCACCTAGTCTAATGACATCTCGTCTAAACTCGCTTCGTCTACTACCAACTCGTCTACCAACCATTTTGTCTAAATGCCAATTAGTCTAATTGTCATTTCGTCTACTAGCCATTTTATCTAATGTCCAATTTGTCTAAGTCACATTTCGTCTAACACCCATTATGTCTATTGACTATTTCGTCTATTAATCATTAGGTCTATGAATGAAGTAGTCTACAGCTCATTTTGTCTAATAGCTAATTGGTCTACATCCACCTTGTCTTATACTCAATTTGTCTAATAACCAGTTAGTCTACTCCCAACTGATCTACTCCCAACTCGTCTACACCCACCTGGTCTACTCCCAACTGGTCTACTTGTTATTGTTATTATAGTTGTTGTTTTTTGTCTACTCCAAACTCCTTACTTAAGTCTACTTCGTCCAGTTTCCTTTCCCACTGAAATAGTTTGAACACTCTTGGTGCCCCATTTGGTTTAATTTTTTTGCTCTAATTATGACAATTTTACTACTTTTTTTATGAAAAAAAATAATGTCACAGTTTGAAAAAACTTGCTGTGTAACATTTGTGCTGGATGTGTAATTTATATCAGAAGCAATCATGCAGCATTTATAAAACATGTCCAAACTTCAACACTCCATCCATTCACCTTTGATACACAATCATAAGTATGGTAAAAATGAAAAGGTACACATTAGACGTACATTATCAGTATTCTGGAATCTTTATTCCGTATGACTGACAATTCGTTTGTGATGGAGGATTGTAACTGAGCTAGTTTATTATCATTTAGTTATTTTACGGCCAGGATGTTGACTGGATAGTCGTGTCTCACCATTAATATGTCTTTATATTCAGCATGTGCGGAATAATTCACAACTTTAAAGAATAAACTATCATTGATTTTTGTACCAGGGCAGGATTATGAGTAGTTCGTGACAGTGAGACCGACTGGACACTAGACAAAGTGGTATATTCATTATTAGCATGACCAGATGGGAATGATCAGTTTGGGTATCCTGGTTGAGAGTATACCAGTTGGGAGTAGACCAATATTGGGTATAGACGAGTTGGGAGTAGACGAGTTGGGAGTAGACCAGACGGGAGTAGACCAGTTGGGAGTATTGGGTGTAGACCAGTTAGGAGTAGACCAATTGGGTGTAGACCAGATGGGTAACGACCATGTGGGGGTATAGACGAACTAAGGGTTGGACGATATGATAACTAGACAAAGTGAATGTAGACGAGATGACTTGTAGACGAGGTGGGAGTAGACAAAGTGGCAGTAGGCAAAATGGATATTAGACGACATGACAAGTAGACATTGTGAGTAGGCCTATAGACGACTTGGCTATTAGATCAACTGTTCAGTAGACGAGATGCTCCTTAGACGAGTTGGGTATTAGACAGTATGGGTAGTGGGCAAAGTGACTATTAGACAATATGTGTACTAGACAAAACAAGTTGTAGACCAAATGGGTATTAGACGAATCGGTGATAGACGCTTTGCCAGTAGACCAATTGGAAGATAGACAGAGTGGCTGTAGACGAGGTCACTATAAACCCTTTACACCCATACTGAGCATGCTCACAATGACGAAAAATTGCAAGTGCATTACTCATCATTATAATAGCGTGTCTTTTTCCACCTGTCTGCACGGAGAGCCAGCTGACATTATTGTAGAAAACATCTGATGGAAACGCGTTGCACCCCATTGAATCCTAAACTGGTCATCGTGATAACGAGTGCCTGTATTTACAATTTATTGTGATGATAAGAAGGATAGGAATTAGAGCAGTAAAGCTAACGGTAAAAGTGACAGTGATATCAGTCAGAACAACTTCTGACCTTCTTGGCTTCAGGCTTGCAGTAGCCATACTAGCTGAGTGTCAGCCTTCACTGTGCATGTATATGGACATTATCCAAGTTCACTCATCCTCGTCATGAATGGGACCTGTTCTTTCACTAGTGCTGCAGTGACTTCAGCAACATGGACTTAATCAGTTTATCCCCCATTCTTCCCATTGTCTGGATCTTGGCTCTGCTTCTGTCTGTCAATCAGCTGTACTGTGTGAACCATGTACTGACTGCATCCGTGAAGCAGCTCTCTGTTATAACTGCAAGTTACCACACATCGATGGGAAGCCATATTGTATATGATCGTGACTTTCTTCTGCGTCTCAATCCAGACCCAAGCCGAATATCTTGTTTACTGAATAAGGATGGAGATCATTTCACGTTTGATGTTCAGACACTTCCCTTGTCTTCACTCAAAAAAAGGGGAAGATGGAAGCGGATTAGGAGACATCGAGGCGTAAGGGGTGGGAGACGAAAACAGAGACACGCAGCATCAACAAGCGAAGAAAATATACCTCCTAAAGATATAAATCGGGGTAGATCAGTGAATGCTCAGCCTCTTGCCATTGCAAAATGCGCTGTTCTAAATGCACGTTCAGTTTGCAACAAAGCTGCTCTCATTCAAACATTTCTCCTCGATCATGACATTGATGTCTTAGTAATTACTGAAACCTGGCTGACGGATGGAGATGAAGTCACCCCTCGACAGTTACTTCCAGACCCTGATGGCTACAGCTTCATCTCAGTGCCCAGAAATGGTCGTGGTGGTGGTCTTGGTATTGTAGCTAAAAGTCACATAAGCATCAAGCTGCGACCTCCTCAGAAATGTGAAAGCTTTGAATGTGCCGAGTTCGATCTTAGGGCTGCTAGTTTGTCAACGCTTCTGGTCGCAGTCTATAGACCTCCACCCTCTACGCAGAATGGACTCTCCAGGCATCAGTTCTTAACTGATTTCACCCCTTATCTGGAAGATCTGGTCACTAGGCAGGATAATTTCATCATTATGGGGGACTTCAACATTCACATGGATAATCTGGACAATCCGGAAGCTGCCCAGTTCGCCAATCTTTTGAATGACTGCAACTGTATTCAGCTCGTAAATCAGTCAACTCACATGGCAGGTCATATCCTGGATCTCATTATAATCAAGTGTTCTTGTAAGCTCCTGGATCCAAAGGACGTTTCGATCGGATCGTTTATCTCTGACCATGCAGCTGTTCATTTCTGCTGTAGACCTGAGGAGTCTTCTCACAAGAAATGTGACAGGAAATTTCGTAAACTGCGCTCAGTTGACATTCCTTCCTTCCTCGACGATATTGAAACAGCTCTGAATCAGAAGGATTTTTGGGACAAAGCTGATGCTAATGATCTTGCCGACTGTTATAATGCCACAATCAAATGTACTTTGGACAAGCATGCCCCAATGAAAACTGTACGTGTACCTGAACGTGAGCCAGTGCCGTGGTACACAGGTGGCTTGCGGCAACAGAAACAGCATGTAAGGAGGGCAGAAAGACGCTGGCGTAAATCAGGACTCCCTGTGGATCGCAAAGAGTTTACAAAGCAACGAAATATCTTCACTGATATGGCATCTGTAGCCAAGAAAGATCATATCAAGCAGAAGATAAAGGACTGTGACGGTGATCAAAAGCTTCTGTTTCGTCTGGTTAATGAGCTCCTAGGAAGATCAAAATCAAAAAGGTTACCTACCATCTATGATAGTGAAGCAGATCTTGCCAACATGTTTAGTGACTTCTTTCATGAGAAGATATCCAACATCCGCAATGTGCTATCCAACTTCTCTGCCAGTGGAACAGCTCATGAAACTTCCCACCCTCCTTCCTCTACATGGCTCTCCTTCCAACTCGTATCATCAGTCGAGGTTTCCAGAATCATCAAAAGCTCACCCTGCAAATCGTGTGCCCTTGATCCTGTTCCAACGTGGATGGTGAAAGCGGCCCCGGAGAGATTTGCAGACATCATCGCCAAGATCATTAACTCTTCCCTTGCAACTGGCATTGTCCCAGACATCTTCAAGCGTGCTCATGTCACGCCCCTGCTGAAGAAGACTACTCTTGATCCTGACTCTCTCGACAACTATAGACCGATTTCGCAACTACAGTTTGTCTCCAAAGTTCTTGAGAAAGTTGTTGGAAATTTCCTGTGCAAGTACCTCAAGGGAAATGATCTGTTCGAAAACCTGCAGTCCGCATATCAACCAGGGCACAGTGTGGAAACTGCTCTTGTCAAAGTGACAAATGATATCCTCCTAGCCCTCGACAAGAAACAGATGGTACTCCTTGTCCTCTTAGATCTATCCGCAGCGTTCGATACTGTGGACCACGATTTGCTGCTGATGAGAATGTCGCATCGTTTTGGAATCTCTGGTAACGTTCTCAAATGGTTCCACTCTTACCTGACTTTGAGATCCCAAGTAGTTACTTTGTTGGATTCTTCATCAAAGCAGTGCTACATCGAATGTGGTGTCCCGCAGGGCTCCGTGCTGGGACCTATCCTTTTTACCATGTATACTTCTCCTCTTGGTGACATAGCAAGATGTTTTGGCCTGAGCTATCATCTCTATGCTGACGACACGCAGCTCTATGTTGCCTTCAAGCCAGGAATAACCGATCAGGTCCGTTGTCGGCAAATTCAGGATTGCTTGGCGGCAATGCAGGACTGGATGAGTGGCAATTTCCTGAAACTTAATAATGACAAAACTGATGTGATCCTGATTGGTTCCCGACACCAACACTCTGTGTTTGAGATGGAGCACATTTCCCTGAATGGCCAGAATCTGTCGCTCTTGGAATCAGTTCATGACCTTGGAGTGATCCTAGACAACAGATTGAATATGAATGACCACATCACAAGTGCCTGTAAGAGTGCCAACTACCATCTGAGGAACATTGCAAGAATTCGTAGATTCTTGTCTGAATCTGATGCAGTCAAGGTTATTCACGCCCTAGTATCGTCACGCATTGACTATTGTAATGCAGTATTAGCTGGTCTGCCTAACTCTTCTATCTGTCGCCTCCAAAGAGTACAGAACAGTGCCGCCCGTGTTCTAGCTCGTGTGAGGAAGAATGTTCACATCACCCCAATACTAAGACAATACCACTGGCTTCCAGTCAAGAAGAGGATTGAGTACAAGATTCTTACCCTTGTTTTCAAGGCATTACATTGCATGGCTCCGAAGTATCTTCAGGACTTGGTCACAGTAAAGCAGTCAACTTACAGCCTACGTTCTTCGTCTTCGACGGTGCTACATGTTCCCAAAACTCGGACAACCTACGGGGATCGCGCCTTCCTCCATTTGGCTCCTTCACTTTGGAATAAACTTCCGGATAATATTCGTAACATGCACAGCCTAGATACTTTTCAACGACATGTCAAGGCATATCTTTTTGCTCAATCATATGATTAGGGTTCTTTTTTTGTGTGTGTTTTTTCTTCTTCTGTTAGGCGTTGTCATTGTATTGTATTATTTTGTATGGTATTGCACTGTATTGTAATGTACTATTTATTTGTACCTTTTCTATTTTCTTAAGAGAGAGCAGAAAGCGCTTTGAGTAGTTTGTAACTGGACATAGCGCTTTATAAGAAATTACTTATATATATATATATAATAATGATGATCACAATAACTATAACAATGATGATATTAGAAACAATGACAACTAGGTATAGTTACTAATACTTGATGTCACGTATGATATGTGACCGTGCACCACAAAACGAACAAAAAGTCGCACCCCTTGATTTTACGTGAGGACTCAAAAAAGGTGAAACGGGTCAACCAAGTCAATATAAAGTTTTTCATATTTTCTGAAAGAGCTACCCTTCTTCTACATTATGCTTAAGTTTGGGATCATAAAATGAACGGGAAAGTGCATTTTGAGCAGTTTTTCTACAACCTTTTTTGTAGAGTAGTGAGATCAGGTATATCGTAAAGGCCCCTTTTTATTTCTTGATAATCCTTTGCACACTCTTCATTTTCAAGTCTGATAACTTTTGAAGGGATAATGCTACTGCTTTGAAAGTTGGCATTAATCATTGACATAATATGTTAATAGATCATGCTAATCCCTTCCTTGTTGTTGCTCCAGTGGTTTACATCCTGATTTTTTGTTTGTTTGTTTGTTTGTTTTTGTCCCATTCATCGCACAGTTAGCACGGTTCGGTAAAGATTAAGCTAGCGCTTGAATAGACAGATAGACCCTGTATACTGCAGAGCCTTTTTTTCTCTGTTCACACTTTTCCAAAGTGTGTGCTTTCTTTCCAATATTCAGGTAAGTTAGGAACGTCCATTTCAGTTGATCTATACATCATTTTAAAGCTTAGATTCTGCTCTTTCAGAGTCTGCCCTTAACTAAAAATCTATGTCTGGCGACTTTTTGTTGGTTTTGTGATGTAGGGTAACATATAGATATCAGATGTTGATAATGCTATTAAAGGGTATGTATAGTGCTGTGGATTATACACAGAAAAAAAGAAGAAAGTAAACACTTTTTCAAGTTCATCTTTCTCAGACTACCTGGCTAAAATAGTGTTTTATATACCATGTTAAAGATAATTTAATTAG
Organism: Diadema antillarum; assembly: GCF_040938485.1. NCBI lineage: Eukaryota > Metazoa > Echinodermata > Echinoidea > Diadematoida > Diadematidae > Diadema > Diadema antillarum. Next base: position 2,774,383 of record NW_027270919.1, on the reverse strand, counting down.
CTATCAACCTAGTAGGTTAATGAAAAGTAAACTTTACGCATGAGTGACCACATTCATTTTTCTCTTCCAAGGCACAAGAGTAAAATTGCAAAATGGACAAGTTAATATTCAAGCGTATTTGCTATTCCATAATTATAATAATGAGAACAAAAAACAAATTTAACACAATAGAAATGCAAATTAGATTTGCACAAATCAACCCTTGATCTCTTTACTGTCTCTGTAACCTTTCAAAGATAAAGAAAGGCAAACAATAATAGAGGAAAATGAAAAATCTTCTGTCAATTCCGCAGTCAAAAGACATAAGAGAGGAAAAAAATGATATTTAACAAAGAAAGTTAAATTTGAAGCTTTTTTGCCAAATTGAGAAAATTTTAAATAATGTTTTTTTTTAATTTCTCTCATGCATTCCTAAATTATTTAATTAAAAGGTAAAATGAAGAAATTCTGTCGATTTTATTACCTTTAAGGCTTACTCTTCATGTAATTTACAGTTTGAATTGATGGAAAATGCATATGTTCCACCTTCAGTTTCCCCACTATCTTTTTGTTTTGAATTTAAAGGAAAACAAGGGAATGGAAACTGATTCCTGCTGTTTCATTCGTATCTCTCATTGCGTTAAACTGGTCTTATGTTATCACTGCTACCTTAGAGGGCATTTGCAAATGAATTTCAATATATCCAATTCTGCATTTTTTTTTTTACTTTTCTGCCTTCGAGGACAAAAACAAATGTGTTCACTCATGCGTAAAGTTTCCCTTGGTATAGTCCTACCAAGTTGATAGCCGATTAAATAATCTTTAATATGGTATATGACACATTGATTTATATCAAAATCTTCTATAAAAAATATCAACTGGAAAAAGTGTTCCCTTTTTTTTTTTTTGCTGAGTGTAGATATTGAATTCAAATCCTGAGCATCACTTGCATCACAAATCTGTACTTTGCGAAATATGGACAAAGCATTTTGCTTGCGTCTATCTAAAAATGTCTTTTGTCAAAGCATTCAAAGGGGAGACAGGAGCTTCACCAACACACTATATCAAAGACAGTGTACACTTCCGTCCGCACCATTGAGTGAACTAAAAATGACAGAAAATTGTCTTCATGAAAAAAAAAAATCATGACAATAAAGGTAATGGGCCTATTCTGACTTTTTAGTACGATGTTTATTAGTGATGAAATTATCATTGCAACTCATTTTACAAAAGGCCTTAGATCTCGAGTATTAGATGGATATAAAGGGAGGGAAAGCCCCTGATTGTTCACTTGTGAAACAGTTTCTTTTGGGGGGGATGGGGGAAAATTGTCTATTGTGCACTCCTGTTACAACGAACACGGTTATATAACGAAACTTCATTATAACAAAACAACTTCTGGTCAAAAATTATCGCCACTGACAAAGATAACCAAAGGAAATGTGCTCCATAATAACGAAATGAGGATCACTTTCGAAAATACGTATTGGCCGGAGCAAGCATAGCGTCTCTGCGAACTCGTCACATCACTGTGTGTTCGTTTGGTGTGTCACGCACAGTTTCCGAGGGGAACTTGCGTTATTGTAAGACAATAGACTGAAATTGAATAACCATTTGTTTTAATGTTCACATAGCTTTTCAGTGTATGACGAGTACCCGTACTCAACAAACAGAATTATGATTTATGCGTGGCTTCCTTGTTTTCGTTATATTTTTCGGTTATAACGAAATTTCGTTATAACGAAAGAAATCTACCAGTCCCTATCATTTGGTTATAACGAGAGTGCACTGTACAGTGATTCCATTTCCGGGCCACCTAGAGAATTAGTGGTATAGCCATCTATTTATTACCACGTACTGTTGATTCGCAGTAAACCCATCTTTAAGTGTATATATATAGCAATATCAGATTGAGGGGAGGATGACAGGAGTATGACCCCCTTCACCCCGCCCCACCCCCCCCCCCCCCGTGATGATAATGATAAGTATCATGATAATAGTCTAATACTGAAAAAAGGTGAAAATGAAAACAATTATAATTTTTTGAATAATCGCACCGAGCCTTTATCCGTAGGTTACACTGAGGTGCCATCCCCATCCGCACTCCCTCAAAATAAAAAAAGGAGAATACCTTATTTCTGCTTTTAAAATAAAGGCTCATTTAAAGGCTCATTTAACACAACATATCGTAAAGCAATGTGACTTTAATTATTTTCAGAGGTTTTTTTTTTCTTCTTTTTTTTCTACGAAAGGTCAATTGTCGTATCATGTTATAAATCATGAGATAACGGGCCAGCAGACTCTCCAGTACCCCCCCCCCCCCCCTGCCGTGAAGTATCATAGGACACACTGTGAATTCGGCATGAAAAAGAAAAAAATGAAATAAAATTAAAATGTGCACCAACAAAATGATTGTAAAAATCTTGTAATGAAAATGATCTAACTTAAGAACAAGTCCTACATCAGTTACAAATCAGGAGAACGGGCCCGCAGACACTCATGACCCCCTACAAATTATTTCGTGATATACATCGCCAATTCGGTGTGAAAAGAGAAAAATGCCCTTAAAATCTGCTTCAATATAGTAATTATAGGCCTACACATTTTGTAACTTGGAAGAATTGAACCCTAAATAAAGTTGGTCCCACAACATCTTGTCTTGTGAGTTGTCCAGAGTGCCCCCAGTGACGAGCGGTCGTGTGGCAGAGATGTCCAGATAGTGTTAGACTGCGCGCCACAGACTTTGGAAAACTTCTTCTGGATTACGTATATATTTGACTGTAACGAGAATTCTGATGGGACAGTCATACAGAAAAATGCACATTCGTACGTAAGCAAGAATAGCTAGCATACAACTGTACGTATTGCATAGAGCGAAACGTAAGTACGATGTGTGCTTAGTAGCGTACATGCGTGCTTAATTGAGCTCACTGATTTGTCAATAAGCGTAGGGGCCCTACGTGGGTTGTTTTGAGCGTATAAGAACGTACAAATAGGCCCTAGAAGCTAGCACTAAGAAGGCTTCCTCCCGCGATCTCGTGTAGTAGGCCCTACGTTCAACGAGTTCTGTGGGCGAAATACGGGCACCATTGCGCCATTGAAAGCAACAGACTGATAGAGGGCGTATAGTGATGATAATATCAGTACCGTATCACTAGGAACCACTGTCTCCCTTTCTTTTTTCCCCTTTTTAGGGAGCATATACAGGGGAAAAGATGTAGTTAGGATCTCGTTTTGTCGTTCAGTACCGTTTCTGTCTAATCCTGAAATGCATTTAAATGCCATTTTCAAATCTGCAATCCCACAAAGTTTGAGCTAAAGAAGCTCAAACTTTGAAATTATGAATTCCTCGACAAACTGCATTTTTGGTTGAAAGATGAAAGCTTCTCTTGTGAAATTTGAGGGGACTATTTCATTGGGTACGTGTACGGAATATGATTTTTTTTTTTTTTTTTAGTGACAAGAACTCGTAGTCGGGCTTTGCGGACCATTGGACAGAATTAGAGCAGAAGAACCCACCCTGGAAGTGTGATGGATGAAAGGATATATCTCACTTATCTAGGTTAGAGAAGATGAAACACCTCATTTCTCCCTGCTATTTTACAATTTTTTTTTTTTTAATTTGAATTTTAACACACGTCTCTATGGGGAATTATTTACCCGTGTGAGCCCTAGATGGTACATATTGTATTAATGGCGGCGATGGCCAGCCATAGTTTCGCTAGTGCAAATGCGTGCACGCAGCACGCATGCATGGTTGCAGTACATAATATACACACTAATACCACACACAGTTCTGTGATCCATACATCGCATTAGGCTTACATTGTATTGTAGCTTTGTCTCCGGATACATGTAGAACTTCGGAGTTACATTTCACTAGCAATTAGAATTAGAATTTGGGTTAACATCAGAATCAGCCCATCTTTCTTTTTTTTTTACAACTACTGTCCACCAGGAGCTTAATTTGGAAGGAAACGAAGTGGCATCATCGCATAAACTTGATCACGACAGGCGGCTGTAAAGTGCGCACAAAAATCGCTAGCAACGTAATGCTAGTCCCACCTACGTGAAATAAAGTTAGTGAGTAAATTTTCATTGAATCTTAGTTGCCAAATTGAGGATCATTCCAAAAGGGAGTCCAGGTCAGCTTGTACTTCTACTTCAGTACTAGAACTAACGTTAGTTCGGCTGCCCGTTAGTGCTTGTTTTCGTTCTGGGTGGGAGGCATCTAACGTTAGGAGAATTTACCTTTGTGAATGACATCTGCCTAAATTTGTGCTGTAAAAGACTCTACTGTGTACTGCTGTTACTGTTATATAGTGTTAGTGTTTTAGCACCTCAGGAAGGTCATTGACATTGTCATTGACGGAGCGACTATGGTACCAACACCAACACTACAGTTAACCGGTTATCCACATTTTTTAATTGCCCTGATAAAATGGGTCATTCTTCTCTCTTTCACTGGTGTGGTACCAATACACTTCCTTGGAGGGACTCTGCTTATCACATTACACCACTGTGATCTAGTCTATTGTCTAGGTCTAATGCAACGATTAGGCTCTAGCTGTATTACACTTACAGTTCCTCTTTGCTTTCTGCCACTGTCTGACCAAGGAAATCTGCAAATGCACATGGGTCTACATGTACAGATGATAAAGAATGAAATCTGAAGAGAATTTGGAAAGAGATTTTATTCTTCTTACACTCGATTATTGACTTAATGGGGCAGGACATATATGTTGGAGGTACTGGTACCGGTAATTTTAATCTTTAGATTATTATCCCCCTGCTTTCTAAAAGAGGCAAGTCAAGTGCTCTTTCATTAAAGGAAACCAAAACCCAAAGAGAAATGTGGATTGAGTGAAAGCAGCAACATTAGTAAAACACATCCGTGAAAGTTTTAGGAAAGTTGGACAATTGAGGCAAAAGTTATGAATTTTTATTTTAAAGTTTTGGTGTACAGTAGGATTAAAAACGGAACCGCGCTGGATGAGGAGACTACTAGAGGAATATGACGTCATGAATGTGTGGACTACTACGTAAAGAGAGTACGGTATAAAAAGTAGGAAATTCCACAAAATTCATTGTTCATGAAAATTACATACAGTATTCCATCAACTTGATCCTGACATGTTGAGGGTAGCAATTTTTCCCCATGCTTTCTGAAAGCAGTCAGTCAAGTGCTCTTTCATTATGGTAGAAAAGTGATTTTTTGTGGAATTCCCTTTTGTATTGACAATTGTTGTCCACACATGACATCCTCATCCAGCAGTTCCAGCACCAAACTTTAAGATTAAAGATTCATAACTTTTGCACCGATTGTCCAATTTTCCTCAAACTTTCACTGATGTGTTCTAACAAGTTACTAATGTTTCTGCTTTCACTCAATCCATGTTTCTCTCAGGGTTTTGGTTTCCTATAAGTACTAAAACAAGTGAAAAAAGAATGTGTAGGCCTACTTGCACAGTTCACATCTGTGGGCATTTCTACACCGAATGGGACATCAGGTGGAAAATTTCAAGGTTGTAACAGTGCACTCCCGTTATAATGAACACAGTTATAATGAAATTCCAGTTACAATGAAATGTGACCGTGCACCTCAAAATGAACATAAAGTCGCACACACTGATTTTGCGTGAGGACTGAAAATAAGTGAAATGGGTCAACCTAGCCGAACTTGACTTTTTCAAATTTTCTGAAAGAGCGGGTCTTCTTTTACATTATGCTAAAATTTGGTATCATAAAACGGGCAGGAAAGTGTGTTTTTTTAGCTGTTTATCTCGAACATTTTTGGTAGAATAGTGTGATTAGGTGTGTCTTTAGAATCTCTTTTTCATTTCTGAAAAACCTTGTCCACACTCTTCACTTTCAACTCTAATAACTTTTGAAAGGATAGTGCTGCTGCTTTGAAAGTTAGCATTAATTATGGACAGAATGTGTTAATGAGGCATGCTTAATTTCAGTTTAATCTGATAATCCCTTCATTGTTGTTACTCTGGTGGTTTACTTCCTGTTTTTTGTCCCATTCATTGCACAGCCAGCACAGTTTGGTAAAGATTAAGCGCTTTAATAGACACTGTACTTCAGAGCCTCTTTTCTTTGTAGTTCACGCTTTTCCTGAGTTTGTGCTTTCTTTCCAAAATTTAGATAGGTTAGGAGAGTCCATTTAATTTGAGTTACATCATTTTAAAGCTTAAAGTCTGCTCTTTCAGAATATGGTATTAACTAAAAAATTCATGTCTGGCTTTTTTTGTTTGTTTTGAGGTGCAGTGTCACAAATAGAAATTTGGGTCACAATGTTATCCACTCTATGTATTTTCATTGTTTAGTTGTTCGTTTATACCAGACATGTCAATACTTGTACTGAGCAAAGACAAAATTTTGCCCTCTCGTAGATTAGGAAGCATTTGTTTGGACAAGTTTTTGCCCAGAAATCAAACTTTTTTCTTTTCTCTTTTAAATAACAACAATCTGTAACTACATTGTAGATGAACTTCATCATAAATTATTGAACCACTTGCGATATGGCTTTAAAGACTGGATAGGTAAAGTATCATGAATGAAAAAAAAAGGTATACAGTATTTGACTCTGCATTACAAAACCCAACAAATACTGTAGTCGCCAAACATGAATGTTTGGTGTAGGATTGATTTGAGCTGAAAGAGTACATACGTGTGTGTAGATTCTAATCTGGAAAGTTTAAACAATTTAATTGGACTTTGCTAGCTGATTGGAAAGAAGGCACACCCTGTGAAAAAGTGCATACGGAGCAAAGAGGTTCTGTAGTGTTTGGACAGTCTTATGCTTTAAAACAAATGTTTGCTTGCATTTTGATTTTGCAAGTGCCAAAATTCGTGAAATTAAAATACACAGGAAAGATCTAGACACAGCATGCATTGGATGCCATTGGTTTGCAAGTTGTGATTTTTTTTTTTTTTTTCTGCAAGAAAGCCTGTCAGCTCCAATTTAGTAATTGGGAAATTTTCATGCCACGAATATATCTTATGTTACAGCATTTATGTGCTCTGTGCAGTGAAAGGAACAAAAGACAGGATGTGAAACTACATCTACAATAGCAACAACAATGAGTGGGAGTGGGATTCTTCAAATTTTCTGGTAACAAGATGTTTATACACTCCAGTCTCAAAGCTTTAATTTGATGTATTACGTATTTTGTTAAAAGATGCATTTTACTAAGTTTACATCAAGTGATATTTGAAATCAAACTCAGTGAGCATTGGAATTAATTTGTAATTATGTATGGAGAAAAATTGTTCTTTTAAGCACGCTCTAGGTTTCGTTTTGTTCCAAGATTATTGTTCGTCGCATGAGAGAGGAAATATTGCGTACATGTTGTAAAATCCTTTGATAGCAAAGATAATGTTTTTTTCGTTGTACAAAGCATTATCATTGAAAATTCACAAAAAGGATCATAATGCACATGACTTCATACTCATAAAATGCAGAAAGATTGAAGCAGGGATTCTGTCTTCAATTAGCATTCTAGAAATTAAAAAAACATCTGAAGTGGCGTATGGATTTTTATTTATTTATTTTATTTTATTATTATTTTTTTTTTTTGCTTTGCTTACGAGTACATGTGAGCTGGTCTCCAGTGCATTGTACAAGGCAGAGTAGTAAAAGCGCAAAAGCCACGAAGCCCATGCCATTCAGAACTCACACTGCATTTTGTATTTAATTTGCCGAGGGAGGGGCATGCACCTGTAAATCAACAGAAAGATCCACAACTGATTACGGGATTATATCCGGTCACCCGACAGGGCGCACACTGTCATTATTGTTTGCTTCAACTATTACACCAAAGTCTGTATCTCTTCAATAGAACAATAAAATGCTTTGAGTTGTGATATCGATCATGGTCTGAAATTTGCACTTGGGCAATGAACAACTTCAGGGAAATATGTCATCACCAGCCATTCAGCTGTGAGCAGTTGCTAGGGGGAAACTTAGGAAATTTGCTGAGCATACAGTAGCCCTTGCTCAAGCTGTTCAGCAAAAATTGGGCAGCCGAACAAAAATACTGACACATAATTGAATATTTCACTCTTTTCTGGTAAGATTGATGTAGGCCTTTTGAAATTTTTGCTCATAGTAGATAAAACTTTATGATTTCCAATCAGCCTAAAAGTCAAAATTTCCTCTTTTTTTTTATTGGTACCTCAACTAAAGTCTAATTATTCTCAGTTGGATGCCAGCGACATATTGCTGATAGCGACTTATCGCTGATTTTCAAGTGACAGAGTCACATATTCTATCATAAGACTGACACCAACTTTGAACGCTGTCAATAGCATAATTAGTGTATTCTATCAAAAGTGATTTGATTAAAAAGTGTAGACAGGGTTAAAAAAAAAAACATGAAAAGATACCTAATCAGAATATTCTACAGATTTTTTTTTTCCATAAAACAGATAAAAATGTAATCTCCCATTTGTTTTACATTCCCAGGAAATTGAAAAATATAAAATAACTCAGCATGTCAAAAAGTCATGTCAAAGAGTCAAGACTGACTATGTTGACCTCTTTCACCATTTTTAGTCCTCACACGAAATTGGGATGTGCAGCTTTTTGTTGGTTTTGCAATGCTTGTCACATGCGGTTTCATGTCCTGTGCAGTAAAATCTCTCATTCATCTCAAGTGATCACAGATTCAGTCCCTTTGCTTTTTTTTTTTAGTTGCAGACTCCCTTCCAGCATACAACAGATGGACATGGCAGTCTCACGGATTAAGATGGAGGAAGAAGATGATGAGAAAGAAGCAGCAGAATATGAATCCCAGTGGAAGGTGGTCTTTATGGACAACATCACTGAAGCAGGTACAATATTGTACATTGTGCATGTAAAGTGATTTCTGTGAAACTGACACAGTTTTTGTAAAACTATTGGCCTAACAATAAGAATGCAGGAACGTACACTGTATGAGAAAATATAAGGCCAAGAAAAAAGAAATGTACATTGTATTCGTATTGGCATACAAGAGTTGTATATATCCCGACAGACCCTAAAATATCCTGGACCCTAGAGATTTAAAGAAAAAAGCCCTTCGCTATCGCGAATACGATAGCACATTTTCGCTTCCATGCAGTCGCTATTTTATCTCAATATGAGTTGCCATTTTATCTCATGTGAGTTTCACAACTTTCATCTTTTTTTAATGCAATTTAGCAACTTGTTTTTATTTCATCCACGTGTGTGTACATTGTGCCAACCATTCACAGGAACAATTCTGCTTTTACCTACTCCCCAGGAATACATTTCCAATACATGTACTAAAATGTATAAGCATTGTGATCTGCATAATCATGTGCATGTACTTTTAATCTTCATGAATGGTGCCAGTAACTTCTAATTCCAGATGCTAGGATTTAACCCTAATCCCACCAGATTTTTTGACGGACTTGAAACCACCGAAGGGGCCTTTTTGGCCCCCCTTCAGATCTCGGTCATGGATTGCGCGATCCTCGCAAAAATTTGTTCGAAGGTAGAGACCAATGTAATCTACAAGAGCGCATACAAATTTGTAGTTAGATTTTTCACATTATAGTTTATTTATGTAGTATTTTATATTAGTTAATTTGTGCTAAGTTATGCCAAAAAATAATAATTTGCCTATAAAATAGAAAAAAAAAGCTCCAAGACTTCTATTTTTTGATGAACATATTCTTTTCAATATCCTCAACGGTAATATTGAAGCAAAAGTTCGGCTTCATAATTATTTTTTATGTATTTTGTTTATTGAATTTTTCAATTCTTTTGTTTTTGTTGTTTTTTTGTCAAAATTTGTCGTAGAAACTTTTTAAAACATAATCAAGCTAAAATAAATCATCAACCATTGAAAGTAAAAATATTTATTTGTATATAAATTCATTGCAAAAACACAATTTACGTTGGATTTGTACGCAAAATCACGTGTTAGGGCAATTTTGGGGTCGAGAGACTTTTTTAAAAGGGCGTAGCTTCAAAACAGTATGCTCAGGAGCGACAAATTTGGTCTCAAAAGTTGCGCGATACTTGAAAGGTCATAAAATGTCACGGTGAGAGCATAACATGTTGTGGAATAATCATGCGAAACATCGAGGAGGGGGGGGGGGCAAATGCCCCACTTGTGGGAATAGGGTTAAAATTGTAACGTATAGTTAATAGTATTAAACCAAAGCATTTATGGCCACGTACAGTTCACCTTGTCACTCCCAAAAGTGTGTCCCATTTCTAAGTAAATGGACTTTATGATTAACATCTTCATGCATGGTGTCAGTAACTTCTAATTCTTTACAATGTATGTCTTTCAATACCCACTTCCAGAAGAATGTGATACCAACCCATGCTCAACTTCCTCAATTCCAAAACTGGAGACGGAAAGAGAAGTCGTGAAGACTTACAAGCTACCTCTGTATGAGGAGTGTGGAGGAGAATTCACAAGTAGTGAAGATTTGAGACAGCACCTAACAAGACATGGATCCAGACACACCCAAGAGAGCCCCGCCCCACCATGTTATGATGGTTATAGGAATGTAACCAACACGCATTGTTCTCAAACCATAAAAGTGGCATCTGATGACAAAGTGGTTCTAGTCCAAAGACAGCAAGTTCCAACTTACCAAACTGATGGTTTGACAGTGTTTGATGGACCGGTAGATTCCTTGTATACCACTGATACAATTGTCAAGGTGGAATCTTCACTGCCAGGAGACCTCCAGATACAAGGAATCAACTGTGACAACTACCATGGCTGTGATGGTATTAAAAATGAATTTTGAATTTTTAGCAGTGCAAACCTGGCAAGAAATATGTCAAGTTTTAAGTATTAACATTCTGCATTGTGCAAAGAGCTGTTTAGACATGTGGCAGATAAATATTTTTACAAAGGATACCTTCATTGTAGTAGTGAAGATGCTTTTAACAATATTTGAAATTAGTTGGGAGAGTGAGAAATCTTGCTTTTCTGAAGATTAAAAAAAAATCCTTGAATTTCCTTACTTATCACCTTGAGCTTGAGGCCACATTTTTGCATAGATTTAAACCTTCCGGGTTTTTTTAAAGCAAGAATTTTGATTAAAAAAAATATTGGGCCCCAAGTTAATTGTGGCAGATAAATATTTTGACAAAGGATATCTGCATTGTATAGGGTAATTCCATGAAGTTGGGGCGGTGTCCATGTAGCATCGTGATATTTAAAAAATACATTTGGTATATAACTCAATATTAATTATGCTATACATTTATTGTTTGTAGGCTTTACATTTGCATTGAGGCCACACATTTTCCTGGAAATTTTGTGCCATTCAGACTCAATTTTGATGAAGTTATTAAACAATATGTAACAGTGTCCTGTAGCATCGTGACGTGTCCATGTAGCATCTTGATATTTTAAAATACGGTCCTGAGAGACAAATTATGGCAATTAGCTTGACCAAATTTTGATCCAATGCACATTTACAAGATATGAATGAGATACCTAAATATCTCAAATTTCCTTTACCCAGTTTTAATTTTAAAAGAAAATTACAAAATTATCACGATGCTATGCAGTGTCCTGTTTTGTGACATTTGGTGGACACCGCATAGCATAGTGACACATTGTGTAATTTTCTTGTAAAAGTAAAACTGTGGAAAGGAGATTCATGAATTTCTTCCGTCGAGATGTTTTCATTGCAGCTGATTGACAAATTGCCCTACATCGACGTATCGACGTAAATAAGCACTGAATTGATCAGTGTTTTAGTAGGAGCCATGCTGCATGCTATAAGGATTAGAAGTGGACGCTCAATCAGTTGTTACAAGTGCGTCGCGTGCTACTATACGCGCTGTCAATCCTGTAAACAACTTCTACAATTGTAGTTCGGGCTGCCAGCTAGCTGGCCTTTCTTGCACATAACATGTGGCGTAGTATACGCTTATATGTACAGTACTTACATGTGCGGGATTTCCGAGTGCGACGTGCGTAAATTTTTGGGACGAACATCTTAAGACATCTTGACTTTTGAGCATGTAGCTGACCGGTATTGACCCACAAAGGTCCGTGAAAAATGCTGTTAGTGTTCGACCCATTTTATAAATCAAATAATACACAGGTTTAAGCTCGTGACGTTAGTGGAGATGCAGCTCACTCTCGGGTATTTACATTGTAGTGCAACATGTTTCACAATTGTAAATACCCTCAAGTGCACTTCATCTCCACCAACGCACTCTCACTTGTGTATTATTTGTATAATATCACATTTTGGTCAAGCTAATTGCAATAATTTGTCTTTTAGGACCAGATTTTAAGTATCACGATGCTACATGGACACGTCACGATGCTACAGGACACCGTTACATATTGTTTTAATAACTTCATCAAAATTGAGTCTGAATGGCACAAAATTTCCAGGAAAATGTATGGTCTCAATACAAATGTTAAGCCTAAAAACAATATATGTATAGCATAATTAGTATTGAGTTATGCTAAAATGTCACACTTTGTGCCCCAACTTCATGGAATTACCCAATAGTGAAGACGCTTTGAACAATATTTGAAATTAGTTGGGAAAGTGAGAAATCCTGTTCTAGAGATTTACAAAATGCCCTACATTTTTTGTCCCCGCCGAACGAGTTCGAGCAGGGGACTATGAAACAGGCTCCGTACGTGTGTGTGTCCGTGTGTGTGTGCGTCCGTGTGTGATCAAAATGTTCAATTTGCTACTTCACTGTCATTTATGAGCCAATTTTTATTTTGTTTGCTTTATATGATAGCACTACGTGGGAGCTTAGAAACTTCTACACAGAATTTCAGTTGTGACCTTTGACCTTGACCTTTGACCTATATTGTACATTTTGGACATTTTCAAAATGCTACCCCTTCGCCATTTCTAGCCTGATTTCGATTCCGTTTGCTTTATGTGATGGCACTAGGTGAGGGCTTCAAAACTTCGACACAGAATTTTGACCTTTTACTTCTTTGACCTTTGACTTTGATTTTGACCTATATTGTACATTTTGCTACCAAATGCTACTCCTTTGCCATTTCTAACCCGATTTCGATTCCTTTTGCTTCATGTGATGGCACTAGGTGAGGGCTTCAAAACTTGTACACAGACTTTTGACCTTTGACTTCTTTGACCTTTGACATTGATTTTTGACCTACATTGTACATTGGCTACAAAATGCTACTCCTTCGCCATTTCTAACCCGATTTCAATTCCGTTTACTTTATGTGATGGCACTACTGTTAGTGAGGACTTAAAAACGTCTACATAGAATTTTGACCTTTGACTTCTTTGACCTTTGACCTTGATTTTTGACCTATATTGTACATTTTGACCTTTGACCTATATTGTACATTTTGTACATTTACAAAATGCTACCCCTTCGCCATTTCTAGCCCAATTTCGATTCCGTTTGCTTTATGTGATGGCACTAGGTGAGGGCTTCAAAACTTCTACACAGAATTTTGACCTTTTACTTCTTTCCTCTTTGACTTTGATTTTTGACCTATATTGTACATTTTGCTACAAAATGCTACTCCTTTGCCATTTCTAACCCGATTTCGATTCCTTTTGCTTTATGTGATGGCACTAGGTGAGGGCTTCAAAACTTGTACACAGAATTTTGACCTTTGACCTCTGACCTTTGACATTGATTTTTGACCTACATTGTACATTGGCTACAAAATGCTACTCCTTCGCCATTTCTAACCCGATTTCGATTCCGTTTACTTTATGTGATGGCACTACTGTAGGTGAGGACTTAAAAACGTCTACACAGAATTTAGACCTTTGACTTCTTTGACTTTTGACATTGATTTTTGACCTACATTGTACATTGGCTACAAAATGCTACTCCTTCGCCATTTCTAACCCAATTTCAATTCCATTTACTTTATGTGATGGCACTGCTGTTGGTGAGGACTTAAAAACGTCTACACAGAATTTTGACCTTTGACTTCTTTGACCTTTGACCTTGATTTTTGACCTGTATTGTACATTTTGACCTTTCACCTATATTGTACATTTTGTACATTTACAAAATGCTACCCCTTCGCCATTTCTAGCCCGATTTCGATTCCATTTGCTTTATGTGATGGCACTAGGTGAGGGCTTCAAAACTTCTACACAGAATTTTGACCTTTTACTTCTTTCCTCTTTGACCTTTGATTTTTGACCTATATTGTACATTTTGCTACAAAATGCTACTCCTTTGCCATTTCTAACCCGATTTCGATTCCTTTTGCTTTATGTGATGGCACTAGGTGAGGGCTTCAAAACTTGTACACAGAATTTTGACCTTTGACTTCTTTGACCTTTGACATTGATTTTTGACCTACATTGTACATTGGCTACAAAATGCTACTCCTTCGCCATTTGTAACCCGATTTCGATTCCGTTTACTTTATGTGATGGCACTACTGTACATTATGTAGGTGAGGACTTAAAAACGTCTACATAGAATTTTGACCTTTGACTTCTTTGACCTTTGACCTTGATTTTTGACCTGTATTGTACATTTTGCTACAAAATGCTACTCTGCCATTTCTATACCAATTTCGATTCCGTCTGCTTTATGTGAATGCACAAGGTGAGCGCTTCAAAACTTCTTCACAGAATTTTGATCTTTGACTTCTCTGACCTTTGACATTGATTTTTGACCTATATTGTACATTGGCTTGGGTACAACATGCTATTCCTTCGCCATTTCTAACCCGATTTTGATTCCGTTTACTTTATCTGATGGCACTAGGTGAGGGCTTCAAAACTTCACAGAATTTTGACCTTTGGCTTCTTTGACCTTTTACCTTGATTTTTGACCTACATTTTATTATGCAGTGGCTACAAAATGCTACTCCTTCGCCATTTCTAACCCAATTTCGATTCTGTTTACATAATGTGATGGCACAAGGTGAGGGCTTCAAAACTTGTACACAGAATTTTGACCTTTGACTTCTTTGACCTTTGACCTTGATTTTTGACCTATATTGTACATTTTGCTACAAAATGCTACTTCCGGCGGGAACATATATTACGCTCCACATAATTTCTACTTTTCCTTTTTCACTTATCACCTTGACTTGAGGCCCCAATATTCTGAAGATAAAAGCTTCCTTTTTTTTCAATAGGAAGAATTTCAATATAAGAAAATAAGCCCTATGTTAATCCACAATGCATTTACTTATTCCAATACTAAAATGTGCAGGCTTTGTGATCTGCATTTGTAATTTTAATCTTCATGAATGGTGTCAGTGAATTCTAATTCCAGATGCTCGAATTTAAAGTTGTCGTATACATCTAGTAAAGCATTTGTTGCCAAGGACAATTCACCTTTTTGCTCCCCAAAAGTGTTTTTCATTACGGGAATGAATGGAATTTGTAAAGAACATCTTCATGAATGGTGCCAGTAACTTCTAATTCTTTACCATGTTTGTCTTTCAATACCCACTTTAATACAGAAGAACATGATACCAACCCATGCTCAACTTCCTCTATTCCAAAATTTGAGAAGGAAAGGGAAGTTGTGGTCCAGGTATACAAGCTTCCTCTGCGTGAGAAGTGTGTAGAAACATTCACAAGCATTGAAGATTTCAAACAGCACCAAACAAGACATGGATCCAGATACACCCAAGAGAGCCCCGCCCCACCAAGTGATGATGGTGATAGGAATGTAACCAACATGCCTTATTCTCAAACCATAAACGTGGAATCTACTGACAAAGTGGGTCTGGTCCAAAGGCAGCAACTTACAACTAACCAAGTTGATGGTTTGACAGTCTTTGATGGACCTTTAGATTCCATGTATACCACTGATACAATTGTCAAGGTTGAATCTTCACTGCCAGGAGACCTCCAGATACAAGCAAGCAACTGTGACAACTACCATGACTGTGATGGTAATGAATTTTGAATTTTTAGCAGTGCAAACCTGGCAAGAAATATGTCAATTTAAGTACTGTAAAACGAGAAATTTTCGCGTGCATTTTAATTTCGCGAATTTTGCGAGCGCCAAAATTCGCAAAATTAAAATGCACGCGAAAGCTTTTGTATACACTACATGCATTGAATGCCAGTAGCAATTCGCGAAAATTTCATGCCACGAAAAAGGCTGTCGGCTCCAATTCGCGAAAATTTCATGCCGCGAATATATCATGTTTTACAGTATTAACATTCTGCATTGTGCGAAGAGCTGTTTTGACATATGGCAGATAAATATTTTGACAAAGGATATCTTCATTGTAATAGTGAAGATGCTTTTAACAATATTTGAAATTAGTTGGGCGAGTGAGAAATCTTGCTTTACTGAAGATTGAGCTTCAAGCCTCATTTTTGCATACATTTAAACCTTTGGGGGTTTTTTTTAAGGAAGAATTTTGATATAAATAAAAATGGGCCCCAAGTTAATCCCCAATGCATTTATTTATTGTCCCCGCCGAACGAGTTCGAGCAGGGGACTATGAAACGGGCTCCGTACGTGTGTGTGTCCGTCCGTCCGTCCGTCCGTCCGTCCGTCCGTGTGTCCGTCCGTCCGTGTGTCCGTCCGTGTGTCCATGTGTGCGTCCGTGTGTGATCAAAATGTTCAATTTGCTACTTCTCTGTCATTTATGAGCCAATTTTGATTCTGTTTGCTTTATATGATAGCACTACATGGGAGCTTTGAAACTTCTACACAGAATTTCAGTCGTGACCTTTGACCTTGACCTTTGACCTATATTGTACATTTTGCTACAAAATGCTACTCCTTCGCCATTTCTAACCCGATTTCGATTCCGTTTGCTTTATATGATGGCACTAGGTGAGGGCTTCAAAACCTCTACACAGAATTTTGACCTTTGACTTCTTTGACCTTTGACCTTGATTTTTGACCTATATTGTACATTTTGCTACAAAATGCCACTCCTTCGCCATTTCTAACCCGATTTCGATTCCGTTTGCTTTATGTGATGGCACTAGGTGAGGGCTTCAAAACTTCTACACAGAATTTTGACCTTTGCCTTCTTTGACCTTTGACCTTGATTTTTGACCTATATTGTACATTTTGCTACAAAATGCTACTCCTTCGCCATTTCTAACCCGATTTCAATTCCGTTTGCTTTATGTGATGGCACTAGGTGAGGGCTTCAAAACTTCTTCACAGAATTTTGACCTTTGCCTTCTTTGACCTTTGACCTTGATTTTTGACCTTTATTGTACATTTTGCTACAAAATGCTACTCCTTCGCCATTTCTAACCCGATTTCGATTCCGTTTGCTTTATGTGATGGCACTAGGTGAGGGCTTCAAAACTTGTACACAGAATTTTGACCTTTGCCTTCTTTAACCTTTGACCTTGATTTTTGACCTCTATTGTAGGCCTACATTGGCTACAAAATGCTACTCCTTCGCCATTTCTAACCCGATTTCGATTCCGTTTGCTTTATGTGATGGCAGTAGGTGAGGGCTTCAAAACTTTACACAGAATTTTGACCTTTGCCTTCTTTGACCTTTGACCTTGATTTTTGACCTGTATTGTACATTGGCTATAAAATGCTACTCCTTCGCCATTTCTAACCCGATTTCGATTCCGTTTGCTTTATGTGATGGCACTAGGTGAGGGCTTCAAAACTTTTACACAGAATTCTGACCTTTAACTTCTTTGACCTTTGACCTTGATTTTTAACCTATATTGCACATTTTGCTACAAAATGCTACTTCCGGCGGGGACATATATTACGCACCGCGTAATTTCTACTTTTCCTTGTTCCAATGCTAAAATGTATAGGCTTTGTGATCTGCATTTGTACTTTTAATCTTCATGAATGGTGTCAGTAAATTCTAATTCCAGATGCTCGAATTTAAAGTTGTAGTATACAGTTAGTAAAGCATTTGTTGCCAAGGACAATTCACCTTTTTGCTCCCCAAAAGTGTTTTTCATTTCGGGAATGAATGGACTTTGTTAAGAACATCTTCATGTATGGTGACAGTAACTTCTAATTCTTCACCATGTTTGTCTTTCAACACCCACTTACAGAAGAACGTGATACCAACCCATGCTCAACTTCCTCAATTCCAAAATTGGAGAAGGAAAGAGAAGTCCTGGTCAAGACTTACAAGCTACCTCTGTGTGAGGAGTGTGGAGAAGCATTCACAAGCAGTGAAGATTTCAGACAGCACCTAACAAGACATGGATCCAGACACACCCAAGAGAGCCCTACCCCACCAAGTGATGATGGTGATAGGATTGTAACCAACATGCATTATTCTCAAACCATAAAAGTGGAATCTGGTGACAAAGTGGGTCTGTTCCAAAGGCAGCAACTTCCAACATACCAAGCTGATGGTTTGACAGTCTTTGATGGACCGGTAGATTCCATGTATACCACTGATACAATTGTCAAGGTTGAATCTTCACTGCCAGGAGACCTCCAAATACAAGCAAGCAACCATGACAACTACCATGACTGTGATGGTAATGAATTTTGATTTTTTAGCAATGCAAACCTGGCAAGAAATATGTCAAGTTAACTATTAATTCTGCATTGCGCAAAGAACTGTTAAGACATGTGGCAGATAAACATTTTGACAAAGGATGTGTGCATTGTAATAGTGAGATGCTTTTATAATAATCTTTATCTGAAATTAGTTGGGAAAGGGAGAAATCCTGTTCTAAAGATTTAAAAAATGCCCTACATTTTTTCACTTATCACCTTGACTTGAGGCCCAAGTTTTCTGAAGATAAAAGCTTCCTTTTTTTTCAATTTGAACAATTACGATAAGAAAATAAGTCTCATGTTAATCCACAATGCATTTATTTATTCCAATACTGAAATGTATTGGCTTTGTGATATTCATTTGTAATTTGAATCTTCATGAATTTTGTCAGTAAATTCTAATTCCAGATGCTCGAATTTAAAGTAGTAGTATACATTTAGTAAAGTATTTGTTGCCAAGGACAATTCACCTTTTTGCTCCCCAAAAGTGTTTTTCATTACGGGAATGAATGGAATTTGTAATGAACATCTTCATGAATGGTGCCAGTAACTTCTAATTCTTTACAATGTTTGTCTTTCAATACCCACTTCCAGAAGAACATGATACCAACCCATGCTCAACTTCTTCAATTCCAAAACTGGAGAAGGAAAGAAAAGTCCTGGTCAAGACTTACAATCTTCCTCTGTGTGAGGAGTGTGGAGAAGCATTCACAAGCAATGAAGATTTCAAACAGCACCAAACAAGACATGGATCGAGACACACCCAAGAGATTCCCGCCCCACCAAGTGATGATGGTGATAGGAATGTAACCGACATGCATTATTCTCAAACCATAAAAGTGGAATCTACTGACAAAGTGGGTCTGGTCCAAAGGCAGCAACTTACAACTAACCAAGTTGATGGTTTGACAGTCTTTGATGGACCGGTAGATTCCATGTTTACCACTGATACAATTGTCAAGGTTGAATCTTCACTGCCAGGAGACCTCCAGATACAAGCAAGCAGCCATGACAACTGCCATGACTGTGATGGTAATGAAGTTTGAATTTTTAGCAATGCAAAACTTGCAAGAAATAAGCTGACAATCAAAATTCTACATTGTGTGAAGAACTGTTCTGACATGTGGCAAATAGATATTTTGACAAAGGATATGTGCATTGTAATAGTGAGATGCTTTTAACAATACATGTATTTGAAATTAGTTGGGAGAGTGAAAAATCCTGCTGTTCTAAAGATTGTAAAAATGCCCTACATTTCTTCCCTTATCACATTGAGCTTAAGGCATCAGTTTTGTGAAGATAAAATCTTCCATTTTTCTTGTAATAGAAAGAATGTTGACATAAGATAACAAGCTCTAAGCTAATTCACAATGCATTTATTTATTCCAATACTAAAATGTATAGGCTTTTTGATCTTCATAATCATGTACTTTTAATCTTCATGAATGGTGCCAGAAACTTATGATTCCACATACTAAGTAATCGAATTTAGAGTTGTAGTACAGTGTATATAGGAAGTAAAGCATTTCACACCAAGGACAGTTCACCTATTTCGCTCCCCAAAAGTGTTTTTCATTTAACTGAAATGAATGGGCTTAATTGTGAACATCTTTATAGAATGGTGCCAGTAACTTTAATTCTATACAATTTATATCTTTCAATTCTCAATTGCAGAAGACTATGATGCCAACCCATGTTCAACTTCCTCCATTCCAAAACTGGAGAAGGAAAGAGAAGTCCTGGTCAAGACTTACAAGCTACCTCTGTGTGAGGAGTGTGGAGAAGCATTTACAAGCAGTGAAGATTTCAGACAGCACCTAACAAGACATGGATCCAGACACACCCAAGAGAGCCCTACCCCACCAGGTAATGATACTGATAGGAATGTAACCAACATGTATTATTCTCAAACCATAAAAGTGGCATCTGATGATCCAAAGGTAGCAACTTGCAACTTACCAGGCTGATGGTTTGACAGTCTTTTTTGGACTGGTAGATTCCCTACATGCCACTGAGACAATTGTGAAGGTTCAAACAAACACTACATGTATTTAATGAGAGGACGCCAGTCACAATGTGATAACAGCTGGTTTCCAGGCCCCTGCCCAACTGGACTCCGTGGCGACAAAGTCCACGCCCCACAGCAGTGTCGCCACCTTTGCAGAAGACAAATTACTGTGCAGGACAAAACCACCTTCATCTATTAATACTAGTTTTCGAAGTTGAAAACGTCAATATTCTGAATAGCGAAAAACAGTTGTAGTACGGGCAGAGGGTCTGGAAGCCAGACTAGATGTCGTACCTCAGTAAGCCCAGTTTGTGTTTACAGTGAGAAAAGGCTGGGCTCGGCCACAGCTTGGCCATGGCCAAGACTACCTCCAGAGCCAAATGCACGGCCAATATTGGTACCACAAATAATGGCCGAGCCCGGCCTTTTCACTCACTGTAAACTGGGTCTAAGTTAACCCACAATGCATTGAATTAAAGGCTTAGTTGCATGCTTGGAAATGAATCTTTGTGATTTTTTTGTGTATTAGCAAATAAAATATACTGTATGAGCTGTTATTTTTGTGAATTTCACGAATGACAGTTAGATCCATGCAAAAATGTCTCGATGTGCCCTGTTAATAGAGCATTGAAGGGTGTGTACACTTCTGGTCGAGGTGAGGATTTGGCTTTTAATGTTTTGCAAGATATTCAGACACCACTCTATGAGATGTCAAAGAGCACGCAATTGTAAGGGGTATCAAAAGTTTATTTGATGAAAATCAGTTTTGAAATGGCTGAGATATCCAAAAACAGAGTGGAACAAAGAGATTGTACACTGTAATAAAAGACGTGGCCTGTCGCCTTTTATCACTTTTGGATATGTCAGCCATTTGAAAACAAATTTTCATCAAATAAATGTTGAATCCTTGTTAGAATTACATGCTCTTTCATATTTCAGAAGAGGTTTCTCATTATCTCACTTAGGAATGTTAAAAACATGAATCCCCACCCAAAGCAGTACTGTACAGTCCCTTTAACGTAAGCGTCGGCGTCAATTTGTGAAAACATCTTGCGAAAATGTCTATGGCCCTGTCATTCGCGAAAATATCTGTAAGCAAAAATAACAGCATATACAGTAAATATGTAATCCTGCATCACAAAACCAAAAGTCGCGAGACACAGATTTTAAACTTAGGGCAGATCCTGAAAGAACAGACTCTAAGCTTTACAATGATGTGAAATTGATTCTCCTAGACTGTGTAAATGTTGGAAAGAAAGCACACACTCTTGAAAAGGGTGAACCAAGACAAGAGTCTCTAAAGTACAGGGTCTCTTCAAGCACTTAATCTTCACCAAACCATGCCAGCTGTGCAATGAACAGAACAAAATACAGGGTGTAAACCACTGGAGCAACAACAATGAAAAGAGTATCAGATAGGCTGAATTTATATGCTCTATCAACACATTCTGTTCATGATTAATGCCAACTTTCAAAGCATTAACTTTAGCCCTTCAAAAGTTAGTAAACTTGAAAGTAAAGAGTGTGCAAAGGGCTTTCAAGAAATGAAAAGGGTCTCTTAGATATACCTGATCTCACATTATACTCTACAAAAAAAGAAAAGTTGTAGAGAAACTGCTGAAAATGCACTTTCCTATTCATTTTAAGATCCCAACTGTGAAGATAATGTAGAAGAAGGGTAGTTCTTTCTGAAAATATGAAAACCCAATATTGTCTTGATTGACCCATTTCACCTTTATTGAGTCCTGACTTAAAATCAAGGGATGTGAAGTAGTTTTATGTCATTTTGTTATTTCAGCAGGTGAAACAAAGAACCCTGTTCTAAATGAGGATGAGGATTCTGTGTCGCGGACAAGCACTCTTAATCAAAATGAAATCCAGAGAGGCTTTTATGAAGCAGGATCCGACCAACATTGCAATTCTTCACATGTTGCAGTTCATGCAAAGTGCCTGGCAATTGCAGGGGTGATGAATGACACACCATCAGTGGACAGTGAGAAGACTAATACAGCCCCATCAGCCTCGGCAGGGCAAGATGTATCAGCAGAGGATAAGGAGGGGCTGGTTTTCCCAGCACTTGGTCTTAGAGGAGAAAGGCTTACACACGCAGCAGACCCCCAAGAAAAAAATCTTACCAGCCATATGTCAAGTAATGCCAACAACCCAGATTCCTTCAGTGAGACTTTAGAGGCACCCCATCATGTGTCACAGAAGAGGATGAAATTGAACAAACACCAAGGCAAGTGGAAGTCAAATGGACCCAAGCACATTCCTGCAAGAAAACAGAAAGTGTGCAGGAAATCCACATCAAAGAAAAATATGTTTCACCACTTGAAGGTGCAGTTAGCTGAGAAGCCATTCCAATGTAAAGTGTGTTCAAGGTGCTTCTCACAGAAAGGTTCCCTCAAACAGCACATGTCTTTGCACGGTCACATACACACATGTAAAACTACTAACCCAAATTCGTTTAGTGAGACAGTGAGATCAACCTCTCTTGATTTGTCAAAGAAGAGGATGAAATCACATGAACACCAGAGTAAGCCTGAGGGGGAGGGATCCAAGCACTCTTTTGTAAAAAAAGAGCAGTGCAAAGTGTGCGGGAAATCTGTAGTAAAGAATTATATGAGGATCCACATGAGGGTGCACACGGGGGAGAAGCCATTCCGCTGTAAAGTTTGTTCATCATGCTTCACACGGAGTTCTGCCCTCAATCAGCACATGAGAGTGCACACGGGGGAGGGATCCAAGCACTCTTTTAAAAAAAGAGAACAGTGCAAAGTGTGCGGGAAATCTATATTGAAGACAGGGATGAAGATCCATATGAGGGTGCACATGGGGGAGAAGCCATTCCAATGTAAAGTTTGTTCAAGGTGCTTCTTACACAGATGGTCCCTCAGACGGCACATGTTTTTGCTCGGTCACATGCACAAATGTGATACAAGTAACACAAATTCCTTTAGTGAGACATATTTGTCAAAGAAGAGGATGAACTCACATGAAGACCAGAGTAAGCCTGAGGGGGAGGGATCCAAGCACTCTTTTCCAAAAAGAGAGCAGTGCAAAGTGTGTGGGAAATCTTTAGTAAAGAAAAATATGAGGCTCCACATGAGGGTGCACACGGGGGAGAGGCCATTCCGATGTAAAGTTTGTTCAAGGTCCTTCTCACAGAGAGGTTCCCTCAAACTGCACATATCTTTGCACGGTCACATACACACATCTGAAACTACTAACCCAAATTCGTTTAGTGAGTCCGTGAGATCAACCTCTCTTGATTTGTCAAAGAAGAGGATGAAATCACATGAACACCAGAGTAAGCCTGAGGGGGAGGGATCCAAGCACTCTTCAGAAAAAAGAGAGCAGTGCAAAGTGTGCGGGAAATCTGTAGTAAAGAATTATATGAGGATCCACATGAGGGTGCACACGGGGGAGAAGCCATTCCGATGTAAAGTTTGTTCAAGGTCCTTCTCACACAAAGGTTCCCTCAAACAGCACATATCTTTGCACGGTCACATACACACATCTGAAACTACTAATCCAAATTCGTTTAGTGAGTCCGTGAGATCAACCTCTCTTGATTTGTCAAAGAAGAGGATGAACTCACATGAAGACCAGAGTAAGCCTGAGGGGGAGGGATCCAAGCACTCTTTTGTAAAAAGAGAGCAGTGCAAAGTGTGCGGGAAATCTGTAGTAAAGAATTATATGAGGATCCACATGAGGGTGCACACGGGGGAGAAGCCATTCCGATGTAAAGTTTGTTCAAGGTCCTTCTCACACAAAGGTTCCCTCAAACAGCACATATCTTTGCACGGTCACATACACACATCTGAAACTACTAACCCAAATTCGTTTAGTGAGTCCGTGAGATCAACCTCTTTTGATTTTTCAAAGAAGAGGATGAAATCACATGAACACCAGAGTAAGCCTGAGGGGGAGGGATCCAAGCACTCTTCAGAAAAAAGAGAGCAGTGCAAAGTGTGCGGGAAATCTGTAGTAAAGAATTATATGAGGATCCACATGAGGGTGCACACGGGGGAGAAGCCATTCCGCTGTAAAGTTTGTTCATCATGCTTCACACAGAGTTCTGCCCTCAATCAGCACATGAGGGTGCACACGGGGGAGAAGCCATTCCGATGTAAAGTTTGTTCAAGGTCCTTCTCACACAAATGTTCCCTCAAACAGCACATATCTTTGCACGGTCACATACACACATATGAAACTACTAACCCAAATTCGTTTAGCGAGTCCGTGAGATCAACCTCTCTTGATTTGTCAAAGAAGAGGATGAACTCACATGAAGACCAGAGTAAGCCTGAGGGGGAGGGATCCAAGCACTCTTTTGTAAAAAAAGAGCAGTGCAAAGTGTGCGGGAAATCTGTAGTAAAGAATTATATGAGGATCCACATGAGGGTGCACACGGGGGAGAAGCCATTCCGCTGTAAAGTTTGTTCATCATGCTTCACACAGAGTTCTGCCCTCAATCAGCACATGAGAGTGCACACGGGGGAGAAGCCATTCCGATGTAAAGTTTGTTCAAAGTGCTTCTCACAGAGCGGTTCCCTCAAACAGCACATGTCTTTGCATGGTCCCATGCACACATGTGATACGACTAACCCAAATTCGTTTAGTGAGACAGTGAGGGCAACCTCTCTTGATGTGTCGAAGAAAAGGATGAAAGTCGAACACCAAAGCAAGCCCCAATTCAAGAAACACAAGCGCACAAGAGAGCAGTGTAAAGTATGCGGGATTACCATTCTTAAGCGGAATATGACGGTCCACATGAGACTGCACACAGGGGAGAAGCCATTCCGCTGTAAAGTTTGTTCAAAGTGCTTTGCAGCGAGTGGGTCCCTCAAACTGCACATGAGAGTGCACACAGGGGAGAAGCCATTCCGCTGTAAAGTTTGTTCAAGGTGCTTCGCACAGAGTGGGTCCCTCAATCAGCACATGAGAGTGCACACGGGGGAGAGGCCATACCGCTGTAAAGTTTGTTCAAAGTGCTTCACAAAGAGTTGGTCACTCAAAGGGCACATGTCCTTGCATGATCCAAGCATACTAGATGATAACCCTAACCAGGATTTGTTTGCTGAGGTGATATATATGAGCACAGCCTGTGTTGAGGTGAGGAGGGAGAGAGTGAAAATCATATGAACAACAAAGCAAGTCCGAGTAGAAGCGATGTAAGTGCTCATCTATTAAAGAGCAGCGCAAAGTGCATGAGAAATCTATATCATAGGAAAATAAGATTCGCCATATGAGGGTGCACACTGGTGAGAAGCCATTATCCTGCAAAGTTTGTTTAAAGTGCTTCACTCAGCGAGGGTCCCCTAATCGCCACATGTCTTTGCGCAGTCGCTGGCATGCCTGCTTCCCCAAGTATTGTACACCTGCCAGATCTGCCATGAATCATTGGTCCACCAATGCAGGTTCAATGATCACATGAAGAAACAACGTTTTCAGGAATATACCTTGCCATCCATTAAAAAAAGAAAAAGCTGCCGTTCCAACATGAAAAAAAGTAGTATGAGTAATCTATGTGTTAACTTCATTCTTAATGAATTTTTGTTGGAATTGAGGGGAACCTTTGAAAAAAGGATGGGGTAGCTAAGATTTTTTGTCGAGCCCAGCAGAGGTGAGGGGAGACTAAAAGGGATTGCCTGCGGTGTATGTCCGTCTGTTGTCCATCCGTCGTCCGTCTGTCCGTCCGTCGTCTGTCCTGAACGCTACAAAAACTTGAATAACTCTTTACTCTTTGCTTCAATTACAATCAAACTTCGAGGGAAGAGGGGTCATACAAAGTTTCACATTTTACCATATGTGACCGTGCACCTCAAAACGAACATAAAGTCGCACACACTGATTTTGCGTGAGGACTGAAAAATAAGTGAAACGGGTCAACCTAGCCGAACTTGACTTTTTCATATTTTCTGAAAGAGCGGGTCTTCTTTTCCTTTATGCTAAAATTTGGTATCATAAAACGGGCAGGAAAGTGTATTTTTTTTTTAGCAGTTTATCTCGAACATTTTTGGTAGAATAGTGTGATTAGGTCGTCTTTAGAATCCCTTTTTCATTTCTGAAAAACCTTGTCCACACTTTTCACTTTCAACTCTAATAACTTTTGAAAGGATAGTGCTACTGCTTTGAAAGTTGGCATTAATTATGGAGAGAATGTGTTAATGAGGCATGCTTGATTTAAGTTTAATCTGATAATCCCTTCATTGTTGTTACTCTGGTGGTTTACTTCCTGTTTTTTGTCCCATTCATCACACAGCCAGCACGGTTTGGTAATGATTAAGCGCTTGAATAGACACTGTACTTCAGAGCCTCATTTCTCAGTTCACACTTTTCCTGACTTTATGCTTTCTTTCCCATATTTAGATGGTTAGGAGAGTCCATTTGATTTGAGTTATACATAATTTTAAAGCTTAAAGTCTGCTCTTTCAGAATATGGTCTTAACTAAAAATTCATGTCTGGCGACTTTTTGTTTGTTTTGAGGTGCAGGGTCACATATGTGAAGGTTACCTCAAGGTCAAAGCTCACAGGCAGGGATCAATGAACTTTAGGGCCCAATGTTAAGTTTTTATGGTGCATTTTTCTATTATGGGTCCTAACTTTTGATCCATAACTCCATTTGTGTGTAAACTTGGATGGTAGATGTCCCTTGGGGAGTGGATGGTCACCACAAGGTCATAGGTCACAAGCATAGGCCAACAAACTTTAAGAGCGCAATGTTAAGTTTTTGTGGCGCATTTCTATTATGGGTCATACTTTTTGATCTTTAGGTCTGTTGTGTGTAAACTTAGATGGTAGATACCCCTTGGGGAGTGGATGATCACCACAAGGTCAAAGGGCACACTCAGGTAGGGGTCAACAAAATTTTAGAGCCCAATTTTAATATAATTTTTTATGGCGCGTTTCTATTGTGGGTCATAACTTGTAATCCATAACTCCATTTGTGAGTAGACTTGGACGGTAGTTGTCCCTTGGGGAGTGGATGGTCACCACAAGTTCAAAGGTCATAATCATGGGTCAACAAACTTTTAGAGCCCAATGTTAAGATTTGATGGTGTGTTTCTATTATGGGTCATAACTTTTGATCCATAACTCGCGTTTGTGTCCAAACTTGGATGGTAGATGTCCCTTGGGGAGTGGATGATTACCTCAAGGTCAAAGTTCACAGGCAGGGGTCAATGAACTTTAAGGGCCCAATGATAAGTTTTTATGGCAGGTTTATTCTTTTTTGCCGTAAATTTTTACCCTCTTATGTCTCTTTTTATCTGTTATATCCCATTTGGGTGAGACACATTATGGCACTTGCCTTGTTTAATGTTACCTCTTCTATTCTTTATGTGCCCAGACATTGTCAATAGATTGCCAGTGGTGGCATAGTGAGGCTTCTGTCCAGTTAGGCGTGCATAACCCAAGGGTACACTGTTTATATTCCCGCACTAAGACCCCATTTACAGTGCGAGGCTCGGCCGCGGCTCAGCCGCAGCCGTGCCCAGCCCCGCTTCAGTGTAAACACGCAAAAGGCCAAATGCGAGGCCAATTTTGGCCTCGCATTTGGCCTTGCTCTGGAGGTGGTCTCGGCCTTTTCTTGGTGTAAACGCAAACTGGGCCAAATGCGCGGCCAATTGCGCGGCCAATTTTAGTCTGGCTTCCAAACCCTCTGCCTGTATCTTTCGCTTTTCAGGATATTAACCCCCTCAACGTCGAAAACTAGTATATTTTAAGGTGGTTTTGTCCTGCAAAGGATTCTTTCCTTTGGCAAAGGCCTTTGCCCAAACGGCGACAAAGCATTTGGCAAAGGGTCTGAAAACCAGACAATACCAAATTGCGTTTGTTTACAAGCAGAGCGCCACTACGACAAAATATTGAAAGGTTTTAATCAAAAGCGCGGCCGAGCCCAGCAGTGTAAACGGACAAAATTGCGAGGCTCGGCCGCGCAATTGAGGCGTTTACAGTGCGGGGCCGGGCTCGGCCGCGGCTCGGCCGCGGCCGAGCCTGGCCCCGCACTGTAAACGGGGTCTAAAAGTGCTGTGGCAGATCAATTTGATATTCAAAGTATAATCACAGCTCTGTATTAAATGTCAAGTGAATTTATGGTTGATCATGAAATCAGTGATAACTCTGACCCATTTATACAGGCAGTATTTGAGTTTAACTTGCATTACACAGTATACATTACAATGTATATCAAATAAAGAATCTGCCTGATGAAATCAGCACTTGGATTTTCTGACATGAAGAATTTCTCTAGTTCAACTGAAGTGGACGTCATGCATGGAGAATTCCATGTATAGTGTGTCTTTGAAGGTTTTGATATATGAATGTGGCCATAATGCCTTTTGCATGCAATTCTGCACAAAGAATCATATTACACACACAGTGTAGAGTCGTTTCACCTGTGTGGTTTACCGTGGAGAAATATCACTCACTATTATCAGATGATTTCATCCACTCCAAGTATAAAAATATTGTACATGTAATTCCTAATGATAGAAATCATGAATGTACTGTATCGTCAGCGGTCATCCGAGCAATCATTGTAATTTTTGTGTACATGAATAGCATTTGCAGATACAAAACTGTAATCTCGTTTGAAGTTCACCCATGTTTCAATCATGATTGGTACACTTTTATATTTGACATTTACAATTACTTTTGTAATATGTTGAATTCTTACTGTACGTATGATGTATATTTCGAATTGCATTGTTAGGAATAATGCAAGAAATTGCAAGAGATCTACATATTCGGTTTGCAAAGAACATGTTCATTTACCACGTATAGGACAGTTTTTTTTGACCGTGCATACTTTTCTTATGGTCAATGAATGTCATAGGCCTATATCAAAAGATTAAGTGCAAAATCAATGCTCCCGATATATGACGGTACGTTGACAGTGCTCACTGTGTTTGCGGTTATCCGAAGTGTCGTATATAGGAGAGGACGGCATATCACTGGGTTCTAACATGCGCACCTTTGGGGAAATGATCAAAAAATAAATGCTGTGACTATATTAAAGTGATGATTACTCAAAAAT
The DNA here is from genome assembly GCF_040938485.1 of Diadema antillarum. Classification (NCBI taxonomy): domain Eukaryota; kingdom Metazoa; phylum Echinodermata; class Echinoidea; order Diadematoida; family Diadematidae; genus Diadema; species Diadema antillarum. The sequence goes on along the minus strand of NW_027270919.1, from coordinate 2,744,895 downwards.
TAAATCAAATTAGAAACTGAAAATTTCATAGTCCATGAATGTAAAATGGAATGTCTACTATCAAAATCTCAAAATCAAAATTTTGACCAAAAATCGGGTATACCTGTACAACGTTTGGGGTGACCACCGACAATATGAACACTGATGATCATGCTGTGGAAGGAAACATTAGCACCTATTATTGAATGTTGGCATAGAAATGTATTTATGAGTTTTGTGTCATTTGCTAATACAACTTGTAACACCCTGTTCTGAATGGCAATGCAGATTTCGTGTCCAGAACAAGCAATCCTATGCAAAGCAAAATGTCAAGAGATTGTGTTAAAGCATAATCTGACAAGGGAATGTGCACAGATGTTCTCCTTTGTAATTCCTTCCATACTTCAAATAGTACAAAGTGTCTCACAGTTGCAGGTAGAATAACTTTGAGTCATAAACCATCAGTGGATGGTAAGAAGGCCAATACAGCCTCATCGGCCTCAGCAGGAGAAGCCATACTAGCAGAGGATAAAAGAAGGCTAGTTTTCTCAGCACTTGGTCTTAGAGGAGAAAGGTTGACACAAGATGGAAATTACAAAGAACTCGTAAACAACTTGACCAGCCTTATTAGATGTACTGTAATACAGGTATCTGAAACCCAGATTGACTTAGTGAGACAATGAGGGGAAACCTATCTTGATTTGTCACAGAAAAGGATGAAATCACCTGAACACCAAAGAAAGCCCCATAGAAGCTTTTCTTTGTAAGAGAGCAGTGCAAAGTGTGCAGAAAATGATTGTCCTTATGGGCGCGCACACTGGGGAGAAACCATTCCGCTGTAAAGTCCTTTCAAAGTGCTTAGAAAGGTGAACCTCAAATGGCACATGTCTTTGTATAGTCGCATGCTCACCTACACCTTCAACATTTGCAGAGACTCCAACTCTCCCATTTTCGACGGGAGATCTCCCGCCGAAAGCCCATTTTTGCAAAATCTCCTGTTCTCCCGCTTGAGAACCCTAGGAACTTAGCGCTTCGCACACATCAACTTGAGGTTTCCCGTTTGCTAGGGTTTTCGGGCAGGAGAATCTCCAGATCAGAAGGTGCTTGGGGGTTGGAGTCTCTGCGTTTGCAACAAATCATGAGGCACTTATCACAATGTCAGTAATCTGATGAGGAAGCACAGTTGCAAGGAATTTAGCCAGCCATCATGAATCTTCAGATCCTACACGAATTGGCAATTTTCATGTGGTCTTTGATTTTATTGAATTTTCAGCCTCTGTCCAGTACAAAAGCCATTGGTACATAGTTTATACTCTTTCTCAATTATGTGGCAGATGAATTGGCAATGTTATTTAGATGTGATTGGACCCTGCTTGATCAAGCAAGAGTTATGATTGAGCATGAAAAATCAAGACCCTGGTAACCACCTTCCTTTAACAAGACATTAGCTCTATTACACACTTCTTGTGGTCTTTTGTATCGCCTCACCGATCTTAGTGGCATTTTTTTTCTTTGTTTTGTTTTGTTTTTGCTTTTAGCTAATTATTTGCCATGATAATGTGTGAGCTATAACTATGTACATTAAGAAGAATTACATACACCTACATGTATCATCAATTTGGTGCACCTGTAGAGTTGGGTACGAGGAATATCATTGCAAGTACTTGAGGTGACGTGTGTACAAGTGGTATTCCCTTTTCCCCCCATACCAGCAATGCCATGTTCTGGATACACGTATATTAGACTTGTTCCTTTTTTGCTGGTTTTGCTGTGTAAATTCACTAATGGTTAAACTCTACTTTGTATATCTAACTGACAACCAAAATCTTGATTTGGGGTTTGTTAGTTTTTTTTTCTTCTTTTTCTTGTTTTTGCCTAACATGCTAGCCACTCTTCATCCACTAGCACTCGTTGGCATCAGAGGGTGTTTCACAAAGTTGTTCTTAAAATTTCGAACGACTGAAGAACATGTGGTGATCAGTTTTTGTGCTGAATTATTGAAATGCTGATAGGTATATAGCACATGAGAACTGATTACCAGTCGTTAGTGATTTGTAACTTTGGAAACAGCTTTATGAAACATCCCCGGGCATGCCTGGACAGTGAATACAAAGTGATGTAAAATAAAGTTGCTTGCAGCTGTCTGCTGTTTTGCTGTCTGGTCATTATTTCATTATATTCTGAATTACATGATTGTGATTGTATCTGATGGTAAATTGGTGTACACTGTACTACATTTCATCCGTTCATGACATTAAAAAAACATAATGTATCAAAATTATGATCTATATGAAATATACTTGTGCTTATATGAAATATTTGTTTATTTGTCTCGGGACAGAGAAAACATTTTATCTGCCCCACAAGAAGACTTTTGCCTAAAAGAGACCAATGGCTGTCAATCTTGGAAGTGTATAGTCTGGTATATTGCCTTGATATAAGTAAAATGATATAGGATATTTAGAGTATTCTTCTTCTTCTTTTTTTTTTTTTAGTGTACTTTTGTTGGTATTCACCACTAGAAATGCAAAGACAGTGGTAGTCTTTTTAAAATGGCGGTTTTTGTTTTTCTCAACCTGCTCCATGGAAAGGTGTATAACAGAGATTAGTCAAATCTATTTTGCATGAAAGCTTTCATTAATCACAGTGTGTTAAGGAAGCATTGTGTATATTCTGTACGTCATACATGTTTAAAATCTTATGTTATGTCCGTTGTATATGCATTTTTCCTGCTAATGAAAAGTGTTCTGCAAAAAGTCTGGCCATCTGTTTTTTGTGATCTCTTCCCTTTGGCCCAAGGAATATTCAGATGCTACACTACTAGGCAGTTAATGGCTTTGTCCTTTTGTTTTACATGTTCTCATGGGACAATTGTATTTTGTGCAAACAAGATGACTGTAATAAATGTGGATTCATCTAAATTGTCTATCTTGAGTTACATTGGATTTGTACTAATTTATACACTGTACTTGTTTCTGCTTCCAGAAGATGCTCCATCTACTTTCAATGGTGTATAAAGAGAATTTTTATTTCACAAGCTACTGAGAATTTCAATTCAGTGGCTTCGTGTCCCAGTGGAGTATCCATAATGAAATAAATAAAATTGACTAAAAAAAAAAAATGATGTGTTTATCCTGGTATTTAAAAGAAAAATAGTTTGATGGTTTTGTGGATAATAGAATTAGTCTGTTTAGCAGGGTTATAAAATGATCGGTAAGCGTAATTTTGGTCACTACATATAGTTTCTTTGACTTTGTTTATTTTTCAGGGATGATTTTTTTTTATCTCAACACATCCCCTGTTTTCATTATATCTCCAAAGAATGTACACGAATAAGTATCAAGATGAATGAAAAGGGCTGTAGCCAGTCTCACTTTAGTCAGGGGTTGATTTGCAGTGAGAATGCACTCTAGCTGTTTTTTTACTGTAGTCCGCTGGCTCAAGAACTTTTTTGAACAAAATGGATTTAGTTTCATAGTACAAAATTCATCGGCGGATTTCTCTAATTTATCGATGAAAGTAGTTTGAAGATTTACTGCATCGGACTAATAATTCATACCGTGTGTACCATTATTTAAAAGAAGAAGTCCAATTTGGTGAAGGGAGTGAAGAAGGATGAGAAGTTGGGTGTTATTGTGATAGCGATGAATCTAACGAAAACGCGACTACGGTGCAGAGGCGGATGCAGGAATTATGTAAAGGGGGGTTGGGTGCAACGAATATTTCTGGTATCTCTTCCGGGTTTCATTTCATTTTTTTTCTTTTTATTTCTTTTGTTTTTAACGAAAAATAAAGGGGGACATGTGCCGGTTGCACCCTCTTCTGGCTCCGCCACTGCGGTGTTTGCCGGGCCTACTGCAATGGGGCTCTTTTAATCCTCTGACATGTAGATAATTTGCAGTTTTGTGTATGTATGTATGTATATATATATATATATATATATATATATATATTTGTATATATATGTGTATATATATATAATATATATATATATATATATATATATAATGTATAATTATATATGTATACACTTCTATACATATATACATCAGTATATATATATATATATATACAGTGTATCTATATGTATACTGTACTGTATATACGTTGTGCATGGACATGTGCAATGTATTGTACACCCACACATACGGGCAATATACATGTACAACGTACGTTATATAGATGTAAGCCTATAATTCCACAGGGGGACACAACATCAATATAAGCTACCGAATGAAATGTCATGAATATTCATTACTCGGGTCTTTCAATCTCATTTAGATTATTTTTTACATTGATCTTTGCGAGATCTAAAACAATCATTTCATCTTTATGTGGGACTGGAAACAAATTAAACTGAATGCAAAAAACATTGTTTCTAATGCATTTTTCCTTCAAAATTTGTTAAGGGAAAATAGAGGGTGATTGCATTTTGATATTCTGGAGGTCATGTGATATTTTGTCGGCTGCAAAAGAGTTAAATGACCTGAAAAATGTAGACAGGACAAATGTAACGTTACTAATCGTAACATTGCTTTTGGAGGCCTAGCTTGGGGGAAAATGGTATTGGTTGAACTGCTAAAAACAAAATCCTGAAACATTTATCATAAGCTTATTATATAGAATAAATGTGACTCTTTTTATATGCCTCCGCCACGAAGTGGTGCCAGAGGCATTACTTTTTCGGGTTGTCCGTCCGTCCTTCCGTTCGTCCGTAATGAATTTTGTGGACAGCGTAACTATCAAAATCTTTTGAGGTATCCTAATGAAACTTCACATGTATGTGTATTAGAGGGTGAAGTTGTGCCTATCAACTTTTGGGTGTACATGCTCAAGGTCAAAGGTCAAGAGGTGAAAGGGTCAAATACATAAAATTTCACTATTTCCACCACATCTGTGCAATGCCTGAAGATACTTTCTTGAAACTTAGTGTGTACATGTATTACCCAATCAGGATCCTCTGGTGAAAGTTTGGGTCATGAGGTCAAAGGTCAAAGGTCAAAAGGTCAAGTAAAAATATCAAAACTTCAACTTTTTTCTCTGTACCATGGAAATTGTTCTCGGTATCTTCATGGAACATAGTATATACTGACTGGCAGTGATTATCTAGAGAATTCAGAGTTCATGAGGTCAAAGGTCAGGGGTCAAAGGTCAAGGGCAACACTTCAAAATTTTACTATATCCCTCATGTTTATGCAATACCAGCAAGATTTTTTTTTTTTAAACACTTGGTGTATGCATGTATAACCTAATAGAGATTCTCTGGACAAGATTTTTTTGTTTTCTTTTTTTGCCTCAAAGGTCAAAAGATCAAAGAGCAAGTGAAAGTTGTGAACTAACTTTTTCCTCCATATCTCGGAAGTGGCTCAAGTTATCTTGAAACTTACTACATATTTATGCATGTTCTGCCTGACAGTGATTATATTATGAACTTTAGGGTCAAAGGCCAGATGAAAATGGTAACAATTTTCTATTCAATACAGAAATTGCACTTTTTCTTTTACCGTCAAAATTACTCAGTGCATAAATGTATGAATGGGTCAAAGTCAAGTTAAAATCCTTAAATCTCCAAATACATGCTCTCCTATTCATCCAATAAACCTAGGTCAAGGAAGGTGAACATTCAACACATTTGTGACAAACTTGTCATTTTAATAGTTTGCCAATTTTGTGAAAATGTAATCACACATTGTCCACATGTACTATAGACCTATTAGGAGAATCATGCATTATGAAGGAGGCATACCAGTCGCCATAGCGACATTTCTAGTTTTGTTTTGTTTTGTTTGTTTTTTTTGCAGTGACTTATTTTTTACAAATTTTTGTGACGTAAAACTTTCACATGTTCGTTTTGGGGTTTTTTTTCGTAGCGTTACTAACCATCCCTTTAAGCAGCCATGCAGCATGCAGCGGCAACTTGTTTATTGTGTCTTGTATTCATTTCTATTCATCATAAACATGGGAAGGAAAAAATGTAACAAGATTTAGACTAAAAATGAAAAGATGGTGATTTTGTGATAAAAGTACATACAGTACATGTATATGTATGTAAATTTGCTTAACCCTATAAGCATGCACTGCAAAAAATGCGGTGTTAAAAGTGTAACACCAACCGGGTGTCAAACTGTGGGTGTTAAATTTGGTGTTAAATTGACACAATTTGACACCCTTCGGTGTTAATTTAACACCAACATTCTCTCATTCATTGGGTGTTAGATTCTCGGTGTTAAAATGACACCCAAGTGGTGTTATAGTTTTGTCATGAAAAGGGGGTTTTCACTAATAACACCGTATCGGTGTTAGTTGTCCACCAGAGAAAGTCACGTGTTCGCAGTCCGATGATCTCATTGGTTACACATGCCAATGCCTGAAATTTGTTGCTGTGGCGCGGAGTCGTCAACGTCTGTCATCGCGATAGTCAGGTTTTCGATGTCGCCTGGGGCTAAAAATGACATTAAATCTATGATGGTGACTTTGCTAAGTCTGTCAACGGGGATAAGTATCTTTTAAGGTAATTATTTCCTGTACCAGTTATTTTCTATCATAAACGATGTGCATGATTTTCACGGATTTCATCGCATATTATAGACAACTTTGTCTTTGCACGCACGTAATACTATAGTATACTATGTAGCGCAGCATACTAAGTACATGTAGCCTATAGTGTTTGCCATACATAATAGGCCATAACACCAACGCGCTGTGCACAGCGGTGCATTGAGTCCGAATTTCGCTGAGGGTTCCTTTGTCCAATAATTGCATGTTAAAAATATCATCAAATTTTAAATATAAAAGGTTCCGTGGCATTTTGTATTGTTATTGATGTAGTTTTCTTACCTCTGAGGCTCTGGTGCGGATCTTTGTTAGCGCGCAAATCATTACCCGCTACTGACGTGCACGAAGACGAAGTTCGAACAATGTTTGTGTGTACATGTTCGTAGGTATACTGGTAGGCTGGTAGGCCCCTATAGGCCTACTATATTTTTTGTAGGGCCTACTGTAACTGTTCTAGGTCCAAACTGTTAGGTGTGAATTAGTACTAGGTAGGGTGACCTACTAGTAGCAAATATCGCTCTAAAAAGAGCGTAAATACCCGATTAAAGGGGCTGGGTGGGGGGTTCTCCCGACCCGATTTTTGTTTATCACAACAGGTTACGTGATGTTTTCAGTAGCTACAGTGTACACGTAGGAACGTAGGGGCCTATATATGATGCTAGTGTTTGCGTGTGGATCTTACGTTAGAATTTACTAACTAGTTTCTAATATGAGTACTACTATTTATGAGTTTGCTAACCGCTTACAAATTTACATTATATAAGAATATGCTCTTATAAAGTTGATGACGTCACATGCATGTAAAACCGGTATTTCCACCGAGTCCATGTTAAGACTCTAGACTCTAGATCTAATTGTAAGGTGCGAGTTCAAGGGTAGCGAGAAACAGAATCACAGCCCATCTCTGGCAGTTGTTCTCTGTCTGAGAACTGATCCTAAATTTCACAAATGAGTCAAAATGGAATACATGTATCATCGCTTTTTTCATGATTCAGGTGAGGGAATATACGTCTACTTTGATGGTAGTATTTGTTGAAATAATCTCTTGAAAAAAAAAATCCCTTCTGGAATATGCCTCTTCCCCATACTTATGTTATTGCCACACTTAATGATATTGGCAATAGTGCACTTGAGAATCTTGCAAATGACAGAATTGCAAAAAGACCTTTTATTATCTATCTAAAAAACCTTGAAAATGAGAGTAGATCAATTGCAAAATGGCATTTGATTTTTCCATTTCTCCTCAAATAATATTTGCATAAATGTACACTGCATAAAGATGATGAATACCTGGAAGCAGGATATTATTGCCCCCCCCCCCCCCCCTGGTGGCTTATTAAAACGAACTTGAAATTATGAGCATATCTCAAGTAGGTATACAATATATAATAGAATCACCGACTGAATTAATCTGAAGCCACCTGAACAAAACCCTTTGTTTTCTGCAGTTCTGATCAAATCTTTCATGCACACAAGATAAATTTGTTTCATGCACTTGTATACAGTAAATACACTAGTGCAGTTATGTGGATGTTCAGTACTTTGAGTCCTAAGCCAGTGCATCACACCTTGCGCACCAGTTTGACAGTTTGTGGACTTGTAGCCACTTGATAATTATGTATGTTCATGGTCCTTACACTTGCAGGTTGAACAGTACTTCTCACTCCTTTTCCCAGGCAACGATGCCAAGCTTTTTTGAGCAGTGGCCAGTTTTTGGTGGAAGGTCTTGTCAAGCTAGCAAGAGGAAAGCCTTCAGAAACCACAGTCAAGCTGTTGAGGTTGCTGGGAGAACACATGCGGAAAACTGATGTGGATTCATGAGACTTGGAGCAATCATCAAATAGTGTACCACCAGACCTGGTAGCAGTCAGGGTATGCACAATACTATAGGTTTTGAAAGCCCCTTTTTTATGTTCTAGATGTCTATCCATCCAATATCGTTTCTTGTGTATCATGCCACAAGTTGAAAACAATCATCTGTGAATGAAACTTGGTAAGGCTATGTAAATCCAGGGGGCGTTCCACAAAACTTGTCATTGGTGACAACTGTTGTAAGTAGCTGAAATCTTTGCATCTGACAATACATTTTATCAAACGTTTCCCTGGAGTCGATAAGGGTCATGAGGTCAATAATCAAGGGTCAGGAGCCCTTCATTATGAAAAAAAAAATGCAGGAAATATTTTGTGACTTTGATTTTTCAAAGGCAGATGAATGGATTTCACCAAACTCAATTGTAATATAAAAGTTCACAGTCACAAATCAATATGTAATGTAATTTTGTTATTTTGGAGATGCTGATGAAATAAAGAAGAGTTTTTTTTTTCTTGTTTTTTTTTAAAGAAGTCACACAACCCATGGGTTCATCCTACATGAAGGATCATATGTTTTACTTAATGCTCCCTGATTATGCAGTGCAATTCACTGATAATTTCTGTTGATACCTGGATACTTTGTTAATGAGTCGTAGAATATATTGTATATAACATGCATGTCTTACAACACAGCATAGAATGTAAGTAACCTGCAAATCCTTCTTGTACTCTATCTGCTTCCACCTGTGAACCAGGGCGCAAGGATTGTGCAAGATTGCTGTGGCTTTGGCTATAGACTACCTTATCCGATTTCAAAAGGTAAGTCTACATGACTATAAGGTTTGTTCAAATATAATGCGACAAACCCCCTGACATTTTTAGTGTTCAGATATGGTGCGCCGAACCACGCCACTTTCATTATGTTTATGAATGCACACGACTCAAAAAAAAAAAATAAGATAAAGATAAACTCATGACATTGTATCTTCACTTACTTTTGAGCTTGATTGCACCATAACTTCTTGCCACTGTGTGGCAAAATATATTCCTCTTGCCTCAGTGTTTTTGTTTTGTTTTGTTGCATTTTGATCTGTTTATTTGTTTTTTACCATCTCATATCGCATTCATTTGTGCACTAAAATGTTGCCGGAGTTTGACTCATCATATCTGAACAAGCCTTTATGAGTCATTTTGGACAGGCAATTAGAACTCACAGTACTTTGGTATTCTGAAAATGAAATTGATTTTTACGAGTTTAATTGATTTTGCATTTTCTACTTTCTATGATCTGTTTTTGTATTAGAAAAGAAATTAGAGGTCAAGGGAAATTTTCTGGTTTTTTTTTTGTGTTGTTGGACTATGTAATTTAATAAGATCACTTGCTTTTCCATGTTTCACAGGTTAACTTTTTTTTTGGATGTTGCGAATATTTTTGCGCACTTGCCTTTGTCAGGGTTATGTCCTGATGTCGACGAGAACTTTACTCATGAATGCTTCAAAGTCGATCCTTGAACTTTAAAGATTGTCTTCCCCATATGTAGGCTGAAATTTTGAAGTTGCTTTTTGATCAGTCACGAATAAGAGAAAAGTGATAAATTTCAAAGCTTCTTTAAGAAAAAATTAGGTATAAGTGAGTTTTAATTGTGAAATTATAGTGATCTTTAAGTAAAATGGAATAAGATCCATTTATTATCCTCTGCCAAGAAGTGGTGCCTGAATTGTTATGGTTTTGAGTAGTCCATCCCTCCGTGTGTGTGATAGCTTGAAATCTGTTAAAATAATCATAAATGTGAATAAAATGTGTTAAGCCTATGTATGACTGAGTCTATCAAATTGCATTATGGAATCGAAATAAAGGTCACAGTCAAATTTGTCTAGTTTTTCTTTGTAATAGATTCATACAATGTCTGTCTGTTTTTCATTGTTTCCTTACATTTTCAGCCTGATGCTAGTTTTGATCACCACTTGAAGAGGGAAAGCAGAAGAAGATGCAGCTCTTGATGCAGCTTGCTTGCTTGAAGATCAGAAGATGCAGCTTGCTTGACAGAGGACGTCAGAAGGATAACATACATGTGTACCAATATTACTTCATTGTTGACCACTTGGTACTACCCTGCCCTGGTGATATCATTCAGAGTGCCTTCGACACATTGTTCAAAGCACATTAAATATGTGTTTTGTCTACGGTATGCAAAACCTCTCATCAACCTTTGGACATTTGGAATTACCCCGAGTCCGTGAACCGAGATCTAAACTTTCAAATAGATAATGAAGTGATGTATTCTTTAGGAGTTCCCACTGAAACTGCTTTTTTTCACTGTTTGCCATACGAACATGGACTGAGTGATGGACAAACAATAAATTTCGCCCAGGGGGCCTGTGTACGGACATAATTTGATTCGTTCAGTGGTTTTAGAAGATACTTGAAGAATCATCATTGTGACAATGAAACTGTGAAGATACTCCAAGTCCAGTTCTATGGAGGAACCGAGATAGAGACTGATGATACAAATTGTATACAGTTGATGAAGCAGTACTCTCCATTAGTCGATGACAGTTTTTGATGAGGAGGTGATTACCTTTAGTCAAGAGGACATTGAACAACGACCTTGTAATTTTTACATGTCCTAGTTTACATGTGTCAGTATGGAGTAATGCATTACCATGGTAACATCAAATTTTCATAAAGATTACAAATACAGAATGTGGATCAAGCTACTCAATTTTAAATCAATTCTGTTGAAATTCGATTGTCCAGAAATCTGTTGCCATGGCAATTGCAGTTTTTAAACAAATCATACAAAATTGTGTGGATCACGCTGCTCTCTTAGTTTCTTTTTTTTTAGCATTTAAATTTGAATTTGATACATATGGTCACTATGATAATATGTTATCGTGCAAGACACTTTTTGTGGGGGTCATAAATCCGTTTCCATGGCAACAGCATCTTCATACAAATCATCCACAAGTACGATGTGGATTCAGCTAACTTCCTCAGATTTTGAGCATTTGACTTTAAATTTGGCACATGTGACCACTGTATTATGTACCTGTGCAAATTTTATTTTTCGTCATTGTCAAATAGTATGTTGTCAAGTTAATGGTATTTTGTAATGAGAATCGTATAAACTACAAGTGGATTGAGCTTACTCTCTCAATTTTTAGCAATAACCTTGAGATATGACACCTATATATTGTGACAAGATAAATTCTAGATGTGCAAAACACTTTTCTCGTCAATGTTAAACCATGCGTTGCCATGCTAACTTATTTTTTTTTTTAATACAAAGCAATCGAAGATATTGTGATTGACTCATAACTCCCTCATGTTTTAGGCATTTGACTTGAAATTTGGCACGTGACCACTGTAGTGCGCTGAATGTGCAAATGTCATCTTTTGTATCGGTCAAAGAAAGTGTTATCATGGCAGTGACATTTTTAAATTAAAAACTTACACAACAGTTGATTATGCAATCTCCCTCAGTTTCTGAGCATCTGGCCTGAAATATTGAACAGAGTGCTAATGTAATGGCAACCATCTTTTAAAATGAAAATCAAACAAAAAATACTGTGAATTGGGTGAGCTCCCTCAGTTTTCTAGCATTTGACTTGAGGTTTCGCTCATGTAACCAGTGTAATCTTAAAATGAGTCGCACACTGATCTCACTGTTGAGTAATCTTGCTTTGGTAACAACTTTTGTTACATTGTACTTTTTTTTTCAACAAAAGGCATACAAGAATATCATGAATTGAGCTAACTCTCTAAGTTTTAGGTGGGGGTATCAATTACATCCAGTTCGAGTTGAAAATATTGGCCCAAGAAGGCCTTATGTGTGTCATTTGAATATTCAAATGATCCGAATTTCACATGCTTGTATCATCACTTGCAATAGCATTGATCAAAAGAAAGAGTATAATCTTTTTTTTTATGTTAACATTTTACAACCAGACTGGATGATCTATGTTGAATATTTGAATTACACAGCTGAGTAGGCAATTCAATTTGAACATTTGAATGATAGAGCCAAGAAGATATAATACTAGTATCAATTTCATTTGAAAATTCAACTTGATAGTGCCAAGAAGGCCAAAGGTATTCAGAGTGAGTATTTAAATTTGATATTTTAGCCTACAATAGCCATAATGTATCTCATTTGCATAGATAGTCAAAGAACCAACTGACAGGGTCAAAGGTATTCCATTTTGATACTTATATTGTAGAGATGAGTCTTTCATTACATGTAATAGAATTATTGTGTTTTGTTGTGACAGACAGAATTTATTAAATATTTTGATCAACCTAGTTGCACGTGACTGTCTTTCACCTACTTACATTACTGTGTTATTTTGTGCGATTGAATGTGGAGAGTGTGAAATGATGTCGAGGTATCGACACTTCAAATTGTTAATAAGTTGGCATCACTTGGAATTTATTTCTCACCCTGAAGCGTTGAATCAACACTTCTGTGGTGTCAAATAAACACCAAATAATGCAAACTTATAACACTTTGAAGTGTTAGAATAACACCATGACAGGTGTTGGGGTATAGATTCTAACAACAAATAGTGTTGAAGTTACACCGTCATTGGTGTTAAAGGGTGTCAAAAGAACACCAAAGTGGTGTCAACTTATCAATAATCTAAGCAACACCAAAGCTGGTGTTGGTATATTTTAACACCACGGGTGTTGAACTTACACCATAACTGGTGTTGGGATGTCAAATGAACACCATTATGGTGTCAACTTCTTAACACTCTCTTAAGTGTTGAAAAAACACCGAGGCTGGTGTTGGTATATTTTTACACCCTTTAACACCCATGGGTGTTGGATATTTTAACACCAGAGACGGTGTTACTTCAACACCAGATGGTGTGGTCCTTTATTGAAGTTCGGCCGGTGTTAGATTCAACACCAGTGGTGTTAAATCTAACACCACTGTTTTTGCAGTGTGTAATCGCGGTGTACATGTATGCACACAGCAAAAGGTGTTTGGTGGCACTTTACTAACGGTTTACAAAACGGTTTTAAATTCGATTACAGCTCGTTATTCTGAAGTTCCGTTATTCCTAGGGTTCTTTATTCCTAAGGTTCTTTAATCCGAAAATTTGATGAGGTTTCTTATTCCGAAGGTTCATTAATCCATAAATGAAATAAGGTTCGTCATTCCTAAGGTTCGTTAATCCGAGAATGAAACAAAGCTTGTTCACTACGGAGGTTCGTTATGCCCCCTATATCATTTTGGATCAACGAACTTTCGGAATAACGAACCCTATTTCATTTTCGGATTAACGGACCTTCGGAATAAGATAACGAACCCTATTTCATTTTCGGATTAATGAACCTTCGGAGTAGCGAACCCTATTTCATTTTCGGATTAACAAGCTTTCGGAATATCGCCACAAATGTTCGGATTAACGAACCCTTTTGCATTTTTGGATTAATGAAAAAAAAACGAAACCGATTTCATTTTCGTATTAAGGAACCTTCGGAATAACGAACCCTATTTCATTTTCGGATAAACGAGCCATCGGAATAGCGAACCCTATTTCATTTTCGGATTTACGAACCTTCGGAATAACGCCGGTATTTATTGTTCGGATTAAAGGGATAGTACAGTTTTGGTTGAGATGAGAATTAGGCTTTTAAATTTTTGCAAGATACCAAGAAAACACTTATGATATAGTACAGAGCCTACCGTTTTAAGAGGAATTCAAAGTTTATTTGATGAAAATCGGGTTTGGAATAACTGAAACATCCAAAAACAAAGTAATCGTTACAAAGTGTGGGTCCCACACTTTACTAGAATCGTTCTTTTTTGGATATCTCGGCCATTTCAAAACCAATTTTTATCAAATAAACATTGAATTCCTCATAAAATTGCATGCTCTTTCATATTTCATATGAGATTTCTCATTATCTCACCTAAAAATGTTAGAAACCTGAAATTAGGTCTCAACCAGAACTGTACGATCCCTTTAACGTACCCTTTTTCATTTTCGGATTAAAGAACCTCTAGGTATAGGGAATTTGTGTGTTTCGGATTAACGACCCTTCGGAATATGGAAACTTTATAATAACGAACCTTTGGAATAACAAACAGCACGCGATTTTCACGACGGAGACGTTCAGAGGTAAAAAATTCTGCGCATGCGCAAAAACGCGCATCAAGTCGATCTATTTATGGCGCGTCGTCTGACTTTTTCACCTTGGCATTCTGGGCTATTTTTACGTCCGCTCAATTTACGACGCAGACAGCTACTTGATGCAGCGATGATATGGGGCGCCATTTTATTTTTTTATACCTTGCGTCCTAGTGTAATCTAGAGCTACTTTTCAGCACGACGCAGGGAGAGAGGAGAACGTCCAACACACTCGTCGTCTCAAACGTCCGCGCCGCAAATCTAAAGCCCCGGTCACACAGCACTCCACGTCCAAACTACGTATAAAAAGTTGTGAAAATCTGGTGGACGTGGTCGTAAGTGGTACTTTTTTGGTCAATTTTGGTTTGGCCGTGCTCTGTGCGGGGTATGGCCATTGGCGGCTGTTCCACTGCTGAAGCACTGCCTTGGCACGGCTAACCACGTCCAGCCACGTGTGTGTACGCGGAAAAATCCATTTGTAAGTGATAATTAAGCCGCTAAACACACGCTATTTCCCGTGATACCAACGCGTAACACGTACGCGTCAGATGACTGTGCTCTGCCCGTGACAGAGCGCTAAACTTTCGCGTCTTTACCGCATCTCCCCACGTTTTGATCACTGCCGGAACACGGATTATCACGTGTGTTTCACGTAATGTTGCACGTCTTTACCACGTGTGCTTTACCACGTGTGCCCCCGTGGCTGTCCGCGCAGTAAAATTTTGAGCAGTTCAAATCTTTTTACCGCGTCCGACGCCGTTCAGATATGCCGTTCAGATACGCCGTTCAGATATGCCGTCCGAGCGGCATAGCCGAACAATTGTGCATTTTGAGATGCGTAAAGCACCAAATTTCGTACACAGGTTGACAATCACGTTCAGATTAAATTTAGATATTGGGCCATCGTGAATAGCGCCCTCAAATTACATGGCAGCCATTTTTCAAAATTCAAAATGGCTGCCATAGATGCCATGTTTTCGTAAAATTTGCTAATTTTAGGAGAGAAGAGTCAATAAGATTTAAATCACATTCAAAATAAATCTAGATAACGGGCCATCGGAAAAAGCGCCCTTAACGGCCATGGCAGCCATTTTTTCAAAATGGCCTCCATAAATGTCATTTTTCCAAAATATTTGATTTATTTTGATTTGATTTATTTATTCTCTGTATGCCATTTTTTTCAAATACATTAACTTTCTGCAATTTCATTAACAAAGTACAAAATACCGGTAGTATACTTTATACAATTTTCATCATTTTCATCAATTATGCAATACATCTGTAGTATAATTACATGAGAAACATGTTAATAATTTGCATACAGAACGATTGCCAATAATAAGCACAACGCTTGACTGTTTGGCAACCGATAACAAATAACATTATAGTGAAGAAAAACAAGAGGGTCCAACATGATGCTCGTGGAATAAGGGTTAGGGAGAGGGAGAGAGAGAGAGAGAGAGAGAGAGGAAGAAGAAGAAAGGAAGGGGAGGAGATGATAAAAACCTCCAGATACTAGTCTCGCCAGATCAACTCGACATACCTCTATACCTAGACACATACATACATGCACATACTGTATTTATACTAATAAATTACAGTGATGTATTCACATAATAAGTGTTGCTTTTGTCTTGTAAAAGTTACATTGAATGAGAAAGAGAGAAAAAGAGAAGAAGACAAAAAGCAATCATCTACATACACAGCATAAATTTCTACGTGCCCTTTCAGGGCATGACGTTATATTGAACCATGATTCGCCCGACATAACATGAATAATGAACAACAGAGAAGGAATGAATCCCAGTGGATCAGAGGAGCACTGTGTACTGCAGGTGGATCCGCACGTGCAGAGACTCGGAGAGAAAGAAACATAATAGATACAACAATGAACAAAGAATGAGTCATCAAGTGTTTCTACAGAAGGTATCACCGGTACTGTGAAATCAACATTTTCTTTACTGCTTTTTAAATGAATGAATAGACTTAATGTTACGTAATTCAAGTGGAAGTCTATTCCAGATATCTGGGCCAGTATGTCTTACTGATTTGTGTGCTAGGAGTGTTTTAGGGTTACTCAAGTGTACATCCATTGCTTGCCTTATAGGATAAGAATGGATTTCTGAGTTCAGCTGGAACATATCAATAAATGAAGAGGGTAATAAGTCAGTACAGTATTAAAGCGGAACATCAAGAGTGCATTTTGTAAAGTGTGGATGTCGTTCACCTTTAAGATCTTAAAGCAGAAGAAAAGGGGATCTGTGTGATCATTATAACCAGCATTTGCACATACACGAATAACTTTCTTTTGCAATTTTAATATAGTATTATTAGCAGACACCGAGTTTGCCCATATCATATTACAATAAGAAATGTATGGTAGGATGAGTGCATTATAAAGCATAATCAAGATATCAAAAGATAAGCAATGTCTGAGTTTACATAATATTCCAACATTACGAGCAATAGGAGATGAAATATATTTCACATGATCATTCCAAGTAAGAGTTTCATTAATTACAATTCCAAGAAATTTAGTGGATGTTGTCCTCTCAAGAGGAATACCGTCTATTTTTAGAATACATTCAGTGTCACAACAAATCAGTTTCCTTGGATGTTTGAAGTGCATATAATTTGTTTTCTTTAGATTCAAAGATAAGATATTACTTTTGAACCACTGAGACAATTTTGGTAATTCATTATTTAAAGATCTAATAAGACATTGAAAATCTGAATTTGAGAGAAATACATTGGTATCATCAGCAAAAATAACGTACTGTAATAAATTTGATGCATTAGGTAAATCATTAACATATAACAAAAACAATAATGGCCCAAGAATGGACCCTTGTGGTACACCGCATTTGATCAACAATGTATCCGAATTACAGAATTCAAAACATGTGAATTGCTTTCGATCATTTAAATAACTTGCGATCAGTTTCAGAGCAGTTCCTCTTATACCATAAAAATTTAGCTTTGATAGCAAAATAGAATGGTCAAGAGTATCAAATGCCTTGCTTAAGTCCATAAAGACACCAATAACATGCTTTCGGTCAGCTAAGGCATTTGATACTCGATCATACAATTGTGCAAGCGCCAGGTCAGTTGAATGTGATTTTCTGAACCCATACTGATCAGGATTCAAAATATTGTATTTGGTTAAAAAACTGTCCAATCTATTATATATAATTCTTTCAAGTATTTTAGAAAAGGTAGGTAATAAAGAAATGGGTCGGTAATTACTAATATTCGAAGAATCATCTTTTTTTATACACAGGAATAACTTTGGCTATCTTGAAAGGAGTAGGAAATACCCCAGATAATAAAGAAAGATTGAAGATATGAGAGAGGGGGATAATAATCGATCCGATGATCTGTTTCAGCAAAACACCGCTGATTTCATCACAACCAGTAGAATGTGTTGATTTCAAGGATGATGTTATATGCATAATTTCTATATAATCAGTAGGCTTTAAAAAAAGTGAATGATTACACGCATTATGAAGATATTGATGAAAATTGGTTCCATGGCTATCAACTTTCTTGGCCTGATTGGGACCAATTTTTACAAAAAACTCATTAAAAGCATTAACTATATTTTGTGGAGATTTAACACAATGATCATTAAGATTGAATATTTTGGAAATAATTTTCTGCTTATTATTCCCTAATATTTCTTTCACAATTTTCCATGTGGTAGACATTTTTCCTTGTGCATTCACAAATTGATTTTTATAATACAATTCGTTCGTATTATTGTTGTCAGTTTATTTCTATACCGTTTATATTCATATACATTTTCATCAGAGTGATCATTTAATTGCAACTTATATAATTCATTTCTCTTTGATATCGATTGCAAAATACCTCTTGTAATCCATGGATTTCTTATTTTTTTACTTCCTGTTTGTTTATTTCGCAATGGGATATTCTTATCAAAATGATGATAAAATTTATTCCAAAATAATTCATATGCTTTATCCACATCATCACAAGCAAGTACGTCATCCCAGTTTTCTGAAGATAAAGCATCATTCAGGCGGTTAATATTTTGGGTTGTAAACCTGTACGTAATATTCCCTTATTTGTTTTCTTGGAATATCTTTGTACATTAAGATACAAAAAATGGGGAGATGATCCGAAATCTCACTATAAAGAATACCGGATTGACTTTGGGCTACATTTGTATTTATAAATATATTATCAATTAAAGATAATGATTGCGCACTAATCGTTGTCGGTTTATCGATAGCACAATGAAAAAAATTAGACTGAAGTATTGTGCAAAGTCTTTGTGAGTTATTATTGTCAGATAATAAATCAATATTAAAATCACCCATTACACATGCTTTCTTATTACTGGTATTGATTTTAGATAATATAATTTCAAAATCATCAAGAAATACAGTTGTAAGTCAACACTTGCATCTGGCGGTCGGTAAATAACTACAACAATTATATTCTTTCCATTTGGTATTTCAATTTCTACAGATAGAATTTCAGCATTAGAGTTTACAAAGGATAAATTATGCCTTACAGTACATGAGTATTTATTTGCAACGTACAGTGCTACGCCGCCTCCACGACGGTTTGCTCTATCAGAGCGAATCAAAGAGTAACCATCAATATCAAATATCGGTGGAGATTTGTCATTCAACCAAGTTTCACTTACACCAATAAATGAGAAATCAAAGTTGAGAGATGACAACAAATTGGTTACATTATCATAATTTTTGGGCAAGCTGCGAGCGTTGATATGTAGAAAACTTAAAACGGAGTTAGATTGGGCATGTTGGCACTGTGAAGCAGTGTACATACGGGTGTTTAATTCTTCGGGCAAAAAATATTTACAGTTTATTACATATGATATATCAGTTTCTTCTTCAAAATTCATTCAAAGTTATTGGTACAATATCCAAACATGATGCAGTGTGAGATACACAAGGCTGAGCGATTGGCATGATTGGCGAGACAAATGGCATGGAAGCAGAGGAAAGAGAGGGGACGAGCATCATGGGGAAACTTACGGACTACGATTACTACGAATACAAAAACAGTGAACATAAACAGAGAGTACAATAAGCCGATCCTCTCCGATCAGCATTACATTAGTTCATATTTACAGGGAGAGACAGATAGAGAGAGGGGGGGGGTGGAAGAGAGAATGATAGTGAGATGGGGAGAAGGAAGAACATGTGAGAGAAGAATGGCACAATTCAGAGTATGTCAATCTGTCACTTACGAATACTGTGCACTTGCAACTCTCCATTATCATTGTTAAGAGAACGTGTTATGTAACGGACAGCTCCCTCCATGGATGCACAAACAAAAGAATAAGAACGTAGTCAATGTAGACATTGTAGACTGCACTGACGAATGAAGCAAAATGGCGTCCTTAAAGGTGCAATAAACAAATCAGAATACATGCGGAAGACCACCAGAATTACGCCATTTTCCTGCGAAGAAACGGAGTTTTGTCCCCTGGGCGTAGAGATGCTGGACTTGTTTCGACCACCTTCTTTTCTCATCTAGGTCAGCCCTGGTGAGGTCGTCCGTGATGTAGAAGTTATCCTTGTCAAGCTTTTTTCGCGCATTTTTCATGATGTCCACCTTCTCTCTGTAGGACAACACTTTCACCAAAATGTGCCTTGGCTTCTCTCCTCTCTTTCCGTCTCGATGAGCTCGCTCTACCTTGATATCCATCTTGAAATGCTGCTTGATGACTTTCTCGACAATGTCGACGCAGTCTTCGCGCTCATCTCTTGCAGCCTCCTCCATCCCGACGATTCTAAAGTTGTTCCGACGCGAAAATCGCTCGGCCTTGTTTGCTTCAGCGTTGTGGCGTGCAATTTCTCCTCTCATTTTTTCCATGTCACACTCCATTTTTCCTAATTTCTTTTCCAGAGCAACGTTTTTCTTTTCCAGTTCGTCCACACGCTGGCCTTTAAATTCAATGGCTCGCTCTACCCTCTTGATGCTTTCGCGAGTCCACTGCCTTTTGAATCATATGTTCAAATTTGAGTGATGCCTCCTTAAAGTACGCAGCAAGCGTTGCCGTGGTGAGCACGGCGTCAGGGGCAGTGGGTTCCGTCCCGGCAGCTGGGGGTGCAGAGGTGGCACCAATGGGTAGGCCTAAGTTGGAGTCTTCCATGTCGCTGTCAGTCTCGTCTTTTTTACTCCTTTTACCAAGTTGCCTCTTGGGTCTGCAGCTCATATTCCTCGTAGGTTGTATGCTGCAGATTCAGATGTAGAAGTTGTCTAGGAGCTCGTCAAGGATAGAGGCGTATGCTGCTTAAAACTTCCTGTCTGATACGGAGAGGATCGTATAACGTGCTGAACTATTACGACGCCATCTTTCACTTCAGAAGGAAAAGCCAGTAAGATTTTGCAAGCAAGTGGGAAATTACATTCAAAATGAATTTAAATATTTGGCCATTGCTAATTGCGCCCTCAACGTCCATGACAGCCATTTTACAAGATGGGTGTCTAATGTGCCACTTTTTGTCCCACTTTTGCAAATTTCAGAAGGGAAAAGTTAATAAGATTTTGCCCATAAATGTTAATTACATTCAAAATAAATCTAGATATTGGGCAATCGGAAATTGTGCCCTCAACGGCCATGACAGCCATTTTTAAAACGGCCGTCATAAATGCTATATTTTTGAAAAGATTTACTAAAATCAGAAGGGAAAGCCAGCGGGATTTTGCAAACAGTTGGGAAATTACATTCAAAAGTAGGCCTAAACTTATTGGGCCATTGCAAATTGCCCCCTCAATGGCTGGGCCATTGCAAATTGCCCCCTCAATGGCCATTCCAGCAATTTTTCAAAATGGCCACCATTTTTTTTTTTTTTTTGTAAAGTGTTGCAGACGTCAATCAGAATTTCCACAAAGGTGGAAAATTGCATTCAAACTGAATTTGATAATAGGCCATCCATAAGTGCACCCTCAACAGCCATATCTGCCAAGTTTCAAAACAGCTTCCATGGATGCCCCCCCCCTCTTTTTTCTTTTTTTTTTGCAAAAATTTGCTGATGTCAGAAGGAAAAGTTCATAAGACTTTGCAAACAAGTTGAAAATTATGCTCAAATATAAATTTCAAATATAAGGTTTTCTTAGAAGGCGCCCTCAAGGGCCATGATTACCACCATGGATGTTCGCTTCCTTTTTTCTTTTTCTTTTTTTTTTTGGGGGGGGGGGAGATTTGCTAATTTCAGAGAAAAAATCAATGAAATTTGTACATATGTTGAAAGCCATATTCGAAAGAAAATAATATCTGAGGTCATTACAAATGGCACAATCCACGGCCATGGCAGCCATTTTCCAAATGGCCACATAGTTGCTATTTATTTCTTGAAAATATGATAATGCCAGAAGAAGACAATACAATTTCTTGTGCAAATTGACAAAAGACAATCGAATAAATTCAAGTTTGAATTAATTTTTGAATTTGAATTTGAAATGAAGATATTGAGCCTTCATTTAAACATCGTCCCCAATGGCTATGGCAGCTCTTTGTCAAAATGGCTTCCACACACTTGGGTTGTTGTTTTTTTTTTGTTGTTTTTTTTGCTTATTCCAGAAGAAGAAAGCAATACAATACTGCTAAACGGCCATTATATCTAATACACTCTGGTGTTCAAAGGTTCTAAATTCATGTTTTCAGTTTAGTTCTAATTGCAGTATTTCGCGTGTGACGGCTAACAGTATGGATATCAAAGGTATGATTTTTATGGAAGCAAAGCAAGTAAATTAACTTTTATCGAAAGATGAAAGGCCATTTTTGTATTAGCATAATTTAGCATAAATGATAACTTTTTTTTTAATTTAACTTCGTGGTACTTTAGATTACATCATAGGCATTGTGTGTGCCAATTTTCGTCGCGATCGCGCGGTCGACGGCCGAGATCTGGAGGGGGGGGGGGGGCCTGGGAGCCCCCCCCCCCCCCCCCCCCCCCGTTCTATACTGATCAACCTAAATAGCCAGGCCTATAGTTAGGGTTAAGACAGTCCAATTTGTGATAAATTTGCTGTCATAATACATTGACTTAGCAGGGATCGTCATATTGTACATAATTATTTATAACAATCTGTAACTATCCGAAAATATCCGCAACTCTCCGTAAATAGTCGCAACTCTCCGCAAGTGTTCCGAACTATTCGGAAGTTTATGCAAGTTGAAAGAACAAAATTAGGTGCCAATTCGTAAGAATATCCGCAAGTGGGCGCAAGTATTCGCATTTGGTCGCATCTCTCCGTATCGCCCGCGTATTTTTTTTTCCCGTATGTTTTGTAAAAGTGCTCTGGTGACAGCAAGAGATCCCCGGGTGTCCGCAGAAAAAAAAAATGACTTATTAGAACGTAACGCCGGACGCAGAGCATTATGTGCCTGGGGCCTTTAATAGGTGGACACACGAACGCGCTCACACACAACACACATACGTAGGGCCTACGTAGCCCACGAACACCAAACCCCTCAGTATACTCATGCAGGCACAAAACTGCGCCCTCAAACACGCACCATCACATACCCTTTGATATATAGTACACATACGCCACTATATACCACATCGCACATACACACGTACGCATACAGGCACACGTGTACACACAGACAAACAAACCACTACCACTATACAACCACCACACATGCACAGTTTCTACATATTGTATCATTATACTCCAAACACACACACACACACATACACACACACACACACAGAACAATATGGAAACTCATACACAAGTCACTTATTGTACGCACCTTATACAAATTATACACAGCACATATCATGCAGCTCACAACAAACAAACACACACACACACACACACACACACACACACACACACATATACGCATAACTTACCAGTCATATAACCCATTCCACCAAAGCTTAACACCGGAGGAACCACCCCGAGCCCGGGACAACGATCCGTGACGGGGCCACAATCCGTGTCGCAACAATTTTTTTGCCATCACGGTTTGTCGCCTTCGAGGTCAAAAACTGGGAACTGCACAAGCGTCACGGATTGTCGCCAGACGACAATCCGTGACGGGGGCGACAATCCGTGTCGCAACAGACCGGGCATCGACCTTATTGAGCGGTCGCTTTCGAACGACTTGGGGAACAAGAATAGCTAAATTAAAAAACAAAAAGGAAAAGAAACAGGAGAAAGCCAAGGGACCAGATGCAGGGAAGGGGATCAGGCCACTGCAATCTGGAAGAGGCATGGGGAGGGAGAGAGTAGGCAAGGAAACCCCGCCAACTGCTCTCCTTGAACGAAGAAACATGTAGCTGCTGCGTCTACCTGACATTCAGGTAGCCCCACGCAGAACAGGACTTGGCTAGCAATAATGTGGGACAGGGACAACTACTTTGGGAAGATGAAATGAAAACAGTAACGGTTGGGATGTTATGTAGACATTATAATATCATGCAGTTTTATTTTATCATTAATTCTATTCAGGCCTATCGAATAAAGAAATAATAACTGAAAAGATAACCGAGAAAAATGGAAACGTGATAGCTTAGAATGGAAAATTACTGAATAGAATATAATATAAAGGTAACGACATAGCAGGCAAAAGAATTTTGGAACATTGTAATCTGAGAGTAATCATGGGTGTTTCTCCCTTTTATTTGCTTTCCTTTATAAGTTATACCTGTTTTTATCTGTGGTTTCATGTAGCTGAGGTTAATAATTCCCCTTGTAATTTAGTTCTTACAACGTGTACTTCTTTCCTCTTTATCTCTCAATACTAAGTTTGGGCCCCAATTTCTTTTTTCTCTCTCTCTTCTTTCTTTAAAACACAACAACAACAACAACAACAACAGCAACAATAACTAAGCTTCCACAGCGCATACACACAAACCGCCATGCCAATGTTCCCATTCGCTTTATAATAATCAAATACACTGTAGTATACAATTATCTCTGCCGGTCATCTGCCGGTACGCCAACAGGACACCGGCAGATGACCCATCGATCACCGGTCATTGGTCTTGTGATTTCGTAAAAATCGGCCGGTGGCCGTTTGGGAGGTCGTCCAGTTGCCGGTCGGACATCACTCGGTGACTGTATGCTCGGAATCTTCGCTGAGAAAATCCCAATATTTCGCTATTGTTTTTTACCTAGAATCGACCGATGACCGACGGAAATCGATCGGGAATCTGTGGGGCATCGCTTGGGTTTTGCAGCGCCCTGCTCGACATCTCAAAAGTGATAATGATAACAGTAATGATAATAATAGAGATAATAATATTAATGATATATATTTTCCGGCTCAATTTCATCAGATTTGCATTGATTTCGATCATTCAAGTTCAAGCGAATTTGAATGATCATCAAGATCAACATTCAACAGGCTTACTATAGTTTAGTTTTGGTTGTGGTCCTGATAAAAGATGGGTCCCATTATTAGGACCACTTTGTTTTTGGATATCCTGGTCATTTCAAAAGATACACCTTGTATTCATTAAATAAACATTGCATTTTTCTTAGAACTGTATGCATGGCCGGTGGATCGGGGGGGGGGGGGGGGGCAGGAAGGCTCACCCACCCCCAATGTTGTTCAACATACAAACGAATACATAAGGTGTCATCACTTTGGACCCCCTCCCCCCACTTTTTTTTTTTAAACCCGGAAGTACGTAAGTGGCACTAAGAAGAAATAGATAAAGATCTTGAAGTTTGAAGTTTGAGCGCGGCAACGTTACGTGTTTTGCTTGTCAGCTTACGAAACCCGGAAGTGGCCCCTCCCTCACTCATAAGAAACTGTGTTTCCTTGTTTGCACACACTTCCCTCTCTCTTCTCCCTTCTGTGTGCTGTCATGAAATAACCTTTCTTCCCACGACCTCCCCCCCCCCACCCAAAAAAAAAAATGAATGAATAAATAAATACAGAAAAGAAAAAGGACATCAGGGTTGTCGTTGATACCTTGTCTTTACTTTAAATGTTGAAATACATTTCAAACTTTCTGAATTCTTTAAAGCGTATTGTCTTTCGTAATGTACTAAAGAATGTCGTCTTTGCACCAGCTCCATATATTTTTTAAGTGTTTCAGTTCATGTTATTGATTTGAACAAAGATATATATTTTTTTCTTCTTGTAGAAGAACTTTTTGTTTCCTTGATAACGGATGAGAACTACAAGAAAGTTTTCACTCTGGATCTTTGTCCCACAGTAGTCTCCGATAGGCTTACTGGATTTCAATCCTAAAGTAGCAGCCACTAAAGTTCTGAAATGTACGTGTTTCTCTCTCATTACTGTCTGTAAAGAATATATAATATATATATATTTCTTCCGGCGATTTTGATTTGGTTTGCTGCATTATAGTAAAGGAAAACTAGCACAGCCCTAATCGATAATAAGATAGGGTCATATCACAAGGCCGACACCCAGGTGTCATACAGCTCACGAGTCATACAGCCCATGAGTTCGTCATTTTGTCTAAGTAAAGCTAGTCTATACAAGTTCGACAATTACAACACGGGGCTTAATCCTTATCGGTCTTTAATTCAATTCAATTCAATTTATTTCACATCTTTTAAAAAATCACAAAAATAGACATATGTATAAAATGTACAGAACAGAAAACAGAAATATACACAAAACAAAGCATAAGAAGTACAAGGACAGTTACAGTGAAGTATAAACACAGTAAAAACAGTAAGAACTGCAGCAGATGTGTGGGAATGATAAAAGGCCATTGGCCTGTCAAAGGTCAAACCCTTGATGGACTGCATCTTACAAATTTGCATTTTAAAAATTGTGTTTAAATTACAGAACATAAACGGAGACAAAAAGAAAGACAGTAAAGAATATGGCAAGAATAAGATAAAGAGAAGCAATGACAAGATTTACAGGTAATAAACTCAGAAGACAAATACAAACAAGCTAATGAGCTACAACAACAATAACAAAAATACTTAAACAAACAACAGGCAATCAATAAAACTTACAGATACCTCATTACATATTGCATATTATTCTTTCTGTAATGAATAAAATTTATATTTCCTTTTAAAATCACTTAAAGTGGAACATTGTTTGAACTTATCTCACATATTATTCCAAAGTACAGAACAGTAAAGAAATCACTGTTCTCGAGAATTTATATCTATAAAAAGGAATATACATTTTATGGGAATTTCTAGTAATATACATATTCACATCAAAATTATAAATGAAATAATCATTAAAAACATAAGGTAATAACTCTTTGGTGAAGGAATACATAAAAGAAGCATTCTGAAATTCATTGATACTATAAATATCCAAGAAATGTAACTTTAAAAATAACTCTTTAGTGTGTGTCAAATAATGTGTTTTAGTTATTGTACGTATTGCACGTTTTTGGAGTTTAAAAAGTTTCTGCGTTAAATACATTGCGCAGTTACCCCATACAATATTACAATATGATAAATGTGATAAAATCATACTATTATATATATATATTCACTAAAATTTTCAATTTTAATATATGCTTCAAATTATGCAGTACTCCAATTACTCTTCATATTTCAAAAGAAATATGATTAATATGATCTTTCCAACTTAAGCATTCATCAATAATAACACCCAAAAATTTAATACTTTTGATTCTCTCAATTTCAACATTATTAATCATGATATTGATTAAATTCGCATCAACATTTACGTTCCGAAATTTAAAAATCATATAATTTGTCTTTGTATAATTTATCTGTAATAAGTTGGCTAAAAACCATGATAGCACTTTTTGAATTTCAGTATTTATAAGCTCATTAATCGTTACAACATATTTTCCAGGTAAAAACAAGTTGGTGTCATCAGCAAATAAAATTACAGATAAAATATCACTTACATATTGCAAATTAGTAATATACATTAAAAATAATAGTGGTCCGAGATTTGATCCTTGCGGCACACCAACTGGAATATCTCTAAAATATGAATTAACATTAGCTATACAAACATATTGCTTTCTCTCACTTAAATAACTCTTTATAAACCATTTCATTGCTATACCCCGTATACCATAAAAAACGAAGCTTATCAAATAAAATAGAATGATCTATACAATTAAAGGCTTTTGATAAATCTAAAAACACTCCAACTACTATTGCTTTATCTTCAAAAGCTTTGGCAAGTTTATCTACTAAATCAATTATTGCATGTGATGTACTGCACCCTTTTCTAAAACCAAACTGTCTCCGATATAAAATGTCATGTTTTTGTATAAAACAAATCATTTTTACATAAACTATTTTTTCCAATATTTTACTAAAAATTGATAGAATAGAGACAGGTCTGTAATCAATTAAAGACATTTTATTACCATTCTTAAAAATGGTATCACTTTGGCGATCTTTGATGCACTTGGAAAAATACCTTGTTCAATAGACGCATTGAAAATATTGCACAAAGGTGACACAATTGCATCAATACAAGTTTTTACTACTTTTGTGTTAAATCCATCATACCCTGCTGATTTATTTACATCTAATTTAAAAACTACATTTAAAACATATGAAACTGTTACAGAACTAAAAAACAAAGAATCAGTGACCTTTCCACACATATGTATTTTTAAAAGAATCATTTTTAGATATGCTTAACTATGCATAATCATGAATTTCTTTTCCAATTTTACTAAAAAAATCATTAAACACATTACTCTTTTTATTTGTGATTACCTTACCATCAAACTAAATTTCATTCATTGACGCTTTCTTTTTTTTCTTACTCAATATCTCATTTATTACTCTTCAAGTGGTTTTTGCATCATTCATAGCATGTTTGAATTTAACATCATAATAATTTCGTTTTGCAGTTCTTATCATATTATTAACATCTTTTCTATATTGTTTATACACTTTCCTTCTACTATCTGTTGGGTTTCTTAAATATTTCTTAAACAAAACATATTTTCGTTTACACAATTTTTTATATCTGCAGTTAACCATGGCTTTCTTTGCATATGTTTTCTTTGTCTAACCTCTATTTCAGGAAAACATTCATTATACAATTCAGAATAAATGTCTATAAACCGGCTATAATGTTTCTCATTTACATCGTGTATATCATATAAAAATGTCCAATTAACTGCGTGTAATTTTGAACAAAATATATACATTTTTCAGCATCTATTTCTCTCTCTTTATATTCTGCATCAAAATCATTCATAACTGCCTTAGAATTAATCAAAATAAATGGTGTCAGATGATCACTGACATCAGTTAGAATTATTCCACTCTTTTCTATTTTTTCAGGATAATTGTGAAATATGTTATCCAATATAGTAGCTGAATGAGAAGTTATTCTAGTTGGTTTGAATATTTGAGGTAAATATAAATACGAAGTGAAATTATCTATAAAATCATTCACATACTGACAAACATTTATTTTCATTAAATCCACATTAAAATCTCCCATTATAATATCTTCTTTCCTCTCATTTGATATGGTATTTAAAGAAGCTTGGATATGTTCCACAAAATTTTCAACTCTCTGAGGATGTTTGTACATCACTCCAACAATATAATTTTTTATCTTATCATATACCTCAATAAAAATACTTTCAACGACATCATGAATACATCTATATCTGTTCTTCTTTTAAATCTAATATTGTTTTGAATAACAATTCCAGCTTCTCCTCCTCCTTTTCCCTGTCGAGCATTACCAACAAAGGTATACTCTGGGAGAGAAATAAGCCCTTCCTCACCATCTCTCAGCCATGTTTTAGTTACTCCTATGATTGACATAGGCATATCTAACATTTACTAACACAGTGACAAAAATTGTCAAAATTGCGTTTTAAACTACGGCAATTAAAATGAAACAAAGATAACATATTTGAATTTTCAGTTGATTTTACATAATCACAAAATTCGCTGGGAGTATAATAAGCATTATGAGTGGCAACTTCACCATCAAAATCAGATATATCCATGTTGAATGTTTCTGTTACAAAGAAAACACTTGTCACAATTTATGTTAGAATTTTGCCTGTCACACAAAACACAAACACAAGAAATCGACATTTAATATTCAAACCAGGATATGTATACATAAACAAAAAAAAACTATAGTTCAATAGAAAAAGGTAAGTTGTACGCCAGGTAATGATCAAATATGAAATATAATGAGTGTTTCTGAATCACATTGCAATATTTGTGATGGAATTACGGATTTACAGTTTTTGCAAGTCAGTAATTGAATGTATTCTCTTTTTCACAGTGCCGCCATTCGTCGCTTTGAGCAGCACCAGGATCCTTCCGTCCGTTGACCAAGCAGCGATCACATTGCTGTTTGTTTTGACCAGTTCATTTGCTTTTTGTAGCAGATTCCTGTTTGTTGCTGT
This sequence comes from Diadema antillarum, assembly GCF_040938485.1. NCBI lineage: Eukaryota > Metazoa > Echinodermata > Echinoidea > Diadematoida > Diadematidae > Diadema > Diadema antillarum. The sequence goes on along the minus strand of NW_027270919.1, from coordinate 2,715,055 downwards.
CAGGTCCTCCTCGATGCCAATATGCTTCCCTTTCAGTCGCTTCCTGTTCCTGATGACAAGATGGCGAACACGGTAGGTAGCAAACTTGACAATGATTGGTCTAGGGGGCTTTGTCTTCTCTCCTCTCTTGACAGGACGTGGAGCACCAATGCGATGGGACCTGTCGATGTCCTGAGGGCCTTATTTGCTTAGTTTCAAACTTATGGGCTGTGAATTGTGAGCTATATAACTCGTGGGTTGCATGACTCATTGGCTATGTGACTCGTGCGGATGTGTCTCGTGACCCGATGTAGTTCATTTAAAAAAAATAATGACGTCATCAGATCATTGTTGAATCGTTGTTCATTACACTGTGAAGTTAGGCTCGTGAAGACTTGACAGACGTTTAAAGACTTCAACTACTGATCTTGCTGAAACAATTTCTTCTGCGGTAAGGGTAATAATCGCATTTGCTGATGTCTACTGATTACAGAGTGAATAGTTTCACACGCTGTCATAAACAACAGAACGTATTTTACGACAAAAGTTGTTACACTTGCTTTCTACCATTTTTCAACACATGACTATAATATAATATGTCGCAAGTCCTTGCAAAGCAATGTGTGTGTGTGAGCGCTCATAGAACTCTTGCTGTTTCGGGCTCGTGTAGAGTTTAAAGTACTAAGTACAAAGCTGTGTGTTACGCTTTGCACCAGCTATTATTCTCTTCGGCTGTAAGGCCATTTACAGTTGAATCTATCCGTGCAATCTTTACTATAACAAGTCTCGCAATTTGGGTCTTGTACTTGCAAGTCAATCGAGTTTAAAAAAAAACCACAATCTTACATCTCTGTAATCTCTCTGCTTGTTGTCGTTTGTAACATGGTCAGTGATGATGTACAAACTTGTCTATCTTTTGCACACGACTAAGAGTATGTCGCATTGAAGTTATACACATGTTAGCCTTGGTTATATCAGTCTCAGTGATAAAAGGCGAGACCAAACTTCAGACATAATCATAGGCCCTATGTCACAAACCCCTATGCATTTATAAGATGCATCTGGACGAAGTTTTAGCCATTTTCTTACCACTGCATATGAATTCCCCCACCCCCCCTTTTTTTTGTTCTGCTGCAATATGGACTAGTACTGTATAGTGTTCAGTGTGAATTAGATGAGGTGTTGATGTAATCAAAGCAAATATCCCATTTTCCTATGACCATTTTATCTTAACACACGACAGACACAAGATGGCTAAACTGGATAAGCTTGTACGAGGTCTCCTTATGATGAGTGCGTTGCATAACCTCTGTGGCGGAATGACCTCGAAAATCGTAAGTATGCACTAAATGTCACATCAACAGTATCATGATCCGAAGTATTGACAAACTGCAGTAAATTGTATGTTCATGCATTTATTTTCGTGTACATAATCATAATTATGTGAATATAAACCTATAAACACTAATGCTTTATTATAGAAATGTGACGACTATCATCTCATCTATACCGTGTCTCTGATATCTTATTGAAATATTCGGTCCGTATAAATAACTCATCATCTTGGTTATCATCATGATCTCGAAACCATTATGAATTAAACATAGAAACATAGAAAGTCCTCCAGAAGAAAAAGGTCAAACAAAGCAGTGATACATGAACATCACATTAATGAAAGACTCCTTACAATCACAACAAATATGTGAATTCCTTGTGGGAATTCGAAATCATGCATAATGAACAGAGGCTGTTCATGTAACGAAAATCCATCGTCATAACTGCAGAAGCACGTGAAATTTAATAGCATTTCGCAGAAAAATGAAAACGAGTTTAGGGCTAGTTAAAAGCAATATCTTTCCCAATTCTAATATATTTGTTTATGCCCTTTTTATGAAAAGTAGAGTACTGTATTTAATTCGGCCTATACTTGATTATAAGTTTGAAAGCATCCATTACTACTTGCATGCAGATGAAATAAAAACCCACGTTTAGTGTTCTAAAATGTGATTTTTTTTTTATTTTAGTAGGGAAAGAAGCAACCAGTGTTTATTCAGTTAAGTCAAGGGTAAGTGTTGATAAATATGCAAAATGTGAACAACAGTTATAACCTTACTCTCCCTTTATTACTTATCATTATGAGCTGCGACTGTGATAAAATATGTTATGCTTCGTTTAAAGTATACATACAACAATTAATATTAAAAAGAATGAATCTGTTTCATTTGAAGTTTGAATATTTGTTGTTATAATTCTATGATGATTCGTACCTCTGTCCCTCAGGGCAGCCAGTGAATCCTTTGAACGGCTATTCAAGGTACATCTTATCTTACCTGATACTATGGCACAAAATTGCATTTATTACCCCCCTTGCACCATGTTTACTTATTATTTGTCGTAAAAGATAATTTGGTCACGTCATTTTTTTTTTTGCTTCATCTTGACTTACATGCATGAAATGGTTATTCGTTATTTTTTTTCTTGTTTTTAATCATTGTAGACTTTTAACTGTATCTGTTAATGTTTCCATTCCTGTGTGTGTGTGTTTCTTTTTCTGCAAGTTTGTACATAGTGTATAGGTGTGTGTGTGGTAAATGTGTGACTCCTAGAAATAACAGTCGTATTTTGTAAATATGGCTGATTGACAATAGTCCATTTGGGTGTATATGTGTTTTGTACATTGTACATACTGAAGATATTATTTTGCTTAATTGATTTAATGGCACGAAATCGCACTTCTGATAAATCTCCGCGCATGTTTTTCTTATTTGATGCACAACTAATTGCTTTTGGTGATTTCCTTGTTTCATCCAGAGAGTAATTTGTCATGCATGAAATCGCATTTCTTTGTAATCTATAATTATTATGACTAAATTGAAATTAACCTTCTAAAGTTAGGATCCATTGTATCAATATTGGTAACACAAATGTGTTCATGAACATTGCATCCTTACTAAGCATGGTAGTTATTATGTGTCAATATTCATAATGTGTAATATGTGCTTATCAAAATCAGGATCCCCCCCCCCCCTCCTATGGACCAATCTTAAAGGAAACCAAAGCTCAGAGAGCAATATGGATTGAGTGGAAGCAGCAACATTAGTAGAATACATCAGTAAAAGTTTGGGGAAAATCGGACAATCGATGCAAAAGTTATGAATTTTTAAAGTGTTGTTGTTGGAACTGCTTGAGGAGGAGACTACTAGAGTTTATGACGTAGATGTGTGGACAATAATTAATAGAAAATATAAATGGAATTCAACAACAATTCACTTTTCTAGCATAATGAAAGAGCACTCGACTAACCGCTTTCAGAAAGCAGGAGGAATAATTGCTGACAATTATATTTCAGTGTCAAGTTGATGGAATAAGTAATTTTCATCAAACTTTCGATGATTTGTTCTACTAATGTTGCTGCTTTCGCTCAATCCACATTTCTCTTTGGGTTCTGGTTTCCCTTATAGTGTATGTGAATGATAAGTTATAGTGTGGCTTGAGTTACCATCTCTTATAATTTGATAGTGTAATAATTGAGCAAGTAAAATACATTGTTATCACACACCGCTACCATTCACGCCTTCACACTGGTTCATGAACATTGAGATTGCACCACGAATACATTTTATACTGAGCGTTACAAACTTTAGCGAATATAAAAATTTATACTACATTGTACGCAATTACATGTTGTCTGCATGGACTCCAATCGCTTTATCGGTGGCAATAAAGGATTAGCATATGCGAAAGAAGTGATTAAGTCCTAAAATATTTCCGATCTCTAATCCATCCTTGCTGTTAGCCAGTTATAAATATAATTATATATTGATGTAGTATTTTATAGGATATTTGTGATGTGATATGATTCCCATAGTGCTGTCATAATACTAAGATGCAAGTCATTTTCTCAACATCATGGTGTATACAACCGATATGATATTCTGTGATTCCAGGCTAGTCATGCACATCACACGATATTGCCACGTTTATTGAATGTAATATCTGTCCTTATAAACAGTTAAATTCAGTGGTAAATGATATGATACCCCCAGACATTGCCAGAGAGTTCGTACGACAGGCAAATGGTTTGTACAACCCTTTGACAACTTTACCCCTGAGCATAAAGTAGGCCTACTTTCGAGTGAAATTAAAAATATATATTTATATGGAATACTTTTGTACAGGACATTGAGTACTATTCAAATTATTCAAGATTCATGAGATCATCGTTCGAGTGACTAATTTCTAAGGAAAGTCTTAATCTGTCGCCGTTGTTGCAATATGAATATGTTGCATGAATTTGTGAGTTCATTGACACAATAATAGATATCTACTTCAAAAGTTGTTTTATTTCTGTAATATGACTAATGACATTAATGCTCCCCTTGTCCTTTGAATGTTCAATCTGTTTTTAGTTTTCCTATATCTGCATCCTTTCTTGTACAAACATTGCTTGCCTGGCTATGTGTCCCCATTTTTCCAACCAAGTCCTTTTGCGAACTGATGATTTTGTATAATAATATGCAATAAATTATTAATTTGTCCCTTTCTGACGATACTATGCACTGCACGAGTCATATTTTTGATTATCTAACATTTTAAAGCATTGTTTCTTTTTGTGTACAGATGAACTCTCTTTCACTGGATTGTTTTGTTCAAATTGTGCATAAATGTTATGGCATGCTCCTCCCTAAATGTGAAGTATCTTACCTTTTGTTTTTCTTTTATTGTATTTTGGCATTGTAGAGAATTAGCAGTTAAACCTTTGATAAAATATGATTTGACTTGTGTATCCTGTTCACTTTGGGAATTCAGCAGTGATGTCGTTTGAATACGCGATCCGGTACATCCTGAGAAGCTGGAACTTTTAATAAGTTCACTTCTATATACCGGTATATGTTCTATGAATAATATTGTTTTGAAGGATAATAGTCATAGTTGCAGAGATTATACGAATATCACATTGATTTAATCATTTCCGTGTGTCAGTTACTGGACCACACGATGAAGTCTTTATTAGAAAATTACTTCCTTGTTTTCATATCATGACAACCTTATGCATACAGTTTTCTTCATTCCTTTTTTATTTTTCTTATTTTTTATATATAGGCCGCATCCTATCATAAGATATCCGTCTCAACTTTACGACGACTTGACAAGAGAGCGCCACTCGTAAGAAAAAACCTTTTCGTGTATAACCAGTGATTCGTATAGCTATAGGGCCTGTACTATTATAAAGAGGTACTTTGTACTACTATTATAGAGAACCTGCAGCTCCGTGCACTTAATACGCCCGGTTATAGATTTCTGCCATCAGGTTAAAGTTCAAGCATGGCATTCTGTTGTGTCGCTCACACAACACATATTGTCTGTCAATAAAGGCATATCACAGGGAATTCCCTCTCAACTGTATGCAAAACGTCTGAGGGTACTATGATTTCATTCATGGGATAGGTTATCACAATAAAGCAAGCAGTACACGAAGCCAGTCAATAAACCTTATAAAGGTCGATTTCATAGTCTTATCGCAAGACACAATTATCAAAAGAATTTTACTTTGGGGAAATGGGTAAAATCCGTTAAAACTAAACGATGATGATCTAAACAAAACTTTAGATATACACCCCAGACGTATAGGAGTGAAAATATCTTCCTGATACTTTTTTTCATTTTGCTTATGCTCCATGAGATTTACATATACAAGAAGATTGAAATGATATTTCAATAGGGTATTTCAATTCCAGAACATTAAGTAAAAAACAAAACAAACAAACGAATGAACAGGACTAGGTTTTTTTTTTTTCATAAGTTGAGTAGCGGGGTAAAACGATTTTCAATTACTTGTATAATCATGTTGTGTAATTTTATCAACTGTGATATTAACTTAAGCCATGGGATAATTTATCAGTACATGTAATAATAATAACAATGATAGTAATAAGGTCTTACTTACCCAGGGTAGCCTCTTCAGTGTTGCCACTGCTCTACCAGAGGGCCCTGCCATTATTATTACCCTAGCGTTTCTAGGTACATACTCATTTATACACCTGGGTCGAGAGGGACATTAGTGGGTAAAACATCTTGTCCAAGGACATTAAGCACTAGGCGGGATTCGAACTCGGGTCCACTATGCCAAAGCGCCCCCACTGGTTTAGTCACATACTTCTAACTATGAATAGAAATATTGAAAAGTTACTTTAAAAAACTATGACTTACTTTTTAAAAAAGAGTAATATAATATTGTTTTCATAAGAATAATTCTTGTTTTCATACATATGAGTATACATTCTGACCCAAAGATAAATTATCTTTATTATCAATTTTCTTTTTGCTAGTGGAATGAAAACAAGTATATTATTCTGTTTTTCTTTTAAGTAAGTAACGATATTTTAAAGTAACTTTTCAATATTTCTATATAGTTGGAAGTATGTAACTAAACCAATTGTATTGATACTGTAATGATAAGTATTTTTAACAGCAAGAGAGTGCTAGTAAATTGTTACGTGGTAGATAATCACCATATCTTCTTTCAGATGATGCAGTTTTTATGATTTTACAGTGGTGGTTTATGCAGAAAAATGTTCAAAGACCCGGCACATTGGGATACCGTGGAACGGGAATTGCTTTTCCTGTTTGAATATATTCGAGAATAAGTGTAAGGAATTAATTAATTGTGTATGGCCGTATCGATAGCTGATCTTTATGTACATACGCACAGTAGAAGGACCACGACAGAAGGCAACCGTTACTGATGGGCTTAGACTTTGATGCACATAATCGCATGAAGGACGATATTCATGGGTTTCGTATGTACCAAAGTGAGCAGCGAATGATGATCAATTTCACATGATTCGGGCCACCAACTTCTCCTCACGCCACTGGGTCATTTGATAACTTTAACATTTTCTTGCTTCATGTTTCAGTAACACCTCTTCCGCATAGATTGTTTGCTTTTCCTCAATCTAAAAAGGCTCACAAATTTTAACAAGATATCTTAGCCGTAGTAAATTATTTTGCGCAATTTACAGCTATTCAGAGTACCTGGAAGGCCAATAACATAATAGAATAGCTTTAAAAAGTCGTATACGATAGGAAAAGATTTGCTTTCATCTTCTTTGCAGGGGTCGGTTTGTGAGTTTGCCTCAATGATGACGTACGACGACAAGAGTTCTGAATGCCCGAATGGCGCCGAGGATCTCAATCTCTGCAGGCCGGGTCAAATGAAAATCAAACAGTGCATCAGGGCAGATGAAGACACGACAAATATGTAAGAACACTCAAACTATCAACTACTCCATACCCCCCCCCCCCCATTTCTTCCCCGTCGTTGTTGGTGTCACACTGCCCCAACTGACACAAGATGTCTACACGTATAATTGAATTTTTGATTTTGCTTGTAGTCACCCTCGAACTTAGTGGAACTCCGGTCAAGAACAGAAGCAAATAAGATACCTATATACAAAAGGTCACACGATACACCCGAACCACCATAGAAGGATAATGAACCTTCGCAAGATCTCCAGGTTATATTTCGGGGGCTTTCCAGAGATTTTGACGCGGCTCGCGAAGTTGCTATGGGAGCCCGAGAAACTCCATACATTGTAATACACTATATGCCAAAATTATACGATGGTTGAGGATGCCCTCACGAATGACAATATATAATGGAGTCTAATTTAAACACTTCCATTATATCATGTGTCCATCTTTCCTCAATATCGGACTAGTATGACGCCAGTTTATGACAGAGCTATTAGTACCATGAATATGGGATTATGAGGCCTCTTTTGTTTATTTTTGTAGTTGTTTTTTAATGTAGACTAAGCCATACGCCTACGTGAAAAATGTGTGTGGGCGTCTGTTTGTTTGCTTATTTGATTGATTTAATTTTCTTCACATCATTTCACACCTAAATAATATTTCTTTTCAGTATTACCACAGAAAACATCAGTACACTGATTACAATGGCATATGACTCCAAGAAAAAAAATAGATATGTGTATTAATTCCATCCGAACCCCCGGCCCTTCTCTCATTGTATCAACGTCATGTATCAGTTGCCGAAGAGTCAAGCTTTCCCCACATTTATCAATTTGTTACCGTTACAGTTACCGTTTTTATGGTAATTTATTACACATTTACTGTAATTATGTCACAAATGTATGTGTAATGAAAATTGTTGAGATTGTTAAAAAAAAGAACTTTAGTGTGTAGTATCATGTATGCATATTTCATGTTTGATGACATCGCTAAAAACAGATTGAAAATGGTGCCATACTGAGAATGATTATTAAAATCAATAAACTTAATCAATTATCAATAAAATGTAGGCCTATATTGTAGATAATTAACTAAGAAATAATGCAGAAAGGGACTATGTTCTTTGAAGACATGGCACCGAAGATAACCTACCTTTGTTTATGGGGGGAGGTGTTGGGATGGGACAGGGTGAGGTAGAAACATATTTTCCTTCAGCAGAATGAGGAATGCGAACTGAGCATTTATAGGTATCATAATTATTCTGGTTGATAAGTACTAATAGAGATACGGTAAAGTATGATTATGATGACGACAGGATGATAATTGAAAATGGTGATAATGGAGATAATAGTGAAGGTGGCGATGAAGAAGATGATGGTGATAAAATGAAATGATGGCCTCAGAAACATTCTGAACATTTGCAGGAGTTTCTAATCGAATTCAGAGAAATGTAAAATAAAACATGATCAAAACGAACACAATGTTCACAGATTTACGATTCCCACACGTTTTGTGTGCAGATGCATAGTGCACCCTTGTCTAATATCAAAAACATGTCAGAGCGAGGTTTGTATTCACAGTGTTGAATTGCAGAGGTGTGAAACTACTGTTATTTCTGTGTCATATAGATTTTGGAAGGCATGCATGGGCGGTGGCGTCGTAGACTCGCTAGCCTTGCATGTCCATTGTTATCGACCGGTGTGAGGATCGATGTTTTTCGGACATCTGGGGCCCGTCGCATAAACGTTACTATTATGGTAACTTTGCCATCCAATGGTAACTTCCATGGAATTCTTGATTTTGATTGGCTGTTGAGTATTGTTGCCATGGTAGATACCACTGGATGGCAAAGTTACCATAATAGTATAACCTTTATGCAACGGGCCCCTGGTGTTTTGTTCTTTCTATGTAAAGGATGTTTTTCTAGCTCTCCCTTTATGATCGGCGTGATTTTGAAGTGAATCTCCTCTTTAGGTTCCAATTTTCAGTCTTCTTCTTTTTTCTTTAGTTTTCCTCCGCCATGTTTCACATGTATAATATGTGCTAAAATAGAATTTGTATAATACATGTAAAAATTGTTGTCTTATTTAGCATCCCATGGCATACGCTTGCTGAGTTAAAAGTGCGGATATAAGATGAATTGAATATAAAAAGGAGGGTCCATGTAGCTTAGTTTATAATTAATCAAGCGGTGTGTATACATGTACTGTATTTTTTTTTCATCGACCTCATTACACATCCAAGTTTACTTCATTTATTTCCTCATTTCTCGTCCAATGTTTCCTTCCTGCAATAGATGCGAGGACTGTCCTCAAAAGTTTTTCCAGAAGAACTTCAACCGTTGCGTGGACTGCCACCAGTGCTCTGAATGTGGTACGAATGAACGGATCAAGACCCGCTGCACCGTGGAATCGGATACGGTCTGTGAAAGCATCCTTCCCGAACCGGAAACGACTTCGCGAAGATCAACCACTGTACCTTCAACTGCTTCATTGTCCTCATCGTCCAAGCCCACCAACCCGCCGTCTCAGAGTAGCACTGCTACGACAACCTGTGAAAACTGTGAAACGTCGCGGAGCAGTGGTGAGGACACAACCATTACACCTGAGCCAGAAATGACTACTGAATTCGTAGGGCCTGGCCATGTGGATTCTTCTAAAGAAGGTAATAATTATGTTTGTTACATTTAGAATAACGGAAGTATTTCCTTCATTATACTCACACTTTATCAAACTCAACGTTAAAAGATTTGGTTGAAGAAAGAGAGAGGAGGGCGGGGCTGTATGACTCGTGGGGGTTGACTCGTGACTTGCACCACTCATTGGGTTCGTGTTTGAGTTTTTATACATGATTCCGATGTTTTTCTTCTGTGTCAGTTCAGGTCATCAAAGTTATTTTTTCCTTAACTTCAACATATTCGATAGCATAATAAATGAAAATACAATGAAAATAAAGGGAAAGAGATGTCAACGAAAATAATATCAAAAAAGTAATTGTACATTATACTTTTGATATTCAAGCATATCAGTATTGAGTGGTATAAGGAGATGAAAATGGAGACTTCCATGCTATGATGTTTACGTTCTCTCCAATTCCTCTAAAACTCAACGATCAATATCAAGTCACATGAACTGTTTTTGACCGTCTTGGAGTGTTTCAGAAAGTAGCGGTTTTATTTACTGTAATCGAAATCCAGCTATGGGAAGCTACTGATGCCCATGATATGAAATTTGAAAATCTCCTTATCATATAAACAATACGATTGGCCGGTACAGGGACATGAACTGCCAGCCATATACCAAATTAAAGAAATCACCCCGCAGATCTGTTGAATTATCATATAATTATTTTACACTACCGTTTTGTCGTTTGTCTCGCTTTATGCATCCACGTTTTCCCAATTTCCATTTGTAGAACCCAAAAATTCATATCATTCCCTGGCTATCATCATGACTGTGCTGTTTATTCTTTCTCTGAGCGGCTACATCTGCATCTTGAGCCGCAAAATGTGGAAGAGAGGTTACTGCAAGAGGCTGTTTTCGAAATCTCAAAAAGGTATGTGCTCCCTGTCAGTTTCGTCGTAAATACTTGGAAGATCATCACTTTGACGGTTCAATTAGTGTTACTTCGTGATTTATTATATCTATGTGGCAAGGCATCCATCTAATACATTGATGATACTTAGACTTCATTCAAACATTATCTTCACAGTTTGCCTTTATTTCATCTAGTGAGTTATGTGAAGTATGCAAAATAATGTGAAAAAAATAAAATACTTCTCTCTTCTTTTTCTCACACATAAAACAGAACTGAGGATTGATTCAAGACCAAACGTGGAACACAATAACTATGAAGTACATAAATTAAATACCGGAGAAGGCAACGAAAGCGATCCGCCAAGTAGTGAAGAAAATGATTTAAGTGAAACAATAGAATATACGTATAGCAAGGTGGCATATTGTGGACGAAATACATGAAATGCTTTCTGTTCTACATGGTGTGTGATGGAGTGACCGGGGACGCTCCTCTTTCCAAGAATTAAGAAATATAAGGGTTGACCCTGCTGCTCTCCGTCATCCGGAATACCAGAAAAACCCTACATCGGCGGGGGAATGAGAGAAGAAATGTAAGAACATGCATGGACATGATCAATGGATGCCGAAATACCGAAAGTACGATGAGCTGTTCTGGTTCAGTGGGTTAGAGAATGGACTGTCGATTCGAGGTTCGGGTTCAACCCCCTGGCTGTGGCTGTTGCGCCCTTATATCATAGAAAAGACACAATCAGCGGCACTTTATCGTCATTACTTAGTATTAAATGTTGGAGTGGATTTAGAGCCGTCGGTGTTCTATAGTTGCTGGTTCGAAACTTGCCGGGAAATTTTGTCCTGTTCAGTTTGTACTTTTTTTTTTTGCATTATTTCTTTTTCTAAAGAAAGATTGAAACACACAAAAAGAGTAGCACGGAAATGACGTACAAATTGATGTTGTGCATAAAATAGAGCCATAATGTTATTGTCTATTCTATTGTCTATTCGTACCTTTGCACCAAAAGCAAAAACAAAATAATGATAATAACAATAATAATAGTAAAAATATACAAGATACCCGGCAGGAGGTTGAATGCAGTATTATAGGTCCTACAGTATATGGACTAATACCAAAATGACGTAGCCATGCACTCATTGTCACGGAAACTGGTTCTGAAATATTGTAAATCTTCACCATGGAGAGACTGCCCCCTTATTGATTCAGTAGTGATTATGAAAATGCGATTATGAAATGCGTTCTATTGAGATATGCTTGAGTTTTCCTAATCATTGTATTATCATTTTTCTTTTTTTAGGAATGTTTGGAAATGTGCATTCAAGTGTTGAGTGAGGGTAGAACAAATTGTCTATAATAATGACCCTGCACCACAAAACCAACAAAAAGTCGCCAGACATGGATTTGTAGTGAAGGGTAGATTCTGAAAGAGCAGACTCTAAGCTTTAAAATGATGAATAACTCAATTCACATGGATTCCTCTAACCTTTCTAAATACTGGAAAGAAAGCACACACTGTGGAAAAGTGTGAACTGAGAAAAGAGGTTCTGAAGTACAGGGTCTATTCACCAAGCCGTGCTGGCTGTGCGATGAAGGGACAAAACACAGGATGTCATACACCGAAGCAACAACAATGAAGGGATTATCAGATTAAACTGTAATCGAGCATGTTCTATCAACACATTCTGTTCATGATTAATGCCAACTTTCAAAACAGTAGCATTATCCTTTCGAAAGTTATTAGACTTAAAAACGAAGAGTGTACAAAGGATTTCAAGAAATTAAAAGGGGCCTCTAATACAAACCTGATCATTCTACTCTCCCCAAAAAGGGTTGTAGAAAAATTAATAAAAAACACACTTTTCCATACTTGTCATTATCCCAAACTTAAGCATAATGCAGAAGAAAGATAGCTCTTTTAGAAAATATGAAATTTTCAAGATTGACTTAGCTGACACATTTCACTTTCTTTTTTTGAGTCCTCATGTGAAATCAAGGGGTGCGACTTTTCGTTTGTTTTGTGATGCACGGTCACATATAATTATATACATTGTATATATATATATATATATATATATGTGTGTGTGTGTGTGTGTGTGTGTGTGTGTGTGTGTATGAGTGTGTGTAAGTATAAGCGTTCTCGTTAACAACTTCATTCGGGAATACATGTACTGATATTTAGTGTCTTCATATAATTGAATCGTACTTCATACTCATGGGAATCATTCTCTTGACACTATTCAATGGGAAAAATCTAAGTAATATGTGTACACGTCCTCGATTGTTCTGTATTTGCACCCATACTCTGTAGACTAGTTTTCATGGAAACTAAATAAAAAAAAATGGTTTCCCATTTCAGTTCGTGAATTTATCAAACAAAAGAGCAACAGTTGTTTTGTTTTTCAGAAAGAAATACACGTGAATATTGGAATAATGTTCACTTGTCTTGAACAAACGATCACTGACATTCCCGATTGAAGTCTCTTAGATAATGCGTACATGTGTGTGTGTTTATTTTTCCGCTTCTCAGAAGTGTGACAACGGGGTCAATAATACTAAATGATTGAATTATGATATGTATACATGTATAAGAAATATGTGTTAGTAAAAACGTATAGTAACAATTCCGAAATAATGACGTGAATGACACACAATTTAATTGGTAAGAGCTCACTTGTAAAAATCTAAACTGCTTTGGATGAACTGGGAAATATTGGCTGATTATACTTCTTAGAATAAAAAATATTTTGGCTGAACTGGCCAAGCATTTTCGAGAGATGGTCTGCACTTTAATGGGAGAACTGGGAAATTCTTGCCTTATTGCTTTTTAGAATCAAATCAGGTATGGGGGACCACCGCCGGAATCCCATTATAAAACATGTGTTCGAGTTGAAAATGATGTAAAGGTTTTCTAGAATCTGGTGATTTCGCATTGAATGAATATTTGCTATAATTGTTTGTAAATCAAATTAAGAGTCGAAACATAATGGGTTTGATAAAGGAAGTGTATATTATTTTAATACAAAGCTACTTTAATTGTATTATTGTTCTATATAGTTCAGGTCCCTCTAACGAGCGGATGATAACAATCATACAGCAACAATGTTTAAAGATCGATACTCGTTCCACTGCTTTTCCTATTGATCATCAATGATGTTCCAAATACATACAACACTGCCAACTATGGTTGTACCCTGAAGACATAGTACTTGTCTCTACTTTTCATCCAGGGGCACTTGTGTTATCTCTGTCTCAGTTAATGAAGATTCACCAAGTAATAATCAATGACCATAGTCGCCATGATTCATAGATATAAAACAAATGAATTCTGAATGGCAAAGTCCGAATATAATGCTTATCAGTATAGGCCTACGTGTACTTAAAGAAGATTCATCAAATTTAATGATGATTTGATTGTCGTCGCTTTAGGCGGAGAGATTGTGTTTTATATATATATATATATATATATATATATATATATATTTTATTTTTTATGTAGATAATTATAGAGTAATTGTTTGTCTATATCTCAATTGGAAATATCATATGGATTATGATCGTGGTAAGGCTGAAAAAAGCTTTTTTTCGCAAAACGAAATCATATATAAATTCTCAAATTGCAAAAGTGTCAGTCACACAATTTTATTCAGTCTCATTCTGATTACTGTTGTTAAGTAAAGAACAGCGCCAACTAGACCCCTTTGAATGTGCTTACAAAAATGAGCCTTGAAAATTACCGTATATGTTGTATATGCATGCATGGAGTAATGAATTTATGGTCTACTATCAGGAATCAATCTCCTGCAAGGCATACAGATGCATAGAACGAATCTGTTGTTGTTTTTTTGTATGTTTTTATCACATTGCACCTGAATAATATCTTGCCAATGGAATGTGCATGCAAACCCCGGATATAAAGTATTCTCTTTGAAATGTACTTTACTATGTAAACTGTCATTGCTAAAACCAAATACATTATTTTTTTTATTCGGATGCAATGTTATGCAATCACCTACAACATGTAACATATTCCATTGACTGATAAAGTCTGTAAACTTAAACAAAATATTAGAAAATACAATTTGTTTTAAGTTATGTTAAATAATTTCAAAATGCTGTATATATAATTGTATATATTAAAATAAATCTTGTAAAGTATTGGCTCGTTACTTCAAAGGGTTACTGAACTGCACTGGAATCATGGATAAGGATTGGCTGGGTTACTTTTCAGAATCAATACATAACAAATCTGCTTCGGGGGAACTGTAAAGCTTTCATCAAGAGTGTTTTCCTTGTAATACACGTCACTCTGAATAGCAGAGAATTACGTCGCTTGAGTATAGTCAATTTAGGCGTGCCTGCCACATTCTTAATTGATGAATGAATGATTCACTTTACGATTTTCTTTGATGATATCACTGGAATATACTGAAGGAATTCTTGTTTTATTGTTTATATGAATGACTTTTTAAAAATCTGTTGCAAATGTCGCATGTTATAACTTTCAACATAACTTCCATGTTGCCCTTTACTCTGTGCGACACTTTTTACCAAAGACTATAGTGAACGGTTTAAATTTTTCATAATATAGCCTGCTTACTGGTTGACCTATTTTATTGAAAAGCACATTAGAAAATATCATGACATTTTTGTCTTCTGATCCAGCGATTATAAGGCGCATTGGATTAAACCGTTTAAAATCCAAATTATTTCTTTGATTTGACTTGCTCAGTATTCCATACCTTAGGCCTATACAACTGTTATAATTATTGGCTCCCTACAAGGAGATGAGTGGGGTGAAGCGCTTAATCTTTACCTAGCTGTGTTAGCCGTGGTATGACTGGGGCAAAACACAGGATGTAAACCATCGGAGCAACAACAATGCTCTATTACCACATTCTGTCCATGATTAATTCCAACTTTCAAAGCAGTAGCACTGTATCCTTTCAAAAGTTAACAGAGGTGAAAGTGAAGAGTGTGCAAACGATTTTCAAGAAATGAAAAAAGGGCCTCCAAGACATAAATATGTATACCTGATCTCACTACTTTACACAAAAAAAAAGATTTGTAGAAAAGCTGCTGAAAACATACTTTCCAATTCATTTTATGATCCCAAACTTAGTATTAATGGAGAAGAGTAGCTCTTTAAAAAAAATGAAAATCTTAAGATTGAGTTGGTTGACCCGTTTTACCTTTTTTGAGTCCTCATGTAAAATCGATCGGTGCGACTTTTTGTTGGTTTTGTGATGCACGGTCATATATACGGTGTTTATGATGTATGCCCAAGGAGGGGAGGGGTGGGGTAGGGTGTAAAGATGTCACACTTTCAACTTCTCCTTTAAAACTCTTGAAAGAAACACTATTGTCTTGAAAGACTATTTTCATCAAAAGTGGCACAAGGCATCACTACAGAATCCCATTTCACCTAAAAGAATACCAATTGTGTATAGATTCATAGCGTGTACATGTTTCCCGAAGTGGTGTATCAAACTGTATAAATTAAATAAGTAACAGCGTACATGCAAGTGTGCATGACCGAGAGTGAGTGTGTGTGTGTGTGTGGTGTGTGTGTGTACGTGTGTGTACGTGTGTGTCCGTTCATGATTCAATGTTTTGATATTATGTTTTCTTGAACAGAATGTGCTTATCGCTATAAATGTGTATGGGTTTGTCGGGTTTGTGTGTCCGTCAGCCTTTCAGGATCCACTTATTTTTCCCCTGGGATCCCCTTCGGGATGGGGGAAGTGGTCACTGAAACGAATCAAGACCCTATACCTGGAATGGTTGTTAGAGAAATATTGTGCTTATATAATATACATGTATATGATACAATACATATAATAGCTATACATACGTCAAACATGCGTTGTGGAGGTTTCAAGAAGATGGTGAAAATGTTAGAATTCCAACTGTTCCACAACCCCCCCCCCCCTTCCCGGCATCCCGTCATCCGTCATAACAAACGTGACACTTTATGTAATAACTGAAATTACTGAAATAGCACATCAGTGTATTACCTCTATCACTTCTGCCAGTAGATTTTTTTTTCTTTGCTGTACAAGAGCTCGGGTTCCTTTACCCATCCCCCACCCACCCCCCCCCCCATCGACCTAGTGACCCTTCGAGCAAAATAATTCTATTACCCCAGGAATGCTGTCTGTCAAGTTAATCAAACATGAAATTCCATCTCTACATTTTTTTATTCGACAGAAAAAGATAAGAAACTCCAGAGTTTTACGGACTCTGAAGCTTTATAGCTCTGCCACCATCCCCTCTCTATCTTTAGCGGAGGGGGAGGGTTCATTTAAAAATGAGGAACATAAATATCATCGCCAAAGATGCTACATATATTTAGCTATACCAAGAATAGGCGAAAATCTGCCATTGACTTTTTTTTGAAGATTCTGAAAATGTGAAAATTCCTCCTACTTCCACTCACCCCTCCCCCCCCCCCCCCGATCAGGGCAACCCTTGATCCGCCATTATAGTCAAACATGAAATGTCAGTCATTAAAAATGTCCATTAATGTCTTCATGGCACTAACTTAGCTTCGTCTTTTTCGGTTCGACAGAATAAAAAAATCCAGAGTTTAGGGAGTCTGAGGCTCCAATCCCCCCCCCCCCTCCCCGGTGAGTGTACTCACAAACAACAAAGGTACCGTTTACCATTACGAGCAGTGACTGAAAAAAAAATGTTCAAGATATTAAATTTGATATATTCATATGTGTAAAAGGTCAGTTGTATCACAAAAGATCATACCATGTAAACATTTCGCAATAAAACCTCGTCAAAGGGATGGTATATCACATCGGTTGAGGTGAGACTATTTAGCTTTTTTTGCGAGATACTTTAGAGAAAAAAAAAACCTTTATGAAACGGTTAAAAAAAGCATACAATTCTAAGAGAATTCAAAGTATATTTGATGAAAATCGATTTTGAAATGGCTGAAATGAAAAGTAAAACAAGTGTTTCTAAGAAAAGGTGGGTCCCACCTTATGATCGCTTTTTCAGGATATCTCAGCCAATTTCAAAACCAATTCTCATCAAATAAACTTTGAATTTCTTACAGTTTTCTTTCATATTTCATGAAAAGTCAGCAACAAAAAATGAGCATTAAAAACAACAACAAAAAAAAAAACGTTGGAAACCTCAAATCCCATCTCAGCCGAAACTGTACCAAGGAGATATCACCATTTTTCTCACGAAACCATTATCAGACTGTATAGGCCTATAGACGCTTTAATCTAGAAACATTCTTACATGTTATAGCTACAATGTATTGTTCACTTTTTGTATATTTCACCATTAAAACTGATTCTTTTTAAAACTTTTATATATTTCATAACTTTTTTATATTCCTAACTCACATATCAGAACTATTTTGAGGCACGAAAGCTGACTTTTTGTGATCTGCAAATATGCCTTTAAGATCATTACCGTACAGATTATGTCAAGTTTGGAAAGATCCATTGTGGGGTTTACAAGCAAAATGAAAACTGCCAGTAAAGGTATGTGAGCAGTTTTGTCAGTCACTGTGCTCATAGGGCCAATATACCATTGATAATACATAATCCTGTTGAAGAAAATTCGTCACGATTTTTACATTTCCAGGCAGTGTTTTTCCAAATCCCGGTAAAATTGAACGTTTTACATTTCCCGTTGATGCAGTTTTCGAGATTTTTTACGTTTAGCGGCGAGACCCTTTTTTTTTCTTTCTCTTTTCGTTTTTTTTTTTTTTTTTTTCGTTTGTACAACTTCCGGGAAGTTAGACGTACCTGCAAATTCTGTTGATTATACAAATCCCAGCTCCTCGAGTCAAGGAATAGTCCCTAGTACATCTCTCCGTAGCGAACAAAACAGCCGCTAGCTGTCGTCGAATTTCTTGAAAAATTGTTATGTGCCCTTATCATTGACGGTGTTCGACTCTCCATGTATCGCGTAATTATACTTCGAGAACTGTGACTGATTGTTTACATCTGCACGCAACTCATGACTTCATGATCCTGTGTCACTGAGCTGAACTGACTGCATGCAGAGCGTACGCAAACATTTGGTGTGAGAAGCGACGTCAGGAGCGAGGTTTTAGCATGAAGTTATGACGTTATAGCTCTAATAAATCAGTTTAGGATGGTGCAATCACTGTACACTGCATAGTGCCGTGCCAGAAGTGAATATTTCTCGACGTGTGAACGACATTTTTGTCCAGGTAAATTGCCAGCGCATTCATTAACTAGTGATATATCAGGCTCCTTGTCAATTACATACTTTTACCAATGTGTCCTCGGGTTGTATTAAGCAGTGATTACGTTTGAAAAACTAACCATCTGTACCATCGATTTTTACTACACTGCCCCACACATAGCGTTTCATGTTGTTACGTTGTAGTTAGCGTGGGTCCCTTTATAGCGTTAGCCTGACCAGCTAGAAGCCGTGCTGCACGACGACTGTGAGCTGCTGCACCTGCCAGTGGAGTGTCAGTAAATTTTAATACAGCAACAAGGTTGTGTATAGATCTAGAAGTCTAGTCTAATAGAATTCTGTGGAGAAAGAATTTCTCCACACTTTTCTCCATTTCCACCTCCCTGGACCCTGGTCTGATGCACCGATTTCATTTGATCTGTTTCTGGAATTCTGTTGCGTCTGTGTAAATTCGAATATAACGTTAGCAATAATACTGTAACTAGTTAACGTTTTAGGCCTAAATGAAATTTTAAAAACTGGAAATTTTCACAGGTGATGGGAGCTGCTCTCACTCTCAGTACGCTTGAGTTAAAACTTTACACTTTACACGTTGCTACCACATGATTACTACTGTACGAATATGCTGCTTTTATTAATGCTTGTGAGGCAATTGTGATACTGATACTACCAGATCTATAAATTGTATACTTGCTTACAACCTCGCCTCTAAAAAATGATCACTCTCACTACTGAGCTGAAGTTTTGTACATGTTCAAAACTTTGTGGTGACCCTGGTAATGTTAGGGAAAAGGCTCAAGATACAAGCAAGCCATGATATGCTGCACTTTGTTGATATTTTTTTTATGATTGTAGTGGAATCGTCATCTACAGGGGGTATATAAGTTGCAGTGTCCTGGGGTTTTTACAGTAGATATGCAAATAGAAAAATAAAGAACAGATCCAGAATTAGTGATTTAGTCAGTAAAGAGGGAAACTGTCACAGTTGTGGTAGTGAAAAGGCAAAAGTATTGAATGACTTTTTTACAAGTGTATTTGTGAAAGAAGATTTGATTAGTATGCCTGACATTGACTGGCAGCACACTGGACCTATCTTAGATAGTTTCATTATCACAGAAGAAAGGGTGGAGAAGAAACTGTTAAATCTGAACACAAGTAAATCTCCAGGCCCAGATGAAAGGCATCCAAGACTGTTAAAGGAGACGGCATAGTCTATTTCTGTTCCATTACAAATTATCTTCCACAAGTCACTGGATGAAGGCTTTCTTCCCAGAGACTGGAAACTAGACAACATAAGTCATATACATAAAAAGGGAAGTAAAAAGTGTGTTTAGAATTATCGGCCAATAAGTTTAACTTCTGTTGTTGAAAAGGTGATGGAGAGTTTAGTGCGAGATGCGGTCATGCAGCATCTTTTGAAATGTAATACATAACTTGCTCTCAGACTGTCAACATGGATTCACTCCAAAACTGTCCTGTATGACTCAGCTCCTTTGTGCAATGGAGGAAATAACTCAGAAACTTGGTACTGGGTATCCTAGTGATATAGTACTGTTGTATGTCTATTTAGATTTTTGTAAAGCCTTTGACTCTGTTCCTCATGAAAGGCTATTGAAAAATTTGATATCTTATGGCACTGATGGAAAACTATACCCATGGATTAAAGCATTTACAACTGGAAGGGAACAAAGAGTTGTGATAAATGATGAAAGTTCAGACTGGAGTCAATTTAGCAGTGGAATTCCACAAGGAAGTATACTCGGACCGGTCCTTTTTGTTATTTTTGCAAATGATTTGCCAAATATAATGAATAACTCAGTTTTTATGTTTGCCAATGACACCAAAATCATCGGTGATGTCAGTTCAGCTGCAAAACAGGAATCGCTTCAAACTGACCTAAATCATGCTGTTGAATGGAGTAAAAGATGGCAACTTGATTTCAATTTTAGTAAATGTAAGATTCTCCATGTATGTATTGGAAAAAATAACCCAGAGGGAAAACTAAAGAATGAATGATGTAGAGTTGGAAGCAACCAAACAGGAAAAGGACCTGGGCGTTATAAGGCCAAGTAAAAAAAGAAACCAGTTTCTCGTCCTCGCGCGCATCGATTTTGGCCGCCGCATCGATTTTTTTACTATTTACTATTTTCAAAATGGCGCTGAAAATACCAAGAAATTCATAATTTCCGTCCCAGCCCGCTCCCCGCCCGCATCGATTTTCAGTTGCCGCATCGACTTGTTTGATATTTACTATTTTTTCGGCCGCCGAAAAAAAAAATCAACAATTCACCTACCAATCGTGATGTCTTATTTCTAATTACGCCTTGCGTCCTCTACTTAGCTGTAGTACAGCTGTAGTTTCTGTAGTGCGTATGTAATAACGCATGCATTTCACACTGCAAGCTCGGCAAGAAGGAATGACCCACAAAGCAGTTGAACTGTAGTTGGATGGGCGGGCCTGGGCTGTTGTGATGTACAGCGCACTCGGTACGTCGTGATGTTGACAGGACGTTGAGCACCTTCTGTACATTTCTCTCGTGCTGTTGCCCGCTTCATGTGCTGCTAGATTGATTGCGCAATGTAACCACAAACCCCGTTATAACGAGATCCGTGGGACTGGTACCTCGTTATAACCGGTACCTCGTTATAACCATACTCATTAAAAACAAAAAAAAACAAAACATAAGCATGACGTCGTACACCCATCAATGAAACTTAAACATATCCTTTGCGTTGTTATTACACAATTATTGAGCGTTATTATTGAGAGAATAAAGGGAGATTATTTGTGAATTAGACGAAGAAATAGAGGCTGAAATGATAAGTTAATTCTTTATTGTAATTCTTGTTTGTTAAGCTTTTTCTAAACACCAGCGCAAATATGGGGGCAAATATATGTAGAGTAACATACAGGCCTTGTTTACCGTAACTTGCTAGGTATTTTTACGCTGTTGGTGCCCACCGGGAATGCGATGATTTCATGAATCATTTAGGCTGTAATCTTGTACACATGTACAATGTATGAGCGTTGCGCCCAAATGGATTAAAAATGCGTTCTTTATTTTCTTCCGAAAATCTCTTCGCGTTTTGTACGACCGTTCTTGAAAATATGTGACAGGATTGAATGTGGGAGGTTGTTATCCTGTTTACGCAAATCTGTACCAGATCTATTCAAACTAATAAATGCGTTTGTTTCTTTTTCTGATTTAGGTTAACATGCGTCATTCAACTTTTTTTTACGCTACTGTCACCTGGCGAGATCGCGATGATTTCAGAGTAAATACGTGCGTTGTTTACCGCTAACTTGCGAGGTATTTTACGCTGTTGGTGCCCAGCGGGAATTCGATAATTTCATGAATCATTTGGCTGTAATTTTATACATGTACAATGTATGATCGTTGCGCTCGAAGGGATTAAAAATGCGTTCTTTATTTTCTTCCGAAAATCTCTTCGCGTTTTGTACATCCGTTCTTGAACTGTTGAATGCGTTTGTTTCTATTTCCGAGCACCGATTACAATTTTGTAGGTTAACATGCGTTATTCAACAATTTTTGCGCTACTGTCACCCGGCGAGATCGCGATGATTTCATTCATTATTTCGGCTTTAATCATACACACTCATATTTAAATTATCATTCGTTAAATGATAATGAACACATCCAGATCTATTCAAACTAATACATGCATTTGTTTCTTTTTCCGATCACCGATTAAGTAGGTTAACATGCGTTATTCAACTATTTTTACTCTACTGTCACCTGGCAGGATCGCGATGATTCCACCATTTCTGCTTTGATCATACACACTCATATTTAAATTATCATTTGTTAAATGATAATGAACAAATCCAGATCTGTTCAAACTAATAAATGCGTTTGCTTCTTTTTCTGAACATCGATTAAGTATAGGTTAACATGCGTTACTCAACTATTTTAACGTTACTGTCACTCGGCGGGATCGGGGCGATGATTTTATTATTTCGGCTTTAATCATCCAAACTCATATTTGCTCAAAACCAGCAAAAGAACTGGAAGTCGGAACTAAAATTGGAAAGGATATAATGATGAGTTGCACACGCATTCCAATTGTCCATTTTTGGTCAAATTTTATTGTCGCTACATGAAAAGTTTTTGAATGCGTTATCTATTTTTTTCTTGTTGCGCTGTGGTCTGACATCATATCACGCACGCGTTTCTCGCGAAAAAGAAAAACCGAATGATTATGTTTAATAATTAGTAGGAACATCGGAAGGTGTTCCTGTGTCTTATCGCGTGATTAAGAAGAAAACATGGAAGGAACGGTTCTCTGCAAAACGGGAAAAGACGTGGATAGCGAGATTTCGGTTTCCAATGTTTCATTTGTCGCGTGTTTGAAAGCGGCAATTTGGTCAAGAAATGGAACCTCGTTATATCCGATCAAATTGCTTATGTTTTTCTTTATCATGATTTACCGAATTGTCCTCGTTATAACCGGAATCTCGTTATAACCGAACACGTTATAACCGATTCGTTCTGCCATTACACGCAAAGGAAAACGGGACCGACGCGATCACCTCGTTATAAGCGGTTCCTCGTTATAACCAAACTCGTTATAACGGGGTTTCCCTGTAGGAGAGAAGACCAGCCAGCCAGCATAGCATGCGTTCTGGAGCTCGAAAAAAAAATCGTGGAGTGATGGAGAGAACAGATCTCAAGCGCACGTGTGCACAGCGAACGGCTTTAAATAGTGAATGTAGTATTCAACTGGTTCGTATTCTGTCTTTCAGTAAAAAGGAAATCAGGTGGTTGTTTCACAGGGTTGACAATTGGCAGTACTGTCTGCGGCATTTTAAATTCTTGAGCGAATACAGCTGTAAGTTCTCATATGAGAAAAGATCTAACTCAGTAAGTTTGTGTTGTGATGAAAGGCAAAAATAATGCTATGTATTTCCCGAGGTAATGGTTGGATTCATAGGTTCAACAAGTGATGCATAAATGTGTATATTTTATGTTTAAAAAACATGTTTTTTTTTCCATACCATTGATATGACTGAATGAATACAGTCACAGTGCAGTTAAATTGGTATACTTGTCATGCATAAACAGCAATATACGCAGATTTGGTATTAAATTGTGCATCACTCAAATGATAAGTGGTTTATATCACACATAATAAATAAACACATATTACTTTCATTTTGACAATCCTCGAAAAAATAGTAAGATATCAAATAGTAAGGACCTCCCTCATCGCCTTGCTCAAAAAACCCGGACGAGAAACTACTTTCTTTTTTTACTTGGCCTAATACATGCATTTGTTTCTTTTTCCGATCACCGATTAAGTAGGTTAACATGCGTTATTCAACTATTTTTACTCTACTGTCACCTGGCAGGATCGCGATGATTCCACCATTTCTGCTTTGATCATACACACTCATATTTAAATTATCATTTGTTAAATGATAATGAACAAATCCAGATCTGTTCAAACTAATAAATGCGTTTGCTTCTTTTTCTGAACATCGATTAAGTATAGGTTAACATGCGTTACTCAACTATTTTAACGTTACTGTCACTCGGCGGGATCGGGGCGATGATTTTATTATTTCGGCTTTAATCATCCAAACTCATATTTGCTCAAAACCAGCAAAAGAACTGGAAGTCGGAACTAAAATTGGAAAGGATATAATGATGAGTTGCACACGCATTCCAATTGTCCATTTTTGGTCAAATTTTATTGTCGCTACATGAAAAGTTTTTGAATGCGTTATCTATTTTTTTCTTGTTGCGCTGTGGTCTGACATCATATCACGCACGCGTTTCTCGCGAAAAAGAAAAACCGAATGATTATGTTTAATAATTAGTAGGAACATCGGAAGGTGTTCCTGTGTCTTATCGCGTGATTAAGAAGAAAACATGGAAGGAACGGTTCTCTGCAAAACGGGAAAAGACGTGGATAGCGAGATTTCGGTTTCCAATGTTTCATTTGTCGCGTGTTTGAAAGCGGCAATTTGGTCAAGAAATGGAACCTCGTTATATCCGATCAAATTGCTTATGTTTTTCTTTATCATGATTTACCGAATTGTCCTCGTTATAACCGGAATCTCGTTATAACCGAACACGTTATAACCGATTCGTTCTGCCATTACACGCAAAGGAAAACGGGACCGACGCGATCACCTCGTTATAAGCGGTTCCTCGTTATAACCAAACTCGTTATAACGGGGTTTCCCTGTAGGAGAGAAGACCAGCCAGCCAGCATAGCATGCGTTCTGGAGCTCGAAAAAAAAATCGTGGAGTGATGGAGAGAACAGATCTCAAGCGCACGTGTGCACAGCGAACGGCTTTAAATAGTGAATGTAGTATTCAACTGGTTCGTATTCTGTCTTTCAGTAAAAAGGAAATCAGGTGGTTGTTTCACAGGGTTGACAATTGGCAGTACTGTCTGCGGCATTTTAAATTCTTGAGCGAATACAGCTGTAAGTTCTCATATGAGAAAAGATCTAACTCAGTAAGTTTGTGTTGTGATGAAAGGCAAAAATAATGCTATGTATTTCCCGAGGTAATGGTTGGATTCATAGGTTCAACAAGTGATGCATAAATGTGTATATTTTATGTTTAAAAAACATGTTTTTTTTTCCATACCATTGATATGACTGAATGAATACAGTCACAGTGCAGTTAAATTGGTATACTTGTCATGCATAAACAGCAATATACGCAGATTTGGTATTAAATTGTGCATCACTCAAATGATAAGTGGTTTATATCACACATAATAAATAAACACATATTACTTTCATTTTGACAATCCTCGAAAAAATAGTAAGATATCAAATAGTAAGGACCTCCCTCATCGCCTTGCTCAAAAAACCCGGACGAGAAACTACTTTCTTTTTTTACTTGGCCTAATACATGCATTTGTTTCTTTTTCCGATCACCGATTAAGTAGGTTAACATGCGTTATTCAACTATTTTTACTCTACTGTCACCTGGCAGGATCGCGATGATTCCACCATTTCTGCTTTGATCATACACACTCATATTTAAATTATCATTTGTTAAATGATAATGAACAAATCCAGATCTGTTCAAACTAATAAATGCGTTTGCTTCTTTTTCTGAACATCGATTAAGTATAGGTTAACATGCGTTACTCAACTATTTTAACGTTACTGTCACTCGGCGGGATCGGGGCGATGATTTTATTATTTCGGCTTTAATCATCCAAACTCATATTTGCTCAAAACCAGCAAAAGAACTGGAAGTCGGAACTAAAATTGGAAAGGATATAATGATGAGTTGCACACGCATTCCAATTGTCCATTTTTGGTCAAATTTTATTGTCGCTACATGAAAAGTTTTTGAATGCGTTATCTATTTTTTTCTTGTTGCGCTGTGGTCTGACATCATATCACGCACGCGTTTCTCGCGAAAAAGAAAAACCGAATGATTATGTTTAATAATTAGTAGGAACATCGGAAGGTGTTCCTGTGTCTTATCGCGTGATTAAGAAGAAAACATGGAAGGAACGGTTCTCTGCAAAACGGGAAAAGACGTGGATAGCGAGATTTCGGTTTCCAATGTTTCATTTGTCGCGTGTTTGAAAGCGGCAATTTGGTCAAGAAATGGAACCTCGTTATATCCGATCAAATTGCTTATGTTTTTCTTTATCATGATTTACCGAATTGTCCTCGTTATAACCGGAATCTCGTTATAACCGAACACGTTATAACCGATTCGTTCTGCCATTACACGCAAAGGAAAACGGGACCGACGCGATCACCTCGTTATAAGCGGTTCCTCGTTATAACCAAACTCGTTATAACGGGGTTTCCCTGTAGGAGAGAAGACCAGCCAGCCAGCATAGCATGCGTTCTGGAGCTCGAAAAAAAAATCGTGGAGTGATGGAGAGAACAGATCTCAAGCGCACGTGTGCACAGCGAACGGCTTTAAATAGTGAATGTAGTATTCAACTGGTTCGTATTCTGTCTTTCAGTAAAAAGGAAATCAGGTGGTTGTTTCACAGGGTTGACAATTGGCAGTACTGTCTGCGGCATTTTAAATTCTTGAGCGAATACAGCTGTAAGTTCTCATATGAGAAAAGATCTAACTCAGTAAGTTTGTGTTGTGATGAAAGGCAAAAATAATGCTATGTATTTCCCGAGGTAATGGTTGGATTCATAGGTTCAACAAGTGATGCATAAATGTGTATATTTTATGTTTAAAAAACATGTTTTTTTTTCCATACCATTGATATGACTGAATGAATACAGTCACAGTGCAGTTAAATTGGTATACTTGTCATGCATAAACAGCAATATACGCAGATTTGGTATTAAATTGTGCATCACTCAAATGATAAGTGGTTTATATCACACATAATAAATAAACACATATTACTTTCATTTTGACAATCCTCGAAAAAATAGTAAGATATCAAATAGTAAGGACCTCCCTCATCGCCTTGCTCAAAAAACCCGGACGAGAAACTACTTTCTTTTTTTACTTGGCCTAATACATGCATTTGTTTCTTTTTCCGATCACCGATTAAGTAGGTTAACATGCGTTATTCAACTATTTTTACTCTACTGTCACCTGGCAGGATCGCGATGATTCCACCATTTCTGCTTTGATCATACACACTCATATTTAAATTATCATTTGTTAAATGATAATGAACAAATCCAGATCTGTTCAAACTAATAAATGCGTTTGCTTCTTTTTCTGAACATCGATTAAGTATAGGTTAACATGCGTTACTCAACTATTTTAACGTTACTGTCACTCGGCGGGATCGGGGCGATGATTTTATTATTTCGGCTTTAATCATCCAAACTCATATTTGCTCAAAACCAGCAAAAGAACTGGAAGTCGGAACTAAAATTGGAAAGGATATAATGATGAGTTGCACACGCATTCCAATTGTCCATTTTTGGTCAAATTTTATTGTCGCTACATGAAAAGTTTTTGAATGCGTTATCTATTTTTTTCTTGTTGCGCTGTGGTCTGACATCATATCACGCACGCGTTTCTCGCGAAAAAGAAAAACCGAATGATTATGTTTAATAATTAGTAGGAACATCGGAAGGTGTTCCTGTGTCTTATCGCGTGATTAAGAAGAAAACATGGAAGGAACGGTTCTCTGCAAAACGGGAAAAGACGTGGATAGCGAGATTTCGGTTTCCAATGTTTCATTTGTCGCGTGTTTGAAAGCGGCAATTTGGTCAAGAAATGGAACCTCGTTATATCCGATCAAATTGCTTATGTTTTTCTTTATCATGATTTACCGAATTGTCCTCGTTATAACCGGAATCTCGTTATAACCGAACACGTTATAACCGATTCGTTCTGCCATTACACGCAAAGGAAAACGGGACCGACGCGATCACCTCGTTATAAGCGGTTCCTCGTTATAACCAAACTCGTTATAACGGGGTTTCCCTGTAGGAGAGAAGACCAGCCAGCCAGCATAGCATGCGTTCTGGAGCTCGAAAAAAAAAATCGTGGAGTGATGGAGAGAACAGATCTCAAGCGCACGTGTGCACAGCGAACGGCTTTAAATAGTGAATATAGTATTCAACTGGTTCGTATTCTGTCTTTCAGTAAAAAGGAAATCAGGTGGTTGTTTCACAGGGTTGACAATTGGCAGTACTGTCTGCGGCATTTTAAATTCTTGAGCGAATACAGCTGTAAGTTCTCATATGAGAAAAGATCTAACTCAGTAAGTTTGTGTTGTGATGAAAGGCAAAAATAATGCTATGTATTTCCCGAGGTAATGGTTGGATTCATAGGTTCAACAAGTGATGCATAAATGTGTATATTTTATGTTTAAAAAACATGTTTTTTTTTTCCATACCATTGATATGACTGAATGAATACAGTCACAGTGCAGTTAAATTGGTATACTTGTCATGCATAAACAGCAATATACGCAGATTTGGTATTAAATTGTGCATCACTCAAATGATAAGTGGTTTATATCACACATAATAAATAAACACATATTACTTTCATTTTGACAATCCTCGAAAATATAGTAAGATATCAAATAGTAAGGACCTCCCTCATCGCCTTGCTCAAAAAACCCGGACGAGAAACTACTTTCTTTTTTTACTTGGCCTAATAGATGAAGAACTAAATTTCCATCAACATGTCTCAGCAGCTGTCCAGAAGGCAAATCAAACACTCGGGATTAGACACAGGACCTTCTCACAAATGACGATGGAAATACTTCCCATTTTGTTTGTGGTCAATGATAGCACAATCAGGGTATACAATTGCGTAACAGAGGAAAAATGAAAAAACTTGGTGAAAATGCTTTTTTTTTTGCTGTTTGTTGTAGCTGAGTGTTCAAATTTTCATTTCATGTAAAGAAAGAGTCAAAATTTTGCATCAAACTGCGCATAAATTAGCATTTTAATTAGGGGTGTCGAATTACATTGAAATGACTAGTATATTGGAAAAATTCATTTTAAAAAAAGAATGTTTTTTTCATCTGATATTGCTGTTGGATATTCCTGATAAATATCCCTTTCATTCACCACCAGCACATAGCCATGACATATCACAAAATATGAATAAATGTCATATTTTCACTTCTCAAAATGGATGATCAATTTTGTAGGCATTATTTTGAATTCAAATAAAACCACTTTTACATATTTTATCATATTTCATTTTTGCCAAAGAGTGAAGAGGTGAAACTTTCAAGAATAAGTAACAGACATTTATATTGGCCATTGTTACAAAGTTTTATGAAATTAGGGCTGGTACTTTGGAAGATGTGATATTTTTCATCAAAAAATTATCTGTACAGTTTGACCTTGAATGTGCACACAGTGTTTGGATTCATTCTCATATTTGTAAACACACATAGAAGAATGACTGTGAGATTTATGATGACTTGAGTTGATATCCAAGCTGTGACACTCAAACAATGACATATTAAGCCAAAATACTATAGATGTTTTTGCTTATGATATCTTTAGAAATTGAACAAGCATTGAAATATGAACACTGCACACTTATCATATGACCTTCATGCAGTATAATATGGGCGTGGATCGGTCTTTTTTATACCCCCGCCAAACGAAGTTTGAAGGGGGTATATAGGAATCAGCGGACGGTCGGGCGGTCGGGCGGTCGGGCGGTCGGTCGGGCGGTCGGTCGGGTGGTCGGTCGGGCGGTCGGTCGGGCGGTCGGTCCGTTGCAAATCTTGCGTCGCGAACTGCTTCCTCAGTTTTCAACCGATTCCCATAAAACTTGGCACAGATGTGTGCCTTGGGTTGTAGATGTGCAAGACATATTTTTTGACAGTACCCAAAAGTACGTTGCCATGGTAACGGCATATTATGGGCAAAAATGGGTACAAATCTTGCGTCGCGAACTCCTCCCACAGTTTTTGATCAATTTTTATGAAATTAGGTACAGATGTTCATCTGAATATGTTAATGTGCAAGACACATATTTCCGCAGTGGCAAAAAGTGCGTTGCCATGGTAACGGCATGTTATTGGTAAAATATAGGGCAAAATGCTTCATGGCAAAACTCCTTCATCAGTGTTCTTCCAATTCTCGTGGAATTCATATTGAATGTTTGTCTTAGGATATAGGTCAGCATGACACATTTCTTGACAGTGACAAAAAGTATGTTGCCATGGTAACAGCTCACATATTATGAGCCAAAATGATGGAAAATTTTGTGTTGCAAACTACTTCCTCAGTTTTTGCCCAATTTCCATGAAACTTGGTACAAATGTGTGCCTTTGGTTGTAGATGTGCAAGACGCATTTTTCGACAGTACCCGAAAGTACGTTGCCATGGTAACGGCATATTAATGGCAGAAGATCAAGGAAAGATCTTGTGGATTTAACTACTTCCTCAGTTTTTTGACCAAAGCTTATGAAATGTTGTTTTGACCAAAGCTTATGAAATGTTGTTTGGCGGGTGTATAACCAGTCGCTGTAGCGACATTTCTAGTTTTCCTCAGCAATTTGTAAAAATACAAAAAAAAATAAGTTTTTATTGCTCAAATTTGCTAAAATTTTCACACAATAGATTTCTACAGTTGTACAATTCATGGCTAAACAAACAAGGATATTCAATATTAAAGGGGAAAAGATTCTTTTAAGTTGTCAAATTAGGATTACCTCACTGAAAATACTGAAAAATGGCTGCACTTATTTTCCTAAGCATTTGAAAATGGATCAAAACTCAAAACTGGCTGAACATTTATTAGCAAACAGCACACCATATTGTAGTGTGTCTTCAGTACTTTAAGGAAAAGCAGAAAAATAAGCTGTTTCTCCATGTATAGCTGTACAGCATGGGTTAAAAGGTCACAATGTCACAAAAATAAGCCAGCATTACACTCCTACCAGGATGGGACTTCAGACCTCATAACTTTCTTCAGCTGAAAGGACCACTGTTTTTTATTGCATGCAAGCAATGCCAGGAAAAAAATCCATTAGTTTGATACCAAACACATAGGTGTAGACTTAAAATATGGACCTCAAATCTCGATTTTATGTAAGTTGTAAAACGCTTTTTTTTTATGCATTACATGGGTTTTGGGGGACTTTTTGGTAATTAATCTTTATTAATAATTAACAGTAAATGAGAAGAAATTAGCTATTGTATTACCACATGTGATTACTGATGTCTTTGCATGCTGCATGTGAATTTTTAAGTCAGTTGGTGCATTCTTTTAGAGGTTAGAATTTTTTAAAGTGAGAAAGTCATGATTGCATACCCTGATTTGAATTGTGCTTATCACCTTGTATCATTGGTTCGACCTCATTAATTGGAGTATGGCAACATTCTATGGCATTTGAGATATAAAGTGGACTCTGACAAAGTTGAAAGAGTGCAGAGAAGAGCCACTCATATGATTCCTGAACTCAAATGTTTGTCATATGAACAACGCCTAGAAAAACTCAACCTGCACTCATTACACTACAGGAGACGAAGAGGTGATATGATTACTGTTTATAAGTTGCTCAATGGAAAGTTGGGGATTTCTGGTGACATTTTCTTCGAACCAGCCATTCATTCATCAATAAGAGGTCATAAATTCAAACTCTTCACCAAACACTCAAGATTAAAACTGCAAAGTACATTTTTCAGCCAGAGAGTAGTTGCTGACTGGAACAGATTGCCTCCTAGTGTTGTTGAAGCTTTTTCAATTAATAATTTCACAGATTTATTGGATAGACATTGGAGCTGGGAAAAATTCAAAACCTCTGCTCCTCAACGCATGCAAAGCAACAAAGTTGAAGATAATTACAGTTGTATGTTATGTTGAGACCGGAATACTACAGGACCAGTCCTCTACTTCCGTATCAGATGTGATGTGATGTGATGTGATGATGCCAAAAGCCATGCAAAGCACGGCATCCCACCATGCGCGGCCTCTGTATAGTGACAGGGCTGTGTTTAGTGAAATGAATCAGTTGGCCTTCATTGACTTTATTCTTGGCCATGGAGTTGTTATTGTGTCAAAGCAAAGTGGGATGCTGAAACACTAACTGTGGGATGGATGTTAGACAGTTGAGGTTTCTACCCCTGAAAAAAAAAGAAGTTGAAGAAGAAGAAGGAGGACGAGAAAGAGGAAGACGAGGAGAATGTAGAGCTGAATCTAAGTTTAATCATCTAGATTCCCCATTCTTGTATAAAGGCAAGTAAAATTATTTTAAAAAAAGAATAATGTCACTATCTGCTTCCAATTTGGCCCCTCGTAGAGTCTTCAAATTCATGAAATTCTGTTGAGGTGTTCAATTCAGTGCTTATTTACGTCGATGTAGGGCAATTTGTCAATCAGTTCAATGAAAACACCTCAACGGAAGAATTTCATGAATTTGAATAATTATGCAGTACCTGCTGCACGCTATAAGGAGTCCCAAGGACTAGAAGCAACACTTGCTGTTGGGCGAAAGCTCGGTGGTAAAGTGAAGATGACATCTGTCCGGTGATCAGGAGATCGTAGGTTCGAATCCTGCTCGAGTATGTACGCCCATGATTTTTTTTTTATCATGTCTGCTTTTAAAACACTAATCAATTCAGTGCTTATTTACATTGATGGAGGGCAATTTGTCAATTATAGTGTCTTGTTACAATTGTTTTGTGACCCTGCTTCACAAAACCAACAAAAAGTCGCCACACATGGATTTTTAGTTGAGGGCAGAATCTGAAAGAGCAGACTCTAAGCTTTACAATATAATGATACACTGTAGCTCAGTTGAAGTGGACTCTCCTAACCTACCGTATCTTGATATCGGAAAGAAAGCACACACTCTGGAAAAGTGTGAACCAAGAAAAAGGGCTCTGAAGTACGGGGTATATCTGTCTACACCACGCGCTCAATCTTTACCAAGCAGTGCTATCTGTGGGATGAATGGGACAAAAAACATGATGTAAACCACTGGATCAACAACAATGAAGGGATTATCAGATTAAGTTCAAATTGAGCATGCTTTATTAACACATTCTGTCCACGATTAATGTCAACTTTCAAAGCAGTACTGTTAGCATTATAAATCCCTTCAAAAGTTATCAGACATGAAAGTGAAGAGTGTGCAATGGATTAGCAAGAAATGAAAAGGGGCCTCTAAGACATGCCTGATCTCATTACTCTACAAAATAAGGTTGTAGAAAAATTGCGCACTTTCCCATTCCTTATACAATGTATGATCCCAAACTGAAGAATAATGTAGAAGAAGGGTAGCTCTTTCAGAAACTATGAAAAACTTATATTGACTTGGTTGACCCATTTCACCTTTTTTGAGTCCTCACTAAAATCAAGGGGTGCGACTTTTTGTTCGTTTTGTGGTGCACGGTCACAGTTAAGTATTTAATACTGAACTTACTATTTGTCAAAATGGTGATGATATCTAAAGTTTCACATCTTTTTTCAGTTGCCACATCAACCTTTTCAATTTTAACAAGACTTTACTTTGGGGCGGCCCAAAAAGCAGAAATTCACCTAACGATTTTACTGCCATGCATACAGAGAATTACAATGTAGAATCTACTCTAGACACATTACTTGTACCTCCTTGTATTTAAAATGAATTCAAACACGTATCAGTGGCTCACTGTAAATATTTCACACTCTACAACACTTGCTTGTGTCCAAAGAGTGTCCAAAGTCCAATAAAAGTTATTTCAAGACGCTTTTGATATTTCAGAGTGTTTGCAACTGATTGACAAACTGCCCTATGTGTGTACATTGACATATAAATACAGATGTAAGCACTGCATTGATCAGTGTTTTAGTAATAACTACATTTGTATGACAAGAAATTATGGGCATACATTGTACATACTCAAGTAGGAATCAAACCTGCAACCTCCTAATCTGATAGGCGCCTTGTCCAATTCACAAAAATTTTAAGCCTCAAAAATATTGTGTATTTTACTACAGTACTCTCAATTCAGTTTTATGCAATTTTGGAGTCATACATTTTATACCTTGTTTTGGAGTCCCCTTGTCTAGGAGGACATTTGGAAGACATCTTGAAGATGTTCCTGACAAAAGCAGTTTCTTTTATTAAATACACATACTTGTTCAGTGCTTTAGTGGGAGAAACCCTTGCTAAGAGTTCCCTAGTTGCCTAGCACAAGGTTGGCATACCTTTCTATGGAAACCAGTGGTAGTATGTTTCTGGACTTTAGAGATGCGTACGGGTGCGTTGAGGTTTGCATGATAAGATATATGCGTATATATACATTGATATGCGTATATAAGATACATTGTAAGCGCCCTAGATGAGCATGTGCTCTGGACGAGGAGCCACAGTGCTGTGAAACAACAGTGAAAGTATGAATGTGTAGGCCGCATGACATACACATGTACATGTACATGTGTGATCAAAGTGATTACTTTTCCCTTTTACCAGTCAGGCTAAAGGACAAGTTCACTCAAAAACATGGCAGCTGCAATGGCAACACTGAAAATATAGCAATTCATAACTTTTAAACTGATTTTCATATTTTCCTCAAACTTTGCTGATTTATGTTGTGATATTGATGCATGCACTCAGTTCATACAATTTTGGTGAACTCTTTCTATAGCCCATTGAAGACTAATCCAGATGTCTATAATGGTATGTGCATGTTCTAGCAAAATCAGAGCTCTCATCCTCTGTTGTTTTGATTGTTACACTTAGACTACAAGTATGCACTGATACATTCCATTATTGAGTTACATATTGTTGTGTACAATGTTTAGTGTTCAGTGTTCAGATTCTTCAAGAAAAAAAAAAGTTCTAAAGAAAAAGATAAAAGTAGCAGCAGGGTCATCATACACCATCACAAAAACTGTTGGCAGGTTTGTATCCTGCCATACCGTAGCTTATGCTGCCTCCATATGGAAATTTGTTGTAACTGCATTTAATGGGCAGGAGACTGCTGTCTTTGGTAGCAGTTACAACACAATACAGTACAATACACTACACTACAATTCAATACAATACAAAACAAGACAATACAATGCAATACAATACAATACAATACAATACAATACAAAACAATGCAATACAATACAATACAATACAATACAATACAATACAATACAATGCAATACAATGCAATACAATACAATACAATACAATACAGTACTGTACAATACAATACAATACAGTACCATGAATGTTTGATGAGCTCTTCCAACGTAAGTCACAAAATTTGAATAAAAAAATCATAAATTACAATTTATAAAAAAAAAACCAAAATTAAAAGAAAGAAAAATAGTAAATAAAAAACACTTTGATCAACCTTACAATTAGATATATCATTTTAACAGCATACAATCATTACAATGAAGACTTTAGTCTAGCTACATACAGTATTTGGGGGATATGATTGACCTTGAATTCCCCCCCCCCCAAAAAAAAAAAGAAGAAGAAGATATAGGCCCTATATATATTTATTTGATATGTAATGGCCCCCTGCTTTCCCAAGACCCTATTTAAAGTGTAATGTTTACTACTATGTAAGAACACACGAGTCAACATTGTAGAAATATATTGTATGATGGATTATCCTACTCTGCTCATTAATGCTACATGCTACTGCTGGTGAATCCCAGAGGACCCCTATATCTTGAAACAAAAAGAAACAAAACAGAACAACACCAACTAAAATACTATCGCACAAATACATGTAAGACAGACAAGTGCTATGTAGAGTAGAATTGCACCTTTGACATGACAGGCTATATGATATTAACAGGCAAAGTCAATGGAGTCATTTGTGGTACATGTGTGATAAAAGATGTGACTGTCTACGTGTAACTGAAAGGGCAAGGTTTATTGTGTCATCACAGTATGAGTAGTCTACATTTGTATGTATTGGACATAGCCATGTCCTCGATTTGCCATGAACCCGTTGAGGATGGGCTGATTGTGTTACAACACATATTTTGCCTGAGTACACTCGGGACTCATCCTCAATGGGTTAATGAAAATATGATCACAGTGTAGCACTGTTTTCATTGACACTGAACACACACAGACAAATCTTCTATTCAACCTTCAAAGGCATATAATGCTTTCAAGACTTTTCCTTTTTCTCACCCCAGAGAGAGAGAGAGAGAGAGAGAGAGAGAGAGACAGACAGACAGACAGACAGACAGAAACAGGTAGAAAGAATGAGGGAAGAAAGAATTTTCAAAGGACATGTAGCAGGCGAACTTGCAGATTTTGGCAAAGTGGTTTTCATTTGAAAAGACTGTGTGTAAACTGTCTCCCTGACCTTGAAGTAGTCAAATAGTGTACTCTGGACTGTGGAGTTTACATGTTGATAAATTGAAACAAACTGATGAAGTGCTCAGTCTTGTGGCTAATGGTAATTGTGAACATTGTTAGGAGATACAGCACATGTACACTATACAATGGGTAGGTAAATTAATATCACATGCAATTGATAGTTTTATTATTTGTTTTTTGGATGAATCAAACAGCAGGCAGTCCAGTATGAATGTTTTTCTTATGCATTGTAATTCCTACTTTTATTTCATTTGGAGGCAACAAATACAAAAAGTGTTAATTATAATATGTGTACAGATGTATGCACTGCAGGCAATAAATTCTGCATTAAATAATTCTGCTTCATTAGGTGGTTTGTTCTACCTGTATATGTGGAGCTACAAATGTACATGTATCAAAATATTAAGAAATATCATTATGTGCAAGGGTTCCCTTTAGGGTTTGTCTAGCTAGATTAGGTGCAGATAGTTCAAGTAGAGTGTTGCTTATGATACCACAATGGCATAGTGCAATGATTGATTAGTTTGATTTCCATAGAAATGGTGTTTTAGCCAATATTTTTGTGTGAGTATGTTTGTGTGTACAGTTGAACCTCTCTTATCCGGCCTCCCTTTATCCGGATCTCTCTATTATACGGACGCAATCTCGCCGTGATTTTTTTAAAAAATAATTACGGGAGGAAAGGGGGATTTCCAATTCAATCTAACAATGGCGACCTACAGTCGACTTTGCTGAGCCGTGATGATCGAATATTGAAGCTTAGTTTCGTCGACTCGTACTGTTTATTTTCAAGATCTACTTGATACATTTCTTAATAATTATTTAGGTAAATCATCTCAAGAATTTGTAAAAGAAAATGATTTTATTCTTGCAAACACGAACCTCTATTTTGGGGTCTGTTACTGGGTGTAACAATGAAAAGGTTGCAGTATACACATTACTACTATATGTGGTACTACAATGGGCTATATCAGTATGTACATGTATAAAGCATTGAGTCTCCCGTATCCGGCCAAATCCCTTATCCGGATGAGCCCCGGTCCCGACTTGTCCGGATACGAGAGGTTCAACTGTACGTGATTTTTAAGAGAGGAAGTTTTGAATGTTAGTGTCACTTCACTGTCAAATTGACTCAAACATTAAAAAGAATAGAGATTCAGGAAAGCTGGTAAAGGGTTCATTATCCATTTTGTTCTGGAATAGATGATCTGAAAACAAAAACAGTACAGAATGTGAATGTTTGCGTGTAAGCATGTCATCAATAGATCAGTCACATTGCAAAATGCATTGTGGATGAGGTACTGTTCTCATCACCTCTGTCACATTACAAGTTTTCCAGTAACTTGCACTTGAATTTTATGAGATTTCCTTTTGAAATGAACTAAAAGCATTTTTCCTCTTTACAGTAGGCATACATTCTATACATTATAAAAAATGGCTGACTTGACAGGGGGAAGGGGTCATGCAGTTTAAGGAAATACCATTATATCATCCAAAATTCATTCATTTTTTTTTTCATTCACTCAAATCATTCATTCATTGAATGAATCCAAAATAATTTTGGTATCAGTGTACTTACTTTAAACCACTTTGGGGAATTGTGAGAAATTACGATCGTACGTGGTTGTCTCAACTGAATGTGCTTTGAATACTCACAGTGTATCATGTGTGAAACTTCAAAACTTCAAAACTGCCTTCTTCTCAGCCAGATTGTGAAAACTCTTGCATGTTTGTTTAGTATGGTTCTAGGACAATTGCCCCAGATCCTAACCCTAATCCTTATCTTGAAGCGAATCATAACCCTAACCAACTAACCCTGAACCTACAATATGTAACCCTAACCCTAATCTGTACTGGGGATGGGGGGGGGGGGGGGGGGGGGTAAATGTCCCGATAAATCAGTTTCAGAGTTTGTCACAAGCTATGCTCACTATCAAAGATTAAGGACAAATCTTGTCTTCTACAAAGTTTGCCCTAATAATGATCACCTTCTAATAACTAGGGTATACAATTTATGTACCAAGTGCACACGTACATTACTTAGCTCTTCTCTTGTCATGTAGTACTTTACTCACAGTGGATAACCGCTAAATCCCTTGTTATGTGTAATCGATCCAGCCAAGTCATTGTATATTGTATGTACAGTATAATCTTCATAATTAAACTCCTCTGGTATTTGTCAAAAACTAATTTCAGTGGTCTTATGTCCACATCTGATGCAAATTTTCAAGTGCTGCTACCATTGCATGTGTGAGAGGTGTTCTGGTTGTTTGCAGTACTTAGGATCTTTGGACTCGGGGCAAAAATCTATAATCTAGTGTGAATCTTGTGTGCAATGTACCTAGACATTACAAGGTACATATTACGCTATATGTTCAAGCGCTCAAAACGGTAAAGAAATCCAAAACATACACATATGCATTCACACACATTTACACATCAACACATACAAAATTCTGTATATTAAAGTGCATGAATGTTGCCACATTATTACAAGGGTGCAGTGATTTGATGCAGTTATTGATTTCATGTCAAAGAATTGAAATGTAGTGCAGATTATGATGCCATCGCCTATGCCAACGTGGCTACAACTTTAGGCCTACAGATGTCGATGTAAGTGTACAGATGTGTGGTTACACGTAGGTAGGAGTGGCGAGCAGT
Organism: Diadema antillarum; assembly: GCF_040938485.1. Classification (NCBI taxonomy): domain Eukaryota; kingdom Metazoa; phylum Echinodermata; class Echinoidea; order Diadematoida; family Diadematidae; genus Diadema; species Diadema antillarum. The sequence goes on along the minus strand of NW_027270919.1, from coordinate 2,675,671 downwards.
TTTATCAAGTGATTTGTGAACATGATATTCTGAAATTCCCCCACTTTCTTTATTAAGGTGCGGATGTGAAACCTATCCCATTCTCTCTGTCTGATTTCACTTTATGTAATCAAACCAACTTGAACATGGTTTTGGATTGCTCTTTTCCCAGCAGTAAGGTGTGAAGTGAAGAAGTCTACTTCAAATAGACTTTTTGCATCCATGGGTTTTATTCATAGTTAGTGACAGGTTCACTTGCTCTCTCTAAAAAAAAAAAAAACATAAAAAAGGCAATTTGACAAAAGTTTTTATTGTCCCTTTGACTTTGTCATTAGGTGAATTCAGATGTAAAGTTCATTGATCATTTTATTGGAAATGTGCTGTCAAAAAGACTATGCATTATTATTGAATATATTTTGACCATGCTTCTCCTTAAATTTCATTAAATCATCCTTGTGCATTCAGGTTTGATACCGCAAGATGGACACCCGTACCTTGCCTATGATCGGAGTCACCCTCCTGGAAGACTTTGTGAAAAATCCACCACCTTACTTTCAGGTAAATACAGACTTCATTGCAATTATTATACAACCATTGTTAACCTGTTTCCTATATGATTGTAAAATCTCTGCAGACCTGTAGATCCATTATGATTAGGTTTTGGTTGTGGGCTAAAAGAAACCCATTATTATCATGCTGTTGGCCCACAAAGAATATCGCTGATTGGGCTATCATCTTTTCTTTAGGGAAAATTAAGTGATCCATTGTGTGATCTGACGTGCAGTTTTGATAAGGACAAGTACAAAATATGAAAGTATTAATTATTAAAGAGCAGAAATGTACATATAACATACATTGTAAAGTCCGCCAAGGACCTGAATTCTTTTGATATTCCTCAAGGTGGGCATGTTGTCTTGGAAATTAATTAATGATACTTGATATATAATCTGTAAGACTCCACCTGTCTGTAGAGTTTGTATTCTGTATGCTTCTTACATAGAGATCCTATCTCCAGTGTTAGACTGGACTGTAAATGTCTTACTGTAGCCAGTCATATCCCTAAAGTCACTATCAGGTTGCCAACTGCAGGAAAAAATAATTTCACACTGTCTTTTCATAGGCATAACACGTGACTGCTTAGGTATGTTGTACATCAATTCATTTGGAATTCATTCAAGTGATAAATGAAAAAAAAAAAGTAATTATTTATGCAACTTCTCTGAACATAAAACTGATGGATCACACAGTTGGGGGGGGGGGCAGAATCCGCCCCCCCCCCTCGACGTTTGGCGCTATAATTCTGTAACGCGAGAAGGCCTCATCGTGAGGCTTCTTGACTTTGTATGTTCAAGTCTCGCCCAACTTGTGAGACCAAATTTGTAACGCCCGCGCATACTTTTGCGAAGCCACGCCCATTTTTGTAACGGAATGTCACAAACAATTTTGTGATTTTGTGTACATTTCCTAGATGGAAAACAGTGCTCTGTCATGAAAGTCATAAAAACTTGATTATTTTTACAATTAATCACTTTCATTGATAAATTTTGTGCTAATTATGGTAGAAAAGTGGTCAATTACAATTTCCAATGAAAAACAAAGAAATACATAAGAAATTATGAAAACAAAAATACATAAGAATTGAAATGAGTTTTGGAAGTTTTTGTGATGTACACTTGTTGAATATGCTAAAACAGATTTACAGATCAAAAATTAGACTCCCAATGCTTTTAGTTAGGCTAAAATATGATCTTGAGCTGAATTTCCATAGTTTATTAATTAAAATTAGAAATTGATTGTTTAAAAAAATCTTGTGACACAATCTTGTAGATTATGACGTGGGTCTCACGCATGCGAAATTTCATCGCGATCGCACCACCGATGGCCGAGATCTCGGGGGTGGGGGGGGGGGGGGCAGAATCCATCCCCCCCGGTCTGAGCACTAGCAAAAAAAGCCCGGCCCTTCTAGGGTTTAAACTATTGAATGACATCATGTGAGTGAAAGTACAGGGTGAACACTGTACTAGTGGTAATCAGAAATTCACATGTTATCAAGTTGAAGGATGTCACTGTACATCTGGTTCACATTAAAGTTGATTTCTGCCATCAAACCAGTTTGCCCTGTCTACCTATCACAGGTGCAGCACTGCATGCGTCATCCAGTCATTAGACCGGTACACAATCAGGTCAACCTATGTGCCTACAATTCTTCCCGTGAGGCATGGTTCCCAGACTCCATGGGCAGGTGAATATCTCTTTTCTGGGTGTGGCTGCCCTCACTTCTTCTTCTTCTTCTTCTTCTTCTTCTTTTTCTTCTTCTTCTTCGTCTTCTTCTTCTTCTTCTTCTTCTTCTTCTTCTTCTCTTCTTCCTTTACCCTCATGATTATGAAAACCAATAACTAAGGGCGGTGAGGTTAAGCTAAGTCAGTAGTGTGTCTGCCTCAAGATCCAAAGGACCTTGTTCGATTCCCACTGAGCAATGTTGTGTGCAATCATACCGTCCCCTTTTACGTTAGGCAAAACACTCTGTCCCTCGGATAGGACATAAAATGGAGTTCCCGTGTGTGAGAGAGCAGTACAACTCATGCACATAAAAGACCCCGCTTCACTCATTCATCGCAAAGAGCAGGGTGTTTTCACCCGTTGAAGTGGTCCCACCTCGTATCCAATTGGGCCCCATGGAAGACCAGCTATTGCAGCTGAATGAGCTATCCAGCCATGTTCTCAGATAGTAATAAAACAAACAAACAAACAAGTTTCATAATTGATTCTGATTTATGCAAATTCCTGAACTTTTCTCTTTGAGTGATCGGAGTAAGTTCACATTCCTTTTAATAACTGATTTGTTGATGATATTGATTTTACTGTATGTTGTAACATGAGTCTAAACCAGTTTGCATTCATTACTTGATGCTACAAATGAGAAAAAGGTAGGACAAGCTTTCTTGTTATAAAGGAAAATTATTTTTGTTCTCAGGTTGTGCATAACATTTTCATACATTACAAAGCTGTCCTATTTGTAGTTCATTTGATGTCAGAACTTGTCCACCAAGGTAGATTAAGCTAGCCTCATGTCTTGCAATAAAAGGGGATGGAATTACTTTTGTATGGAGAGGAGGACCAAGTTGTAAGAATAATCTTAATTTGATATTCCAATGGCTGTATTACATTGTATTTCATATTGTTACTTTTGTGTAGCTCTGCAGCAATAACACATCAGTGAAAGTTGGGGGAAAATCAGACAATCCATTCAAAAGTTATGAAAAGTATCTGCGTTGAATACTGCTAGATCTTTACAAGGAAAATGTAAAGAGAATTTCACAAAATTTTATTTTTGACAAAAAGTACACATTTCCTCGACCTGTCACTGGCATGTGTTAGGGTAATGTTATTCCCTCTGCCTTCTGAAAGAGGCAAATCAAGTGTTCTTTTATAGTGTGAGAAAAGTTCAAAAATGTTGAATTGTCTTCATATTTTTCTTTATATCGTTCTGCACATGTGACATCATGAGCCGTAGCGGTCTTCTCATCCAGCAGTGACTGAGCAGAAAATTCAAATTCATATCTTTCGAACGGATTGTCCAATTTTCCTCAAACATTCACTGATGCATTCTACTATTAATATTGCTGCATTCACTTAATCCACATGTCTATGAAGGTGGACTCATCTAGTTCTTTAATGCATTCCCTCTACGATGCCATTTTAGCGCAAAGACTTCTGTAGGGGGTATCTCTTTTCTACTTGGCAGTGTGCACTGTAAAAACAATTGTATATGTGTGACATCTCTCATTCAAGGCTACCCTTCATTGCTCAAACTCTCCCTATCACAGAGTACTGAAGGTTGAGACTGTTGAGCAGTACGATGCCCTGGTCCACAGGCTCTTGTCGTGTCCCATCGTCCTAGATGTCGTACTTGAGAGGAGTCACAAATCGGGAAGGATCCGCTACATCTTAAAATGTAAGTCTCGCAACTTTTACCGTTGGTGCTGGTAGTCAAGACCCATGAATCTCGGCCTTTTTCAACCCAAGAGCTTTTATTAGGCTCCTACATTTTTTTTTTTTGTTAAGCTGTCTTCACGACCCACCGGTTGAGAAGCATGGGTTCGACAATTATGGAGTGTCGATAGTGCATTTGCTGAACATGTAGAAAGTGCCATAGAGCTTTATTCATATTCATATTCATAGGCATATTCTGGTATCCATTCACAAAGTGAGTGGATGGAGGTATTCTTTGAAATTTTATGTGTTACCCACATCCTGTTATGATCTTGTATGTATGTACTTCTACAATGTAAAACCAGAAACTAAAAGTAGAAAGCTTTCTTTATAAAGTTTGTCTAGGATATGTATGTACGTATACATGTACCAAGAAATCTATATATACATTTGTATGTGCATGATATAAAAAGAAATCTTCCTGTTTCTAGTGAAAGATTATGTAACAGGATGTTGGCATTAGACAAAACTCAAGACAAACACACAGACACACACGCCCAATATATCCTGCCTGTATGTTACATGCTGAGTTTTCAGTGAAAATCTGAAGTATAAGTATTGGATAGATTACAGACATGAGAGGGAGAGTGGGGAGAATGTATTTTGATTTTGTGTACAGTCAAACCTCGGTTATCCAGCCATGTCAGGGCCAGCCTCATCTGTCCAAGCGATTTTGATAACTATGTAGGGGAGAAAATAAATCTACGTGTACCATACATTGTAGCTGCTGACCCAGTGGTGGCTAAATACAGATGTAGGTAGTGTGCACCACAACTGTTGTGTAATCTACACTAGCCTACTTAGAGTAATATTCCGTAATAAGAGAAATTGAAAAGTTTTCGTTTAGAATTCATAACCTGATTCTCCACATGGAATGTTATAGTTAAATCGTGTGAGTTTTATAGGTGCTTTAATCGAGTTTGAAATTACTCTTTTTCCTGTCTTCACTGTGTGAATATGTCTGGATGATACAGAAGTCCAGATAAGAGATGGGAGGATAGTTGATTATACATGAAATAATTCAAGTACACACAATGACGTTACACAAATTGTAACTGAAACAGAAATGTATTGGCATACAATATAACATAAATCGCAATGTAACACATTAAAGCACTCAGACGTTTATAACTGGAGCAAGGACTGATAATATGCGTGATTTTTGCACAATTATCCAGCCTACAACATAATACAGTGATCACTAATATCGTTTATTGAGATAAAAATTATAGTTCAATTCAAACTACCAAAGTATGGATTGATATCACCACCCCCCCCCCCCCCCCCAAGCTACTGATAAAATTGTATTCTCTGTCCTTATGTGTATGGCTCTAATCTGGGACAAAGGAATTTCTATAACCAACATGCTGTGTGCAAGAAGTAGACAGTTGTATTCCTGATATGTGAAAAAGTGTAGTTACTTTATGGAGGATGTGTCTTTATCTCTGTTATAAATGCACATAAACTATCTTTAGTATTTCTTATTGATTTTTATTTTCTCTCTTTGTCAATGACCTGATAGTGATAATTTTCAGGAGTGATTCTGTTTTGGTTGTTTGTTTTGTAATTTCACCTCTCAAGTTCTTTAGTGGTATGGAAAATTCTATTTCATTATTTCTATTTCTTGCCCTCAGGTGATATCATCGTCACAATCAACACAGCCCACCCAGTGATCAGAGCTCAGATGCAGAAGCTTTTGGAGGAAGGGAGGGAGGACATCGTCAACGGGCGCAACTTTGCCATCGATGTGAGCCACCGTAGAAATCACATTTTGTGATCTATGTGAAGCATACTGTGACGTTTATTTGAACTTTGTGTGCATTGCATTGATGCTGCCAATTCTCTCCTCTTCCTTTTAGGAAACATCCCCATTTTCACTCCAATTTTGTGTTCCATAGCAAAGGTTGCATACATTCAATGCAGTCCCTACTCTCTGAAAAGATAGTTAGAGGTAGCGTTAGTGATTACAAATTGCTGCATGGCTGTTGGCGCTAGTGGGCAATATGTAATGAAATTGTAGTGACTTGTTATCTCTGGCTCTCAATCTCTTGTTTATACAGGGCTTGCCCCTCTCTTACAGAAACATTGTGGAACCTGGGAACAGTCATACATACTGTGATTTGATAACTGAAGAGTTTTAATCACAAATGGACTAAATCCATTCTTGCTAAGTTGAGATATATGTGATTACAGCTGCTAAAAAAAAGAAAATAATAAGAAAATACATGATGTTTTAATTATAACTTCTAGAATATTCCTTGTTATGTCACAAGTGAGGAATTATTGGAAAGGTTTAATTTTGCTCTATCTGATAATGGACTTACATTTTGTTTAAAAATGGCACTTAGACCATTTTGCAATAAAACTCTTCAATTGCAACCTATATTCTCCCTAAGTAGTCACTGTAGCTGGATTTATTAGAACGCTACAGTTATTCAATGCAAAGGAGAAGTCTCACGTATGGACTTCATGCTGGAAACAGATACTTTGTTGAAATTCTTATACAGTTCATATTTTTCTTATGGCAAATTTCTGTGAATATTTTCCATTCTCTTTTTTTCAGCTTTGCTTATTTCTTATATTGAGCTCAACATCAACACTATGGGAAATTTGACTTGGGAGTAGATTATTTGGACCAAGCTGTGATATAAGATCTGTTTAATATAAACTTTTCCTTTCTGTTCTGAATTTTAAAAAAATGATGATGGTGATGATGATGAAACCAAATATTAGGGTGACCCAAATATGGTTTTCAAATGAATGAAATTAGGAAAGAGGACAGTAAAAATGCACTTTTTTCTGCTGGTGATGTCTTCTCTCAAGTTTGACTTCGATGGCATCCTGAAGAGCTGGTTCAGCAGTCTCCATCAAGGCCAGGACAGCATCCTGTGGAACACCACCTACAGCTGCTGCTATGCCCACGTGGTGGTCACCAACTCCACCGAGTTCAACACCATGTTTGGCTGCAACTCTGTGGGCATCTGTGGTTTCATCATGTGCCTTCCCATCTGCATATTCATGTGCCCCATCTACAGAGTGAGTTGGCGGGTCACAGTTTAGGATTTTTGCAGTAAAGTTGTTTAACATTGTATTGTACAGACTCACAGAAGAGCTTTAATAGTGACATCATCATCTTGTCTTGTTGCAATTGTGGCTGTAATTAATATTATTGTTTCATGAAAATATGCACAGTTTTAAAATTCTGAAATTTCCTTGCCAATGTATCAAATATTTGATAACATTTTTCCCATTATCCATGTACAATTCATCAAACTGAAATTGAACATGGAGTGACTGTTCACAGAGAGTAGTTTGGTTTGCAGCGGAGCATTGCATACGTAGGTGGATTGGGTAGTCCCTATTCAGTGACATTTTTCAGACAAATTTCCAGACGTCGGTGCCAATTAATCAGCAACGAAAGCATCCCTGTGTGTCTACCAATCAGGGAACAGAGCATAGAAGAGTTATGACTGCAGGCTGTTCTTTTGTGAGCAACCAGTACTTAGCCCGATGAGAACGATATGATTTTTGCTATAACATACATTTCCCATAGACACCTGCTCGAGAATACTCAAGACTTGTCTTCAGAGGGTATAGTTATGCCATATAGATTGGCTTTCGGCAATATCAAGCCCTCATTGCTGAGTGATTTTCTTGTTTAGCATATGAATGTTGTTGAAATTGTTAATGTTTTCTTTCAATAGATTCTAATTCTACTGCCTCCTTGACAAAGTTATATTATCTGGTATAATCTTTGTATTTAAGTTCTTGACCACCTTTTATCATCAGATATTTCATTACCTAGCTAACCCGTGTTTTCAGATTTTTGTCCCTTTAAGTACCAGATATCCAAGTATCTGGCCTTCAAAATTCTAATTCTAGGCCCCCCCCCCTCCCCCCGTTTGGCCACCAGATATTCCATTGACTGACTCGATTCCCAACCCTTTGACCAACAGATATCTCGTTGCCTGACCACTGTGGACCGAGATGCGGACATAAATGGGGAGGTGGCCTACCTGACCTTCAAGCAGGAGCAGCGGCCAGCACAGAGTGAGCTTCTGGACATGCTGAGGCAGTACCTGGTGCAGCAGGCCCTGCAGCGCAGCACCAGGGCCAGGGAGCAGCCGTACTTAGGGGTACCCGATGTCACCAGGCAGCCCAACTACAATGGCGGCAGTGCCCCCCAGAACCCGGCGGAGATGCTCCAGCCATGTGATTGTGAGTGCAAGCAGAGGGGCTCAGGGATGTTGGGTCTTTAGAAATGAAGCTACTCTGTTGTGCTGGTGATATTAATATTAAAGTAAAGTGGAGATGTGACAAGTTGTAGCCATCAAAAGTTGTTCACAGCAGATGGAAACATGCTTGTGTGGTTTGACATGTTGATCCAAATTGGATAATTATATTATCATTGACAATTTTGAGTGTTCAAGCCATTGTGCCACTACTTTCTTGATGAATGTAATTATTTTATCATCATAAGCAGATACTGTATATGCCATGCACAAATTTAGCAAGTCTACCTTTTTTTTTGTGAATCGGGACTTCCTGATGACATTGTGAGGGGTTAAGTTTTGCTCATCTATTTACAAAGTAAGTGCACCAAGACATCTGAGGCCTACTATGAAATTGTATTATCACGCACCTTGTTCAAGACTGTGTACCAGCACATGTACACATGCTTGTCACATTTATGCGGGATCAGCATTAGTAATCAAGCATGTTGTTATTAAATTCGCAAATACAACCTGTAGCCCTCAACTCGCAAAATTTGTGAAAATTAAACCTGATGGAATGTATGGCATGATATATACAGTATAGTAATGATGACAGTGCCTATAATAATTCTTATCACCTTTCTCCTTTGCTTGTAATCGTGTCATTATTTAGATATGTTTTGTAAATTTAAATACACACAGTATATTTCCATTATGTTCATATGATCATATTTAGATATAAGTATGCATAGATATATACATTGCTTGCATGTATCTCCTAATGCATTCTTTGTTCTTCACCCAGATGCTTCTTATGGAATGGGAACCAGTGGCCAAGTGGAGCACCCTGTTGCCCCCTACACAGCTCCACCACCTGCCCCGGGTTACACCCCTCGCCCAGGTGCACCTCCAGTCATGCCGACCCCTCCTCATCCTCCTGCCCCCACCGGCTATCCCCAAGGGGCCTACCTTCCCCCTCCGGCAGGCCAGCCAGCCCCTGCCAGACCCAATGTGGCACCGGTTCCTGGTCATCCGCAGCCGGAGCTGCCGACGTACGACTACATCATGGGACAAACCTCAGATAGGGATCAGCTCATTACTTGAAAGCCAGCTACCGGCACTACCAAAGTCTGCGGTGGTCACTGCGGGGGTGATTTTGCATCTGTGGGGGCATCTTTACAATTAAAGACATGAAAACACTACCAATGGAGGGATAATCATGGTAAAAAGCAGCTATTTGGTGTCTTCTGAAAGGTGTACCTATACTCACCAGCGAAGAAAATCATGATGACCTTGTACTGTTGTAATTGTATGTGTGTATCAGACCTATTTTTATTTTTCTGATGTAAGAGGAACTTTTGCATTCATTTATAATGAAGGATATTTTCAACCCAATATTGAGTGGGCTCGTTAGATGTTAGTAAAAAAAAGAAAGTAAGGATGGAGAGAAAATCATATTCAATATTAGCTATTAGTGTAACAATGGTAAGGTGTTATAATTATTCATTGCCTCATTGTGTTTCTGTTAACCTGTCAGTCTCCATTGGGTCCTTAAACCATATATCGTCGCTGGGGCGATAAGACCTCGTATCTACAAAATGTCCAATGTTCAGGAGAGCCAAAAAACATGGCGGCCAAAGCACTGTGGCGAATGGGATAGCCTTTCCTTTGGCATGCCGTCGTGGCTTCATTTTTGGAGTAAGACAGTTTGGATTTGGACAGGACATCACTTAACCCATTATTTGACCAATAATCCAAAAAAGTCATTTTCACCAAAATTGCAGATACAAGGTCTTATCACCCCAGCGACGATATGTAGTTTGGAAAAGGTCAACTGTGTATTTTTTTATCTTAATTATACATGAAAAGATATGATTGATCATTAGCTTTGATGATTTGTTTTCATAGTATTTATCTCAGGAGGTCTTGATTTGAAAGCGTGCTCTTGATTTCCGTTTGCTAACCTTTTTTTTCAATGTTTTATGATATGAGAGCAAACATCAAAAGTGTAATGAGTTCTGCTACCTTTGATTTTTATTTCTTGTAAATACAATTGAACAGTGTAAGTTGCTATGTGTATTAGCCAGAGGAGGGGATAGGATGAACTCAATACATGGATGATATGTGTCGTTTTGTCAGTCAAATTCTCTTGCGCCTTGTCATGCACCACACATGTGTGGTGTAGGACTCTAAAAATGGGCTTCCAAAGTTTCCAACTCTGCTTCAAGAGAGTTCCGTTTTTATGTTAGCTTGTGTCAACATGAAGTAACAAACTTCGACTGAAAGATTATTCTATGGGTACCAACACATGCAAATGCCTGTAGACATTACTTAATCTCATTAGAGTGCAACTGAGAAATCGAAGTTTTTTGACCATTGAGCATACTAACCTCTGCTTTTTACCCATTCATATCTTGTTTCCACCTCCACAAATTTGTATGAAAACAAAATTATTCTTCTTTGCTCTTGTCATAAGTTTTGCATCCAGCTCTACAGTTCATATATCTTGAGCCCTTTTTGCTCATCTTTTCTGCGCACTCTGTTCAAAAGTCCTTTCCTTGGAGGTACAATTTGAAAGTTATGAACTTGTTTTTTGCACCTGTTTGTTGAACTGGTGTTTGAAACATTGGCATAGAAAAAGAGTTTGGCTTCTAGAGGTGAGGGGTTATTGTTACATGGAAGGTGTATTTAGGAGTTAAAGCAAAGACTGAAAAGCTACAATAAAGGGAAATGTAAGGTTTTCCATGATTATTTTGAGCTGCTGGTGTCACTGATTTTATACCTTTTTTTTTGTAATGTCAAATAATGTTTCATCTGGTGAGTCGGATGAAAATTATGTCCCTATTTCATTGCTGGAGTAACTTGGTATGAAATCATTGCCCTACCTAGGTTATTTATGATTTTCTTACATGTACCACGTGATATCTTTTTTTTTTTGGGGGGGGGGGCATGACTTCAAAGGGTCATTCTTAACAAGACACTATATCTTCAAATTTGATAAGAAACTGAACTGAAATAGCCTGTAACGTAAAGCAGTGACCCTCCATCTATAGTCATACAGCAGTACTTTGAATGCAGTATGCTTTAGGTGGGGGAAAAAATATTGTTTTAGTGACAACCACACCCTAGAGTCATGTTCACTTTATGGCCATGGGACAGCATCTACGTGGTAAACTTCAGAAGACTCTCAGTTCTGCCTGTCACTGGATTGTTCATTGGGCAGTGACAAGAAGCTAAAACTAAATCATAGAATTGGGCCATATGATTCATCACGCCGTACACTGGGATACCGTCATAACCCAGGGTACGGCGTTATGTAGCGCCATCTCATGTCCATTATCATACAGGTGTACAATGTTGTCATGGCGGCTATTTTCTCATCATCAGCGCCGGCATAAATCGCAGTGGCGATAACGATTGCAATGCCAATTTTCCTTTCATGTCAACTTTTAAACAGCAAAGAGTACAACAGAGCGTGTAAATGAGAAAAAAGAGTTCTTATTTGCATGCATTAATTGTTGCGTAGTCACAAACAAGAAAACATTTTTGTGCATAATAATACTAAAAATTATTTTTACACATTTTTGGTAACTCAGGGTACAGCACTGAAAAAAAAGAATAGTAATTCAACAAAATGTCAAAGTTTCATTTGGTACGCCAGGGTACCAAATACACTGTATTGCATCATATCTGAGTTGCCAAAGTTGTGAGGGTGGAAAATCTGAAATCAAAACATTCTTGTGCCATTGACAAAATAGTACTCTACAACAATGAGCCGAGAAACAACAACTTAGTTTACCAGAGACTTGAACATTTTGATATATCTCGTGTTCCTTTTTTTTTTTTTTTTAACAATTGTAAGCAGTTTGCTCTTGATATGTGGAGCACAAGGTTCTGCATGCATTGGCAAATTGTATATTACCCCTGTGTGTCATTTGTATACAGTAGCCTGAAAATAAATGTAAAAAAAATATTATAAGCTGCTGAAAACTGCCTAGTGATTAGAGAGCAAGTGGAGTAAAATGGAGTCAAGAAGGTCCTGAATTTTTTATCCAAGCAGAATCTTTGTCAGAGGCAAATTGACTAGTTTTGAAATAGGCATTAAGATGATTTTATATGTTTTGCCTAGTTCAGGAATGTGTCTCAGCTACTGTATTGTGTAGTTTACCTTGTGTACATAATAGTATATAGTAAATGTAATATGAAGTCATTTGATGACAGATAGCTTATTTACCATGTTGCCATTTGGGCCCGCCTTGTTTTCTGTGGATCTATCCTATTGCAAAACAGCTCGGTATGCAGTCACATAAGCAGGCATGTTTTACTTGAGTTATATACTTTGTATATTGCATATATACAACCTTGTATAGTTGTAGAGATGCACCCATATAAAGTGTGATGTATCCTTTTTATGATTTACATTTATTTGTATTCCTTCATTGTAAGCAAGTGTGTCTTTTGTGCTTTGTTCTTAGGAAGAATGCCTTTTTTTAAAACCCTGAAACTGCAGTAGGTTGTTGGTAAATTACATACATGATACACTGTATTGTACATACACTTGTAGTACACATCACCTCTGTTGAGCATTTAAAGACACTGTTTCTCATGGTGGTGGCTCAATTTGGACACTGTCAAACTTTATTGGCTGAGTCATGTGATGATATTCAAAGGCATAAAAACACTCTAGTACACAAAGGTTTTTAAGAAATATGCTGTCACTGTGAAGAGATCTATGTAAAGATATCACGTGCTACTGTGCACCATTTACTGTATGGTTTATTCCTACACTTCTGTCAAAGGGAAATATTGGGTATGGTCTCATCACTCAGAGTTCACTTTTGTGAAGTATTTTGCATTTATTTTCTACCCAGATTTTTTTTTTTTTTTTCATTTTCATCGCTTCATATCTATACAATGAGGAGCTTTAGATTTGCGAGGCAGATGTGTGATACGACGATTGCGTTGGCCACTCTCCTCTCTCCCTGCATTGTGTTGCAAAATAACTACATGTACGTGAGGATGCAACCAGAGAACCTATAAAAAATTAAATGGCTCCCCCATATGATCAGTGCATGAATTTGCTCTCTGCATCATGAATTGAGCGGACGAAATAATAGCCCAGAACGCGTAGTGAAAACTCAGATGACGCGAGCTATAAATTGATTGCCTTTGGTAAGCGATTGTATGCATCCTCAGAAGAGGTTTTTGTTTTGTTTTTTCCTCTCCGAATGTCCCCATTACAAAAATCTAAAGCTCCCTAATATGAGATACGCTGGTAGCATGTCGGACTGTGCACCTCTAATTCTCCTAACTGGTAACATTGTTTAAGAGTGCCTTCAAAGCCTTCAGTGTATTTGGCTGTTGCCAACTTGTTTTGATAAGGCATGTTCGTCTCCCATTGTTTCATCACCAGCTGTTTGTTTCGTTCATGTCTTTGTTGTTCATTTGCCTATTTCTTTTGCAGTAACAGCCCCTGCCAAACTGGCAATGTCTACAATACAAAACTATACTAAAATAAATCCATGATTTGTACTGCATACCAGGCCACCCTATTTAGTGCTGTTTTTTACCTATCAATGTTATATCATCTGACAGCATGTCACCCTTAAATGGAAATCCACTTGTGTAATGACTACTTTCAAAGCTTATGATATGTTAGGGTATACACACTTTCTGCTATAATGCCTTTTTTTTTGGGGGGGGGGGGGGGTAGTTGTCTACAAGCATACTTCATGTTACACAGCCTGATAGTTTCTACATCTGATTTTTCTTTTCCCACGTTGTACCCTCAGGTAATCGTTTTTGCATGCTACAGACAAACCTGTACAGTAATAGGCGTAAGTTCTACCTTCTGACGCAGGAGTTCATTCTGATTTGGACTTGGATTACTTACATGGTAATTATAGTGCAGTTAGAAATCTTTTTAACATTATTTTTTTCCTCATGTCTGTATGATGTACCTTCAATTTCTACTGCAAATTATTCCAAGTCACATTGTGATATAGATGAATATTCGAACATACCTGGAAATGGGACATGTACATCTCATTTATATTTTCAAAGGCCTTTAGATATCACTGTCACTAGAAAGGCAATTTCTGTCGAAGTGTATCTACATACCGCTATTTGAGACACTTTAGTCATCTCATCATCTTTGTAGAAAACGAATAGGCATGAAAAGCAGCTCTATTTTCAAGCAAGGATATTCAATGTAGTTTGATTGAAAACAAAAATTCAGTGATATGCAATATGTTGCATTTGTAATGATATGTTGTACTTGCTAGCAGCATCACAGTTCTCCAGTGTCGTAAAAATTAGAAGGACTTGTAATGACGAAAGGGCAAGATTTACAAACATGTAAAGCCCTATTTAATCCCAAGGAAAGCCTCCCTCAAAGCTGTTAGATGGGAGACCGTACATTTAATGCCTTTGAAATATAAAACCACGTCGGAATTAGCCATGTGCCCTTTGGGTACAAATTACCTTTCTTTCTTTTTTTATAGTTCGTTAGGGACTTCTTTCATTTTTCAAAGTGACATAATGCATGAGATTGCTGGACTTATGGAATTCATCAGTCATGTTCAAGTAAAGGGTGAACTTGCATAGACCAGTTGACCAGAATGGTCCATCGATTAACACTCAAGAAAACATCCATTTCATTGTTTTGCATTGAATGAAATAACTTTTTGGTTCCATTGACAGGCTAAATGACACTTTTGCTGTCAGATGGATGTGCTGGCAGGCACCATTAATTATGATTATAAGGATTACTTGAATAATTAGGCCTATTACATCACAAATGCTTATCTCTGTGAATTTAAAATCCAACATACCCTAGCTTGATACAGTTTACCCTTCTTCCGCTCATACGCAAAAAGGAGCCCCGACTGATTTATCGGTGCAGGTTCTATCTCTTCGTGAGAGCAAAAGGTCATATCATGAATATCCATCGTCACATTCAGTAGTCCAAGGCAGATATGCATCACGTGATTGTACAGAACTCGTGCATGTAGCGACCGACATGCAACGCTTGGAAAGTTGCCTCTTTATACGTCGTCGTACTCCTATTACCAGTGTGATTCCTGCTCTTTGAATACGTGCATTCTTCTTTGAAGTGTATTCTAATATTAGTATAAATACATGTAAGGCCCATTGTTTCAGTGCACCATGAACCTGATGCACTTGTGTTAGTCACGTGAATGTCATATCCCTTGCATTAAATTACTTTGTAGAATATCATTGTTGGTATATCATTCCCCATATATCACACTACTTCCTCGAAAGACATGCATATTTTTACCTTTGTTGACGCTAACGTGAATGCTCATCGCAGGAAACTGAAACTATGAAGAGTTTGGTCGCAAAACGACTTCATTCCATTCTTGTTTAATTTGAAATATTTGCAATTAAAGCTGCTTGAACGAAGAAAATAATAGAATACAGAATTTCTTAAATCATAACTAATAATCATGATAATTGTATAAATTTACGTCCTGTATTGCCCAGTCTCTATTATATAGGAATATACTCAACTACGAATGCCCAGAAGTATTCCATTAATTTTCTTCGCGGAGAGAAAGCAAGAGATACGCTGTAGAGATAGAGATAGATAGATAGAGAGAGAGAGAGAGAGAGAGAGAGAGAGAGAGAGAGAGAGAGCGAGAGGGGA
Organism: Diadema antillarum; assembly: GCF_040938485.1. Lineage (NCBI taxonomy): Eukaryota > Metazoa > Echinodermata > Echinoidea > Diadematoida > Diadematidae > Diadema > Diadema antillarum. The sequence goes on along the minus strand of NW_027270919.1, from coordinate 2,659,816 downwards.
GAGTGAGGGAGAGAAGAAAGTACAGAACATAAAAAACGACCATTATAGACCAAAAACCACAAAGGCGACAGCGACAGATTGATATGCGTCTTGGTGTGTCGCGTATTGATAACAATTTACGGCGAACTATTATACAGATAGTACAATCCACTGGTCTTGTCTTATCTAACCCTCAAAGTACAAAGCGCGGAGCTGTCGGAACCATAACGAGAGATTTGCCCTTGACAAGCGCTGTCGGGAAGAGGCGAGCCACCGAGGGAAGTGGTCTACATTTATTGACTATTATCACACCTCACCTCAGCACTTAGCAAACAATAATGAATTGTGGTTCAAGTTCAGATCCAGATCGTGGTAGAAAAGAAAAAAGAGTCGGATCCCGGTAGGCATGGCACTTTTTCTCAAAGCATTGTTGTCCTTGTTGGGTTGTTTTTCTTTTTCTTTAACTTTTTCGGGGGGGGGGGGGGGGTTGTCGGCCGTTTTGTTCCCCCCCCCCCAAAAAAAAAAAATGCCTTGCTGTTGACTACTCAAAACGAAAGCTCAGTTCAGCTGAGCTGTTAAAGGTGAGCTGAGCTGTTAAAGGGGCATTCCAGACGATTTTCATAATTTCACATCACGTAGTATAATAATCATAAATCGACAGCTCCATGTATAGATTCGTGGAATTTATTTTGGTCCTAGAGCAGAGAAACCAATAAACTGAAAATCTTCAACAAATTACACTGAATAGTGTTGATATGACATCAGAGTCTCACATATTTCAGAAATGTAGCAGTGTAATTCCATTACAATATCTCCTGCTTGACAAGTTCACCTGTGAAGAATCTATGCATGCCTTATTCTTTTGTTCTGCTTCCTTGAGCCCCCAACTCATGCATTCTTATGGTGAGGCTGCCATGTCAACGTCCTTGTTCATTGCAATTTGTTATACATTTTGAAAACATTCTTCTTCCTCATCCTAATCACTATAAATTCTGCAACTCTATACTCAGTATAACTAATTTATAGTTGTTCAAATGTAAAAGTCTGAAAATCATCCGGAGGTCCCTTTAATAGCGGTTCATTCTGCGTACTTACTTCGTTGTGTAGGCCTATAATATTATTGGCCTTTCCCTTGCCTATGGATCGGGGGGGGGGGGGGGAGTAAGCTAACAGCGATACATAAGGGAATTGTTAACGGGGGCTTCAAGAGAAGTAAGGACAGTTTCAGCTTGGGTGGACATCGACGGTGAGGTTGATTCAGGCTCCTATTAGAGCTGAAATTAAACCTGATCAACATAAATAGTATCATGAAAGAACATTCCCAAGTCTCCTCGAATAGCAGTGCTAATTGTAGGAACTAGGATTCTGGAAATAATCATTGTGGTTATTAAAGTTTCTCTAACTTTTTGTAGTTTTGTTTTGTTTTTTCATGTAGGCCTACGTGATCATAAATGGAGAGAAAATTTTTCCAATTATGTGAAATTCAAGAAATGCTTGTGTGTGTGTGTGTGTGTGTGTGTGTGTGTGTGTGTGTGTGTGTGTGTGTGTGTGCGTGTTGCATAAAATTAGCTTCACGGTACATAATGTGCACTACTTTAACACATGGATACTAATGAGGGTTGAAACTTAACAATTCAGACGATCTTTCTGTCGTGTGCGAATATTGAGATGTATAAATAATACACACACACACACAAATATTTTTTTCTTTTTTGATTATTCATGTGATTAAGTCAGTTCTTTATGCGTTCATTCACATCTATACTGAATTGATTAAAATTGATAACACTTACCCAAAAGATTAGAAGTATTCGAAGCGGACATCAATCTCGATAAACGTTTCCTTACTAGTATACATGTGTATATTGTATTTTGTGAGCTTCATCTCAAAGTTACTCTGAGATTCTCCACTTGGCCAGTTGTAATGTAACTGTACTTTAAAATACGAGACTTTGACGGTTGATCAGACTTTGCAAAGAAAGACGCCCTCTTCAGGATAATTATAGTTATCTTCAAAGTTCAACTACAAGAGATACAAAGTACAAAGATACTTGTTCCCTAGCTCCTGTCGTAGGGAAAAAAGATCATTTTATGGTGTGATTCACCAATCATGGGGATACGTAGGAATAAACAATTTGGAACTTTCTCACGGTTTTCAATTTGATTTTCTCTTTCGGCCCGACAATCTCCTTGAAAATTAACTTCCAATCACTTTCAATAACTCCAATAATTGTCAAAATAGTCTTTGATCCAGTCGTCATGATTCGGTTAGTTACAAACTTCGTACCTAAGAAATAGTACCCGATTTTTTTTTTTAATTAAAGTCTGAGAAGATAAGAGTACGTTACAGTTATGGAGTGGATTTTGATAGCGCAATATTTTTTTTTTCTTTCGTTCAAAACAATGAAGGAACGTAAGAGAAAGAAAGACAAATAGAGAGAGAGAATGAAAGACAGAGGGAGAGATATGAATTACGAAGAAGTGTACATTCCGTCTAGACTACTCGCAAGCCTCAATATTTCTCAGTCTTAGATTAATTTAGCTTCTCAATATCTAATGAATATTTTACTCTCACTTCGACCCGGAAGAACGCCGTTAAATCATTTACTCAAAATACGTCTGCCAAAGTCATTGTCAGCGGGATAATGACAATTGAGTGTTTAGTTTCCCGTTCTCGATGCCACGTGGGCTTAAAGAGTGCAGTACTAGGAGTGACAGTAGCCGATCTGAAATTCTGTCATTCATGGTTCACAGCAATGAACAGGGTTTACGGGAGCTACGAGCCAAGCTTTGAAAGCAAACACAATGTCCTATTGCATTTCTCACGACTTAACAGGACAAAAAGTATGATGGCATTGGAAAGCATTAAAGGTACTGTATACCTTTTGGAGCAGTGATTTTAAAGATGTTAAGGTATCACATTATGCATATGACTGTGTAGGTCAGTTGTATCACAAAACATCTTACCATACAAAAATTTCGCAGTAAAGCCTAAAATATAAGGAGATGTCACTATTTTTCTCAATAAAACCATAACTGTAGATGGTTTAGTATAGAAACATTCTCATTATACTTATTGTTCACATTTTGTATATTTAAGAATACTTAACATTGATTATACTGATTCAAATTTTAAATTGGTTGTAAACTCACATTTTAGAACTGTTTTGAAGCACTAAAGCTGGGTTTTTGGTTCATCTGCAAATGGTAAATTATGCCTTTCAAGGACAATTCTTTGTCAGTTACTATTAAGTCCGATAAGAAAGAGTAAAATTAACAAGCACAACAGTGAATACTGATCAAAATAAAAATATATTAAGGTAGGTACATTTTCATTGGATTGTGAAATTTAGCCAATTTCACAAGACAATTCTTCAACAGCCAATACGAATTAGTCATGCATCGCCGCACAACTTGCCATGATTATAATTTTTTCACGATAATCTTGATTTTTTTTTGTCACACACAATATATGCCTCAGTATAAAATCTTTTACAGGTGACTGATCATTATTTTGAAGTTATTCAGCCAGTAATAACAGTACATTTTACATTTTTATAGAAGATACATTCTTTTACATAATGGAAAATATATGGTGATGACATCGTCAGCTCATTCATTTGCAAATTCACGTCAACTGTTCGAGAACTTTTTTGTGCACAAAACTAGCAAATATTTGAAATTTCATCAAATCTGATTGTGATAAAATTTTCATTATTGTGTTTACAAATTTTTTTCCCTTTTTGGATTATTTCTATTCCAGAATTATCCATAAATTTATATAGAACACTTCCTCAATTTGTTTTGTCCTCTGCTGCACAGACGAGAGACATAGTTACTTTCTTAGCATAATATGTATGAATCTCGGAGAGCAAAATCGTGATAATAAAACTTTTGTTTTACCATTGTTTATGCCATTTTTCTTCTGCCCTTTTTAGTTTTCTAGTTTTCATCATTATTATTACTTCTCATCCGCCCCCCTTTTTTTGGGGTGGGGGGAGGGGGGGTGGGGGTGGGGGATGGGTGATCCGGAAGAGGGAGAGGAGGGGGAGGAAAGAGGAAGGGGGCGCGTATTCCATAATGAATTGATGCACCAATACAGAAGCGCACTCAATTAACGAGGATGTTCAAATAAGACCCTTCCGTCAGTCAACTTGGTTAATATTCAGTATTTAATATAGGGAGCGGAGAGGAGAGTGAGATTTCTGAAAATTCAACTGAAAATTCAAAATAATTCGTGTGGCAGAGCGGGTAACAGTATAAAGTAAAAAGATGTACACAAACACATCTGTCTCGAAGAATCGTTTCTAGTGGTGAGAGTGAGAAGCTGGCAGCGGAAGTTAGAAAGTTGACACATGATTACAAAATGAAATTCCATAAACCTATATAAACACACATGCACACAGACACATACTCTCTAAAAAAAAATCGAGTGAAAATATTCACTCTCAAAGTAGTGAATACAAAAAAAAAAGTGAATTTAGAGTGAAATTGGAGTGAATTTTGAGTGAAAATGTTCATTTTCACTCATTTTGGAGTGACCTCAGTGATCACTCGAAGATTTAGGAGTGATCCCTGAGGTCACTCTAAAACGAGTGAAAATGAACATTTTCACTCCAAATTCACTCCAAATTCTCTCTAAATTCACTCTTTTTTGTATTCACTCCTTTATTCACTCCTTTAAGAGTGAATATTTTCACTCGATTTTTTTTAGAGAGTACGCACGCACAGACGCAAACAAACAAACAAACAAACAAACAAACAAACAAACACACATGTTAGAACCATTGCAAGTTATGTTAATTCCCTTTAATTCGCCGGTTTTTAACAAAGGAAGAATCTGCGAGAAAGATTTCGTTGTTGCACTACAAAATCCTTGGGTGTGGTTCAAGGCGGGTGTGCGATATACATTTCCACCCGACGGAATAAAATATTAACATTATATGACTTACCTGGTGAATCGGATACTGAGGTTGTTGTTTGTTTTGTTTTGTTTTAGCACTCTTACACGTTATCAATTTCACAAGTAACGGAAATGAACAAATCAGAATGAAATAAACCTGTATGTTGTAGAGTATGATAGACATGCTATAACAAGTGTGGAATTCCCAGGTACAATGGAAAACACATTTCCGTTACCTTCACTACAGGTGATAAAATAACTATTTTCTTTTCTGTCTGTGTGTGTGAGTTTTTGCTTTGTTTCTTGTTCTTGTTGTACTTGTTCTTGATGTTGATGTTGTTGTTGTTTCCTATTCAAACGGAGGTCCCGAGTTCGAATCCATCGAAGGGCTTACGTCCGTGCGAGATGTCCCTTTGGACGCATGCAGGTGGAAAACGAGTACCTTGACATTGCTGAGGTATGCGCCTCACGGCAGGTGTGAGCCTTAATGGAAGAACAGTGCTATCACTGAAGGTTATACCCTCGATTAATACGACCATAATCATCATTATGTAACGAAGAAAAGAAAGCAAAATTAATGTTAACACTAGCTAGGACAGACAAGTGAAAACTTTGAAAAAGAGGATTAAAATAACAATAGGAAAAAAGTTGAGAGAATTCAACGAAATCACGGTAAGACGTATAAATTATCCAGTCAGCCACCTGATAGAGCTTCTTGTGAACATAATCGAGACTGCAGTCAACTTGAAGTGGTCTAAATTAGTAATGTCACTATAGAATGAGCTTCTATTTCCCTTCTAAAGTTGTATACCATCTGTATACTATAGTTGTATACTATCTTGTATAGAAAAATACTTACTTTACAATGTCAAACTGACTCATAATGCGTATCATGCAACTGAGATGAGTGAGTTGTATCTTATACATAGCTTAACATTGGAAATGACCTGCTCATAAACGAATGAGATAACTCTTAAACTTATACCCTTCTTATATGAAATGCGTTGATTTGGAATCATGCTGCTAAATATCCCCGAACATTCTTATGCGACAGTATTTTGATGTTAAAAGTGCTATGGAGAGTGCGTTTCACCTTTTGTAATACACCAAAAAAAAAAAGTTTAAGAGAAATGAATACAGCTTTAAATTCAGTTATATGAATGGAGAGAAATAAAAAGATGTTTGAGAAAGTGACGAGATTTAAATGGATAATAACTACATGACCATTGTCTTAAATAAACAAATATGAATATTGGTGGTGTTGTGTAGGCCTATAGATAGTCCATAGGGAAGCCTGACATTCCAGAGTTACAGTAAGGATCACTTTGTGGCCTGTTAGATGATTATTTGTTTTGTGTTCTGTTCCGTTTGCCTGCTCGTTGTTAAGTAAATAATGTCTGCTCGAAAGGTTGACGCTTAAAAATAATATTATAAAATCATCAAATTTTTTCTCCCATGGAAATATTAATCAGAAAGTAATATCGGCTTGAGAAAGTGACAAGCGACGAAAATGGGAACATGATGAAGAAGGGGTGATAAAAAAGGAGAGTATAACACGTTAAAGAAAAAGGCTGAGAACTAAAGAAGACCAAAAAGGGGGAAAAGATGAGAAGAGAAATAAAGAACAAAAAAGGGTTATGGAAAAAGGATGGTGCAATGAAAACAAAATAATGAGAGGAAAACCTGAAAAGAAGTGGCACTTGATAATTTGGCCGTGCTCATAATTAATACAATGAATCTTATCTCACCATAAAGTGCAGTCACAAAGGAAGCAGTATATCGTGTCTGAAACGCAATGGTGGGGAGAAAAATACGAAAGTCAATGTCAAATGTTTAGGAACATTTTGCCCTTCCATGCTGCCACATTGAGGTTCAGGAGGTAGTTCCCGCCCTGAAAATTAAGTTTATGTATGTGAATGGAAGCAGAAATAGTAAAGGAACAAGGGACAAAGTTTGAGCAAATTATGATCGAAACTAAGAAAGTTATGACTACTTGAAGTTGTAATCAATCAAACCCAAATTAGCAATTGTCACAAGTACTGGTATGAGCTTACTCTTATGTGCTCTGTAACTAGTGAAATAAGATATTTTCATATTCCCGTCAAGTATACTTTTATAATTCCCTTCGTGTGATGTAATCGTTGTATACAATCCCTGAATGCAATATTATATAAATCGTCATTAAAAGATACAAATTAGAAGAGAAAGGAAAGAGATTTTCAGTACAGGCACAGGACAAATAGAATAATATGAGCTCACATGCTACATTACAATACAGTTTCATTTCATTACTTTCTTCTCTTAAATCATAATTTCGTCAAACTTTCACTATCGTGATCTTGTCATTTTTTCTAATTCTATTAAGCCTTTCTATGCCAATGAGTTAAATATGCACAAACTTTTCATACATATATACCAATGGACAAAAAGTAATTGTGGCACTCAGAGGGTTAAGCGACTTTATTTCAAGGGTGGACTTCCACTTTAAAGGAACTGTACAGTTCTGGTTGAGGTGAGGATTTAGCTTTTAACGTTTTGCGAGATATTCAGAAACCGCTCTATGAGATGTCAAAGAGAATGCAATTTTAAGAGGCATCAAAGGTTTATTTGATGAAAATCGGTTTTGAAATGGCTGAGATATCCAAAAACAAGGTGAAACCAACTTGAGATCCTATCAGTAGTGGCCTGTTGCCTTTTATTATTATCACCTTTTTTTTGATATCTCAGCCATTTGAAAACCAATTTTCATCATAATAAACGTTGGATCCTTCTTAAAATTACATGCTCTTTCATATTTCATAAGAGGTTTGTCATTATCTCACTTAGGAATGTTGTAAACCTGAATCCTCACCGCAACCAGTACTGTACAGTCACTTTAATACTGTTTTCAACCCTACCTGCAATGACTGAAGTAAAACAGTATATAGACTTCTGCAAAGCAACCCGTGTTGCGGTCCACTGTCCTGGATAGCCTAGATAATATAATCAATCAAGCATGACTGCTGCGGCTGGGATTTCACAAAATTTGAAGAAAATAACAGTTTTATGGAATTGTAAAGATTTTAAAGATACACTGACAGCAACACAGAAAGAAAAAAAAATCAGATCACAATATCATTCCAGTCCCAGTGACCTGTTCACAAACCTTAACCAGTTTTTCTTTTTCTTCTTCTTCTTCTTCTTCTTCTTCTTCTTCTTCTTCTTCTTTGAGGGGGGATATATTTGATCTACACTGAAAACTATTGTAGGTCTGTATAGAGGTTTCATATGTTAAGGAGAGTATTCGTCCTTCACCGAACTTAGAAATAATGACTTTCCTGAGGAGAGGTTACAGTTGCTATCAAAATTATCATTATCTTTAAAATTTCTTTCTAGTAGAAACCCAATCAACTTATTTTACGTCTTGAATCTTGAATAACATTTCTCACCATTCTGCTTGTGTGATTCGTCATCTGACTTGTGATATTTGACATCGCTGGAATCTTCAGAGTTGTTAAACTATTAAACGCAAGTTTGCTTCGGAACTTTGGTTGTTGTTTTTCTTTCTTTCTTTCTTTCTTTTTTTTTGGGGGGGGGGTGGGTCCATGAAAGAGGAGAACAATGCGTTCAGTGACAGGTTATTTTTCTAGACAATTGTAACAGACGGGAAAAAGCAACGCGTTGCACCCATGACACATGTCACTGCTGCAGTAATGGTTAGCCTAACCCAAATTCACGGCAGTCCCGGCAAGACCACATCCGCAGCCTTTCTGCGAGTGGGGACCAAGCCTTCCCCTTAATAATCCCAGATATTGGTTTGGGTGTGGGGGTCTTTTGTCTGTTTACTACACGGGAAACACGTCTTTCGATCAGGCCTGTCCAGCCTGGCAAGGCTTCCCCTTTGGAGGGTGATCACTTGGCAAGTCTTGGAGCGAGAAAGACTCAACGTGTCAAATGTCGCACGCAAGCCAGGTGGATGGGAATACCACTCTTTCTTCATTAGCCCGTCCCTCACTGCCAAATTCAAATTTAAAGGCACAACTTCAAATCTTCAAAGTTTAGCTTTAAATGTAATGGTGCAGGCCATATAAAGTTGAATATTTACGCAAGTAAAAGCTGTTTTCATCATTTAATGCAGGAAACTACTTGTGCATGACAATAAACGGACAAATCAAGGTCCTTTATGGGAGTTAAATCATTTTTGTTTAGCTATGTTTAAATGCAATGACGACTACAACTTATCATCTAACAATGTTTCTGGGTTGTTGTAGTTTTTTTTTTCCACAAAAACCCCTAAATGTAAGATAGGTCTACATATTATGAAAAAATGAAGCTATAGAAAAAACATGCTTCAAGAGCCGTAAATATTTCTTAATGACCCGATTAGTCTTACGCAATTTTCCTCTTAAACTATTATCATGTGAGAATCAACAGTTTCGTAAACGGAATTTATGTAATCGAATTTTAAATTTACGCTTACTTTAGTGCATACGGGAAAGTCAGCAAAGTTCAACGATACTTGATAAGGAGACAGCACAAAGTAGAGATATACAGAGTGATGTTCGTTATTCCCAAGGTTCTTTTAATAATCCGGAAGTAAAACGAGGTTCGTTATTCCGAAGGTTTCACGACAGTTTTTTTTTTCCAAAACGCACAAATTTCCCGTAACTATACACTGTTCGTTAATCCGAAAAGGAAAAGAGGCTTCATTAATCCAAACATTTATGGCGTTATTCCGAAGGTTCGTAATTCCGAAAGAGAATTATAGGTTCGTTATTCCGAAAGTTTGTTAAATCCGAAAGTGAAAAGAAGGTGCGCATTAATGAACCTTCGGCATTAAACGAACCTTGCTTTGTTGTGTCTTTTATAACATTTTCCATTGTAGAAAACCTCTATTAAATTTCAAACAATAATAGCAGAGACAGGAGATTATTGAAATGTCCAATGCTTAAGTTATAGCCTCGGCACAGGGGAGGATCTCTTCCTTGATTCTTTCGTCGTAATCGTCACTTCATGTTTTCTCATTCAAGACACGTCTTCTTTAACTATGTATAGGTTCATACATCCCTCTTATTTCATGGCCAAAATATGTGTGTCATGGCTCAATTTTTCAATCTGGTATATCGGTTTAAGTTACAACTAATGGTTTTCATGTAGGCCCTTCTGTGATACTTCCACAGTATTTCGCGATTAGATAACTTCATTCCTTTTTACCGGTGATTTGTAAAGCAATTTTGACTCTCTTTTACCCAGGCATATTATTCAACAAATAATCAGTTGATTAATTGAAACGCTAAAAAGAAAAAAAAAAAACATAGATATGATTTATAGTAAATCAGACTCGCTGCTGATACAAAATAATTTCACCAATAATCCTTGCGGGAAAGGACACAGTGCGCATGAATCGAAGTGATATTAATAATACAGCATTCATAGTTAACAGTGTATCTCGGTGTGTTCACACAGTCGCTCCGTAAACACACTTTGCAACCATATAAGGTCCAAGGATCGACGCAGAGTGTTCACATTGTCAACTACTACAATTATCATATAATATTATGAACATGAACATACTATTGTATACAGTTCAAGAATAAGACACACTTCGATTTGCAGTTTATTGGATAATAAGCTACATTTACTGTTAGAGAAATGAATTTTGTTTCTTCAAACCCACTTCCTGATAATCATTCGGTGTATAATCAGTCTTGTACATATTGTAAGTTGTGTACTGGTGTAGTGATGGGTAAACTTGTGTGTGCGCGTTTTATCGAGTACAGGTATAAAGAGGAGAAACTGCGGATGACGTAGAGACACCGCGAGACAAATCATCGTTTGTGTTGTCAGGGATGTTGTTTTTCTCAATGTAGCACTTGGAATTCCAGAGAGTAGCTATACTTAACGGTACAGATGACTCCAGGTAAATTGCAGTGGCGGATCCAGGGGAAGCGCAACGCCCCCCCCCCCCTCCCCCTTATCTGTTGTTGTTGTTGTTGTTGTTGTTGTTGTTGTTGTTGTTGTTGTTGTTGTTGTTGTTGTTGTTGTTGTTAAAAGAAAAGAAATACAAAATGGGGGCGTTCGTTTTCTCATTTCACATTCACATTCATTTCACGTTAACATTCTTCATTTTCTCCTCTTTGTCGATGTTAATGGATTCTTCTTTGAAGGTCTAATGAGATCCTCACGCATGTTACTTCACTATAAAAAAAGGGAAAAAAGATGCAATTTAAGTTTTTATCATATAATGTCGTGTCAAACAAACAGTCTGAGTAAGCAGTAACCCGGGAGAGAATATTATACACTATTCTTTGAACGTGGTTTGTAGGCCATGCATAACATAAAGTATGTTCCATTTTTATTTTTTTTGATAGGCCTACCATTTCACAGAAAGATAATACGCGAGAATTAGTATAGATTTGTTTGTTTCTAGTGCAAATGATATTTTTAAGGGATATCAATCTTCCTCTCAGCTTTATTCTTTAGCCATAATGAACCCAATAAAACACCGATTGTATCGTTATCTAACATCTTTTACTGATATCCAAGCTACGTAAGTGATGTCTTGCAAAAGACCTGCAGATACTGGCAGTCTCAACGTCGAAGAAGTGTCCAAACACCCACGATGACAGGGGAAAGGACTGGAGAAAACAACCCAAACGACTTTTGTATCTGTTCGTTCCCTCCTTTCACAGAGATTTAAATTCCATCTTGAACCGCCGCCGATGATAACACGCTCCATCTCCGCAGACAGTGCGCACGTTGTTTTCGCCCGAGTGAAGAATGTCCGTGATGATTCTGAAAGAGTCTTCGCGCGATGCTGCGTCGATGGTTGTAACCCTCAAGGGTTCATACAATAACATCCGGGTCAATCCCGGTCAATCCAGGACAAGTCAAGTACATCGTTGGGCAGGTGAGCTCAGGCGCTTACTGTTTAGCCTGAATTCAAGGTGTGCAGCAGTTCTCTTAACAATGACATACATAACATTTTGTAAAGCTTCTCTTCCGTTCGATTTTATCCTTGATTTTCTCGTAATGATCAGATCCTTCTGCCTATGTTATTTTTGGTATCACTCAGTTGCAGAGGAGGGTTGTTGTGATACCAAACAGCGAACGGCCTTTATTTCCGTTATCAATGCTGATTGATTCGGTGGGAAACTTTGTTTGCTGTCCAGCAGGCAAAATTAAAACCATGAGATTCCGTATATTCGAAATTTGTATTCTGAACGAAGCGTGCATATCAGGGGGAACAGATCATCCACGGGTGCCCTCTTCACAACAATGTTGTTTATTAGAGCCCTCCGGAAAACAAATTTTAATAATAAACAACCGAACACAAAAACAAAACTCAATTATCTCTCTGTTAAGCCCCCCCCCCCCCCCCCTACAGAACCAATTCAATCACTGCAATTACTCGCATTCATCACCACTACTCGTTAAAATAATGTTCTGGGTTTGCAAGATTAATCTCTCAGTTTGAAATCACCTGCATCTTCTATTGTTATTTGCTCTCAAAGTCTGAAATAGAATGCCCGACCAGCAGTCTTTTTTTCAATACTCTTTTTATCCCAAAAGACTTGAAATGTCTTTGACTTCTTAAAGATTTAAAACCCCAGTAAAAAGTAGTTACCTCTAAAAGTGCCCCCTATACTTTTAGACGTGTTACATGATTGTATTGTATGAAATAAGAAGAAACAAAAACAGGACAGAAGAAAGATAAACGTGCGATTCCCCTATCATGGTCTGACGTCACAAACGAACAGAAATTTGAAGGTTTCATCGAGATCATAATAAATGGCAAAGGATAACGATGATATACGTGAACAAGTTGAGGTAATGAGAGCACAGGCTCATACCTCTTCCACTGTTGTCTGCTCACAAATAGAGTCCTATTATCTTTAAACAGATTCTTGTTTAATAATGTTAAAGTAGAAATGAACTACAACACTTTCGTTCCTGAACATTGCTGAAAGTCATTCTTTCCAGGCTATTTGTAGAACAGTATTTTATGCGAAGGGTATATATTTTTTAAATCTTATTCATGCCGGCAAAGAATTTCACAAATTTGAATGCAAAAACTGTTTTTTATCGGCTTGAACATTTGAGATTAAAGTTTCTGAAAAACAAAGTAAATAATTGCAAAACATGTGATAATTTATTTGTATATCTTCCACAATATTTCTTGTTATGCAACGGGGGCAGTATCATTGAAAAAACGAATGATTTTCTCTATTTAATGATGGCCTCACTGAAAAAAAAACTTTGAAAATGGCGTTTATCTGTTTTTGCATTCAAACTCTTGATAATTGAGGGGATCATGCTTTTTGATACAGACATAGGCCCAAAACTTTGAAACAATCTTCCAATATCTCTTCTCATCTTCTCATTGATGCTGTCGCATTGAACCTCAGAGCCTACCTTTTTAAATTGCATCGACAATCGTTTACATATATATTGTGTATATGCATATATCGTTTGTTTGTTATTGTTCTTATATTCTATCTTCTATGTTTTTATGTTGTACCGTAGCATGCCTATTCATTGTGTTTCCACAGCGTCATGAGTATCTTCTTAGGTAAAATGAGCGCTTTATCATTATTTTCGAGTTTCATAATTATTGAGCTTCATTTTGGCCTATGGGTGACTTGAACGATGCCATGAAATTTCTCCCCATTTAATTCATATATCGGCATGGTTGTAGATAAATTCAATGTTTTACGAAACTTGTAAGGCTATAAAATTCCACGTCAATTTTGTTGAACCATCACATTATTATGTTAATTTGGATTTCACTAACTTCATGTATACAACACCAACTTGAACACGGTGCGGAATTGTACGTCATCAGTCCTGAATTCAAAACTCAGGTTTCCCCCTCAAAAACACAATACGGGGGAGGGGGGAATTGTACGCGCCCCGGTTACACCCAAAAGAAGAGAAAATTGACGTGGTGGACTTGACACGTCGTCGCCACAATAGTTTTTATGAATTTTGACAATGATCAGATTTCCCGTTATAACTCGTTCTCTACGGGAACCTGGTTACCTGCGTATCAAGTCAATGGGGATTTAATAATTCAGTATGGAATGGGATAGCTCCCTTAATCATCGATAACCGCATTCCATATCCTTCGAAGCAATTCTGATTTGCAGATTAGGCTCTTTACCTATATGTGTAAAGGCGTTGTGAAAGAGTCGGGATTATCCTTTGCAGAACTTGGTATGTGCTTACTTGTTATGAGTATAATGACCGAAAACATACAGCAACAACTCTCAGCTATACGCATTATTAGTAAAAACAAATCTGTAATTAATTTCTTTATTTCAGATATATAATTCTAGGCTATGTATATGTTTCAAGGAAAATGCTTCGACCTGCATTGAATCATAGTCAAACAATATTTCAAATACTCTCATAAGTTGCGCCATCCCTAACCTCTTCAACACCTTGCCGAGGAGGAAATGTCTGTTATGTTGTTATATCATTATAATATACAGCATTCTTGCTCTGGTTTCCAGCGTTCATTCATGTGATATGTAGCGCTATCAAATTTGATTACCACAGTATCTATCCTTAATTTACGAATTTTGCTGCTCAACTCTGTGTGGATTATCACGTAAGCTTTGTCAGTCATTAAGTAGAAATATCTCGATCCAACATCTTGACTCGCCATGGATTAATAACAGAAAAATGATTTGCTGAGAGTCATTATTACTAATTTTGCATTCATGGAAAGTTCCACTACCTTCCTCCTATCCGGGAAGCCGCCAATACTATAGCTTCACGTCCTGGTTTTTTTTTTTTCCCTCCCCGCGCACCTGCAATAGCACTGGTAGCGATTTGGCAGACGACAGACGGTCCGGCGCCTGAAACATTTCCGACATCCGAAATATCGACGCCAGCCACATCCATCGCTTCAGTCGAAGACCATGCAGTCCTCCACCATCGCAGCGTTATGGTTATGATATAACGATGAATACTTTTTTTTTTCCTATGGAAACTACACACCAGATGCTGCAAGGATTATACAGCCGATGGATAACCTCCCGGTAATGAGTATACCAAAGGGCCGCCAGTCGTGAAAGATGTCGAAGATTCCAGGTGTCAAGTCAGCAACCCTCCATCCTGCAGTTCGCAACACCAAAGATTCTTGGGAGTACAACATTTGCATTAGAGAAATCTACTATTTCTCCGTTCTACCAATATCATTTTTTCCTTCTTGGGATTTCTTGTCAAAACGGTGACCGAGGCTGAAAAGAACAGGAATCTATTTCGGAAGTATTTAGAGAGTAAAACACATTAATTATCTATTATATGAATAGAAACACCAGTATAAAGCGCCATATAAATGCAATTATTATCATATATATATATATATATATATATATATATATATATATAATTATATATAGTATTACTGGTCGACCAAAACAGTATATATATTTATGCAGACAAAAGATTTGTATACTATAAGGCATAGATAACTAATGTATGCCGAAGATCCCTTCCTATTTGAATCCCTTCAAGCATGGCGATGGCAGGAAACAAACTAACACAGTCATGAACAGATAAACAACAAGAAGAAGGATACAGCGATTTTTCATGCTACTTCATCACTTTCTGCATCATGAATGAGCCAGTGTTCGGTGTCAGTTCCCGAACATCGCAGATACCTATCTTCTCGATGGTTTTCTACTATTTCCGTGACTCTGCTCTTATAACTATTTATATAATTATTATGTTTGCTTATGTCATACCTTCCCCGCAGATCTATTATGAACACGCTCTGCGTTACCACTGTGCCTTGAGTGAATACCGCGTGTAAAAACGACGACTAATGAAATAAATTGTAGTTTCTCATCTTGTGGCCCCGCAGTGTATAGAATACTGTATACTACCAAAGTGATTCCGCTGGTCATCATTGGGAATTTTGCTTACAAAATGTAATTGCAAAAAAAAAAATTACTCTCTTAATGAGTTTGGTGTTGAGTATGATGTCAATTCAAATTTGCAAAGCACTGCAATCGTTATTCCATATACTGTGAGCGTCTTGTATCTGTATGTGTGTGTGTGTGTGAGTGTGTTTCCGTACCTTTACATTTATTCTATTGTAGGTTTGATGTATTGAGTGGCCCACATTCCTACAAGCTTGTCTTTTACGTGGGTCCCTCTCTTCCATTAACGCAATTATTTTGAACAATTATTAGTTCCATAATGTACAATTTGTCATATTCATTTGTTAAGATACATTGTACGTTCTGTTTTCTTTGAATCTGTATCGATAACAAACATTTGTTATCGGAAATAAAGTTTCATTTGAGTTGAATTGAAAATTGAATTCGAGATGCCCTACAAAAGTCAACATGAACATGATGTGGCATAACACTTGAATGGTATAATGTTTATCGTATATTGCACATCATCATGATCGTTGTATTATTTGAAATTGCGTTGACACTGTATTCAAGAAGAATGTAATGTGACATTCGGAATAAAATTTGAATTGAATTTGATTCAAATAATTATGTCTCCATACACACGAGATATCAATAAACAACTCCTCGATGGAAAGAGAAGAAGAAGAAGAATAAGGATCTGTGGATGCCCTTCGTGGAGGACCAAATAATTCCCTCGGAAGGACTTATATGGAGAGGTCATGGTCTAAATTGAAAGGAAAAAGATGTCCTTCAGAACTACAAAAGACCGGAGCAAACTCTTACCTCCATGCAGACAATCAGCAGAACTGTTGGTGTTTATATCTTTGACAACTTTACGGGAAAGGTAAATGAGCAGCAGCAAACCACTTGATTAGTGTAATTGGGGACTCTTCCTCTTTAATATGCAGCCAAATGCAGGCCATGTCTGAATTAGCTATTTTGTGCTTTTGCACAATTTATACAACAGCAGCGACAACAACAACAACAACAACAGCAACAAAAATGCCATGCATATCGTATCGATAGAGGATGAAACAAAGTATTGTAGTAATCAATGACGAAAATAAATCAACTAGACTAGAGAGAGAGGGGGGGGCGTGGGGGAGAAAGAAAGAATCAAAATCAAGCTTTCTTTTCACTCCTCACAACAACCTCAGGAGAAATGACACCCATGTGCGGTAGCTATTCCTCTGTATTCATTCAGGGGAATTTAATAGTTGGTTTCATTTCGATCTAGTAATTACAGTTGGTTAAAATCTAATCCTCGTAAACACAATGGAATCTCTATATTCGGCTGGGCATAACTACGACTTCAATCACCATAACTTCGGCGGGTCAGAGTGATTACACGAAAGGTAAGTGCGTTTAAACAGCAGCAGGTCTGGTTCATTAGACACAAAACTGATATTGTCCGCGGTAGCATGAAATAAAGCTACCCTGCCGCCAACATGCGGAGACGTATAATCCCATTTAAGCCAGGTTTGGAGCTCATTCCAGTATTGGATCATAGATATCCAGTAGCGCCGTGGAAACTACAAGTTAATTGAGTGACAAGGAACTTAATATGCTACTGCACAGTGCTAAGGCTGCGATATTTCGCAGATTTACAGGCCTTTTTTAAACAACGGTCGTATTCATCTGTGTTTTATTTCATTGCAACTCTTTTCTTTTGACACAGCGCCAACCTTGCTCACAGTGTAAAGTGTAAAGGACAACGTATTTCATTTTGTAACTTTTGGTCCTCAATACGTTGTTATTCCTCACTTTCACGTGGATCGTACAGCCCACACCCGAATCGAAATCTCAGTATAAATCGATATGCTTTGCCACCTTATATGAACTCGATTGTTCACCACTTGCGTTGTTAGTTATAAACGGCCAACGTCAGAGCCCACCCCTCTCAAACCCAGCTACATTATTTGTGAACTAAGTGTAAGTTCAATATGTTCCGTCAAAACACGCGATCAATGCATTATAATATTGAAAAAGAAAATCTGTCATGATCCTATAATGTAAAAGAAAAAGACAAGACTTGATATCCAGAGAGTCAAGTTGGTCGTGAGACGCAGTCTGTTCTCTTGGAAATGAAGTGTGTGTTGTTTTTTTTTTTTTATTTGCCATGACATACTATTATTGTTTTATTGTACATAAGCTGGAAATTGCATACCATTAAATCCCTTCACGTACAGATGATTACAACAGCGTATCTTATTAATTGGTCTTTAGAGTACAGAAATTAGAATGATAATGATGTAATGTCATTTCCTTCGATGGTCTAAATAATATGAAAACAACCATCAGAACTTATTGTATACATTTTTAATAGATTGCTGTTGTTGGGTTGGACTTTGCTTTTTACTCCGTTGTTGCGGCGTTTTCGTTTAGTTTAGTTTAGTTTAGTTTAGTTTTTGTTTTGTTTTTATATGTTTGTTTTGAGGTTGTTTTTTTTTTTTCATTAGCTAGAACGGACATTGCTGATAACATACCGGCAAATGCGATAGATACTAATTTCAATCATTCAGCTATAACGAGTTGCCACGGTCTCGGGATTATGAACATATTTATGCTTTGTATTCATCATTATTATGGCAAGACTGCGAGTTCGACAATTTTGTGTTGGCCTGTACTTTCATTATAGATTTTGGTTATTTTCTGTAGAGAACTACATATTTTATAGGTAAATATACTGACATCACGTGCACCAGTACCACCATACCTGACCTCCAAGCTCATTCAAATGAAATGACTTTCCGTGTATAAAAATGTAAATGTTTCATCGCAGTCTAAGTTACAAAAGAAAACGTTTTAGATGCTTTTTTTTTTCAAATAAAAGCAGAGATACTGATATTTGTCGCAAATGTTACATAACCTCATCTAATTTGCATAATGTGGTTGCACCCAAAACTCACTGCTTCGCGCTAACAAGTCAAACGTTTCGATTCCATTCTTGTCATTAATCTTAATTTACTGAAATATCACTTTGTCTATTTTCTTTCTCTCTATACGCCTATTGTAACTTCATAGGCCTACATGAAATGGTAATGCTGCAAAATTACAGTCATTGAATAGTGTACGTGTTGCCCATCTTCTGATGAATGGATATTGAGAAAAAAAGCCTAAACAGTGCTTCCTAGGATAGAAAACCACTCAAATCTCCTCTAAGATTTGCTCTAGTACCATACTCCACCTGCTACCCACCCCCATCCCCACCCCCAACCAACCATACACACACACACACACACACACACACACACACACACACACACACAAATACACAAATCCTAAGCAATCTCATCAAACCACATAACCGCAGTAATCCGAGCGCGTGCCCGGAAATAACTCAGAGATACAGCTTGACTGGAGGCTAGCAGGAGATCTCTGTCAGACAGTTGCCTTTTTCGAGCGGACGAGCCTGATGTTGCACCTACCATCAGCAGCAGACATCTGCGTGGACCTGATTTATGGTCACAACACTTGACTTTAGACGGCGGGGGATCACAGTTGGTAGGAGTTCTCCTTCCATCTATATCGAGCACCTAGTCCTATAATACCAGCTCGCTCTGCTGCCAGAGAGAGAAAGTCGGCCCCAATATTTCGGACGTGGAACGGTAGCTGGGACCGTCCAAGGCCGCGGCATCTCATCATTAAATCGTCTTTACTGGTGTCATAATACCACTCGATGATATCTGTTTCATTTTCAGTTTTTGTTTTGTTTTTGTCACATTTTATTATCGCCAGCCTCCAGCCGACGCCGCACAGTACAGAAGCGGATCAATAAATATTATCTCTCATAGATTAGGACAGGTTTTGAGGCCAGCGAAATCTCGGACTCATTCGCCTGGTAATAGCTGGCCACATATCGACGACGAACGGTGCTTAGGTGCATTCTTGCCAAACGTTGCAGTTGTGACCACACTTCACCTCCCTTACTTACCATACCTCATCGATTACGGGAATACCTTGGTAACCCAGTCCACCTCATTCACGTGACTGATCGATTCTCGACATTTTCGTTGAAAAGCTAGCTTATTTTCCTTAGGATCTTATCAGGGAAGAAAATCGCGACTTGTGGAGCGGAGTTTTCAAACCATGCCAAAGCGTAAGGTCCAGGATGCCTTCTCCGGAGCGAGTGGGGAGCGAGTTGACTCCGACAGCGAGAGCTCCTCATCCACGGATAGGTCCGATGCAGATTGCTACCGCCGGGACGTGGCGGAACACGAACGCCGAATGTCTGCCGTTGGCAACTTTAGCAGCCCGTTGATGCAAGGCGGCTACGAGATTGATAGTGTCACAAATATGCCTCGCCAGAGACATGCAGCCAACGCCCGGGAGCGCGACCGCACTCACAGCGTCAACAGCGCGTTCGTGCAACTTCGGGACCTCATACCAACGGAACCCCGTGACAGAAAGCTGTCGAAGATCGAAACTCTTAGGCTAGCGACGAGCTACATCAACCACCTCGGGACCCTCTTGCTCGTCGGCGACGAGGAGATCGAACAGCCATGCATGCACAGGGCCATGCTCCGGCCAGGCAGTGAAGCGGGGCCCAGGATTATCTGTACCTTCTGTCTGCAAAATCACATGAGCAACGTGAGGAACAGGGCTGCCATGAACGTGCATCATCAGGTAAATTCTGAAAGATTATTTGTTTGTTTTCTTTTTATCATTTATGTAAAATTCCTTCAATGAGAAGCACATATTTCTCTCTTCTATCTCGATCATCATTTGCTCCTATTGTCGGATTGTGCCTAAATAAAAATCGATAGTTTTGATTCGTTAGATTCGTCTATGCTTGTCGTTGGCGTACTAACGCACGTTGAAAGTTTCAAAAGGCATTCAAACAAAATTCCTTCACTCCCAACATGTTTTGTTGTGTTGTTGCTGTTTGTTTCTTCCGTTTTTAATACTCGAGAGGTCTTCTTGTGAGTTCTTCTCATTTATTATAAGTCGACTACGTCTAGTTTTGGTCCCAAATGGCAATTGGGAATATTTTGTCACTTGTGTATGTATAAACGAGTTTGCAGATATGATTTTCACACTACCGTTTCTAATCTGCATCAGGTGTATATTGACTATAGGCGCATATCATATTGATGATTTGCGTGATAGTGTTATGTTATTTCATTTTCCCACAATGTTGTGTAAAGAGCTCTTGTTCATCGTTGCTGTAAATGTCATATTTTTCACTCGAGGTCTCGAGTGTAGCACTGAATAGCACAAGGCGATAAGTGCCTAGCTTCTCAATATAACAACCCTTATCAATGTCGACTAATTAAATCTATAAAATGTGTCCTGGAACACGGCATATGCACGCGGTTGTGATATATAAAGAATTCAAAGAGTAATTGAGTAAACATCAGGTAGAGAGAGAAAAAAACACGTAAATTACCTGATCCAAATATATATACTTGTCTCGTGTGTCAAGCTAATTTAATTCAGTTCAGTTCAATTCATTTGAAATGAGATTTTAATAGCCACATTTTTGTTGATACGATTGAGGGAAGGTCATAATAAGAGCACGGTTAACAGAATAGGGCTGCAATTATCTAAAAATTCCCCTAACCTTCAACTAGTTAGATAATCACAGTTCACTGCTGTCAATGTATAAATGTCTTTACTACAACAACTGTTGTTGCTGTGACAACATGTAAACGCGCTTGCCCACCCCATACCACCGCAATCATTGCCACTTATGCTTCTGATATTCGCTTGTTGTCACGTTGTATTGATAGTGATTATTACTGCTAAAACAGCTGGTATTATTGTTGATAATGCTGCAACTTCTACTTCTACTACTTCTAACACTTCTTCCTCTTCCACACACTGCTAAAACAGCTGGTATTATTGTTGATAATGCTGCAACTTCTACTTCTACTACTTCTAACACTTCTTCCTCTTCCACAAATATTTCTTCTGATACTACTGCAGATAGTACTATATAACAGCGATTCTTACTGTTTCTTACCACGTACTGCCACAATTGCACAAATTCCTCAAATATTGTCCACTGCTTTCTTCCATTTCTTGCTCCACGATTTTGTATTCTATACAGAATTGCAAATGTAGGCGTCCACATACACAAACACCACAGTCACAGCTCAACCGAGTTAAGTTTATCCCTGACTCAATGTTTGTTTTCATTTGAAACAGTTGTAAAATAGCATGTGACACCTCTCAGTGTAACCTTGTGTAAATTCCCACGGTCTCTTGGTTTGGTTTTTACCCGATTTCTTTCATATTCACTTTTAATAGCGGTGTTGTATTGGCACCTTTTTCCCGACGCCAATAATGGGTGACCGTAAAACAAACTGTAGCAACGTAAAGTATATACTCAAATCAAGAGGTCTCCGAACTAAACACGTTGTTTCATTGGTCAAGGATTTATGCCACACGACGGATAAAGTCTGGAAGAACATACCCGGCAGTCTCGCGACCTTCAAGCGTGCAAATACCTGAGTACTCAGAGTAGAAACACGACGTCTGAATTAGGTCAAATTGTCTTGGTATGCAAACAGGTATGATTATGCTCAAACCTCATAATAACCATCATATTCATAGAGGATATTTCCTGATTAGATTTTATCTCTGTACTTCTTATTATTTTTTCTTTTCATTTGCAGAGCATATTTGGAAGCAGAAGATTGTAAGAATGTTTCTCTTTTGGCAGAATTTATCATCACCATTATTGTTATTATTATTATTATTATTATTATTATTATTATTATTATCATAATCATTATCATTATTTTGTATGCTATTTACAAGTGCGAAATCAGGGACCGAACACTAAATTGTAAAATGAGGGACTCGATAATGTCAAATATCGGAGGAAGAGGTTTGCTTTCTAGTCCCAGGTGACAAGGATTTGCATGTCAGATATGTAATAAATTCGTACAAACAACGAAAGATGTAACTTGGGTGTGACATTACGCATAGCCGAAGCTTACAAGATGAAGTATTATTAAAGAGAAGCATGTTTACTGGAAAATGCACGAGATAGTGCAAATAGAACAGAGAAAATAAATCGCCAATCACAACTCATACGTATAAACTATAACTACAATTTGTTCAGTATAAACTCCACGTGCTTATCATGACTGTGCAGTTACGAAGGCGCCGAATTTACTGACAGTCATGGTAGCTTCAGAAAGTAAAACAACGATATCGTACATTGACTGGCGAGTTCTTGAGAAATCCTGGAGTAACCCGCTCTACTCTCATCCGATTTCGATTAGGCCAGAAAAAGACCGGAAACCACAATACATCGAGTTAGAGGTGCTTGACCAAATCTTCTAGAAAAAAAAAACAACCGATGAGAACCGATGAAAAAAGAACCTATGCTGAGGCGCATGCGCACGGCACTATTTCTCTTGTACTCCATGATATTTGCATGTCCCTGCTGTATAATGTGGTGTGTGTGTGTGTGTGTTTGTGTGTGTATGTGTGTGTTCAACGTAATTATGCAGGATCAGAGACGTGCAACAAGGACAGGAATGTGAAACACAGTAAAAGGTTTCCACTTTCCTAGTTTACCTCTCTTTCTCACATGCGCGTACAATTTTCTGATTTTTTTAGTGATATTCTTTATTTGAATTCCATTCAATATCAGGCCCTTTTCACAATGAAAGTAGTTCGAACAAGAATAGGCAGCTATTCTTCTCACTTGTGCTGCTGAATCACAGTCTCTATTTTTTTAAACATACAGAGATAAGTACACAGATTGAAATGAAAACAGTTTGTCAGAGAATAATATAGGGCCTTATACATTATATATACATGAATGCATGTGTGTGTGTGTGTGTGTGTGTGTATGTGTGTTTGTGCAGCTGGAGTTGTCACGACCCTGGTTTGTGTTTATGTGAGTGTTACGTATAGGTACATTGTATGTATTTTATTACACTCTTAAATTTTCCTCCAGAAACGTTGCCACTTCTGCAGAGAGAGAAATTTTCATTTAGAGTATAGATACCCGTAATATCATATGGGAAATGCAATACCACCATCTGGCCAGCTGCTCACTTCGAGGCAAATGTTTCTAACCCTAGAGCTGGCTTTTTGTTCTAACCAGTAGGCCTACACGAAGTCGGACGGACTAGAACCAATCTAATAGACATTAATGAACTATGGGATTCATGCAGAAACAAGCTGACCACAGTCACTCAATAGTAAATTCACCAGAAACTCACTCCCCTCGCCCAATCTTTACCTAAAGATGAATAAACTATTATGACAAATGTGATTAGAATTCGATTGCGACTGATGTGACTGTGAGATGTGTAACTTGTGGAGTAACTTTTGTTTCTCAATGTAGGGCCTAATCTTTCACTAATCGTCCTATAGTATTGTCTCGATCATTGCCTCTCGCTTTGGATATACAAGCACAATTCTTATAATTATGTTCCGGGAACTCTGGTTGCACATGAGAGAAGGCTGATCTAAGGCCGTTCTCCGGACCGGTCCCGGTCCGGTTGGGTTGGGATTGACAGCACAAGGCTTTCCGGGGGTTTTGACCAACGAGTTTACACATCATGTTCCTTGCTTTGAACCACTCATCCTCACCAGTAAACATCACAATTTTTGTAGTTTTGTGTGTGCTGGGGGAATTGTTTATCGAGTTTTTACCTATTCTACCGTGACCTGCTTTATTACTACTATTTCATTCTTGGTTGGACGAAATAGCTGGGAGTCGCAGGCATGAATAGAGGTAGCAATTATTCCAGCCATAATCCTGTTCACAATCAACGATTCGACAGGGGTCTCTAGTATTAGATTTTGTAAGGGAAAATGCAAAGAAATCATCAGAATGAATTCCATCTCCCGTACCATACCTGAGGAAAAAAAAAAGAACAGACGAAAAGAGGAGTTTTGTGTATGATTGACTGGGTCGGCTGGATGATGGTGTCAGTGTTACGTAATAATGTTCTGATATCTGTCCCCCTCGTCTTCCGCCCGTGGATACTGGCAGCGGCGACTCTCTCCCGAGCCGTGTCTCAAGGGTTGTCGCCACGGTGTCGGAAGTCCTTTGAGCAATGTGCGGTGGAGATAATTTAATTTATGTTTATAAAAGCGCCGAACGTCATATCATGCAAACGGAGCTCGAGGGCTATCGTCCGTTATCGCATGTCTGTAGTCCTTTCTTTGAGCCGAAGGTATGGGGAAATCCTCAGTTCGCTTCCGGTGATAGCAGCGCAACGTGACACTTTACACAGGTCGTCATCAATGCTCCAATAATATTGGGCACCCCCCCCCCCCCCCCAAAAAAAAAGAAAGAAAGAAAGAAAGAAAGAATAGAAAATGATCGTGGAGTTAGGAGAAATATTACGTACCCGCCCCCCCCCCCCCGCCCCACGCTACTAAATTTTACAAGAATAATATCACGACATTTTTTTCTCTATGAGGGGACTGCATTCTACAAGCTCTGCTTTTTAGCAGTCCCCTCCATTTCCATCAATATTGTTTATGCATTTACCACAGTGACGTAACAGTTATTTTTGTTGATAATTTACCTGTATCTCTTTTACATGTTATTCTGTTCGTCGCATTGTGGTACTGATTTCATGACGTCTGTGTATATGAGCTTTTCTTTGTATTTCTTATTATTTGTTTGTTGGAAGTGAAATAAATCAACTTGAACTTGAACTTGAACTTGAACATCACATGCACTCGCAGAGTTTTTCACTGCAGCAGTTTTATGAGATCAATTTTGTGAAGAGGTCGTTAATTTGGACCACTCTCCGCCTTCCCTTCCCATGTCATTCTTGGTCAAGGGGAATTCCGGATCAGTGAGAATGTAGGGCCTACTTTGAAATGAAGGAGTAGAATTGTATATGGGTACAGCATTCAAAATTTTAATCGAAAAGGATCAAAATTTTAATCAAAATGGATCAAAATTAGGGAAGTCATTAAAATTTGAACTTAAAGTTTCGCTGATTTTTGCAAAACAGTTTTCGAACAGTTCATATGAATATGCAAGTGAGATAATCATAATGCTGTCATTATCTTACAATTTGGCATTGATCGATCGTGTATTATAAACATATATTTTCTGTTTCAAAAGCGTAAATCATGATGTAGTACTGGCTGAATAACTTCAAAATAATGTTGTGTCAGATGTATGAAGATTTAAAACCGGCATAATAATTTGCGTTAGAACAAAATATCGGGACATTACAAGACTTTGAGCACAAACTAATCCTGTTCGTGTAGATTATGGCAAGTTGTGAGAGGTTAGATGATGCTTTTAACGAGATTTCTCGCGAAGACTGCATTATTGTCTGAAGGTCGCATTTTCACCAGACGCAGACAAAGGTGAAAAACATGGAGATGTGAAACCACAGAAATACATATTGTTTTGTAGCATCCATGGTGAAACCAATTAATGACTGACTTCATTGGGAAGAAGATACAGTAGCTTCGATTCCCGAGTCTCTTTCCACCTCCCTGGTTCGATAGTTGAGAAGCCTGTAACTATAGCTCACATGCATGATGGCACCATATTGATAATCTCGGTAATAGCCACATTGCTATAAAGGGCTCACACGGGTAAATAATTCCCCATAGAGACGTGTGTTAAAATTCAAATTTCAAAAAATTCTGTAAAATAGCTGGGAGAAATGAGGTGTTTCATCTTCACTAACCTGAATAAGTGAGATATACCCTTTCATCCATCAGATTTCCAGGGTGGATTGTTCTGCTCTAATTCTGTCCAAGGGTCCGCAAAGCCAGACTACGAGTTCTTGTCACTCAAAAAATCACCTATTTTCCGTACACGTACCCAATGAAATATAGTCCCCTCAAATTCCATCAGAAAAGCTTTCATCTTCCAACCAAAATGCATTTTGTAGAGGAATTCATACTCAATGTCTACAGCTATTCAGTTTTTTGCCAAACTACATCATTGATTTTTAATTAATATTTTTCTTCATTTATTTTGGTATCTTTGGTACGAATTTGTGAAGGGGTCTGGGACAGTCCATTTTATTTACAGGTGTGAGCCCTATAGTATGATACGGCATAAAAAGTGTGAACTGCCCTATTACGTAATGACAAGTGCACAAGTACATCTAACGTAGCATGATGAGCATATATACGTTTAAACTTTCAACCACAACTATGCAAGCGCGGGAACTCAATTCGAGGAATTTTCTCACTTCCCGTAGCTAAGTCTAAGGTACAGCGAGGGAAATGAATATTTCACTGATTTACTTGTGAAGTAAATTATAATCTTCTCTGAGCGATGTTGATTAAACTCCATGGGTTTTCATTTGAGTAACAGTCTTTGATATAGTAAAGAAAGTCCGGAACCGCAGTGTCATACCAGGTAGGTGGAAGACCCTCCCTGGTCATACCATGTGTCTTCTTAGCTCCATGGTCATATACACTAAGGAAGTACTGCCTCCTTGATCATACCATGGAGCTATAGTAGCTCCATGATCATACCATGGAGGAGACAGTCTGTATGCGATGGCCCAAAACGCCATCTCTGAGTGAAGGGTGGTCCAAATTTACCAATTAGTGTCGCCAGAGCAGTATGTCGACAAGGTTTCATCGGGGTAAGATATCTCGTGTAGCATCGGCGACGTCGCTCGGCAGGCCTGTTCATGTTTCTTCTATTTTTGAAGACGCCATAATGATCTACAACATCATGTCCCACGCACATGCTCAGTCTGTCCGACGGAAGGTCTTTCGTCCTGTTTCACTGTCTCTCTCTCTGATTTCACACACACACACACACACACACACACACACACAAACACACACATTCGCATTCTGATTTAAAGATGATAAAGTCACTACATTCAAAAATGACTACTCTTCAATGATATTTGATGTCATCGAAGGAATATAGGAGACAATTGCATGTGAAAACTGTATACTTCTGAATGTGTGCTGCTATAATTACAGCATCTAAACTCCGCAATTGCTTTCTTGTACTGTCGATGTCTAATAAAACATCATGTCAGTTAAATTAATAAGAAGCATGATTGCTTGAAGAAAATTGTATGATGACACATTACAGTGTAGATATTGCTGATATATTTATATTTTCTTTACACATGTTATAATGTCGTTGTCCTGCAATTACGTCACAAACTTTTGTAGTCTTCTCATCCACTGATTGGTACGTGGCACTGAAGTTTAGAAATTCACGACTTTTGAGTGGAGGTTGTCCAATTTTCATCAAACTTTCACTGATGTGTTCTACAACTATTCTGCATTCACTCAGTCCACATAATGTATTTGAGTGAACTTGTCCTTTATGAAAAAATATTTTCAGTGTGGAAAATTTGAGCTGCATGGTCCAACATGCCTCTAGTGCCTCTAATATACCGTGTAAGAATGAAGCTTATAAAAATAGTGGTTGGACGTTAAATGTGTTTAAAAGAAGGTGGACATCTGTATAATATAGGCTAGTGATGTTGTGCTCTTCCAGTGAGCAACGTTTGTCCGTAACATGTTTTCTCTGGTTCCGCTCTCGTTGCACACGTGAGCGCTTGGCCGCGAGCTACGGATCCTCCAGGGGCCTGCTGTCCACCTCTCTTCCCCGAGACATCCCCGTGTAATTACTGCCGAGTCCCGCGAGCGTGAAACTCGTGTGTACCCAAAACAAAGTCGGTCCGGATCTGTCTTCGACCGACTGATGACTACCGTCTGTGCCCATATTTGATATTTTTCGCACGATTCTTCCCGCGACCCGAATCATCTCCATATGTCGCAAGTTTTAGCCATTAAAAGCATGATCTTTGGGGTCAACGCCCTGGAACAGGTGAATAAAAACTGCAAGATTCCGCAAGGCAATACGTAGCATGATATCAATACTGTGAATGAATAGCATGTAAACGGTGAGCATCAGCACTGAAGGTATTCTTTCAATTTCACTTTCTATTTCAATTTATTTCTGCAGATTTTTTTTCTTTCAAGAACGCAATTTACAAACGAAAATACAACAATAATATTGAAATTCTGGGTCAAAGTATTCTCAAGCGTTACTACGCTTAGTGATTTTTTTTTCACACGCTTTAGTTCCCTCAACTTTAATAATTCAGCTTCCTTTGAATGACGAAAGCACATGTCTATCTGGTTTCATGTTTGTAAGTTTTTTGTGTGTTTTTCCCACGTAGCATACTTTACCCGAATTATGTAGAATTTATTACGTTTAAAGTAGGCACGCTTGTCTACAAACATGTGTCGCCATCACAGCTCACCTTTCTCAATCGCCATTCCCGACCAGTTCAGCCCTCAAGCTCCAGTACGTCCAGTACAGTTTCGGTTGAGATGGGGTTTGTGGTTTCCAATTTTGTGACTTCATATATTATGTAGTATGACAGAGCATATAATTCTAAGATGAATTCAAAGTTTATTCGATGAAAATTGGTTTTGAAATGGTTGAGATATCCAAATCAAAGCAATCCTAACAAAGGTGGAACAGACCTTTCATAATGATCACTTTATGCTTTGATTTTGGATATCTCAGCCAGTTCAAAACCAAATTCCTCTAGAATTGCATACTCCTTAAATTTTCATTTAAATTTAAAGCTGAATTCTCACCTCAACCAATACTATATATAATACCTTTAAATCCCCGTTGTAAAATGCATGTACCACATCCGGTGACATGCCTTCATGTCATAATTATTAGTCATGATGTTAGTATACCCCCAAACTTAGGAATGCCCTACCACTCCCTAGCCGGTAAAGCTGCTAACAACTTACTAGCGAGCAAGCAAGCAAACAAACAAACAAACACATGAAACATAACAATTCCATGACTTTCCTATTGAATGTGCGCTTTCGATTTAGATCAGTATTTATTCATTTAAGTTTACTTGAACATCGTTTGAAATGGACTACACATCTCTATCCCACCCTTATACCTCGGATCAGGAGAATTCCTAAAGCAGAAAAGAACCTGTCAAACGGTGTGTGTATGTGCGATAGGAGCGTCTGTCTCCAGAGTGATATTCATTCAGTCACGGGGTTATGTTGGGAATCGTGAGGCAAAGATGAAAATGACCATAGATGTAAAAACATGACTAGATAAGTCGCCACATGTGAGACTTTGATCCCAAAACGGGATAAGCGCCATTTTGAAACAAGTACGTCCATCATCGATGGAGCAAATAAAACCTTTCCAACATGATCGATTACAAAGAAGATTCTTCGACGTTAGTAATAAAAATAATCCGTATTTCCTTTGTTTATTAGCAAGTCTAATCACAAATACAAACATTAATACAATGTATAGTAACTAAAATTGCAGCATGTGGTAAACACACCATGACCTTACTTCTTAGCCATCAACTAAAGCTATGACGCAGATGCCGACCAGCCGACTGCTCCTTTGAAACATTCGTCGACTAAAAGTTAACATCGCCGTTTCATGCCCCCAAACTAGTGTCAAATCGTAATGTTATCATATTAATTTATTTTACGAGCTAGACAGATAATTAGATAAGTAGATAGTGTGTGTGTGTGTGTGTGTGTGTTTGTGTATTTGTGTGTGTGTATGTGTGTGCGTGTGTGAGAGAGGGAGGGGAAGTTCGACTACTAAACAGACCCTCTCCAATAAAACACAAAGAATGGACAAAGCAAAAAGACAGAACTTTTCATTTGCTGAATCCAGCAGGTGATTTTTTTTTTTGTCCTCTATTATCTCTTCGTTGCTTGCTACAATAGTCCGCACTACAACAAGCATCAATGTCATTCATGGAGCGATCACTCATAATCTCTTTACTAACAAAAATATAGGGGGCCTATAGTGGCATTTCCGGGTTTATTTCCTGATAACTCAAGATATTCTAACTTTTTGCTTCATGAAAGGAAGGGGCAAACACATGATGACTTGGTGTTTGGTAGAAGACAGACCGAAACAGGTGTACGGTTCGGCTTGAGAGATGATAATATTCGAAGTTTATCCTCCGTTGACCAAGATCTTGCTATCGCCCTGCTTGAAGAACCACATTATTGCTCCCCATTGAACCGAAGCGGTACGGTAAGGTTCCTCTCTGCATCCCCAGCCCCAGCGCGGCAGTAACAGACGAGATCGGAGCTTTACGAGCGTTCGCAATTTGTTTGATGTGCGCTATGTAATGAAACATAAGGTCATCGTTTTCGATTAAATGCAGGTCCATAAAATGCAATTCTAGTTTTCGACCGATGTCACCCTCAGATCCAATACCCTTCAACCCAACACAGCAATACAGAACAGTTCATATTTCGAAACAACAACACTGGCAAAGGGACAAGAGCGAAACCCTGATCTCTCCAGTCAAAACTGAAAAGAACGCAATCAGGCCTTTTGAAATGAGATTCTTATGATAGCATGCAGTGACGAATATAGTGTCACTTTAACCCTGGAATTTAAAGTAAAGCTCCACTTTAGTTTCAATTCATTTCTTTCCCCCTTTTTTTTCAAGAACACAATACACAACGAAAATACAATATACTATAGAGATTGTTGTAAAGTTTTCCAAACAAATTCAATGCATGATTTAGATTAAAAAATATAAAGTGCAGTAAATTATTACATTTTCTCTTCCATCACATACTAGTAGGCCTATAGGTGAAATTGAGGGTCCTATTTGACACTAAGTAATAAAAGAACACTCAAATTTTTGAACGGAAACCAAAGTCTGCGGGGAGGGGGCTTGTCTTCTCTGCAAATTTGGTAAGTGAATCCATGGCTTGTAATCACTTTAGGTACTAACCAACACATATTTATTAATTATTTGTATTACATTTCTAATGAGAAAGAGCTCTTTACAAGTGTTTCAGTATTCAAGTTACTCTCTAAAAAAAATCGAGTGAAAATATTCACTCCTAAAAGAGTGAATACAAAAAAAGAGTGAATTTAGAGTGAAATTGGAGTGAATTTTGAGTGAAAATGTTCATTTTCACTCATTTTGGAGTGACCTCAGGGATCACTCGAAGATTTTGGTGTGATCCCTGAGGTCACTCTAAAACGAGTGAAAATGAAATTTTCACTTAAAATTCACTCCAATTTCACTCGAAATTCACTCATTTTTGTATTCACTCTTTTAGGAGTGAATATTTTCACTCGATTTTTTTTAGAGAGTAATCAGTTATACCCCAAAGTCAAATAGCTTGTTGACGAAGGTGTTTTCCCATAATTTCATTTCACTTCATTTCTTTTCATTTCATTTCATTTCATTTCATTTCATTTATTTCTTTTCATTTCATTCATTACATTTTCCAAAACGGTACAATTACTACGTAACATTTACACATGAAACTTATGCAGCTTATGTCTTACAAAAAGGGAAAATACATTGTAAGGAAACACATATACTGCGACCTTACTATTTATATATTTATGAAAGAAAAGGTGTTTTTGGAAAAATGGTGGTGACTGCTTCATAGCAGGGTTTGTAGTTTGCAATTCCCTCATGAAAAATAAGTAGGCCTAATAACTGAACAAAAAAAAAAATGTGAAAATAGATACGTAACGACATATATAGGCCTACGTTCTTTATAACAAATTACGTTCGAGTTTGATTTGATCTTACCCGCATTCAGTACTTGAAGTCAACGTGAACATCGTGTAAAATTTCACCTCGAAGACTCCATTTCCAACAGCTTTTATTTCGACAGTAAAGTCACAGTATGATTGTGTGTTCTTACAGTAAGATTATTTATATTCCTGTGACAAATGAGCTGCATTAATTTCGTATAACAATAAACTTATGTTTTGGTACAGTCACATTATGCAATTTATGCTATCTGATTGGTCAAACATCCACGCAATTTATCCCGTGTTATGTGAATGAGGTTATTGCTCCCGCTGTAAAGTGTTTCCCAATTCGGATTCATATATTGTGCATGCACATGCTTACAGATAACGTACATGTACATACGCTGATCAACCTTGTGCAGACACCATAGGGCACAAAGCCGGTGATTTGAACATCTAAATTCCCCGGAAATATTGATCAATATGTGCAGAATTTATCTAGGGCCTATCTAAATGATACAGTCGTTGCCTCCCTTGCTTGTTCTCACGTAATACGGGAAATATACTGTTTGGGTTCCTTTTCCATTCGCCCTTCGGCCCCAGGGAATGAGGATAATATGATGGATAATTGCCCAAGTGGAATATGGCACCAGACCGTATAGATATTTCCCGTATTACGTGAACAAGCAGAGGGTAACTAATATTATTTCCTTTCGTAGTAATTATATTCCTTTGTTACGATTCTGTATTGATTCTGTTTAACCATGTAAGCCTATAGGTATATAAAGTTATACTGTAATCGCCTTTTGTTGACAATGATATATTAATGAAATAAAATAAAATAATAGTGAAATGAATTGAAATGATATTAATGAACCCCAATTTCAAAGAATAGTGATATTGGTCAGTTACAACCTTATGCAATAAAGAGGGGGATCGTGCCCTCACCAGACAGAAATGTCATTGATGAGGTGAACTCAAATATAATTACTTCAGTTCCTCTGGAATCCAATTCATTGTAGACTATTGTATCTTTAAAAATTACGAGTAAATGATGAAGAGATATGGAATTAAGAAGACGATGTGAAATTTGTTACAATTCACTTTTACTCCAGTATGACTTAATGATATCAGCGAGGAAAGACATGTATTGGCCCTTTCACTACATTTTGGCCAACAACATTGTGGCAACAATCTCATGATTGCCCTTGTTATGTGGGAAATAATGATCACAATATGGATGGTATGAATAATTTCATTATGTAATATTGGTACACTGTTATTCATGTTATCAAATAGTATTGTATTTTTATCGCTGCTATACTGTTGGTATACAATGATAATGATTGTTATTATTCATACTTTTCCCCATCAGTCTCCGTTTATATCTATTGGATCCTTGAAATAGACTAGTTCCTTTCCTATCCTTGAACTTCTTCGACCGATCTGTATATGGCTCGTTTCACATATACGAAAACAGTTCCTGCTTTCCTCACTATTTACGATGATCTGGGGAGTTTTGAGAAGACAAGCAATAAATTTCCAGTGATTCCATGCCTCTCTAGGTGGAAACCCACTCCGAACTTGGAATTCGTACCAGTCGGAATCAAGCTCTCTCTACATCTGCTTGTTTAAAGGGGAAATTAACACCAGTGAAAAATTAGTCTGTAAAGAAAGAGTGAAACCTTCTAAGCACAATAGGGAAAATTTGATCAAAATGGGAGAAAAATCAGGGAAGTTATGAAATCGTGAAGTTTTGCTATAATCTCATTTTTGCAAAGCAGCTCTGGAACAGGAACAATGTGAATATTTAAGTGTGTGAGCTGATGATGTCATGATCTCACAATTTTCATCGATAACGGAAAAAATAAGATTTTTTTTTTCTTGCTAGAAAAGTGTAAACCGTGATGTAATTTTGCTAAATAGCTTCAAATAAATATCGACTCGAGATGTATTAGAGTTTTAGACTGGGGTATGTTTTAAATTTGAACAACCCCCCCCCCCCCCGAAATTCGAGGATTTGTTGACAAGCTATAATGGTGGCAAGTTGTGAGGCGATGTCATTATCAACTCATTCATTTACATATTCATAGTAAACTGTTCAAGAACCGTTTTGTGAAAGTTAGCAAGCCTTCAAAATTCCAAAGCTCTTGTAAAATTTTCAGCCAACTTTGATCCAATTTTCCACTTTGTACTCATAAAATTTTACTCTTTTTGGCCCGGAATTCCCCTTTTTATGTACACTTTGTACCGGTGTTACTTTTCTGTTGGATGGAAATATAAGGTCAATTGAATTGAATTGAAATGGCAGTCAATTTTAAAGTCTGGTGTTTTGGATCATGTTTTACGATCATATAGCTCAGTGCGTGTGGTTATATCGCTATGTATTTTTTTTTTATTATGTGCTATTATTCTACTTATTTTATGATGAGTTCATGCCTGTGACGTATGTATGCATTTCATTTCCTATCATTCTATACATGCTCATGATGCTGATAGCGGTTCATTCCCTGTCGTTTGAGATTTCGGTACCAGCGTTTGCGGTATCAATGATAACAATATGGACATTAACTTTGGAAAACCAAAAATATCATTCTGTGCCACTGCTCAATATCGACTGTAGGTTCTAAAGTGTTACTCTTCAGCATGACTCAAAATCGCTTAGATATTTTTTCCCTTCGATTTTTGCGCAAAAAAAAAGTATAAGTATATCTATAAAAATGGCAGACCATAATCTTTTCGTACTCTTGTGTGATAAAAAAAAATCGATCGTTTGTTCTTGTAGTCACCACTTTTAACAAAGGGAGGGGAGGATGCTCTTGATGACGCCTATAAATGTTCCATTTGTCTTAGTAATGTTATTTTGTTGCACTAAAGTCAACTTAAGCATAGAGTAGAATAATATTGGATTTTAGAGAATTTTTATATCGGTATATCAGAATTTCGTGATGAATGTGCGAGGCTTGGTGAAACAATAATTATTGTAGTATATTCAAAAATGGCAAAATTGGTTAGGCCTATATAGTCAAACAGAGAGGACTATGTAATTTCCCTACTCAGAAGCTAACGTATGGGACTGGGGCAGCAACACATGGCAAGATCCCAACGAAACCAGAGAGATCGGTTTCCTTCAGCATGCCACGCATTTCATCAGATTGAAAGCTTGCCTTGTTCAAATATCGCCGGACACACTCGTGTTGATGTATTGCCGTGCAACATGAGAACGAATAATATATTCATAATATTAGGTTTTATTTTATCTAGGTGAGCTAGCAGTCTTGTACAAGCCTCGCTGTACAAGTCGGATGGATTTCTTTCCATTTTTGCTTTTGAACGCATTTACGAGACTTTTGTTTTCTCACCATTCGGCAACCAGTGATGATCAGATGATCATATCAAACTTGTAATGCCCGTTCATTTTACTTAAAAAAATAAAGGTAATATATAGCAAACAACATGATAAAGTAACACGATACTGGATAAGTCGTTAGGGAACAGGAAAAACAAAAACTTCAGTGAGCACGGATCTGGTTGATTAATGTCCTTTCGTCAGAGCGTCAAATAAGTGTTGTTTGCATCCTTCGAGCTGCATATTTGCATTTTATGTCAGTCTTTTCACATACCCGAAGATCACGTCGACCACCCAAATTAAGTTGAATCGAATTCAACATTTAGGATACATTATACACTATACGTATCTTGTCAAGGCATCATTTGTGAACTCGTTCTAAACAGTTGTTTCACTGTCTCACGAGTGAGTATTGGCTTGCTGCCAGTGTGTGCAAAGGTTGTAGATTGAAAGCTTGTCTTAGAAGTTAATAGAATCTTAGAAACTTAGAATCTATAATGTGGTCAGATGAATCTGAACAGGCAGAAAAGGATGAAGGGATAAACTAAAATTACGAGAATTCATTCTTTTATCTGACATGCTCTTTTATGCGTTTTCACCATGAAATTATTCTGAGAAGAAAACCGAAAAAAGTTGAAGACAGATTCCATCAAGGCAACAAAACAATCATACACAAACTTAATGACCATATAAGGACAAAATACCAACTGCTGTTTGATTTTCAGGATTTCTTTTGTAGTATCTTCTTTTGCTCGTCTTTCACTGACATCTCTTATTTTCACTGTCCTCATCCGAACAGAAACCATTGAATTGTCGTCACTGACATATCCCATGAGGAAGCTAGAGCGTCGCAGCCGCTGTGAATGAACACAAACAAATCACACGGGGGGGGGGGGGGGGCGAATTCCAAACTGTGTCAAAGCAGTGTCGGCCATGATTTCTACTTCGAATTACATGTATTTCTATCTCGCGTTCGCCTTCCTACCCCACCCCATCAGCCTTTGCCCCTCCCCATTTCCCCTTCTATCCCCTCCCCTTTTCATTCTGTTTTCTCCCCTTTTCTCCAACTCCACTTCCCCTCCCCTCCCCTCCCCCTCCTCCAATAGCAAGGAAGTTGCGCACCCCCGATTTCTCTCGACACGAAGCTAGGTGTGGAATACTTCCCCGGTCCAGTCCCGCTAAGTGGCGGTGTAATGGAATCTTGAATGAAAGCACAACACCCGATGACCCACGGGGTCAAGTGAAAGCAAACAGAGAAGAAACTCACACCACGATATCTGCCTCTCTCTCTCAAAAAAGAAAGAAAGAAAGAAAGAAAGAAAGAAAAGAAAATAGTAGTAGTAGAAGACGAATGCTTGTCATGTGACTTGCTGTCTAGATGATGTCGAGTTATCAAAGCATGATAGTCAAGGGTTACCGTATCGACTGTGGTCAGTGTCTGGCCCAGTTTCTAAAACTTTTAAGACCCTGCTAAGTGTGGATTAAGCTATCCCCAGAAAGTTATTCTGGTGTGTAGGATGCGAGACGAAAGCGCAAGTAACCCTCTCGACCGAAACTGTCAGAATAGTAGCAGCTAGGTTTAGACATAGATATTTAATTTCTACTGTGAACAACAGACAAATAAAACCTGTATGAAGTACATTCATACATGTACTGACTTTGACTTCGGTTCCTGCACCAACAACACAGATATCATAATTAAAAAAAAAATCAGTTTTTTGACAATTATTTTTACCACTTCTTCCATATACACGACAGTGTTACAGTAGGAACATGCCTATAACGTCTCTATTCAAGTGCTACATTGCTATTATTAATGTCACAGCTTATATAGGGTCTTGTACTTGCTCCACTAGGTATACTGCTCCATCCACCTGCTGGTAAGTTACCACCAGTAGTTTTTCTTACCAAGGAGGTACTACAGGCGAGCTCCTACCAGGGAGGTGGTTCCACCTCTGTCCTACAAATTTCAGATTCTGCCGTTACCACCACTATAGTTCTACCCGACGGCGACGCCACTGCTATACTTCTTCAACTGCGCCAGTCACCCCTGGCTAGCTCTTATATACAACCTTTTGCTACAACAGTGTTCCTCGTATATTTCCAGTGCCCATAAACATGTATAGACGGCTTTTTTAGTGTATTAATCCTATTTTAATGAGCAACATTATTCAGTAACCATTCTTTTTATTTCCACTGTCTAATTCCGTGTTGGGATAGTAGGCCAGGGAGGTCTTTTCACCTCCCTGTGGGATAGACTATTTCATAGCCTCGAATATATGGCTACCTTATCTCCTTCGGCTGCTTACAGATATGAGTCTACAATCTTATTTCCTTGTCGGGATATTTCCGTTGTTTTGTTTTGTTCTGTTTGCTGGTTGTATTTGAATATGGAGTCGGAAATAGTTTGTTGAAGCACAAATTACATATTAATGGAGAAAGATTCCGTAGTAAATTGATAGGCAGACACAGATAAGATACATGTAGCAGTGGCGGATCCAGAGGGGGGCGCAACCGGCGCACGCCCTCCCCCTTTATTTCTCATTAAGAAAATAATAAATAAATAGGAAAAAAAAAGAAATGAAACCCGGAAGTGGCACCAGAAATATTAGTTGCGCCCCCTTTACAGAATTCCTGGATCCGCCCCTGTGTAGTGTTATGTCCTACTGTGTGTGTATGTGAAACAGAGCTGGAGGAAGTACGTTTGTGCAAACGTGTTTGTATTTGTTAACTCTTTGTTGTTGTTGAAGCTACTTTGATGTATTTTGAGCAAACGTCAAAGGGTTGATTTGTCATAATAAACGCTGACAAAAAGGAATCAAGTATATATGACGGTCAATTTGGGCCAACAGCTCATGTTGGCCTATACGGACTATTTGAACTGTGAGAGGGGAATTCATGCATAGGTGACATGAGTATAATACAACAATGATGTGCGACATCGTAGACGGGCCTGTGTTTAGGTGTACCTCCACCGTTTCCATCACTAGAACGATCTTTGACAATCGGAACACTTTCACCACTGCTCCGACACCACCTAGACGTCCTGACAAGTAATATATGGAACGCGGAAAGCATACACGTATACTCCCTCCATCCCAAGGAGATGGGAAGCCCACCTCCCGAGTCACTCTCATCTCCCCCCTCATCGCCAGCTCTCTGCGTGGTGAGGCGACCCGGGCGGCCTGGCGCTGTCGTTCTCACGGTAGATCAGACGACGTAATCTCCCGCCCTAATATCTGAAATCCCTCCTAAATTAGGACCAGAAGTTCCGCCCCGATAGCCATCTCAGGTCCCCAATTCCCTTTGTGGGACCACAGAGCATTGGACGGGGTTCCTTTCCCTCATTAAGTTGAGAGAAAGGCTTAATTATAAATCACAATAATCGGGAAGGAGACGATGGAACAAGGGTGCGTCTACTGTTAAAGGAACACGAAGGTGAACATACAGATGTTGTACAGAACAGGTTCCACACTCGTGTTTGAAAATGGAAATAGTGAAGCGCTTTATGCTGTTAATGTATTTTGTTCTGAATATTTATTTTTACTTTTGAAATAATCTTGTATTATCGTGTATGAGATTCTGTGTGATAGACAGACAACGACGTAAAATGGAATCGAAAGAGATTTGTCCATTGCCTTTATAAGTTGATGCCCCTCGATGAGGGTTAGGCCTACCAGGGAGGTGGCCTACAGCTCTCGGCATGGCTTTGTAATCGTATTACTGTAGTTTTGTCAGGTTTGGTTGCTCAAATAATGAAATAATGCAGTCTTGAAATGTGCATTTATCTAAATTTAATTCAATTCAATTCAACGTCCATTCTTTGTTGCGTTTTGAAAGCATTTCTTTTCTTTCTTTCTTTCTTTCTTTTTTTTTTTTTTTGGGTTGCTTTGCTTAATGGAAATAGGAAGCACCGGTAGTCAAGTCCTTAATTCGTATCATTATCTTTCATCTTCATCTCTATCTTCAATTCTGTCACCACAGCTACCGATTATAATGCATACAATGTCTTCTGTATCTTTTTTTTTGATTGTCCTGAGACTAACGAGGGGGTTTGACCGATTCCCCGAACATCAGTGGGATTTATCAGCTACGAATTTTGAATTTATTGAAGCGATCAAAAACTCCTTGCCTGAAAGTTGCGATGTTTTTTTGCAGTGACATTTACAAGCGATTGTTTACGTATTTACTAGTCACCAAATAAACGGTACGTTCAGAAATTGCGTGCATTCATCAGTTTTGATGATATTGTAAATCATTATTGCCCACGGCGTTGTTGAAGTACGCAGGATAAAGCGCTCGCGTCCTCAAGCGCCGTGCTCCATATGTAACGTATTACTTCCTGTGTGTTGATACAAGCCATAAGCCCCGCTTCCTCTATTGCCTAAATCGGTGGTGCTCTATCCACACCTCATCGCAACTTAATTTCGGTCAGGTCCCATGCAAATGAATAGTTTCCCATAGAATAGAGATAGGGAGAAAAGAAAATAACTGCATAACAAACAAACAAACAAACAAACACTGCGTGTTAATGAAGAATTTGAAGAAGAGTTCCTCATTTTATGCCTCATTTTCTTTTATTTGCTGATTGATCAATTGACAAAGAATTTAGCCCATCTTTTTAAATGATATTGCCCTTGTTCAATACTTGCAAAACTTAATTTAATAATTATCATTGTAATATAAACACCCATTAAACGTGACAATTGGAATATCAACTGAGCATTCTTGAGCGTTTGTATGAAATGCCAATTGCTGACATTATTCCTGAAAAATGGGCATCCGAGCCCTCAATGAAAAGAATGTTGTAAATCAAACCTTTCCCCTCAAACTCCGTTTGTATTTTACGCTCAGCTACCAGACTTGGACTGGCTCCAGATGCAGCACGCCATAAGTGAAAGTGTTTATTCGGAAGTAAATATGGCGGTTTATACATCTTCGATATGAGATGCCTTTCCATCAATAGTAAAAATGATATTATAATCATACTATAAGACAGGATCTATTGTGATATTACGGAAGTGTTGCTGTCCTTTTTTAATTTTTGTATGCCCCGATGACTGTGATTTCAAGTTTCACCTGTTCAGCTAACTTTTTTTTACGCTATAGAAGTGAATCACTCCGTGACACCAATGGAATGGTTAATTTTTATTCATTAGGCCTACCTGCCCTTGTGCGCCCGCTTGACTTCGTAAAATACTGTTCACAATACTAGAATACGAAGTAAAAAATTATAGAA
Source organism: Diadema antillarum (assembly GCF_040938485.1). NCBI lineage: Eukaryota > Metazoa > Echinodermata > Echinoidea > Diadematoida > Diadematidae > Diadema > Diadema antillarum. The sequence continues at coordinate 2,618,962 of NW_027270919.1, read as the reverse complement.
TATTCTTATATCGTAATGTTCGGGGGAAAAAAAGGTTTACGGTAGCGCCTGAACCAATTTTCCTTAGTCTCGTTCCTGGTACACTCTACTCTATGGAGATAAAGCTCACACCATCAAAAAATGAGTACGATATAAAGTTATGATCGCTAACGTTTTCTCAACTAGAGTGATGTTGGTTTGGATGATAATCACTTCAAAGCAGTAATCCCTTCTGTTTCGAAATCTTGTTTTGTTTTACTGTGTGTCCTTAGTTAGTTTTTGAGAGACGTTTTCATATCCTGTAGTTCTGGAGATAGCGTTGCTCTGTCGCCGAGAAAGGAAGTGAAGGAAGCCGGTGATCACGCCTTGGGTTTCCCGTCAACAACCGCCCAGGTGCCCGTTGGGAGGAAAAGGAAAAGCATGAAATGCCATTCACTCAAACATCTCATAAATAATGATGATTTCAACCACCGGACGCGTTGCAGTACCAAAAACAACAATGACCGCGACCCTTACAAAGAATTAGGTTATTCTGAAAAGTTGTCACCTACACGTGTTTCCAGTGATGCAAGATATTTGACACCAGAAAGCCAAATTATAGGAGATTTCTGAGAACATACGAGGAAGATCACTCATGTGACGGATTGTCGACGGTTTCAGCTTTTACAGTAAATCACGAATTTCTCTGTACCGTACCGGGCAGCGCCTCTTTCTTGCATCCGAAATCGATATTGATTTTCCAATTGAACATACATCTTTCAACAAATTTTTGTTTGTTTGTTTGTCCGAATGACTGTGGTTTAATCAGCTATTCGCGGTTCCTGCTGTTTGTTTTGTTTTCGCGGGGTTGCAAGTACTTATTAGGAGAAATCTTCGGCTCCTCTGAAAAATTGCACCGGAACCATGACGAAGCCTCGAGGATTTTGATTAAAAGTATTTAAGTGCGATCGGATGATATGCTCTTTTGCTTTAAAACAAAAAATCTATACATGAATTGTTCATTCTTCTTGGTATAGGGTTGGCTTCTGTGACCGTTTTAGTGGTTAAAGGGAACTCGGTATTCACTGTTGTGGACGAACATGCCATCGGAACGATTCTTAGATAGTTGCATGAACTCCCTGAAGCGCTCCGTCAAGAGAAAATGAACGATGAAATTTTGATCCAAGTTTGAAAGATGTAGGCCTAAATAGTATGATAAAATGTAGATTTTAAAAATGATATCTTTGTGAAGAGAAAGAAGAGAGGCCATTGTAGCAAAAATGAAGAACTGTTGGCATCTGTTACGGAAGTTGAAATTTTTTAACATGAATTATTTTGGAAATTCATATAACCAATGATTAGTTTGTTGTTGTTGCTGGTTTTTCTTTCTTTCTTTCTTTCTTTCTTTTTTTTTTTTTTTTTTTGGGGGGGGGGGGGTCATGAAATGCTAATCGAAAGTAGTGAATGGACTTGTATGCCAGTATTCATGCATTTCATTCATATCGCACCCCAGTATAGATGAGAACGTATAGAGAAATAGCCATAGAAACCACCAACACCTACCCCATGCAATGATTAAGCTTGAGTCATCCTAATTCCTTGAAATTATCCAAAAATGTAAAAACAGTAAATGAAAGAGAAAGTGATAATGGTAGAAAGTGATAATTGAATTATCAGGTCCTCAAGTCTATGCATTTTGCCATGACTATACATATATTTTCTAGTTTAATTGCGTTAGTACCCTATAGTGGCATGCAGCGTATTGTTTCTTTCTACTGCTGTTGTTGATGATGGTGTCGAGATAAAGTAGAAGTGGACTTTGGGGGGAAAGTGTTGTGACCTCATTTGACCCTCAGGGTCACTGGAATGAGTGACCGGGTGACGTGTAAATCCAGCCGTCTGGTTGGCGGGGGAAAGTGCAGTGAGGTCGGGGCGGAAGGACCCGGCGACAGAAGAGAGGAGCGTACTGTTTGCAGTTTCAGTCCCGTATTTTTGTTCGGAGGCTGTAAACACCCTCTTGCACATTGCCAAGCGGAAACGGCTTTGGAAATCAAGTGCTTTGTGGTGATGACATCAGCTACAATCACGCTGGAAAGAGGTTGCAGGCCTTTCTTTCAGGATTCCTTAAAGTAACGACGATCGTCGAGGATGAAAAAAAAAAGTAAAATGTGATGTTTACTCATCAGCAGATGGAGGAATTGATTATTGTTATTGTTATTATCATAACTTCTGTGTAGACACATAAGAAAAAGAATATTTCTTGGTTTACTTTACTATCGGAAATGGTCTTAAGAATACTGGGCATACACACGGGATTCTTTGTCTTTATTCATTACCTCGATGGGTACACCAGAGACACAGCAACCAGATGTACAAATATATAAATCTCTATTCCAAACAAACAACGAAGACGGAAAGAAGGTTGTGATTGATAATGATTAAGGTGGAAATAGAAGGAAGTTTTTATGAAAAGAAAAAAAAATCGTTATTAGGCCCTATAGTATTGTCTTCTTACTTTGGTAGAAATGATTTACATGTAGAAATAGAGTATATACTTATGAGATTGGCCATGCTGAGCAATTAGAATGTGTCTTCATCGAAGATGACGATTATTTGCACCATTTCGGTACGGTGAATGAACACTGGTTTGAAGTAATTTGTTAAGTGCTTCTATACTCTTTTAAAGTTGTATTGTACTTTTGTGATAAATATATAACGTTTCGAGGGATTTCCTTTTGTCACATACTGTAAAGTCTTCATAAAGTTTCACCCATTGTGAAGTGCTCAGCTTTATGCATGTATATTAGCAAATCAACTCCTCTTGAATTATCTTCACCTTCCTCGGTCTGGGACCATACCTATGAAAGTGGGATTGTGGTGCACATTTGTTTTTTCGAAGATGAGTTATTTATTTATTTATTTATTTATTTATTTATTCATTCATTCATTCATTCATTTATGTATTTATTTATTTATTTATTTATTTATTTATTTATTTATTTATTTATTTATTTATTTATTTATTTATTTATTTATTCATGCATTCATTCATTCATTTCATAATAATTTGATAGTCCATAATATAGAGTTCCTTAAAAAGTGCAATGATCCAGAGCCATTAGGCATAAATAAATTCCACCGAACTAAAAATACTACTTGCTTTACCTACATCGTGTGATGTTTCCATTCGTAGTTTGGTATACAATACATTGAAATGAAAGCCAACTCTTTTTCTCCGAGATTCTTAAATTCCTAACTGGTAAAGTTATAACTGGCAACGGGTTGAACTAAGAAAAAAAAGAAGCTGTTGGTGCAATATAGCACTAAACATACCAAGGAATCGCAAGTTAATCTGAAGGAATGTTGCCCCGCCGAATAAACTGTATGGAGGGATCATATTCTTTTTACGTATTTATATAATGGATTAGCCTCTTTGCTTGTTTACTTGTTCGGAGATTACTGTTAAATGCCATACACTCTGAAGGCATTCCACCTCAAAAATCGACGGTGGTATACAGAGTTATTTCAATCAGACATAACAAATAAAGTTTATTAAAGTAGTATAAGTGTACATGAATCAATTCCTATGATAGTTGTGGAATATTAGGGTTTCACATGATTTCACACAACAGTGTTATCTGTAGCAGCCACGTTGTATAATGCATATCATGTTTATATTTATGTAAATATTCCATGAATGATATTTCGGAGAGATGACTTGGGAACAACATCCACTTCTCAACAATATAATAGATTGCCAAGTTATCACAAGTATGCACCATTTAATATGATACGAAACATGATTATTATATCATCACTCAAGGAAGAAATTGTGATAAATGCTTGCGTGTATTTCTGTTCGAGCTTGTGAGGCTATATGACGTGATTACGTCATCAATTTACATACATGTACTTCGTACAGCTTTGACCAATATCAGTGCTGCGCGAAAAAAAAATTAAAGAAATACCATAGCTTCCTTTCTCCCTGTCTGGGGCCTGTCTTATAAAGACTTGTGATAGAAATCAATCACAAGTTTCTTGTGAGCTGCAATGCAAGATGCGATTGATTTGGGGACTTGTGATTGATTTGAAGGCTTTATAAGACGGGGCCCTTATCTCGATGAAAATCGATTATTCACTTCCTTCATAATATCATTTCGAACATAGGAATAAAGGGGCGATTCTGTTTGTGTATCTGTTTTTCTTTTTCAACATTTCCCAAGCTCGTTTTAACGATACATACAAACATAAACTGAAAACAGAGAATTTGCTTTGCTTTTCCTTTAGTTTTAATATTCAACACGATTATATTTAGCCTTGTTACAATGTGCTATGACCATGTCCTTTATGTTTATTGTCAATTGTGTGTGTGTATGTGTGCCACATTCCTATCGTGTCCATACATGCTGACATCATACCAGTACTTTCCCCTTGTCTCAGTATCAGTCTCTACGGACCAAACACAGACTCTGTGAATAATACATTTATCATAATAAACAGATGTAATCATGTGTTATTATTCATTGTCATTACACCTGATATTGCTAACCTTTCATTTGCTTTTGTCTTCTTCCGGGTCACAGCACATGCGCCCGATGGACATGGAGGCCATGATGGCGCATCGCCACCCCGCTCACATGATGAGGTGAGAAGGCTCCGTTATCTACCAGTCATCATGGAAAGCGGGAAAGGGAGACACCCATATCACGTGACCAATGGACACCTCCCACTATTTCCACGTACAACAAACTTTCGTCTAATCCCATGGCTGCTCTCCCCACGTTTTCGTGAGCGGCGTATTCCGGTCCTCATTCACTTGTGCAGTACTCCGACTGGCTGGAAAGGGGCGCAAGAAAACGCCCTTAGCAGGAACTAGACAACGTATCTAGACTGACCATTGCACCTGTCTTTTCGTCACGTGATCGCATGACACTTAGCTGCCCGGATCGTCTCTTTGGCTACTACTAACACAATAGTTGAGGAATATTTCTATCAAGTCGCGATGGCATCAAGCAAAACAAAGGACATGACGTCACGGTCACAGTATAGTAATAACATTGTACATATTATGACGTTATGAGTGGTTTTTTTTTCTATGGTACTATGATGTCATCTGAAAGACAAATTTCAGTCTTGTAGTTGAGGCTTTGTTTCAAGAGCCTCCTTGACTGATCTCATATTAAGCTACTTTGTACTTCAAATCAGTGGTGAGGGGAAATCATCATTTCGGTGATTTCTGTACATTTTTGTTACCTTTTTTCCTTTTTTTCCCGCAATAAGCAGCTTATATAGTTTTGTAGAGATACAAGTACATCTTAGCACACGTGATTAGCAAAAGTAATTGGAAGTGTGTTTTCACATCGTCAGGTTGAAAAAACCGTGTGATCTAACTCTGTACAGTTTACAGAATATGATAATTATGTTCTAAACATTCAAAATTTTCTGGTGATGGAATCTAGGTATTTTTTTTTTTTGTTCGTCATCAGAATGTCAAAAACCCCGATTACATTTCTGTGCTTAACTCTTTCCTTTATGGTTTCCGTTATCTGTGCTGTAAAATCATACTTCCTATATGGTATCTTCAGAATTTCCATATTTCTTTACAACCCATCCGTGAGTAGGTCCAACATGCAGCTACAGACAAGTACGCGTTACCACAGATGAGCTAACCATACGATGGACCTTTGACACTCATTTCTTAGGTTCGTCATAGCAACTGTGTACGTCTGCTATGCAAGAAATATTGTATGAAATCAGTAACACTCAGTGCTATGTGCAGAAAAGTAATGTCTCAACATCATATCGGAGCTTAACTTTTTTATCACTTACTATATCGAAAATAAGTTTGCGCTTTCTCCTAACCTGCAGACGAAGAGGGACTCGCACTAGCTTATTAAACAAGACGCTCTTGTTTGTCGAACCTACACAGCCTCAAAAGATCACACAAATAGTTCATTTTCAGTTCTTGCAGATCTTATGTAGGGTGGTTTTTAATGAGCTTAACATTTGTATTTCGCCCTATTTATTTTCTTATGTCTGTATAGGGAATGTTAGGGTTTGTGTTAGCTTGAAACAATGTAATGATAATGGTGAACATGTCAAATGTACAATGTCATCATGCACGATCACATTTTGTATGGTGATATTTTCATGAACGCTTTGGTCATAAGAAATAAAAAGTTATCTGGAAAATCCTAACAATCAAACGCAAAATGTCTTCAGTGGTAAAAGCAGTGTGAGAAACAGGGTATTATGTAAATGTGAAGGGAGGTTTTTTTTTTTTCTCTCTCTCTCTCTCTCTTGAGTGTCGTCCATATCTTTGATACTATTCAAACTTGCACAAAGTCCCGTTCTTCATGACATTGTTCAGATATCTAGTCAAGTGGAGGCAAGAGATTAAAGGAATATTGGAGACGAGTAGAAAAAACAAACAAACACCCAAGATAGAAGTTAATGGCATCAACTAAATAATAGTATTTCCACAATGTCACAAATAATCAATACCAGTACTGGCACACTAGTATTTTTTTTTTTCATGTACAACAGTTAATGATGAGTACCTCAGTATCACGTTGTTTCTTTGTGATGTGTATTTCAAACAGTACTTACGATTTATCCTAATTATACATGATTACGCCAATTGTTCTACCTGCAATCTAAGCATTTCTCTACATTTTTATCGTATTTTCTTCTTCAGGCAAATTCGGACTTCAGCAGGGTAAACTTACCTGGATTTCAGATAAAAGCTCTTTTGTAAACTTTTGAGACTAACTGCACTTACGCTTCTTTGCGTTTAAGCCTGATAGTGGTGCTTTCGATCTCAGAACCATGGTTATGATTAAAGGGTGTGTACAGTTTTGGTCGAGGTGTAGATTTAGCTTTTAACATTTTGTGAGATATTCAGAAACCACTCTATGAGATGTAAGGGGGAATGCAGTTCTAAGGGGTATCAAAAGTTTATTCGATGAAAATCGGTTTTGAAATGGCTGAGATATCCAAAAACAAGATGAAACAAAGAGATCCTAATAAAGTTGTGGCATGTCGCCTTTTATTATTAGCACTTTTTGGGATATCTCAGCCATTTGAAAACCAATTTTCCTCAAATAAACGTTGAATCCTTTTTGAAATTACATGCTCTTTCATATTTCATAAGAGGCTTTTCATTATCTCACTTAGGAATGTTCAAAACATGAATCCCATACCTCAACCAGTACTGTACAGTCCCTTTAAGGTTTTGTGCTGCTGCGGAGCGAGTCTTGGTACCTTTAATTGTCACTGGTATCTTTCACGCAGCAAAGCTGTAAGTATGCTATCATGTCTGAAGTATATCCCACGTGCATGTCGTGGGAGTTTCTTATACAGTGTAGTATGAAAAAGTGTCAAACTAACGTCTCATGAAGGCAGTTTGTATGCCATGAATAGGGTTTAAATAGTAACAAAAGGTAATGACGTAATGGTGACGTTATCTTGCATCCATAAAATCTACATTGAGCATGAAGGTCAGCATAGTTATATTTGTGATGCGACATCAAAGAAAAAAAAAAGGTTCTTTCTCCATCCGAACGATTGCTTCTCCGAATTACGAGTAGAAATAGGTCAACGAACGCTGGGGAAATTTGGGGATATTCCCTTTAAGTTAGTCAGTGAAATTAAAGCAAAACAAAACAAAACAAAACATGGAGGGATGATGAAAGCGTAATTTGACAAAATACCCTAGAACACGATTTGGGGGATGAAAAAAAGAATACAAGAACCCTGCCAACTCACATAATATGCAATTGGGCTTGTTTGCTGTTGTTGTTGTTGTTGTTGTTGGTTTTTGGGGCATTTGAACATTCTTATGCAATAGGAAGTCATACCCTCATGAAAGCTGTTCTTAAAATACAGGTAATAATCTGCGTATCGATATATCGAATGATTGTTACCAATAAAATCATTCCTATGAGCTGCAACACTAATTGTACGTTTACAGCGTTTGCATACATGTATACCATATGCTAAGGAAGAGTACGGAAATATAATTTGTAAACTGCCAAAGTTTGTACTTACGTCACTAAAAGCAGTATTACTCCGTAAGTATACAGTCACAAACCAAGAAAGCAAAGCTTCGTGTATTTGCATCGAATGTGTACCGATATTTTAAAGCACTTATCAAGTATACGTTTCCACGTCTTTATACCTAGAGCTATCTGATCTGTGTCCAGTTCAGATCGAGCGTAATACGAGATACTGTACACGAACACTATAACTCAAATTAATCAACTCAGAACCCCGCAGACATTTTGCGTATTTCTCAATTTATGATGAAGCAGAAAGTTTTGTCTCGATTTGCTTTCTTCTTAAAGTCAGTGTAATGTGTAGCGTACTGGACACACGAGGAAAGATGCAATTGTAAATAGTGTCAGTTTATTGTGATCATGTTTAAAAGTACTCGAGAAGTTTTGTAAATATCTTTGCGCAAATGTAGTTTCTCTAAACTCGAACTATTAAATGCAGTGTTTCTTGTGACATGAAATTGATGGAGTTCAGCTGATGATTTGCCTTCGCTGTGAGATATGGGGAAAGAGGAAAATTGTACTGGCAGAGAGAAGAAAAAAAGAGAAGTGAGGTCGAACAATCAATGGCAGACAACTCCAAAAGGAGTTTGGGAGAAAGAAAAAGAACAAGAGAAAAGAAAAGGGCATTTTTATCTATTTATGTATTAATTTATTCATTTTATCAATTTATTCATTGAATTTCTTTATTAATGTGTTTATTATTTTATTTGTACATTTTGCTCATTATATCTAATTACATTTACTTAAACTAAACACGTGTTTTCATTTTTTCCTTCAATTTATTCTCAAAGCAACTACAAATTTGCAGAAATACTATTCATGAATAAATCCTTTTTAACTACAATGGAGAAAATAATATGAGAATAGACTACTCACAGTCTGTGTTCATGGATGAAATGTAATTTCTTTGAATTTTAGGCAATGTTGTATAGATATCCTCTCTCTCAATTCTGTCCCCTGTTTGATATACTTATTCACTTTCTTCAGGCTAGTCGGGAAGTAGATTTTCTAAAGTGCATGTTTGTGTCGACTTTCTAGTATGGTAATAAACTAAAATAAAAGTGGCCTCTCAGAAGTCCCTCGAAAATGATACTCATTGCACTGCTACATAACCAACAAGACCTTTACATTATACAATTATATGAATATGAAAAACAATAACTTATTCGAACAAATTAAATACAAAGACAAACTAAAAGTACTTATACATAAAGAAATTGATGTCAAAACTAATGATACAATAATATGTGACAAAATTGGATAAAAAGTAAAAGTCATACTTCATTATTAGTCAGGAATTAAGTATTAATTAAGTTATTAACAATTAAGTATATGTAGTTCTTAAAAGATAATGTAAGAATCGACTTTCACAATATCATTTGGTGGTATCGACCACACCCGAAGTAAGTGATATCGATGGACGATGCTTTCTGAAATGGTGATCAACATTTACCACACCGTCCCTCTTTCAACAAAGCTCCAGTGTATGATGGGATGACGAGTATAAGACCCTCTCCTCACCACCTCTCTCCCCCTCATCTGGTGGAGGAGAATTAGGTCCAGCGACTCTCATCCGTCCCTGTCGTACGTTGCCATGGCAGCAGGGTCGGTGATGATTTAACCGGCTGTTATGGTCAGAGTGGTAAGATTGTGAGAAATGCGAGAAGCCAACATGATGACAGATTACTATCATCTGAACTGTCACGGCTTTCTTGCTCATCAAGTAACAGCCACATGTCGGGAAAAGTACGTAAGATACGACTTTGAGTGTGGATAAAAAGTACAAAGCGAGACGGTTATACCAGTCAAGTATGAAGATCTCAGGCTGAAAGATTTATGCCTATATGCATGATATACATGGCTTTGTTTACAATGCATCAAGGAAGAAATCAGAGAAGTTTTATGTGACTGAGGTATGGAGGTGCTAGTGATGTTTATGATGATGGTGATGATGATAATGGCGTGTGTGTGTGTGTGTGTGTGTGGGTATGTGTGTGCATGCTTGGATGAGACACTGATGTCATTTATGTTTATGATTTGTGTGGAATTTAAGAGCGTATATGATTGGAATCTTTGTAAAAATAAAAACAAAATAGAAACCCACAATAATAATCAATTTGAACGACGATGATAAGGGGCAATTATCAGGCTAGTTTTTAGTTGTTTGGAGTGAATATTATTATGAAATCAACTTTCAGAACAGTGAAACACATGTTTAATAATATCAAGGTATATTATGTTGCGTCGACGTGTCGTAGCTTGCCCATTTTAATTTGATTAAGGATTCAACTTGCCCTATGAACCTGATGGAGCAGGCATTGATGACGGACGTACGAAATGAAAAGTCTATTTTATTTGATGAAAATAATATGAATACTACTACCACAAGATAAAATAATGATAATAATGATATTAACGATTACAATGATAGAAGTAATGTGTATCTACATATTCGTTTTTCTTTTGTACAATTCAATACAATGCGCTGTGAAACAACGTGGCGCTACGTGAGAAATGTGGCTTTCGCTACGACTTGGCGGCCCAAAGCTTGCCCGCTGCTACAGCTGTTGCGAAGGCAGCAGCAGGCTTTCGACGCGTGCCAGCAAGGTCGGTCGTTAAAAGTAGAGTCTTCTCGATTTCAGAAGGGTATTAATTCTTTTGGTGGCACATGGGTACTTAAATACACACATAATGTTCCAACATATCTACATCATTATATATATATACGCGTACAGTAAGTCTTTTAGTTGAAATCTAATGAAAATCGGTGACACAACCTCGGGCATCGAAAAGGTACCTCTTAGATTGATAAATATGGCATTAACCATGCAGCCTATGATGTAAGAAAAGCAGAAAATTATGTGCATATATTGACGATACAAAGGGTACATCGTATAGTCTTAGATTACATCACGGTCAATAGCGATGACGACGTCGAAAAGAAATGAGTATAAAGTGATGCTAATGATCACGGTAGAAATAATTTGATGAAAGGATGATAGTTTGGTTACAAAGATGACAGTGCTTTGTTGCCCACTAGTGGTAAGAATGATATGGAAGTGAAAACTGACTGTAATGTGCGAATAGTCGATACAATATTGCCAAAATAGGCGAGGTTGTACATTATCTCGCTATGTTGTACACAAAATTTTATTTACAACCAATTTTAGTTCGCCATTTAAAAGCTCAAGACGGACAAAACTAGCAGAAACAAAGGAAAGTGGTAATTCCCATGTTTCAAAATAAGTTTGTAGATGATTTGGAGGGAGGAAAAAGTTTAAAGCAAACACTTGACGCAGTTTAAAGACAATTTCATATCAACGACGCAATTCAAGGAGAGAAGAGGGGATCAAATTCCCCAAGAAACTTGAACTGAAAAGTGGTAATTTGATCCCAAGATTGTATATTGGAAACCACAATTAATATCCTCAGGAGTTCTAACAGCCTCTCGGATTGCATGTCTTATGTGGGAGTCATTTTCGCTGCAGCATTGTTGGAGTCGTCGTCAGGAGTGCCATATTACAAAATATCTACCTCCTCAACAGTCTGTGAAACAGTATAATGCAGGGTATGAAGTACTTCGACTGACAATGCTGGCACCTACTCATCATAAAATATTATTCCGAATCATAACATGTCCATGACGTCATGGTCCAAGATGAGAATACCAGGAGGTTGGCGGATGGTGTATGTCGACACATATTTGAAACCGATTCTATTCCCTCCCCCTCCCCTCCAGTCGGCGAAGACGCAACCGAAGCACTTTACAGCGCGACTAGAAGCAGAGCAAGATTTTTTTTATGGCTTTGTGTGTAAGATCTGTTTTGTCTCCTCTTCAAATTAAAAAAAAAAGGATTAAAGAACGAAAAAAAATGTCTTTCATCACAATTGTCTGTCAATATTGTGTATCATTTGCTCTGCAATGACTTTGGTGGACCGGAAATTCTCCATGATGCTATCGATTACTAGTACCTTTTTTTTTTTTTCAAACAAAGTATTTTCTATGTTGTTCTACAACATTCTATGAGCCACATTTGAACTGAAAGTAAAGGTGGTTTCAACTTTACAATCTTATCGACAACAACAACAGCAGCAACAACAACAACAAAAACAACAACAACCAGCAGCAGCAGCACTTTAAAAGTCTATGAGCATATATTTTGCGTCACATAAGTGTTCAGTAGCATGCTTCTTTTTGTCAAGTTCCAGCATGTCGTAATGATAATTAACAGCTCCTCCTTGATTTAAAAAAACAAAAGCAAAGCACGCTTGACAAAATATGACTTCACAAAAAAAAAAAATGTTCTCTGGCAAGTACAATCATAACACTCGATGATGTGTGTTGAAAGAAGCGTCATTTCCTCGACATTAAGCAGTGACATATAAGATACTATCCAGTACTTTAGTACGAAATGTTTTTGTATTTTTTTTTCTCTCTTTCTCATGTACACGTAGTTGAGATTGCCGGCATTATTATAATTTCTGATATCTAGCGTATGGTATTGATGGGAAAAGTAGGGGAAACAGATGGAAAAGCAGAGCTCGGGCGGCAGTTGTTGGCAAAAACAGACACGCTTGATCATGTGGTTCTCCCATTACCGCTGTCGGCTGCAGCGGCGGGGCGGCGGCAGCGACGGCGGCGGACGCTGGCTGGTCGTGTTCTGAGGAGGAAGGTGGAGAGGCACGTCTGTGCGATCGGCCAGAGGATGGGACATGGAGAGTCTCGCGTTATTGGTGGTGGGTTGTCATCGGCTTTGTGCCAAGCAGTCAGTCCAGTCAATGTCTCGCAGTGTTCTTCTCGTGGGTGTCAAAGGTCATGAGGAAGGTTTTGGCGTCCACCCCAGCCCACAGAGGAGTGCCAAATAATAACTACCCTACACAATAAACATCATGACACAAAAGTAAAGGAAACTTTGTGGTGTGAAAAAAATGCAAGTGAAGAAGAAATAGTTACATATCAGATTATATTCCACATACTATACCTCTATTCTGTACGTATTTCGATATATTTCCCGAAATGTGATTCTATCCCAAATGGGCACCTGCAGTAGGCGTACTGTCTCTGGGGCAGATATCACCAGCTTCTTTTCTATTTACAGGTTTTGTATAGGCCACACTTACATAGTTTACATAAGAATGAAGTCAAAGTGTTGAAAATGAAAAGCGATCTAACCCTCTTAGCAGTATCATATACAATCCGTCATGAACGTCGATATGCATAAGTGAATAAGATCATTTGGTCGCTGTTTCTTGTGTTGTTGAGATGTTTTAAAAATAAAGATACTTTTTGCGCTGCAAAAATCATGAATTGTATTTTGGTTATCTTTAGCAATATAGTTAATGAAACACCACGTAGTATACATTATAAAATCTAATATTATCATAAATATTCTGTGGTATATCTCGTCTAAACAAAATTTACAAATACAGGACAGTGTGATTACTATTGAAAAGTGAATCTAATTGTTTATTTTCTAAATATTTGGCACATCAGACGAGATTTACGCAAAGCTTGTCAGACACCGTGTGTATATCCAATTATGTAACTGCAACAGATGTATCATATATACATATGACCATGTATATATATATATATATATATATATATATATAGATATATATATACCTGTGTCTATGTGTGCTCAGGAAAAAAAAAAACTTTTGGACGAGCCTGCTTTTCAGTTTCCGTCGACAATGCCATGTACACATCTACCGCCGACAGCCCATCTCCTCGCGCGCATCTTTCCCAGTCAACGAGTTTGATCGGTGAGTCATAGGCTTTCCTCTAAATTGACCAACTTTCCAGACCTGAGACGAGTTTCACGCTCTTCTCGATTCAATCAACCATTCTGAGCTCTATCCATGGCACCACATAAAAAAATAAGGAAATTATGCCAAATGAATTCCCCCTGCGTTTCCACGTTTGTGTGAGCGTTTGCATGTGCATAATATAAAGGTGTTGATCCAAGGTGAAAATCTCCCAAATAGTCTAGGTATTTCAAAGGGAAGTTCTTCTACAGTCAGATCTTACATTGAATAGTAATCCACTCAAACAGCTGCTTTAGGTCGTAAATTTTCAAATCCAAACTTTAATGAAACACGATAATACATGTACTATTTACACAGCACATACTGCACATAATTATTATCATTTTGACGCTCTATGATAGTTTATACATAAGTACAATATGTATATTAAAGCTCTATTATCATCATCATTGCTCGTTTAATTTCATGATTATTTCCTAATCATCCTAATCATGGTCACTATTATAATTATCATTCACACCACTGTAACAGTTTTTGTAGCATCGTCATTGTTACTATTAACGTGTCTTCAAATCAGAATTGTTGCCAGTAGGGCGTATAGTGACTTTGTTGAGTCCCGACGGAGGCTTAGAATGTGCAAAGGAGACTAAGAAGAAGTAGAAAAAAAGGGGGGACTATCACCTCCCCTACCCCTTCTCGCGACCTGATGTTTATCAATACATGCTGAAGAAAGGTTATCCCAATGGGAAATAGCGTCTAAACGTAAGAAACTGTTACAAGAAGTATTGAGCACAAACTTTCGTAAAACAATGCCAGGAAATACGAGAGTCAAATAGCCAACGTCACTAATGTCCTCCGTTTGCAATGGTATAGTAGAAAAAAAAATCATTCATGCTTACAAAATCCACCTGCTGAACCTGTTGGTATAAAAAAGCAAGAAAGTTGGAATATCGGTAAATGAATAAACGCAGAAATGAATTCACTAGAGGGCGTTTTAATCTCTGAATGTCCACAAAGCGAACAGGTGATACAGCTACTTTCAGCATAAAACGCCCCCTTACACGGGGTCATTATAACTGGAGGGGCGTTGTGGGAATGATTATTCAAAATGGTTTGCCTTAACTAATTCATGCCGTTGTCATTATTCGTGGACAGGATGCACAATCGAATGAAGAAAAAAAATAACACTGTTACTATCTTCTTCTTTTCGCTTTCTTGTCTGTTATTTAATATAGTTAATATAAATCAATCAGACATAAATTGAACTTATTACACTTTTGGTGACTGGAGCATTATTCGGTTGGAACAATAAAAACGATAATTACAAAGCTCTTCTCCTTGATTTATGACAAAACAGGAAATTAATTTTCCAGATCAACGGAAGATTTATAAGTGTGTAACTGACTTATACATAGATTTACAGTTATAGTGAACTCTTCTTTTCAACACACGTTGTTCAAATCAGAGGGGAGGGTGAACCTTCCTGTTACCTCCCTGTGCAAAGTCAGCCTGAACATCACAGAAAGGTGAGCTTTCATCAGGAATGTCGTTTCATACACACAATTTATTGTATGGCATTTCACAAAAGTGTACACTGGGGCCAGCAATTATTATCCCAATCCCTAATTTGTACGGCCAAGGAGGTACTAGGCAAAGTACCTCCTTGGTACGGCATCCGTCCCGAATTACAAAAGTCCAGGTACATTGTACCAGTCAGCTTGCCGCGACGATCGTGTGTTTGTATAGCTCCACGCCTGTACCATAAGCGTGGAACTCGCTGGTGACCTACGGGTCAGATGAGAACTTCGGGTCTCCTCCCGAAGTCTGTGAACAGGTGTTTGGCGTGGGTGATGATGATGACAGACTGGAAAAATGCGGGATAATGTGCGTTGATACATCGATGTGAACGAGAATAGGAAAACGAATGGGGATTTGGCAAGAGAATAGCCTCTACTCCAGGCGTCTGAACCTTGTACAACGTATCTCATCCTTGAAACACGTACGTGTATCTCTTTGTCTATCTATTTCCTGTTCACATATTCCCGCCTTCTTTCTTTGGCAGTTAGCCATTAAGATGTCTGAAACGCCAAACTGAAAACAACAACAACAATAACAACAATCGACCAACCTTTAATGACACAGAACTGCGCCGAGAAAATAAATGCAGCATTATCTTAATATGGCAACAATACAACGACAACAATAATCGCCCTCTTCAGGAGGCACAAAACCTTCTTGTCCCAGGCCTCCGTATCCTGGAAGACAACACTCCCAAGAGGACTAAGAATCACAAAGCTTTTCAAGTTATCGTACATGCAAACTAGGCCTATAAGGAAGCTAGCTGGGATTTAAATTTTTCTCATTATAATGACATGTGTCGGGTTATGTGATAAAGTGGAAATAACTCTTCACATTAAAACGGAGATACAGACTTCGAATACCTGGCCAAGTTATACCAGGGAGGTGGAAACTTTCCACCTCCCTAGTTATATACCTAATACATCCTTCACTGAGCTGTTTTTATCCATAATGTCCATCGCGATCCAGGTGTCATATAGTGCGTACCTGGCAATGCTGCATGGTGCAGTCAGACACTAATCTTGAAGAGACCGTTTACCCTGGGTATAAATTATATGCGATCGAATTCTCTAATATTCTTATCTGTCTCCTGTGAAGATCCCTACAGCTGGCATAGCAAGGACTTCTTCACCCGTCTTCCAGGTAAGTAGGATGTTGAGGCTTTCTCCCACGGGACTACCCTGGATCATAAGAGAAACGTGTCAACATAATCATATTGTTATTATTACCCCATAATAGCAAATATGACCGTTATTCCATTGGATTAGGCGGGATAGAGTGGATTATCCATCTTCTTGAAGGGTGAAGGGGGGGGGGGGCTGGGCGGAGTCACAATTTCCCGCTCTTTAGAGTCCAAAGACTGTCTGTGAACATGTCATGCATGTGAGAACTTCGATGTCGTTACAAATAATGTTTTCTACGGAGTGTTCCACTCTATTCATGATAGTTAATGTCAATATAAAAGGGTGTGGTCTTCGTAAAGAAGATAATGAAACATTTTCTTCTTCTTTTTATTTTTTTTTATTGATAACAAGAAGAAGAACAACAACAAATATTATTGAATTTGATTATGGGAGCCTCTGCACCACATCATATCACTAACTTTTCTAATTTCCTTGCTAGCACGCTTATACGTAAGCGTTCACGAAAGAATTAACACACACAGAGATAAATCGTTATCTATTTATTTGACTTACTTGTCAAATATTTTCTATACCAGCGAAAGGTTGTATACATAATATAGAATTCGCATGCAAAATTTATATTCAACAACCTTAGATCAACAGATTTATTATCGGAAATATCAGGCTTTACGCAGTCGTCCAGCAAAAAGAGAAAATTTAAGAGGAATGTCGAAAGTAGAGATGTTTTAAGAAGGGCAGGGCTAGATTTCGGCAAATACTTGGTGCAATGAGTAATTTATGGATCCTTTAAGATATCTGATGTTCTAAATTGCAAACTTGGCGAACAACACCGTCCGGCAACTAACAGCCGCCAGCTGCGCTATTGCACGGATGAGATGCGCTTAAATTACTGAATAACTGCTTGGTTTCCCATCCAGAGAGCGACGAAGAAGCCGGGATGTCTGCCGTCCAACACCATGACGAGTAACTTCTCTTTATTTGGACCCAAATATGGGGCTTGAATAACCAGCCCCGGGGGTAAAATAATCCCCTAGCAAGAATTATGTAAAAGCCCAATTCACACAGGGCAATTTATTCACGAAGTTCTTGATCCACTAAAAGTTAGGTAAGTGCATAACCTCCGTTTTGGCTTGTAATTATTATGATATTTGTAGAAATGCGCCTGACAAGCACAAGATTCATGCGCCCGCATGCTGTCACGCCTGATGACTGAAAGGACATAAATGCCATTGAGGTAGATAATAAAACAGTGTGATACATCACTGTACCGTTGTCATTACTGTCCAAACGAGTTGATGAGAATGATAATAATGATGATAGTCAAAGACATATTAATATCATTCATTCCTCTCATCTCCATAGTCATTTTTTATGATTATTTCATAAATTATATTTTTGGTATCATTGTTAGTACCATTATTCTTGCCAACATTATGTTACAACAGTAACATTTTTAAGATGCTTTTCTGCATTTATTTCAAAATAAAATGACACAGTAACCTGGTAATAAAGACACAAAATATACAGTGTATGATACAAAATCGTGTTTGATAAAGATAGATACAAATTTGATTCGTGCAGCAGGCGAAAGTATTATAAGCAATTGCTTTAAAGGGATCGTACAGTTTTGGTTGAGACTTAACTTCAGGTTTTTATCACTTTTTGGGTGAGATAGTGAGAAATCTCTCATGAAATATGAAAGAGCATGTAATTCCATGAGGATTACAAGCAGATGCTTGAACACGTGGCAGCACAGAAAAAGTCCTTTGTTAACGATGTCTGTAATTCAGCCTCCGTGCTGCGATGGATATTGATGAATAAAACACCTTTTCAATTCAATTTAATTGCGGTATATAAGTAGGCCTAAACGTCGTGATTATATATACGATTGTTGTCCACAGGTTTTGCTATGCATGTTGACACGCAGTGTCATCAACGATACATTTGCGAGGCCTATCTGCTGGATTTTTAAACATAGTGTATAACTCGGTTCCCATCCGTCATAAAGGTAAAACTAGATTTCCAAGGCATGCGAGTGTAGGAGCGCTGCACAATTAACTAACCTGTTGCCTGATGAATGAATGAATGAATGAATAAATAAAATGACTTATTTTTTGGCAGTAATGTTGCAGGTTTATCGCGATGTCAATACGTGGGGATGTAGGCCATGAGGAAAGGGTGGATCGCGTCGTATTGTACAAGGTTACATCGTCTAAAGGGCTTACACCCGTAAATACAATGGAATATCCCAGACCCCTTCACAAATTCGTACCAAAGATACCAAAATAAATGAAGAAAAAAATTAATTAAAAATCAATGATGTAGTTTGACAAAAAACTGAATAGCTGTAGATATTGAGTATGAATTCCTCTACAAACTGCATTTTGATTAGAAGATGAAAGCTTTTCTGATGGAATTTGAGGGTACTATATTTCATTGGGTACGTGTACGGAAAATAGGTGATTTTTTGAGTGACAAGAACTCGTAGTCTGGCTTTGCGGACCCCTGCGGACAGAATTTGGGCTGAAGAATCCATCCTGAAAATTTGATGGATGAAAGGGTATATCTCACTTATCCAGGTTAGTGAAGCTGAAACACCTCATTTCCCCCCGCTATTTTACAGAATTTTTTGAAATTTGATTTTTAACACACATCCCTATGGGGAAATGTTTATGGGTGTGAGCCCTAAAAATGCGACGTATTTTTAGCGGGCATTTTTAGCCATGATAGTCATTGAACATCCGTCACTAGATGGCGCGATTTAGACCGGGGGCCCAGAAGATTTATTCAGCTGAAAAGGGTCACACTTTTTAATGGTCTCATCATATAAGGATGTGTCCAAGGGTCAATAAAATGAATTGCTGGCAAGTCACATCCTGTACCGTAAGCCTAGGGACCACAAAAAGGGACCCCGAAAAATGGATTTATTCAGCCGAAGGGGGTCACGGACAAAAGTTGGTTGATATTGTTCCTTTGGGTGTACTTATCATGAAAACAGCAATGCCAGCTATTTTATCCTGTACGGGGCCCCAGACAGTAGCCCCAAAAGGCCCTACAAATGTGGTGTTATTCAGCTGAAAAGGGTCACAGCTAATTTCTTTTGCAATGGAAGTAGTTCCCATCAGAGATATCCAAAACACCAATGCCAGCTATTTTATCCTGTACGGGGCCCTAGACAGTAGCCCCAAAGGGCCCCACCCCCATAGGCCTGCGTACAAACACACACAAACATTGATTTTATTCAGTTGAAAAGAGTCACGGCTAATTTCTTTTGCAATTGAAGTAGTTCCCATCAGAGATATTCAAAACACCAATACCAGCTACTTTATCCTGTACGGGGCCCCAGACAGTAGCCCCAAAGTGCCCCCCCCCCCCCCATAGGCCATACGTACAAACACACACAAACCTTGATTTCATTCGTGCAGCTGAGAAGAGTCACGGCCAATTTCATTTGCAATGGAAGGAGTACCCATCAGAGATATCAAAAACACCAAAGTCAGTTATGTTATCCAGTACGGGGCCCCGGACAGTAGCCCCAAAGGAGCTCCCCCCCCCCCAACACACACACACACACACACATTACTTTCATTCAGCTGAAAAGAGTCACAGCTAATTTCTTTTGCAATGGAAGTAGTACCCATCTAGTAGAGGCTACTATGTAATCCCGTGAGATTTTCGTGCCAAAATTGATTTTTTTTTTCGCTAACTTTGTCAGTTTGGGGGTGCTGAATCCAAAAAACTTTGGTTCCATTTTTTCTGACCACGTCTTCAGCCGCCATTTTGAATTTCAAAATGGCCGCCCTAGCAGACTGTATTTTGACCCATATTTCACAAAGTGAGCATTGTAGAAGCTTAAAATTTGGTGCGAAATACATGGGTGCGATGTCACACACTCTGATAATTCTTTGTCTGATATTGTGGATTGTTTTGATACAATTTGTAGGCTGCCATTTTGATTTTCAAAATGGCTGCCATAGCAAGCTGTATTTTTACCCATATCTCATAAAGTGAGCGTTGTAGAAACATCAAACTTGGTGCAAAATACATCGTTATAATGTCAGACACTCTGATGTATCATTTTCTGATATTGTGGCTTGCTTTGTAGAGTTTGTAGGGCGCCATCTTGAAATTCAAAATGGCCGCCATAGCGTTTTTACCCCTATCTCAGTTTGCAATTATTGTAGAAGCATCAAATTTTCAAGAATGCACATGCTTGTGGTGTCCAACGGTCCAGTACAGCTGTTTCCTAATTGTGGATCATTAGATAGGCCACCGTGTTGAAATTCAAGATGGCCGCCATAGACGACATAATTATAATACTGTGCTAAGCGCCTTAGATGAATGTGCCAAAATTGTCCTAGTTAGACTGAATTTATTTCCAGTTCACGCAGAATGACAGCCATCTCTCAATTCAAAATAGCCGCCAGAAATTCAAAATGTAAGGATGAGGTTCTAATTACGTCATCACGAGATGCTGAGGGGCAAAAACTGCGTAAGGGGGGAGAGGGCATACCACTGTCCGATAGTGTGGGCAAGCGTATAAGCGTTACATCCCGTATAGCCAAAAAAAAACCCGCTAAAACGGTTCGTTTTTACCTCTCGTGCAACACGCTATTTTGCGTTGTGTAACCTCGTTAATGATTATAATCCCAATCAATGAATATTTGTACAAAAGCAAGCATTGATGCAATTACGAAGGTGATCTTCAAAAACTTGATGCTGCCTCAAGAGAATGAAGACAAACAAGGAAAAGTCTCGCAATGGCAAGAAATGCTATGGTCACCCTACCATTCATCCCATTCACAAGCTTGTTTGTTGGCCATAAACTGAAACACTTAAGGTTTGTTTGATATATTTCTGGAATAACACAAAATGAAGAAGGAATATAGGCTTTTTCCTGATTGCCCTTTAGTGGGTCACCTTCAATAATCAAGACTTCCAAGATGCTTACTGCTGTACAGCCAATGATTCTAAAACTACAAAGGAGTAATGATAGCTCAGTTTTGTGGCGCTTGCATCCATCAGAATTCCTCCACAACTTAGAAGATCATCACACGAGGGTAATGTAAGAAATTGTCACTGCCTTGAAGCTGACGAATGTGGTGTTTGGCAGTCAGGTGTCAGAAACATTCAAGGGAGATACTCTAGAAAGAGATGAAAAGGGCAGTTTTAATGTTCTGTACTAAGAATTTGTATCTGAGAGAATTATAATATATTAATCTCTGGATTATTGTGAGAAAGGCCAGACATTCAGCTCGTGCAAAAAAAAAAAAAAAAAAAACACCATGTAAGATTGGATCCAAAGTCATTAAGCTTAAGGGACGACCAATTCTTCATAACATTTCTACTGGTTCTACAGCCTGATAGACTTGTCATTATCCAGTCATTTCTGAACGATACAATTATTGAAAGGTATAAGTTCTGAGCAATTCCACAATCACTCTTCATCTCATTGTTTCATGGCCTTCTCGTCATTCCTACCCATGCCTTAGAAACTCACAAAACTGAGCCAAATAATCAGCCTGAAAGTTGAAATACTGAGCAGTCAATTCCATCTGACACAGAGACCACATCATGGAAAGAAAATAAAAGAGTTAATCAATGATGCCATGGGAATTACTGTCTCCCGTCACTCACAACAGATCGTACCATTGTATGTATTCGAGCAACGGGAAAATCAGAGATATTGATGATTATTACGTAGACTCTAACATTTCAATTATCCTGATGGATCTTGGTGGTTCGCTTCACTTACTGCATTGCACGTTGTCTGCTCCATCACTGGAAAAATAAATGATAAAGGTACAATTGACAATTTTGAGAGATTATGCTCTGCAGTTTGTTGCGAAAAAACAGGAACAACTAAAGGTCTGCTTTTTCATGCCTTTCATGGTGCTGGCTGAAGTTAGAAAATTTGAGGATGTCTCCAAGAGCAGATGGACCAAGAAGTATCTAAACCTTGAATCATGCAGAATGTGCTATGACACAGTCTGTTCCTCGAGAAGTTTGGCGTGGATGACTTCAATCAGGACAATTTCCTGCTTTACCCTCGTAGAGACTTGATACAATATATCCAGAGAACGAACCTCGTAAACTCTCACAACCTAATTTGTGCCTCTGAATATGATATATTAGATTGTAGATATTTCCAAAGGGTATGCATAAATCGTTCAATTATTATAAAATGCTTCGATCTTCCTACACCAACGGTAGCCACAAAATTCATTATCATGCTCAAAAGCAAGAAATGCAAAAGTCATTATTTCTGGAAGAATTTAGAACTAATTCTCCCCTGTGTACAGCTTTAGGGTGCTGTTTCTTTGAAAACATGTGCAGGGAATGAGCCTAGAAAACATTTAATTATTTTTTTTTTTATTCAATAATTCAAAGGTTTTATTTTCACTTCTTTCAACAGAATGTACAAAAAATATAAATTCGACATACGTTTGAAGGAATGATACATAGATAGCAAAGGATAGCATTTGTCAATAATCATTACAAATTTAGGCATTTTTCATACAGACATATTTATACATTCTGCCAAAAAAAGTGGAGGTACCCACTCAAAAGACTATGCTTGTACAACGTGGGCACCTCAC
Source organism: Diadema antillarum (assembly GCF_040938485.1). Lineage (NCBI taxonomy): Eukaryota > Metazoa > Echinodermata > Echinoidea > Diadematoida > Diadematidae > Diadema > Diadema antillarum. Next base: position 2,595,856 of record NW_027270919.1, on the reverse strand, counting down.
AGGAAGAAAAAAAAAGGTGAAAACTTAACTACAAGTGTGCGGGATGAAAAAAGAAGTGGAAAAGGGAAAGGGAAGAAGCATAAATACAAGTAAAGAGACGAGACAACTAAGAACAAAAAGCCTAGATCAATCGGTACATTCAAGATCAAACCAACAGAGACTATTAGCCATATTAGAAGTGTAGAGCATTAAAAGCGACGAGAAAGTGATATATACAATTGTATGGAATTGCTGATAGCAGAACGCATTATCTGTTCTGTGAAGGCACGTAAGTTTGCAATAGGAAAAACAGGGGATGCGATGCGGAATTCCGCGAAAGACGCGACCTAACAAGCCTATGAAAAATCAATAGCATCCTGGTGCTTACAAAACCTACTTACTGAAAAAATAAACAAACAAAATTAATTTCTTTCTGTTGCATTATAAGACTTAAAAAGGAATGATTTCAATCTTTTTTTGAATGAAAACAAAGAAGGAGCATTTTTTATGTCTGGACTAAGGGAGTTCCAGAATCTTGGGCCTGTATATATATATGTCTGCTGAGCTAAAACCGTTCTAAGCAGGGGCAAATGAAATTCATTAGACTGTCTTGTTGGGTAACTATGGTATGTCAGGTTACGAGGAAACATAGAATCGAATATAAGCGGAAGACAGTTATTATTATAACTATACATAAATTGTCCTAAATGAAATAAAAACAAATCCTTAATTTTCAGAATCTTATTTTCGGAAAACAAAGAAGCTGTATGAGAGCAAGGAGCGGCATTACAAATGATTCGAAGTGCCTTCTTTTGTAACAATAAAACCCTATCTAATAATGTTTGATGCGTGTTTCCCCATGCCAAGATTCCGTAATTTAAATAAGGTAGTATCAAAGACGAATACAGTATGAATAATGAATGTTGGGGAAGAAACAATTTGAACCTGTTAATGACGCCTATATTGCGCGAAATAATTTTACAAACATAATCTATATGAAATTTCCAAGAAAGTTTATCATCTACTGTGATTCCAAGAAATTTTGTATATGAAACACTTTCTAAAACAGTGTCATCAAAATAAATATCCATATTCAAATTATCTAAAGTGTTACTAAAAAACATATACTTGGTTTTATTGATAGTGACTATCCCATGAATTATTAGAGTATATAGGTCTAATATTGTAAGTTCTTACAACCAAATCGTCTAAATGGGGCATTATTTAGTCACTCAGACACAGTCTTTTTTTTTAAGTCATTTGTGTTTAACATCAAAATCACTTGATTTATTTCCCATTCACAAATTTTACCCAAACGCTATGCTTTTAAAGGAATATTTCACATGGCAGCCTTTTTGCATTTCAACACAACGGTGTACCTACAGGACAGGAAACACTTCCGCTCACGCAATATTCAATGAAGTGATTGACTTATACATGATCGTTTCACCATGCTTGGGTCATTACAGATCTTACAGCACCAAATATGGTCAAAACACTTCTTGAATTTCAAGAGTGGCGACCAATACAAATAATCCAATATTACAGAATGTATAGGCCCTATGTGTGTGGATGTGTTTTAAAGAATGTACACTGTACACCACCATAAACAATGATATGTCTAAAAGTTGCTTGTAACCAGAGATATTAGCTGAAAAACAGCCATTTTGAATTTTAAGAAGGCAGCCTTGAAAATGATCTGCAATTTTAGGGATGGGAAAAGTGCATCTGAATGTTCAACATCATGAGCCCGGTTTATGCCCGAAATGTGAACTGTCTGTATTGCGTACAACATGAGATATGGGTCAAAATATACATTCAGTTATGGCGGCCATTTTGAATTTCAAGATGGCCACCTTTGATATCAAAATGAACCATCGTTTCAGAAAAAGATGGTTCAGAATGTCTGACAACATATGCATGCTCTCTGCCCCAAATTAGAACCTTACACAATGCATACGATGTGAGATACCGGTCCACTTACATTTGTTGTGGTAGCCATTTTGAAATTCAAGATGGCCGCTAAGGAAAAAGATCCATCATTAAATAAAAGAATGTATATACTAGCATGACTGACATCATATGCATGCTTTTTGCCCCAAATTTATAGTCTACATAATGCTTACAACTTGAGATATGGGTAAAAATATATTTAGCTCTGGCGGCCATTTTGAATTTCAAGATGGCTGCCTAAAAATTGTATCAAAGCTATCTACAATATTAGAAAATGGTATATCAGAATGTCTGACATCACAAACATGCTTTTTGCATCAAATCTGAACCTTCTATGATGCTCACATTATGAATATTGGGTCAAAATACAGTTTGCTATGGCGGCCATTTTGAAATTCAAAATGGCGACTGAAGACGTGGTCAGAAAAAATGGAACCAAAGTTTTTTGGATTCAGCACCCCCAAATTTACCAAGTTAGCTAAAAAAATCAATTTTGGCAAGAAAGTCTCACGGGACCCAATGTTTCGACATAGTAGACTGTACTAATCAGAGATAACCAAAATACCAAAGCCAGCTATTTCATCCTGCACGGGGCCCCAGTCAGTAGCCCCAAATTGCTCCCTCCCCCCCCCCCCCCCCAATACACACACACACACACACTGATTTTATTCAGCTGAAAAGGGTCATGGCTACTTTCTTTTGCAATTGGAAGTAGTAGGCATACTCATCAGAGATATCCAAAACACTAAAGCCAGTTATTTTATCCTGTACGGGGTCCCAGACAGTAGCCCCGAAGTGCACCCCCCAACACACACACACACACACACACACACACACACACACACACACACACACACACACACACACACACACACACACACACACACACACACACACACACACACACACACACACACACACACACACACACACATATTGGTTTCATTCAGCCGAAAAGGGTCACGGCTAATTTCTTTCGCAATGGCAGTATACCCATCAGAGGTATCCAAAGCACTATTTAAAGCCAGTTATTTTATCCTGTACGGGGGCCCCAGACAGTAGCCCCAAAGTGCCACCTACACACACACACACACACACACACACACACACATATATATATATATATATATATATATATATATAGGTTTCATTCAGCCGAAAAGGGTCACGGCTAATTTCTTTTGCAATGGAAGTAGTATCCATCGGATATCAAAATACCAAAGTCAGATATTTTATCCTGCACGGGGCCCAAGACAGTAGCTCCAATGTGTTTTGCTTTATTATCTTTATTGTTTGCATCTCTTCTTCTTAAATATGTGCTCCTTCGTCTTCATTTTCGCGACAACGACAAAGCGTCCTCCTCCTCATCATCATCAGTAGCCCCAAAGTGCCCCCCTCCACATACACACACACACGCACACACACACACACACACACACACACACACACACACACACACATTAGTTTCATTCAGCTGAAAAGGGTCACGGCTAATTTCTTTTGCAATGGAAGTAGCACCCATCAGAGATATCCAAAATACCAAAGCCAGTTATTTTTATCCTGTATGGGGCCCCGCACAGTATAGCCCCAAACACGGGTAATTTCTTTTGCACTGGAAGAAGTACCTATCAGAGATATTCAACACACCAAGGCTAGTTATTTTATCCTGCACAGAGCCCCAGACAGTAGCTCCACAGTGTCCCATCCTTTATACATGTACTGTGAATCAGCTGAAAATGGTCTTACAAATTCTTTTGTAACGTTAATATCAGGGCCTACTGAACAGAGATATCACAAACACTAAAGCAAGTCATCTTATCCTGTATACGGGGTCCCATAGGTTACAGTAGCAAAACACTCAAGAAATTTGCACAGGAAGCATACTTCTGTATAGTGCACAACCAAGATGAGCATATTACGAAAACCAGTCATTTCATCTTGTACTGGGCCCAGGTTACAGTAGCCATAAAGTGCCCCTCCCCCACATAATTATTATGACATCATTTAGCTGAAAAGAGTCATAGTTGTTTTTCTTTTACAATCGAAGTAGGCCTTAGTTTACATCATAGATACCCAAAACATCAAAGCCAGTTAGGTTTTCCCAGCCAATTTCGCACTTTTGTTGGTTCATTTGATAGAAGGTTCGAATTCGTAAAATGGGTATTCAAATTGGCTGGTACCCTACGTTCATTCAAATTCGCCTTGACTTGCCGAAAAGGGTATTTCAGTCATTAAATTTCGCGAAAGACAGTCAAATTCCAAACGTGTTCATTCAAATTCAAATCATGCTATTTCTTTGTTTCAGATCATTTTAACATGTCTTTCTATGTGTGTTTTCGTTTCATCTATAAATTACTGTTATAAAGCAGTATATGTATCATATTTCTTATCTAGTATAACTGGATTTGGTTATTCTGTAACCAGACTGGTAACGCTCCTTCTCTTTCATATACATGTCATTATAGGCCTATACGTGTACCAGTAATGCAGATTAACTTCATTTTTATAGTCATGACAGCACAATAGATACAGACGTATATCTCTAGAAGACATAGAAAGAATTATTTAAAAAAAAAAAAACATTTGAGGATCATAACCTTTACTTCTTGGAACTGGCCGACCGCTCGTAATAAAGCGCTCGTAACGGCCGGATAATTTGTGGCTTCTTACTTCTTTGGATTCAAAAAGCACGTTTAAAAAAAAATGGTGTCAAAGTCTCTTAAACGAAACATGAAATGCTATGATGCTTACAAAACAATAACTACGACGAAAGAAAATAAGGAAAGAGGCCAAGCATGAACATATCTGTTTAATTGACTGCAGAACATGTTAAATTAGATGGCCAGAAATCAATTTGAATGAACGAGCGCAGCATGTAATCACGTGACTATATCATTATGAATTTATGAATGAACGGACAGAGGAATGGTACTTGTCTTATGGATTTCAGTTGAAAAAGTGTTATTTAGAATAAGGTTAGAGGTAATGTAAATGTTTCAAAATAAATTTGAATGAAGAGATTAATATGACATTGAACTACCATGTCATCTAGGCGAAATTTTTGCTAAATTTGATTCAACATTAAAGAATTCGATTAAAAGAGGTGCGATATTGGCCCGGATGCAGGGCCCTTGACAGGTATAGCCCCAAGGTATTCCCACCCCATATGAATTAATTGTTTTTAGGTGAAAAGAGTCATGTATGCCTATTTTCCTTGGCAGTGGAATCAACAGCTGAGATATGTAAAACACAAACCCATCCAGTTAAGGGGCCCCCAGCCAGTAGCTGGAAAGTGCTCCCGTATTATTTTATTCTAAGTGAAAAGAATCACTGCTGTAATTTCTTTTGCAATGGAAGTAGTGCTCAAGGAGGTATCAAAAACACCGAAACTAGTTATATAGCTGTACGGGGCCCCACGGAGTGTTCCTAAAGACAGTGTCCCCACATGTAATTCCACTACCAAGATCTGCATCCCGATCTATTCAATCTGTCAGATCGGGAGAGAGCGGCAAAAGTAGTGTACGGGGACCGGGAGCATCGTAGCAGCAGCGTTTGGGTGATGGGATTGGATCTGGCAATTTTACAGATCGGGAAGAAATTTTGAACTGGTTCAAAATTTTTTCCTCATCTCCCCATCAAGATTGACCTATTTTGAATCGTAGCTCAAACGGGGAGAGAGCAGTGACAGTGTAAATACCGCGGGATGAGCGTAACAATTCCAGGTTTTTCTGACCGTAGTAACAGCGGCACAAGAACGGGAAATAAAGTCTATAACTAGACACCGACGACATGGTCCCGCTGCTGCGCCGCTTTCTTGATCAAAGCACGACCTTCCCGCTTTAACGACGCTCTCACTATTAAAGTTCTCTACTCTCGTATAAAATCAAGGCCTGTTCCTACGACGCTTCATTCCTGCTTCGATAACGCTGTTGGCCGCTTTAGCTACGCTGTTCGTACGCTTTCCCAGACTCTTATTATGCACGTCTTCCACTCTCGCCGCTCTAAAATCGAATGTAGCGGATACGCTGGAAAATATTTGCCAGAACAGCAAAACTGATGATGATGAGGAGGACGCGTTGTCGTCGTCGCGAAAATGAAGACGAAGGAGCGCATATTTAAGAAGAAGAGATGCAAACAATAAAGAGAATAAAGCAAAACACTTTGGAGCTACTGTACGGGACCCCGTGCAAGATAAAATATCTGACTATGGTATTTTGATATCCGATGGACACTACTTCCAGTGCAAAAGAAATTAGCCGTGACCCTTTTCGGCTGAATGAAACCAATATATATATATATGTGTGTGTGTGTGTGTGTGTGTGTATGTGTGTGTAGGGGGCACTTTGGGGCTACTGTCTGGGGCCCCGTAAAGGATAAAATAACTGGCTTTAGTGCTTTGGATATCACTGATGAGTACTACTTCCGATTGCAAAAGAAAGTAGCCGTGACCCTTTTCAGCTGAATACAATCAATGTGTGTGTGTGTGTGTGGGGGGGGGGGGGGAGGGGGAGGGGGTAAGGGGGCAATTTGGGGCTACTGTCTGGGGCTACTGTCTGGGGCCCCAGGCAGGATCAAATAACTGGCTTTGGTATTTTGGATTTCTCTGATGGGTACTAATTCCATTGCAAAAGAAATTAGCCGTGACCCTTTTTCAGCTGAATGAAACTATTGTGTGAGTATGTGTGTTGGGGGGGGGGGGCACTTTGGAGCTACTGTCTGGGGCCCCGTACAGGACAAAATAACTGGCTTTGGTGTTTTGTATGTCTCTGATGGGTACTACTTCCATTGCAAATGAAATTAGCCGTTACTCTTATCAGCTGAATAAAGTCAATGTGCATGTGTGTGTGTGTGTTTGTACGTAGGGCTATAGGGGGTGGGGCACTTTGGGGCTACTGTCTGGGGCCCCGTGCAGGATAAAATAGCTGGTATTTGTGTTTTGGACATCTCTGATTGGTACTCCTTCCATTGCAAAAGAAATTAGCCGTGACTCTTTTTAACTGAATAAAATCAATGTTTGTGTGTGTTTGTACGTAGGCCTATGGAGGGTGGGGCCCTTTTGGGCTACTGTCTAGGGCCCCGTACAGGATAAAATAGCTGGCATTGGTGTTTTGGATATCTCTGATGGGAACTACTTCCATTGCAAAAGAAATTAGCCGTGACCCTTTTCAGCTGAATAACACCATATTTGTGGGGCCCTTTGGGGCTACTGTCTGGGGCCCCGTACAGGATAAAATAGCTGGCATTGCTGTTTTCATGATAAGTACACCCAAAGGAACAATATCCACCAACTTTTGTCCGTGACCCCCTTCGGCTGAATAAATCCATTTTTCGGGGTCCCTTTTTGTGGTCCCTAGGCTTACGGTACAGGATGTGACTTGCCAGCAATTCATTTTATTGACCCTTGGCCACATCCTTACATGATGAGACCATCAAAAAGTGTGACCCTTTTCAGCTGAATAAATGCTCTGGGCCCCCGGTCTAATTCTGAGAAGCTGTTCGCCACTGTGGCAGTCGACCGTCGGTAGACCTAGGGAACTTACCTTTAGTGGGCCCTATAAGCTGTTGCTATAAACCGTGATAATGATACTCTAAGGAAACTTTATATCTGCGGCATAATCTGAAGGGGAAAAAACTGTTCATCACATTTACAAGACCGCTTATATTATCAAAATCGATCTTTCGTCGTCTGAGGTTTTTTTTTTTTTTGTTGGTCACAACGGTTATGTGCCATTTTAGCGTCCGCTACACATTTTTAACACTGCCACGAATGACGGAATGGGGGCGCTGTTTTACTTTTTATAGATTACGTCTTTGGGATATCTCAAACTAAAGTCTATCATTAATTATGTGTACAATGCTATACATTTTATTTTGTTATTAAAAACACCACGATGGATTTTGTTTTTTCACCAAACTGCGTCCGTAGTATCGCTAGGAGATAAGGATATAAACATTAAAATGCGCAATATGCTTCCAATTAAGGAATAAAACTATTAACAGTATATTTAGTATGAGTTAGTGCATTGATGACTGTCAATATAGCTTCCGAAGTCTGTGTACAAGGCGGATCCAGAGCCCACCTTGGAGCCCCCCCCCCCCCCCCGAAAAGAAAAAATAATAATAAATAAATAAATAGAATAAATAAAGAAATAAATAAATAAAAAATGTATATACAATATATATACTTTTGAGAATGCATGGTCAAATAATTTTCACCAAACTGAAAGGGGAAATCCAGTCCAAATATAAGTTAGTCTGATAAAGAAGAGTAAAATATTATGAGTTCAGCAATATAAATTTGATCGAAATCGGATGAAAATAAGGAAATTATGACATTTTGAAGTTTCGCTATTTTGGGGGAATAATTCTTGAATAGTCAATATGAATATGCAAATGGCAAAGTGAGCATGTCATTCCCTCACAAGTTACCATATAGTTTGTACATAAAATTTTGAAATTTCCAGATTTTCATTAAAACGCAATTATTCCCTGGGCTCAAATCCTCGTATATCTTCCCTGATCATTATTCTGAAGTTATTCAGCCAGGAATAACGTCATGTTTCAGACGTCAATGACAGAAACAATGAATTTTTGTCATTATTTATTTTGTACACTATCAATAGAAAATTGTGAGGGTATATATGACATGGTTGGCTCACTCATTTGCATATTCATATCCACTGTCAGTACAAGAACTGTTTTGCAGAAATTAGCTAAACTTCAAAGTATCATAACTTTCTTATTTTTCATCTGACTGATTTCAGTCAATTTTTTACCATAGAAGTCGTAAGATTTTTTACTCTTTTTATCAGACTAACTTATATTTGGACTGGATTTCCTCTTAAATTGGCAAGTATACAGTAGTCGTTTAGGTGATATAGGTATTTGATACCCTTCCTCAAGGGTCCCCTGGAGCACAATGCCCAAGGTGAAGGGGAAGGGAGTGGGGGTGGGGTGGGGATGAGGTGGAAAAAAACACACAAAAAAAAAACAAGGGCCATGCAAAGTGAGGAATCGTTAAAAAAAAATATTTTCTCAAACCTTAAAGAGGAAATTCACCCCAAAAATGAATAAACTTCAGAAGAAAGAAAAAAAAAATTCCCTACAGAGCGATACAGAAAATGACAAAAATCGCAGAAAGATTTTGTATACAGAAAAAACACAAAATCTCATATTTCAGATGTAAGTTTATATGAAATCCACCCAAATAAAACAGAACAGATAAACTCTGATGTGTTGGTATGGGAACGTGCTTTGACTTGTAGCTAAAAATAACTATTTTTCCTATAATTTTCCGAAAAAAAGTGAAGTTTCAAATATTATCCAAATTTTGTATTTGTATTTGTATTTTGTATGTTCTGTATAGGGAATATTTTTCTCTTCCTTTTAAATCTAAAATTTCCAAGGTAGTGTCATGAATTTGATTAGTGACGGTAGTTTCTAGTTTGTTTGTGGCAGATTTGGGGGAAGGGATAAGCGGAAGCTGGAGGAGGGAGAATTGAATTGAATTGGAATTTGGTAGTGGTTATCCCCAGGGTAAGGGGAGGAGGGGGGTGGCACACTTTTTTCTCTTGAAAACACTTGGTTATAAATTCGTGACCAAACCCAGCCTAGAATATCAATGCGTTTTCGAAAGGTTATCAGTTATGAAGAGCTTTAAAATACTTGAACCCCCCCCCTCATTTCAAATGAAAAAAAAAAGAGGGGACAAAGTACTTTTAACTGTTTATGGAAACACTCTGAATGATTTATGATACTGTTGCGGGAAAATGTGTGTGTTGTGACACTGATCGAACTACTGGGGGTTTTGCAGGACGTTTACCGAGCGGGAATTACCCGGCAGTAGACAAGCAGATTTTCCGCAATGGAGGAGAGTAACTTATAGTAAGATATAAAGTTGCATCAGGTACATTCACGCAATTCACCATCACGATGAGAGTTACAACATATTCCGGGCACACTGCTAGTTTATTGGCAGATCTATGCAAGTCCCCTGATTCAAGAAGTCGCTCCCCATGAAGTAAAGTTCTCTTCGTCAGAGCAAGCGATATTTATACCTTGCTTAGTGTATTTCTTTAAACTTACAAAAGTATTCGGGTGATTCAAATGATTTATGTGGAAGCTATATGAGAAACATAAAACATTGAATTCTTCAGTGGACTATACAGTATGTCCCCCCAAAAAATTACAACGGGGCCCTCCGCAATGATATCTTTAAAAATAGAGAAATCAATCTAAATACAAATTCAGAGTATGAAACTATAACTCATTGCCCACATCTTACAAAAAACCCCACTCGATTTGCTTCAGTGGTCAAAGAGAAATACCAAATTTTGTAGAGGATGTCGGGAATCTCTTCTGTCCAAGTTCTGTCTATCATTCACACACAAGATCATCGAAATGCTAAACTCGGAAGAATCCGATTCTCTATAGCTCTATTTTGCAGAAAACCCCATTCAATTTGGTTAAGCGGTCACAGAGAAATATGGATTGTTGTAAAGCATGTCATGAGTCTGCTTCTTCCAATTTTAGCAATTCAATGCTCTTGTATGTGAATAATAGACAGAATTTGGACAGAAGAGATTCCCGACATCCTCTACAAAATTCCATATTTCTCTTTGACCACTGGAGCAAATCGAATGGGGTTTTCTGTAAGATGTGGACAATGAGTTATAGTTTCATACCCTGAATTTGTATTTAGATTGATTCACTATTTTTAAAGATATCATTGCGGAGGGCCCCGTTGTAATTTTTTTGGGGACATACTGTACACAACATTGAATTCCAAACGATGAAGTGCGAGGAATGGACAGAATTTAGGGAATGTGTAAGGAATGTGAACAGGGCCCCATTTCATTAAAAAAAAAAAAAAAAAAAAAAAAAAAAATGATAATATGGCGGGTATGACAGCAACTCTTGCTGAAATGGCAATTGTCCTGATTGGCTATTGCTATGGGAAGTTGACATTCTAGCAAGAGTTGCCATCCCAGCATCTTTTATGAAACGGACCCCAGGGCCCTGTTTCATAAAGCTATTCATAAAGTTACAAACAACTTACGAGCGACTGGTGATCAGTTCTTGTGCTCACTTATGGAAATTCTGATAAGTATAGCACATAAAAACTGATCACCAGTCGCTCGTAACTTGTTCGTAAAGTTACGAACAGCTTTATGAACCCCCCCCCCCCCCCCCCCCCCCCCCCAGGTCAGTGGTTTTCTGCTTATCCACATTCGTTAGTAGTGAGTCAGTGCACAGGAAACATACAGACGCCAACAACGTGTTACACGCGACAAAGCTGCTATCGCGACTCTTGTGTTCAGCGACGTTACACTCACACTCACAGGTCTAGATTAGCATGCTCACATCCAGGACCTGTGATAGGAAGGGAACGACAACTCCTGTCAATTGTAAGTACATGACATTAATAGAAAGGGAATATTACTATTACAACTTCAAAGTTAAATGCACTGTTCTCATTTATGCGTACAACTCGGAAGTAATTTGCGCAGGTGATACTTTAATAGTCCCGTGCACGCATTTTGAGCGGACATGTATTTAATGCAGACTATTTATTGCAGGAGCACCGGTTAGGTTTTGCGCACTAGGCCAAAATTTGACCGACAAGTTTGTCTAATTCCGCGAAAAACTTCTCATTTATAATAATGACATTTGCTGGGTCAGTTTTTCACTGACCCAGCAAATGTATAAATTAGAAGTTTGTTTTTTTTTCCGCGGAATTAGACAGACTTGTCGGTCAAGGCCTAAATGAATTAGCTAGAGCTAACGTTTACATTTCAGACCTCTGGCTGCTCTCAGTTCGGGAAACCCACTCACAAGGGGGGCCCCTCCTTATAAGTAACCCGTCCCCCTTATAAGTAACCCCGTCCCCCTTATAAGTAACCCCCGGGGCACCCCTTATAAGGAGTCTCCACGCTTTTTTGCAATGCAACGCGAAAATGAAAGGACTGCGGCAATTCGCTTGATTATGTCCATAAAGCTTCACAAGTTTCCTAGTTACTCACGAAATTTGAGCAATATCGGTTTGAGGCATCATATCTAAAATCATGGATTTAAATGCGATGTCAAACGACCCATGCGAATGCTGAAATGCGAGCGATTACTGGCGTGAGTGTCTCCAGGCGCGGCGGCGCGGCAATGCTTGAGTGCAGACGTGGCGACTGAGTACGGAGACTTTCGTACTCAGTCGCCACGTCTGCACTCGAGCATTGCCGCGCCGCCGCGCCTGGTGACACTCACGCCAGTAATCACTCGCATTTCAGCATTCGCATGGGTCGTTTGACATCGCATTTAAATCCATGATTTTAGATATGATGCCTCAAACCGATTTTGCTCAAATTTAGTGAGTAACTAGGAAACTTGTGAAGCTTTATGGACATAATCAAGCGAATTACCGCAGTCCTTTCATTTTCGCGTTGCATTGCAAAAAAGCGTGGAGACTCCTTATAAGGGGTGCCCCGGGGGTTACTTATAAGGGGGACGGGTTACTTATAAGGAGGGGCCCCCCTTGTGAGTGGGTTTCCCGAACTGCTCTACGCCGCCACGGCTCGATCAGTGTACAATGTAAGTTTCGAATCTAACGTTACTGGGCTGTGCTGTGTGTCGTTAATCAATCTCGTGAATGCGTGTACGTGTGTGAAGTCCTGTCTGTCAGGCTGCCTCCCGAGGCCTACACTACAGTGTTTACACCCTTCGGCACCAGCAGTTGGAAAGACGTTCTTATGACACTTTTTCCATACTGAAACCACTCCACACTACCTAACCTACCCTTGTGCCCTTGCTTGGCCTTGCTTTAATTATTGCAATATTGGCTTCTTTTTTTTTTTGATTGCGCCAAGATGGATCTTCTTCTTCCGGGTGAAGTACTGACCTCTGGAAAGAGTATTTTCGTACTTTGTGCAGTGCTGAAACTAGTGTGCCACGCTGCATTGTTTGATGCTTTTTTTGTTGTTGCAATTGATGTAATATACACTATAAAAAGTAAAAAGTGCTCTTTGTGCAAGTAAAATGGATGCATGCATTCACACACGCACACTTTCAACAAGTGATGGGGTACAATGTACATATATGGGGGGGGGGTACCCTGTGTATGTAAGGAGGTCTTGCCCCCAACGCAGTTTGGTAGGGCCTATTATTTTCCTTTCTTTTCTTTTTTTTGAATTTTTAAATGAAAACTGTAAACATTGCTTTAATTTATAATCCTAGTTAAGTAGAGGAGATTAACACCAGGCCTACTACACATCTGCACCCTACTGTAAAGATGGAATGAGAATATTTCTTGATACCATTAGTAATTACTTGAATAAATTGTTTATTGCTTCCTTTCAGCCGCAGCTTCCTTGCCATCATAAAACAGATCAACATGGCAGTCTCGGTGATAAAGATGGAGGTAGAAGATGGCGACCAAGAAGCAGAACATCCATCGCAGTCCAAGGAGGTCCTTGGGAAATACATCGCTGGAGCAGGTGCTTTTTTTTCTGCCACACTGAAGCAGTTTCTGTCAACTTTTGTTTGCTTTGCAGTACTGTTAGTTATGATATCTAGTAGTTTTTGGTAGAAGTATTAAAAGTAAAAAAATAAAACAGGGTTTCTGCTGTCATGAAACAGCTGGAAAAGTCATGGAATTTTGAAAATGTGTTTCCAGGCCTGGAAAAGTCTTGAGGAATAAATTATATACAGTATGGTTGGGGCACCACCTATCGGCAGGGCACCTTCCCATCGGCACCCTGCGTATCATGGCTGTTTGCATATAGAACGAAAAGGTACGCGCGGGATTAAGTGTCATTAGCTATAAAGACAATAAAAACGAAGAAACAAAAATCAAACTCAAACAAACCAAGCTAAAAATTACACATCTGCTCAGTAACGACGCGTGGCTGTGAAATTCACGTGTATTACCTATATGGCCTGTGAAATTCACGTGTATTACCTATGCTGTGAAATTCACGTGTATTACTATGGAGGGGAGGGGGTGCCGATCGCAAGGTTCCCTTTTTTAGCAGCGCGAAGAAAACGGAACGCACGCACTAAAATTGCGCTATTTTAAAACGGAGATTCATAATCAACGAGACGGTCTCAACATTCAAAACTGCAGTATTTATGGCATATTTGAGGTAAGAATTAGGCGGATTTGTGTTATATTTTTAGAATAAACAAGCTACAGATCCTTAGGGTGACGATAGGTGGTACCCCCAACCCTACATATCATGGAAAAGTCAAGGAAATTTGTATGTTTTTACCTTTTTAGTGATATTCTTTCTTTTTAAATGTAATTTTGTTTTTGAGTAAAACATTTCATTGAATAAAATTGGACTGACATGTTCTTTACAGACAGTGTTGAGGTAATATGATTGTACATACTGTTCCTTTACTGTACATGGACACTCCTACCTAATAGTAGATTTTAATTTATCTACCACTAACCTCTTAGGTTTTTTTGAAGTTATTGTTTGGAAAATGTCCTGGATTTCAAATTTTATTACATGTATGGAAATGTCATAAAATTTATTTATGTAAAAGATGGAGGAACCCTGTAAAAAATCAGTTATTAAAATATCATGGGCATTGCAATGGTAGTTGTTAGCTTTTTCTAGCTGGAGTATTTAGTGAAAGCATCCTTTCTTCAGGACAGTTCATCTCTGTTTTACCCACTTCCCAGGTCTGTATATTCCAATATTGAAATGAGTGGGCTAAATGATGTACATCTCCATGAATGGTGCTAGTAAACTTCTAATTCCATACAATGTAGGCCTACATGTATCTGTTTCTCCCAGTTGCAGAAGAATGTGATGTTACCCGCCAATGGTTACCTTCCTCCATTCCAAAACTTGAGATGGAAAAAGAAGTCGTGGTCAGGACTTACAAGTTACCTCTATGTGAAGATTGTGGGGAAGTGTTTGAAAGCAGTGAAGATTTCAGACAGCACCTGATGACAAGACATGGATCCAGACACGCCCAGGAGATCCACACCCCACCAGGTGATGGTGATGATCGGAATGTATGCGACAGACTTCATTCTCCTACCGCATTCACAGTGTCTGATGACAAAACAGTTGTCATGCAAAGAGAGCAACTTCCTATTTACAAAGCTGATGGTGAGACCATCTCCACTGGAATGGTAGAGTATCCCATGGAGGTAACTATCAAGGTGGAATCTCCATCTGGACTGGTAGGTTATCCCATCAAGGCAATCATCAAGGATGAACCTCCATCTCAAGGAGACCCCCAGACACAAGCAGTCAGCCTTGACAACAATTACAGTGACTATGATGGTAATGAAAGAGCAAAGAAATACCCCTTTTGTGTAGTGTATATGATTCCAAATTGTAGGTACTCGGAAGAATTTCAGTAGAAGGAGACGAAGAGGCCCAAGTTGACCCAGAATGCATATATTGCGACATGGTTTTTGTACTCGAAAATTAAACTCTGTTATGACTTTTTAAAGAAAGTGTTCATTCCCTTGTTTTGAATGTTATCTTTTGTGCTAAAGGTATCATATGTTTGTTGTTTTACACTCAACAAAAAAAAAATAAACACCTTTTCAAACCCATATTTCTCATTGAATTTTAGGTTAAATATTGGTGGTTTTTATCCCATATTAAAAGTAATTTAATTGGCTATCACCCTGGTAGGTCAATAAAAAGGGAAACGTTACACATTCATGTGTGAACACTTTTTTTTTCTCTCTCCCAAGGCACAAAAGTAGAAAGTGCAAAAATGGACACATTCTCATTGATGCGTATGTGCTCTTCCATATAACAAAATGAACAAAAGACTTATCCAAAACGATAGAAAAGCAAAAATTGATGTGAAAAATTACTCATTGGTGTCATTATTTAGAAAGACAGAAAATGATAGAAAAAATGAAGAATTTTCTGTCAAATCAAAATTCAAATGATAATAGAGAAGAGGCAATATCAACAAATATGGTAAAAAATTTATTTACTTTTTTTTTTTTTTGCTATTTGTTCATGTCTCTTATTGTGTTGAATCCATCTTTTGTTATTATTGCTATCTTGAAGGGTATTTGCAAATGAATGACTAAATGTCAAATTCTGCAATTTTACTTTTGCGCCTTAAGAAGACAAAATTGAATGTGCTCACTCATGCATAAATCTCATTTTTTTGTACCAGGTCAATAGCCAATTGAAAAACATTGATATTGTTTTTTATATGACACAAAGATTTTTATCAAAATCTTCTTTGAAAAATATGCAGTGAAAAAAGTGATAACGTTCTTTTTTTTTTTCCTGTGTGTATATGTTCTTGGACTTGAGCTCTTATGAAATGTTTACTCTATCTTCTAAAATAAAAAGATAATAAATGTTTTACAATCATTTATCTTGTGTGGTTCAACAGAATTATCTTCTTTAAGTAAGCACATGTTCGGTATTGTTACCATCAGGACTAATGCTCAGCACAGCCCAACAGACACAACAAGCTCCATCCAATGAAGGTGGCCCGGGAGATGCCCCTCCTACACAGCTCCAGCCACAACCCCCTCCAGACCATCAGCAGCAGCAGCAACAGCAGCAGGATGAGGGGATGTCTGGTTTGGCAAGACAAGTAATTAGATATTGAAATTTTCACTTCCATGAACACTTACAGTAAAGATTACCTTTTGAATATTAGAAAAGAATTAAACTTCAGGGTGCCCCAGAATCATGCCATTTGGCCCCTGGGAAGAGTACAAGTGTGGGGGAGGGGCCTCCTCATAGTGACAGCTACATTTTTTACCATTTATTGAATAAACATGTCTGGATTGTAACAAAAATGTGCAAGAATTATCCTTAGGGTAAGGGGGTCCAAGTAGGGTACTGTATGCCACCCCCCCCCCCCCCCACCTTTTTTTTTTTTTGGGGGGGGGGGGGGGGAGGGGAGGGAGTTCAGGGGCAAAGTCTCTTACAAAAATACTTTAACAGTGATTTTTAGAAATCTTCTCTAGATCCAGGCATGCCAGAGCCTATTTTATTGTGTATCTGATGATGAGGATTAAAATGGATGAAAAAATGAAAGATGTTTATGGGAGCTGCAGGGTCATGCTGTTTGGCCCCAGGTAGGGGTGCCTGTGCATGTGGACGAGTGGACCGTAACAGCGCAAAATGCATTGATCATTGCTGCTGGAAAAAGCATGGCCAAGTGTTAACGAAACTTAGAAAGAATCACCTTTGGATATGAGACGGGTTATGTCATCATGCATGAATGGGGTGGGATGGGGGTGGAGGGTTAGGGGTACATGTCCATGGGCAGTCAATATCAATCAAAAGCTCCTTACGTAACTCTCTTTCCTATATACCTGTGTTCCTGCCAAAACATTGTATTGTATTACTGTATAAAGTACTATTTGGTTTGATTGACAGCTGGAGGAGTACAAGCTGAAAATGCAGGAATATGTGGAAACTCAGAGAAATCTTCAGCATCAGCTAGAAAAGGCCCAGAGAGAGGCTCAGGAAGCACAGGCAGAACTTGCAAGGGTGAAGCAAGATGGTGGACCCAAGGTCTCAATGGAGGTAATATAGAAATAGCGCATGGCACGGAGTGCGATAGTGTAAGTGCAGTGCACGCGAGGTTTCTTTAGATAGGTGCCGCCTCTGCGTAGGAGTCGCTAGGCGAGTACGCAGTGCGCATCATCTGAAGAAACCGAGTGTCCACTGCACTTACATTGTTGCACAACGGAACAAGTAAGTGCGCTATTTCTTTTATAAAATAGCGGTGTTTGATGAATAACCCCTCCCCCACACAAAAAGCAGGGCTGCCAACTCTCATGCATTGAGCGTGAGACTCATGCAATTCAACCAATTTTGACTGTCTCACTCTGATAAACGAAATCTCACGCTCAACACCGAAAATTGAATATACATGACTACAAAAATAAATATTTCTCTAAATTCTCTGATATTCCGAATATCGATATGCTCAAGCCCAAAATTTCAAGATTTTCCCCGCGCGGGTGTAAAGCTTAACCAATAATAATTGTTTTCAGTTCGCGCGCAAAGACGAGCTATTGGATTACGATTGGTTTCTACCTATACCACGTGAGCGTAGCTTGTACTTTTGGCAAATTATAGTACATGTATGGCAATGACGTGTGCTTTACATCGCTTTACATACACTGACTGTGTACGTAGTACGTACGTACGTACGGCCGCACAGCAGGCTGCCAGGCGCTAGCCAGGAGGTCGCTCCGCTCCCTCGCAGTGTCTCACGCCAAACTCTCACTCAAGGTTGGCAGGCCTGAAAGAGGAAAAAAAAAACAGCATTGAAAGCAATGAATTATTTATTGACACGCAAAGGTAAATTTCGGCAACGCGATAATGCCAGGTAACAGCAGTCTAAAGGCCACCTCACGCTGCGCGATGCGCGATCACGCTGCGATTACGATGGGATGCATGTACGTAGCATCGCAAGCGTTCGGTACGGCATCATTACTCCGTTAGATGCACAAACTCAACGAAACTTCACGAGCGTGGTATATCACTTTTTTTGTGCGACATCTGCACTCCCATGTAGTGCGCCGAAAAAGTTGAATGCCCCGTGACGCGTTTTGACTAGTTACACTTGTACCATGCTTGAAATCTGCTAGCTATATTATAACAAGTATTCCTACATGTGAATGGTTTGCTGATTACAGAAAACACCCTGGATGCATGAAAAGATGACAAAAAAAATGGATAAAGCGAGCAACTATCCTCCAGTGGATGCTGAAATGTGATCAATATTAACTCTTTGTGTCAGGCTTTGCATGCCCGACTCAGTCAACGGTGTGCCAACTTCGCATATTCTGCTCAAACGCTCAAAACCCACCCAAACCGATCGATAAATCGCGAAATGCCACAGTGCAATGAAAACGTACGTCGCAATTTCATTCCTCTCACACATACAGTAGCGTGCATTTTATGTAATGATTGACCAACAAGCAGTATATCCTACTGGATTTGCATGTAAATTCTAAGTTCCTGTCACTGCTTTGTATAAAAGCTTTGTACTCCAGTAAGTAGCTACTGGTCATTTGAAAGAAAAACAATCAAATTTTTTAATGCAATTTATGTCAAAGCAAGGCTTGGTATTTTCTCTACAACTTTGCTCACTACATGTTTAACTTAACAGAAATCTATTGAGGTTACATAGATCATGAAAATAGAATAATTTTCTCAAAGCATAACTGCGTTGGTGTCCCAGAAAAACACAGGATGTTTCCACCATGGCACATTATAAAGAGTTGACATGTTTAATGTACATATAGGGAGAGAAATTGGTGGACATTATGTAAAATAATGGGATGACCATGACTAAGGCCTCAAGGATGTTGAAATACTGCAGTTTGTGCTACAAATATCCATATAACAATATTTCTATGTGAATTAGAAAATTTGACAATACTGGCTAATTATTGGAGATAATTATTGTTATCAAAACTGTAACTAAGAGATAATCTTTCCCCCCAAATCATGACAGCATATGATTGATTAAGAGCTCTAGCATAATGAGAATGAAGAATCTTCTAGTAACAGCCAGTGTTTGATGTCACAATATTAGTCCAATTTAATTTTTTATTATTTACAGTTATAACAGTTACTTGTACCATGGACCTACTACACATATGGACTATGAGCGGAGGTCTTTCTTTGATCAAATGTTCACCACCCCACCTGATTATGTGCATCTTAATGAGTACATTCAGACATTTGGACAATGATGATCGTGTAGTCATGCATCATTAATGACAAAAGAACCATTTCCCTCATTTGGGTCATATTTGGCTGAGGTGCCTTTTCAGACCCAACTGCCTTTGAATAAACACCAATGATGGGGAGCAGCAAACCTCAAAAAAGGACAAATTTTGTGTCACAAAATTGGTAATTACTTAATAGCGGCCACTTGCGGCCACGCATGTAATGTCCCCAAATGGCGAGACAAGCATGTTATCTCCTGTTACTGTCCATGTTTACTCTGAAACAATGTGTGACAAATAGGGAAAAATAGATTACAAATCACAGTCAAACTGCCTAATTATTTCCTTTTTCGTGTTAAGTACCGGTACTTGTATTTCGCAAATGAAATTGCTTTAGCTATGATTTTTGCTATATACGCTACAACTGCCCATGCATTTTTCTTGATTTAAGAGAGTTATTACCTTCTGCGCATGTAGTTTTTAAATTTCTCACAGTGCCGTCTTGTTTTTATCCAGGCTGGCTGTCGGTGGACAACACTGGATCAAAGCAGGAACGCATGTTCAAAATGTTTTTGTGATGCTTTTGACAGAAGCATGTGCACAAGTTAATTAACGATGAATGTCCATGTGTAGTAGGTCCATGCTTGTACTGGTATGGTCATGATAGTACTTTCCCTCTCATTTGATTCCTTTGCTATCAGTTGTGTTGGCATTCATGTGGGCAACTCCTTTTCACAGATGACAAAAGAAACAATTTATGTGCTTTAAATTTTTGTATAATTTGAACTGTATAGGAATGTCAATTTTATGCATATTTTGCATAGTGTTTTCGATTGTCGTTTTTAATCCAGCAGATGACAGGGACGTTAGATAATGGCAGATCGGGTAATGAGACATCTGGCATTACACTGGTACCACCAGATAGCCCGTCTGATTCCGGCGACTCTGATGATGACCTGCCAGATCTGTCAAAATCTAGAGAGGAGAATCATGATCTGCCAGGTCTGTCAAAATCGAGAGAGGAGACACATAGTCCTATGGAAGAAAGCATGCAGGGACTTGACAAACAGGCAACCAGTGTACAAGTAAGTTCTAGTTCATTTTTTGTTTTGTTTTTTTGTGCATAGCATTTGCCAATAAAGTAAAGTTTGCATAAATATTCATACATTAGAAATTTCTCTTTGTTTTGACATTTCATTTGCCGTCCTGAGTTTGAGTCTGTAATGTACATAACAAAATTGATAATGCTGTGTGTACTAGACACGCAGGGTGTGTGCTACAGTACATGATACACATACAGCACAGGAGCCCGTAGCAAGCCATGCATACATTTCCCCTAGCTCAGTGTCTGTGTAGGTAGAAAGCTGCTGTAACCAGAGGAGTGCATTTAATATGCATACAGCACAGCAGAGACACATGCATAGGAGCTAGCCGGCTAGGGCTAGCTAGAGCTAGAGCACAGAGAGTTGGTGATAGGTTGGCATGAGGAGAGGTTGTACCGTACATTGTATGCTGTCCCTGCTCCCACAGCCTTTACTGTACAACTGAACATTGACGTGCAGCTCACACAGCTGTTGCACAAGATCATTATACTCAGAGATCGAGATATAAAAGTTGGAACGGTAATGTACACCTGTGGGCCCGAAATCACAAAGGTGGTACAATTGAAACCATGGTTTAAACCATTGACAAAGACCATAGTTTTGTATGAGGCACCAAGTGTCGCATTGTTTTTTCATTACAAAATGTTAACATGATTACATTGGCGAAAGGAGCATTTCAGTGACGAAATAGTCATTTCAGTAGAAATGAATTATTAGCTTGAGCCAATTAGGTACAGACTTCGCAAGGAGCCACATATGTCTATAAGCCATTTTGTGACAGAATTAGGTTGTGAGTTGCTCAGTGTTGATTCAACACTGGTCTACAGTACAAGTAGCACTGGACCAGGAACTGTTCGGTAGAATTGTTGAGTCACCATGAGTGAATCGGGTACTGTTGTAACGAGCCATTCGGGTCCATTTGACGTGAGAATAAGGCTGTAAGTTGCTCAGTATAGATGCTGTACAGGACTAGGGCCTACAAGTAGCCGTGAACCAGGAACTGTTTAATAGAAGTGGACAGTGAGTCAATTGGGTAGGTGTAGATGCAGCAAGCCATTTAGGTCTTTGAGCTATTTTGTGTGTGAATAGGGCCATTTGCTCAAGAGTGACGCAGCAAGCTTACACGTAGCTCTGGAACAACGCGTGTTCAGCAGAGTTTTACTGAGAGTCAATTGGGCATCTGTACAATGATGAACGTGGGCTAGTAATCCTGTTTATGAGCCATGTATCATTTCTTGTGAGCCATGAGTCATACATGAGTTTTGAGCTTGCGCTAGTTGTGAGCCATGAGGCATTGATTAATTAGGAACCATATGCTTTCCAATGTGAGCCAATTGTTTCCGCTAGTCGTGAGCTACTGTTCAGTATGCCTCATGTCATTAAATTTGAGCCACATATCACTGATTGTCAGCCATATGCTGTCTAATGTGAGCCAATTGTTCTGCTAGTTGTGAGCTGTTGTAGTACAATGCATATGCTATTAAATGTGAGCCACAAAGCAACAATTCAAAATTATGTGCTATTAAATATGAGCCAGAGGCTGTTCGGCAAGCTGTGAGCCATTCAGTAGACTGCATGCGTGTAAGTGTGAGTCATATTAAGGTATTTTATGGGAGAGCCTGATCATAGCATCAGACAACAGTGGAAAATAAATGCAGTGGAACAGATGAAACAGCTCAGTTTCTGAAGTTGAAGGATGAACTGAACTGTTCCCGAATGGAGAAGGATCTTCTGAAGTGGCAGAATGACCAATTCCACCACTACAATGAATGAGTTGGGAGATACAGTTGATGAGCTTCAGGTAAATGCTGGTACACCACCAGGAAAGTCTTCCAGACAAAGGGAAAATACTGATTCAGAAATAGGGTTGAAGTTGCCTAACCAGAGGAAATTTCATGGAGATGAGACATCAGGGCCCCATTTCATTAAAGATGTTGGGATGACAACTCTTGCTGGAATGACAACTTTCCACAGCAAACAGCCAAATAGGTAGCTGTATTCTTGTCATTACCATGACGATAGTCATTCCAGCAAAGAGTTGTCATCAAATAAACTCTTTATGAAATGGGGCCCAGATGTCTGGTCAAGGGATCCCACTGTGCCCTTTCTTGATGACCTACCTATGGTCCATGCTATTCCCAGAAATGATGGATGTATGGAATTCATTTCCACGCCCTCACAAAGGAATCTACCTGTAATTATCCCCAAGTGAATCTGAGATCTTTCCGATCAGGGTGTTAAACCCTTTTGACAAGGACCAAAGGTACAAGAGGGTGTAATGGCAGCAGCCATATCTGTTGTTGATGTTGAATCCATGAATACAGGTTCAAATCATGTGAAAGCAGCAGAGGTCTCTGAACATTTGGAAGAGCTTTTCAGCATATGCAAGGAAAATATTGACCCAAGATGCCACAAGGATGTCGAGAAATGTCTCATCAATTTCAAGGATGTGTTTTCAACCTCCAGTGATGACATTGGACAAACAGATATTGTCAAGCACAGTATCGACACTGGCGATGTAAAGCCGGTCAAGGAGAAGCCACGTCATCATCCAGCATGTAACCAAGAAGAAATAGACAGGTACAAGACCTACAGCGAAGAGGGGTTATTGAATCCTCAAACAATCCTTGGGTAGCGAATGTTGTCTTGGTGAAGAAAAAAGTTGGTACAAAATGCCGTATGTATTGACTTCAGACGGTTAAATGATGTGACGATCAAGGACGCCTACACTGTATCCTGTACTCAGGATTGATGAAACACTAGATGCCTTAGGATGAACCAAATGGCTCTCCACCTTGGACTTGTCCTCTGGGTACTGGCAAGTTGCCTTAGACAAGGATGCTCAAGAGAAATCAACATATTTGTCATGAGGGATGGACTCTACAAATGGAGAGTGATGCCCTTTGGGCTTGCCAATGCCCCTGCGACCATCGAAAGGCTCATGGAAAGGGTTATGAAGGGCCTACAGTGGGACATTTTGTTGATCTATCTAGATAACATCATCATCTTTGGTAGAACAATTCAAGAAGAGATTCAGTGATTGTGCATCACATTTTCCTGACTGAAGGAAGCAGGACTCAAATTAAAGCCAAACGATGTCACCTTTTCAGAAAGTTGGTGCTGTACTTGGGACTTGGTACTGAGATGACAAAAGTGATTGCAGACTGACCCATCCCCAAATACAAGTAAGAAGTTGGAAGTTTCCTCGGACTCGCATGGTATTATTGGCGTTTCATTCAAGTATTTGCCGACATTAACTAATTAACTTATTGTATTTTCGAGCATGGTGCTCAAATCGAAATTGCAAACATCACTATTACAATTGTATTTCCCGATTAAGCGTGCGTGGACAGCGTAGACATGTCACAAATCTTTTCACACTCGATTATAAATATTCTGAGGCCAAAATGATTGTTTGCCCAAAGCAATACTAATACACAACTTGCAAGAACAATCCCCCACACCTACAGTGTACCTACACACGTACACTGTATGCACATAGCATCCTTCTAATGTAGCGCCTATACTTGGCGCTACACTCTGCCCCAGCATCTTCTTTTCTGTAACCACTGTGTTAACCACTGTGAAATAGGCAACCAAGTCAATATTGGGTTTTTGTCATTTTCTGAAAGGGCTATCCTTCATCTACATTATTCTTGAGTTTGGGATTATAAAATGAATCTGGGAAAGAGCATTTTCAGCAATTTGTCTGTAATCCTTTTCTGGTGTAGAGTAGTGACATCAGATATTTCGTAGAGGATCCCTATTCATTTCTTTATTAAAACCTTAGCACACTCTTCACTTTCCAGTGTATTATCTATTGAAGCGATGAGTATGACACTACTGCTTTGAAAGTTGGCATTACTCATGGACAGAGTGTGTGAAGAGAGCAAACATGTTCAATTTCAGCTTAATTTGATAATCTCTTCATTGTAGTTGCTCCGGTAGTTTACACTCTGTTTTTTTGTCCCATTCATTGCTCAGCTATGTATAGCACAGTTTGGTAAAGATTAAACTCTTGAATAGACCCTGTCAGTATGCTTCATAGCCTCTTTTCTCGGATTACACCTTTCCTGAGTGTGTGCTTTCTTTCCAATATTTAGATAGGTGAGGAGAGTCCATTTCAATTGAGCTATACATCATTTTTAGAGCATAGAGTCTGCTCTTTCAGAACCTGCCTTTAACTAAAAATCAATGTCGGGCGACTTCTCGTTAGTTTTGTGATGCAGAATAATAAAGAATTCTATATGATTTAACAGCAGTTTAACCCTATTCTAACAGGGGGGGGGGGGGGGTCAATTTGACCCCGCCTCGACATTTCGCGATGTGATTCCGCAACGCGCAAAGATTTTGTCGCGTCGTTTCATGACTTTTTTCTTTGAAATCTCCCGCATATTTTGAGACCAAATTTGCAATGTCCGGGTACATCGTTCTGAAGTTATGTATATATAAATGTTTTGCGTATGCATGTCAACCCGTAATGGCTCAAATTCATGATATCATGCGCAAATCCAATGCAAATTGTGTTTTTTGGTTAAATTGATATAAATTAGATTATGTCAACTTTTAACCATTGAAATTAATCAATTTTAATGTAGATAAGCTTGATAAAGTGCCTGCAACAAATTTTGGCCAAAAAGCAATAGAAAACAAAAAGGTCAAAAAAAATGAAATACATAAGAAATTAACAAAACAATTAGAAACAAAAGAAACTGATTTTGATTGTGCTATTTTTTTACGAGAAAATTGTTTGATGTGTCTTGAGGAACTCTTAAACAAAAATTTAGCAATCAGTCAGTTGTTTTAATGGAGTTATTACTGTGAAAATATGATTTCATGCATAAATTTTCATAAATAATTTACTAAAAATAGAAAATCAAAATTTTTCTTTTGTATGACCATGTAATGTTGTAGTTGACATCCGGCTCTGTGTTTAGGCAAAATTTTGCGGCGATCGTGCAATCGGCGGCCAAGATCTGAAGGGGGGGTCAAATTGACCCCCCCCCCCCCCCCCCTAGTAAAAACTTGGTCTCAAATAGCCCAGTTAGAATAGGGTTAATAGATTTAGATGTTATGGAAAGATACGCTGCATGATTTTCACCCAATTATCATTTACATTACCGTTGTTTTTACTTTAATTTTATTTGAGTTTTCTATAATTTCAATTTTTCCCCTTTTCTACCACAGTCATATCGGCCCCCTAAGATTGTTTCTCTTTTTTTTATGCAAACAATAATCTTCAGTAAATGTTTATGCTGGTATTTTCTTTTTGTTGTCATGGTGAAAGGCGATCTAATTATGCATCAGGAAATAGCGTTGAAAGAAGAACATTGATTTCCATTCATTTCGTTCATATTCATTTTGATTCAATTCCAATTCACAAGCATGCAAACAGTCGGTATAGGCACTATAACAGAAACCGTTTTTAACATCGATAAATGTCGGATAAGTCGAAGAAAATTTGACGAACCATTTTCTTCAGTCCCGATTACTTCCAGGTATGCGAGGTTGACTGTTTGCTTATGCTAGGGCGGGAAGTCTACAGCCCTGTCGACCTTGCCATGCTCTCCAAACCATCCGAGGATGAGACCTTGAGTGATTTTGCAGAGGATCTAAGGACCCCCCTCCAGACAGCCTATTGAAGGGCAGAAGAATCATTGAAAAAAAGCGCAGTCCGCCAGAAATGGCAGTACGATCGACACTCCAAACACCCAGGGATCAACGGAGGGATGTATGTTTGGTTCTATGACTCCACTTGGAAGAAAGGGATATCGCGAAAGCTCAAATTGAGATGGACAGGTCCTTATTTGGTTGGGTCCGAACTCTCGGGTGTGTCTTTCAGAATACAAGCATCTGAAAGATCCAGACCAAAGGTGGTTCACAATGACAGACTTAGCCCTGACCAGGGGAAAGAAAGGTCAACTTGGAGGTATCTCAATCCTGCAGATGTGGTGACACATGATATTGAGGAATTGGCTGGCTCACAAAACCCAGGAAACAGTCTAGCAAGTAATGATGTGGGCTCATCCATGGCTCCTCCTGGTTCTCAGTTTATATATGACGAACCAGAAGGAGAGTCCATCAAAATTGTATAGGAGGAATGTGGCAGGTCAAGTTGATACCCCTTGTGGCAACGTTGCCAAATGAAATTTTTTAAGTAATCCATAAATTCTTTCATTTTGTCCTGTCAGATGGCAAACAGAAATGGACGTCGTCGCAACTATGCCTGCTGGATGTGTGGTAAGGATTACCGCGAGAAGAGGAGTCTGAATTTTCACCTCCGGAAGGTCCATGGAGTCAAACGCGGCAGAGAATTCAAGTGCCAGGAGTGTGACTACATATGTGGTAAACTCTTCAACCTGAAGCGCCACATAGCCTTCATACATGGCACCGACAGTGACCAGTTCTCCTTTTGGGAGAAAATGCCTCCCCGCTTCCCAGAGCCTGAGAAAAATATGGTATCGCAAACAGATCCACCATCTACTGCACGTAATCCGCTTATCCCATCTAACAAGCCCGTCAACATTACAAGTCAACCTCAGGTCCAACCAAGTCCACCTGCCCTCTCCGTAGCTGCTTCATCTACACCCCTCCCCATTTCTACTCCTGTGAGTTCAGGTATTAATCTGGCACCTCACCCTCAAGGGAAACCTTGTGCTATGCTCGCACGAACTGCACATAATGATCTCAGCTCTGCATACAACTCAGAGGACAAAAAGGATTCTGGCAAAGTCCCCGTCCCCACTGCAAGAAAGAAAAAGGACAAAGTCATCGCCTCAGTGGTGGAAAATTCCTCCATCACCTACTACATTGGCGGGAAGATAGTTCGCCAGTGCAAGCAGTCTGAGATATACACAAAGCTTGTGCCTAAATCGTGGGACCAAAACATTCAGTATCACCTGCCTAAGTAAGCCTAACGCTTACTTTGCTGTCTTCATTTTGTTTACCTACTGGTAGTTATTGCGATAAGTCTCGCATGTTTTATTGAAGAATGGTACACCATTTATTCGTGCCTTTCTTCCCTTGTTTCGATGACCTACAAAGTATGTTTCTATGTACAATCTTAACCCTATTCCCACCCTGGGGTGGGGTGGGGGGCAATTTGCCCCCCCCCCCCCCCCAACGTTTCATGTGATTATTCTGCATGTCAAAGAGCATGCAATTCTAATGGGTATGAAAAGTTTATTCGATCAAAATTGGTTTTGAAATGGCTGAGATATCCAAATACAAGGTGAAAAAAAGAGATCCTTATAAAAGTTGTGGCCTGCCGCCTTTTATTATTATATATATTTTGTTGATATCTCAGCCATTTGAAAACCAGTTTTTATCAAATAAACATTGAATCCTTCTTAAAATTGAATTCTCTTTCACATTTCATAATATAGGCTCCTCATTATCTCGCTTTAGAAAGTTCAAAACATGAACCCCCATCTCAGCCATTACTGTACAGTAATGATTTAGATACTTATTTCTCTAAAGATAATTTTATTTGAATACTGGGTAATGTATGTGCATTTATACAGTGCCTAAGCATACTCTTCACTGTATGCTATGCTACGCGAATATTAGATTGTGAAATTGCAAGGCAATTAGATGCGTCTGCAGAGTCCAGCGAGTCTGGGGTGACATCTGAGAATGCCAATATGAAATGGGTATGACTATAAACTAACAAACTAATGGTAACGAAAACATAACCCCCCCCCCCCCCCCCCCCCATTGATGGAGGTAATTAGAGGGGGATTTGTGAAACAAAATTGATTATGAGATAAAGTAACGTCAGTATTGGTCACTATGGTATACATCTTTTATTTCTGATGCTTTCTATCTCTTCACTCTCATTTCCTTTCCATCCCTCTCTTTCCCATTCTATTAACTCCCTCTTTCCCCGCTGTTATCATCTCTCTCTCTCTCTGTGATGTATGTGAGTGGCCTGTCAATTTGTATGCCTGGAATGACTAGTACATCTACTAGGTGTTACAAAAAACATTTCCCGCTTTTGATCCTTAAATTGTTCAAAAACTATATAGGTCCTACCAGATAACACTGATATTGATATGAGCAATAGCTGACTAGTGTACAATTTGTTGTGGATACTTTAAAAATGATAGCATAAATCAGTTTCATGAAATCTAAAATTTATTTTTAAGTTTGTTTTCAGCCCTCTGTACAAAATTTTAATTTTGCAGAGGGGTCAATTGGTGTGTATGGGAGTGTGTGGTTAACATCCTGACAATGGTCCTGAACAATGACCATGATTGGAATGCTCTATGTATTATATATTCATGAGAAATTCCACTGTCATACATGTAGCTAGTATTATATTCATCCTGACATGTAGTGTAACTGTATGCAAGCACACTGTACTCTTTTTTTTTTTCATGCATGCATTTAACCTTTTGCCATGAATTCAAACTAGCAGTGCCCGGGGCAATCCTTCTTAAATTATTAATAAAGCATTTGTGTGCTTTGGAGCAAGGGTGTGTGCTACATGATGCACATACAGCACAGGAGCGTGTAGCAGGCCATGCATGCATTTCCCCTACTAGCTCAGTGTGTGCATAAACTGTACAAGATACACTGTAGCTTCAGTAATCAGAGAAGTGCATGCACACAGCACAGCAGAGACACATAGGGCTATGGTTTAATAGCTATAGCACAGAGAGTTGGTGATAGGTCGGCACTAGGAGAGGTTGTATGATGTCCCTGCTCCCACAGCCTTTACCGTACAGTGCAGAGACTCCAACCCAAAGTACCTTCTGATCTGGAGATTCTCCCGCCTGAAACCCCTAGCAAACGGGAGACTCAAAGTTGATGTGTGCGAAGCGCGAAATTCCCAGGGTTCTAGATGCTCTCTGGTGTTATCTAGGGCTTATTTTTTCAACATATGATAGAAATATGTAAGAAATCCTTTCCAACGGGAGACAAAGAGCCAGAGCGGGAGAAATTAAATCTCAAACGGGAGAACAGGAGATTTTGCAAAAATGGGTTTTCGACGGGAGATCTCCCGTCGAAAACGGGAGAGTTGGAGTCTCTGACAGTGACATGCGGCACATGCAGCTGTTGTACAAGATATACTCAGAGATCAAGCAATTAAAGTTGGAACAGCAATGTACACTTGTGTTGATCTATGTCATGTATTCTGGAATCTGATTGGAATGGATATGTGAGGGAAAATGTGTGGAGATTTGCAATGGCATGACACAGGGTTTTGTACTTGAATCCTCGACCCAGTTCCATTATGTGGACACAGCGATGAAAGTATTACAAATGTATGTTAACTAAAAATCACAATGTACGGTACTGTTTTCCTTAGATTTGATCAAGCAAGTTTAATTATAATATGCCCGAAGTGTCTCAGTATGGTATGACACGCATCATCCATCGAGTGGCAAATTCTTATATGACGATAAATTCTGTTTTGTTTGATGAAATTTCTTAACCTTGCATAAAAATGGATGAGACCAATCTGGAGATGTGCGTGAAATTGAAGTAACTTTGGTAGGTCTGTTGTCAAAGGTCAATTGAACAAAGGTCAAATTTCATATTTCTGAAAAGTTAATGCACATTTATTAAGATAGCGCAAATCCAATTCAAGACATTAACTTCAAGCATGATAAGGTATGCAGTGTATACTTGGTATGAAAGAGGAAACTATGAATGTGATGATTAAATTATGCACTTAAGAATTCAAAGGACGCATAATGATTCATATGCATACCTGAAAATACACTGTCTTTGTGATGTATTAAGAACCATTTGAGATACTAGCTTCAAGCATGGCAAGTGCGCTTTTAGTATTAAAGTCTGAGGTAAGGATGATATTATAATATCATGTGGTCAAAGGGCATAGTAGGTATTCAAGCATAGTACTGGTATACAAATACAGTCAAACCTGTCTATAGCGGCCACCCAAGGGAGACGGAAAAAGTGGCCGTTATAGACAGGTGGCCGCTATAGACAGGTAATCCAACTTTGTGTGCATTGCTTACATGTACATGTATCATCGTTGTATCCTTACATGTACATGTACAGTGTATGTGTGTACGTATGCATACACCGTGTGTTTCATGCATTTAACCATGCCGGTGTATATGAAATTGTTGCACAGTAGCATGTTTATTGTCGTGAAGAATCGTGCTGAATCATGCTGAATGAGGAATGAGGGATGAATGCAGCGGTGTCGATCACTGAACGTTGCTCGCACGGCTACCAAACAGAAAAATACGCTGAATTATCGGCTTGGCTACGGCTCCATTGGGTTTTTGGCCGCTATAGACAGGTTAATATCTCCCGCGGGAAACACAATTTGTGGCCGCTGGCCGCATTAGAGAGGTGGCCGCTATACACAGGGTCTTTAACAGGGCTTTTCTCTCGGGGGGATTTTGCAGTGGCCGCTATAGACAGGTGGCCGCTAAGGCAGGTTTGACTGTACATAAAAAGAGTCATTGGTAAAAACTTTCATACCGAAGGCTACATGGACTGAACCATTTACAGTTGTACCTACAATGGGGCGCAGCTCTGAGGGGAAATGGTGTGTCAGAAGTATGTTTTTCAATTTTATTAATTGATTTGAAGTTTAATAGTGATAAAAGTCA
Source organism: Diadema antillarum (assembly GCF_040938485.1). Taxonomy (NCBI): domain Eukaryota; kingdom Metazoa; phylum Echinodermata; class Echinoidea; order Diadematoida; family Diadematidae; genus Diadema; species Diadema antillarum. The sequence continues at coordinate 2,564,537 of NW_027270919.1, read as the reverse complement.
GCTTATTATATTCAAATATGATGGAAAAGAAGTTGCATAAGGCAGGATAACATTTAATGGAGAGTGAATCTGTTAATAGACACAAAGAATCAGATAGTCTCCGAACTGAGGAATGAGTAGATTTGGTGCATATTCTGTACTAGGTGATAATAGATTTTTGAATAGCAGGTACCCCTTAGATATGGTGAAGATACAAATGTAAATGAAAGATGGATTATAATTATGTGGTGAAATTGATGATGCTAAAAGGAATGTTGAGCAAATTAAGGAATTGATAGGCCAACATATGAGGGACTTCAAAGAATTGTTGTTAAGTTCTGAAGAATATGTGACCCGCTACGACAAAAGGATCTGAAAGTCGGGATAGGGCAATTTTCTGAAAATGACATGAAATTTTTCCCTTACTCTTCTACTTTAATGTCATATAACATGACTCATAAAAGTACTCGGTTGCGGAGATATGGACGTTTTTATTAGCTCACGTCAAGTGGTTGAGGAAATCAGAGTTTCGAGAAAAATGCCTTCAGAGTTTTCTTTCCGATGCTATCATGATCAAGGGGAGGCGAGACAGTTTTCACCACTTGACAATAGAAAGCATGCTCCTAGCTACCTCCGCGACGTTCATTCAAGCTTAGCGCCAGCGGTCTACGCACGACCGAGCAGCAATCAGGATGCCACGCACTGACCAATAAGATCACTCCCTCGTTGCTAGGGGCGGAGTCTAGCTGCGGCGCTTTATCCAAATCTTCGGACAGGTTTCTGTTACGTTGAAAGTCGAAAAATCATGGCCCAGAAAAATGCTAATTTCTTGTCTTTCCTTTGATCATTTAGCTTCGAAATTTCAGCAGATGACAGACAAAACATTGGACTACAAAATTATGCCAAAAACAGAAATCCAGTTGTTTTGACCAATTTTGATGATGTGACTTCAAACTTGATTTTCTCGGCTCAGCCGTCAGGGACTTTAGGATCCTTTTGTTGTAGCGGGTCACATATAATGAGTTGATTTCTTATCTGTGTCTGCATTAATCTGACATCCGACATAATTGGAATGGAATGCTGTTACAGGGAGAAGGTAGCTTTATTTGACACATATACAGTATATGCTGCTGTAACAGCAATTTTACTTTTCATTATCGTGGTTGTTCAGGGGACAGATATGGAATTTGTGCCCATGTCATGCTGCATGCATGTACATGTACTTCATGCACATTGTAATGATGGGTTGTGTGTTTGTGTGTGTGTTTTTGGTGTGAAATGTGGGCAATTACCAGAATACACACCAACAGAATGAGGATACACCTCTAGTACTCACGGACGTCCATGCTGTGATTCCAAATAGTTTGGCTTTACTGGGCCTGGTTTCATAAAAAATTGATATGATAGCAACTCTTGCTTGAATGGCAATTGTCATAGTAACAACAAGAATCCAGCTTCCTGGTTGGCTGATGCTATTGGAAATTGCCATTCCAGCAAGAGTTGCCATCCTATCATCTTTCATGAAATGGGGCCCTGGTCTCTAATGACCTCTAGAGGGGGCTACTTTGATATGGCACTTTTTGGAGTAAAATCCTTGGTGGCCGGTTATGCAGTACATGTATGCTATAATGCATAATTTCATGTTACTCCCAAAGCTTTGGTGACAAATGTTCTTTCCTGGAAAGAGCTTTATCTATTGTTGTGCCAGCTTGTGACTGCATGTATTTCAAGACAACGGTATCTTCTGTGAAGGTACCGTAATTACATACAGTGGCAACTACAATGTAGGTACTAGTGGCAAGTACCTACGTAGTAGGTTGTAGCTTGTGGGGGCATGTGGGCGGGCAGTCAGTCATCTGTTGAGACTGCAGCAGCTAACGTTAGCTGGTTCGATGCTGTTTAGGCCAACAGGGCTTGGCGAACTGTGGTCTTGTGATGGAGATTAGCAAGCAAATAATCATCGTTGGTGACGGTGATGGGACAAACTACAATTGTATCACTTCGGAGTCGATCTGGATGTACAGTGTAGCAATCTTTCCGAAGTGCAGCGTGCGTACACATTCAGATTGCCGAGGAAGTGATAAGTTGGGATGCGTTACAGCTGTATGAAGTTGAACTGAAGAGATCAGCAAAACAAAAAGGACTATCACCATAGAGTGTAGCAAACTTTTTATTTTGATGTAATGGGCAAAAGTATGCTTTATCTCGTGATCAGCTCTTGACCGATCCTATCACAAGAGTAATCTTAGTATGTGGAATATACATGTAACATAAAATAAACAACTGTATTTAAATTCCACAAGTTGTCAGCTCACTGACCAAGCTAATAATATGTGTGTTCATATCCATGTGGTTATCTCAAATTGTATGCAACAAAATTACACCAAAATCACAGAAGGCACTCACTGACTTTCTTCCAGTGACACTTGTAAGTGTGAACAAAATTAATTCTTGGAATATGTCGATTCTTGTCACTGATCAGTACATCTCACTTTTGCATGGACAATCAATGCTGTCATGCTGCCCAGATGAGACTGAAGTTAACCATTAAATATTATGCTACACACCATATTTGAAAGATGTCTCGCATTCTAGTATTAGTTAACTTCATATTCAGATTGTGCATTGCTATATAGCAATGTTTGCTGTGCTAAGACTTGAGCACGACATGATAATTGACGTTGATATCAGCAATTTTGGTAATTTAACTTATGAAAATATGTAATTTCGTAGGAAATGAGCTATAAAGTATTTCTTGTAAATGTGATGATGTTGTTCAATTCTCGATATCAACATGTACCAGTAGACTTTAAACATACAGGAGTTTGTATTAAGAGTCAACTTGCGTCTCAGGGGATTGATTGTTGCATCTCAGTGTTTTTAAAAATTTTTCTTTAATACCATTAATGCAGATACCCCATTCATTTTTGCTGTTGTTGGCTACACAACTCTTCAAGCTCTACACTAAAAACTTTCAAAATATGGATAACAGTCAATATCTAGTACGACTGCTTTTATACTGTTTCTGGGCTTATGCAAGATCTAGTGTTGAAAGACCAGGCACTTTTAACTGCGCAGCCACCTGTGTGCTGATGAAATAATCTTAATGCAAAATTGGAGGTAGGACATAACACTTACATGCATGCTCTGCATATACCCAGTTCTTTCCTTTCGACAAGTTGAGTAATGGCTGAGTGACATCATACAAGCCTCGTCTATAGTGCAGTATATTAGCAGACCTGTATGATATGATTTATATGATACATCTCAAAATACAAATTTCTGCCATACCATATGTGACCTTGCATCACAAAACCAACAAAAAATCTCCAGACCAGGATTTTTACTTAAAGGACTGGTCACTGGAAAAATAGCTTGATAGGGCCTATTCATAAATTAAGTGAAATATATATTTCTGGAAAGCTTATAGTATTTAGGAATATGAATAATTAAGTTTAAGAATGTGAACGCTGGAGAGATAGTGTTTTGAGAATTTTTTCTGAATGCCAGAACCCGATATGACGTTGAATTTTGGGGCCTAAAGAATTGTGACATCATGCAAGGGACGAATCATCAGCCCTGCACTGATGCGCTGTTGCTACACAACAAATCTGTTGCTGTTGCATCGTGGTTCAAAATGAAATACTGCATGATCCATAGGCAAATTTCAGCCAGGTGTCTTATTTCCTAACAGAATCAGGTACATTGTATGTGAACATTGTTCGAGCTGTAAATAATTCTTTTAGATTTTTACTCATTGAATCTATCTTGCGTTAGAACAAAGAATGAAATTACAGGATCTTCCTAGACTTTTGCGTGTGCTTTTGTGTCTCGATGCAGGAGCAGTCATTAACTCCTCCTAGAACCCATACTCACCTACTATAGTGTACCTTACATGCACCTCCGCTACGTTTATTACACAGACCTCAACAAGGAGGCCTACATGTAGTAGGCCTACACGAACTGTTAAGACCAGTTTTACTGCATTTCCACCATCATTTAGATATAAAGTCGGCATAATGTGTAAGGTGATTATTACAATTGTACGTATTACGCATTATGTAGACCCCCTAAATAACCTTTAGGTCAGTTTCACTGCATTTCTGCAATCATTAAGACATAAAGTCAGCATGATATGTAAGGTAAAATTAGATTTCTAGTAGGATCTAGTCCCTTTTGCACATTACGTAGACCCCCTAATACCGGTATATGAATACGATGGGGTAGAAATGGTCTACATGCCTCTTCCCGCCATTATTACAGTAGATCTGTTAGTAAGCAAATAATCAACGTTGGTGAAGGTGATGGGATAAACTATCACTTCCGATGCGATCTGGATGTAGCTATCTTTCCGAAGCGCAGCTGAGGAAAGATAGTGTACACATTTAATCGCCAAGGAAGTGATAGTTCGTCTCATTGCCTGAAACTAAAAGTTGATTATTTGCTTTATATTCCACATCTAGGGTCCTAGAAATTCCCATTTTATTCCACATTTGAAACCGTTTTAGCTGTCTTTAGGTATCCTTAGGGCTTAGGCTACGTGTGCGCGTAGATGACAAAACAATGAATTTGCTGCGCGCTCCGCGAGGCACTGAAGTGAAAGTGAGTTGCACTGTGTATTATCAAGTGACCTAGTAGGTCACATGATAGTCCACAGTGCAATGCACTTTTATTTCACACGTACTCATCTTGCGTTAGGACTGTGTGGACTGTGTGGAGATTAGCGAAACAAAAGGGACTATCAACATAGAGTGTAACGAACTTTTCTTCTCAGGTGATGTGATGGGCAAAACTATGCTTCATCATATGATCAGCTCTGGACCAATCCTTTTGCAACATTCTTAGTATGTGGAGTGAAATTATCCAGCTCACCAGCACATCATGGGTAGATTGTCAGGAGCTCCAGTATGAGAGGATGCAATGTATCAGAATCAACCATTGTATTTGTCAATAAAATTGTGGTTATCAGGAATGTTCAAGTTCAAGTTCAAGTTCAAGTTTAAGTTTATTTATTCATTTGTCTTTCTTCCAACAATAAGCAATATAACAATAGCATAACAATAACATTGACACTTTCTTTCAGGAGTATATAGGAGCAACAACAACTAACACTAAAATTTTGCAAATACATAAATATATAATTACATGTGTATGTGAAATGATAAGAAAGGGTAACAATATTTTGAGAAAGGCAAACGAGGAAACCTAAATGAAGCATAGCTTGTAACACAAGGTCCCTCAGGAATAAAAGAGAGAAAAAAAATACATGTATTTATATATATATACATAGTGGAAGAAAAAAATAACAAAATACACAATCTCAAACGAAAACAGGGAATAGACAAGGGAGGCTATGTGCAATGGGGTGAAGGGAGATTATTATACCCCCGCCAAACGAAGTTTGAAGGGGGTATGTAGGAATCAGCGGACGGTCGGTCGGGCGGTCGGTCGGGCGGTCGGGCGGGCGGTCGGTCGGGCGGTCGGTCCGTTGCAAATCTTGCGTCGCGAACTACTTCCTCAGTTTTCAACCGATTCCCATAAAACTTGGCACAGATGTGTGCCTTGGGTTGTAGATGTGCAAGACGTATTTTTTGACATTACTCAAAAGTACGTTGCCATGGTAACGGCATATTATGGGCAAAAATGGGTACAAATCTTGCGTCGCGAACTCCTCCCACAGTTTTTAATCAATTTTTATGAAATTAGGTACAGATGTTCATCTGAATATGTTAATGTGCAAGACATATATTTCCGCAGTGGCAAAAAGTGCGTTGCCATGGTAACGGCATGTTATTGGTAAAATATAGGGCAAAATGCTTCATGGCAAAACTGCTTCATCAGTGTTCTTCCAATTCTCATGGAATTCATATTGAATGTTTGTCTTAGGATATAGGTCAGCATGACACATTTCTTGACAGTGACAAAAAGTATGTTGCCATGGTAACAGCTCACATATTATGAGCCAAAATGATGGAAAATTTTGTGTTGCAAACTACTTCCTCAGTTTTTGCCCAATTTCCATGAAACTTGGTACAGATGTGTGCCTTTGGTTGTAGATGTGCAAGACGCATTTTTCGACAGTACCCGAAAGTACGTTGCCATGGTAACGGCATATTAATGGCAGAAGATCAAGGAAAGATCTTGCGGATTTAACTACTTCCTCAGTTTTTTGACCAAAGCTTATCAAATGTTGTTTTGACCAAAGCTTATGAAATGTTGTTTGGCGGGGGTATAACCAGTCGCTGTAGCGACATTTCTAGGTTTCATTTACATAAAACAAGGGTAGGAATGAGAGGAGGGGGTGGAAAGGAAAGATAAAGAGAGGGTTATGTGAGACGATAAAATACATACACAAACACACACACCCAACAAAAACAAAACAAAACAAAAATCAAAACAAAAACAAAACAAAGCAAAACATAAAACAAAACAAAACATGACAAGAAGACTACTGGGTTTCAATAATATTATACATCGATACTTTCTTTCTTTTTTAAAGGGAAGTCTGACATAAAAGTATGTTGAGATGGACCATGCCTGACAGTTGCATAGAATTTCAAGAAGTCAATTACGGTTGTGAAACAGATGACCTCCTCCTCTCAAAAGTACATTATACCTAGAGTAATTCTATGTGACTTTATGGGTATAGTTTCATTCACTCCAAACACCGCTCCCTCTCCGCTTACCAGGGGAAAAAAACGTTACAGAATTTCAACAGGTTTAATACGCATTTAATGTTGTTAAGGACCTATAACAAAGCACACTTTTTATTATTGTACAGGATGTAGGCCCTTAACCTGATGAGGACAAGTCCCAAGTATACTCGGGTATAAGTGTCTATGGGAAATGCAAAATCAAACCGTCCTCAACCTTTCCAGGCCTGTTGTAAGCTTGTTGAACAAGTCCCTACGTTTTGGGTAATCTCATTGAATTTTGCTCGTCGATCTTCGTTGGCCATTTATCTGTAGGCCCCTTCTTTAACCCTAAAGGGGCCAGGCTTTTTCGGCTATGCTCAGACCGGGGGGGGGGGGGGGATGTATTCCACCGCCCCCCGAGATCTCGGCCATCGGTGGTGCGATCGCGATGAAATTTTGCATGCGTGAGACCCGCGTCATAATCTACAAGATTGTGTCATAAGATTTTTTGAAACAATTAATTTCTAATTTTAATGAATTAATTATGCAAATTCAGCTCAAGATGATATTTTAGCCTAATTAAAAGCAATGATAGTCTAATTTTTGATCTGCAAATCTGTTTTAGCATATTCAACAAGTATACATCACAAAAACTCCCAAAACTCATTTCAATTCTTATGTATTTTATTGTTTTCAGAATTTCTTATGTATTTCTTTGCTTTTCAACTTTTGTTTTTCTTTGTTTTTTCATTGGAAATTGTCACTGACCACTTTTCTACCATAATTAGCACAAAATTAATCCATGAAAGTGATTAATTGTAAAAATAATCAGGGTTTTATGACTTTCATGACAGCTAGAGCACTGTTTTCCATAGGAAATGTACACAAATTCACAAAATTGTGCCCGTTTTGGGGCAACGTTCCGTTACAAAAATGGGCTTGGCTTCACGAAAGTATGCGCGGACGTTGCAAATTTGGTCTCAAAAGTTGCGCGAGACTTGAATGAAGAAAGTCAAGAAGTCTCGCGACGAGGCCTTCTCGCGTTACAGAATTATAGCGCGAAACGTCGAGGGGGGGCGGATTCCGCCCCCCCCCCCGGCCCTTTTAGGGTTAAACAAAAGAATATAGGCTAGATCTATAGAATCTATAGACAGACCCTATAGATCTAGAAGTCTAGGCCTATATATAAAAATATGCTCAAGATACTCCCCATTTTGGGTTGCTGGGCCTATAATTCTTGGGGAAAAAACAAGCACCCTCTGAACCGTGACAGTTCAAGAATGCACAATTAGATAATCTGTATTCGTACATTCAAATCTGGATTGTTTGTAACTTATCTTTAAGTTCCATATATGATGCAGTCTGTTCTCTCTGAAATTCTTGAAGACAAAAAAATGGAATGGAAACTGCCGTTGTGTGACATTTCGCAGATTAATAATCAGTTTTATGTAGCCAGTAGGTCGTAGATGCTTAATTGTATTCTGAACTCTAATCAGTTCCGACGCTCTCGTGAGACAGCCTTCACACCTAAATGCCACGTGTTCTACAAATGCTTCTGCTGCTCGCTGCTAGCTAGACTACATATACACTTTCTGTAGCACTAGCAGTGCTAGCTGCTTGTGTAAATTTCAACAGTTCAATGAGCACTTCTCGAGTGTGCACAAATATCAACATGAACATAAAAACAAAACAAAAAATGTAATTATCGTGCTCTGTGTCACTGCCTTGCTCTTGCTTCTTCTACCTACCCAACTTTGCCGCTGTCGCTATCAGAGTCATTGCAATTGTCATCACTCAATTCACTCTCGACATCAAACTCAAAGTTCTCTCATACAATATTATGGTAAGGTAAGTAGGAATTGGACGTTTTAATGGTTCAGCCGATGAACTGATGCGAAGAAACAAAGCCCAGATATTGCGTCCGCTCGCCCGGAATAAAGACATGATTCAAGAATGCCTGTTTCAATAAAACTGCTGCATATAGGGTCGTATGAGGTTTGGATCCTTGCGTGACGTGTGATATTGGGCTTGAAAAAGACGGGCGAAATTGGTGAAGCGAACATATCAGTTTTAATTCTCAATTTCTCAATTGTGTGAATATGTTGTAATAAGTCATATTGATAATCCGTTTCAGGAAATATTTCTGTCTGCTCTGAGACCATTTTTCATGTGATTTTCCTAATTTAAATCTTTTGTTTCCAGTACCGTACTTTAAGAATGCATTCTAAAAGATCAGACTTTAAGCGTCAAAATGAAATTTAGCATGCTCTTCAACTTTCAAGGCTAAAGCATCATTCTTCCTAAAGTTTTAAAATTAAAAGTGAAGAATGTACCGGGTTTTTAAGAAATGAAAAAGGGGACTCTAAGACACACCTCATCATACTATACGGTAGTAAGAGAGAAAAAAAGTTTACAAGAAAAAGCTGCTGAGAACATGCTTTCCTGTTCATGTTATTATCCCAACTTTTAGCATTATGTAGGAAAAGACTTGCTCTTTTGGAAAATAATTGTGAAAAAGTCAAGATTGGCTAATTAATCCATTTCACCTTTATTCAGTCCTCACACAAAATCAGTGCATGTGACATTTTGTTGGTTTTTGTGATGCACAGTCATATACGGTTTGAAGCCTTTAATTGTATTTCACCTGTTATTTCTCTTTCTCCTATGTCTCTTCATTATCATTTTCCTATTAAGGGAGCTGACAAAACTGCTGCTGATGAGGTGTCATCTGGATCTCCAAAGAAAAAGGATTGTGCTGGATTCAGAAGTACAAGTGACATTGGTGATGATTCATTGGAGCCAATTCCCCGCAAAACGCGTTCCAGAATGAAGTTTCTCCCATCGTCAAAGATCCAAGTGATGACGACATCCTTTGAAAATAACAAGAGAAAATATGACAAGGTACAGTTCTGTCTTTACTGCTCAACCCCACAAAAGAAACTGTCGCGACATCTTGCCACCAAACATGCAAATGAGACCCAAGTGCAAGAATGGCTGGCATGTGAGGGCAGTCAAAGGACTAAAATGCTAACGCTCATCAGGAATCGTGGAAACTTTCTGCACAACCGTCAAGTCCTGAAGTTAGGAGAAGGCACACTTCTTGTGGTATGCAGGCCAATGTGTGGTGGAAAATGTGATCCTGATGAATTCTTGCCATGTAAAAACTGCCTCGGGTTCTATTCCAAGAAGAAAATTGGGAATCATAAATGTGTGTGCGAGGATGAAGAGCTTCGTGAATGGAGCAGGAGAGTTAGGAACCCAGGGACAAGCGTACTGCTGCTCTCAAATTCTTCTGGAAACAGTTCCCAAGCTAGTCGAATTTTGTCAGACATGCATGATGATGACATTGCATGTGTAGTCAAATCGGATCAGTTGATCAAACAATTCGCCAACATACTCTACCACAAGCATAGTCGTGGTCGGATTCCGGAAGGATCTATCAGACGAAGGGCAAGAGAGATAGGCCGAATGGTATTACACTATAGATTCATGAGCGGGGAAGATATTTATCTCTCAGAAATGATTGATCCCTCAAGGTTTCATCAGATTGTAGAGGCAACACAGAACACAGCTGGATTTGATTCCTCAACAAACATGTTTTCTAGTCCAACTTTAGCTATCAGAATAGGCCACAGTCTGAAAGTCTGCACTGAAATTCTCATCGGAGAAGCATTGGGGTCCTTGGATGATGGAATGGAGAAATGTTACAAAGACTTCATGAAGCTGTTCAGTTTGCATTGGTCAGATAAGATCACCTACCATGCATTGAGAAGTCTCGAGAAAAAACGGGGGAGTAAACCAAAACTTGATCCCCTCATCGAAGATGTGGTGTGCCTGTCCAAACATTTTGAGAGAGAAATTGAAGACACAAACCAAGTTCAAAACGCCAGTGGCATAAATGAGACAGAAAGAATGCCATCTTCAAACAAATCAACAGGTAAGTACACTTAGATGTTTTTCTGACTAGGAAAATGTTAATTTTCCTTTGACAATATTCCATGTCCATTTATTAAGCTTACAGACTCAAAGTTAAGATAATCTATAGTTATCCAATTCTCATGATGCATTTTTGCTGGAGGATGTAATTTTTATGAGAGCAAGGTTTATCTTCTTGGTCATGAATACACGTATGAAAAGTCGTGAAAAGGCAGTGTCACACCTTTCTTTGGAAGCTACCCAGGCTTGTTGCGAGGATGGATTTTCCAGCATGCAGGAGAATTTTCTGCAGGTGGACAAGAATGTTTGCATGTTTTGCACTTGTTTCTTACCTGCTAGACACGTGATACTTACCTTCTAATTCTGTGTGACCTACGTGAGAGCTTTGAAACAGATCCATTTTCTGTTAGGAGTGACTTACGGGTATTGAGAAGTACCTGCGTTGCAGTTGCCTGCAAGGTGCTGCTGGTAAGGGTCTCCTACTGGTGTTCTGCATGTACCTCTGCGAGAGAACCCCCACAACTCACTTGGAACAAGTTTTGAGCATGCTCAAGGCCTTGTCATACTGTATTTGGGGATTTTTTGCGGATTGACTTGAGGGAAACAAATTTGCTACCCGGAGCTCTCCACAGTTGGTCCGCACTTGACAGTACCTAGCGCGTATCTCACCTGTAGTTGCCCGGAGGTGAGTACGTAAGCCTGTTTTAACTGCAGCCAAGTTTTGAGCATGACCAAAACTTTTTCCGGGTGAGTCGCGGGGATGCCTGGAGAGGTCCATGCAGAACGCCAGTAGGAGGCCCATAGCGGCAGCACCTCGCAGGCAACTCCCACGCAAGTACTTCGCAGTTCCCGTATGCAGCCAAGATAACGACATTCTGTGGGAGTTCTGCCATTCCTTCAGAGGAATTCCTTCACTGAGTGGTCCGCCCCCACGCGCCTGGCACACAGATCACACGGCATACCAGCAAGTAGAATTTAAGTACGTGTAGAATGTGTCCAGCAAGTAAGACAAGTACGTGTAGAATGTGTCCAGCAAGTAAGACATGTGGACTGACTTGTTCGTCCTCAGAAATTTTGCCAGAGAATACCTACATGCAACAAGCCCGCGTAGCTTGCTCGGAAATGTGTGACAGGGCCTAAACATGGTTGCAGGTAATATGATTTGCATGCGCACCTCCGGGCCACTACAGGTGGGATACGTGCAAGGTACTATCATGTGCGGGTCATCTGTGGGGATGTCCCTTCAATAAAAATTGTTCTTCGCAAGAGCACGCAAGGCTTGCAGGGAAAAGTTTGACACAGCCTTTAATAAGTGTGATAAACCATAGATGATGATTATATTACAGTACACAATGTAGACACGATCTTGTGCGTAGTTACAGAAATGTCTCCAGTACAATAGGAGAGTACAATTTCTGGCACACTCCGTTAGTGTTTGCAGCCATAACTTACATTTTGAGAGACATTCAAAAGAGACAATGTCTCAAAATAAACTCTCCCTTGATGTGGAATGTCAGAAAAGATTCTTTTTAATATTTAAAGCAAAAAAAGTCTCCCCTTTGGTAGCCCTCCTACACTTATGGAATGTAAAAAAATTGAAAAAGCTCCCTACCGTGGTAGGCCACAGGGGAAAAAATCCCTCCCACACCCTCGCTCGCGCACACATTCACATGCCGAGATGCCGAGTCATGAAAATCTCACTCATAAAATCTTTTTGAGCTTGGCATCCCTGAACCAATGATAAGACAATACGTAATAATTACTCAAATGATGGCATGTTTTCAATTACATCTTCTTGTTGCTTTTTGTAATTCTTTTGAAGTCATGCGGTACCATGGATTTAAAAAAAAAAAAGATTCTTTTAGTGAGGGATGAAACACTTTGGAATTGTCTGCTATTTATGATTTGTTTGACTACATTTAATCTTTGTATATGAACTTTCTTTGGACATGCTATCAATTGAATTGCAGCCACTTTTATTTAGGACTGCAGGATAGCCTGTGCACCCCCATATTTACTCAATATTGGCACACCAGTAGATTCTTAGTTCCACAAATTTCTGTAAATGATTGTGTGAATTCTGCTAGTGCTGGATTACAAACTGATGTATTTCACTTACCAAAATTTGTTTACCCACCAACAAATATCGGTAGTGTGTACTGGGTACACAGGAATCACTCTGAAGTTACCAGTGGCCTGGCAGTTAGTCAAGGAGTCTGTTTGCTTGTTGCAAAATATCATTCCTCGAACTACTCACTCATTTTTCGAGCAATTGACGTAAATTTGGCTTGGGGTGACCTCCATTAAAGCTGGATGTGCAAGACAGCTTTTTTGTTGGTATCGAGTTATCTTATGCATTGCCATGGTAAAGGGGAAAAAACAAATACCCAAATGTTGTGGATCAAACTACTTTCAAACCAACTCATTTAGCTTTTGAGTATTTGACTTGAAATTTAACCCACATGACCACCATAGTACATTGTTTGTTAATGTGCAAAGCACTTTTTTTTTTTCTGAATTCGAGGATATGTTGCATTGGCAACATACACCCATAATCTTGTGTCAGATGAATGCTGAAATCTTACTTGTTTTCCATATTTTTAAAAGTATCTTGTAAGTATTGTCATGAAGCTTTGTGTATGATCACCAGATAATAATAATTTGCCACTGTCTTGAGTGCCTATTTGGAGAATAATGCGATTTGGCGGAGGCATACACCCTTGTACCAGTTGCCATAGGGACATTTCTAGTAAATAAAAAGCATACAAACATGTTATCATGAACTGAGCTAACTCCCACTTGAGTTTGGCAAATACAATGTATGTGACCAACATTAAAGGGATAGTACAGTATTGGTGGAGATGAGAATTGGGCTTTTAACTTTTTGCAAGATACCAAGAAAACACTTATTATATAGTAGAGAGCATACCAGTTTAAAGAGGAATTCAAAGTTTATTTGATGAAAATCGGGTTTGGAATAACTGAAACATCCAAAAACAAAGTAAAACAAAGCGATCGTAATAAAGTGTGGGTCCCACACTTTATTAGAATCGCTTTTTCTTGGATATCTCAGCCATTCCAAAACCAATTGTCATCAAACAAACGTTGAATTCCTCATAGAATTACGTGCTCTTTCGTATTTTATAAGAGGTTTCTCATTATCTCACCAAAATATGTTAGAAACCTGAAATTATGTCTCAACCAGAACTGTACGATCCCTTTAAGTTCTACATGAGCAAATGCACTTTTTCAGCAATGTTGAAGAACGCATGCTCATGTTTGAACATTCTTCCAGAAAAAAACCTTGTGGATTTACATCATTCCCCTTCAGTGAAAGTTCTAGGTTTTAACTTTAGAAATCATCAAAAGGGTCGCCTTACACTGAGGTTTCCAAAAGTTGTGGTAGCTATATTTTACATTTTTTGTGTCATTTTTATTGCAGGTGTTGCACGACGGGCAAGGAGAAAATGGACTAAGCAAGAAAAGGTCGCCGTTGCCAAACACCTCAGAAAATATCTTCACAAGCGCATGCGTCCTAGTAAAGACATCATTTCAGCTCTTATCAGGGCAGAACCAGTTGTTTTTAAAGATCGTTCATGGACAAGCATCAAATACTTCGTTATAAACCAAATTAGGAAAAAAGACTCCCTGAGCTTTCTCTCGATGTAGTCTGGGAATTACAACATATCGTCCTATGGTGTGTGAATACTGCATTCTTTGAAATTAGGGCATATTACTGATATCCACATAAGGAAGACAGTAATCCTGATGATGTGTTATCTATGAGGCTCACAGTTTGCAAATAATTAACATATATCTGATGTCCACAGTTTGTAGGCAGTATCCTTGATAACTATGTTACTTTTGATTTCCATACTATTTCTTAAAATGCAGTATTTCTGATGATGTGTAAATACGCACATGTATTCCTCAGGTCAGTGTCTTTTCAGTCCCGACGATATGTGAATGGTGCTAAGATCTTAGCTTATAAACAGTTTTTTAAATGATGCCTTCACATTTCCAAGGTCATCCTTTTTAGCTCACCTGAGCTAAAGGCTGAAGTGAGCTTTGTGATTATCCATCATTTGTCATACATTGTGCATCATACGTCATGTATCATGCATAAACTGTTAGCATCTTAATCATCTTTTCATTGAAAACCCAGGGACAGATTGTGACTGAACATTACACATAGCATTCCCAGATGGGAGAAGACCACAAGTCATTCAAATGGATCCTATGCCTTAACTGAGGAGCCCCCTCAAGTGGTCTTAAAGTACCAAATTAAGGAAACTAAAAGTATGAATAAAAACTTTCTTCTCTATTATTAAACCAGAAGTGTAGACCGAGTTGTCAATCACGCACAAGAGTATTTCTCCCATGGGGAGCAGTCCGCAAAGGTCAACATGGACTGGGTGCCATGGGTGGGGCGACATAGAAGATGGCTGGAGTGGTTGTTTTGGTGGCTGATAACTGTGGATCTGGCAGCTGCGGCAACCATGAATCAGATCTTCGATGTCCTGGTCGATCTTTGGGCATCAAACCTTTGTGATCATCTGCTTCGTGTGCACAATTCTTATTGGTAAATGAGAGTGTACGCTGACTGGGATTCGAAGGCATGACTGCTCATGTCCCTCTCAGGATGATGCTGTCATTAATGGCAAACTCACTTCAACAATGAGCGTAGTCAGTGATGATGGGGTCAGCTGGCTCCCAGCGACCTGAAACTATTCTCTCTTTCAGGATTGTGAGTGTAGTGTCTTTTCTTGTCGCAGCATAGATAGCTTATCAGGTCATGGCCTATGGCACTGCATACGTTAGAACCCCATCGATGTACTCTTCAGCTACGTTACGCTCACAGTGGGGTGTATCGCTCACAGGGTGGCGGGAAAGCAGGTCTGCAGGTTAGTTTTCCCTGGAATATGTTTGACTCCAAACTTGTAAGATTGCATGCGCAGTGCCCATCGCTTCACTCAGGCAGGGGGCTTCCCTATTGGAGCGTACGTACATGTATTGAAGTGGCTTGTGGTCAGTCAGCTAATCGAACTTCATGCCGATGAGATACATGTGGAAGGGCTCGCATTCCCAGATGACAACTAGCACTTCTTCTCTGTCTGGCTATAGCGTGTCAGATAGCATGTGACTGGCGTAAGCTACAGGGCGTGTAATACCATCTATGGTCTGGTTAAGAATAACACCTACAAAGTTGTAACCCAATGGGGCTGTTGTTGACTCAAAGATGGGGGGTTTCGGCGGCCGTGACTAAGTGCGGGATCACAGTGTTGCTGATCAGGGCTCATTACAAGACATTGAAGGATCGTCGCTCTCTATCCGTCCATTTCCACTATGCATTTCCTCTGGTGAGCTCACAGAGAGGTTCTTCCATTGTAGCGAGATTTTTGATCAACCGGGCACAGTAATTAACAAGTCCCAAAAAGGAGCAGACTTCATTCGCATTCATGGGTGTCTTCGCATTCTTGATTGTGTTCACCTTCACATCATCAGCAGAAACACTGTCCCTAGAGATTATGTAGAATGTACTATTATGTATTATGCAGTAGAATGTACATGTGCAGTTGTATTCCTGATACTGTAGTAATGCTGCCGAGGTTCACACTCTGTTCTAATAAAATGTACATCGTTACTGATGATGCATAGCTATTTTTCAGGTAAACACCATATAAATGGCGTGTTTCATTGGTTCTCCAATCCTTTGTAAAGTTTAATTGTGTCGTCTGTTCTTTAGAGGACATGAACGATGCCTAGAATATACCAAGGACAATATGAACTGATTGTTTTTTAAGACCGCTTATAAAGAAACATCAAGGACTTCGTTAAAAACCAAATAAGGTGAAAAAAAAATATGTGAGATTATCAGAATTAGAACAGGATGGCATATTAATTGATGATACATGAAAGCTACAGATGTATGCATCATTACTATCAATGTGTAAGTATTTTAAGGTGAACAGCATTTTTTATTTGTCGGTTCTTTTTAATGTGTAACTATTATGCATTAACACCTGCTACCACTCGGTACATAGCGATTTTATAGCAAAATCATTTTATTCTTATACAATATCCAAATGGAGCATGAAAAAATGAAGCAATTTGCCTTTAGAGTATTCCCTTCTCGAGGAGACAAGAGCACTGTACAAACCTTGAATAACTGGCAAAGAGAAATGTGAAAGGAAAGGTCACCATTGCCAAGCAGCTTGGAAGCTTTCTACTAGACATACAGTGTATCCTGGCAAAACCAATACTGTAAAAAACGATTCGCAGCATGAAAATTTCGCAAATTGGAGCCGATGGCCTTTCTCGCTGCATGAAATATTTGCGACTTGCCACTGGCATCCTGCATCCAGTGCATATTGTGTAGGCAAGAACCATTCGCATGCATTTTAATTTGGGAATGTTGTCATTTGCGAAATTCATGGAATTAAAACGCACGCGAACATTCCTCATTTTACAATATATCAGCAATCATGAAATCAGAACAGTTTTTATTTTTTCAAGACTGCTCATGGAAATACATCTGTGTCCTCAGGTATAAGAAAATGAAAATGCATATGTAATAAAAAAAAAAAAAAAACCTCCATGAGCTTTTCTTTGCGTATTCCGGAAAAGAAAACATCACAGCTTACATGTGACCATTTGATGGCGTACAAATATAGATGCAGTCCACAATTTGCAGATATCATTCATAGTGATACACTGTATGTATAAATATACTGAGTGTGAACAACTGAAGAAAATTTTTCATGGGTTCTCATGTTCAAGACAGCATTCATGATTATGTGGAAAAAGTAAATGTACTCATGTCTGCAGGTGATGGTGTTCTCTGATTATGGGTATACATGCATGTATAAACATTTCTGATGTCCAGTTTGCAGACAGTATTCCTGGTGATGGAATGTGTATTTCTTACTTTCACATCTTGTAGCTAGCATTCATGATGTCGCATGCATATTCCTCATGTTAACATATGCAGACGTCGTACGTGTAGGGCCTACTTGTAATATATATGTGAATAAGATTGAGGTAGACAGCATGCAGGCAGCATCCAAAATAATGGTAAAATACTGTTGAGTATAAAAGTACCTTCGTTTCTAGATACCGTATACAATGTATTATATACTATTGTGTTTATTCTATCTTTCTGTTATGTCCGTTCTTCTGCATATCGGGATGTGTACACAATTCTTTGCAATACACGTACATGAAAGACATACTGAGTGCCGAGTTTTGTAAAATGATGACTTGCTGAAGGACTTGCTGAAGGACTAGCTCATGTGAAACATTTTCGAATTGAGCTCCAATTTACCATGCATGATCCCGAGTCCTGACCTCTCATTTTCATGTGCTTTCGATTGGTGAGAAGGTGTTACTGTTGAGAGTATGCCTGCAGTGCGAGCTGTACAATACACCCAACACAATTTATGTGTGTGTATGTGTGTGTGTGTGTGTGTGTGTGTGTGTGTGGGAGGGTTCTTTTTTTAATGCATTCTGTTTGTACTGTAGAATTAATGATAATGATAATGATAATAACAATGATGATTTAGCGTAATCTGCATCCCTTGTTGTTGTGGAATTCTAAATCCTTTTTTTATGCCTCCGCCACGAAGTGGTGCCGGAGGCATTATGTTTTCGGGTTGTCCGTCCGTCCGTACGTCCGTACACGTGTACGTCGGTATGTACGTCCGTCTGCATTTGTTTACGCGACAACTTGAGTAATATTGACTGGAATTTCACCACACTTGGTCCAAGTATAAAGTATGATGGGGCAATTTAGAATTACTTGATTAGATTTTGGGCGAAATCGGCCAAAGGTCAAAGGTCAAGGTCAAATCATTAAATTGTATCTGTTTACGTGATAACTCAAGACTGGATTCAGCAAATTTCACCAAACTTTGTCTGAGGATGATGTATGATGGGACAATTACTTGATTAGTTTTTGAGTGAAATCGGACAGAGGTCAAAGGTCAAAGATCAAGGTCAAATTCTCAAAATTTATCTGTTTACATGATAACTCGAAACTGGATGAAGCATCTTTCACCAAACTTGGTCCAAGGATGATGTATGATGGGGCAATTAGTTGAGCAGATTTTAGTGACATTGGCAAGAGGTCAAAGGTCAAAAGGTGAAGGTCAAATGCTAAAAACGTTGCTATTTCCCCCATATCCATGCAATGCCCGAAGGTATTTTCTTGAAACTTCATGTAGGTATGCACTACTGCGTAAAGATTCTCCAAAGAGAGTTTCATGTCATAAGGTCAAAGGTCAAAGGTTAGGTGAATATGTCACAACTTCACTTTTCTTGCAAATAGTTCAATGTATCTTCATGGAACTTGGTACATACGCATGTACTGACTGGCAGGGATTTTCTAGGGAATGTAGGGGTCATGGGTCAATAGTCAGGGGGTTCAAAGGTCAAGGTCAATTTCTCAAAATTTTGCTATTTCCCTCATACTATTATATTATATGCAATGCTTGCATTATTATTTTTAAAACTAAAACTTGATATATACATGTATTCCCTAATAGAGATTCTTTGGGAAATCTCCTGCCAGAAGGTCAAAGGTTAAGGGTCAAAGGCCAGGTCAAAATGCAATATATATATATATATTATACTGTAATTACACTTTCTTCATACCTTGAAAATTACTCAATGCATAAACTTATAAAAGGGTCGGATAGAAGTCAAGTAGAAATTCTCAATTCCCTAAATACAGGTACCTGCACTTTTGCACTGCACTGACAATTATAGCAAACCTAGTTCAAGGA
This sequence comes from Diadema antillarum, assembly GCF_040938485.1. Taxonomy (NCBI): domain Eukaryota; kingdom Metazoa; phylum Echinodermata; class Echinoidea; order Diadematoida; family Diadematidae; genus Diadema; species Diadema antillarum. The sequence continues at coordinate 2,545,204 of NW_027270919.1, read as the reverse complement.
AAATGAACATTCAAGATATTTCTGACAAACCTGTCATTTCAATGTTTTGTCAGTTTTGTGAAACTGTCATAACACATTGTGAAGACATTGTACCATACACCTATTGGTAGAATCATGCATTATGGCGGAGGCATCAGTCGCCATAGCGACATTTCTAGTTTTTTTTTCTTTTCTCAGTACACTGTCTTCCAAAGTTTCTGCCTTCTTTCCATTATAGGTATTGTAGTATAATTATAGTAGTGAAGGAAAGTCCATTTGAATTTAGTTATACATGTCCTGCTCGTTTAGAATCTGCCCTTCGCTTAAAATCCATGTCTGGTGACTTTGTGTCAGGGTTGTGTGATGCAGGGTCATATACATGTATAAAAGAATTTTGCGAGACTTGGTCAATCAACAGCTGTTGGGGCAATGCATACAATTGATATGAATGTCAGTAAATCCACACGGGTGAATGGGGAGGAATTGAGTATAATGGTCGAGAACATACATGTACATTACATGTAATTCTATGTTACATATACAATGTGTACACTGTATGTACAACCATAGATGTTCTGTCAGCTGCTGTACAATTTATGTGAAAATGGCACCCAAAGTGTGTGAGTGAAATGCTGCAGATTTGATATCATCTAACTGGCAGTTTTAGTTGAATTGCTGAAAAAGTAGAGGGATTTCCGTGAGAACTGCATTGTAATCACTTGTTTTTTTTCAAGTATACTTACGCACTGTGTTTGCCCCTGTACCCATGTCCTTTATTCCAGAAGATAAAAAGGACATTGATTAATGACAGCCCAGCCAAGGAGGCATTGGCCAGTGAATGTGTTCCAGAAGGCTCATCTGATTTCTTAAACTGTGCTGATGGACAGTCAGATCTGTCAAAATCTACAAGTGAGACTGGTGACTCCTACAAAGAGAGCATGCAGGGACCGAGCAGAGAGTCAACAAATTTTAGTACTGGTAAACAAGATGCATTCCAAAAACAAATTTATATCCAGAAGATAAAAAGGACATTGATTAATGACAGCCCAGCCAAGGAGGCATTGGCCAGTGAATGTGTTCCAGAAGGCTCATCTGATTTCTTAAACTGTGCTGATGGACAGTCAGATCTGTCAAAATCTACAAGTGAGACTGGTGACTCCTACAAAGAGAGCATGCAGGGACCGGGCAGAGAGTCAACAAATTTTAGTACTGGTAAACAAGATGCATTCCAAAAACAGACAACACATTGGATTGGATCTTCGAAAGCTAGAGGTGTATGAAGGGTGAGAGAGTGTATGACAAAGTCCACTATTGCAATTTTTGTAGAAAGGGATATAAGAATCTAGTGAAGCACTGGTTTGTGAAACACAGTAATGAAGTAGAGGTTCGTAGCATCACGGTGCTGCCTAAAGGAAGCAAAGAGCGGACAAGCCGCATCGTTACATTAAGAAAAAAAATGGAGACTATGAGCATAACTCTCGGGTATTAGAAGGGTCAGAAGAAGGTCCATTGGTGGTCCACAGAAGGCCAAACTTTGGGGGAAATCACAACATGAATATCTATAATTTCTGCTCGGGATGCAAAGGCCTGTACAAGAAGATAACATTGGACCAGCATGCAAAGAAATGTAAAACAAGAGTAGAAAAGGAGAAAACCATCAAAGATTAGGAGCAGCTCTGATGCCCGTAAACGGAATACACGTAGATGCAAAAACACTGCCAGTAGACTAATACAAATTGTAGATGCAAAAACACTGAAATCAGTGTCTGGGGTAATGCGCAATGATGACTTCATATGTATCATTCAGGTATATGCACTACTGCGTGAAAGAAAAACGCGTAAACTTCACACTAACATGGGACATCCAAAAAAAGTCAAACTTAACTCTAAGAAGAAGTGGCCTGTGCAACCTCTGCCTCGATGATTCAGGCCGCAGCAGTACCCATTTTATGATTTTTATTGTTTATTTGTTCGGTTATAACACAATTTTGATACAGTGCCCTCCCGTTATAACGAACAAGGTTATAACGAAGTACCGGTTACAGCGAAGTTTAAATTCAGGCCGCAACATTATCCACTTCATGATTTTTATTGTTTATTTGTTCAGTTATAACGAAATTTTGCTATTGTGTTATGAAAGAAAAACTGTCGGTCCCGAGGACTTCGTTATAATGGGAGTCCACTGTACATGCATTATGATCACCTCATAACATACAATCCATGTCAGCAGATGGCTAGAAGTCACAAAGTATTGAGTTCACTGTTGAATGGTATAGTTTTAACTCCAATTGAATTTGATTGCATTTGTATGTACATTGTACTTTCATCGTCATTTGAGAAAAAAAATGTTTATTTTCATATGTCCAGTATTGATATTATTACATGAACATAGTTTTTAGTCTACATATTCAGTCTTTTTTATGTATTTAAATAAATAGAAAAGAAAAACAGCTCTCATTTGCAATTTGCATCTCTCAGTCATTTGCGTTTACTAACTGTGATTACATAGTGAAATGAAAGTGTTTAAAGGAAACCAAAACCCAAAGAGTAGTGTGGATTGAGTGAAAGCAGCAACATTAGAAGAACACATCCGTGAAAGTTTGAGGAAAATCAGACAATCGATGCAGAAGTTATGAATTTGTAAAGTTTTAATGTATGAACCGCTGGATGAGGAGACTACTAGAGTTCATGACGTCATGTGTGGACAATATAAAGAAAAAAAAATCATTTTATATTTACAAATTATACGTTCCATCAACTTCATATTGACAAAATAAGGGTAGTAATTATTATTCCCCCTTCTTTCTGAAAGAGGTTACAAGTGCTCCTCCATTATGCTAGAAAAGTGAAATCATTTTTAACTTTCTTTCATTTGTCGACACAGGATTTCAACTCAAGTAGTCTCCTCATCCAGCGGGTCCAACACAAAACTTTAAAGATTCATAACTTTTGCATCGATTGTCCGATTTTCTCCAACTTTCACTGATGTGTTCTCCTAATGTTGCTGCTCTCCGTCAATCTACATTTCTGTTTGGGTTTGGGTTTCCTTTACCATGACACGAAATCAATTGTAAGTTCCAAGTTGATATCAACTTTGCAACCAAGAGACATATTACAGTAATTAATAAGAACTTATGAACTAATTTGCTCATGAAATGCATTTGACATCATAATTTATGTTTATTTTTTTTTGTATCGGGAAAATAAACTTATAATTTACTTTGATGTTAATTGGTATGAATCAGATTGGATGTGCTTATAGATAAACAATATAGCATACGTAAAGGAAACTTAATTTTCACATTATTCTTCTACATGTTTCTTGTAAAAGGCATCTGAAGATGAGCTATACACAATCAGTAATGTTTAAGAAGATTTTAGTTATGCCTTTATAGAATGCAGACACAATTACAGGTAGTGTTCATTTTTGCTTAACCTGAACATTTCAAAGGTATATCACATGAATTTTGTATTCATTCATTCCTTCATACATTCATATCGCAAGAAATGCATGATGTACATGTACAACTTACCACCTGTTCACACACAAACCAATTAATATCTTTGTTTTACTTTACATGGAAATAAAATCATTTTGAATTGAATTGCATTGCACTGAATTGCAAAACTCGATAAAGAAACGGCATATAAATGATTACCATACAGTAGCCGCTGACAGATCTTTCAGACGCATAACCTCGGCCTTCTAAACTAGGAGTGCCTCTGTTTTTGTTTTTTAGCACAAAAAAAAAAGAAGCTGCTTTTTTGTCTGTTTTGTTTTGATTATATTTCATCACATACGATCGTAATTTTTCAAAATGAAAAAGTTTACATACTTTAAAATGTTCCAAATGTTTCCATTCATATGACTAGTATCATTTCCCTAGCCTGTGAACCACGTTAAATCTGTGGACACAATCATCAAGCCGATATCATCTTTACACAATGGAATATTTAGACCGCAAGAGGGCGCTGTAATGAATGCGGTCGAGAAGTAATGGTGGTTGACGGTTTTTAGTACATCATAATATTCCATTTAGGATTTGGGTAAAGCATAGTACAGTTTTGGTTGAGATGTGGCTTCAGGTTTTCATTGTTTTTATGATGTTTTCAGATAATGAAAGACCTCTTATAAGATATGGAAGAGCGTATAGTAGTAGTTTTAAGAGGAGTTTAAAGTTTATTTGATGAAAATTGGTTTTGAAATGACTGAAATACTATACTTGTATGCTAAACAAAGCGATCCTAATAAAAGGGGTGGAACCCACCTTTTATTAGGATCGCTTTGTTTCATTTTGTTTTTTGTATATCTCAGCCACGTCAAAACCGATTGTCATCAAATAAACTTTGAATTCCTCTAGAATTGTAAAGTGGTTTCTAAGTACAATGTATGTTGCAAATAGATAAAGAGGAAATCCAGTCCAAAATGCTAGTATAAGTTAGGCTGATAAAAAAGAGTGAAATTTTACGATTTCAACGGTAAAAATTGGACTGAAATCGGATAGAAAATAGGGAAGTTATGAAATTTTGAAGTTTTGATAATTTCTCCAAAACAGTTGTTGTATAATGGGTATGAACATGCAAGTGAGTGAGCTAACATATCATACCCTCACAATTTTTCATTTATCATTTTACAAACAATGACGAAAATTCCATATTTCTGTCATTGAAATCATTGATTTCTGGTTAAATAACTTCAGAATAGTGATCAGTTAGATATGTATGAGGATTTGAGCCCCGAGCATATTTGCGCTTGAAAAATCCAAATTCTATGTACAAACTATGTGGTAAGTTGTGAGGGAATAACATGCTCACTTTGCCATTTGCATAATTCATGTTGACTGGTCAAGAACTGTTTCCCCCAAAATAACGAAACTTCAAAATGTCACAACTTCCTTATTTTTCATCCGATTTCAATTAAATTCGTACCGTTGAACTCTTAATATTTTACTCCTTCTTATCATACTAACTTATATTTGGACTGGATTCCCCTCAACCAATACTCTACTATAATTAGCTCTTTAACATTGTACTACGTTTCAAAGCCAGCGATCGAAGATCGAAGTTAATTCTCGAACACCAAACTGCTGTTCATTCAATCTATCAAACTTTGTCTACAGAGAAAAGCTTGACAACACTTAATTGCCTTTTTTCTTCATCCAAGCCTGTGCAAATTCGTCTTTATATCACTCTTTCATTAACCCTATAGAACTGCATCGACGAATGTACGCATTACAATTAAAATATGAATGCGTTTATACAACTGCATTTCATATACTCCTAGTAGGTGAATGCCGCCATCTCTTGGGCCAGTTCGAAGCAGCAGCGTAATCTGGCACATTTGTACCGACGTGTATCGGTCTTTGCACGTACTACTGTCGTCTCTTTTTCTTTTCCATTCTGAAATTAATGTTCAACAGCAGTTATATGCGCGCTAGGCAGACCGATCCTTATTGGAAAAATGAGGATAATAATAATAATAATAATAACAATAATAGTAATAATGATAATACTTGAGTTTCACTCTACAAACTGCCATCAGTTTGTATGTTATGCTCAGTGGCACTTACTGGAATAATTTGCCATTGGAGACACGCTGTTCCCCTAACTTAGGATTGTTGAAAGGTAGATTATGATGCGTGTGCCTTATATATCAAGAAATATTCTTATTCAATGACTAATACCCACACAATTTTATCTGTTGTTTAATTTGTGCAATAGATGGTATTGTTCATCGTTTTTCCCAAATAATTTCATTTTTCTTTATCAGAAACTGTTGTAGTATTTTACATGTCTTTGAAATTGTATCAACGTTATATTTTTTTGTTGTATTTAAATGTATGCATTTTTTCTTTTTCTTTCTTTTTCTTTTTTTTTCCTTTTTGCTTAGTAACTGTAATTCTGCAATGATTTATGTGCTGTCTATTATAGGGCCCCGATGAAACCCAGCCAATGCCGACTTGGGTCACCCTTTTTAAAGATGTGAAATAAATAAAATAGATGAATCACATTTAGCACGGACACCTCCTCAAAAAAACAAACAAACTTTGAATCTGAGGGGATTCTTTTCTGTGCTCTTCAAACGCATGTTTTCTTAGGGAAACTACCTGGGTGACACACTGTAAACTACAAAATTGGCACAATATCCTGTCCCCACCCCCCCCCCCCCCCCCGACATTTTAGTGGTACAATGATCAGGTTCTCTCAATGACGGACGAGACCAAACTGGAAAAACGTTTTTGTACAAAATATGTTAACACAAACACATGGCGCGTGTAATACGAAGCCCACAAGAACGTTTGCGCACAAGACTACGTGTTCATCCCTTAGGCTATTTTCAAGACTCGCTGGTGACGTGACAATCGAGAGAGGATGCACGCCATCCCACTCTCTACTTCTCGCCGGGGAGTCCGCTGTCCACCTGTGGCAACATCCCAGGGACACGGACCAAGCTCTGAAGGGGACATCCTCTTCCTCCCTCATTCCATCCCTCCTCTCCATCTCAAAATTTTCTTTCCTTCCATGCCTCCTCTTCTATCTTCCCCCCTTTCTCCTCCTCGTTCCTCCCCTTTTTGGTCTTCTTTTTTTCTTCGTCCTTCCCGTTGACTTCCTGTACGAGAGGAGGAAACTAGTCTACTCCCAAGCCGCATGTAGTGATGTAAATTAATTTGGAGCGTTTGTGAAGTTATAAGATAATAATGGGGCAACGTAACAGTTAAGGTCTGTTACACGTCACAGCAAGAAGTAAACAGAAAAATCGATAGAAAACAAAGGACACAAAGATAACCATGGCATCTAGCCTTACCTCTTGTGAGCATTTTGAATGCTTCATAATACCAATGTCTCTTATACCTCCGTGTATTCCCTATGGAACGTGTATTAATGAACTCGTAATGAATGCGTTTATATTAGCTGTTCAAAGACCCCTTAGTTTTTAAATGACCTCAGCACTAAGAGTAGGCCTAGAGTATATAGAATACTTAAATTATCATCTAGCCTACATTTACGCTTCTGCCACAGTAACGCTCTTCCTGTCGAAGTAGGCCTACTAATTCATTTGGGTTGGCTTATCAATTTTTAACGCCATGATATTCATCTTTCCTTCTCTGAAACAAAACACAATACTACCGGTAGCTGAAATTGATCGAGAGAGAGAAAAAAAGAAATACAGAGTTCCCTTCTACATTAGTGAGATTCGATTACAAGATAGGATTCCCAAAGTTACCGACTGCTCAGCTCTCCCTGCGTGTTTTTAGACCCGGCCGAGCTCCCTCTCTGTGGAGAGGCAGCGAGTCCGTCACGGCGTACGTAAATGACTGGCGGGGATGTTGGCCCCAATTGAAGTCGACGCTCGCCGAGTCGATACTTTTCTCTAAACTTGACCTTTAACCTCGGTCACCCGGTTTCAGGCCAACTTCCTGTCAATCACGCAACTTCCATTCATTCATTCGCTTGATCATTCATTCGTTCATTCATCCTTCCACCTTTAGCAACAATTTCCGCAAACGGTGGGTGATACGAATGTTTTCGCGTGGTTAATACATTGACAGAAAATATTCTTCTTGATGACTTTACTATACAAACATTGCATTACTTTACATACATCGACTTCCAAGTTGTTTTCAAGTTCCATATTGTTCCTATATTGGATATTACCGTACAATTTGTACATGCGTGTCATGATTTGCATGTATATTGTTGGATATGTGGCAAAGTGAGATTTGAAAAGTAATTCTATAATGTTTCTGCTATATTTGGTATGCTGCAACAGATATTCCTGTCAAATTAATGTCTCTGCTGCTAATGCCACGAATTCCGTATTATGTTCATAACAAAATGTTGTTTTTACCTCCGCGTTTATTTCTACTCCTTTTCTCCCAGATATACAGATTTCGACTCTCCATCCATCAATTCTCTCATTCAGTAAAACGTTGAAACATACTATTATCTATAACTATAGTTAGTGGTTGTTTTTTTCTATTGCTAATCTTGCGGTTGTAAAGGGGATATCTCCCTGAGCTGCGAATGTTTGCGAACCTAGAGAATTTAAGCAAAGTCTAGGTGTCGTCACTCGTCAGGGTTCGTAAGCAGTTGCAATCAAATTCGTAACTGTTTTCATTGTCGCAAACACTTTTTCATGTCGGAAAGAAATCTTCAGCTATGTTCAATTCGCTACGTTCGCCAACATCCGCTGCTCTGTGAGATCCTCTTAAATCAGCATGTTTGTAATCATTATAAAAGTATTCAGCCTCTCAGGACCAACAGCTTAATGTCATATTCAGGGGCGGATCCAGGAATTCTGTAAAGGGGGGCGCAACTAATATTTCTGGTGCCACTTCCGGGTTTCATTTCAATTTTTTCTTTTTATTTCTTTTGTTTTTAACTATAGATAAAGGGGCCGTGCGCCTCTTGCGCCCCCCTCTGGATCCGCCACTGATACTGATATTGTCTGTAGGGCCTAAACATGTTGTCCACAGGACTTGAAGAGTTAAGCCCAACTTCATGCACGGTGAATCTGATCGCAGAGCGAGTGATGATGCGCCACGACTTGGCTTCTCTTCTGAAATTTTGCGCGCCTCTTACCGTTCATATACGTCGGCACAGAAATAGTGCTGGTTCTATTTATCAGAAGTTTTGCTCTCATATTAGTTGATAATCGATTGTGTTACTGAAGTCTGATAGCCCTTCTTTCATCCGACCCCTACTCTGCTCTTGTACCAACGGTTTCCATTCCATACCTATTTGACATCTTACTCCGCTCTGGCGTCTCTCTCCACCCCGGCCGGTGCGGCGTCAATCACTGCGCCCGCTCGCTGGCGTACCGCGGGGCCGTAAACGATCGCGGGGCTACACCTCGAGAATGCTTTGCTGTGATATCATAATTACACGTTATTGTACACGAATGAAGACTGAGGGAGTCCGTCATGAACGAAAATGTCACTTGAAAAGCCAGGACGGGTGTGGATTGTGTCCGCCTACATGAGAAAGGCCAAGACTGTATCCGCCATACATGCACCTTTATTGAGAGGACAAACTAAAGAGGTGAGGATCAGAACGAGGAGACCGCCAAGTCTCGGCAAAACTCACTTACTGGACACCAATTTGTCCTCCTCATTCGATGGATTGGAATGTGATTTGACCCCCCCCCCCCCATGCCTATACATGAGCAAATCGATTTGTAAGATGACGTTTCAAAGAAGTTTAATTCCGTAATGTTGTATAAATTCCTACATGCAAATATATTTCCTTGTCAAGCATCTACTGCAGACGCCTCATCAAAACATTAAAGAAAAACATGACAACAGCAACCGCCCATCGTACTTCAGAGAAACGCACACAAATCAAAATCCAGGAACACAGAAACGCACCCCCCCCCCCCACGATATAGCACACACAGATAATAATTGAAATTGATTTATACGTAGATATGCAGACAAATCAATGCAGAACTGAACAACGATTGAATTTATGAGTGAATGAATGAATGGATAAGGAATGGATAAATGAATGAATGAATGAATGAATGAATGTGTCCTCATTCTCATTATCCAGACAATGAGAATGAATGAAAAAGAAACGAACAGAAATGCATATTTAACTTTATTTTCACTCTCTCCGCAACATTAAATTCCGGCTTATATGAAAAACCGGGTATCCATGATAATTATGACGTAGTCCAGATACGCATACAGTAGTTAGACATCAAACGAATTACTCTACCGCGTAGCAAAAATAGTAGTAGATGTAGTAGTAGTACTAGCAGCAGCAGTAGTAATAAAGTAGTAGTAGTAGTAGTAGTAGTAGTAGTAGTAGTAGACGTAGCAGCAGCAGCAGCAGTAGTAGTAGTAGTAGCAGTAGTAGAAGTAGTATTGTTTGTTGGTTTGTTTTTTGTGCATTTTTCATCTGAGAAGATGGCTGGATAGCCCATATGTTCAGCTATGCTTAAGCTGGTCTTCCATGGGGTCCAGTTGGATATGAGGCGGGACCACTTCACCGGGTTCGTTGCGATAAATGAATAGTAATTGTAGCATCGTTTTTCGTTTTTAGAAAGCAGGATGACGAGACAAGGACTCTTATTCCTTCAAGGTGGCAGAAAATGAGATGACAACGGAGACTTTCAACTGTACATAGCGGTCTCTCTTTTCACTATTCCCCGGTGGGGGGAGGGGGAGAGGGGAGGGGGAGGGGGAGGGGGAGGGGGAGGGGGAGGGGGAGGGGGAGGGGGAGGGGGAGGGGAGAGGGGGAGGGGGAGGGGGAGGGGGAGGGGACTCCCATACAGGTATCTCTCTTGGATACAATGACCGACTGGCTGGTGATGGACCAAGGAAGGAGATAGAAGAGCTAGTAGGGATGGATGACGATTGAAAGTCCCAATGAAGCAGAAGAAGAAGAATATGAGAAAGAAGTTGAATTTACAGGGTATATTTTTAAGTGCATTTGTAATTGTGATTATTTGTGATGATGAGAAGAGTGGTGTTAGAAACTGTAAATGTATAATGTGTGTTTGCTTTGCTGTAAATGTTAATATTGTGCAATGAATATGTTTGATATCCTTTTTTCTTCCATTCTATGTATCTATTACAATCTTGTACATAATTATTCTATAGTATATCGTACATATTTCTGTAAAATGTCCGCAATTCAGCCTGCGGGCTGCAATGGATGTTTCTCAATAAATACCCTTTCAAATCAAATCATATCCCTGCAGAATACCATTTGGTTTTTGTATCTATATTTTGACTTTTTTGTTGTTGTTTAGTTGAATTTAGATGATTTGATTGGATTGTACAGTATTGGTGGAGATGAGAATTGGGCTTCTATTTTTTTTTTTGCGAGATACCAAGAAGTGATATAGTAAAGAGCATACCATTTTAAGAGGAATTCAAAGTTTATGTGATGAAAATCGGGTTTGGAATGACAGAAACATCCAAAAACAAAGTAAAACAAAGCCATCGTAATAAAGTGTGGGTCCCACACTTTATTAGAATCGCTCTTTTTTGGATATCTGAGCCATTTCAAAACCAATTTTCATCAAATAAACGTTGAATTCCTCATAAAATTACATGCTCTTTCATATTTCATAAGAGGTTTCTCATTATCTCATCAAAAAATGTTATAAGCCTGAAATTAGGTCTCAACCAAAACTGTACGATCCCTTTAATGAGTGTGTACCTTTATTTTTTTCAAGGGCACAAAGAAAATACAAGTATAAGAACGTAAATCGAAATGTACATTTTGTGGAGAATATAAAGAAAATATAAGTATAAGAACATAAATCGAAATGTAAATTTTGTGGAGAATATAAAGAAAATACAAGTATAAGAACGTAAATCGAAATATAAATTTTGTGGAGAATATAAAGAAAATACAAGTATAAGAACGTAGATCGAAATGTAAATTTTGTGGAGAATATAATAGTCCACTTTTCACGACATATATAGATAATTATGATATAAAAATAACAATTGTATTGAAATGAAAACTAGAGTAATGAGGTATACATTTTAAGCTCACTTCCGAGGTAAGATTTCCAAGGTATGATTAGAAATTGAATGTCATTTGAATTCCTCTTACAGCTTTCAACAGATATCAAAACGCTCGTATTAAGTTACTTTTATGGCAATACATTTCAAGAGACCTCATTTAACCGACGCCAGGTTGCATACAGATTAATCATAAGTATCTATCAGGAAAGAATGCATCCGCTGTTTGTTCATACAACGAACTTTCTGAGCTCTTTAAAGAAAAAATCCACCCTAAAAATGAATAAACCTCACAGGGAAGAGAAAAATATTCCCTATTACAGAATGATACAAAATAGCAAAAGTCTGCTAAGAAATGAGGAAGATATGACATTTTGAAATTTCAAATTTTTTCCCCGGAAAACATTTCTTGACCAGTCCTTGTGAATATTCAAATGAGTGAGTCGATGATGACATACTCTCACAATTTTTCATGTATGTTTACTTATGAAATTGGGAAAATTGTTATTTTTAGCTAATACAAGTAAAAGCATGTTCCCATACGAAGATATATCACACTTGTTCTTTTTTATTTTGGTTAGGACAAATGTTATATTTATACAGCTGAAATATGAGATTTTTGTCATATCTGTAAGTGAAATGAATAAGAAATTGTGAGGGCATGACATCGTCAACTTCCTGATTTGAATATTCATAAGGGCTGGTCTAGAAATGTCTTCATAAAAAATGGGACATTTTAAAATGTCATATCTTCCTTGTTTTTTATCCATTTTGTGTGTTTTTTCTATCGTTCTGTAGCAAGAATATCTTTTACTTTCTTTGAAGTTAATTCATTTTTTTTTTGGGGGGGGGGTGGATTTCCTTTTCAAAAAATTATCTTGTTAGGGTCCTGACAGGGTCATGTAACTGTAAAAAAAAAAAGTACGACTTTGCTATCATGCTTTGGATTCCCTATACTCCATCTTGTCCTTGAGGACAGGATTATTGTCCACTACACACTTTCTTTTTCTCCTTCGATGGTGGCACCTTTCCGCAGCAAGTCTATATTATGATTAATGATTCTTCTATGAAAATGGAATATTCATTTTTTTCCTCTAATTCTTATTTTTTCCGCCATGGTTGTCTTCAAACTTGAAAGTAAAAGTGGCTATAGATAATGATGATACAGGAGCAAGTCTTTAAACTTTTCTGCGAAGACACAACGTCCTTGTCATAGTTAACACATTGCAATGATGACTTTTTTTCGGAAGCTGACATTGCGTGATTAAAGTCACAAGAAATTAAGATCCTCTGAAATCGCAAATGATATATATTATTTCTAAAAAGCTCCAAGGAAGTGGTTTTCACTTGTCATTTTTGGTTTCTTTTCAAAATACTCCAGCCTTAATAGACGTATCATCCATACAGACCATTTTCCCCCAGTTCAATTATAGCTTACTTTATTTCCATCCAGAAAAAAAGGTGATACATCATGCATGGTATACATTTTGACAAATACATTTTGACAAATACATTTTGACTAATACATAAATTTGATCTTGGCATCAATCGTCTTCTGGTTCCAAGCCGACGATTTGCTTCACCTTCTTCTCTTATCTTTCAAACTATTTTCATTGCCTAACGAAGTCAAAACTGCTCAGAATGGAAAAGTCAGTCACACACTTTGGCGCCAACGGAAGTAAAATCTTTAGCGTATAATTATGATCACCACATCAATGTAAACAGGGTGGAGAAATTGAACATGTGGAAGTAAAAGAGAGAAGACGAAAGATGAGAGGAAAGAAAAGGTGAGAGCAACAGATGAAATAAGATATTAAAAATTAAGAAACACTGGAGGCAGGTGAACTAGGAGACGTCGAACCGAAGTAGGTGGCGGTGAGCCTGCTGAAAGAAAAGCAAATGCCCCGGCTGTCTTGCAGGTTTATATTCTGATTTATTGTATTGTTATGAATGTTTTTTCCAAGGCTAAAATATCAAGGAAGAAATCGTGGACACTTCGACGATCACTCCTTCCCTAACACCATCACTAATTTGTCCTAAGTGGCATGAGAGCAGCTGCTTGATTATCACTTCTCATTTCCTCCTAAATTTTGCTTCTATTTCAAGCTCTCGTTCCGAAGGACAGTCGTACCTGTGTTCACCTGCATAGCGCGATTGATTTATCAGGCAGGACGAGTTTGGGATGGAAAAATTCCTCAGTAATGACGGAGCCCAGAAAGAAAACCACATTTCCGTGCACCTGTGATGACGGGAAGTCCCTCGGGCCTATCGTGTTTTATTGTCGTTTTGCGCCCCTGCGATCCGGCGGGAGTTGGCGGAAGGTCTCCGCTGGAAATCCAGCATAGCTGCCTTCTCGGGTTGAGCCGTGTCTTGGCGGTCGTCAGATAAGATGAAAGGCGGGCCGCCGGAGCCGGCCCGGCGGCGGAGCCGTCATGGTAGGGAGCGAAGGTATAATTTTGTCATCGTTCCTCCGTCGTCGCCCGCCTATCAAGGGATGCGGATGCACTCGAACGTCAATCATAGCTTGTCAATTTTGAGATTTAAAGACGAAAATTGAAAGATCCAAAGCTGCAGATCCAGGGTCACACAATGTGAAATTCTGGTCTGCAAGAAACCTCGCTGTTATTGTTGGCCTATTCCGGTAGTTTCTTTTTTTTTCTTTTCTTTTTTGTCACAACGGAGTTTAACCTCTACTTTCTCTTAGTAGCGCAACATCTTACATGAAGAATACAATGATATTGATAAACCTCAAAAGTTTAAACAGAGGCAATGGAATATGAAGACGGAATTTAACCCCAACGTTGTCATATCTAAGCAACACTTTCGTCTCCTCCTGTGAGCGTCAAGGCTTGCCAAAGAAAGGTCTGCTCAAAGGTATTTCATTGCTCCCCATCCCGATTTTGACGAACAAGTGTAACGAACATGCATGTATGTTTTTATACTTCACTCTGTGCCGATGTAAAGTACGGCTAATATTAAAAAGCTTAGTTAAATTCAATTATGTTTAGAAGGGGGTCGTTCACTTGCAAAATATTTCGTTTTCTTCTCTAGTTTTTTTTTTTCATTCTGATCCTTCTTCCCCTTCTCCTTCTTCATTTCCTCCTCTTCTTCATTATCATCTTTCTATTTTCTTCTCTATCTATTCACTTTCTTTCTCTTTTCTTCTCCTCCGGCCGTCATAATGTTAGGACACGACATTGTATGCTTTTTCCACACTGTACCGCATTCCTCCTGAAACTCTGAGGAACAATCCTTCAGTGGCTTACCTACTTTGTGCTTGGGCAGTCCCACTCCAGACACCACACCAAATTAGTGTACACCATAGGGTAACACTCAGTCTCTTATCGTGTTCAAGAGTTAGTTCAGCCGATGTTTAATAAGCAGTCGAGATAGCAAGCAGAGTCACATGGAGTAAAATGTAGACTTGAACAATATAGGCACTAGTTCCATATAGCCTGCTAAAAATCGAGTCTTGAATGAAGATTATGTAGGTTTCGTCATCAGTCCCTCTCTCCCTCTCTCTCTCTCTCTCTCTCTCTCTCTCTCTCTCTCTCTCTCAAAAGAAAAAATGTCTTAACAATACAGGAGACAGAGTTTTGACAATTTTCTGTTCTACAAAATTATTGTTGTACAGAAACGTGATCAATATCATCAGAGCGATGCGCCGGCAAAGATGTTTAAGGGTTATTGCAGGTGATCGGTTTGATATCATGACCGCCATAATCATAAAGGCTGCTCTTTCTTGGCTGTGTGAGATTAAAAAGCACATTAACTATCCTTAATACTTTATTCAAAGTTATAAAAACAATGACACTTAAAAAGTGATTGATTATTTTAAAAACAAACCGTAAAAGTAACACACACAAACGGACATGTAGATACAGGGGCAAAATTAACAACATCCTTACAATTACAGTTGTTTGAAGATATTAATCAAATTAAATTCTATGCTAAAAGTGAATTTCGTAATGCAAGTCTAATGCTGATTTCGCTTCCCCTCCGGGCACGTATAGCCCCTGCGTAGGTGCAGTCAATTCTTCGTCGTAGAGGGCGTCGCTACGCTTCGATGTAAAAAGTTGGATATCACCGATTGTGGCGCCATATAGTGCCGATTCCTGAACAGCATGAGAGGCATGAAAAACAAATGGATGAAGTGGACTTTTCAGACCCTGTTCAGTCTGCAGCACTAAATGTATTTTATTAGGATGTGCGGAATGCCAGCTCGGCAAGATGTAATTGTGGTCCATGATTGGACTGGAAGCCGAATGATAGTGTTATCCTTCTCATCATCCGGTGGATCTATAACTTTGTTTAGACATATAGGACCACAAACGGGATGAGTTAATTGTATGTTTAGAGAGTGGATTTGGGTATTTTGGGAAAAGGCTGTCTCAGATTCGACTTTGCAATCAAAGCTACAACTACATGAACTTCCACTCGTTCTTCGGATACGGATCTTCGCGCAAGTACATAAACAATAATCACTGATTTATTTTTTTTTTAATTGATTATAACATCTCTTTTGAACAAGGCAACATTATGTTTCTGTTCCAGTACCTCGATAGACATTAAAGGCAACTTAAACCTTCCTCGTTTTTCACAGTGGCTTGTTTGCTGTTCAACCCACCCTAACAACATATTACAAACACTTTAATTACCGACATCAAAAGAATAACGAGAATATTTGTCATCTACCTTGTCTACCACCAGGCAGGAATATGTAATCGGGATGTATCGCTTTGATCAGCGCCAAAAGGGTTAAACTTTAGATACGAGATGAACGCGGCTGAGTGTCAAAGATATTGAGTTTAACGATTGATTCACCCCTAAGAGCAATCGGGCCGGTTGAGGAACACAGTGAAACGCACTCTGATAATAAACAAAGGAGTATAAACACGCCTGGAGAAAATACCACTGGAAGAATCGAAGCGACTTACGGAAGGAATCAGGGGAAATTCCTCTGCGTGTTCCATTCCTTCTTTTGTCTTTGTGTACAGTTTTTTGGTCGAAGTTGTTTGTCCTTAGAAAATAGAGGGTATAGAGACGAATTTGGGAGAATAATCACGGGAGGAAATATGCTGAATATATTTTCCTTTTGCATTCCGTGGCGGCGCTGTTTTTTGATGTTGCTCCGAGCCGCTCCGACGGAGGTGATCATAATTGACTGAGAGCGGTCGGGGATGAGAGATGATGCCCTGCATGGCATTGACGCGAAAGATAAATAACCAAATACGCCACCATCGAGATCAATAGGTCAGCTGAAGTCACCCATAACGGTTATAATTACACGTACACATACCCATACATACTGTACATACATGCATACACACATACATACTTCATATACATAATTATAGGCACAAAGATTGCAGACATTTTTTTTTCCTTTAATAAAATCATTTCGCGGCTTCGTGTCCAGGTTGCCATGACAATTTGCTGCATTTCCTTTCCGTCGGTCTTTCATCTTCATCCTCAGAGCTCAACGAAATCGTCATTCTGGTCTTTCAAGGTAACATAATTATAAAATGAAATGAATTAGATAATATTCGGGTCGACAAATTTTGCAAAGCAACCATTTACGCCTTAGAGTCATGTTTGCTTAATCATTGTTATTAGACTACAATCAGATGATGGTAAGGATACAACGGATTCTGGATAAGTTCATGTGGAAAACAAGGTTTTGTGGAGATTTGTGCAGCGATCAATAGGGAACGACTGGTCGAAAGATGATAAAATTAATCATCACTTCCTGAGGCTTCTGATACCACAGGTTTGCGAAGATTTTTTTCCTATCATGATGAAACATTTACCATTCGATTAGTTTGATTGTATTCATACTTAATTTTATAAAGTCTACTTCACATGACTGAGAATAGAAGTAACAATCACATATTGATATGCAAACTCATGAAGTCATCGGGGTTCTGGGTGCACGTCCCGAGTTTGACACCAACGAATCTTACAGCCCATGAGTCATACATCCCATGAATTCGACAGTAAGCAAGAATAAAGGCCTATGAGTTCGACACTCCTAAGGCAAAGAAGGCCCACGAGTTTGACACTGAGGAAACAAGACCCGCGAGACCGACACATTAGGCCCTGTGAGGAAAGTTCGATTCCACGGGCTCTTTTTGCCTATTGTGTCGAACTCGACCATGGGCCTTTTTTTTTGCTTAGTGTCGAACTCGTGGGACTAGCTCGTTTGCCTAGTATCGGACTCATAAATCTTGGAAATTTGCCTGGGTCCCGTTGCATAAAACTTTTTTAGCAACCTTAAAAAATTCAGGTTGGGATTTACCCAACCTGAATTTTCTAAGGTTGCTAACATAAGAATGTAAAATCCGTTGCATAAAAACTCTGGTTGGGAGCTTCCAACCGGAATTATGTGATTTCAACCGGAAAAAAGTCTGGTTGGAGTTTTATGCAACGGGCCCCAGGAGTTGAACTCATGCCCTGTGTATGTCCAGGGAGGTGAGACAAAACGTACCTCCCTGGTATGTCTCACGGGCTGTATGACTCGTGGATCGTACGACTCGTGGGTGTCGGTCTCGTGGGATGACCCCGGGGTTCTAAAGTAGGGGCAGGACTGGTGAGAAATGAGGATTGATTTCATGTCTGAGGTTTAATACTCCATGACACTGGCAAAGAAATTTGCAAGAAAATCTCAAGTAAAAGAATGTGGAGTGGTGATTTTACTGTTATCAGTTATGTTGATCATGGATCCTCTCTTATTGTAGTGAATCTTCTTTTTCTCCCACTTTCTATAATCTTCGTTGATATATGCTATCGTCAGTTAGAAGCAATATCATTTCTAGGTTCGTTGTTACAGCCTATGATAATCTCGGTTATGATACATTGTACTACTGATTATTACAATAGTAGAGCAACGATGATAACAACAGTAATGATAATAGTAAAATATGATAGATTTGTGATGATGATAATGAGGTCATGATTATTGTAAGTTTATCATTGATATGATTTGCATTTTTGTTGATATCATAATTATCATCACGATCAAAAGTAATATCGGTACAATTATCATTATTATTACCATTACTGTCGTTATCATATGCGGTGTCATTGAGTGGAATTTCGAAAGATGTAAAATAAGGTACATGAAATAGTAATAATTTAAAGAACTGACTATAAGCAATATTCATTCCATCGGCCTTGGCTACCCGGAGGTAGATAAGAATTACCTTATCAAAAATGTAACAATCAAATTAATCTAATTATGCATCTATTCATACGCAGACTTCTTCTCAACAGGATGCATGTCTTCCGCTTAAGACTTGAGTGACGTGATGCCTGAAACGAAATAAAAATATGAAGCAGTATAGCAACAACAACAACAAAATTAGCAAAAAAACTAGAGATTGTAATTTGTCATCACTGACAAATTAAGGTGATCCGATTTTTTTTTATCAATGATTCGAGTCCTGATCGCAATAGGCATGACCATACAAGTTTCATCTGTGTTTAGAGACATTGGCCGTGTGATGTTTGCATTCTCATTTAGAAAAGGGAGTCATATCTGCCATCTTTGGTACCAAATTCTGTATACACTGAATAACGAAGATACAGCAATGAATACATATGACCTTTGACCCACCTTTGCACTCCCAAGATTGCATCTGATGAAATAGTGGTTATTTTGTGAAATGATTCTCGCGACATCGTCTATACGTGTGGAAAATATGGGAAAGATAGGACAGGTATTCACTAAGATACAAGATGAAACATTTATGACCTTTGACCCTAATTTACATACCCAAGATGTTGTCCGATCTAGTAGTTGTTATTTTATGAAATAATGTACGAGACATGAACTAAACATGTGCAAAATATGGGGGTGATAGGGCGTGTTTTTCTTGAGTTATTGCAAAGAAAGTTGCAGAAAGAAAGAAATATCTCAATACATAGAAGATAAGCTTTAATTTCAACCAATTTTTTATCGTAATTCCGACATCGTATGAAAAAACGAAGGAAATGAAACGATAGCGCAAAGTCTCAGCTACAATATATTAAAATCTGGGAGAAATTCACCGAAGGGTAAGTGAGCTAGTGCTCGATAAAGACAATCATGTCAATTTTCACATTAAAGAAAATTCCCTCCCATAGAGATAACACGTCATAACGAAGATACAAAAAGAAGTACATATGACCTTTGACCTCAATTTGCACAGACAAGATGGCATCTGAGTAAAAAGTGATTATTTTGTGAAATGATCCTTGTAACATGGTCTTTGCGTGTGCAAAATATGGGAAAGATAAGACATGTATTCACTAAGATACAGGGTGAAACACCTATGACCTTTGACCCTAATTTACATACCCAAGATGGTGTCCGATCAAGTAGCTGTTATTTTATGAAATAATTCACGTGACATGAACTAAACATGTGCAAAATATAGAAGTGATAGAGGCCGTTTTTCTTGAGTTATTGCAAAGAAAGTTGCAGAAAGAAAGAAATATCTCAATACATCGAAGATAAGCCTGAATTTCAACCCAATTTTTTGACGTGATTTTGACATCGTATGAAAAAACGAAGGGCACACTTACGGTAGCGTAAAGTCTCAGCTACAACATATTAAAATCTGGGAGAAATTTACCGAAGCTTAAGTGAGCTAGTGCTCGATAAAGATAGTCATGTCAATTTTCATTTCCAGAAAAACTGCACTCCCATAGAGATAACACGTAAACTGGTCAAATTTGACAAGATTACTTTTAATCCATTTTTACGAGGTGATACCGTTATCCAATCAAAATATTGTAATTCTATGTTTGAAAGAACATTAAATAAGCTACATCATACTGAAATCTGGGTGAAAATTGACTAAGGACTAGTGAGATATGCTCGAATGAACTTGAAATTTGATGACGTCATTTTGAAAATTTACTTTTTTTACTTTATTAAGAAATTTGATATCTTTTAATCATTTTGTCAGCATTGCCACCCCATGAAATGACATGTACAACTCATCAGCTTTCAAAATATGTACAGAAAATGGGGGGTCACCGTCCATCCTGACGAGTAAAATCGGATTTAAAATTGGCAGTTTTTTGGCATAGTTGCACTGTATATCGCCATTGACGCGCGCGCGGAATTTCAACTTTGACGGGCCCGTATGACGTCATATTGAGTCGGATTGATTTGAAACTTGGTATAAATATTCCTTAACATTTCAGACATCCGATCAAAGTGAAAAAACTGGAAATTTCAATTGCACATGAGCTGTGCGTGCGTATATGCGCGCGCGCGTACGCGTCCGTCCGATTTTTTCAATTTTTCAAAAAATGCTCCAAATGGTCTGAAACGTGTGCAAAAAAATTTTGAGCTCGATTGGAGCATACAAATATTTCAACGCGCGCGTACGCGCACGTTTTAAGAGAAAATATGAATTTTGAGAACATGAGTAGAATGCGCATAATTTGAAATATATGTGACGTAAATTTCATTGAAAAATTTCATTCCATTAATGAGATATGATTGAGAATGTGTTTTCATATAATGACGTCATAGTGACGTCACGGTCGACTGATCACAATGATACATTAGATTTGTCGTCTTTGGGACATGATGCATACATGGTATAAGTTTGAAATTGATAGGCAGCGGACTTTCTGAGCTAACCTCTGCACAACTTTTGCGGAGAAATAAAGAAAGAAAGAAGAAGAAAGAATCCGTACAGATACAGAAGGTGATCCGAAGGATACTCGGATCACCTAATAAAATAAATCGATATAATAACAACAAAAAGCGGTACAAACTAGGGAGAGGTTTTTGGGGGGCGAAGGGGAATCGAGCTGGTGACAAGAGGCGTCCCTTCATGGGCCGTGACGGTGCTTTCGAAACCCTTTCAGCTGAGCCGCCCGCGTAATTGGGGATGATTACCCTCGACTCAAACGCCTTATCCTGGGACTGAAGAGGGGTGATGTGCGGTCACAGACGTGTTGTGAAATCTCTACCTTCACCCGCAACTTGAAACTATAGCGAAGTTCTGGCGTTGCAATGAATAGAACGGGGAAGGAAAAGGGGGTAAGGGGGAGGCACTGAGGTGCTAAAGATAAGTTGGAGACAAGCCTTCTTTCTTTTGACCTACTGAGACCCATAATCCTCTGCGAGCCCATGCATCCTTCCGAGCATCCACCTGGCAGCGCATTTTTTATTTACACGCAAGCCTGTGGCTTTTGGCAATTAAATTCAATGAAACCGCTCCTGATGCGTCTATGCTTACTCCGCTCGGTTTGTGTGTTGCAAAGAGTTCTGTGAGTATTTCTGTAGTACTAATACCCTCCGCTCGCGACGACTCGATTCGTACACGTGCATCGGTGAGTGTGTGCATGCGCTGTGAAAGTTTTGCTTGCCGTGGTATAGACCTGCATCCAAATACTAGTAGTACATGTATAAATACGTATAAAAACGGGTGAGAGTGCGAAAAACAAGACAATACAAAAACATCTGACAAGAAGGAGAGGGGGAGAGAGAGAATCATAAGGAAAGAGATTAAAAAAAGCAATAAATATTCTGTGATATATCTCATCAATCATGCACAACAGTGATCAATATTATTGCGGGTTCCATGGAAGACCCAAACTTTATTGGTGTATGATGGGGATGAGTAGGCTCCTAATGGGCCTGCTAATGGGCTACAGTGACCAAAGTTTATATAGTATATATATATATATATATATATATATAGTCTATAAGTTCAAACATGTTGCGAATTCACGTATTGGCTACAATATAATTATGTGGGGGAGGGGGGGGGGGGGGGGGGGGACCGAAGGTGAAGCCAATCCTGCCCGACCCCTTCCCCCCCCCCCCCCACCGATATTGAAACGCATATCGACCAATAGGCTTACACAATGTCATGACGAGTAATGTATAATGTAACACTTTTTCGATCTCCGTTGATTGGTGATTGAAATATTGACAGGAAAGATTGAAGGGAAAAGGAGTGGAGAAGAAGCGCATGGATGGAAAGCTTGAAGGGAGAGTAGTGGAAAGTTATGGAATAGGCTATACAATGGTATATGTACGTGTATCAGAAAGTTGTGAAATATCATGATCGCTTAAATCTATATACATTATGTACATACATTTATTTCTCAGCCTCCAATCCCCTCTGTTATATCTGTTGCTATTAAAGGCCCTTAAGTTAATCTTCAGACTGATGGTAAATTATTTTGTTTCTCAAACCTGCCCCTCTTTCCTTCATACTACTTTACACTCTGCATATATATTTTCCGACCTCTCTCGACCTCCTCCTTTTTCAAATGCATAATTATGACTCCTGCATTTTTTCCCTTCCTCGATCACTGCTTGAATTATCACACAATTTATTTGTTTCTCATACTCTCTCTGTCTCTCCCCCTTCTCTCTTTCTCATGTTAAAACTTTACAATGTTTGTTTACAAGACAACTTTCTACTCTTTAAACGGTGATCAGTTTGTCTAGAAACATGTTTAGTCAGTGCAAATATGTTATGAAGGAAAATTACACCACTATTGCGTGAATTCATTATGCATTTTATTCACTTCTTTATGTTCAAGCACTTTTTTTTTCATGAAGGTATACTGAGTATACAGATGTAATCTGATCCTCCAATATCCAAGAAGTATTCTCAATACAAAATAGAACTATCACTCAATGTTACTAACACAGTTACTGACATTTGCCAAATCTCAAGTCAATTGCTCAAAACCTGAGTGAGTAAGTAAATAAATCAACAATTTCTATGTTTTTCATTATAAATAATGTTACCATGGCAACACAATGTTTGACATTAAGAAAAAAAATGAAGTTTGCCCAGCTCTATCATAGCTGTCACATGTGCCGAATTTCAAGTCAAATGCTCAAAAACTGAGGGAGTTAAGTTAATCCACAATATTATTGTATGATTTTTATTCAAAATAAAATTATGCTGTCACCATATTATGTTGTGTCGAGCCCACTAATGTCAATAATATTCGACCACTAATGTGGCTGTCGTATCTTTAAGCTATATGCTTATTTGACGACAGTCTTCTGCATTTACACTCCCGATCTTGTGCCATAATTCAGTGAGATCATTTATTTCGAATGGTTCGTGTTCTCTTGTACACGTATATCTCAGTTTTATATTCGAATGTACACACTGTATGTTCCATTCTCTTGTAAACAACAAGAAATGACTACTTAGTATTTCATTTTTGTAATAAATGATCGATGCAGAAAATTCCTAATAAATTAATTTAAATTTGGATCGTGTAATGTCATAACCACCACTATATGTCATAAGACGTCGACGACAAATGTCATAACGACCACTGTCACAACACGTCGACGACAATGTCATAATGACCACTATAATGTCATAACATGTCGACGATAAATGTCAAAATCGGATTAACCACAAATGTCATAACACGTGGACCAAAAATGTCAAAATTTCAATTTTTATTGCAAATGTGATAACACGTCGACGACAAATGTCATAACGACCACTGATGTCATAACATGTCGACGACAAATGTCAAAATCGGATTAACCACAAACGTCATAACACGTCGACGACTAATGTCAAAATATAAATTTTTACTGCAAATGTCATAACATGTCGACGACCATGTCATAACGACCATTAATGTCTTAACACCTCGACGACAAATTTCATAATGTCATAATGACCACAAATCACATGGGACAAATATCAAAGTCTGATTAACCACAAATATAACACATCGACGACAAATGTCAAAATTTCTGTTTTTACTGCAAATGTCATAACACGTCGACGACAATAATTGTCAAAATCGAATTAACCACAAATGTCATAACGCGTCGACCACAATGTCAGAATTTCCAAATTTACCGCAAATGTCATAATGCGTCACAGGGGAGGATCCAGGAATTCCGTAAAGGGGAGGCACCTTTACAAAATCAAAGGTTGGTGCAACCTCCTCCCTTTTTTTGATTTTATCAAAAATAGAGACGGGGAGGAGCGCCGCGCCCCCTTTAGATCAGCGACTCCGTCAGCCACAGGTTAATGGCAAAACCCAATTCTTGCATTACAAGGAGGCGACTTTTCAAAACTATACAACTGGCGCAACCCCCTATTTTTTTTCTTTTTATTTCTGTTGTTTTAACAAAAATAGAAAGGGTCATCAAAGGGGGTGCGCCCCCTCTCAACCCGCGATTGCGTCATCCACAAAATGTCAAAACTCATTGCTTGCATTTCATGGGCGGATCCAGGAATTCCGTAAAGGGGAGACACCTTTTCAAAATGAAAGGCTGGCGCAACCCCCCCCCCCCCCTTTGTTATTTTCCTCTTATTTCTTTTGTTTAAACGAAAAAAAGAAAGAGAAGAAAGGAGTGGGTGCGGCAGTCTTTACTTTTGCAAAGGCGCCGCGCCTTTTCGGAATTCCGTGATCCTCCCCTGTAAAATACAGCATTGGTTTTGCCATTAACATTTGTGGTCGTGTAACACATCATGTTATGACATTTGCAGTAAAAATGGAAATTTTGACGAAGCAGTCGCGGATCTAGAGGGGGCGTGGCGCCCCTCCCCGTCTCTATATTAGCTAAAACAAAAGAAATAAAATTAAAAAGGGGGAGGGGGTTGCGCCAGCCTTTGATTTTGTAAAGGCGTCTTCCCTTTACGGAATTCCTGGATCCTCCCCTGTGACGCGTTATGACATTTGCAGTAAATTTGGAGATCCACATATTTTGTAGTCCATGTGTTATGACATTTGTGATTAATTCGATTTTAACATTTGTCGTCGACGTGGTATGGCATTTGCAGTAAAAACGGAAATTTTGACATTTGTCGTCGACGTGTTATGACATTTTTGTCGTTAATCCGATTTTGATATTAGTCGTCGACGTGTTATGACAGTAGTTGTCGTTATGAAATTTGTCGTCGACGTGTTATGACATTTGTGGTTAATCCGATTTTGACAATTGTCGTCGACATGTTATGACATTAGTGGTCGCTATGAAATTTGTCGTCGACGTGTCATGACATTTGCAGTAAAAATTGAAATTTTTGACATTTGTCTTCGACATGTTATGACATAAGTGGTTGTTATGACATTACACGATATATTCAAATCAATAAGGAATTTTCTGCATCGATCATATATTACAAAAATGAAATAGTCATTTCTTGTTGTTTACAGCGCTTGTTTACAAGAGAATGGAACATACAGTGTGTACATTCGAATATATAGAATTGAGATATATACAGATTAAAGAAAAGAGTAAGAGAACACGTCGATTGGGAACCATTCGGAATAAATGATCTCACTGAATTATGGCACTCAAGATCGGGAGTGTGAATGCAGAAGACTGTCGTCAAATAAGCACATTTTTGATACATAGCTTAAAGATACGACAGCCACAATAGTGGTCGAATATTGTTGACATTGATGGGCTCGACACAATATGGTGACAGCATAATTTTATTTTGAATGAAAATCATACAATGATATTGTGAATTAACTTAACTCCCTCGATCAGTTTTTGAGCATTTGACTTCATCGATCTTCAGTCCCCCCCCCCCTCCTCACATAAATTGTAGCCAATACGTGAATTCGCAACATGTTTGGACCTAGACTATAAGCGTTAACTGTATAATCTTTGGTCACTGTAGCCCATTAGGGGCCTACACATCCCCATCATACACCAATAAAGTTGTGGTCTTCCATGGAACCCGAAATTATATTGATCACTGTTGTGCATGATTGATGAGATATATCACAGAATATTCATTGCTTTGTTTTATCTCTTTCCTTATGATTCTCTCTCTCCCCCTCTCCTTCTTGTCAGATTTTTTGTTTTGTTTTGTATTGTCTTGTTTTTCGCCATCTCACCCGTTTTTATACGTATTTATACATGTACTACTACATGTATAGTAATTGGATGAGGGTCTACCACGCACGGCGAGCAAAACTTTCACAGCGCGTGCACACACTCACTGATGCACGTGTACGAATCGAATCGTCGCGAGCGGGGAGGGTACAGTACCCACAGAACTCTTATGTACAGTACCACAGAAATACTCACAGAACTCATCGCAACACACAAGCCGAGCGGAGTAAGCATAGACGCATCAGAAGCGGTTTCATTGAATTTAATTGCCAAAAGCCACAGGCTTGCGTGTAAATAAAAAATGCGAGGGGTCACGCGCGTGTCAGAGGTCAACATATTGGCAGGGTGAAGGTCGATGATTGGGTCACACGAGCTCATTTTACGGTGCATTCATCTAGTCTATTATGTGCGTAATCATGCGTCATGTGTCAAGACGTAATGGCGTGCCAGTGTCTACCAACCCACTTTTACGCACTCGGCACGGCCGTAAATGCTAGATGCCTCTCGAGTCTTTTGCCAGTATTTTTAAATAATCTATTTCTAGTGTTGATATTCTGTTACCACTGTACAAAGTTACAGAACTGCAGCCTTCAACCTCATTTAATTCGGCTGTTTCCGTCGCCACTGTACAAAGTCACAGAACTGCAGCCTTCCACATTTAATTTGGCTGTTGATTGGATGCTTCCTTTTCTATATAAACAATTAATACTAGTAGTAATTTCAAAGGGAATATTGCAGAAAGGGATGTTCATTTTTTTTTTGGCCTATGAAGTAAGAGAGAGAAGCAATGAAAATCTAAACCTCATAAGACGCCTCTCATGTTATTACAGAAATAGCTTAGAAAAGTAGGCATAAACTATGACATACTATTACGGGTCATTAGATGGTTTTCTCTGGTGTTTCCTGTTGAAAATGTTTCATTTAAAGAAGAATTCGGTTTCATAGACAGAATCAAAACACCAACAATGGATCTAAAGTGAAAATGACTTTGATATTAAGACACTTTAACGTAATTTCAAGTATTGACTCTGAACACTGACTAAGAATTAATAGTGTGTCTCTAAATACGTTGCCTATTACATTTGTCTATACAGTATTGTTATGCGATGTTTCGAGGAGCGTGTCATTATACATTTCCGACAGATGTGTATCTATTGATACACATCTATCCGAAGTGGATAGGACACCAGTGGCAAAAAAAAAACCCATTAAACAAAACATCTCAAAGGAAAAAAGATAAACAGAAAGATCGCACACTTCCTCTATTCTGCATTTTTATCTTTTCTCTATTTCTTAGTGTTTCTATTCATTCCCATTTACCTATTTTTTCAGCCTTTTTATAATTCCCTCTTTGGACTATGTAAGAATAGATACATTAAAGTCTGAAAGTTTGAGTTCAAAGGAACATGGATTAATGCGAAAACAGCAGAAGTTTAAACTATACGTACGCTTACCGTTTAGTCAGAATTGTAAGCATACCAACAGAAGCACAACTAGTACTCACTATTCGAATATTAGGCTAAGCAGTAAACTAATGGAGTATAGCGATATATAAACGGAATCCCACACCACAAACACAACGGAAATCCTGGCACGCACGTCTAAAGTTCGCGTTAACTTTTTTACAGTCGGCAATGCCGATCACTATCCCGGTCGCGCAGAAATTTTTATCGAGTAAAAAGGGGTTATCGTTCATCTCGATGGTCGAATTTCAGGTTATTTCATTCCCCAACCGAAATTTTAAAAGGGTTGTAAATTGGCGGAGGAAGGCAATCGAGAGTTTCAGAAGTTTCCATCATACTATGGCCAACACAGTCGCATCACCAAACGGCGGCGGTGCGGAGTGCCCGTTTCCATGGTGATGAATTTCCCCTAAAAATAGTGCGCTCTGTTGCTCGAGACAGACGGTGCATATGAAATTTTTGTTAGTTTCATGCATGTGCTTTTAGCCTGATGAGGAGTAACTATATTCGTGTTTGTGTACTTTATAGGTGCGTGTGTGTGTTTGCGAGTATGCGTTGGTGTGTGTGTGTGTGTGTGTGTGTGTGTGTGTGTGCGTGCGTGTGTGTGTGTGTGTGTTTGTGTTGTGTGTGTATGGATGGATGTCGGGGTAGGTATGTTGTTTTAGTCGAATAAAAAAAATAAAGAATATCAGGGGCTTGTCGACTTGAAGAGGAAAATCATATGAAGTGTTGTTTTTTTTATTATTCTGATGTGAAATCAATGCTGCGTTTAGTTTGAATTTTGGGTTAGGACATATCAAATTATCGTGACGATGAAAACTCTATATTGCAATCAGACATTTCCCACAACAGTGATGTACTGTCCACCTTGTCAAACTCGGCGATGAGGTAATGATGTAATGGCCTCATAATGCGTCTATTCTATTGACAATCTGCTCTTGTACATATCATTTTATAGATGTGAGCAGAACAGTAGAATGTGTCAACCCTCCTCTCTCTCCCATCTCTTCATATACATCTACCGATGGCCTGCACAGAAATTCTTCCCACAATTCCTCTCGTGAAATCAAAAGTGTTTTTTTTTTATTGTTGCCTTCAGAGGTAAATTCATTATTTTCTCTCACTCCCTCTTCTCTCACTTTCTCACGTTCTTACCAATTTCTTTTCATTTTAAAATGGGGCTGTTAAGTTGCTTATAATATGGAAATGTAACTATAAAAACCAATTTTAGAAAGGGACATCAGTGATCCAAACAACTTGCTTTTGTATTTCTGATTGATAACACAGGGAAACATGTGGAACTTTAAAAGTCTACAAAGTCTGGATGATTTGCCATACGGTTATTAAAATTTTCTTTGCTGTTTGTTAAGTGTGTCGTTAACTTCGACGCAGAGTAGGAATTTCACTTTAAAGGGATGGTACAGTTTCGGATGAGATGAGACTTCAGGTTTCCAACGTTTTTTGATGAAGATTTTTCATGATAATTAGAAACTTCTTATGAAATATGGAAGAGCATATAAGAGGAATTCAAAATATACTCGATAAAAATTAGTTTTGAAATGACTGAGATATCAAAAATAAAGCAATCCTAATAAAAGATGGGACCCAACATGAATCAAGATCGCTTTGTTTTACTTTGGTTTTTGGATAGGTCAGCCATTTCAAAAGCGATTTTTCATCTAATAAACCTTGAATTCTGCTTAGAATTGTATGCGCTTTAACATAAAGTGATTGCTAAGTATCTCGCAAAAGTTAAAAGCTGAATCCTCACGTCAACCAATGCTATATCATTCCTAGACTTTGATCTCATTCTAGGAACCAAGGAAGGTGAATAGGGATGATGCGGAGGATGAGATGAGACCAATCAGATGACGGTATATAATCCATGGAGCTTTTGTGGTTCATTGCTAATGATACCAAGTCACATAAAATGTAACTCATGCTGTAAAGTTGTCAGCAATGACAAAACCGACCAGACGTTTAATGTTGACGCTGACTTTTGATGTTGGCATGATATGCGTACCACGGCCGATGTTTTAAGTGTGAAAGGGGTAATGGAGCTAAAAGATACAGAGAAGAGGAACGGCATGGCCCGATAGTGACAGCGTTAAGGTGCTTTTCATCGCCACCTCAATATGGCGGGGTCACCATTCGTTTGATATGCCGCGCATGGTGGAAACTCTGTGGAAGCGAGTCATAAATCTCCGACGGTTGGTAACTAATATGACGTGAACATGACCCAGGTTTATTCCTAATTCGGGGTCAAATGGGGATAACTTGTAAAATATGTCGGTCTATTGATGTACACGGTAACCATCTTTTTTTCCTTCTTTTTCTCGGGGTAACCATCTTATACTCACTACCACCGTTAAATCCTTCCGTGATATAATTATGATGGGAGAGTAGGATTAAATCAACCTACAGGTATATAGATAAGTTAATTGTGGAAAAAAACTACCTAATTAGATAAAGCAATAACATTGGATACTTCGCCTTCGCGTCATTTGACCCTTTCAGACGTAACGAATGTATCTTGGATTATCCCGTTCAAAAGATAAACAATCGCAGCTCTAACGTGATAAGTCGCTACTTTTGAAGAACAAAAAGACATCCACGATTACATTTCTCTAATTGCTATGTGAAATATTCGGCATAAGAGGGGTCGAGGGTTTTGTGAAACAATCATGTATCTTTATGTTCTTGTTTCTTCATTATAAGGGTGTCACACGTTTACTTACCTTTTCGCTTAAAGGCATAATTTACCATTTGCAGATGAAATAAAAACCCAGCTTTAGTGCTCCCAAATAGTTCTGAAATGTGCGTTAGGGATAGAAACAACCAATGTAAAAACTTGAATCAGTATGATTAATGTTAAGTATTGTTAGATATACAAAATGTGAACAATAGTTATAATAAAATTGTTTCTAGACTAAACCGTCTACAGTTATGGTTTAATGAGAAACACAGTGGTATCTCCCTATCTTTCAGGTTTTATTGCAAAATTGTTATATGATAGGATGTTTTGTGATACAACTGACCTACATACAGGCATCAAATGCAATAACTCGGAAACTTTTAAAAATCACTGCTCTCAAAGGTAAACTGTGCCTTTAATCTGAGAAGAGGAAGACGAGAAAGAGATCAGCCAATTCACATTCTTAGAAACCAAAATGAAAACAAAATGGATATACGCATGCGTGAGATGTATTCCCACTGAGTGTGTATTCCAAATCGTGAACGCTCAACGGGTAGGCAGTCCAAGCTTCGATTCGACACACGTTATTTTGATGATACAAATGTCAACTACTTTATGACGTTTGCTCAGGGAGTGAGCGTGCTTACCGGGGAGATCGGAAAAAAAGAAGGAGGAGGAGAAAAAAAAATCACAGGAAAAGAGGAGAGGGAGAGAGAAAATGAGTGCGCCACGAGGGACACTTCTCTCGCGTGGAGGCGGGGTTTGGGCGAGGTGGGATGTCACTGCGCCACTCTAAACTGACCGAGGGCGACAGGGAAAATGCGATTTGCAGTTCGGGGTCCATTTCGTGTGATTTTTGGTCAAATATCTGAAGCCGCCGTGAGCGCTTTTTTGAGGCTATAGACTGTTAAAAGGTAAAGGGTGGATTTGACCTGACGTTGATCCCACTGAAGGGAATTCCCTTTGGTACGAACAGAAAAGTGCTCACAAACTCATGTAGGGCCTATGTGTATTCGTATGTATAATATGGGCATATGTGTGTTTGTTTGTGTGTGTGTGTGTGTGTGTGTGTGTGTGTGTGTGTGTGTGTGCGCGCGCGCGCATATGTATGGGTCTGTTCTTACGTTTCGCAAGGGTAATGTATTTCAGGGTAAATGCCGAAAAGTTTAGTAGGCAAGACCCGAGTACGAGCCTTTGGCGAAGTGAACGATGACTGCATCAGATGGCAACGCAACTGGTACATTGTACTTCGCCTTCGCAACAAATCAGGCCTTTAGCGCTTTAACCAAGACTACATGTCAAGAACATCTATAAAAGTTGATTTGACTCTGAGATTATTCTTACGAAAGGTTTGGATGCAGATGGGAGGGGGTAATTTGTCGGCTTGCGCTCCAGCCTTGCATTTTATTGTCTACGTATTTATGATTTATTGTCATTATGTTTAGATATACTGGATGAATGTAAATGCGTCATGGAACAGCAACTGGCGCGCATTTTCTTTAATCCGTTACGATCCTCAACATGGGAGTAGGTCATTAGGTAATGAGTGAAGAGTCCTAGAAGCCATACTCAGCTCAGGAGAAGAAAAAAAGAGGGTGGGATAAGTAGTTGTGACGAAATTCAGAAGCATTTTTCTCTTCACCTTCGTGAGAGATAACAATCGGAGAATTGATGGGGAGCAGTGGTGGGCTTGGCATATGAGCCTCAAGGAATGAAATATTCTTTATCATCTTGCGGTGCAACACCGTTTTCCTGTCGACAGTCATCCACTTACTCCCTCTCCCTCCCTTCCTCCCTCCCTCCCTCCTTATCCATCCCCACCCCGCCCCTTTCTATCATATCGTAACGGCTAGAGCGTCTTTTTTTCGGAATTGGTGACCACTACGAAGAGCTAGCGGTCACGTGGTCATGAACTTTCGGCATCTTTGGCACGCCCCCTTCATGCGAGTCGAGCATTCCTTTCAACCTGTTCGTTATCACTACTTGAAATGTATTTCTTCTCAACCTGTCGTTTTTCTGCTCACTACCTTCACAGTGTTGTTATACAAAACAATGTCATTAATGATGTAATGATCGTGGTGAAAATAACAATAATGATAATGATAATATTACCTCTTAGGACTTCAACACTATTACGAAGGTTTGTTGCATATGGCGGTCACGTGAGAAGTAACATCTTGATGCATTTTAATAGCATGATACTCTCGCATTCCTCTCTTGCATTTTCCCTCCTCATTAAATCATTTAAGTTCTCCTAGATGGAAACTATTAAGTTAGAATTGATTGAATTACACCCTATCTGTAGTATCACACTCAACCACATTCATGCATCGATATCAGTGTTACATTCTTTGTTAATTCCGAGACAAAGTGAAATAAGATGAGGTATAATTCGCGAATATCCAATAATACTGGAATGCTTAAGTCACAGAAACTAATATCGTAGAACCAGATCTTACGACTTGCCGAAGACTATAAAAGTCAAGAACTCTTAAAATGAGTATGGCGATGTGAGACGAAACATGATGACTGAGCTTCTTTTTTTTTGTCAGTTTAAGCAAAAATCATGACAAAATTTTCGTGGTTTCCAAACTTCAGGCTGGGCACTTTATCACCCATATTTTGATGACATTCTATCTTTTTTTTTTGTCATTCCTATCCAACTTTTTACGGTGTGCAGTTATAGCGAATAGAAAGAATGTCAATGAGAAAAAGCCACGGTGCAAGATAGAGTACAACCAATCACTGCACGAGAAAATGTAATTGTCGTGTTGCCTTTACAGTGGCGTCAGGTAGGCCCTACATCAGAGGAGCATTAAGGTAATATGGAGTAGATTGTGTAATAAATAGATAATTTCTCTCGCACG
Source organism: Diadema antillarum (assembly GCF_040938485.1). Classification (NCBI taxonomy): domain Eukaryota; kingdom Metazoa; phylum Echinodermata; class Echinoidea; order Diadematoida; family Diadematidae; genus Diadema; species Diadema antillarum. The sequence continues at coordinate 2,511,860 of NW_027270919.1, read as the reverse complement.
AATGGCTTAACGAATTTGACAGAACTCAGCAGATGTTCAGTGCAGGGATTCAATAAGTGCACCAGTGCAATTGTTAGCAATCCTGTTGAATTACCGGAGCTATCCCCATTTCCGACACCAATCAACAATCATTATCACGTTTCTCGTAACCCCTGTCCCTCTTCCCTCTCTTTCTCCCCCTCCGCCCCCGCCCCCCCCCCCCCCCAAGAGGGTTGAAAAGTTGTAGCAGTAAGTGCTTGCACCATACGGGTGTAATAATCAACAAACATTTTTATTTATTTTTTTATAACCACGCAGAAATGTAAAATTAAGCCGGAATTCGGAAGAATAGTAGTCGGGAGTCGCGGTAAGTGATTTCGTTGTAATCATTTAATAATCTCAATAAATCAGTTTCAGAGAAAGAGAAAAAATGGTACTGAACATGCAATACGAGTCAGTATGGCGTCGTTGGGTTACAAGCCTTTGAAAGATGGTCAGAGTGTGAATCGCATCCCTTAAATCCGATCCCGATGTCATGACGAGTGGTACGGGATTCCCTTAATGATCTTGCTATCTCTCGCCTTTGTCTTTTCACACTCGGCACAGTCATTGCCACCAGCATTCCCAATGCAGCGGACCAAGGTGGTGTCAATTTGGGCGTACATGTTGCAGTGATCAATTAATAGGATAATGGCCAACTTTGCCGATGGAGGTATGGGCCGCGTCACTCTAGCAAACAGCCTCCAACTTGTTCGCACTGGCGTCACGGGTAACAGCCGATGACAACTCGATATACGCAACAAAGTCCTCCTTTTTCTTCTTACAAACGCTGACTTCACTGATATACACTGCTCTGTTTGATTTTAGTTTTGAACTCCCAAGAGCCTACTCTTCCCAATATCATTATAATTTGTTCCAATTCACATCCAGAAACGGACGTAAAGAACAGCAGAATGGCTGACCACCAGATAAAAAGAAAAGAAGAGAAAAAGGGTTTGAATAAATCGATGTTGAAGAGTGAATGCGCTCAAAAGTGTGCTGGAGATTAGAGATTTTGATGCAAGTAACCGGAACAAATTAGGTAACATTACAAACAGCACTCTTACAGTCTTTAAAGAAACCAGCAAAGTTTCCCATTTTAGATCAACACGAAACTTTTACCCTACTAAAAAGTCCCCCATAACACTGCACAACCTCTTGAAGTCGTGCCGTGTTTACCTCAGATGATGGGGACTTTGAACTGGAGGTACAGCTGAGAAATAAAACTTTCGATTCTTAAAAGAAAAAAAAAAGATCCAAACCCAAAATCATGTTCCATTTGTTTTGCCCAAATCAGCAAATATTGCACTTTTCACTGAGTGTTAGTGTGTGCGACTTTCACGGGATAACATTCATTTTCAACATCAAGACTTAACATGCTTGATGAAATCTTTAATTCTCATGAAATATATTAAAGCGTTTAATCGGAACTGCCCGATGAATCCCTCTCATATACTCTTCTGGTCTGTTGACAAATCATGAAGTTCAGCATTGTTGACTTAGAATACACGAAAAATTCACTTCACGTGGATCATGAAGAAAGAAAATAAATATTTGCTGCACAATAACATGCATGGCTTCTTCCAGTTTTTGAAGTGAAATTCCATCCCATGGTCTAGATGACTTTATAACATGTTATAAAGCAATGCGTTATCACTTTCTTAATGTATAAACAAAGGATAGCATTGACAGACGTAACAAAACAATAGAGATAACAAAGGTACATAAATAGGTATACTTTATATACTAGATAATACTTTATAACAACAGAATTTATATATCATTTGGATTTTAGCTCAAAAAACAAACATACAAACAACCACACAAAAGAAGGTGAATGGCAAAATTTTCATGCGTAATATATCTTTTATTACAATATTCCATTGTTGAATTGTGTTAGATAAACAAGGAAATCAACCTCAATATGTTTGAACGGGTGTGGACGAATAGTGCATTTAAGAAAACAATGTAGAAAACATTGGAAGTTTTGCTAACATCTTGCCCAAAATAGCAGTTGTATAATTTGAAGTGCCACAGATTGTTTCTTATAATAGTTATAATGGTTGTGGTCACAGTTACATGATGTCTCCCATTCGCTTGAACAAATATATTTCAGTCAAATTCTTTTTTAAAATTGACTCAATATGAACGCATCAGGCCTATACTCCTGCACATCAATCTCTATCAAAATTGTGAACATTCAGCAATAGTGACTTTATAAAGGAGTGTGTGAATAACTGTCAACTCTCTTAGTCGATATTTCATGTCTAAACCATTAGGTGTGTCTTAGATTACGAAAATTACATCCCTGTCTAATTTACAAACTGTTCAACAACAAAATTCACCTTATTTATTCATCTATCTATTTAGTTAGTTAGTTATAGTTAGTTAGTTATTGTTTGTTTGTTTGTGACGAGGCTTTCTTTCGTTCTGTTTTGTTTTACTGTACTCTTCCTATTAACCTCAACATGTTAAGGATTTCACTTTAGTTCAGTTGATTTTTTTTTTCATCAAGCAAAAAACAACAAGAAATGAAACAAAGTATAATACAATATGAAGCAAACTTAAAACAATCACATACTTTGATTAATTTCAATCAAGGAAATAGAAATACCACACTAAAAGTGAATCGCATAGTATAGAATAAGATATGATATGAGTATAAGTATAACTGAGAACACCTATAGGCATGCTTTGAAGGACAACAATAAAGTAGGTATGGAAAAAGAGTGGTCCACTAAAAGGCTAAGCTTGCCGCTTCAATACATGGATGAGCCGATGAGTCGTGTGTACCCAACAGAAGAATGGTGAAAAACAAAACAAAACATAAGAAATTTACAATAGTGAAAAGGAGAAAATAAAAGGTTTTAGCATGACAGCAAGAAGCAATCGAAACGAGACATGAAAACTCGTCACATTGAGGACGAGTTAGGTGATACGCTTGTGGTCATCAGATGACAGTCATCTGTGATCGACAAAGAAAAGAATGTGATATAGGCACCTTGAAGTTATATTGAGCGTGCATGCGAAACCGTTTCTGTAACCACTCGGCCACGGGTCATCCACGGAAATGGTAAGACAGAAAAACAACAACAATGTATAGATATAACGGGGGGAAAGTCAATGCCCACTCAACTAACGCGGCCGTGTGAACATCTATTGCATTGCTAGACGGAAAAGCGGCCTTGTAACGACTGAGGTCGCTATACCATTTCTGGCAACTTGGGAAAAATACGTCCCGCAGACATAAAACCTATAATCGGCTGGTTTTGATACCTTGCCTTTAATCACAATTTTCAGTGTAATGACGTCATCAAATTACAAAACAATGACATGGTCTTGAAAGAAAATTGTTCAAAGTACAACACCTCAGTCGTCGTCATTACATACTATGATCGGTTTGACAAAGTCAACCTGCAAAATTTTGCTGCAGTCGAAGCAATGTGGTCTCCAACACACAAAAAAGAGGGATATGGCGTGTGTGTGTGTCTGTGTGTGTGTATAGGTGCGTTTATATACGAACGTGATTTCTACATGGACGAATATGTAATACAAAATTGAAGAAAAAAAAACAGTAAAGTAGCTAAGTATTTTGTTTCGTGATCTTGTGAGGTTCGAACCCGCAACCTCACGTCTCTGAGACGTCGCCTTTAACCACTCGGCGACACGTCTCGACGGGAAAATATGGGGAACGTTATGGACTTGAAAGACAGTTGTTCAATATATAACACATTCATCATACGTTGTCAGTTTGCTATTGACATGACGATCTATCACATGAATATGAGGGAGGCATTAGTACCTGTATGAAATTATTATAGGCATGGTTATCAAATTGCCCTAAAATATCCTTATAATTGCCTTATTTTTACACACAGTTACGCTATCCCTTTAAACTCGTCACAGTTTAATTAGAATCATTAACATCATACATTAGTACCATATTCAGTTCCATAGCTGATCACGTTTGCTAATCAATTAAGAGTAATTGTCTAGAATGTGTCAAATGGCCAACCTGTATACACACGTATATACACACACACAATGCTAAATGTATGTATCAAACATCTGTAACACAGCTTTGAACTAACTATAGGAATTATCGCTGCACTTATCATCCATACTTTTTATCACTATCTGAAACTCCACAAAAACCACTAATTGACAAATAATCATCAATACAGAAGACTGAATACCTTTTTTACAATGTATAGCTTGTTACATGTATAAATCAGCACAAAGTAACCACGACTACATTGTGTTACTGAATTGATATGAACAAATTTCATTTTGTTACAGTATACTGTATCAGTTTGAAAAGCCCAACCTGCAAAACTATAATTTTGCAGCAGACGAAGTAATGCAGTCTCCAACGCAAAACAAAGGTATACTGTGTGAGTGTGTGCGTATAGGTGTGTTTACATGCAAACGTGATTTCTACATGGACGAAGGTGTAGTACTCCATTGAAGAAAAAAAGTTAAAAAAAAATTATTATTTTCTTTCGTGCTCTTGTGAGGATCGAACCCGTACGTGTGCAACCTCACGTTTCTAAGACGACGCCTCTAACCACTCGGCCATACGTCTCGACGAGAAAATTAGAGGAACGTAAGCTTATGTACGTGAAAGATGAATCACGAATCGTTTGGTCCGCATTCCATTCTCATTTTCAGTTTTAAATTGCAAAATTGTCAACCTCATGAGGAGATTTCAAAGAATAAAATGCATGATTACTGCAGCTTATTGTCACATCTACAACATAAATAAGTTTCAGAGGAAATGAAGCAAAATCAGCTGAGATAAAGGTGCTTAAACGTTGTCAAGTCAATGCATGGTTTCTAAAAAAATCACCTCCCATAGACAATACACGTAAACTTGTCCGATTTTGCGTCTTTACCTTTAAACACAATTTAAAGCATGATGACGTCATCAAATTTCAAAACCATGACATGGACTTGAAAGGCAAATGTTCAAAGTACAACATATCTGAATTTGGGATAATATTGAGCTTAAACAACAGAGATACGAGCAAATGAATGTCAGAAACAGTACCTCAAAAAAATTAATTCCACTTTTTTGATTTCAGATGACGATATGATGACGTCATAATGTAATTATGGAAATAATGATACTTGAAACGTCAAGTCCAATTTATATGCTTTTGTAATATGCAATAAAAACATAGGGTCACCTGACGTTTTAAAGAGCTATGGCGAAATAAACAAAGACATGTTTTTTCACTATATTTGCACATAGACGCGCAGGCGAAATTTGAACTTTGACGCAAGTGCATTGCTTTGTTATTTGTAGGAATCGATTAGAAATCAATGGATATTGTTGCTCAAAGTATCAGGAATCCAAATCTGTCAAAAAAAGTGTATTTTCATGTTGCTGACGCGCTGTGCGCGCGAAAATGCGCGGACGGACGCGCACGCGCAAAATTGTTTGAAACGCATAAAATTGTCTGAAACTTCGAGATTTCCCATTGGAAAGTTGTTTTGAGCCTTTTAAAATTTTGACGCGCGCTTACGCGCACTTAATGATGTCCTAGGTAATTAGCATCAAAAGAAGTAAGATAGAACGTGACCTGAACTTTATGTCCACAAAAAATGATACAGAAATGACCTTTAGTTATGAAGTTATGATCGATCATGTAACATGGTCCAAAAATCACAAAATGGCGCCTAGACGACGTCATAGATATGTTACTGTCATGAAAACCTTATTGTGGCTAGATATTGTCATGAGACATGTTCCCTGAAAATGTCATGTTATTCCGTAATGTCATTCTTGAGATATTGATGACACAAAATTGTCCAGAAAGAAAGAAGAATAACGAGATATGAAACTCGTCACACTGAAGACGAGTTAGGTGATACGCTTGGGGTCATCAGATGTCGGTCATCCGTGATCGACAAAGAAAAGAATGTAATACAGAACCTTGAAGTTCTAATGAGATACTTAGTTGAACTTTTTTGGGCCTACATTATTCAGATCACATTTGTTTTTCTGTCACACAAACTAAGTGGAAATTCTGTGCGTGTGCGACTAAGTCGATTTACGGACTTTTTGAGTACTTACAGTGCATAAACTTAGACCCCGTTTACGGTGCGGGGCTGGGCCGAGCCGCGGCCGAGCTGCAATCAAGGACAACCTCAATTGCGAGGCCGAGCCCCGCAATTTAGTCCGTTTACACTGCCGGGCTCGGCCGCGCTTTTGATTCGAACCTTTCAATATTTTGTCGTAGTGGCGCTCTACCCTTTTAAACAAACGCAATTTGGTATTGTCTGGTTTTCAGATCCTTTGCCAACTGAATTCCGTGGCGACGAAGTCGCCGTTCGGGCAAAGGCCTTTGTCGAAGGAGAAAATCCTTTGCAGGACAAAACCACCTTAAACTATACTAGTTTTCGACGTTGAAGTAGTTAATATCCTGAATAGCGAAATAGTACAGGCGAGGGTTTGGAAGCCAGACTAAAATTGGCCGCGCATTTAGCCCAGTTTGCGCTTACACTGAGAAAAAGGCCGGGCGCGACCGCGGCTCGGCCGCGGCCGAGACCACCTCCAGAGCGTGGCCTAATGCGAGGCCAATTTTGGCCCCGCATTTGGCCTTTTGCGCGTTTACACCGAACGCGGCCGAGCCTCGCACTGTAAACGGGGTCCAAGTGATCCTCGGCACGTACAAATAAAACATGACAATTAAGTGTTTATAACCATCCTGGCTTTAACAGTGGCCTTTTAAAACATGACCTTTGACCATTATTTACATAACCAATATGACTCCCTCTAATCTTGCTATCACAATGATCAGTTCAGAGAGCTCTTACAACTATATACAAGCCTGTGAGATTTACCAGCAGTAAAACCAATGAAGCCTCCGATACAAAACAGGGGATATAGAGCAAGTGAGTCTGTTTACATGAGAATGTGATTTATCCTGGACGAAAGTGATACCTCAATTAAAGAGAAAAGGGCAAAACATCACCTTTAACCATGTAACTATAGGTCTCCTCCAACTAAGAGTACACTTTGAACGTAAGCTTATACGTGAATGATAATTTATGACGATCTCACGTGATCGACACACATTCAAAGGGGACAGTTAGAAGTGGAAGGAGTGCTTAATCGTGTCATTAATTCCTAATCAATGACACCACTACTTTAGGCATATCATAATTTCTCATCTAAAATCAATGGCCTATAGGACTCATGCACCATTACTTGTATCGTGCATAAACTTTGTTTTTTAAGCTTTGAGTGAAACGTGTCATAACATAATTCTGTAATTCCATCAGCAGTGATCGATATAATAAAGAAGAAAGATATATCACCGTATTGAACGCTTAGAACCTAACGGGGGGGGGGGTATTATAGCATGATACTCGGTTCTTTACTGCCCAGATGCCAACAACACCCATCACCCACGGCTACGCATAGAGAAACAGCCATGGCGAAAATAAAACTTTGCTTTCTCGTAGGCAGAATGACACAGAACCCCGTCAAACACACTTTTATTGGCAGGGATGGGCATGAAAAAGTGTATTACTAATACTAAACAGCGTATGCATTCCATTCATGTGGCGCGAGATACCTCTATAGCAACATAAAGCCTGTCTTCAACTCCGTTGGTCGAACAATGGCAACCTGAAATTTCAAAGAGATGAGCGAGACGCTATATACACCTGGCCCAGAGTTAATTTATTCAGTTCTCATTCCTACTTTAAGTTGGGTTATGCTATTGTAATCATTCCCATCTGCAGTATAACAAAACCAAAGTGAGGGAAAAGGGGAGAGAAAAACGAGAGGTGGCAAAAGGAAAACTGCATGCACAACTGCAATCCATGTCATTGCGTGTGACAGGTGAAGCAAATGTATTAGTTGTTATAGCAGTGGTTTATGAGCATAAACTGGCAAATAGACAGACAATGTCAAATATAAAAACCATCAATTTAATGTCAGAGAAGATGGTAAACAAGATGCATTGAAACTGTAACTAAATCGCTGCTCTTCTACTCGATCACGGAACGTCTAACTCTATATTCAACAAAAAACAAATGTTAGGGGAAAGAAACAAATTTAGATATAACATTCTTCAATTAAAAACAAGAAAAAAAAATGTCCACGTCAGGATTAAAAAAAAAAACGCCGCACGAACATGCATTATATTCTAGATGGGAATACGGTCTTGATGCAAAGGTCCAATGATTGTCTCATTACTTTAAAAGCAATCTATGGTTCCCTTACCATCACCAGTACCACACCACAATGACGTCTCTAAAATCAATGGTAGCACATTTATCATTGCATCATGCATTAACTCCCTTTGCCTAAACTACCAGTGGAACGTGTCATATTATATTGCGTATTTCGATCAGTAGTGATTGACTTTAAAGAAGAAAGATGATGCAAAAAATTGAACGCTTACCACATTGCTTATAGGGCTATTCCAGTTTGGTACTGATCTGTTCTATTCTCCCAGATGCCAGCAACATAATATCACCTATGGCTAACTAGTGAAACAGCCATGACGAAAATAAACGACAGAGAACCCCGTCATAATCACTACACTTGGAAAGGTGTTGCCCGAAATTCCTCATTATGAAGCAATATCAAGTCACTTCCTTCCCTGCCTGTCTTTAACTCCGTTATTTGGTCAAACAATAACCTGGAATTCCAAAGAGATAAGCGAGACGCCATGCACCTGGACTAGAGTTAATTAATTCAGTTCCCATTCATGTTAGTTATGTAAACGAACACGTTCCTAAATATCCTGCTACAGTATAACAAGAACAAATGAAGAGAAAAGGAAAGAGAAAACGAATCGTGGCAAGCGGGACACTGTAACAAGGGGAAATTTACAACATTAAGTGTGACAAAATTATTGAAGCAAACCCAATCTCCAAACTCCAATACAAAGCAAGGGAAATAGAGCAGCCGTGTTCACGGGTTACGTACACTTGATAAAATAATACGATAAATGACATCGGAGTAAAGCTGAACTGCCGAAAAAAAAAGAGAGAAAAAAAAAGAAGAAAGAACGGATAAAAGTCCTGCGGGGGTCGAACCTCTCGCCTTCCGGTATGGCGTTATGAAGAACCAGCGCGCTAACAGATTATGCCACATTGCTGTCCTGAAGATCGAGTGCAAAACTTAAATGTAAATACTATTGTGACAGTGTCGACTTGTGATGGCGCTATTCAATTTCTCACAAGTGGCAGCGTGGATTCGATCAATATACAGTTGCAAAGAAAAATTGGGAATCGTTCCGTACAGATTGCATTCTCATTTTCAGTTTTAAATTGCAAAATTGTCAACCTGATGAGGAGATTTGAAAACATAAAATGCATGATTACTAAAGCTTATTGTCTAAACTACAACATATTTATGTTTCAGAGGAAATGGAGCAAAATCAGATGAGGGAAAGGTGCTTAAACGTTGTCAAGTCAATGCATGGTTTAAAAAAAAAAAATCACCTCCCATAGACATAACACGTAAACTTGTCTGATTTTGAGTCTTTACCTTTAATCACAATTTCTAGTGTGATGACGTCATCATATTTCAAAACCATCACATGGACTTGAAAGGCAAATGTTCAAACTGCAACATATCTGAATTTGGGATAATATTGAGCTTAAACAACAGAGATACGAGCAAATGAATGTCAGAAACAGTACCTCAAAAAAATCAATTCCACTTTTTTCATCTAAAATGACGATATGATGACGTCATCGCGTTTTCCTGGCAATATTGATACCAGGAATGTTATTTACAATTCATATACTTTTGTAATATGCAATAGAAATATAGGGTCAACGGACGATTTAAAGAGCCATGGCGAAATAAACAAAGACATGTTTTTTCACTATATTTGCAGAAAGACGCGCACGTGGAATTTCAACTTTGACGCCAGTGCATTCCTTTGTTATAGGTCGAAATCGATCGGAAATCAATGGATATTGTTACTCAAAGTATCAGGAATCCAAATCAGTCAAAAAAATTGCATTTTCATGTTGCTTACGGGCTCTGCGCGCGGAATTGCGCGGACGGACGCGCACGCGAGAAAATGTTTGAAACGCTTAAAATTGTCTGAAACTTCGAGATTTCCCATTGGGAAGTCGTTTTGAGCCTTTTAAAATTTTGACGCGCGCTTACGCGCGCGTAATGATGACCTGTGTAACTAGCGTTAAAAAGTAAGATAGAGCGTGACCTGAACTTCATGTCCACCGAAAATGATACAGAAATGACATCTAGTTATGAAGTTATGATCGATCATGTGACAAGGTCCGAAAATCACAAAATGGCGCCTAGATGACGTCATAGATATGTTACTGTCATGAAAACCTTATTGTGGCTAGATTTTGTCATGAGACATGTTGACTGAAAATGTCATGTTATTTCGTTATGTCATTCTTGAGATATTGACGACACAAAATTGTCCAGAAAGAAAGAAGAATAAAAAACGAGATATGAAACTCGTCACGCTGACGAGTTAGGTGATACGCTTGGGGTCATCAGGTGTCGGTCATCTGTGATCGACAAAGAAAAGAATGTGATATAGGCACCTTGAAGTTATATTGAGCGTGCATGCAAAACCGTTTCTCTAGCCACTCGGCCACGGGACATCCCCGGAAATGGTAAGGGAAAAAAGAAATGTATAGATATTACAGGGGGAAAAAGTCAATGCCCACTCAACAATCGTGGCCGCGTGAACATGTATTGCATTGCTAGACAGAAATGCGGCCTTGTAACGACTGATGTCGCTATGCCATTTCTGGCAACTTGGGAAAAATACGCGCCGTACTGTAGACAGAAAGCCTATAATCGGCTGGTTTTGATACCTTGCCTTTAATCACAATTTTCAATGTGATGACGTCATCAAAGTACAAAACAATGACATGGTCTTGAAAGACAATTGTTCAAAGTACAACACCTCCGTCGTCGTCATTACATACTATGATCGGTTTGACAAAGTCAGCCTGCAAAATTTTGCAGCAGTCGAAGCAATGTGGTCTCCAACACAAAAAAGAGGGATATGGTGTGTGTCTGTGTGTCTGTGTGTGTGTATAGGTGCGTTTATATACGAACGTGATTTCTACACGGACGAATATGTAATACAAAATTGAAAAAAAAAGTAAAATAGCTAAGTATTTTGTTTCGTGATCTTGTGGGGTTCGAACCCGCAACTTCACGTCTCTGAGACGTCGCCTTTAACCACTCGGCCATACGTCTCGGCGAGAAAATATGAGGAACGTAAACTTATGTATGTGAAAGCTGAATCGGGAATCGTTTTGTCCACATTCCATTCTCATTTTCAGTTTTAAACTGCAAAATTGTCAACCTGATGATGAGATTTCAAAAAATAAAATGCATGATTACTGAAGCTTATTGTCTCAGCTACAACATACTTAAGTTTCAGAGGAAATGAAGCAAAATCAGCTGAGATAAATGTGCTTAAACGTTGTCAAGTCAATGCATGGTTTAAAAAAAAATCACCTCCCATAGACATTACACGTAAACTTGTCCGATTTTGCATCTTTACCTTTAATCACAATTTAAGGTATAATGACGTCATCAAATTTCAAAACCATGACCTGGACTTGAAAGGCAATTGTTCAAAGTACAACATATCTGAATTTGGGATAATATTGAGCTTAAACAACAGAGATACGAGCAAATGAATGTCAGAAACAGTACCTCAAAAAAATTAATTCCACTTTTTTGATTTCAGATGATGATATGATGACGTCATAATGTAATTATGGAAATATTGATACTTGAAACGTTATTTCCAATTCATATGTTTTTGTAATATGCAATAAAAACATAGGGTAACCAGACGTTTTAAAGAGCTATGGCGAAATAAACAAAGACATGTTTTTCGCTATATTTGCACAAAGACGCGCACACGAAATTTCAACTTTGACGCCAACGCATTCCTTTGTTATAGGTCAAAATTGATCGGAAATCAATGGATATTGTTACTTAATGTATCAGGAATCCAAATCTGTCAAAAAATGTGCATTTTCAGTTTGCTTACGCGCACTACGCGCGAAAATGTGCGGACGGACGCGAACGCGCGAAACGCTTAAAATTGTCTGAAACTTCGAGATTTCCCATTGGTAAGTTGTTTTGAGCCTTTTAAAAGTTTGACGCGCGCGTACGCGCGCGTAATAATGTCTTAAATAATTAGCATTAAAATGTATGATAGAGCGTGACCTGAACTTAATGTCCGCCGAAAATGATACAGACATGACCTTTAGATATGAAGTTATGATCGATCATGTAACATGGTCCGAAAATCACAAAATGGCGCCTAGATGACGTCATAGATATGTTACTGTCATGAAAACCTTATTGTGGCTAGATTTTGTCATGAGACATGTTCCCTGAAAATGTCATGTTATTCCGTAATGTCATTCTTGAGATATTGATGACACAAAATTGTCCAGAAAGAAAGAAGAATAAAAAGAAACGAGATATGAAACTCGTCACGCTGACGAGTTAGGTGATACGCTTGGGGTCATCAGGTGTCGGTCATCTGTGATCGACAAAGAAAAGAATGTGATATAGGCACCTTGAAGTTATATTGAGCGTGCATGCAAAACCGTTTCTCTAACCACTCGGCCACGGGACATCCCCGGAAATGGTAAGGGAAAAAAGAAATGTATAGATATTACAGGGGGAAAAGTCAATGCCCACCCAACAATCGTGGCCGCGTGAACATGTATTGCATTGCTAGACAGAAATGCGGCCTTGTAACGACTGATGTCGCTATGCCATTTCTGGCAACTTGGGAAAAATACGCGCCGTAGACATAAAGCCTATAATCGGCTGGTTTTGATACCTTGCCTTTAATCACAATTTTCAATGTGATGACGTCATCAAAGTACAAAACAATGACATGGTCTTGAAAGACAATTGTTCAAAGTACAACACCTCCGTCGTCGTCATTACATACTATGATCGGTTTGACAAAGTCAGCCTGCAAAATTTTGCAGCAGTCGAAGCAATGTGGTCTCCAACACAAAAAAGAGGGATATGGTGTGTGTCTGTGTGTCTGTGTGTGTGTATATGTGCGTTTATATACGAACGTGATTTCTACATGGACGAATATGTGATACAAAATTGAAAAAAAAAGTAAAATAGCTAAGTATTTTGTTTCGTGATCTTGTGGGGTTCGAACCCGCAACTTCACGTCTCTGAGACGTCGCCTTTAACCACTCGGCCATACGTCTCGGCGAGAAAATATGAGGAACGTAAACTTATGTATGTGAAAGCTGAATCGGGAATCGTTTTGTCCACATTCCATTCTCATTTTCAGTTTTAAACTGCAAAATTGTCAACCTGATGATGAGATTTCAAAAAATAAAATGCATGATTACTGAAGCTTATTGTCTCAGCTACAACATACTTAAGTTTCAGAGGAAATGAAGCAAAATCAGCTGAGATAAATGTGCTTAAACGTTGTCAAGTCAATGCATGGTTTAAAAAAAAATCACCTCCCATAGACATTACACGTAAACTTGTCCGATTTTGCATCATTACCTTTAATCACAATTTAAGGTATGATGACGTCATCAAATATCAAAACCATGACTTGGACTTGAAAGGCAATTGTTCAAAGTACAACATATCTGAATTTGGGATAATATTGAGCTTATACAACAGAGATACGAGCAAATGAATGTCAGAAACAGTACCTCAAAAAAATTAATTCCACTTTTTTGATTTCAGATGATGATATGATGACGTCATAATGTATTTAGGGAAATATTGATACTTGAAACGTTATTTTCAATTCATATGCTTTTGTAATATGCAATAAAAACATAGGGTCACCTGACGTTTTAAAGAGCTATGGCGAAATAAACAAAGACATGTTTTTCGCTATATTTCCACATAGACGCGCACAAGAAATTTCAACTTTGACGCCAGCGCATTCCTTTGTTATAAGTCGAAATTGATCGGAAATCAATGGATATTGTTACTTAATGTATCAGGAATCCAAATCTGTCAAGAAATGTGCATTTTCATGTTGCTTACGCGCACTGCGCGCGGAAATGCGCGGACGGACGCGAACGCGCGGAACGCTTAAAATTGTCTGAAACTTCGAGATTTCCCATTGGGAAGTCGTTTTAAGCATTTAAAAACTTTGACGCGCGCTTACGCGCGCGTAATGATGTCCTAGGTAATTAGCATTAAAAAGTAAGATAGAGCGTGACCTGAACTTTATGTCCACCGAATATGATACAGAAATGTCCTTTAGTTATGAAGTTATGATCGATCATGTAACATGTCCGAAAATCACAAAATGGCGCCTAGATGACGTCATAGATACGTTACTGTCATGAAAACCTTATTGTGGCTAGATATTGACATGAGACATGTTGACTGAAAATGTCATGTTATTCCGTCATGTCAATGTTGAGATATTCACGACACAAAATGTGCCAGAAAGAAAGAAGAATAAAAAGAAAGAAAGGAAGATTTTGACAAACACAATAGGTGATACGCTAAAAGCGTATCACCTAAAAATAAAGAGAGATTTTGACAATCACAATAGGTGATACGCTGATAGCGTATCACCTAACGAGACATGAAAACTCGTCACATTGAGGACGAGTTAGGTGATACGCTTGTGGTCATCAGATGACAGTCATCTGTGATCGACAAAGAAAAGAATGTGATATAGGCACCTTGAAGTTATATTGAGCGTGCATGCGAAACCGTTTCTGTAACCACTCGGCCACGGGTCATCCACGGAAATGGTAAGACAAAAAAAAAAAAACAATGTATAGATATAACAGGGGGAAAGTCAATGCCCACTCAACTAACGTGGCCGTGTGAACATCTATTGCATTGCTAGACGGAAAAGCGGCCATGTAACGACTGAGGTCGCTATGCCATTTCTGGCAACTTGGGAAAAATACGTCCCGCAGACATAAAACCTATAATCGGCTGGTTTTGATACCTTGCCTTTAATCACAATTTTCAGTGTAATGACGTCATCAAATTACAAAACAATGACATCGTCTTGAAAGACAATTGTTCAAAGTACAACACCTCAGTCGTCGTCATTACATACTATGATCGGTTTGACAAAGTCAACCTGCAAAATGTTGCTGCAGTCGAAGCAATGTGGTCTCCAACACACAAAAAAGAGGGATATGGCGTGTGTGTGTGTCTGTGTGTGTGTATAGGTGCGTTTATATACGAACGTGATTTCTACATGGACGAATATATAATACAAATTGAAGAAAATAAAGTAAAATAAAAAAAAAATTGTTTCGTGATCTTGTGGGGTTCGAACCCGCAACCTCACGTCTCTGAGACGGCGCCTTTAACCACTCGGCCATACGTCTCGACGAGAAAATATGGGAAACGTAAACTTATGTATATGAAAGATACATGAGGAATCGTTTTGTCCACATTCCATTTTCATTTTCAGTTTTAAACTGCAAAATTGTCAATCTGATGAGGAGATTTCAAAGAATAAAATGCATGATTACTGCAGCTTATTGTCTCAGCTACAACATACTAAAGTTTCAGAGGAAATGAAGCAAAATCAGCTGAGATAAAGGTGCTTAAACGTTGTTAAGTCAATGCATGCTTTTAAAAAAAATCACCTCCCATAGACATAACACGTAAACTTGTCCGATTTTGCATCTTTACTTTTAATCACAATTTAAAGTATGATGACGTCATCAAATTTCAAAACCATGACATGGACTTGAAAGGCAAATGTTTAAAGGACAACATATGTGAATTTGGGATAATATTGAGCTTAAACAACAGAGATACGAGCAAATGAATGTCAGAAACAGTACCTCAAAAAAATCAATTCCACTTTTTTTATTCAAAATGACGATATGATCACTTCATCGCGTTTTCCTGGCAATATTGATACTAGGAATGTTATTTACAATTCATATGCTTTTGTAATATGCAATAGAAATATCGGGTCAACGGACGATTTAAAGAGCTATGGCGAAATAAACAAAGACATGTTTTTTCACTATATTTGCAGAAAGACGCGCGCGCGGAATTTCAACTTTGACGCCAGTGCATTCCTTTGTTATAGGTCAACATCGATCGGAAATCAGTGGATATTGTTACTCAAAGTATCAGGAATCCAAATCAGTCAAAAAAATTGCATTTTCATGTTGGTTACGCCCTCTGCGCGTGAAATTGCGCGGACGGACGCGCACGCGAGAAAATGTTTGAAACGCTTAAAATTGTCTGAAACTTCGAGATTTCCCATTGGGAAGTCGTTTTGAGCCTTTTAAAATTTTGACGCGCGCGTAGGCGCGCGTAATGAAGACCTGGGTAACTAGCGTTAAAAAGTAAGATAGAGCGTGACCTGAACTTTATGTCCACCGAAAATGATGCAGAAATGACATCTAGTTATGAAGTTATGATCGATCATGTGACAAGGTCCGAAAATCACAAAATGGCGCCTAGATGACGTCATAGATATGTTACTGTCATGAAAACCTTATTGTGGCTAGATATTGTTATGAGACATGTTGACTGAAAATTTCATGTCATTCCGTAATGTCATTGTTGAGATATTGACGACACAAAATTGTCCAGAAAGAAAGAAGAATAAAAAAAAATAAAGAGAGATTTTGACAATCACAATAGGTGATACGCTGATAGCGTATCACCTAAAAAGAAACGAGACATGAAAACTCGTCACATTGAGGACGAGTTAGGTGATACGCTTGTGGTCATGAGATGACAGTCATCTGTGATCGACAAAGAAAAGAATGTGATATAGGCACCTTGAAGTTATATTGAGCGTGCATGCGAAACCGTATCTGTAACCACTCGACCACGGGTCATCCACGGAAATGGTAAGACAAAAAAACAACAACAATGTATAGATATAACGGGGGGAAAGTCAATGCCCACTCAACTAACGTGGCCGTGTGAACATCTATTGCATTGCTAGACGGAAAAGCGGCCTTGTAACGACTGAGGTCGCTATGCCATTTCTGGCAACTTGGGAAAAATACGTCCCGCAGACATAAAACCTATAATCGGCTGGTTTTGATACCTTGCCTTTAATCACAATTTTCAGTGTAATAACGTCATCAAATTACAAAACAATGACATGGTCTTGAAAGAAAATTGTTCAAAGTACAACACCTCAGTCGTCGTCATTACATACTATGATCGGTTTGACAAAGTCAACCTGCAAAATGTTGCTGCAGTCGAAGCAATGTGGTCTCCAACACACAAAAAAGAGGGATATGGCGTGTGTGTGTGTCTGTGTGTGTGTATAGGTGCGTTTATATACGAACGTGATTTCTACATGGACGAATATGTAATACAAAATTGAAGAAAAAAAAACAGTAAAGTAGCTAATTATTTTGTTTCGTGATCTTGTGGGGTTCGAACCCGCAACCTCACGTCTCTGAGACGTCGCCTTTAACCACTCGGCGACACGTCTCGACGGGAAAATATGGGGAACGTTATGGACTTGAAAGACAGTTGTTCAATATATAACACATTCATCGTACGTTGTCAGTTTGCTATTGACATGACGATCTATCATTTGAATATGAGGCAGGCATTAGTACCTGTATGAAATTATTATAGGCATGGTTATCAAATTGCCCTAAAATATCCTTATAATTGCCTTATTTTTACACACAGTTACGCTATCCCTTTAAACTCGTCACAGTTTAATCAGAATCATTAACATCATACATTAGTACCATATTCAGTTCCATAGCTGATCACGTTTGCTAATCAATTAAGAGTAATTGTCTAGCATGTGTCATATGGCCAACCTGTATACACACGTATATACACACACACAATGCTAAATGTATGTATCAAACATCTGTAACACAGCTTTGAACTAACTATAGGAATTATCGCTGCACTTATCATCCATACTTTTTATCACTATCTGAAACTCCACAAAAACCACTAATTGACAAATAATCATCAATACAGAAGACTGAATACCTTTTTTACAATGTATAGCTTGTTACATGTATAAATCAGCACAAAGTAACCACGACTACATTGTGTTACTGAATTAATATGAACAAATTTCATGTTGTGACAGTATACTATATCAGTTTGAAAAGCCCAACCTGCAAAACTATAATTTTGCAGCAGTCGAAGTAATGCAGTCTCCAACGCAAAACAAAGGTATACTGTGTGAGTGTGTGCGTATAGGTGTGTTTACATGCAAACGTGATTTCTACATGGACGAAGGTGTAGTACTCTATTGAAGAAAAAAAGTAAAAAAAATATATTATTTTCTTTCGTGCTCTTGTGAGGATCGAACCCGTACGTGTGCAACCTCACGTTTCTAAGACGACGCCTCTAACCACTCGACCATACGTCTCGACGAGAAAATTAGAGGAACGTAAGCTTATGTACGTGAAAGATGAATCAGGAATCGTTTGGTCCGCATTCCATTCTCATTTTCAGTTTTAAATTGCAAAATTGTCAACCTCATGAGGAGATTTCAAAGAATAAAATGCATGATTACTGCAGCTTATTGTCACAGCTACAACATAAATAAGTTTCAGAGGAAATGAAGCAAAATCAGCTGAGATAAAGGTGCTTAAACGTCAAGTCAATGCATGGTTTCTAAAAAAATCACCTCCCATAGACATAACACGTAAACTTGTCCGATTTTGCGTCTTTACCTTTAAACACAATTTAAAGCATGATGACGTCATCAAATTTCAAAACCATGACATGGACTTGAAAGGCAAATGTTCAAAGTACAACATATCTGAATTTGGGATAATATTGAGCTTAAACAACAGAGATACGAGCAAATGAATGTCAGAAACAGTACCTCAAAAAAATTAATTCCACTTTTTTGATTTCAGATGACGATATGATGACGTCATAATGAAATTATGGAAATAATGATACTTGAAACGTCATGTCCAATTTATATGCTTTTGTAATATGCAATAAAAACATAGGGTCACCTGACGTTTTAAAGAGCTATGGCGAAATAAACAAAGACATGTTTTTTCACTATATTTGCACATAGACGCGCACGCGAAATTTGAACTTTGACGCAAGTGCATTGCTTTGTTATTTGTAGGAATCGATTAGAAATCAATGGATATTGTTGCTCAAAGTATCAGGAATCCAAATCTGTCAAAAAAAGTGTATTTTCATGTTGCTGACGCGCTGTGCGCGCGAAAATGCGCGGACGGACGCGCACGCGCAAAATTGTTTGAAACGCATAAAATTGTCTGAAACTTCGAGATTTCCCATTGGAAAGTTGTTTTGAGCCTTTTAAAATTTTGACGCGCGCTTACGCGCACTTAATGATGTCCTAGGTAATTAGCATCAAAAGAAGTAAGATAGAACGTGACCTGAACTTTATGTCCACAAAAAATGATACAGAAATGACCTTTAGTTATGAAGTTATGATCGATCATGTAACATGGTCCAAAAATCACAAAATGGCGCCTAGACGACGTCATAGATATGTTACTGTCATGAAAACCTTATTGTGGCTAGATATTGTCATGAGACATGTTCCCTGAAAATGTCATGTTATTCCGTAATGTCATTCTTGAGATATTGATGACACAAAATTGTCCAGAAAGAAAGAAGAATAAAAAGAAATAAAGAGAGATTTTGACAATCACAATAGGTGATACGCTGATAGCGTATCACCTAATAAAAAGAAATAAAGAGAGATTTTGACAATCACAATAGGTGATACGCTGATAGCGTATCACCTAAAAAGAAATAAAGAGAGATTTTGACAATCACAATAGGTGATACGCTGATAGCGTATCACCTAATTACCATTCCTTCTTCGTCGTCTGTACTCCGGCCCTTCTTGCATGCGAAAATATGTGTAGCGCGAGACTTTCACTTAAAAAGTATAGTAATGAATTATTTGAAGACTGTATACAAGCTGACATGATTTTTCATTTCACTCATCACGATCCCATGTGACGTGCTTTCTGAATCTCTTGTTGTAAGCTGACGCCTAATACGCCTACTAAGTAGGCCTATATTGACAACAGAGGAGAGCTAAGATTTATACAGTGGACAAGCTTGACAGTGGAAATTCGATATAAAGAGAGCTGATAACAAAATAACTGATACTACAAACTAATTTCTCTGGTCCCTGTGAATTTATTTCCTTTGTTTTGTATTGTTTATTGGCTACTGATATGATAAGATATCTGATATAAAGAACAAATTATCTTGGTCCCAAAGATCTCGTTATACTGAGTTTCCACTGTATTTCTACCTAAAAATACACCAACATGTTCCTCTATGCATGTAAGATGTCATTCAATTGACAAATGTCCACAAGGACCATGCAGGGTTGGGAGCGATTTACAAAGAACAACACAATTCTCAGAGGTTCGTGGGGAACGCTGAGTTAATTGGTCCGAAAACCTTGACTTCTGCGATTGGGAGCTTCAGCAATTATGGTACTCGTCTTTCTTACCCCAATTTCCTACGGAATATGAGTGGCTGAAGCCAAACAGACTGGGGGACCTTGGCGCAATTACTGGTGGGGACACTTCCGTTCCGGTCGCCAAGAGGAAGAAAGAAAGAAGGAAAATGACGGAAAGCAGAAGTAAAATAGGAGATTTGTCCATCTTAATCATAAATGTAAAATGAGGGAGGTTATAAGAAACACAGAAATTGACAATGGAAAGAAAACAAAATTGTATCGCAAAGTAGACAACTTAGCTTTTGTTTAAAAGAATTCCATATAGAGTGTCTTATGTCGTGCAACATATTCATGAATTCTGTACTGATTTCAATGTGTTACATTTTCCCATTTATCTCTGTTTATAGGTTATTTTATAATCACTTGCCATGCTTGTGAGAGACAAACTTGAGCTAAATTCCCCATGAGGCCGTCAGCCCTGCCAAGCCACGCTTATGTTGGTCGTCTCCTGCTTCTTTGTTGAATGAAAGTAGGCCTTCTGCCTTTCATCATTTTAAGATCATAGTATTTTGATAATCATAAACGTTTTAGAAGAATTGTTGTAGTATTACATTAGATTGTTCTTTTCTTCTGCTCCTTTGTAATTTAATAATGAATTGAATTCTTGCAATGATGTGATTTTATTTTGTTCTAACTTAAAGAAACTGAATAAATGCAAGCAAACAACTTTAAGCTTTTCTTGAAATGTCATTCCATACCATGTTCAAGTTCCCTTATATGACAAGAACAAAGCCTGGGTGAACGGGGTAGTTAAGGCTTTATCAAAATCAGATTTAGGTATGTATCACTGTTTTGACAATGCAGTATAATATGTGACACTGTAAACTTCTGTTTTTTTCAAAGTAAGGCAAGAATAATTTTTTTAAAATCAATATGCTAAGTATTCAGAGTACAGTGCGCAATGATTGTTTTAACTCGTTCGCCATATACTTTCATGCATGTTAAATTTTGCTATCCAACAATACCCCTTGTTTATCGGCTCAGTCACGTGTCAGTAATTGATGATAGTAAAGTAACAACCTCTTTTTATTAAAATTGACAAGTATAGACTCCTCGGTGTTGTTAGTGTACTCTTCCGGCATGCTCTGCCAGTTGAACTCCTCCACCTCTGTCTTAAAGTTACAGATGAAAGTTCTGGTCAAGATACATTGGAAAGGGAGATGTGCACGACAGAAATAAAACCTAGAGCCCCCAACTGCATGGGGTTATAGTTCGAGTTTATATCATTGGGAGAGTTTACAGTGAAAATTTACTCCATGTTTGGATGGAACGGTGGCATTGTATGATAGAGTAAACTCTACCTATAAACGAACCATTTAGCATGCATGGACAAATCTCTCATATAGTCTAACGGCATTGTGAAACGCCGCTAGAATTTTTTTCTTAAAGCTCCAAATTGTAGATCAAAATGTAGATTAAACTTTTCTCAGCGAAACTGGACTTAAGTGGTTTCCAAAATTGCCAGGGAAAGCCAGTGCGATTTTTGAAGAATATGTATCATTAGAAGCATATTTGTCTCTTGAAATGTTTATACCATTCGGTTTAGATAGAAAGTTGACTTATTTTTTTTCAAGAAAAGTACGTGAAATCTACATAATATATCTTATTTACAATTACCGGCAATATGCACTGATATTGCCAATAGGGCCTACTTACAGATGAACTTGATTGCGCATACTCTGCGTGTACTTGGTTCATTTGTGTGTTTTCCAGTGTTTATGATATATAATACATAAATTGAGTGTCAGATTTTGACCCTTAAGTTCTCACTAAATCGGGATATTTGCCTGTAATTTGCGCCGCCATTTTTTTTTTTTTTTTTTTTTTTTTTTTTTTGCGGACCAAATGACACTTCGGCCTATCAGTTTTGTCGGTAATCTAACTGATCTTGCTTTACTGTAAATATACATGTAGTTGTATATACCATATTACTTGACTAATGAACAGCGTGCGTTTTGGAAAATGTCTGCCATAGCACTCTTGGCTTGAATTCTCAAGTTCTCAAAAAACCTAAATGTTTCGAATATGCTAGTATCAGTCTACAGGTGTGCAAAACTTGGTGCTTTGGATGAAACTAAACAATAGTTCTGGATTTGACTATACCTCTGGACTATCAGAACGACCAGCGAACGGAAAGCAGATAGGTACTTTACAGAGTAATGTTTCCTTGAAATAATTATAGTAATCACCGAAAGAGACGCCGATTAAATGAGTTGGTGCTGTCATGGTTTCGCAAGTCTCCCTTTCGCTGGCACACAATCTTTTATAAATTTTCTCTTTTTCTGTCGGCGAATTGCAGTAACTTGGATATGATGAAAGGGAAGGGGAACACAACAGCACTTAATCATCGCCCAAAATTGCGACATTTATATCTTGCTCGACAGAACTAGGGAATAGTAACCCATAAACTGCTGAGGGCCATAAAAGTGGTCCAAAAAGTGCATTTTGTACCTTTGTGATATCAGCTGGTATCTTCATGTATAAATTCAAGATATTTCAACCGAGGATATATATATTTTTTTTATCAAAGTAACACAGAAAAGAAAATAAGTTCCATCATAAAAATTAAATATCAAAGCTAAAATGGTGTAGGACCTAAATGCTTTATCTACAACATTAAATTTTTAAAAAAATCGAAAACTAACCTGTGAAATTTGAGAAATATGTTTTCACTAAAAATTGTAATATTTTTCAATTCTTTTTTAATTCTTAAATTTCATATTTGGCATTGGATATTGGCATGATTGTCATCAAAATAAGGTTATTTCATTAAACCTTTTACATTTATATTCTTCAGAATGGTATATAATATGTCATAGACACTGAAAATGTGATATTTTTAAGTTAATTTCAAAAGTTGGAAAGACCCCAAAACCAGAAGTTTCAAAGACACCTTTGGCAGTTCATGGGTTGAGAGGCAATGATTTAGAATTCAATAATTTTCTCTGCTGTCCGATTTCGATGAAACTTCTGCCATTCAGTGCGTGTTTCTTTTTGATTTTTTTTAATGCATGAAGTAAAGTAAAAAATTGCTTTTGAGTAATCATGTCGGCATCCTTATATGGAGATATGAATGCATTGAGCCTAAGGGGGTTATTAGCTTATCAGATTTAACTTAGATTCAAATTTGTATACACTAACCACCATGTCATGTAATCTTATGTTTTTAACATTTTCTTGTGCATCAAAGCTGGATAATATGCATCATTCTATTTAAATGTTATATCTGAGTATTTTCATTGCGAAATATGAAAATAAATTGAAATGCAATGAAGTGAAATGGATTAGATGAAGGAGGTAGCCGAAAACGCTATAATGTGTAAATGAAAGAGTCATTCATTAGTTTCTCATATGATTTATCGGGAACATACACCCAAATGCCACTTGTCTAGTGGAACCCCACTGGATGTATAAACCAAGGGGATTTTTAGCCTAGTATAACTCCTTGATACAACGAATGTTGCTTTAATAATCATTGCCCCGAAATGAGGGACACCACACACACACACACACACACATATATATATATATATATATATATATATATATATATATATATATGTTTATATATATATATATATATATATATATATATATATATATATATATCTGTGTGTATATGTGTATACATATATATATATATATATATCCCTAGTTGGCACCTTAGGGAGACATATTGGGGGGAAGTGTCTTCATTAGGGAGACAACTGGTCATTAAGGAGACAATTTTCGTGTCTCCATTGCGTAAACTGCCATTGAACATGTATACAACAAATTTGCATATAAAACAAATGGAAATGTCTTCCAAATGACCCATCTAGGAGTATATGTATATATATATATATATATATATATATATATATATATATATATATATATAATCTAGTACTCTAGGAACAATGACACTCTAGCCTGCAGCATTTTTCCCAGTAGCTCATTACTACGCTGCTAATATTTCATGGACTTCACATTTCCCCTTTCTGTTGAAATCATTGTTTCTCATCAATGTACAAAAATTATGTGTCTAAATACTATATAATCAATGAGTTAGTACGTGCACATTTTGTATCAGAATTATACAATTAATATATTGTTTGTATGGTCATTTACACGCACTATAATTTATTTTTGTATAATTATTGAATAAATCATATACAGGTCATGATTTTATTTCATTAATATTTTTCTGTAGTATAAACTTGAGCTTTGTAGCCATACTTACTTTTTGTTTCAAAGAGTGTGATAGCTATCATAAACGTGCAAAATAATTTGTTATTCTAATCATGTCTTTATTGATAAACAAAGACATGATTACAACAATCAAACAAATTATTTTGCATGTACATAATAACTGCCAAATTGCTTAAACAACAAACAAAAGCATTACGGTGTTATATCTATAAAGCTCACAATTATACCACAGAACAAACATTTAAAAACATAAATTCATAACCTGAATTAAACAATTATACAAAAATTATACCTCTACCATTATTATAAATAAATGTATGTACGTATTGACATGATTCTTCATCTGAAGTAATTTTAACTGAACACAAATAAGAAAGTTTTATGTTTTTTGAATGTTTTATCGTGAATATTAACATGTACTTTACACTGTTTTGTGGCTATTTGGATGTATTTTGCCTTTATTAATTTGAATAAAACTAAACTTAAGCCTTTGGCTGCGACGATGTTGTTATACCTTTTCAAAAAAATAAAACAAAATGTTCCATACACTCAAGTTTCTACAGTTCTTTTTATTTGAAATAATACAAGATGAAAGAACGAACATGTACAATTCCGACAACACTCTAAGGACAACTTAATTTAAGAACACTTCTTATATAATAAGCCCTGTTTTTCACTTCGTGGCATCTCCATAATCAATCCCGAGTCATTTTGTTTTACATGCGTGATGCACAAATCTATTATAATCTCATATTTTCTGTCAATCGCCTTTTCATCTCACACAGACAGAGAAGAAAAATGAGAGAAAATACTACATTCTTTGAATCAACAACATAGGACTTTGTGAATGCTCCTGGTGGGAAGACAATGACCAATAAGAAAGCGTCTCGTAATACATACATACACACACACACACAATCACATACACACATACATACTCTCTTTCGCTCTCTATCTCCATATTTTCTTCTAAAGTTTGCGCTATATGTCGCTTGGAAGCCATATAGGTAAATGAAAAAAAAATCATAAGAATAAATACACACCCAACTAGATAAATTCATCCTTAAAATAAAAAAAAATATACAAAACGCACAAATAAACACAACAGGTATAAACCAATAAGTTGAGACTAATGGCTTCATACAATTAAATTCGTTGACGTGATTAATTTGTACCTGTTTTCCTCTTTTCTTCTTCCACCCCGTCATTGATGATTGATTGACATTTTCGGTCAGACTTTGCCACTGTATTGAGTACGTTAATCACTGGGTTGAAAGCCATTCATTTATCCACGCTTCAGAAATACCTTCTATAACCAACTGGTAGTATCTGGTATTCAAACGTTTCCAGATGAATTCATAATGTTCCTCATAATTTTTTGTCGTCCTGACAAAATAAGTATAATGAAATGATAAAAATTTAGAGGAGAAACAGACTCTCATATCTATTGCTCTGACTAGGTCAACAATACACTGGGAAAAGTCTGATTTTAAACACTATAGTCGACTATAGAAACCATAACAAACTCATTGCGAAAAGGATAGTCATGTGTGAAAAAAAAAACAGGTTTGGTTTTTCTTGTTTGGCCCATATAGCATCAAACGTCCACCTGATTCATAATCAATTTTTGGACAAATAGCAATGAACAAGATTACAAATAGACAATTGATTGTAAAAACTTTGTTTTGTCAAGAAATCGATGTTCTTAGCATTCCACCACCCAAAATCACTTGCTGGACAGACAATGCATACCCTCATGGTTATAACATGAGCCGAGGATTCATAGTGTATAGAGTCAAATCGTCGGTAATACAAATACATAACCGATAATCAAAAGTGTTCATTGTAGACACTTCGTACCCTGCTCGACATCATCAAATGATGGTATCATTCAAACTCTCTGTACTTTGTTCTTAAAGAAAATCACCACATGAAAATAAGATGGATTCGGAAAAATAGATCTACAACTACATCTATAGGTGAAAGTTTTGCGTAGTGATAATGCGTTCATCGTAAACAAATAGACCGTTGAATATCTGACTTCAACTTTTGACTAAAAGATACTCTCATATTTTTTTTTCTGTCAGAAAATGTAAAGACAAGGAAAGACTACTGGTGAACTAATCAGTGTAAAGTAATTTCACATGAATAACACAGGCACAGATTCACCTGTCAATATTGTTACATCTATAGCCTTTTCCATTTAGCTCAGGAAACATGGGAAAAGCAAAGGCATTTTTTAGTCTTCTGTGATAGGCACTTTAGACACATGACGTCACAGTAAATCGATATGCAATCTGATGAGCATGGATGCATTTTTTAGAGGGCGGTTGTGAGGTGTATCACTTATCACCAAAAGTAATGTCATGAAAAGGTGTACTTACACTAGTACGAAGGTAGGGAAAATCAGATCAAATATCATTAAAATGTAAACAGTAATGCATTCAGGTTTTTGTTGCGACTTTGAATCGAATTGACAAATAGAATCATGAAAATACGGAAGACAAGGAATATTTCATAAAGAAGCCTTTTCATTTTTTTTTTCCTGGAAGAGCAAAGCAGAATACGATTCCGCATGACTGGCATGGAAATTCTACAGGACAGCGAATGATGCGAGTCTTTGGAGTTCAAAAAGCGAAAGGCAAGAGTGTGCAGCAAGTAGAACATCTCACAGTCTTCATTTAGCTTTGAATGGCTGGCAAAATAAGGTTGCAGATTCTGACCACTCTCTAATCCTGCGAAATGTCATTGAATTTTGCTCAGATTAATCTCAATGTACATGAGGACAGCGCTTAGATGGAATTGACACTTTCCTATTGCGCAGGCGCCGATGTTCACTGCATATTATCCAGTGAACATGAAAGGTAACTGGCTGCGCGGAGAAAAAAAAATAACACAGATAGGACCATGGAAGCACGACACACTCATCACTTGAACGAGCTATTGCAGGCATATCAATCGAAGTGTGGACATCATCCAAACAACAGTCAGTGGGAAACTGTCCATAAATAAGATGGCGGAGAGATGGCAACACATCCGTAAGAGCAGTTCGAATAGCGCTGTTACAATTCATCACCACAGTTCGACGCAGTCACAAGAATTCAGCAGATGCAACTCCGATGATTCACGATGCTCTTTGAAGTGAGACATGGTAACCATGGCAACTATTTTTGGCGTAAATGGCATCCAGCCGTGGAAGAGTCCCTGCCTCACGATCATGTGTTTAGTCTCATGGTTTGCCATGCTTTCCGTGTTGCACCTCCGCCAACCCTGTAAGTATGAAAACAAAGAGAAAGTATAGTCAATAATACATGATGCCCACGTGGATAGCATATTGCAGTAAATGGAGATGGATAACAAAGGGTTGAGCAGAAAGAACAATAGAATAAGATTTCAGAAGACTTCGAGAGTCAATTGAATATCTGAATAATTTCTGAATGAAACAGCTGGTACGGTAGAAGAATAATTAGATTTCTTACACATTCATCCCGCACCATATTAATTTTTATGCGACATTTATATCGACAACGGAAGAAGGAAAGCTTCTCTACACATTAATCTTAGGACCACCAAGTTTTTTATGACTTCCACGTCAAAACAACAGATGAGACGAAAAGGCAAAAAGGCATAAAAAGTACCCGTGGAACGAAAGAAGAATAAAACAACACAATATCCATGTTCAATCGAGTTACGACTGTCATAAATCCTCCTACTCAGGTGAAGAAAGCAAATTGAGGTACAGCCAACGACGCACAATCACCGAACGGTCAACGAACTTGTAGAGGCTGACCCGGGGAAAATGAGTGTTTGGTTCTCGGAAGGGCTGGAAATACAGAGCGAGAGCGTGTGGTACACATGCGTATTACTTTCACGACAAATATTCATTTAATGTTTTAATCGCTTTCTGAGAAAGTTTCGTTCAAGATACGGTGATTAGAATAAGTATAGATATTACGGTTTTAGACTTATCTCTCCAGTAGAAATATGACTGAGAAAATGCTGACGATATTTTGAGTGAGTAATGAGTGGGTAATTGTTGTGTTTGGCATGACTGCTACAAAGCATAGAAAAATATTGCACTGTCAAGAAAGAAAGACATTTCGAGATATTTGAGCTGAGCGAGTTAATCTTAAGCTAACATACACCTCTAGGCATGACTGGCAGCCGAACAAAAAAAAAAAAAAAACGAAAGAAAAAAAAAAAGAACAAGACCAAAATAACGATCGGTTTAAGTCAATAGACAATGTAGACAAAGGGAGATTTTTAGAACGTAAAAGGGAACTGGAATGTAAAAAAAAAAAAGGAAAGATGATAAAACTTGATGCGTCTGACCATTGGCAAAAACACGCTCAACTACTAAATCATGTAAATTCTGCAAGGTAAAAAAAAAGTGACAGGGAACGACACGATAGCTGAGCTGCGATGCGGTCCATCCCCCGTAGCTTCGGCACGCATTATGTGGGATCAGCATTGTATCTCGGTTCGCATTCTGCAGCCCTGGCCTCTGCAGTGATCCACGACGCTCATTCTTCTCCTGGCACGTATTCCTCCTCATCTCTTCTCTCTTTCTTCTCTTTTTGTCCTCTTCCTCTCTCTCCCTCTTTCTCCCCTCCCTCTTCCCCCGCTTTCAATCTCTCTTTCTCTCTCTTCCTCCTTACCCCATGATCGCATCCCACTGTATAGCCTGCGCATCCCCCGAACTTGTCTCGCTGTTCAAAAACTTAAACCCTACCATTCCACAGGCAACTGTTATGCCTGGGACGTCAAAGGTATTTTTGAAATAGCGGTTGTGACGGGGTTAATGGGGGACGAATGTCATTTGGAATCATTATTTCGAACCATGAACTGGATGGATAGGAGCGGAGCACGGCGGAGCTGGGGGGGGGGGGGGGGGAGGAGGAGGGCAGTGAGCTGAAGGTGACGTCACACCAGTCCTATTTTGTGATAGTCTTTCGAAAACGCCGAAGTTATCACCTGAAATCGTTTTGCTCTAAGAAACTAGCCTCCCATATTAAATATGCATATCTTATTTCTAGAGTTAATGTAAGTAATTCCTGGAGATGTAGCAACAGCATGAAACATATCAGCAGGCCTGTAACAATTGTAGACATAAAGAAGTGAGTGTTACTGAAATTTCTGGTCAATTCTTTTCAACGCTTGACGGTTCTCCCAACTGCCCAATTCCCATGTGATGAAATAGTCTCTTTAAGTTCACTGGAACTGAATGGCACGATACGTCTATATACCACATTGACGGTGCTTCTAACCGATTATAAGCCGATTTCGGTTGATAGTTTCTAAGAATGCTGCAAATGTGCATCTATCAACAGTCAAAAATAATGATCATGTTGTACAGCGGGCCATATTCATCAAAATCTTGCAACAAGACTACACATTATACGCAGGTAAAATTATGAACGGCATTATCCAATAAATATAGGCCTCCTTAGTTTTCACATGAACCTACAACGAACCATGGTTTTCACAATGAAATGATTCACACAGCACTGAAATGTTTACCACTTTCTACTATTTTAGAATGTATCTCGCAGTTTCTAAGCTTTAATATCTCACTTTTGTTTTCTCCTTTTTTAAGGAACGGAGTTAATATCAACATTTCTGGCTCACCCAAGGTTTTCCTTTTGTCCTCAGGAGCTCGGCCTAGTTTGACCCTAACATCTCTCCTGCTTTAGAAGTTTAGTTCTAGTAAGTCAACTGATAGGGAGAAAATTATCTTGACAAGCACCCTTTTCTTTCTCCAAATGCTTTAGCTTGTATAAATCTAGCTGCTCTAGCGAAGTTGTTATAATATGTATACTTGAATATTATATTTGTGAGCTGCAACAGTGTTTTTTATATTAATGCAAGTGATAATAATCATTTCGACGTGCTTATTCACTCTCGTTAGTATTTACAAAGGTTATTAAGCAATCAATACCCCAGCATTACAAGATACCCTTGCAATACACCTCATGGTCAGTAGATAGAAAGAGGGCCAAGAATCTTGTCCAAGGTTGCATGCTGGTGGCAGGATTCGAATCCACGTCCTTCTAGTCAGGATTCCTTAATCTTATCCTCTATACAATGGTACTTCCACAATAGACTACACATCGGAAGCCGGAAGAATACCAAGCTTTTGCAAGACGTCATTGTAACATCAAGTCGACAAACACTGTAAAGAACGCTTCACATTGCTCTGAATATGGATTTGTCAGATTAACTACGAGTGTTTTAAATTATTTATTATAAATCTATTTCCATTCACAGGTCGGAAGCCCTTTTGTCGACAAAGTATAAAAGCCACCTGAGCTGCGAGTATGGGTATCAACGAGGAATGTATCGAATTAAAGATTAGTAACACTGCAGACCTTACAACTGTTGTATTTTGGTACTTCATCATAGCTGGTTAAAATCTTCCCGTCTACAGCATGAGTAACATTATGAATAAAACCCCAAAACTTTGCAGTACATGTTTTTTCTGACCGCGTGTTTCCCATCCGTAAATTGAGGTTCCTTCCAGTTGATTATGCGACGGAATCCCCGACGAAACACACCCAAGTCAAATCCAGCCACACTTATGTTGTGGAGTATAGTGATTGTAACAATACTTTGGCTTCGTAACCATGGTAATTACCCACATCTCTTTGCCACTGGCGGTTCCTCACTTTGATGTTTGGATCCTTGCAATCATCGCTAATGGGACGATCGAAAAGTACTTGGAATATTTCCTCGTATCGGTTTTCGAATTCATCTTCTGCAAATTTCGGCCCTGGTTCAAGCATTGGGCCTTGCCTATCCAGTCATATCGCTATATGACTGTCTGTGAAAGTCACGACGACAAGATATATACGCTCAATCTGCAGTCATTACGATCTTATTAGGCCGAGCGGCCATAATTCACTCGCCCCGATCTCACGACGAACATAAATCTCGTCTGTCGCGAGACCCTACTGTCAAGCGGCGTGACCTCGATCAAGAGCCCGCGGTAACTGCCCCATCAATCTCAGAGGAGATTTCTGCGGAGAGCACATGCGATCCACCATAAAAACCTGGCACTTGGGGGACGCAGAAAACCACGCAGAGTTTTCTTCTTGTTTTCGCTTTTATTTGCCTACGAATTCACCCCAACACCTCATAACGTGTTCCCATGATATGGAATTCTTGCGGGGTGACTGTTCAATCAACAAGGTATTGCACAGACAACTCATCGAACGTGTATTCCTTTGGAAAGCAATATAATACACATATACTTCTTTTGACATGCATCCACGTATCTACACATCTTATCTCTCTGTTGATGCGCGCATGCATATCATTTTGTCTATCTGTCTGTCTGCGTCTGTCTGGCTGGTCATCTCTACCTCTCTATTGCGTGTGTATACGTATGTCTATTTGAAATGGATAATCACCAGACAACAACACAAAAGATCAAGAAAAAGGACACCTACAACTGAGCAAAGGTCAACTAAAGTACACTGCTCTCTAGTGGGTCTTTC
This sequence comes from Diadema antillarum, assembly GCF_040938485.1. NCBI lineage: Eukaryota > Metazoa > Echinodermata > Echinoidea > Diadematoida > Diadematidae > Diadema > Diadema antillarum. Next base: position 2,479,687 of record NW_027270919.1, on the reverse strand, counting down.
AAAGGCCACATTGATCATGTGACTCTGAGCTTTGTGACATTCCCCCTACAGTACGTAGCTGTAATGAATAACAATCGAATATTTGTATTGTTACGTGACAACCAGGTCTTTTTGTTATTATTCTCCTTCATTAAATTCTTCTTAATTCTATTCATCTCCCTTCTCTTCTTTTAGTTCTTCAATTGTGAACGTCCCCACAGGACGAACTCAATATTTTCTTTTTGTAACTTCGTCAAAATTTCATGGAGATGAGGCATTTGTTTTCATGATTTTATTTGAAATGATCCCCTCCCATTTACTATAGGGAACATTCTCTGTTAACTGAAGTATAGAACTTTTATTCTTATGCACAGAGATGAGTAATGGGCAAGGCACACATTATTTTCACCAAGAAAAACTACGAATGAAAATAAGGAGAAGATAATGTTGTCAAATAAAATGTGGAAACTCAACACACATTCTAGATGCTCTGAGGATTAACGGTCATGTTTGAATAATTGCTACAGCAATAAAAACAAAGTGAATGCAAGGTCTCTCTAGTAATGAGTGTTAGTTTCAGTATTAACTGAACACGATAAAGTTAAGCTAGTTAGGTCCCCTACAATGTAACGAATTGCAAATGAGTTGTGCAAACAATTAGACACAACCCAAAACAGGATGTCACGTTCCACTTAAGAATACTCATCAATATAGATGCAAACTGGACGCACCATTTCATCTCCCAAATGCGGGCTGTAGTTGCAGAATCGAAACTGCCAATTAATGACGAATCCAAACAGAGGCAGGATGAAGCGGAGAAAAGCGAATGCATGCAATGTGGCAAGAGTCGGTCTCAATGTCCGTCAAGTGTGCTGATGTTCGTCAAATAGGGAGAAGGCTGGTAAAGAAAGATTGAAAAGGGAAGGGAGGAGGCAGCGGGATGTCATCATGCTCACCAATCTTCAAAATTCGACGTTTATCTCGCTGGAAAATATAGGCATCTCGGAAATTCAATGTGCTTTTTACTCACGCAGGCCGATTCTCACCAAGAGTCGTTTTAAGGCTACAGCCTTACCCGTAACCTACAATTGTTATCATTATTATTTTCTTTTTTATGAACGATTAAGCATGGCATAACACCAGGGCTCATGTATTTTCCTTCAATGCATCTCACTCGAGCTTTTTTTCCCTCTCACCACCATACCCAAAACTCTTGTAGTATCCGAAAAGTAGGTTTCACCGGGTACCAAACGCAAAACACACATCTTTTGTACAGAAATTCGGGTGCTGGTCGTTATTCCGAAGGTTCGCTATTCCGAAGGTTCGTTATTCCGAAGGGTCGTTAATCCGAAACACGCAAATTCCCTATACCTAGAGGTTCGTTAATCCGAAAATGAAAAAGGGTTCGTTAATCCGAAAATTTGTGGCGTTATTCCGAAGGTTCGTTACTCCGAAGATTAGTTAATCCGAAAATGAAATTCGGAACAATGAACCTTCGGAATAACGAATCTTAGGAATAAAGAGCCTTCGGAATAACGAACCTTCGGAATAACGAGCTGTAACCAGAAATTCAGCAGTTATTTAAATTATGAACAAAAATCCCTACGGAAAATCATTGTAATATATGAGACTTGCGCCACTTAGGAGTCACGTCGTATGTGGCAGGGAGGGAACGAATAGCTATGGGAGGTAATTCAACCAACAACTGACTAACGATGATCCAGAAAATCACGTGGGTAAAAATGGTTGAAAGCAGACAGTAACATCAACCGCCTCCATTTCAAGTTTGTCTACGGAGAGCCCAGACGTATTATCTGACTGATAATGCAGGACAAGGCTTAAACGATAAGAAATGTATGAACTACATCTTGCAGTTGCCTTGTAATTTACCAGTTCGGTAGGATCTGAACGTTTGATATTCAACTTAAACCATTCCATACTGAATTCTGAAATCCCCATAGACTTATTACACAAGCCACCAGGTTCCCGCATGGAACGGGTTAACGGTGTTGTCATCTATACAACGCTACGACTGATCACATCCAACCATGTTCCAAGACTCTGCTACAAGTAACACAGGCGAAGGCAAAAATTTCCGCCATGTTTTGAATGAATGTACCCAATCAGATACCCCTCCCCCCTTTTCAATGATGATTTTCCTGATCAATAAAGTTGCTTAGAAACACAACCGTATTTGTAGGGCCTACTTCGATTTTTTCTAAAATCTAACTGTAGGTGCCAATTCAGATGGGACGCCTGCAGGACAACATAAATGGAAGTTTCAGAGTGAACAGGGTCATTGACTGACACAAAGGCAAAGAAACAGAATAGAACAAAACAAAACAAAACAAAACAAAACAAAACATCACAACATTAGACAATAGGTCACAATGCAAAGTAAACATAGAAGATTTCGTTTTTCTGGAAACATCGCCAACGAGCGATTCGCTACCCAACACGTACGTCAGTTGAAGCAGAACGAGCTTCAGAAGAGTGCTAAGTGCCTTTCAGAGAACAATCACCCAATCACCTCGGTTATTTCGGAGGATATCTACAGAGATTTCCGTCAGAAGCTCCGATAATCTTGAATGTTTCCTGATTCCTCCCTTCTTCGGATTCCCTATTCCCCTATTCCCGCGGATGGATCAACCTGCTCAAACAAGAAACGCTCGTGAATCATTGTGAGAAATTTTCGTCTTGGTTGAGAGTCCCAAGTCTCCTCCCATTGACGTGCCACCCGAAGCCGGAGGAGTGGCAGAGCCATTAGTGTCGCTGTTCTGGGGAAACGGCTCTTCCGGTTCCTGAATCCGTCGTTCCCAGCTGAACCTCGACAACGTTACCGAGGATCATCGTAAATCATCCCCTTTCTACTGCAGCAATGATGTGGAAATGTTCACCTGTTGTTTTCATCATCTACGTGCATATAAGAATTCCTACCTGAGATATTACTATCGTAAACACTCAAAACAAAAGCCCACCGGGCTTTTCCGACATGATACTGATTATTCAAACAGCCAGACTATGGGTTGCTCATTTCATTTTGGATACATGTATATCTGTCTGTTACAAAATGTTTTGAAGCGTCATGTTTGAAACAGTTGTCCGTATAAAGGACATCTTTGCGATATCCAAATGTGATATCGTGAGGATATTAAAATCTATGCTGAAAGGTGAATACATTCAACCAGAGACTCATCTTTTTCGCTTTTGCCACACCATCATAACAAGAAGCAAAAGGGGATGACCAGTGGCTTTACCACACACTTATCACTCGGCAGCCATTGGTCTGACGCCTCTGTGATACTCAGAAAGAGGGGCCGAGGAAAATGTCTGCCGCCCGCGTAGTCCTTGTCACGAATACCTTGCGCCTCGACCTCCATGCAGCTCTTCTCATCATCACCTGTGCTCGCTTCTTACGATGCAGCTAGTGCGACAGACGCGCTCTTGTTTGGACTGAAAACCCGCACGGTTCTCGCCCAACGGTAGAGAAAATAAACACGAGGGGGCTCGCAAACATCGCGCTCACAACCAAGACATAACTACGCACTCTCACCCGCTATTGATATACATCTTCATAACACTGTTTAAAGGTGGGCATTCATATCGTCTGTCAGAAGTAATATCGTCCCATGGCATCCAAGTACCAGTGTGCCTGTACGTCCATGGGATGGGGAACTGGTGTGATGCAAATACGCAGCAAATACGAAATTCCTTTTCGTCTGTTTGCTGTTAGAAAGTTATCATCTCTATAGCAACGACTTTGCAGATACCGTATGGTAAATCATTGGTAATGTTTTGGCCGTGGTGTATGCTCTTCAGAGCATCCATCTTGATGTTAACACTCAATCACCGGAATCATTTTCGTGCAAGAACGTTACATTGTGCACCATCTCCCGATCCCTATGGAGTATTCCCGTCTCGCTCTCCGCTGATGGCCCCGCAAAGTCACTCGGCGTACGGTTATCACACAGAGCAAAATCAATATGAAAAAGTAATGTATATAAGGGCAATTCCACATATCATTTTCATACATAGAAGGGACTAATATAGGTCTACACAAGGAATAAGTAACACGTCGAGTAAATGCGTTCTTTTCATAAACATGATTTTTGTGGAATACAGTTTGTATTTCCTTTAAATTGTTACATTGCTGTGACTTCACGAATTTTTGTAGTCTTTGCATCCAGCTATACGGTGATGGCACATGGATTTGACCAAATCTTCAAGGTATAGTCCGCTTTCCCTCAGATTTTACTGACCTGTTATCATTTTTGCATTCACCGACTATACATTAATGTGTTTGGGGTCAATTCCTCTTTAAAAATAAAACACAGGTATACAAGACTAGTGCGGCTCCGTGATCGGAAACAGCTGAAGCCTGGGGTAACAAAACAAGAGGGTACTAGTGAGCAAACGTGAGTACCATTTATGTGAATCCAGGGCCCTGATCATTCATACAGAGTATAGAAGCACTTTGATGAAACTGACGGGGGTGGTGCAATAGACACAAACAGATTTATAGGTCTACAGGCATCTAAACATCCCAAATCAGACTGGTCTTGTGTTTCTACAGCTCAGATTATACGAGGAAATTTTCATCTGGCGAATCCACGTCGGCAAATCTAGCACTTGACGAGACCCTACATCGCCTCTCCCACGAGAATTGTCCCCCTGTAGTCGCCCACGACTTCTTGGCGGAAAACCGCTTTGATCACCAGAGAGTCCTGCTCGAAGAGAGCCTTCGGTTTAAATAATCGCTGCCAGAATGAATAGGAAAAATGGATTCCATTCAAATATGACCGCTCAAAATCGTCAAGACATTCAGATTTCCGAGCGCGGTGTATCACACGCGCGCGCGTTGGTTTGTTTTTGACGTGTGATGTTCTTTCTCGTAGTCGGGACATTGTACGAGGCGTTCAGAAGTGATTAATCAATCGTCTATTCTGACATCTGAGGACTCGCAAGGGACACAAGGGGAAGAGGAGGCTTGGAAAAAGCCGACTTATTTACTTGTTGATGACACCGGAATCTTCTTCCTTTGCGGACATTTACCAAGGATCAATTGTGATTACCATCACGTCAAGATAGGTAATTACGACGTTTTGATAAGTGAGTGTGTGGGTCCTAAAGTTTATGCGAGGGAGAATACAGCATCAGGATCATAAACTGATCATTATACTAGCGGACTAAAAGCGCCGTCGTGATTGCGACGTCCTGTTATCATGGTTTCTATAGCAACAGTCAAGTGTCACATGTAGCTAATTCTTTGTTCTCCTGACCATCTGCCGAAGATACAGTCATTCACGTTCATTGACGGTCCGGGATGCTGCTGGAGAGTATATCTCTCCGCTGCTACAACGTTAGAACATCTGATTACTTTCCAGTTTGTCTCTACACACAGCAACAAAGTTTTAACTATAACCAAAAGATAATAGTTTGTATTTTTCTGCTTTCGTCTAATCCACACAATATAACCAGGGGGTGGAGAGTATTCAATACAGAGCCATTCCCGTTGGGTCATCACGCCTCCATTGCCCGTCGATTATGTTGACCAGTCTCATACAATATTTATCACACAGCACTTCTAAACCTTTCAATCTAACTACTAGTATTATCCAGTGTTAAAATGCACTTGGAAGCCATTCTGGTTTTTAGGTCATCCACCACACACAAATCATAATCACTTAAAGTATTGCTGGGAAAGTCAGTAGGAGATTTAGTGTATTGATAAAAGACTGCCATTCTTCTTTGTCACTGACTCCTTTGTTGTAAATAATATTTGTTCTTTCTGGGCAACGTCTAGGAGATTTTTTTTCTAATTTTGAGAAGATGTACGGTCTCCATGGAGATTCTTATATATCATATATTTTTCTATCCGTAAAGTATTTCATATATGTCTGTAAATTCCAGAATAAAACCCCTATTTTGGAATCTTTCCAGGCTTACTTAAAAAATAATAAAGAAATGGAATATAGAATTTCCAAAAAGAAAGGTAAACTTGCTAGTCACTTTCAAAAATGGAGGTTTGACATTTAATTTGAAACTGTATACTTTTTCTACAAGGTATTTTTGTAAAATTTGATATGTAATGTTTTAAGTATCCATTTTTGTTATGCTGCACTTTTCTATTATGTGATTCTGTAATTCATTTGATTCTTTATTCTTTGCTGTAAATGGCATTAATTTTTTACCAATAAATACTGAATGAAAAAAAAAATGTTGTCCGGCCTGTCACAGTATAGGAGGGTTCCTTCATTCAAACACGATGGTGAGAGGGGTGATCCCCTGAACCATGGATCAACAACATGCAGCTCCATGCTCAAACCATGGAGCTACGTAGCTTATCTCCAACGCCATTTTAATAGGAGAGGTAGATGCGGGTATCAAAGACGCATTTGTCACAAACGTGCTGGCAATACACAGTCCGCAAATTGTCAAGTTTCGCCACCAATGAGCTCTCAATTAAAAGTCTGGGTGAGGAAGACAATTTTGATTCGTGGCAAGTTCATTCTCTCGGTTTTTTTCCCTCTCTCCGTCTTTCCCCCTCTCGTTCAAAGTCTCCCCAGAGACGAGATTTCGATGCGCGCAGACTGACGAGTGTCTGTGCCAATTTACCCGCGATACAAGGCGGGGGATTCTAGTGCTGAAGAACTGGAAACCACGAGTACAGAGTACGAGAAAATTATAATCCCTCTTGCTCGTTAAAAACTGTAGGCCTACACTCTTCGATCCAGTCCTTTCTTTCATGATAAAGGGTGTGTACAGTTCTGGTTGAGGTGAGGATTTAGCTTTAAACGTTCTGCGAGATATTCAGAAACCACTCTATGAAATGTCAAAGAGCATCCAATTCTAAGGGGTATCAAAAGTTTATTTGAAGAAAATTGTTTTTGACACGGCTGAGATATCCAAAAACAAGGTGAAACAAAGAGATCCTAATAAAAGGCGTGGCCTGTCACCTTTTATTATTATCACTTTTTTGGATATCTCAGCCATTTGAAAACCAATTTTCATCAAATAAACGTTGAATTCTTCTTAAAATCATATGCTCTTTCATATTTCATTAGAGGTTTCTCATTATCTCACTTACGAATGTTCAAAACATGAATCGCCACGTCAACCAGTACTGTACAGTTCCTTTAAAAGTTGAAGACTGACTGTTCAGATGAATATTATCAACAGTCTAGCTAGTGTCATCCTGCCAATGAATTCTGAGCAGCAACCGACAAATTTTATCAGCAAAAAAAAAAAAAAATCGCTACAGATTTGTTCTGAAAGGATTACGCAAATATAAAAATGCAAAATGAAAGAACCCTACAGACCATCTGAGTTCACACCAGCTGTGTCTAAGCTACAGGTCTAGCTTTCACTAGCATGCTAGAGTATCCACTAATAGTATGAGATACACATTGCACAGATGTAACATAATTTTTGTTATCAGCAAGATATGGTAATCCTCGTAGGCTGAATTCAGAAAGTATAAACGGTGCCTGTAAACAATGGTTTAAGACACGGTATTCCCTGTTTGTTTGTTTTTTTTTTTTTCTAAAAGGAGATAAAGAATAAGTGTACTAGTGTGCATGTCCGTTGATGTCTCGGGTCAAACGATCAGCAGTGACGGGACCTGTATTTCACATCCTTTCTAACAATGTGATTTTTATCATCAGGTTGTAGTAGTGTAAGGCTTTTGGATCAAAATGGATAACGGGTTTGTAGAGAACACGCATACAATCAAATCGGTCATTTCGATAGCAACTTCCGGTGCGTTGAACTTTTCCACGCAGCTTCTGAAACACCTGTGTCTACGCCAGTGGTAATTGGGCCCTCTCCCTATACCAATCCACTAATTCCTATCGCCTCTCTCCCCATCAAATTCATCTCATTATACAACGCCATATTACAGGCACGGCCGGAGTGCGAGGCCGCCGGAAAACCCCCGCTCCGTAAATGATTTGTTTTGGTCACCTCCTGTTTGAATACTGTCTCCTTCTAGAATGACGAAGGAAAACATCGACCGCTGAGGTGATCCTCGGGTGTGCAGAACCTCGACTGGATGCCAATTTATCGTCAGGAGACCACTTACAAACCTCTTCGAATTTGACGTTACATTACACGAATATCTATATACATGTACGTTGATTGGTGACTTTTTCTCAGCGATAAATTCATGAGATGAATGCGATGAAATGATGAAAAGTTTCGTTGAATCTAATGATAAAAAAGACACATATGGATTCTGTACCTCAACATTCTCAACGTATCTCCAATTAGCCCTGTGCACATCAATGCCTCTTGATCTAAACCGTTACTCATTGCGAGAATGAGAGAGAAAGAAACGTGTATGTATTCAAATTTTGCCTTTAAACAGAACTGCAATGCAGACTCCAGATATAATCAGTGTTGAATGCAACATGTCACGAGACCATAATTGCTGTGATTTGTGAGATGTCTCTTCTTCATGATTATCTGTTCACTTTATATCATAAGCAAAAGACAATAGAGCAACGACGGTTTTCACACAGCAGTGGCTACCCACTGCCAAACGGCAGTGGGTATGAGAGACAGTTTCAGAGATCAAACAAATCCACTGAAGGTTGTTTTCAATATTTGGAACATTGTCCAGCATCCAGTTGAGACAAGGTGGCCAGTGACTTTAATACGACATCAAAGAAGCATCTTAAAACATTTCACTGTTAGACGTCAACAATAAGCAGTTAGATACTTTGGTGAGGAATGAGGATACACGAAGTCGTCCGCAAAGATGGCGCTGGTGGCCGCGGAGAAGGCAATGTTATGATTGCGTGCAAAGCGTCTCGGATCGCGTGTTGATTTTACCTTGGAGACGAACTCAAAACGACCAGCTTCCAGGAAATGCTTGGCATCACGTGACCGAATGTTCCATCGAAGGGAAACCATTCTTGCAAACAACTTGTTGATGTACAGGATATACAGAGACTGACAAGGTGATCCTTCGGTGTCTTTATAGTGGTGTCGTGTAAAGAATCACACCAGAACTATTCTTTCGTGAACAGACTGTTTGTCAGACCCTGCAACACTCTGGCACGAATGTGAATCAACAGGACAGTCACTGCGCTCTAGAATTGCGGATTTGGTTGGACTTTCCTCAGATTGCGCTGTATTCAGTCCTAAAAGGCCGTATTAAGAATCAATTCCAAATGTCAATTCAAAAACAATAATCACCTGGTATGCGTTTAGTTAATTCTAGCGTTTGAACTTACTGTTCATAGAGCTCAAATCTTCGACAAACTGACTTGTTTATCGACGTTTACTACATACTATGGGAACGCCTTTGTGTCACAAGGTCATAGACGATAGACTCTGTTCCTCATTAGCAATGCTTGAGAACAAATGCTATAGATTGTTCTTCCATGCAGTGAAAACTCATCCCACGCACTGTATCTAATATGCAAATGAATTCGCGACCAATGACAATTAATTTTAATTTAACCCTATAAAGCCCAAGGGGGGGGGGGGGGACATTGTGCCCACTACCATATTTTTGCTTGCCACTCCTACACCTCTAACCTGATTTCAACCAAATTTGGTGACTTTTCCTAAAATCTTATTGCGAACATTTTGACATATAATTTAGATATGTCCGATATTCCTGGTTGCCATGGCAACTGCAAACTGACAACCATGTTAGTCAGATTTTGCATGATTTTCTGTTTCAATTTCAGTTAACAATGTAATTATGGATAAAAGGGGGTTTTCTTGGTTGTAATTTGCTGAAGGACCGAAATGTGAAGTAATTATTGTTGAGAATTACCCTGAAATGGTCTTCTTATTATTTCCTTCATTTTTTATATTACATAGGCATGAAACAATAGATATAATAGAAATAATCGAAAATATAGCATTTTTCAAAGAGTACCTTTTATTTTGTGTTATCTTCACACAAGCTTTGACTGTAATATCATTTATTTATCATAATATCCATCTGCAAACTCAAAATGTCAATATTTTGGAAATATGAAATGTGATATCAATATATGTACCCATTCCAAGCAATACATTATAGGTTTCATATATTTCATTATATTGTAATGAATTGCGCCCCCGTATGTTGACCTTGAGAAATTTCAACCATGACAAATAGTGAAGGTTGACTTGCTCTTCCTTTGTAGTAAATATGAAAATGATTGATATGAAATAAAAACATATATACTGGGGATAAAGAAATAGAAAATACATGATTTTAACGTATTTCCTATGTATTTCTTTATATTTTGGGAAATAGCGCCCTCAGTGGGTGACCTTGAGAAATTTCAAATGTTAGGTCATGTAGAGCATGAGTTGCTTTACCCATGTGCCAAATATGACGGTCATACATCATATAATGAAGAAGTTATGTAGGGGGGCACAATGTCCCCCCCCCCCCCCCTTGGGCCTGGAAGGGGTCAAAATAGCTTGGGCTTTATAGGGTTAATGATACATTTGGCTTAATCTGATATCAGCAGTTTTGATCTGTATTGTAACTTTAAATGCTATGTATGTTAATGACGTCATGTTTCGTTCATTCAAAGATGGCTGTCTCTTGGTGCACAGTAAGTTACCCGCCACCATGCTCACCTGATAACTAATGATAAAGAGTGCGAGAGAAAAACAACAACAAAGTTCTACAGAGCTTGTATCATACCATGAGCCAAAAACAATGGAGAAATACATACAGGATACATGTCCTTCATGATAAGTGCCTTCAATACACCCAAAAAAAAAAAAAAACCGGTTAAAAAACAAAAATGCTGCCTCTGATATGCAGCACAAAAAAAAAAATGGTGTCATTGTGTAGGACGGTTTCCGCGAGTTTTCGAACTCCACCTAAACTTGAAGGTTAATTGCCGCCAGACGATGAAAACTATCCGTGGTTGTAAGAAGCGCTTCCAGATGAGTAAGCTTCAGTCTCACCGTTTGTCGAATACATCACAGTGATTGTTGTGACTAATAGTCGAAGAGGTATTTGAGTGGAAATGACTTTATGTTCACCGACCTTCACCACTTATGGAGGCTAACTTTTAGCGAGTCAAGCTTGCAGGCCAGGCAGTCTTTATACCCGTTGTTAGAACTGCGTCTCTCATCGATGCACAAGTTCCCGATAAACATTGACAATTTACGATCTCAAGACCTAGGGGTAACAACAGATGAATAAGCTCTTCGGAAACACCAACTATGCCCAACAACGATGTCCGAAATACAACATAATGATTACAGTGCAAGAACTAATTCCATGACACAACATGATCACTGGAAGTATACTCAATAACCTTATACATTTAATTCAAACAGATCGTATCTTGCCCAGTTGTAATAAAAATAAAAATAAGCATAAAAAACAATCGAGCACACCTTTAAGCTTTACTGCTTATTTAAAAGTACATGTTATGTGCCAACACAAAACTGGTCCTTTACACGGTAAACTGAAACCATAGTTATTGCAAATTGATGAAACGAGTATGACGCAACAAGATCATTCACATCGAATTTCTGTTCAAATTTCAGGGTGTCTTGTTTGTGTTTAATTCATCAATTGGCTCAAAAAGCATCTCACGTTCCACCAGCGGAGGATGTGGCTGTTGAGCACATAATGCAAACACGATAAAACATTGTAAAACTGTTAAACATGACTACAAGACAATGTTGCCAACGGATCAAACGGCTTCGGAATCTTAACATTTATCATTTACTAATCATTTTTATTTTTCATTCTAAAAGGGATGTACGGAGGTTGACTGAAACTTTGGATCTTTAAAGGAGAAGTCCACTTTAATAGACATGTGGATTGAGTGAATGCAACAATATTAGTAGAACACATCAGTGAAAGTTTGGGGAAAATCCGGCAATCCGTTCAAATGTTATGAATTTTTAAAGTATCTGTGCAACCACTGCTGGATGAGGAGACTACTATAGTGTACGATGTTACATGCGTAGAACGATATAAGGAAAATAAAAAGAAAATTTCACAAAACTTTACTCTTTGAATAAAGTGCACATTTCTTCGACTTGTCACTGACGTATGTTTAGGGTAATATTATTCCCCCTGCCTTCTGAAAGGGAGAAGTCGAGTGTTCTTTTGCTATGCGAGAAAAGTAAAAATATGTTGAATTTTCTTTAGACTTTTTTTATATCGTTGTACACATGTGACATTACAAGCTATAGTAGTCTTCTTATCCAGTCGTGACTGAGCAAAAACTTCAAAAATTCATAACTTTTGAACGGATTGTCCGATTTTCCTTAAACTCTCATTGAATTGTTCTACTAATATTGCCGCATTCACTCAGCCCACATGTCTGTGAAGGTGAACTTGTCCTTTAATTCAAAATCGCCGACAGAATTGCAACAAAAAGGCATTGCAATACAATTTTATTTCCCCGAACTATGTACATGATGTAATTCTAACAGTCCCAGAATGCCCCTATGTGCGCCAGCCATAGTCTTGTGGTTTAAGTCGAAATATTTGAGAATTTCCTCGGCTCTTTGGAATAACGTTGAAAATAAACTTTATACTTTCCGTCAACAGCATTCAGACTCTTAACGTTTTCTCCGTAAATACATTTATAAAACCATACACTCAAAGCGAAAAAAGTGGCTATTCTTGAATTTTAAAATGGTTTAGATTTACCAGACATCCTCCCATGGATTCAAACCAACATTTGATCGGGAGATCACACCGTTTACATTAATTTTAGTCAATGGATTTTAATCAAATGTTGCACCATACATTAGCATACATTTACTATCTGATTGCCTGATCAATACTTCGGGAATGCTGTTGTTGCCGATTTGCTGACTGACTGAGGTTCAGGTTTGCCTTCTGCGAGCGACATGTGACAGACAACGATATATGCAAGCGCCCTCCGCCGTTCAAGTTGAAAACATAAAAACCCTTTTATTTGTTTTACCATGCGGAGAAGCCATGCAGCACCAACTTTTCTTTCATTTTTTTTTTGTGTACCTATATGTATGTATTTGTTAATATCAATACGTCATATTGTTGGTATAAAGGATATAAGCATTCCTATATGCATATATATATATATATATATATATATATATACATATATATATATACATATATATATATATATATATATATATATATATATATATGGGCAAGTCCAAGATAATGTCCCCTCAGATGCTCAAAATTCATCTTGATTTAATAAAAAAGTTATTGATATCATGTTGTAGCCAAAGAGTCAAATTATATATTTCCAGCAAAGAAAATATTGAATTATGCAAATTTATGCAAGAAATATGGCCCTAATATGCATAAATTAAAAACAAACCTTACGTATGGGACAAATTAAAAATAATCATCTAAAATCAGTTGGATTTGTCCTTGATCTAGTTCCTTTATGGGCATGATCCCTGTATGAGCTAGTATAATTTCTGATTGGTAAGACAAGGTCAGCACATTGATTATGCAAATTATGCACTTTCCCAGAATGAAGTGTCCCATACGTAAGGATTTGAGTATGTTTTTTAAAGTTTTTTCTTAAGATTTCTAACATTGACCAATCATACTTTAGGAAGTTCTAATTTATTCATTTTAACTCCAGATTAGCAAAACTAAATGTGGAAATTCAATTAGTCCTTAATCTTATAACTAATTAAAGTTTGCTTACGTATGGGACAAATGCCTTACGTATGGGACATTACATACAAAGTGAATGGGAAAACCGCCTTTTGACATGGATGTTATACATGTATGTCCTTACATTTTTTTGGTTAATGGTTATCTTTGCACCTACTCTGAAGGATATGTCTATATATCTGCCTCTCCTACTCAGTTGACCTCGGGGAGAGTGTAAGAACAGCATTATTGACTCATTTTATGGTTAAGAAATGAAAATGAAGAATATTCATCATACTTGTATTTTCTTATTTTCATTACAGGCTGTGCAGCATGGTCTTCAATTAACATACATCCTTTTAACATTTTGATATTGGACATTTTCTTAATTCAGTTATCATTTTCAACTTTACCTCTCTACAAAATGACTTTGTCCGAGAGAATGGGATTCTCAGAGTGTCATTTTAGGTGCAGTACACTGTTCAGCATGTACTACAGGCTGTACAGCCTCAAAAGAGAAATCAAAACAATTGTGCTTGTTGCGCTCATCAATGACATTACATGTCTTACTGAAAAAGAAAAATCACTTGAGGTGACAGCAGGTAACTTTGTCATTACTAGACTTAATAGCAAAGGAAAAAGCCCTACCAGAATACTTTTTATTTTGATATGATGTTTAATATTTCAATTGCACACCCTCAGAATATGTCATGACTTATCAAGGTCATGAACATGATTTCTGAAAATCCTGTAAAATGAAGACTATAGTTTACATTTGCCATGAACCACAATATCAATACTGGTTCTGTGGTTGGAGTGCTAAAAGCACAAATTACACAAACAAATAGGGAATTCAATTTTCTTTTCAATTTTGTGTTTGAAGAGACAGATGTGCTCTGAGACACCTTCATCAACTCATACTTACTTTGTGCCCCACATCTACACAATTATCAACATGCATTGCAATCTGATAGTGTATGATCAAATGAGGTTACTAGAATTTATCAAAATTGTAAATTTCATATCACTGAGATACTTAAGTGTTTCAAATCTAGAATTACATCTTCTCAAGATTTGAATGTACAAATGATAATCTTTCCTGTATCACTACACAAGCATGTATGTAAGTACAAAGTATAAACACAAATTTTGTCATCTTTGGTTTCATAGACCTGAAACCAAGCAATTTGAAAAAAAAAGCCAGCATCGGTACATACATTCTTCTATCTCTTTGTTCTACCACGGCTTTCAGAATCTAAAAGTTTCATTAAAATTTGATTGATTTTGCAGAAGCTAAAATTCACATGGCAAAACATGATTACAGAGCAAAATGAATTACTCTTGTTGTTGTTGTGTTTTGTGCTGCATTTCAAACAATTATAAAGCTTTATAAAAACTTCGACAATTTGCAAGGTAAGCCTAGAACTACTGAAAGTACCCACTTCAAACTGTATTTGCAAATTACACTGTACATGACATTTGATTTTACAGCTGAAATTATCAAGACTATAAATTAGTCATGGTACACGTGTATGCATGCTACATCAAGGTCGCAAGCTAGAATTCGCACATTTTTTTTTTCATTTGATAAAAAATATTGACAAGAGTAAGTAATGGGCTAGAAATAGAGTGTCAGTATATACTGTATCCGTATGTGTAGACATCATGAGGACAGTGTTAATACATGACGGAATCCAAACTAAGACATTTAATTGTAAATTGGTAATTACTTTTATTTGCCTTATTTTAGCTTTTGTTAGGTACCTGAACCAGGAAAGTACCACTTAGAAGTCTATTTCATTTGTTACATGTTGTAGTATGATTTGTGGAACTGAATATGACACTATGGGGAAATTTAAAGTCATTCCCATGAATACACTTGTGCACTAAAGACAAATGTCCCATACGTAAGTTGAACCATGTCCCATACGTAAGGTGTACTTTCGTTAATTAAACCAACTTCATGAAAATACGCCATATTCTTTTGCAGTGAAACTTTGCTGAAAGATACTTCAGTATTGTACCTTTCTTCACTTCTAAACAGAACTTGATCAGTACGGTACTTTCAGAGAACTTTCAATTCAAACTTTATTTTGAAAAATCCAGTTTTTCTCTGGTCCCATACGTAAGTTGCCATATTTTTCTTAATAAAATAATTAACCCAAGGTCAAATGACATCAAACTTAAACACAATATTCTTCTCAGGGCTACCAGTCCTCCTGATGATAAACAGTAAAATCCAAGTGCTCCTTCATTACTTTTAAGTGGTTTGAAATCTCTGAATGTCCCATACGTAAGGTGCGCGATATCTTGGACTTGCCCATATATATAATATACAATATGCATACATGCATACATGCATACATATTAGGATTAACGTATCAAAAACAAAGCAACACAGCAAATTAGTAAATACGACATAACACCATCACTTTCCCCAAATCCATGTATAGGCTCCTATAAAGGTAAACGTTACTATGTGTGGGTGCAAATGGCTGGTTGGGAGTATGTGTCATACTTTCCTGGACATCGCTGCCTAATTGACCCAACTCGTAAAGAAGTGGACAATGCAAGAGAGACAAAAGAACCACAAGAAGGAATGGTATTCATATCAGCATTTCATTCAAGTGTAAATAGGTCATACAGGCTATCAAAAGAAAGCGCGAAAGATGTCTGCGTTGAATGAGCGGAATATGACCAATTGCAAAGGCAGATGGATCGTACATCCGGGAAAGGGTTATAGGGGAAGAGAAAACAACAACACGATAAACAGTACAGGAAGTACTAGCATCTCTCTTCTTACGCCAGCTACTGCCCACTCTAAGATCATTGTTAGGGATTCTCTGTAAATGACAGGAAGCGAAAACGTGTTTCTTTGTGGACTAAATTCAGGGCACTATTTTACTGCCCTCAAGTTGACTCCCATTTCTAGAGAATCACTATAGTATCATAGGAGGTGTATATTATGCACTATAATGTGCTGACCACTCGTATTCCTATTTGAGGGACAAAGTTAAAACGAATAAACATATGAAATAGCACTAGGACCACTTTTGAATGTAGACGAATAACATCACTTAAATGTAAGATCAAACGAGAAAACCCTTCACTTGAAAGCTACATAGAACTTGGATGAAAAGAGTCCTTGGAATACTGATCTGTCTATCCTTGATTTAACTTACAGAAGAGAATATAGGAGGAGGAGGAGAAGAAGATGGGAAAAATAGACGAGAAAGGGAAGGAAAGGAGCAGAAAGATCAGAAATCATCATTTGGAAGGATCCAATTGTTTCCAAACGCATCTTGTGTTGGACCGTCGTCGATAAAGATTAACCATAGAACTCGACAGCCTGTTCTTTGATTCCTTGAGCTTAAAGTCTCCGGTGGTAGGTGGAACGGTCTCGGGGAGTGAACGAACCTCCTCGAGAGTTCAGCCGTACTTCTCGCGCGGAAGCACACGAATGAGCGCGTGCAGGATACACGGTCCCTTGCCTCGCTTCTTCCCCACCGACATGGCAGCCAACCGCGAGCCGAGCCGCAGAGGAAGTGAGCTGAGCTGTTTGACTTGACGAAGAAGACAAAGTGACAATTCAGGGCGGTTTTGAAGGACTACCGTCATGACCAAATTGGTCAGAACAGAACTCTCCTTTTGTGACCTTGTTCCAAAACCAGCGGATCATACCACGACCGGTCAATTTGACACTGCCATTCGCCAACTCACTTCATTAAGAGCTGAGGAAGTACAGAATTGTGCGTCAAGCATCAAGGAATCGTAGGATGACTTGTGCGATTGACGGAGAGAGAAAAAAATATGTAGAGTGAAGGGGAGGCAGAGGGGGAGATGGAGAGGGAGCGAGGAGACGCCAGACATAACAAGACAGACAGAAATGCGTAGTAAGAGAGTGGCAGACACTCGACTGAACATGATGGAGAGAAACAGGAGGAAATGAAGTATAAAGACTGAGAGAAAGATTACAGAAACCGAGAGAGACGGGAGAGTAGATAAAGCGGAATCCCAAGATACTTGCGTCATCCAAAGATGTGGAGGAGACAGGAGGTGGGAAGGGAAGCAGAGGGAGAGGGGGTAAAGGAGGGGGATGCCTTGTGCTCCTTTGTTTATCCTGTGAGGTATACATACATGGTGGGGATTGATGAGACACACAGGCGTGAATTCTTGGTTGGGTTTCCCCCTGCATGCATACCAGAGGTCGAAGCAGAGAAGGGGAACGAGGTCTTCGGTGGTATTCTCCACACCCTTTCTTTCTGGAACCCCTCTCCATCTCTTCATGATTATTAGGGTTAACCATCAGTCACAAAGACAAACGAGGGAGGTTTCAAAGAGCAATCATGGAGATATCTGGTTGGGTACAAGTTCGTTATTCTGGAGGTTCGTTATTCCGAAGATTCGTTAATCCGAAACAAAATAAGGTTGGTAATTCCGAAAGTTCGTTAGTATGCACCTTCTTATCATTTTCCCTTATATGAATCCTCGTAATAACACCACAAATGTCCGGTTTAGCGAATCCTCTATTCTAGAATTAACAAACGTTTAGGTATGCGAGATTAGTGTGTTTCGGGATAATGAACCTTCGTAATTACGAGCATCTCCCATCTGGTCGTTATTGAAAAATTCCCTAATCGGGGAGGCTTGACGTGTCATATTCTCTTGACTGGACATGAAGTGATGTTTGCATCCTGCAGAAACACAGTGACTCGGTAACTGTGGAATATCACCAAGACCGTCATCACATTTTACATATAGGCCTACTTTGTTAAATGCCAATGTGTACAAAAACCTCTCAGAGTGTAAGGTCTTCCACAATCAGTGTTGGTGAGTAATAGAGAAATGTGAACGTTGCAGTTGAGAGTTTGTTTTATTTACAAACGTCCGAGATATTAAAACGGTTTCCAAATTTGAACTTGATTGAGTAAGATCGGTATGACGTCCTTAGTTTGAGTATCGTAACATCCGATCGTTTCTATGTTTAAGATTGTGCAATCAAACAACTGTTTATTTTCATCTTACATGCCGTGAGTGTATTTGACATGTTCATGGCTCAGTCGTGACGTATGATATTTTAGTTTCTATAACTATAATCATCACTTCTTTACGCAAACATGTTTGTTATTGGTTTGAATTCGCGTCTTCCGCTCAGATCATTTGTAGAAAACTAAACCTACGAGATGACAAAGCTATAATACCAATCCAGTTGAATGCCACCTTTACTTTGCGAGTTTGGGTTTTTGAGACAAAACAAAACAAAACGAATCAATTGTCACCCCTAAGGGAAGTTTGATAATGGTTGATATTTGTGGACAGGGGGAATTAAGGCTGCAAATGCATAATCATTTTTTTTTTCTCTTCGCACCAGTAAACCAGGCGTGAAAATCTAGGCAATTGAAATGACAACCCTAAACTGTGGATTCCTGGCTAATCTGACTTGGACCATGGGGCTACAAGCAATCTTGGACAGAGCACACGGTAAAGGCACCCGCCCTTCAAGTTCTCCATTGACAATCTGTCTCCCATGGCGCCAAACTGTAATCCCTCATTTTCCAATCGCGGTGTAGGCCTAAACTGGCATGACTGGTGGTGGGTGTTTATTCCTGAAGAAAGCTCGCACGGCGTATGATTAATGTTTTCTGCAAAACTGGTCACAAAAACCACCTCGTAAATTTCAGTCTCACGGAAGCAATTGTTTAACGGCGGGCTTCATCTTGAACACATCGAAGACCAGCTTACCTCTTTCTCTCTCTTTCTCTCTAATCAGCCTTGACCGTGATGTCCATTCATTATGCGCAGTTGAACAGATATGGCACATCCTTAAAGGCTGTGCACCCAACAAAGTCCAATGACTTTCCTAGCAGGAACTCGAAATGTTTTTTTTTTTCTTATGTTTTTGCTTGATTGTGATTTTTTTTCGATAATCTCCAGTAATCATTAGAAATTATCATGGAAAGTGTTATGAAGCTGATTCAAACAAATCATAATGGCTATGACATAGCGCATTATTCCCTATCAGGCACTGCCGCATTTAAATGTAAATACACCTCGCTATTCTTAGCATCCAGAGGCGCTTGACAGTAACCCTGCTGGTAACATCTCCTGTAACAACATAGCAACAAACGAACAAACCCTGAACAAACTAAACACGGCGCAATATTCGAAGACTTACGTTTAAATGCTGTGAACACGGACAGTTAACAGTGCAACTATTTACTGATATCAATGAAATGAAGATCGTTCGCTGCAATATTTAGACTTTACCGTGATAGTCAAGGGTTAACCCACGAAGTACACTTGACTGCTCCTACTATCGAGATACCATACGCCAATGTTAGAACAAAATTACACGGCTTGATCTCATCAAATGAACACATCTGACATGATTGGAATACGAGTTGTCAAATATTAAAGATTAATGTCACTGTCTACTTGGGGAGAAGCCCAAACAGTAGTTTAGGAATACAATGTACCACTGTCGACCCTTGGAAAAGGAGAGGGCAAGATACCATTCACCCTTGGTAAGTAGGATAGGCTTATGAGAGCCTTGGTTTTTATGCACTTTGAGGCAGTCTTGAGCCTTTTCCAATGACTATCACTTGACCCCAGTCATCTCTGGATACATCCAATATCAGTTTGTGAAACAGTGATGGTAGAGAGAGAGGGGAAAAAAAGAGGGGGGGGGGGTTCACACCTTAGGAAAAAAAAAACCGACCCTACTCCTGTGATTCCTTGCTGTCGCTGGATGTCATGCATCACATTTTATTTGCATGTATAGTTGTCGAATATAGTCATTTGTCTAGTGGTCAGTCTTTGAGAAATTCGATTTTACAACCAACTTTACCACCACGATCGTCACCAGCCCTAATAACTAAACAACAATGATGACGAAACAAAATGCCTACATGATTTTCGCGACTTCCACAAGGGTGAAACCTGGACCGGCTGCCTACTAGTGTGCATACGCCTTGACGGAGACACCTTTCATGCCAAGTAGGAAAGTGACAGCCAACACTATTGTTGAATGACAGACCATGGGGTTAGTGTTTTAGCTCCGTGAACAGGTACGCCTCACACTGTCCTGGCAAGGAGGTGTCCACACCCCTGGCCCTGGGGATCACTATTAGCTGATGGTACACACTGCACGGATGGTCAGACCAGGAGAGGTGCCACTGGACTATGGAGCCAGAATGAGATGTGCTCTAGCTCCATGGTCAGACCACCGAAGATACACTACAAAAGGGTAAGCTAGTAAACCCAAGGCAGTGAGGTGTCTCACAACCCCTGCCCGAGGTAAATTACATTGAGTCTGACCATGGAGCTAAGAGCTACAGGGTCTGACTAACTAAAAATTACATGTAGGTCCTACAATCCAAAGAGAGTCGGACTACGACAGGTAAC
Organism: Diadema antillarum; assembly: GCF_040938485.1. Classification (NCBI taxonomy): domain Eukaryota; kingdom Metazoa; phylum Echinodermata; class Echinoidea; order Diadematoida; family Diadematidae; genus Diadema; species Diadema antillarum. Next base: position 2,458,713 of record NW_027270919.1, on the reverse strand, counting down.
CACACTTTGGTCAGACTGGCTGAATGTGCACACTACATTGGAGTCATACTATAAACTGAAGGTACGTCAAGTGAGGTTCAAAAAGGGAGATGGGATAGAGATCCACCTCCCTGGTTCAGACCCACAAGAGGTGTGCCCCTCAAGAAGTGGAAACGAAGTTTTAAGTCATCGTATGTTACTCCTGTTCATACGTCCCTCTATTTTCTATTTCCTTGTCTTTTCTTCAGGCGTCAAAATATCACTTTTTCCCCACAGCTATCTTTTGTTTCTCTTGGCATGCTTCTGCCGAAGATCGCTGTTTCTGTTTCTGTTGTGCATTCTTGTCTGCTATTTTGTCTTCAGTTTGTTAGTCTTGTCCAACCCGTTTTGTCCTGTACAACCTTTTCTTCAGTAGTTATCTTGTTGTCTAGTCCTGTTTCATGTTTGTTCACATCTATGAAAGTGTATATCTGGTAATCTAATTTTCAGTGGGCTTCCAGACTTCTTCCACTTTGTTATTTTTTTTGTATCTAAGATGATTCAATTTATCTTTCCATCGATGTTCTTTTTCAGAGGGGCCCACACACTACAAGCTCTGTCTTTTTAGCGGGTCCCTCCATTTTTCGCACTTTATGCAACGGTATACATGTACTTCACTTTGATCACTTCTGTTTCTTTTGTACTATACTATATGTATGACTACTGTAATAGGTCCTCAAGTGTTGTACAGTCTTTTCACTTCTCTATGTTCTATTTACCTCATTCTCTGTTACCAAAAGAAGTGAAACATATGTTTTGTCGAAAAATGAAATAAAGTTTGAATTGAATTTGAATTGAAAATGATACCAAAATTCTTCCAACAGCTTCTCAGAGGAGTACAGGTCTGACCGACTAAGCACCAAATGATTCTCTTAAATGTGAATATGGTATTCAAAATGACATATCAAACTCTCACTAAATCTATTTTTGTAAATTCCTATCAATAATATCCCGTACAATCATAACAACAATAAAAACTAATGCACTTTACCTTTAAAGCCATGTTCAAGAATTTTATGTGAATTTCAACAAGAGAAGCAGCAACAAGAGCATCCACGGAATTAAGAACAACGACAACAACTACCACTACTACAGCGACTACTACTTCTACTACTACTACTACTATACTACTACACAAGTTCGACATGCCTTGCTTACGATGTCGTTTTCCCCCTTTAAACCCCGCGGGTAAGCCGTGAAATTAATCACCACCTCGCTCACACATACTCGTAACCTGGTTAGCATGGCGGCTAAATTGGGTCTCCGCTCTAATGGGTCCCGTGGGATTATGGGATACCTTTAATTATGACATTACCGCCTCCAGAAATCACGACAGGTCAACGCGCCGTTTATCACTCCAGTCACTTCAACATTCCGGGTTCAAAGGTCATTTGATTGTCAAAAAGCATGGCGGTATCGCTATTCTCGTGCGTTTCAGGAGTGTTCTTGGCCAATTTGGAAGTGTATGTTTTACAGACTTTTCAGCTGAAGTCTCGAATAATATTGTCCCATACAACCATGGCACAACTCAGTTTTGCAAAACTTTTTTTGCTCATCTATGCCCTGCACTCCTAGTTAAATATCTCGCAATGTTGACTCATGTAGTTATATGAAGATGTAGCGGTATATATGAAAAAATAGAAATAGATATGCTGACTTTGTCACGATCAGCTAAAAATCCTGCTGTCGATGTTGTGTTGGTGCGAACCAAAATATCAAATCAACTGTTTTTGGGTTGATCATGACAGAAGTTCCTTCTTGCTTATAGTCTAGAGGGAGTCAAAACGACCAAATTCCTTTTCTGTTTCAAGGTTTCATCGATAAACTCTAACTACTTGATCTCAGTAACATAGGCCTAGGCCTATATGGGAAATTCTCTGTCAATTATAGTCTTCGAAATCACTTTTCTAAAGTTACAATGACATGTCCTAATTGTGTGAGGCATCATACACGATATACCATTACTTCAAAGCTGCATTACAAGTAAATCGCAGTAAAGATACAGTATTAAAACAGGTGAACATTTTCGATCCCAGACATCGTTGATTATTATTGCCGACGCAGTATTGTAAGGAATGCCAGGGAGGGTAATTGTATAACTACTTAAGCTTACACTGGACGCGCATCAATCAAGCGAGAAGCCCGTGAAAATAATTTCTGTCGGAGAGGCAGCAGGTGTAGTGAAATCAAAGCTTGAGAAATATTTGGCCTCTAAAAAACTCCGGCTCGAAAATTAATGCTTTCCCCGGTCTTGTCCCCGATGATAAATCTTGAGCAAACATTACGCGATATATCGGGATGCCCCGGGCACGAATGCGTTGAAACAATAACTGCATCCAAGCTAAAGGATCCGAGACCGAAGCAAATTTGACAGTCAGAGTGGAGGAACTGTAACACGACAAGCGAAGCTCTCGGGTAACACGTCCAGCTTTGTAGGGACTATTCCCGCGGTAATCCTGCCGTCTTTGATGTCAGATTTACGATTTTAGTCGAGATTTCACGAAAATTACCCCTTGGATCATAGCGCCAGGGAATACAGGGTTTGAGAAAAAAATAAGAAAGAAAAAATGGGCCAACGACCATGCCGTCAATGCCGGCCTACCCAGCTCCAAGAATTGATAGCTATCAATTTTGTCACAAATTGTTATGGGAAACTGGGACAACTTCCTATTTTTACGACCCCCGATCGCTGTGGGTAATTCCCAGGACCCAGCTCCAGGGTAGAGCATTTCACCGAATACAAGCTCCACCACCAAGACCAGGGATCTCTCCTCATCTTCTCCCTCAATCAATGCAGCTCCCTCCTCCATCTATGCTCCCCAATCCGCCGTCCTCCCCGCATTAGAGAGAGCGGGAGAATTCGAGCCGAGATTATGTCTAGCGATGACGGCCCGCCTTCCGCCACTCACTCCTGACCCCGCCGCGCCCCATGGCCCGACTCGCGGGGGCATGACAAACGAAGAACGTTTGACGTGATAAAACCTAACCAAAACTCACCAGAGGATGCTTTCTGCCAGTTCAGTTCGTCTATTTGCTCCGCTGTAAATCCAGCTCATGGTGGAACAAACCGCAATGCCCTAATTTGTGACATCGAACCCAAAGAACGAGATGAGTTGGTATCATCTCTGATTGTGACGTCATAGACTGGAGTCACAAGTTTATTCAAAACTCTCACCCTGATTAGACTCGTGCTCCAGGATTTAAAAGCAGAGGGTGGATGTGGTACTCCATGCTTGCGTGTAAAGCTTGTAAGGGACTGAAGAACAGACTCGCATACCAGTTCGAAACAACTTCCAGCAAGGCATCACAGTGTCAGCTGTTGGTAGTTATTTCGCTGACCTTCTTCGTTTACTAACGCTCCTCATACCTTCCTGCCCAGCAAAAATTGGCTTGTTTCCATCCTGGTATCGTTCTCTTTATTAACATGTTTGACACGTGGGTTTCTTTCAATGCTGAATATTTTTATTCGCTCTTCGTGGGGAAATTAAAGCAGTAGCAATAACGACGATGACAACAGCAATGATTTCGCCAGTACCCATAAGTATTTGCTAGTTCCATCTTTAAGAGAATGATAAGTAACCCCCCTCCCACGTAAACACACACTCACACATACACAAGCTTGCAAATGGGTCTTTGTATATGCAGTCATATACACGCTATCGTAAACAGATCCTAAACCTTAGCCTTAGGCGATAAACAACCAGAACATGTCCCTTTGATAAATAATTAGGAGGGGGCTCATCTTCATAACAATATTTGAAAAGGAAAATGCCGCGTGATATCGTGTGTTACTATCATCATCATTATCATTTCTCACAACTCGATGTTTTCGGATTGAACTAAACACTCCAATGTCAAAGCGACTGTCAAAAAGCCTAGAACAAAGAAAGAGATGGCATTTTGCAAGATTATATCAGTGGGTGGATTCTCTCGGAGTTCAGCGTCAGTACTAAAGAAGTTATCCTTAAGATGGGAAGATAAGATATATTATCATCAATATTTCTGTTATCATTATCATCATCATTATTATCGTCATCACCACCATTTTATTATCATTATCATTATCATCATCATCATCATCATCAATGAACTAGCACATAGACAGGTCTAACAGACATGCATGCGGGCCCTTAGTTATTAGTTTACTTTACTAAATATCAATATAATTTTTCTTAAAGATGAAAAGATGACCTTAGTCTCCATTTCAGGTTGCAACGCTGTTACATAGCAAACAGGCACACAATTCACCAACTTTTTTTAAACTTTTTTTTTAAAGTGAACTTGCCCTTTCCACTTTGGAAGCAGTCCTTACAAGTTGAACGCTATAATGACGGATCATCGTTTAATAACACATTAATATAATAACTTTAATCACTTACATTCGTTAAATGTAACTATTTAAAGAATGTTTCAAACTTCACAGATAAGATGATATTATTTATTACTGGAGCAATGTCATATAAAATATTTTGTATTTCTATGTTAATCAATTTAATAACAGCTAAATTGTCTGGATAGATAGAATCTACAACGAGAGAACTATTATAATATTTCCGATCCACATTTTGATGATGACGAGCAGCCATAACGTTTCCAGAGGGCAAACACCATTTTGTATGTCTGGGACTAAGCAGATTTGGTGAAGTAAGTGTTGACGCATGGAACTTTTAAAGAAAAGGTACGAAATGTTCTACTTTTTTATACATGTTCCCCCTCTCTCTGTCCCCCCCCCCCCCCCCCTCCAGGCATTGTTTCTCCCTTCTAAGCGTAACAGTGAAAGTAATTTGCGGGGCTATCCTGACGAATAGTTGAGTGTAGATACGTGTTGTCCTCAGTGTCTGCCTCCCGTTTGTCTTTCTCTCGCGACTTCTCTGCGCTGTGAGCTCGGAGAACAGATGGCGGAATGGGCAGGCTAGATTGAGGAGGGATTCCCACGAGAAGGCAGCGGACTCAGACGTTATGATGGCACCAAACACAGTCGCATCGACTCAACATCAAGTCCAATGCTACGCTCCATTTTAAAGGGACGATCGTCAGATCAGCACTAGGTAATTAGGATGCTCGGGAGTTTCTTTGGTGATGACACACATAAAACAAGTTTTAGTCAACGCAAGACAAGAAAAACATGTGGACGGGACATTCCCTGTAGGACCGGTAGAGTGTGACAGTTTTACACTTTGATAATGCAGGAAATCCTTGTATACACATGAACGAATCTGATTAGAATAAAAAAGTACAATACATCACAGGCCTGTGTAAGGCATGACACTCGTTTTGACCTTCGTGGACTTTTGATTTTAAGAGAGGGAATGCGCAATGACCGAGACACAGAGAGAGAGAGAGGGAATAGCACAATATTCAACTAATCGGAAATACACCACGTGAAAACAACGAACGTATTTCACTTTTTTGTATTGTTTTGCTTATATTACGAGGTACAGCGAGACAGACTCTTAGAAAAGCATTTGCATGCGTGGCTCGCAAAACGGTGCCTGGCTTGAAGGCTTACTCTTTACATTTAGACCAAATAACGACCGTATTCTTACCTCCAGCTTGTTCGTCAGTTCAACACAGATTAAGAAAATTATAATCATACAGATCTCTCTATCACCTACACTACAGGTCTCAACAAAGATTTCTGCTATTGAGCACTTCGACATTTTTACTTCAGAGAGGAAAACCCAATAATACAGGATTTCAATGGCTTTCCAACTGTGTTTCTCCCTCGATATATCTGCTGCGCGAAAACTCAATTGAAATAAAGCGCTTTGCGAAAGTTTAACGTACTGTAATCGACATCTATTGTACATCGATATCATGCTTGTACACTCGTAAGTATACACTTGAAAAGATCAGACAGAGCTTTTGACCAACAAATAACAGGAAAATAGGTACAACATTCTATGCCATTACGTTCGTCAAAATTTATACACGTATATCTAGAAAAAGTATGATCATCTACGTCTGAAAATAAAGGCAATTTCGCATGGCTACATATCCAGCTCTGTGGATTTTTCGTACCTCAGATGTGAAAGGCATTTTAAGGTTTTCAACAGTAAAAGTCGCTGACGTCATGTAGAGTAGGGGTGATCCACATCTGCCCACACACTTTTCATATGTAAACACGTGATAAATTACCGAGTATCAGCTCGATGTACACCTCGATACCAGGACACCTCGACAATGCCAAATTCAGTTCGGTGTAATTGGTTGTCGATACCGGGGAACTTCAGCGGGCTGTCCATTTGTATTTTTCCCTCTGTCTCGTATGGCAATATGGCGGCAGCAGACAGAGCCCCATCGACACTTGTCAAGCCCTGTGCTGTCAACACTGCGGCCAAGATTGAGCGATGGAACACGTAATTCGACAACATGTTGCTTTTTCTGCCAGTGCTGCCTGCGAATGTACTTCACGCCCTCCTCGCTCGTTCTCTCTTGTTCACATTTATTTGGGCTACAAATGAGCGCTGATTGGATTTGGCGGGGTCTTTATCGAATCGCTTAACCACCTGAAAGTTTGGATTGTGAATGAGTTTAGGGGGCCAAGGGATGCGAATATACGGGGGGATGGGGGAGGGGGGTAGTCGAGCCTAGAAAAGAGGAGAGGACTTTTACGCTACGAACCGTAACGACTCGTTTCGTTTTCAAGAGGATGAGTGCTTGAGTTTGTGACAGGAGGCCGGTGTGATTATCACTCAGCTAGGATTGTTTCAATCGAATTTGCACTTAAAGGCGACGAGCCTGCTCTTGGCCCAGTTTTTCTCCAAGCATGCTGATATGCTGATGCTACACATGGGCACTAAACGCACGTCACTTTCACACCGACATGCTGGATCCTGATTTGAAGAGATCATCGTGATCTCGCCGTTAAACTGTGACGCCATGATGGATTGTGGCAGGATCCGAATTCATTATCATCACCGAGAAGTACTGATAGACATGGGTAACAGAAGAAAAAAAAAACAGAGAAGGAAATGAAAATATTTGTGAAGTAGTCATGCTGATGACGAAAGCAATGATGATTGGGGCGCTGTGGCTTCGTGGGTAAGACCAGAGACTCGAGACTCCCAATCGGAGGACCCGAGTTCCATTCCTGCTCAGTGCTTACGTCCTTGGACAAGACGTTTTACCCACCACGTCCCTCTCGACCCAGGTGTATAAATGGGTACCTGGCAACTCTGGGGTAATAATAAAGGCAGGGCCCTCTGGTAGAGCAGTGGCACTGAAGGGACTACCCTGGATAAAGAAGACTTTATGATGATGATGATGATGATTATGGTGTTCACTATCATTTCATCTCTAACATCAAAATAGTGTCATTATTTTATCATTACGATGAATACACATTACGAACAGTATATCCCACTACTATATGTGTTTTCTTTCATTGTAGTTACACAGCATTTGCCTGTTCATCTGACCGTCTCTGTTTTTAGCCACATTCAGTCTATCTCCGCCGCTGTCAAGTTTACCAGCGCACTTGATTGTTAGTCTCAGAAGAAGGAGTAAAAAATTTCCTAGCGCAACGATTAGAATTTGATAAAAATCGGATGAAATATTATAAGAAAGTTATGACATTTTGAAGTTTCGATAATATTTGATGAATCAGTTCTTGAACAGTCAATATGACAGGGCTCGACACTAACGGTGGCCCGGTGGCCCGGGGCCACCAAAAATGAAAGTCGGGCCACCAAATTTCAAAAAAGGGCAAATTCGGTGGCCCGCCTGGGGCCACCAAAATTTTTTGAAAAGTATGTGAATAAATTCGTAACTTTTTGCGCCGGAAATTAGCAGTTAAATTTGTTCAAAGGATGGATGAAAAGGACTGATTGAATGCCTGAGAGTGAGTGTTGCAAGTTTGTTGAAGTTTATTTATGAGTAGATATGTCCAACTTCTAATTCTTACTATCATAAATCTTAAATATTTGACTCATTAAAAAAAAGGTCTTTTAATGTTTTTTATTGGTTTTTTTCGGGACACCAAATTTTTCTCTCGGGCCACCAAAAATACGAAATTCAGGACTTTGGTGGCCCCATCGGGCCACCAAACAGAAAAGTTAGTGTCGAGCCATGAATATGAATTACAAACAGTGAAGAGATTATGTCATCCCATCACAACTTGTCATGTAATTTGTACATAAAATTAGAAGATTTCCAGTTTTTCATTGAAACGCAATTATGCCCAAGTCTCAAATCATGATATATCTAACTGGTCATTATTCTGAACAGGGAGGTAAGACGTCTCACCTCCCTGTTCTGAAGTTATTTAATCAGTAATCGCGGCGATAATATTGTATTATACACTTCCATTAAAAATACAACATTCAATTTCCGTCATTGTTTTCCTTTTGTAAGCAATCAGTGGAGAATTGTGAGGTATGATAGCATCAGCTCACTCATTTGCATACGGGTTAGTATTCATATCAAGTGTACGAGATCTGTTCTGCAGAAATTATTAGCGAAACTTCACAGTTCCATAACTTCCCTGATTTTCATCCGATTTTGACCAAGTTTTCACTGTTGACTCATAAGATTTTACTCTTTTTTATCAGCCTAAAAGCTTATAACTGGACTGGAATTCATCGCCAAGTAACCTTCCTCTAAAATGAGAAACACATTGTTAGCAGCACCTTGTCTTGTTATCAAGTTGTTTGTGACGTCTTTCTCTCTTTTTTATGTTTGATATTAGGTTTCCTTTCAGATTCTTGCGGTCGTTCACTTCGTTCCACTGTTTCTTTAAACATTTACCCCTAACTCTTCATAGATTCAACAGAACTACGTGGTATTATAGCCGTATTCTTCATCTTTTGATATTCTATCAACGGCATGAAAACTGAGTTGATGTGTGACGACAATCTGCTGGCATCATGCAGGGGTTGACGACGATAGGATAAACCTTTCGTTCTTTTTGTTTAGTTTGTTTGTTTGTTTGTTTGTTTCATTTCACACTGTGTGTGAATTGGAATATGGTTGACAATGACTGACGAAATGAAGGAAGCGAAGCAAAACACACAAATTACGTTTATATTGAGAGACGTTAATGTGTAATTAATCTTCTACCAGTATAGCGGTTCTACGAAGATACCAGGTCCTGTTGATGCATTAAATATGGAAAGAACGGGTTAAAAAAAAGATGCTGGCATTTGACGTCATCATAGGATGATTAAACTTTTCGCGATATAAATACGATAAAAACACATTGCAATGCTCAGGTATACACGACACGTGAAACCATGCTGTGAAACAGACATACATAGAGTTGACGTGGACCAAGGGATGCACTCACCGATTCTCCTACTCGTATACCAACCCACTATTTCATCACAGGGAGGATTGTACGGTGAATATTCTAATTTGGGAGACAATACGGCAATAACTATGATAGTTTGAGATATGTTTAAACAACTATATAGGTTTAATTGGACAAGTGGCTGTACTGTTTAAGAGAGCAGATATTTGGTGTTTTAAAGGCATTATAATTTGCAGATGAAACAAAAACCCAGCTTTAAGTGCTTCAGAATAGTTCTAAAATGTGAGCAAGGGATAAAAACAACCAATCTTAAAAAATGTTAATCTGTATAACCAGTGTCAAGTATTGTTAAATATACCAAATGTGAACAATAGTTAGGCCTATAATAAATTTGTTTCTAGAATAACCCGTCTACAGTTATGGTTTATTGAGAAAAATTGTGATATATTTTAGGCTTTATTGCGATTTGTTTAAATGGTAGGAAGTTTTGTGATACAACCGACCTACACATATGCATCAAATATGATAACTTGGACATTTTTCAATCACTGCTCCCAATGTAAGGTTTACGAAGAGGGAAAATTTGCACCGTAATCAAGACAGCAACATCCAGACGAGATAACATTGCTTCGGGAATTTCGATGAGATTAAAATGATACCTTAACGTTCCCAACATCATATATTATATCGGCATGCACAACCATCATGCTAGAAGGAAGGACTGGCAATGTTTTACATCATATAGTAGTGATGTGTTATTAACCGTCAATGATTATCAACAAGCTGGCAAGATTCGGGCTGTATAATTCTTTATCAACATCTCTATTCTTTCTTTATTTCTTTTTTCCAGCAGCGACAACTAATAAATATCATTATTCTTTATCTATATTTTTCTTCCAGCAGAAACGACTGATGAATTCCACCCAATTGTCACAGCTTAGAACGAAATGAAATACAAGAGGCAGGTGAAACGAATGGCTTTAATCGTCAACGCGTTTGTGTTGGAACGTGTATATGCCTGAGAGTTTTAATCTTCGATTTTTGTTGCTCCGCTAAAGACCAAATGAGGGGGCGTTTTGACTGGCAAGGTCAGATATGGAGTCACTCACTCATAATACTTTATTTGGCGATCGATGATGCCCTTGGCTGGTTAGATCTAAATTCAGGTTCAAAGCTATGTTAACTAAAAGCCTCTTCGACAAAAATTAATGAAAACAAACCCTCAAAATAATAATAAAAGTGCAAATTTCATTCATAACCACTTAGGATTTTGTTCCTTGAAAAGGAAAAAAAAAATCGTTGGACTATTCCAGCCATGATTCAATCTCGATCACAACAAAGTTGAATAGTAAATTTATCTTTATTCATGCTATCACAGGAAAAGCAAAATGGCGGTTATATTTTTTGCCTACTGAAGCGAAAATGTCTACATAGAATTTGGGACATTTGTGATTATAGTTTACTATGAAATCGAGACTATTTCCGTCAACGTCTCCTATGGCAAGTGTCTGGAATACATTGTGTGCATGCTCATCTAAAAACCAACGCATAAAAAAAAATAAGGAAAACAAGAAGTTCCGAGATATGTAATGCATAATATCGAAAAGGGAAAGGAGATCGATGAATAACAATACTTATAACACCAGACTCTATCAGATGTGCACACTTTAACGCCATTGGTGATTAATGTAATATGAGGGGAAGACTGTTGGCACAACGGCTCAAACAAACGCTGCTATATGGCACAAGTATCTCCCCATCACTCGCTATAGATGTTTTCTTTTATTTTTGAGTTATTTCACGCCATAAACAGTATCAAACTCCGGGGGGGGGGGATATGTCATTTTCGTCAAGTCTTGATAGGGAACTTTGTATTAAGAGCGTGATAACATTGTTGGGACATCACTATACTTAGTATTTGACGCGAACTATCTAAGATATGGTTCAAATCTCCGAACGATAGATCTAGGCCTATCTGCTTCTCTTCGTTTCTATTCAGTACTTCGGTAGATCGTTAGAGTGATCATTCGATACTGTGTCAGCGCGTAGAGCATTTTCCTTTCCCTAACGTAGTATTATGATCTTGCTGTTCCTGTTCATTTTCAAACCATAAACAAACGCAGAATTGGGTCCAGATGCCTGAAAGTTGAAGCTCCGATGATGTTTACAGAACTTCGAAAGACAAATGCATATGAGGTTACATTGTATGAAGAGAAAAACAAAATTGATTTCACGAATCAGTGAAGAAAGGTGGTCAGCCAGTAAAGTTTCATCACACAAAAGCGACACAATACATGAATCAAAATATCCCAAACCACATCCTCAGAAGTCGGTCATGTTCTGCAGAAGAAGTCAAGTGTCCAGAGTGGACATGTCGCCAATTTCCTCGAAGGAAAACCAGCAAGAAATGGGCAACAGAAAAAGCGTCTGTACTTATGACAAAAATAGGAAGGAAACTGTGTCAGAGCCCAGAATGGGGAACATGTGGAGAAAAATTGGGCGCGCAGACAAAAGAGGACGGTTGCTAAGCAGAATCACATGTGAACGACCAAAAAATACTAGATAAAATCAAGGTTTCGGCAACATGAGTTTTTCATTGTTTAATTGCCTGCGCGATACTAGGAAAAAAAGAAAAGAAAAACAACAACAGAAAAACATGAAATATGTAGAGCGCCACAACAAACAACTGACGATATCCCGATGGTGATTACTGAATGAACTTGTCATACATCTTGTCATACTGGCATAGCAAAACAATCTGTTTGTTTACTCGTGGAATTAAAAAAAAAAAAAACAATCTCCATGGAGATTATCACTAATGAAATTTTAAATTTGGACATCATCTACGTACTTCTGTCATGAAGCTTTTACTACTGAACTCAATTTAAATGTGGACACAAAGATTAAAATATCATACAGTTCCGAAGGCAAATTCAGGAGTTCTGTTCTTTTGATGTCTAATTATCAAAGGCTGGTTGGGTTACTGATGTAATCATAAATGAATCACTTCCGTTTATTATGACCCATCAGGTTTAGGATAAGGTACAACAAAAACGAACAATTAAGAGCAAACATAACCTTGAATCAGTTTATTATTACACAACAGCAAATTCTACCGCACGAAACGGTTTCAAATTCTTATAATGCGTCTCTCTCCAAAATATATACATGTATCATGACCAACATTACGGATTAAAAACAAACAAACAAACAAACAAACATGTAGTTCACTAAGTCTTGTTTGCCCGTTTGTTTGTTTTGAATTTCGATTGGTTTGTAGGTTGTTTATTTCATTAACACATCGAAGGATTACAAAAAATGTGATAATAGCTCGGGCAAAAACTATAAAGGCAGCAGTTAGGCAGTTTGGGGTTAAAGAACAATACCAAGATTTGAAAATTCTCAGTTGATAAGTCTTTCATGTTCTCACTGATCACAACTTACGACTGTATGGTAACATTATTGCGGAGGTCCATGTAGAAGGGGATTACGTTGGATATTTCACGACAATCAATTCTCGGTATGTTTTTGTGAAAAAGCGCTGGAAACGAATGGCGGCAGCTGCGCTGTATTACGCATCCCATGTGGCTTGCGAGTTGATTTATCGCCCTCCAAATTTGCCGAAGCTGTAATTGTTGATTTGGATGGGTGTCCGTACTCGGTCCTATGCGACCGGGATTATAATAGTGACGTCACAAAGCATTTATGCTCAACACAACATCCGAAATTGGCCCCTTGTTGACGATTATGTGGGACTATGCATGACACGGGCCCAGCGGTCCGCACACAAAATTAGGATTGTTTGTAACTAGGAAGGTATGTGTAATTGTGCTGAAGCAGGATACTAAATACTATACAAGTACTGCTATTTTGAGTGTTATTAGCCTAGAAAAAAAAACGTTTGTATTCATTCTTTTTTATATTTCCCTATACTAAACAGAAGAGTGCTAACGCAAGAGAAATTATAATTGATAATAATCACTTGGTAAACTATACGGACGAGAGGAATGATGATTATCCAAAAGCGGACAAACTTTCATTATCATTGTCATTTAGTCATTACTGCTATTACATTGACACTGTCACTCCCAAGCCCTAAAACCAACATCATAACATAGTATCAGTGGATTACCATTATCATCGTTTATATCTTCATCATCACTATTATTTGTGTAGCAGCAGATAGAAATAGTAGTTATGGCAGTAGTAGTAGTCGTAGTAAATATTTAGTACTGTCATGCTGCAGTGTATACGCGTTCTTGTAGCATAGGATATGTTGTTACTTTGAAACTTTTGGTGAAAAAGCAGATGTACATTAGTCATTAGTAGGGAGTAAAGATAAAAGTATTCCCAGTAAACTTCACTCCCAATTGGCACCGTCTATAAAATAATTACACAGAGTGTATTAAAGCGTATACTTATTTTAAAAAAAATACGTATAATATGAGGAAAAATGAAATTGCCTTCCATAAAAGAGTACTTTCTTAACAACCGAAATTTCGTCAATTCGCTGAAGATAGGGTCAGAATTCATTTTCCAACAGCCAGACGGAATAATACAATAAACTTCCATCATCAGCAGTGTACCTGCGTCTCACTTTGGTATCGTAAATATTAATAATACACAATACAAGAGTACTTGAAAATTCCTCAGTATAATATAGAGCCTATTTTCATGCATGACAATGATGAGAAATTATGCACATGGATAATCGCTTAGCTTTGAAAAGTCCACATCACAGGAGTGAAGGAATTCAAGCTTTCCTAATAAAATTACGTTTGGCAGAAAGTAAACTATAATGTTATGCTTACCTAAAACAATGAAAGTTTTTCTTATGTTTTTAATATGGTGTTAATGGCGGTTTTCACAACTTCTTTGGAATAATAACACCTTTAGAAAACTCGTACTCCATGCATTAACGTCATCATTCCACGTGTAGTAAGATGTTTTCTTCGCATATATAGCAAGTGAGAGAGATGGAATATTATGAATATGCCTTTTCATTTATTATCATTACACTTTCTCTCCGAGAAGGTCAAGGGCATAAGGTGAGCTCGAAGTCTTACCTGTAGAAGCCGTGTTTTATCGGTGGGCTGCCATGCTATTCCACGCGCCTTCCATTCGCCAGACGGAGAAGGCATAACTGAGTCTTTCATGTGCCATATACGTGCAACTTCCGACCATTTTCTGGTCCTCCTCGTCGCTCTTGAGCACTTGGAAAAGAAAATCAATGTAGCGCGACGCCAGTTTCAGCGTTTGAATCTTGCTGAGTTTGTCTGATGGTAAGGTAGGGATTATCTTTCTCAGATTGGCGAAGGCCTCGTTCAGGGATTGGGTGCGTTGTCGCTCTCGCACGTTTGCGAGAACGCGCTGGTTTTGGAGTTCTTCGTAAGACTGAGGTCCCTTCCGCCTGATCTTATGGTGTGACATGCTCCCGCTGCCCGTTGACGAACCATCGTCGCTGCTGTCCCCGAGTTGGGACTCGTCCTCGCCTTCCGAGCGGCGGTATCGTCGTTTCCGGCCGTAGCGATGCTGCTTCATCGTCTCGTCGTCGAGATCAAAGTGGTCTCTCATTGTCATGTCCATTTCTGGCTCCCGTTTCACGCCGACATCGTCACAGCGTCCGTTCATGTACTTCATGCCGCCTCCACCATTCAGCGCTAAGTTTTCGGGGTTCATTTTCTGAGCGTGTACCATGTCCCCACCGATGTACTCGCGTGGGTCGTACTCAAAGCTGCAGTAAACCCCACCGAAATTTGTCGCGGTTCCGTAGCCGGTCTTCCAGCGGGTATCGTCGTAGGCATAGACGCCGTTGCCAACCGTAACTCCTCCACCTCCACTTCCGTAGCGCACGATCTGATCCGTCGTTGCGAGTCCCGTAGAAGTCTGGTGTCGACTTGTATAAGGGTGCACCGTCGTAGTCCCAGTCAATGGATTCACTGTAAGTAATAAATAGCGTAACGAAAATCAGCAGGTTGCCTGTTAGATGGCTGATGTGTCGCGCGCATGCAGTAATACAAACTCGGCGTGGTGCTTATGAGCGATGCGTGTCATGGGGAAAAGTCGGGCGTGCTGTATGGCAAGGTGATGCTGTCACCACGCTGCGTGCTAGCTAGCGGGACTTGGGGGCGGGGCCTGTACGCCACACTGAACCGGAATGCCAGTCTTGTTTCTACCAATCCCATCGGATTCGCTCTTCTTCTGCCCGCTGTCCCTCCCTCTTATTGCTAACCATTGTTTTTGAAGTTTTTGAAAACAACGCCACAACTTTTTTTGGTTTTGCTCTATACTTTATCATTTTGACAATGCTTCGTAGCTATTTACACGCTAGATAAAAAGGCACGAAACAGACTCTTGAATAGACACAAAAATGTTCGTTCGAATTCTTGGCGTTTAAACTGCGGCAAAGTGGATAATCTGAGTCCCCCTATCTATGAGGGAAATTAGAACCAGTGGCGGATCCAGGGAGGACCGCAACCGGCGCACACCCCCCCCCCCCCCTTTATTTTTTTTTGAAACAAAAGAAATAAAAAGAAAAAATAGGGGGAGGGGTGCGTGCCCCCCCCCCCTGATTTTGTAAACGCGCCCCCTCTTTACGGAATTCCTGGATCCGCCCCTGAGAACGTTTGTTCTTCAAATACATTTCACTATTACTTTATATTCTGATATTGTAATCACATCAATTTTGACTCACAAGAATCATCATTAATCGCGAATGCTAGAGCGTGAATCAAAACAACATTCCCAATGCGCAGAAACACTCATCTACCGAGTTGTTGCGAAGCTTTCAAGAGTGTTGGTCTAGAAGTACCCCGAATATTCGTAATTCACGCTACCTCGAGGACAAGTTCTCGGTGAACTTGGGGCCCAGGCCAAGTAAAGAAACGATACAAGACGGTCCCCGAGGGTGATATTTTCCGCTATCATTATTGGTGACTCATCTCGGGCTATCATAGCCCTCTGAACAAAGCGGCTGACAGCATAGATTTATTGCGATACGTGTATTCTATTTATTTCCCCTTCTTGGTTGGTACTCACTCCCATTTCACGTTAGTCACAGGATTAAACAGTCACGATTTTACTGCACTAACGTTAAAGGGAACGCTCTGACTTGATGATGACCATCGCTTATCATTTTTAAGGGGATTTTCATCTGACTCAAGATCAAAGTAGTTCATTCGTCAATGAACTTGGACCGAACTTAGTTATCAGACCGTAACAAGCTCCCCCTCCCCGCAATACCCTTCGCAACTTTTTTTGTTAAGCTTGTATAAATGTGATTGTACGACAGGTACAAAAGTTAGTAGAATGTTATTTACCAAATGCAAGTAATTTTTTTTTTCTTTCAAGATATGATAATACATTAGAATAAAATACTGCTTTTTATTCGCTGAACAAATCAATTTTGTCATCTTTTTTATAGTCTTTACTTTGTATAATTTTGTTTTTGATTTACGTGTGTGTCAAAGAATATCTAACGCATATAAATGCGAATTTCTAACTTGCTGTAGGCCTAAATGGTTTCCTTGGCAACCATCTACCGGGTGTAGTGAAAATAGACAAACGGATCAGTATCAAAAGTATACCTTAATACCTTTCAGCTGCACAATCAATCATAAAAAGCAAGCTCTCGGGAGCTGAGGTTTATGATTGTATCAATATCGAAAAGTCTCTATTTCAGGATCATTTGCCTTGATAAATATTATGATGATTACAATCAAGGTTAGCAGATTGTCTAGGTCGATTAGCATCTTAAGAGATATGATGATTGTGAAAAAAAAGGAAGTTTTTTTGTTTGGTTTTGTTTTTTAGTTTTGTCTTCTTCACGCAGGTATACTTAGGAACTAAATCCTCCCCCCCCCCCCTTACTTAGTCTCATGCTCTCTCCTGAATCCTTAAACTTACCACGATGCGCGGCATCCGCCTTGAGAATAATAGCAAGAATAACGTTGTTCAAAAACTTGATTTTTTCTGTTATTCATTGTATTAAAAAAAAAGAGCATTCTTTATACACACATTCCTTCTCTAAATTTGTTGTTCCCAAATCAGTGACGAAATTTCATATTGACCGGAAAATATCATTGCAAGCCTGATGTTTTGTGAATGATAGTATTTAGGTCAAACTTAAAGACGTGAGAAGCAAATCATGCCAATGCGTTTGAATGGGATATCGTGGTTTGTTTGTGATTTCACGTGGGAGCTGGCCTTTAATGGGTAAATGTATCATCTGTCTCGTAAAATAAATATGAGTTCATCTTTCCCCTAGCACCCGCTATTGTGAAAAAGAAAATCAAATTATTTCGACTGTTTTTGTGGTGAAGGAGTTTCCCTAATCCCCAATGGCAGTAGCTAGAGTTGGGCAGGAAGGGCATATAAGGGCAAAGCTTTCTTGCACAACCTCCAGCTTAAAGTCACCTCTTCACGTGACTCTAGGCGAGCCCAAAGACACATCGAAAGTTAAACTCTTGTTCAGAAAAAGAAAGACTGGAAAAAAAAATGGGCACTTTCCGTTCGGCATGTCAGTCCTGATAGATTGACTTTTTGCCAAATTGTATTAAACTTTTTACTATAATGGACAAATTCATGAGGACAAGTTCGGAACTTCTTTGAGGCTCAAAATTCAAGGAAGAATAGGAACTGATGTGGGAAAGGCCTGTCTACACTCGTAAGGTCCTGCCTCCCGCCCATACACCAACAATTAAAGGAAAGGATTAGCAAGGTTGTGGAGCGGTGTCCAAGTTTGTTTGCATGTACTGTACGAATAGCATCAAATGGTAATAGCTCAAATCTCCCCCCGCCACCCCCCCCCCCAAAAAAAAGAAAAACAAACAAACAAACAAACAAAAGTAAGCGAAAGATAAAAAATAACCAAAAATAATCTCAGGAGTCTCACACAGAAACAGCAATGGAGTAAAAGTAGCGTGAATAATTATTTGTCAAGCAATGTTTTACAAAAAATGAAATCACTGTCTGAAAGATTAACAACCTCAGCGCATCGATGTTCTCCTTTTTTTGTGTGTATTTGCTGCAACCATAAAAACGCCACAGACGGACCCCGTTGAAACAGAGCAAAGGGTGATATGTCTGTGGTGGATCCGGTCCAATCTTAATTAACAGAAATGCAAAAATTTCCTTACACCGAATGTCAGTTTAGGAGGAAATCTTTTGGAGAAAATTGTGATTGGAAGGAATTCACCTTTAATCTTGTCTGTATCACGCGAGCCAGGCGTGGGTCTTACTGTCAGAACTAGCCAAAAAATTCTCACTCTGTCATTTCCAGCGTTACGCATTTTTTTTTTCCAATAAGTGTTTGTAAGTTTGCATAACTTGAGGAATAAGGATTTGGATAGAGAAAGTTTGCAGGTAACTACCTTAAATTATCTGGATGTTCTTTATCACACAACTATTCCGTGTTTCAGTCCACTCAGGAAGAGAAAAACCGCCAGAGTAACGAAAGCCATCCCGGATGTCATATTGTGAATAAAGCAATGGCAAGACTGCACCGTCGTGGCTCAAGACCAGTGTGTATGTATTCTGAAAAACACGCGTTTTAGTGTGTTGCTTATTGTATAGTCATTTTCCATGTTGCTGCCTGGTTGCCTTTTCCCTTAATATTCAATTAAACTTAAAGCTCAGTTTGTAGCTGTTGTTTTGTTTTGATAGTTTTTATACTTAAAGCCCGTGCAGCAATCTCGAAGATTTCTCGCTTCCACAAAAGATGGTTTCAATTCACGTACGTAATATCAGAACAAAACATATTATGTTATAATATATATATATATATATATATATATATATATATATATATATATCATTATCTTCAAGTTTTTCGCACATAATGAGATCTGAGGCATTGTTATCGTAGCTGTGGGACTCATTGCCATGCCTTGTGTTGTTCTCCGTGTTTGCACAGATAATAGGTGAGAGATTTTACTTGCGTCGCGTGGACAGACCAGTGGAGCGAGCTATCACGTTTCCCGCCTTTTTTATATCACAAATGGCGGGCTATTAGTATTGTGATGGTATATGTTTATAATAGTCTGCTATGCGACTCATATCGAATGATAAAGACGTAATCGCGCGGTGAGAGATGGCCATGATTCCCTGGCAGTCGACAACTTAATCACGTTATCAGATGTGACCCATATACTGATATTAGAAAGTGCTCTTCTTCATAGTCTGGTAAAATGGACAAGAAGTCAGAAATATGAAATGGTACTGAAGCAAAAAAAAAAACACCAAAAACAGTGATATCAAAAAGACAAACTGGAGGGCACTTTGGGCGAAATCAGACGAGATGGTGAGAAAAAGTATTAAAAAAAACCAAACACCCCAACGTATATATGCCTACAACGTGAACAGGGCCTACATGTAGGGCCTATATCCTGGTTGGTGACTCAGTCATTACGTGACTGACAGGCATTCCATTGAGTTTTTCCCATATGTTCTGCAGAACATATCTAGACCGAATCCATTCACCTTCAGGTTTATATACATACACACATAGGCCTACACACCGAGGTCTATATTTCAGTGTATATTATGCTGGACCGTATAAGTACCTTTAGGGCCTATGCATTATGAATGACTTGTATGACCCAACATCCGAAGGGATCACTGAGAAGAATTGAGGCCCACAAAATCCGTTTTGGTAATGGCACTTCTCTTGGAAAGTTAACAAGTTCATGAAATTTTGTTGGTAACACTAATAGCTTGTTTTCAACTCTCTCATGGATGTTAGAAAAAAAACCTTCAACATTACTTGCGAATTTATCGGTCGCCTATGCCCTCAGTCGCGACAGTCGAAGAACTATTGTTCTTTGTTCAAATACGTTTGTTTTTGCTTGAATCGAACATTATAGTTGGATTTTTTTTTCCTGGGGGTGTTTTTCAAACAGATGAAAAAAAAAAATCAAGAACTGATATACGCAGCCATATCAAAATTACCTTGATATGTCATTGTTATTGCCCAAGAGAGGAAAAACCCGTGTTATTGAATAACTCAAAAGATTTGCATCCATTTTTTTTTCGTTGTCCCTCGTTTGAAATTAATTCAATGAACATTCATTGTCTACGAGAGAAGACGCTCCGTCGTCATTGGCGTCTCAGCTATACCTTATAATTTCTCTCATTTTCAGGAGGAACGTATCGTGTAAGTCAAAAACTAGTCTGCGTTATTTCCGCCTCAACTACACGCAGTTGCGTCGGAAGGCGTCGGGTGTACGGCACGCAGCTCCCTACCACCATCGCCACCGCCGTATCGCGGCCCTGCTTCGCCGCCAGACCCCTAGCGAGCAACCAATTTAGCTCACTGCTGCGAGTCGGTTATTTTCGGGGTGAGCCCTGATAGCAGCACAAAGACATAGGCCCTCTCTTTCTAATGTTTTCTCTCTTCTACCTTCCGAAAACCTCACCACACGTCCGACGGGTATCGACGCCAGAGTGCGGGCTTACTAGAGATGTCTCCAGCCCGTGGTCTAAGCCGGTGAGGACGTATACCCTATCATGCAGCTACCATAATTGTCCCACACACACAAAAAAGAAAAAAAAATCAGAGTAAAAGAGCGTCTCACATTTTCGTGTCTTCAAGAAGCCGAGGTAAATAGACAGACAGATAGCTACAGATAGATACAGATAGATGGATAGATAGATAAATGGATGAATAGATAGATGGATAGATATAGAGATGGAAAGATAGAGAGAAGGGGGGGGGTAGACAGTATCTAAAAGAGGGAGAAAAGGAGCTATCTGGTAGCTAATCTGGGAGGTTTACGGCGAGGTCTTTCTAACGGCCCAACCTCGGGCGCCTACCCCGCAGGGCACTCGCAGCAAGAAAGGTCGGAGTGGCTAGTAATTGGTCAGAGAATTTGATTTTTTTTCCATCGCGAGAATTTATTTCTGCATGAGACTTCTTGGAAATATTCCGGCATAATTATCATATCACGATGGAACAGGTCAGGCAGATGAAACCCTCACAAAAGAAGGACTTTTTTTTTTCTATCACGATTGTAGAGAAACGTCTTCATGTATTACAATAAATATACATTCCTGCCTATCCCGGTATAGTCGTCCTCGCTATGTGCAAACATACAGCCCTAATCTGTGCTGCGCTGTCCCGATCCATATACTTTAATTTGTCAATATATCGCTTATGATAGTCCATTTACTATTTAATTGTTTAGTCCTAGTATCTGGGAACATCCTTTATAGAAGGATATTTGAATACGTCGCCCATTGACATAAGCACACAACCCTAATATCGAGAATCTCCTCTCATCTTGAAAATGTAATGTATATATTCGACAGCCTAAACCTTTAAGGGAAACTTGCTATTTATATACATAATACACACCCTGATACATAGGACAATTTTATCACAATCATGTGTATCAACGATCTGCACGTTTTTATTACTTTATCACCAGTTAGGTCTAATACGTAGGGAATGACTGACATCAGATGAACATTAGAAACATTAGAAAAGAGAAACATTAGAAAAGAGAAACATTAGAAACGCTAGCATTATAGAGCAATGCATCCTGTATAAAAGTGGAATAGAAAGTGAGAAATCATCTCTTACGTTTCAACGTATGAGTCGGATTCTCAGAAGTTCGGAAATTAGAGCTAAGTCATGTAAGTCGACACAGCGTAATATTTCGTGATTCACTCACACATGGCGAAAATTCAATCACCGGAGCTCAACTATCTTGTGCCAACCTAGCTGCAGCAACTCAAAGCAAATACAATTCAAATGGCTGTTAAAGACGGTAGCTTTAAGTCACAAATCATAGTTAGGACTGGCGATTAGGATTACTTTTCACAGCTTCATTGGAACTGACCATGCCAGCTCGTAAGGATTGACGATAAAGTGTCCAAGGTAAGAGATCATGAGAAAAGGTTCGCACAAAGCAGTACGAATCTAAATCTGTAAAAGCAACAACAACAAAACTTTTTTTCTCCTCGATGCAAATTAATCTGACAGTCATTACCATTAACTATCTATTTATTTTGTCAAGGAAATAACACAAATTATTCAGCTCAAATGATTTGAGTTTACTTCTTAAGTACCGGAAAACTTTTTTCTTTGTTTGAATTTCTAATTACTTCGGTGACATTTATTTGCTCTTTCCTAGATGGGGGGCTTTCAATAAAAGATTGAAAGAAATTGAATCTTTCCACACAAAATAAAATGGCCCCAATTTTTTGAATTATCGTTTTTAAAGCAATTCATCCAAAATAGTCATGTCGTACAGGAATTACTGACGTTCCAAGCACCAGCAGACAAACAGCGCAGTGTTGTCTTTCACTGGCACGTCAGTCACACATTTTGAGTACCAAGTGTGTATGAGATTCTGTTGCACTTTTGTATACGTTAATCAAAACTGACATTATTCTTTGCTTCTGTTATTTAACAACAATTTGATTTATCTATTGACCAGTCATCTTCTTATCTTCGTCATTCACAACTCTCATGACTTTAAAAGTTGCTATGACTCCTCCTTTTAAAAGAAAACTCCACTCCATTCTGAATTGAACATTGAAGCTGACAATGCTTGTTAATGTTTCACGTGTTCTTCAGTGCAGTAATTTCTGTCAGAGTCACATGTGCAACGGGAAAGAAATGTTTCTCGTATTGCATCATCTTTCTCCCATTTGCTTGCACACAAATGTGCAAGACATTGTTTATTGTTATTATTATTGTCATTTTTTTTTACGTGGACTTAACAATGAACAATTAAATTCAGCACATTCAATCAGGCTAGGTAGTGACTTCTAATACGTAAAGGGCAGGAGGTAATAGCTTAAGTGGTAGAAAATATAAAACAAATCTGAAGAAGACAATAATTCTGTGCCATTTCTATATATGTACAAACCAGCCAATGCCAGCTGTAGACCTGTTAGGCGATGACATCTTTGCTCTTGCACATTGCAGCTTTGCATTATTGTGTGATCATGATTTTTATCACTGCTTCTTCAAAAAAGCTTTGAATAAGCTTTGAATTATGTAATTTTTCTTGTTTTCTTTGTCTCATTTTGATGGAACTGTAGTTTGACTTCACTCTTCAACGGGGAACATGGAAAGAGTTTTCATTTCCCGTTGAGGAGATTCTAGGGGGCAAGAGTTTGTTTGACAGAAAGGGAAAGCAGCCTTTCGTCTAACGAAGAGCTGGGTACTACGTCACAATCACTCGTGTAATGCGAAGCTTTGGCTCGTGTAGTCATCATTTTAAGTAAGTGTCCATGTACTTCTTCTCAAGATATCGTGAAAAAAAGCACGCAACAAAGGTTATTGACTTTCAATAAACAAACCACGTTTTGCTCCGTATTCATTTATTTTTCTATCGTAAATATCAAATTGCCCGTGAGTTTGAGGTCTACAATAGCTTGCGTACTTTCATCTACTTCCGACTATCTTTAAGTCAGCACAGCGGGTTTCCTTAGAAGATTCCTGTTTATTCAGTACTGTTCAAGAAAGTACTTTGTCCTTTATCCTCGGCAGTGGTTCTGTCGCGTGAGTAATTAACCAAAAGGTACCGGAATTCTACAACCGGAAACCAGCGTGCCTTCTCTTTCAGTCCTTCTCTCGAACTCTCCCAATCTCTGCTCTCTCCCTCTCTTAACCCTTCTATAACCCACTTTCGTTCCCGGGTTCCCTGTTCCAACTTGTCACTTCCGAAATAACCCTTTTTTCTTCTTTTTCTTTCTTTCTTTCTTTCTTTCTTTCTTTCTTTCTTTCTTTCTTTCTTTCTTTCTTTCTTTTGTATAAAAAGATCTGTTTTTCTGACTTCTGTCTACTGTTGGTCTTTTGAGTGACGGTTCGGTGAACTCGCGCTGCGAGTCCGCGGCTGGGCATCGAGCCCGTTTGACGAGGCCTGTGACGGAATCCGGCACGTGTTCACGGGAAAGGAGATTGGACGAGCCCCGCTCTCCGCTACGCGCGGTAATTGGTTTCCCACGCCTGACGGGACGGCGGGCAGTGGGAATCCGTCTCATTAAAAGCAGGCGGGTTGATTAAGCACTCATTAGGCCAAGATTGGAAAGTGCTCCGTAAGCACCCATCATCGCCGGGAACGGAATCATTTTATTCATTTGAATTCTTACTATTTTTCTTCGGTCGATGGTGGTAAACAGGAAGAATGCTCTTGCGCGACGAAACAAATAATCGCATTCTTTGACCTCGAGCACAGTCAAAAGATATCTGTCAGATGAGGAACGGCGAAGGGAGATAAATTTGGCGCATGCGTCCTTTACTTCTATCGCCTCACTCATGTACGCATAACATGTGTATAAATAACACAATTTCAATAGCAAGTGGACACAAATTCATGGATGTTTTCCTCTACCTGATTTTAATAACTTGGCATGGATGTGATAATCTTTAACGTACTTTCGTTTGGCATGGAACGTTAGAAGGACAGATCTCTTTGCGCTTTTAGAGGCAGATATTATAGAACATGTTACAGTGTGACATATTAGATGAGGTCGTTGAAAGGGAAGTATACAGTTGGCAATAAGTCTTTCCTCGGCATGACATCCCGATACCTTTTACGTTTCACTCGGCACAAGTCTTAGAAAAGTTCTGAGAGAGCAAACCACCTGCCGATTTACCAACAAAAAAACGAGGGATTTTGAAATATCGTCTCATTTGCTTGATGTGTCTAAGAAAGGGGAAAGAATTAAGTTCTGTACCACCTGACGCTATATCATTTGTTGTTTTTTTTTCTGACCTGATTATTTTTGGTGTCAGCGGCAGAATTGCTTAACATTTAGTACTTTGTAGGTTTAGATGAAAGATTTCAATAAGCTTCAAGGAGGAGCAACATTTTATTGTACAATTTTCATTGTTTAATTCATATGGCCAGTTGAATGAATTTTGATTTCTTTATTAACAGAGTTATCTTCTATTTCAAATTTTGGATGTGTATTCATGTATGTTGTGTACATGTATATGTCTTACTTATGTAGTATTCTCTACTCGGGCAGAATAGAGACGATTCAGTCTATGGGCTGACGAATTACCTGATGCATGTACTTCTTCATTAGAGAAATAATAATCACCTGACTGATTAATTTTGAGGCAACCATGAAAGCCACATTATGTGATCTGCAAAGTGTCAAGCACATCTTTCCAGTGATTAACTTTTTCCCTTCTATTTCTTTTCAAACCCTTCAATATGAGTTTGGTCTTTCCTCACTGCTTTTCTTCAAACTTAACAAGTATATCATGTTTATGTTTCATGTTTATTTTGCACACGAGGTCACATGAACCGTATCATGGATTGAGGAATAAAGATTTACAAACAGTTTTCTCTCTTCCCACCGCACGTAAATATAACGAATTCTTACCATGGGTGTCTGTCCATCGGCACATCTGGTAGTAAGTATATCAAGGGGACAGACATTGCAAACTTTTCTACTTACATTCTAACTGTCTTTTCATAAACACAGAAAGATAATGCTAACACAATTCTCTCATTCCGCGTGCCTCCCCTATGAAATGAAATTCTACCCATTAAAGTAGGTCTACAATGCCTGGTCACTTTCAGTTTTACTACGTCATCTTCTGTTCAGGGATGTCCAAGGCTTATCTCTGATGTGGAAGATAAAATCTGTCATACTATACTGCATGAGGTACACAAATATCATCGGAAACAGAGCGTCTTGTATAGTATATCAGGGAAACAATGTTCGTGAAGATTTTGCACGAGATCTGTTTTTTGTTGTTTTTTTTTATATCTGGAGGTTGCTCTTCGTATGCCTACTTGTTCTCATTACGCTATTGCAATCTTGCGCATGCGTGAACTATGAATATAGTTTCTACAGAGCTAGGGCATATTATTTCTTATACTTTTTTCGGTTACCTAAGCGTCAGTTTCAATTCAGTGTTGTCTATGCATCTTCACCCTTGAGCTAACTATTTGAAAAATAGAGAAGTTTACTTCGCTTGATTCACTTTCCGTCAATTGGGATCCGAGCTAAAGGAAGCGCGAATGTACACAACAAGGGGTGGGTCCAGTTCCGTGAGAGAGCCCGTCCAGCGGGAGTTGGTTGTCTACTCACGCTGAGCCACCGGCTAGTCGGGCCGGCAGGGACGCGAGGATTCCCGCTGGCTTCATTGGCTGTCAAGTTCGTACAAATGAAATGTTTCCGAAATAAAACACTGCCACGCAATCCTTATTCTTCCATTGTTAATCATCAAAACATCGTCTCAGCACTCCTCACTCCAGTCTGAATTGAGCCAATAAAAAGTTAAACAAAAACCAAAATTGGTGATGTTGCACATCATGAGCAAATAAGGCCGTCGATGTCAACATAGTTCGTTTGTATAGTGTGTGATTTTGCTTGCGGTATTTCATGATAAGCTGGCTAGCTATTGAACAGAATAAAACTTTATGTTTTGAAATTTTCCAACTCCCACATAAGTCATGATAGATAATTATAATGTTTTATATAAGACAAACCGTCAGTTCAGCTTTTATTTTCCTCACCCTTTCCAATATTGATTTGATATCAAACGTACATGAATAGGGCCTACAAAATTTTCACATAATTTTGACACTGTCTTTTACGCTACCTCATGTCTCTTTATTGACACCATATTTCGTTTTGCATTTATCATTTTGTCCACTTATACTCCTGTTATTATACTTCAGCTGTTGCAATGCACTTTAACTGCTCCTACAACTCCTACGTACTCTTATAGGCCACTATTACTAAATCCAAATACTACTTCTCATACTACTATAATTATATACATCTACTTTTACTACTACTACAACTGCTATTACTACGCTACTACCACCACCACCACCACTACTACTGCTACTACTATAGTTATTAATGCAATTATTTTTCTTTTTCAAATGCTACTGCTTCAATGTGTATAAAAACAAAATCGAAACTTTTTCATCGAATGATAGTAGTATTTCCCAACGTCAACGTTTAATGTCACCGACAACTGTATCATTTGGCTATTCACGAAGTTTGGCTGAAGACCTTTCCTTCTATCACTTGACTATTGTTAGTGTACACACTTTATCATCATCGCCAAAAATTTTCTGAACATTTCATCTTTGTCCTCCCGACTTTCTCTCCTCCATGCATTGTTTGGATTAATTTCTGCCATAAGATCATCATACTGTCATCATATTGCTCTGCTTGTCATTCGTTGACTTTTAAAATCTTCCTAGTGTGTATACTTCGGAAGAGAGAGTGCATTTTGCACTTGATATTCATGATAAGAATTGTTGATAATGATAATCTAATAATAATGATGATGTTGATATAACCATAACTATGATTATAATAATTGAGTAAACCATGAATTGATTGTCTAATCATTCATTGGTGTATTTGTTACAGCAGGTAAAGCGGGAAATGTATGGAGAATGTCCGAATTGTTTATGATTATGGTGTGATGCTATAAGAACCTAACACTTAATGAATACATAAAGTGAAATATGTAGTTGGCCTGTCCAAAACACAACATCAGAAAGTTAAAATTAGCGGAAGCGTTTAGATAATGAAAGAATTTATCTGAAAAAGAAAATTCAACATCATCGTTGGAGTGATCATGGACCATCATATAAACAAAGTGTGTTACATTGTTTGTAAGCATGTTGGGTTATTGTTGGACAGAGTTGGACTGTTTACAAATGATTTGCATGATTGAAATAACAAAATTCCAGTTAGCGGAGGGAAAAAATAAAAGAAACTTAAAGTGAGAAAACAACCCAGAACATTCCAAATCAGATATTGTTCTAGAGCGAGGTTCCGAGATTAGAACAGTGAGCCCATTATAAGGTTTGCTACTGACCCCAAACCACAAAACAAGCGACCAATTAACAGCCTCAAACTAACCGTCAACCTGACGAAAACAAGAGCAGATTCAACCACATTAATTCTTATTGGTCGGTGGTAAGGGGAGCTAGATTTATCTCGATCGTCTCTATTACGGCAAAAGACGGCTGTTTGAGCAATAATGATTTTAAAATTGTATATATCTGAGTAGTAAAAAAAAATAGTAGTTTTTGCTCTTGATTTGATATTAAACTGATTATCTCATACCTATAAGGATTATTTATCATTCTTAAAAGGGAATTCAGGACCAGAAAAATGTTAGTCTTATGGGGAAAAGTAAATTTTAATGGATGTATAAGAGTTTCTTTTATATGAATTAAGGCTCATATATTTTGCAAAGGATATCTAATAAGCATTAATTTTCTAAGCTAAGCAGTTTAACGATTTATATGTTTGATTTTGAAATCTATTTGTTTATGATGTAAATATTTGACAAGTAAATAAGATGTATTATGCGTTTGTGCTTTTGATCGCAGATAGTTTCTCGGGGTATAATAATCAATAGTTTGAGCCATTGTATATGCCTACATGTTTTTATCATTTCATTTTAATTTTTAATGTTTCAGACATTGTTGATTTTCCTTTAAATGTAGGAGCCTACTTAATTCGTGTTTTTGAATTATTCATTTGTATTGATGAATTAATTTATTCTTTCTTTCGTCATTTCGTTCATTTATTTCAACTGCCAAACACACGGTAACTGAACTGACATTGTCGATCTCTATAACAGAAATTTCGGTCAGCATACAGCGAAATTTCCAAACCACGTGCCTTCTTGTCAAATTATAGTAAAGTTAAGATCCCTTGAGGAGCGTTGAACTACCAGGTTTTATGAAACCAAGTTCTCATGGTTGATATAGGTTACCGGTCATTCGCCCTTAAAACTTCCGTTCTTTCTTTAACACGTTACTCTAGAAAATGGACTATTGGCTCAAGTGTACTTTGCAACCTCTTAGATGTGCTTCCGCAAGTAGAAGAAATTGTTAAGGAAGGGATTTTCCATCAAGATTTGACCTATTTCCTCTCTTTTTCCCCTCAAGATGAACCACTTCGAAGAATAAAAACAAAATGAATTCTTTTTCTAACAGTGAATCGAGGTCACTGAGTTCTTTTTGTAAATTGATTTGTTTAGATTATATTGATTATTTAGGACAAAGTACTTCTTCTTTTCTTTTTCCAGAACGGAGAAATTGGGCTAATTTTGAAGCCAGACCCAAACAGCGTTACACGCGAAAGTTTTCATACTTACATACAAAGAATGGCCACCCAGTCGTGAAATTAAGCAGTTACAAAGTATAAAACCTATCAAACCTGAAAAGTTTGTATTGGTTGAGTCGAGAATTTAGCTTTAAACTTTTTCGAGATGCTTAGAAACCACTTTATGAAATGTTAAAGAGCATACAATTTTAAGAGGAATTCAAAGTTTATTTGATGAAAATCGGTTTGGATATCCGATGGCTTAGATGGCTTAAACGGCTTAAATATTCGAATCAAAGTAAAACAAAACGATCCTAATAAAAGGTGGGTCCCACATTTTTTGTGATCGCTTTGTTTTGAATATCTCAGCCACTGCAAAAACAAATTTTCATCAAATAAACTTTGAATTCCTCTTAGAATCGTATGTTCTTGCATATTTGAAGAAGGGTTTATCATTATATCCAAAATATCATCAAAAAAAAAAAAAAACGTTGGAAACCTGAAGCCCCGTCTCAGCCCTGTATAGAAATTCGTCACCTACGAAAAAATCAGCATCATGACTCAAAAGTTTGTGATAAATCTCAGATTATCAGCTGGTCAGCATGTTTATCATGTTCTTGTTTTCTTGTTGCTATTTTTGCTTGCGGGATTTGGTAATGAGAAAGTGGAAGGGACAATGCACGCCATAACTGAAGACTTGAAAGGTCGTTGTCAGGAATCATGAAGGATATCATAAAACTGCATAACTCTAAGTAGCGTACCTTATCGGACGTCGAAGACTTGAATTCACTGCGTGTATTTTTCTATCAATGAAAATGTTTATTGTTTTATGGTCATTTCCTTACTTTTCTTAAAATAATCCAATCTACTGACTAAACTGTTCGTCTTTAATTCTTTATGTTGTATGCATTGAATGAAAAACATTTTAGCAGACCCAGAGAGAAACTAGAAAGACCTTCTTGGTATTTACAACCATGAAGATGATTTTATACACTTCAAGACACACATAATACTGTACACAACGCACCGGATTTCAACTTTGAGTTCCAATTATATCTCGTTTCACGTTTGAACTCAGTATGTGAGCAGAATCCGTACCCCATGAGTATCTTATCTTAATAGTTCATCAGTCGCTCAATCTATAAAATGCCAAGTTTATCGGAGTTTCTTTTACCATGAGTCACTGAAAAAACAACTCCTCCCTCACCATCCCCCTCCTCTCTTTAACACAGATCTGTTTTTGAAGATAGCATCGTCCCGTGACTTCATCTCAAAATTAAAGAGCTAAACAATTGCAATCTCATCGGAAACTCTGTGGCGAGAACACTGAAATAATGGTGTTCTGACAACTTACTACTAACCTAAAACTTTACGATGATTGATTTTGAGGCGTTTGTACCCATTGCTGTAGACGTTAATTGTATAGAGCCTACTTATCCTTTTCATGTATCCTTGAGTATGGCATGGTATCTTTTCTTTAGAATCATGTGACATCTAACAAAATCTATATCAATAGGCCTACGTTTAGATAAAGTAGGATCATTGTGTTTCTAAACCTAATCCGAAATGGAAAAAAAAAAGGAGTTCTTTACTCCGAAGGTTGCTTAGTCCGAAAACAAAATAATTGCGAAGGTTCCTTATTTACTTATAGAACGCACCTTCGTTTCATTTTTGGATTTACGAACCTTTTTTTTTTTCATTTTCGGAGTAGCGAACTTTTGAAATAATGAACCTTATTCCATTGAAAAAATCACGAACCCGCCAAAACGCGTAACAGATGACCGATTAACGAACCCCTTTTGCATTTTAGGATAAACAAACATCTAGGTTTTCGGAATGTGTGTGTTTCGGAATAACGAACTTTCGTAATACCGAACATTACATAATTTTCGGATTAATGAACCTTTAGAATAACGAACATCATCCAACTCTACACACTTGTGAAAAGACGCAATTCCAGATCTCTCTGTTCTAAAGGTCTCTTTCACTCTCCCTCACACATTTTTTTCCCTTTTATTTAGATTTTAGGAGCTGGTTTGTTGACTTTTTACCATCTCGCCCGGACCTGGGTATCAAGCCATACCTCAGCACCCGTAATTATCAGATTGCAAACCGCCACACATCCGACAGTCCTAGCGACAGATGACCGTCAGCGCCCGTAGAGGAAGCACACGCCGGCAAAAAACCACTGTCACCAACCGATACGCACCGCTTGACGCACTCCGATATCGTGTGATCGATACCTTAAGTTGCTGACTGATTCGAGAGTTTTTAACCTATTTTCTTTTCACAAAGCTGTCCCATTTTTAGCCGCCGTCGTTGTTCGTAAATAAGTAAACATTTGAAAAGGCAACAGTAGATAAGAACTGCGCAAATAAAATGCAACTATTGCAGTGCCAAAGAAAGGGGCTTCATGTAAAGAAAAGGTAACAATCCATTAGAGTTTGCTCGACTCAGTTATCACGAATTATATTTATTACCACAATGATACGAGAAATATGTTTCACGTTTGTTGAGTGAGGGCTCTGTGGCATAGCGGATATAGGGATCTGGAATCACAAGCAGGAGCCCCGCCCAGTGCGTGTATATATGTATATATATATATACCTCCTTGGTTTATCCTTGGACCAGAATTTTTTTTTTGTGCTAAATAGCCCGCTTGACGCAGGTGTATATGAATGAATATCTAAACGGAAGAGGCTACCCTAAATGAGGTAGTGTTCTTATTATCGTTGCTATCATTCTGATTATTATTCCGTTGATGATTATTATCATTATTGTCATTACTATTCTTATTATTATTATTATTACTATTATTATTATTATTATTATTATCATTATTATTGCTATTATTTTCATCATCATTATGAGTTTACGTTGAAATTTTTACTTACATCGTCATTATCACAAGCACGTAACGACTTCTCAGTTTTTGTACGCTGGGTAGTAAAGAATATAAATATATGTACTCAAAATAAAGTACGAAGAAGGATTCCTCAGACTGCAATCTCAATTGTACAGGGAGGAGTAGCACATAACGCAGAGTCCAATTCTATATTTCTTTGTGAATCAGAGCACTCGTGAATTTTGCATCGAATTGTATCTTTTCTTCCAAAATTTTGAAGTCAATTTGTTAACCAGACACTGTATTTTTGACATTCCAGTACATTTTATGAATCAGTGGCGAGGTAAACCGTCATCTGACTCGTTATACGTCCACCCAGACATGGTGCAATATATGAGAGCATGAAACATATGATAAAGGCAATAAATGAGCTCACCTCTTTTTCCATTGTTGTTGGTCGAAAATACGCCGTTGTGAATCGCATTGTCCCACAGTCTGCAATGGGCGTAGGCCGCCGTATCCATGGTAACCGCAGTA
Organism: Diadema antillarum; assembly: GCF_040938485.1. Classification (NCBI taxonomy): domain Eukaryota; kingdom Metazoa; phylum Echinodermata; class Echinoidea; order Diadematoida; family Diadematidae; genus Diadema; species Diadema antillarum. Next base: position 2,426,005 of record NW_027270919.1, on the reverse strand, counting down.
TGACTCTAAAGTTGGCGGGAAATATGTGCGGAGACAGCTGCCTGCTCGCATAGGCTCCACACATGCGTAACTCGGTGATCAGTCAGATTAAAGCGTTTCCTGTCGAAGTAAAAACCCATAAATATTGCCCTTTATCTCATGTAAACTTCGATTAAGCGATTCGTCAAATTCCTCTGTGTGTGATGTGTCCTAGCATTCCACACTAAATATGGAGAAAGAGGGGCATCGCTTCAAAATAGCGCCAGGGGAATAAAACCCTTGGGTAGTGTAACCGCGCGAGGGAGAAGAGAGTATTTTTTTTTAATTCATGTTTGAGGCATGATTAAAATTGATCGGAACGATAGAAAATGGTGTGAAGATATTGTCTGACACAATAAACCCCAGCGTGTACAAAGCATACACTGAGATGATATAAACTACTGTTAAAGAGACTCTTACAATTCGAAGAAAAAAAAATCTTTCCAAAAAGAGACATATGATAGGAGAAAACAATGTTTCCTATGATGATGTGGTCGATGAAAGTGTCACGAATGATACGTCTATTGTAGTAAACGACAATACCCACTCCAGCCGGATGTAATCGCAGAAAATGTATCGAGGCGTGAGATCCAGGTTGAAATCTAATCCACCAGCGTGGCGCACTCGAATTCACCAAGCAAAGACTGATGGGTATGCTTCTCTGTAGGCTGGGAGATTGTACGGCGAACATACACAAACGCCCGGAGCGACAACTCATGTTCGACTGGTTGCTTAGAGGACCAGCACCTCCCCCTATAGCGATTTCAACATTTATTTAATTTTTTCCTCCTTCTCCTTTGGATCGACGAGGAAAAAAAAACTCTCGGGTATCGCAAATCATATCTAAAAAGAGAGCAGCGCATCAGGCAGATCGGGGTTAAATTTGAAGCGTAAACGGCGGCGCGTTAAACTGTCGAATATGATTCCATTTATGCCTTTCACCGCGCGGTTCGGAACGGCCCCCGTGCGGACGCGCCAAAAGAGAGAAAGAGATAGAGAGAAAGAGAGCTAGAGAGAGAAAAGAAAAACATGATTGGCGAAGACGCGGCATATAGGGAGCAGGAAATAGAATAATTTGGCTATCTTAAACATCGTCAGCTGAGCTAAATGAGAGGTTGGTCCGCGGATGAAGAAGGGTTTCCGATTTGGTCGGCCTTCACGAGAAGTGCGATCGGACGACCTGGAAAAAATATATAATATATATCGGAAGATGACACATGTGCAGAAAAGAGCATCAACCTCTCCATGAGAATGATTAAGATTGTTTTTCGCATCCTTGTTATCACCTGAGGGGTAGTTACGAACAGTGAGCACACAGAAGTATTTTTTTAATCGTCAGGCAAGCTATTGACATTTATTTCCTTTTTGTCAACACGCCATCAAAAGATTGTCTGTGCCCTTTCAAAATTAAGAGGCATTATTTTACGTTGGTTCTAACTGTCTATGATTATCATTCGAGTTATGCCACGCTTGTTTTCCTAAAGGGAAACAGCACGTCACGGAGTTAGCTTCTACATCTGCAAATTGGCAACATGTCAACTCACTTCCATTAAATGCACCAGGTTGAACGCTGAGGTATGCCTATAAACCATCCCTCGATTAATCATTATCTACGTGACTGGCATCACTACTGTTTAAACTTTCCATGAGCGATATATCGACTACTCTATCGCCATTTTCGCACAGTGAGATGGCAAATAGCGGTCAAGTTGTAATAAGCAATCATGACAAAAGGTACCATGGTAAATATGGCAGAAATGCTGAAACTCTGATATTGCTCATTCTCGTCATCATTATACTCACTGAAATGTCATCTTCCACCATACAGTCTATGCCTGAAAAGCAATAATCAATTCGTCTCGTCTCATCATTAGATGCTGTTCACCCTTTTCCCCTTTCATTTTGCTTTTCCCACGGTTACAACAACATTCTATCTTCTTGACAAGGTAGGCGTGGTCCCGTCAACTCAAATTGACGTCTGAAATGTTCGTGCATCGGAGTGTAGGATGGCAGGTCGGGCTGAGAGAGATGCAAGGCTCTTCTGGTAATTGAAGGCATCAGTGGGATAAGGATGAGACATCTCCACCCCTCCCCCATCCCCATCCCCGATTGCGTTGTGATGGATAGATGTCACCATGGCAGCATCTCGATATAGACTTGAAAATGTTTAGTTTTCCCATGGAGGTTCTCTCTTCCAACTCTCTGGTTTCCTTGATAAGTAATTGTTGTGTGTGATAATATAATTGATAAAGTAAGTGTGTGTGTAGGTGTGTGTGTAGGTGTTTGTCTGTTGTTGTTTGTTTGTTTGTTTGTTTGTTTGTTTGTTTGTTTGTTTTTGTTTTGTTTTGTTTTTTTTTTGCCAATATCAGCATTTCCACTACCATGACTACGTCATCGTCAAAAGAGAAAAACCCAACAGTAAGAAGTGCCTACGGGTAAAAATCAATCAACTCGTTTCAACCCTCCTTGCGTTTAGTTCCCATTATTCTTGTTTTGATGGATATCTTGTTTAATTTGACTTGACCAGGCTCGTTTCCAACCCATTCCTCATTTCTCACTATCCTTTAATATTTTTCGTTGTTTTCCTCTTAAACGTTGAAGGTAGCCCAAGCAATCTAACTCAATTCAAAATATCGGCTTTCCACATCATATGGAAACGCTCAGAGCTAGCCGATCTCCATGGAAAAGCGGCAAACCAGTTTAACATTGGATGGCTTACGACGTGAATCACAAGCTATGATATTTGAGTTTTTCTCATGCCGTGAGCAGTGAGTGTGAAATGTGGAAGTCTCTATTAAACTGAACGAAAATATCTCAATAAGAAACGCATGGAATATAAAAAAGCAAAAGTAAAAAGAAAGAGCGAAAGAGAATAATGATGTTGGGAGAAACATATAGGGAGAGAGATGGGGGAGGGGGTAACAAAAAAAGGAAGAAGAGAGAAAGAGGAAAGACATAATATGGATATATGCATTAACGATCATACCATTAGTTTGTGTGTCTTACAATTCATGTAAGGTTATGTTTTACCGACTTAATCAAACTTACAAGAGTGTAGATAATGTACAAAGACAATATCGTCTGTTGAGAATGATGATTGGGCGTTAAGTGGCCACCAAGCCCATAGTGTTCAAGACAACTTAATGCCCTTCTTATTCTCAACAGACGATATTTGAAAAATAGCACAAGAGAATTGCCAGAAATGTAGGGAAAAACATATGTTAATGATATATATATTTATAATTCATTTTATGTATATATATATATATATATATATATATATATATATATATATATATATATATAGGGAATGAGAAGGGAGGGGGAAGGGAGAGAACAGGTTGAAAAAGATATAGAAATATGGATAGACATTGGCCATCATGTTTTTAGCTCGTGGTTATTTCTATTCACGAAAGTATAGGTGTGTAGACTTGACCGATTTACTAAACATGCAAGAGTCTTTGTAAAAAGACAATATTTGATCAATGGCGCAATAGAATCGCATTGAAAATGGTCTTGATTGATTAATTCAACATTTTATTCAATTTATCACCCCTATGTCATGTCAATAATGTGAAAAATATCAACATGCATACATTCTAGGGGATGTTATTTCAAAACGAAGTGTTTCATTCGACCATCATACACTTTTTAAATTTCTTTAACTTTTTTTTTACATGTTTTTAATTATGCGAACTAAACAACTGTTCGTTGACTTTCATTCATTGCTTGACCAATCGAAAACACTTTCATTAGAACATTATTACCAGTTTCAGGACTTCCAGCTTTCATTCAGAAAAAAATGTAAGCCTCGATAATTTGATACTATACTGCTGTGGATTGATATATGAAATCATTTTTACGAGAGCTAAAATAATTCGCGTTATATTCTAATTGGCGTTACAGTGCAGTGGCATGTTGTGTTCAAGTTCACCACAGATTATCAGACAATCTAATAAGTATAGAAAGTGTAAATAAGTTTCATCAAAATCGGATATAAAACTCAATAGAGAAGGTTAGGGAATCTTGATGTAACTCGTTGCAATCTACGCATCATCCCATTCGATAAGGCACGTTTTCTTTACTGCACTAAATTGTTTTCAAAAATATATCCATAAATATCAATTTGCTGTACTAATTTGCTCAACATAATCTCATTTTGTCTAATTTTATTTAGATTGATTTATTAAGAACTAACCTGTTTCACGAAAACATAAAGGGTGCATTATTTCTCTTTAGCCCGACATAAATGAAATCCATGATTAAGGTAAATGAATGATTATTGGGCAGTACTGTTGTATAGATTGAAGATATTTCACAAATATCTGCATGCACAAATCATTCACAATGATATGGTATGTCGTGCTCACACAAGATAGGCTAGAAAAGTTGTGCAAGGTGCAGTGCTTACGTTTCGTGGACGGGCGTTGCCCACGCAATTGCAATTTGTTTTATGCCTCAACGTGATCACATTTTGACGAAGTATCTGGGTCGAAAGCGTTCGAATTGAGTCGTTATGACGTAAGTGACAGATATACGTGAAATCAATCGTGTCAGCTAGTAATATTTTTAGGCATTGGTGGCTTATGAGATCAACGCGGCCCTAAAATCTGGATAGCGAAGCATTGATGGAACGTGATAATGAGTGACACGACTCAGAAAAAGTGTCCATAATCACAATGATTTAAATAGTTATTGTTATTTCAGAATTGCTAGAATTACATTCACTATATCTTTTGTCATCATAATCATTACCATGATTAATCATCATCCTCATTTTCATCACCACATTCATCATCATTATCATCATTGTCACCGTTGCCATCAATAATGAGTGAAAAAATGACGGAAAGCAGACAGGGTAGAAGTAGGAGGAGTAGAAAGAGCAGCATCTGTTGTAGCAGTTTATCGAATATGATAATAATGATAGCGATAACCATAATAGCACGACTTAAATCATTAATGCCAATCCATCATCATCGTCACCATCATCATCACCACCGTCATTACCATCATCATCATCATCACCTTTCTATCATCAGCATCATCATCACCATCACCATCATCATCATCATCACCACCATCACCATCATCATTCCCATCACCATCATCATCATCACTGACCACCACCATCACCATCATCATCATCATCATCACCATCATCGCCATCATCGCCATCGTCATCATCATTAGCACCAGCAGCAGAAGCAGCGTTCTTATAGTGTCAGTGTTGCAGCGCAGCACTAAATCAATTGTACAGTTTAATAAATTACGTACTTTGGCGATAAAAATTGGCTGTAGAAATAGACGAAACTGAGACAGCAGGATCAGTACTGCTTTTGGCCTGTGAATGATTCCTTCTACGATTTCTTGAAGTGACAGGACGTTGCGAAAGTGGCGTTGATGTTCTTCATGTGGCCAAAAACATTTTCTCTAATTGCTACCACAAAATCTAGCATCTCCTCCGCGATTGAACTTCCTCTTCGGATCGACGTTCACTTCCACCTCTGAATCAATGCCTGCTTCCTCGTCGACGACACGGTAGATGAGATGAAGATGAAGGGTGGTGAAGAGGACGTGGGCTCGTGATTGAAGATCGAATCCGACGAGGAGGAGGTATGTCATTAATTAAACTGATAATCTCTCCTGGCCGCCGCAAATGAAGGTGATTACGAGTAAATGTGGTTTGTGTCATGCAAGCAAGTGTTTCGATATAATTATCCTTACTATCTGCTTGCAATGGCTCTCCCTGTGGGTTCGTTTATCTTTATGTCTGTCTTTCTGTATGTCAGACAGACAAACACACATACACGCACACATATCGAGAGAGAGAGAGAGAGAAGGAGAGAGAGAGAGAAACATACGCACACAAAGTTGAGCGTACACTCCTGCATGTAGTCACCCTGTTATACCAGGGAGGTGGAAGCTTTCCACCTCCCTGGTTATACAATTTCTTAAATACAACGGTTCGGCATATAATACTAGTAAAAACAATGAGAGAGCTAAGAATGTTGCAAAAATAAGAAACAGTGTTGATGATACCCACACCTTTGGAGATCTACAGCCAAGGCAAACAGCTTTACCAATTTAAGATAAAGAGAGTCGTGGGGATAGAGGGGAAAGTACGTGAGGGCTCGTCGACGGCGTCAAAAACAATTCAACTTAACTTCGCAAGATAATACAGAAATAACTTGTCACAACGAACGGTATCTACGTTACTTTTTTAAAGCCGATATCATGGCGAGAAGGAGGACAAAACGGGGTACCTTTCAGTGTCACTGGTAAGCGCCAAAGGGGATTGAAACGAATCCATTACCTGTAAGAATCTTTACCATTCTTACTGAGTTTTATGAAGATGACTCCCTTGGCATGATTGTGCTATATAGGCAAACTTAATCTGACAGACTGAAAATTGATATACACAAACATAATTGTATGGAGTAGTATCAATGATTTAAAAAGAAATGATATCCATTTGTGCTTACCTGGGTATGATTATTTTTCGTGTGTTTTCTTTTGTGTTTATTTGTTGCTGTTTTTTGTTTATCTTATCATGGCTACTACACATACAGTACACATAATATTAGGTGTTAACGTCGTCGAAGGACAATTTGTCAATCAGTTGTAGTAAAAACAACTCCACGAAGAATCATTAGTTTAAACATTACAAGTGTCAACTATCAAACGTTGGCAAGTTGTTGGCATTTTATTATACGCTTGATTACCATGGTACAATTAATATGAAATTACGTTTTTTAGTGGTGTCATATCTGTGTGTTTGTTTCTACTTGTGTGTATGTGAATATTTTAATGTTAGTTTTCAAACGACTTTGTATGATTATGAAAGTTTATACATTTCACATTTTCACCTTTTCGTCGAGAGGGTGGGGATGTGCAAAAGTAATGACGGAAGACTACGTAAAAGACAGAGTGATATGATACTTTAAGTAGAACAAACCTAAAATCACAGTAACACTGTAACATTTTACTATACGTCGTAAGATCTGTTCAGTTATCGGTTTCCTTGCTTTTTCTTCATTATGCATCACATCCTATTAAAGCTGACTGTTTGCCTTTGATACCTATTCTCGGTTACTGAGTACGTTGTATCAGGTTATGGACTAATTACATCATTCATCTGCTCTATAGCTGATACAACCGTGCGAGGCAACTGTTTGTTTTTCAGTCATTGGGGAAAGAAAGGTCACTTGTCTTAATCATTTGTTGCGGTTCATTTAGTGATATTTCCTTAAGAGTAAGGTCTTGTCTTCGATGCATCTACCATTGTTGCGCAATAAGACAAATGTATGTAGTTCGACATTACGTCATTCCATGTAACCAATTAATGCTCAAATGTGAAATCGTTAAATCATTCCCTGCTCGAAACGCATTCAGCATGCAGTAAAACAAAAATAGCGTTTTCAAAGCTGACGGACGCGGCTGAATCACAAATATTTTTAGCTTGTTTGTAATTGTGTGAGTTTTCCCACATATTTCAATTCAGAAGTCTTCTTCGTTATCTTCGTCTCCTCCGCGCTCTGCCACTGAAACATTTTCCTTCTAATTACAGGGTGGATACCATCTCCGCGTTCAATCGGGAAAGAAACGTTCTCAGTGACAACACAAAAACCAAACTTGCCGCGGCTCAACCTCTTCTTGTTTTGAATCACTTCCGGAGTGCCAAAATTGAATTTGCTTCTCATCCGACAATCGCTGAGACAGTGCCCCTGAACCTTTCGGTGCTTCTGGACGGCAGAGGGGCACTCTTCTTTCGGGGATTTCGTCCAAATTAAATCAAGCCCATTCTTGCTACATCATGTTCATCACGAGGACTAAAGGGAGCCCATACACTTAATTCTGCGATCTTGAGTTGACCAAAGACATCCTCTTTGTTCACAAAGGTACTTTGACAATCGAGTTCATGTAAGGTTATGCGCAGGTGATTCGAGGAGGGGGGAGGGAGGATGCAGAACTGCGTTTTGATGTATTGCGGGAGGAAGAAACATTAACGGACGTACAAGGATAAGAGTGGGTACTGATGATTTAGTTGATTAACAAGACACCATGGAAGGATGTATTGACACCTACTGATTACAAGGATGAGCATTAAAAAAGAACGCTGTGTCTTCTAATTCATATCCTTATCTTTCCGATGACATGCAAATCTATAATATGCAATGATTACGAAGGAACAGAATGAGAATGTCATCAAAAAAGACCTATGAGGAAAAAGTTGGGCAGAAGTATAAGGAATTGAGGAGAGGATGCGAGGAAAAGTTGGAGATTAAGGGGGAGGAGGAGGATGAGATGAAGAAGAAGAAGAAAAAGAAGAAGAAGAAGAAGAAGAAGAAGAAGAAGCTGAAGAAGAAGAAGAAGAACAAGAACAAGTAGAACAAGAAGAAGAAGAAGGAGGAGGAGGAGGAGGAGGAGAAGGGGATTAAATTCGAAAGTAACTAAGAAGAAGCGGAAAAGCATAGAATGCTACAGTGAGGAATAATATTGAAGAGAAAAGGAAAGAAAGGAGGAAACAGAAGTAGTTGCATTTCAATTCAATTCAGTCATCGCGAATTTTATCCAACAAAAGAGTGAAGCAAGATACAAAGCATGCCTTACACAAATCATTTTGTTTTATCAACTTGTAAGAAATACGTAAAGCCGTATGGATCGTAGAGTATTCAAAAGATATATGTCCAATTGAGTAGAATTACCAAGCAATATACAAAGAAGAGTAAAAAGATAAGAATGCGAAGAAGACCAGAAAGAAACAAAAAGTCAAAAAGAAAATAAAACGAAAAAAATGACGGGAAGAGGAACAAAGGGAAGTAGTAAAAGAGAACAAAGAGGACGAGTATACATTTGAAGATGATGGAAAATGGAATTTAGAAGACCCGATCGACTGACTGATATATTAACTTATTCATTGATTCACTGACTTTTTTATCGTTTCTTTAGCTCTTGTTTGTCTAGTTGATTTGTATCAAAACGAACGCAAGTAAAGAATTCGTCCTTTGACATCAACTCTGATTCATTAAAACGCTAGTTCCTCTTTTTAAATCGTAATAAATATCAAAGGGGAAAATTAAACGACAATGAGGGATTAAGGTAGTTATCGTGTGGGCTCGCCGATGGTATTGAATATCTCTCCCAATTTTCAAGATTTTCTTGGCTGTCTTCCTGTGCAGGTGTTCGTGGCCGTGATAGGGTGAGGAGGGTATGAGGGGGAATCAATGACTTCAAGACTACCCTGTCTCCTCAGAGACCGGGTGTCAGCGGGAACTTGCCCGAGTGGTCGTGTCATTTGATGACGGCTCGCTGACAGGATGATTTTTTTTAAGGCAAGCACCGGGATTCGATTACCTCTTGTAGTTGTTGCCCATATTTCGAATAGGTCATCGCAAATCACCGGACAAATTGCCGATCAGCTCGGCGAGCTGCAACCGTGGAGAGGTGTCCAGGATAGGACAGTCGGACTCGTTTAGCGCTTCATCATCTCACTAGACTGCAAAAATGACTCATACACGTTTGTCCATTTCCAGGCTACATTTTGGGGTCTGGTTTTATATCGATGTTTGTATTCTAAGAGGCTATACATGGCTAAAACTTCGACCGAGTCTCATCTAGTACTCTCCGTCATTTTGTCCACGATTAGAACAAAACGATGTTTATACAATTGATAAAAACTAAACGTCGCAGCGTAATAAACATAAATGCTGTTTGTTTTGCAACCGCTAGGTGCTCAGGTGTGAATGAAATGTGTCAACGCAATCTAATTTGACCATCGCCATTCATTTCATTCGTCAAAGTCCAGTTGGATTAAATGCAGGTGCTGGTTGCGTGTCACTGTGCCTTCCGCGTGTAGTCAGCAAGGGACCCACGTGACTTACAAAGAGGGATTTACAAAGAGGGATTTCCCCTTAAATGTCGATACTGTGAGAGACTGTCCGCTATAACAATAAGGCGTAAGGTAGAGAAACATAGTATACTCTCTTTACTCATTGTAAACGTTCTCATCTAATTCTGTGTTTTCATGTGAAATACACAATCGATGTAAATCCTTTGTTAGCTGTCACTTTCATTGTTATTCTTTGTGACAAGGTCGTATATCGGTGACAAAGAGAGATTAAGATTACATGCAACTAAGAAATATGGTAAAAAGATTAAAATGACGACGAAACTTATCCTGTTTTCATCATTGCGAGACAAATTCACTAAAAAGTGAAATAGAATGTTAATCTCAATGTCAAAATGTCATATGTAAATGTTTTTACTAATGTTGCAAGTTACATGAATCTGAGGAAAGGAAGAAAATAATTGTAAAATGTGGCCTTACATCTCCTACAATTTCTTTATTACATTTTACACACTTATTCATCTATTTATCATTTACTTATCCTACCAATTCATGTGACCGTTCATCTATTTCATCTATCAATTTCATTGTTGGTGCGCATACTGCATTCTTGTGTAATGCGGATCAGCAGTCTTCTTGCAATATTTCCGAAATTTGTGTCGACAATTTGAAATATGAAAAACGTTCTTCATTCGAAAGATCAGTGGCCCGTTGCATAAAACTTACCGTTGAATTTCAATGGTAACTACCGTCAAACTTAGGCACTGGCAGCCAATCAGCATCAAGGATTATAAGCTTTACCGCTGATTTGAAGACTTACCGCTAGAAAGGAGCGGTAAGTCCAGCGGTAAGGGTTTTATGCAACAGGGCACAGAGGATGATTTTAATGAATGAGAAAGAAAAAAGAAACCTCAGTCCCTTCATGATAGGCCTACTTGTTTTGTTTTGGTTTTTTTTCTTTCCGATATTGATCACATGTTTCTATCCGGCTTTTTCTTCTCCTTGCCGCACCCTAATATTATTCAACGTCACCCTGAAGAATAATGTTGGCATCATGAGCTGCATTACAGGAAAGAAACAACATTGACCAATGACAACACACATCACATATGACGCATAAATGCTCAGCAATCAAAGTATTTTATGCAAACGGTTTGCTGTGAGGGATGGAAAAACAAAGAGTAAACTAATTTGAAGACAATTGGAAAGTGCGCACGCGCAGAATTTCGCTGCGTCACACCAGGGAATCGCTCAAGAAATATCATTTGGCTCGGGCGCGCGTGATATGCGTGCAAGCCAATCGCGCTGCCATGTATTAATACACGGAGGGGACCTATACGTGTCATATCTGCGTTTGGCAAGAGGATGTACCCGCACCAGATGATTTGGGTCTCGAGCTGTCCCCAGCGACCGACCGTTTCCCTCCGAGGCAGCGATGTCATCATCACTTATGAAAAACCGAGCTATTTCTGATATGGTCCAAACTTTTTTCGTCAAGACAGCCATGATTAAAGCTGACGATTAGTCGCACGCACTATGATGTTGTTGTACTTTGATGAACTTATCCACAGCTGCATGAAACAAAACAAAACAAAACAGAAAAAAAAAACAACAACAACAGCGTACATGAAACAAAGCGTTCCCTTCTCTTATTTGCTAGACTACGTGGAGTTTCCGTATAGGACACGTGATGCAAAAGTTTAATCGACGATTCTATTGGTTTAGCAAGCAATTATGGAAGACAAGATTATTCATTTAAATCGAATCATAACGACTTGTCATCATCACCAAGAACCTTCAGTGCAATCTTCACACTCGAAATCTTATGTCGGATTAACATAACCAGAAACGCCGAATGCAAACATTGACATCAAGTTAGTGTCGAAGACACCAGAGCGCCTGACAGACGAGATCAAATGTCGTTATGACTTACAGACAACATCCACTTCGTCTACTGCTACCTTATTGGTCGACTGCTCATCACATGACATTCTCTTAACAATACGAGATTATAATAATAAACTGCATAAGGTCTAATTCTTGGTGTTTCTTGTCTGGGCCGGGATTCGAACCGTGACCCCTATACAGTTGATTGCACTGTCACACACCCACTCCACCCGCCATCTCCTGCTCCCCCCCCCCCCACCCACCCACCACCCCACAATAGTCTCCGAAATGGCGCCACTACTTATGGCGTCAAAAACAGTTGGTTCTTCAAACTCGCTTGCTCCATTCGTATATTAGTCCCTGAAAGCAAATCAGTGCATCAGGGCTATCACGGCAAAGCACCCCGCCGAGAATGCCCCCCTCTCGATATCAGAGGAAATCTCTCAGCCCGCCATCGGAAACATGCTAATCAATGGCCAATTTCCCCCCGGGAATTGCCGCGATGGGCGCTGACTGAAGAGCGCTCCTGTGTCCTTAACGATGTGTTGCTCGTTGACCACATTTTCCACCCTTTTCAATCTCATTCACGAGTTTGTTTTGCTTTGCTTACTTGGCGTGCAACGTAATAGTGACTGACAACTTAGTCCTTACTTAGTCTTTACATCTTTCAGAATGCCTACTGCCGTTGCGTTACAAAATGATGCTAACTCATTCAGCTAATTTACAAGTGCCGGTTATTCCCATTAAATTTGCATTTTTTGGAAGAAACATTAAGCCCTAGTTATAATAATACCAGCAATATGAAAGAAAACATACTAAAGAAAAGTATTATCACAACTGCAGTAGCATAAGATATAACCCTAATAATCATAACAATTAACAAGCGCGCCGAACTTATGTACATAACGTATTCTTCTGCGCAGCAAGAGCTCCTGATAAGCTCAACATCATCCGGTAAACAATCATTAAACAATAACAAAAATGTTTTACATTTTGATTTATATATTTATACTACAGTTGGGAATTTCCTGATTTCTAATGGTAGCTAGCTGCACAAGCAAAATGCTCGATCTTCTTATTTTATTTTTGTTTTACGTGTTGGGATTTGTAAAATGTTATCTTCAAAACTGTGCAGGTTGTGAGTGTGGTTGTGAGATTGGAGTAATCATAGTTCAGAGACTCCAACTCTCCCGCTTTCGGCGGGAGATCTCCCGCCGAAAGCCCATTTTTGCAAAATCTCCCGTTCTCCCGCTTGAGATTTGATTTCTCCCGCCCTGGCTCTGTGTCTCCCGCTTGAAATGATTTCTTATCAGTGTCATCGCATGTTGAAAAATAAGCCTTAGATAGCACGAGAGAGCATGTATATAGAACCCTAGAGCTTCCAGGACCCTTCAGCGGGCCCTGGACCCCGGCCGTGAGGAACTTCGCGCTTCGCACTCGTGTTGGAGTCTCCCGTTTGCAAGGGGTTTTTAGGCGGGAGAATCTCCAGATCAGAAGTTGCTTGGGGTTAGAGTCTCTGATAGTTGGGTAACATAACCAATAACCAGTCCAGGGGCTAGATCTTGTATGATGTTCTTTAGCGAATTGGAAGCCAGGAAATTATCATAACAGACATGCGCTGCCCGGCGACACTGACAATGGCTATATACGATAAATTCAAACATTATTTCAACAGCGGACAGTGTTTAAGGGCTCCCTGATACATCGCGGGAAATTGCAATATTCAGGAAAGGTCATATTTTACAATTCACCAACGTTACAATCGGTTGCTTTGCATTGCAACATCCTAGTGAATGCAACTATAAAATGACGTCATTTTCTGCTCCATATGAGTGATGTCTCAAACTTGGTGCATGCGTAATAATGTTCTCACAGAAGGTACAAACAAACAAACAAACAAAACTTGCCTCTGGGGCCTGTCTTATAAAGACTTGTGATAGAAATCAATCACAAGTTTCTTGTGAGCTTCAATGCAAGTTGCGATTGATTTGAGGACTTGTGGTTGATTTGAAGGCTTTATAAGACGGGGCCCTGATCTCTCCGTGTTCATATGAAAATGACACAGAAACAAGCATACAAACAGTAACTCATTTTAAATGCAGGCTTGCCGGTAAGGTATATATACCTTGAACTCCACTGTACATTGTTTGTCAGGTTTTGCTGAAGCACTGTCACTGCAATTAAGACAACAGTGCAGGCTGATACAGGAGAAAACAACAACAACAACACTATACAGACTGGATCTAAGAAGACCAAACGGCATGACAATCTTCAGTATCGCAGGAATATCGGATGTTATAAGTTACGATATCAACCAGATCTTCTCGCAAGGGAAGCGTTGAATTTATCGCCTGCAATCCCAGCCATTGTGAGCAAGAATTTTGTCCTTTCTCCGATTATTTTCTCCCACCCCCTTTCTCTCTCTCTCTCTCTCTCTCTCTCTCTTTCTTTCCCTCCTTCCCTCTCTTGAGGAATAATGAGGAATGAATCAGCAAAAAACTCACTTGTTGGGGATCTAGGTCACACTCTTAGATCGATCAACTCTACCGGATTAATTTTGTTACAAATCGCGAAGTATCCTCTCCTTTGTCATGTTGTCGAATTAAAAACGAAAACAGCAACAAGCGAACAATATGTAACATCACCACTTCGTAATATCAGTTAACGTCATGACTCGACTGGATTATATTCTTTATCATCGTTCATTGATTTCTACAATATTTCTCTTGTCAAAAGTTTACTGAAAAGACCAACTTGATATAAGATGCAGGGAGTTTGATATTCGTTGAAATACCCCCAGAGAGGATTTAAAAAAAAATAAAAATCAGACATCTTATATTCTGTAAGGATAATCATTTATTTTGAAACACAGTGAATTTCTTTTCATTCTATATCCTCTCAAAGGTTCCTAAGATGGGCTCACCAGAAAACAAAGCTTCGAAAAAGGGACAGCCATGCCGTAATCTATAAGATCTTCAGTGTAAACTTTTGTCAACTCATTTACAAGGTTAGTTGTTTCTTTTTCACACAAGAAGGAAGTCGACCTCTTATCGATCCTTTCCATTTTGGAATACCTCCAACGACAATTCCCTTACTGGTTTTAAGAAAATTGAAGTTTTTATGTTAATGCCACATTGAAGCGTTCATTCTGCATGAAGCGTCTGACTTTGTCAAGGATAAACATCTTCCGTCTCACGTGTTTGTACGTGGGGATAAATTTATTCACACAGTCTGATACCTGTCAGAATTCATTTGAATATTTCATGATGGAGCTGAAGCAGTCTCCTCCATTTCCAACAAGTTTTGATTCGTTATAAAAGTCACAACAATTAATGTCCTTATACAGTTGCAGTATTTTCTCTGATAACAATGTTGTACTGATTTTGTGTAGCTTTATGTATTAAAATGTCTCATTGCAATTGTATTTTGTCGGAAATGAAATGAACGAAATAAAAGGAAAACCGAAATGTTGGTGTAAACTTTGGTTAAAAACTTGTCTTATTAGTTGAAATTAAGATGTACGTGTTTATGTATGTTGTTCCTTTGGTGCCGTCTCTCTGTATCAACACGTTAGTTCCTCTGGATTATGTCGTCATTTCGATCCCTTCCATTTCATCCACTCAGTCAATGGTCATCGTGGAGGAGTAGTAGCTTTGATCACCGGGCTGAGAGAATTTCATATCTCGCAGTTTCTGCTTTGATTGTAAGCAGCTTAGATTTCTAGGATATCAACCCATGGTTCGCCTTTCGTTTAAAAAAAAAATCCGCTTAAGTAAATTGAAATCACCATGGAAACCTGATAATCAAAGAGGTGTTTGTTATCGGAAATATTTCGTTCATTATTATGAGGTAAATTGCACGTTTTGGTTGTGATATTTAAACATTACCAGCTGATCTTTAAAGTCAAGGTTGTTTTTTTTTTCTTTTGTAAGCTATGAGTGATGACTTCAATTTTCCTTTTTTTTTTTGTATTGAATTTCCCGACAATTTTGTGAAACATTTGCCCTATCATGAACACTTAAATGCGGAACAACAACAACGAAGATAATGGCGCATCATGAGAACAACTAGCGAAAAGTCCGCACCAAACCTTATTCAGAATTATTCAGAGATTTCGAGAGGATGAGATCGCGTCTTCGTGTGAGTTTTCCACCATGACAGGTGGGATGTCATTACTCATCTTGATGGGGAAACTGTCTGTGAAATAGACATGAAAAAACACCCCGAAAATTGTCTTCCTGTAAGTAACTATTACGAAAGTCCATGACTTCCAGAAAGACAATCAAAGTTCGTTCGATTTTTCATCTTCAGACATCACTGAGGCAGGGGAGAGAGTCTCGCAGAAAGCAACGACCCCTTATATTTCCTGCCGGTCTCGGAATCCGCTTCCTAATTCAAATTAAAAGAACCCCTTAACCTTTCTATCAGGAGCAGGGATGGCAAATGAGAGCTGTCATCTATCCCGCTCACTCACCCGCCCCGATCTGCATCCAATCACGGCGGCCGAGTCATCCCCCCGTCTTCGGGCAGAGGCAGTCACTGACCCGCTCGTACCAAGACCAGTCCTACTTTATACTCTTCTGTATATAAGAGAAGGGTCATGGGTGGAAGACTGCCATGAACAGAAGATGAGGAGGAGGATGAGGAGGAGGGTGGAGGAGGAGAGAGGAGGAGGGGGAAGGGGGTGAGAAGAACCCCTCTGGGACTCATAAAAGGTGATGATCATCTTATGGAGTACGCAATCAGGGATAGAATTACACCTCTTCGACTTGAGTCAGGATCTGATTGACAGAAAGTGTCACAAAAACTCTGCGTCAATTACTTTGACGAATGAATAAAATAAACATGCCCGGACTCTTTTGGACTTTTCTGACACTTAAGTGATATCGCGAGATTCGCCGTCTGTAAGCATACCAAAACACAATGCGTCTGTACGATGTCGTCTCGATGCCTCGATCGGATAAAGACAACATGAAAAAAAAATCCACGTCAGTATATACTTTATGAGATTAATGGACGAATATATCCGTATATTTATATAATATATAATATGTAGGCCTTATAACATGAACAAGGCCGATCTAACGATATGAAATGCGTCACCCCCCCCCCCCCCCCATCACGTATCAAAGGGAAAACATTCTCCACTTGTTATCGAAGATTAAATCCCTGGACGTGTATACTAACATTTTTTTTTTTGCATCCAAATGAAGTCTTTCCCCGATCACTTAAAAATAGAAAGTGACTATGATGTTTCGTACAAAAAAGAAAAAAAAAACACGTCGTTGCCTCTAGCGCAAGTGAAGTTACAGCCACATGACCCAAACCATTGTACTTGGCGCCGACCAAAATGCTCTATTACAAAGACTCTAAATTGTGTTTTACAGCGCATTCCCCTTTTACTGTCGACGAAATGTCACCATGGTCACTATGATGGATTTAATCATGTTCGAGTTTAGTTTATGTAATAATACTCGGAACACTTATAATGTTGCTTTAATTTGCGTAACAGAAGAGTCAGAGTTTGTATGTCGATTTGCCTCGTTGCTAAGCGTCTAAAATTGTTTTGTGGTTGCCACCTAACAACATCATTTCACGCTTCAATGAACCGCTTTGTCTTGGAGAATCCCCGCCCTTTTCCCTTATCCACCCTCCACACAATGATTTGTAAATTAGGGTTGAAACCTTTAGCTTCGCTCACGAAAAAAGGTTCATTACCAGCGGTCCGGTAAAACAGAAAGTCATACCCCCATTCCCGTCCTCCAGTCCCCGTTCCAAGGACCGTCCTCGTCTCACTTCGAGTCCCATCTCGCATCCTCCTTCTCCTCGTTTTCTAATTGATGTCAGACCATGGAAACCAAGCTCGTGTCTTTGTACCTGCGAGGATCGGTCATCGGTCATACCTGGGAGACATTGGAGAACCCTGACAATGATTTGCCGCGCTGACTCCGAGGCCCCAATGTCACCCCCATACCTGCAATGGCATGGAACAAGATATTACCCTAGACGTCAAATCATGTCCTCGGTTTCTTAAGGACTGCAGGAAAAGAGTCTGTCGAATGATTCGTGAAATGAACACCTTGATTGTCCCGAGATATTTTCTTGTCGCCGTCTTTTCGTCCTTCCGTCTGTCTGTCTGTCTGACCGTCTTTTTGTCCCTCTTTCTCCATCCCCCCACTCCGTCAGACACACACACACACACACACACACACACACACACACACACACACACACACATACACACACAATTTGTAAATGTTGGTAGGGTCGAGCTAACAGATAATTTTTTTTCGCAAGACCTGCTGATGTAACAATCAGTAATGCAAAAAGAATAGTGTAGTTTGTGCCATCAAATAGAAATGTTTTCTTCCCATCTTACTTATCACTGTAGAATTTACTTTACTTTTGCTTACTTCATGTTTTTATTTCTAATGAGATGACTGAAGTAACATAATTAATTGTGAAATGCAGCTAAACAGATTCGTTGAATGAAATCAATTGTGTAATGCAGCTAAACAAATTTAAATTGAAATTATTGAATTTCAATTGAATTTCAAATGAATTATTGAATTGTTGAATTATTCTATTCGAATACGATATTTTGATTAGACCCTTCATAGCTTTTGTTTTTGTCTTTCAGTTCTGCGACTGGCAATTTATTCTTAGTGGACAAATAAGGCAGACAAGGTATAATTACAGACTTGGAGTGTTGTTTTATTTATCCGGCTACATTTCGTTATTCCGAAAGCTCGTTAATCTGAAAATGACAAAAAGTTCTTTATTCCAAAGGTTCGTTAATCAAAAATGAAGTAATGTGCGTTATTCCGAAGGGTCGCGTCTTCTTTTCGGAATGACGAACCTTTTTTTTTTTTTCAGATTAACGAGCCTTTGGTAAAACGAACCTTATTTCATTTTTAGAATTACGAAGCTACGGAATATTGAATCTTATTTCATTTTCGGAATCACGAGCCTTCGGAATATTGAACCTTGATCCGTTTTTGGATTAACGAAACTTTAGAATAACGAACTTTTTCCCCTTTTTTCAGATTAACGAACCTTCGGAATAACGAACTGTAACTCTTTATCAATCTTTTGTCTAAGCGTTTTTTGTGTCACGCAAGATTCTGTGTTGCCAAATTCCGACATTTGATACGGACTGTAGCAATAATGTACCAATAAAGGAAGAAATAAAAATCACCAGCTTATACATGAGTGACGTATAAGAGCGAAGGGTAAACAACGCTCGTCTACCACTGCTTGCAGCAATAACAATAAAAAATTAGGCTGATAAAAATGAATGTCGGTCGAGTCACTTCACAAGTGAGACCGTGCTTGGGTCGGACAGGATTTGACGCGACATGGGCGTAGGGACCAGTGGGACAGGGGTACCCCTATGTGATTCCCTCCTTCCCCCACCCATCCCGTACACCCCCGGGCTACATGTGGATCGAATTCCAAAAATGGAAGTTGAGTTTTCGTCATTTTGGGGTTAAAAACCGGAAAATAATGACGCGTCTGATATTAGGCAACCCCTCTCTCTTTCCCTCTCCATCTCGCCCTCTCGTATCTCTCTCTCTCTCTCTCTCTCTCTCTCTCTCTCTTTTGCTGTCTCCTTTTTTATTTTTTCTATCTCTTCGTCTTCACATCGACCCCTCCTTCATCCCCTCTTCTTGGCACCTACCTTGGCCGCTGAGTGTACTTTTAACTAGCCCTTGATTTGTATTCTGCGGACTAAACACACTTTTTTCCTCGAATGATTGTGCGTGTTTTGAATTATTTTTGAATCATGAAGTCATTACAAGCATCCCTTTCTAATCGCCGCTTTTGACTGTCTACGAAAGGTAATTTATTTATGCCCGATGACTGTATCGAGTAGCTTTCTTACCCACTGAGTTCTGCACTCGGCATGTCTTTCTTAAGATGTCTTGGCAATGAAAAGCACTGCAGTTCAAATAATGATGCTTAATCACGAATTTTTTGTACACAATAGTGAGACAGCAATACTGGTATTCCTTGAATTGTATGAAGTTGACGTAGTCATAGTTTCGATAGAGGTAGCACTAGAATTAGAATGAACGTGTCTAGTAGTACTAGAAGTGGTTGCTGTCGTATAGCATTTTTTAAAAAGTTGAAGATAAAGAAGTATACAGTAAGTGAAAGCAGTGGGAATACAGGCATCGATACCAAAAATGCAAATGATAATTTTATGCCTTTTTATAAACTGTTTCCACTGAGATTACAAAGTTTGCATTAAAAAGAAAAAGAATGCATGATATCAGGCATGCCTGACGGTGTGAATTGCCTCGATCATGAGAAGTACAGAAAAGGCTTGTTTTATATGCAATCCTGGTAATGAACATAATACACTGATGATAAGGTTTATGAAAATGATCGAGATGAAACTAACAATGACTATGATGATAGGAATGACAATAGTGATAATGATAGTGATAATTGTAATGATTTTATAAAGAGAAAACAGTGGTTATATCTGTCAAAGCATAATCGATAAGCGATAGTGGCAAAAAAAAGTGTTGGAATACTGTTGAAACTAAGGAATTGTCATCTAAGTACTGAATCAGAGGCATGCCGAGCAAATGAAATCTTTTGCGCTTTTGCACTCAAAAAAGAAACAACAACAAACAAAAACAAAACACACACACATTATGGAGCATCTATCTAAAGATCTCAACTTTGAAAAAAACCCTGAATCATCTGAGATGAGAAATGAAAATGCATTTGATGTCTGGTTGAGCGCATTTTCTTCAGTAGATATAGATCATTCATGGTATACATCTTGAACTTATGACGCTTATAACATCATGACAAACATGCAATTATGTTAACAGGGGTGGGGTTTTAGCGCATAAGAAGTGGGTATCTATGATGATAAACTAAGTCTGTATAATTATGTTCTGTATCTCAGAATGACCGCTGTTTGGAAGAGGTACAATGTTTATTATCAACTACGTAAACTTTGTAAAATTCTTCATTTGTTTTTAAAGGTAATTTGGTACTTTTAATCCTAATCATTCTCAAAATTCATACTATTTTTGTTTTGTTGTATATATCCAAACTTGACATTCTGTATTATTATATTTTGTTATATTTTATGTATTTTCCATCAAGAAATGAGAAAATAAAATTGAAATTGAAATTAAATTCTCTTTCCCTCTCTCCTGTCTTTCCTTCGTTTTTTATTTCTTTTGTTAATCCTCCACTCCATTGTCCCCTTTTCTTTCTCTCTTTGTATTGCTGTGTTGAATTTGATGCACAAAATCGAATCACTATGAAGAAATCAGCAAATATACAAACATAATTACCGATAATGTGATGATACGCATCAGAACAAGAGAGATATGTGGCTCTCAGGATTACATCTGAACTAACTTAGTAGTTCCATTTCTTTTAATCCGCAAATCTATGTGATACACCTTTGTATGCTGAACGACAAGATTGTAGAGAGAGGGAATCGACAAATGAAGATGTCAGCGCGAGGCGTATTAAAGATAAGTTCGTACAACTCTTCGTTGGATAAAGGTCGCCATTGTTTTCACACACACAGACGCGAATGCTCACGTCGGAGATGACAAGAATAAATATTTGGATACGCCGAAGCGATGTGAAAGAACCTTGCACCAGGGTTCAATGGGAAATTGTGTAATTGTCTCCGAATGTATGGTGCGCTTTGATGGAGATAAGTTCAAGCATGAAAATCTGGATCCCATCTGCAGTGATTCGAGCTGTCCGAAGGCCTTTGAAATAGTTCTTTGCATGATCTAAGCAGTTTATTATCTATTCAAACGATCTCTCTTATAGATATCATTTATATCAGTGCAAAATTTTGTATTCAGAGCATGATAATAAATGAAGGTGATTACAAAACCTTCATTACGTCATGCGTTCTTCATGAATAAACATTCAGGTCTGTCAGTGTGAACCATTATTTTTTTTTCTTTTGAAGCTTTCCATACTTGTCATCAAAACCGTAACTACATCCCTGAAGTTTATATTCGTATTTTACACGTTACCTGATTACCAGTGTTGGTTTTCAGAGCATCTATACGTTGTATTAAACAAAGATATTTTTTTCGCACCGCTTAGGGGAACTTTTAGGTGACTGCGGTCATTTTTGTGGTAAGGACTCTTGACCCTTCCAACACAGATTCTGAGTTCAAATCGTGCCCTTCATGGGCGATGGGCAGAGTATTTCACCCACGAAGAAACGAAGAAACTCATGGTCCTGGTGAGTAAATGGGTACCTGGTAATTTGGTAATGATAGGGAACCCTTTACCAACAAAGAGGATACACGAGGTAAATAAGGCATTAATATTGTCATTACATGCCTTACGGGTGATTTATTCGTTATTCCGAAGGTTCATTATACTCCGAAAATGAAAATAAGGTTCTTCATTCCGAACACTCGTTATTCCGAACAACTAATTCTTGTATAGCTAAATGTTCGTTAATTCGAAAATGAAAGGGGGTTGGTAATTATAAATCCAAACATTGTGGGGTTATTCCGAGGGTTCTTAAAGGGATGAAGTCCTCACGAAATTAAAAAAAAAAAATGTGTTGTTGTTGGTACCTCCAATGAACTACTTTCATCAAAAACAAACTTTCAAATCACCAAATAAGCTCGTACATTTCGGTTAAAAAAGTGTGACTCTGCAAATGAGCAAGTCTTGGCGGAGAGTCATACGTCATCGATGCACAACTCTTTCCAGCGGTGTTCTGCTCGTCATCCCTAGTTATTTATAAATACATGTTTACTATTTATTTTTATATTAATTGTATATATAAATAAGCTGGAAATATTTTGTTTGAAATAATAAAACCACATATTGTCACATTTTATGAAAAAATCAAATATGATCATTCTGAACACTTAAATTGGCTTTCTGAGGCACGGCTGTCAACTTGAGAGTAGGGCATCAATGACGTTGCACCTTTTGGCAGGCTCTTACACGATCGCTTGCAGGAATTATTTTTTAAAAATCGCGTACGGAGACAATTTTTGATGTCCACGCGTATAAATTGGTGAAAGGTTATATTTTTTACTCTTCTTAATTATCAGTACAGTGAAAATCTCAGGACTGCTTCCCTTTAACTCCGAAAATGACTTACGGTTCGTTAATTATATGAAAATGACAGAAAATGTTCCTTGTCCAAAGGGTTCGTTATCCGCAAGTGAAAACGAGGTGCCTGCTATCGAACCTATATGCAATTGTGGACCATATTTCTTTTTCGGATTAAGAAACGCTCACAATAACGAACTTTTTTTTTCAATTTTTCCAATTAAGTTTTTTTTTTTTTTTTTCCGGGGGGGGGGGGGGGGGGCGGAGCTTACGAGACCCTTCAATCACTTCCGGAAAAAAATCCGCGCTTTTACACAGGCTACAAGAGTGACTGACGGAAACTTTAAAAGAAGCCACACCTCCCCTCCTCGCTCTGGTATTCAAAAACCGCAGAAATCCGCGAAGATTCTTCCTGCGTGTGAACGGGCGGTGATTTGAAACTTAAATGCAAACAAGTTTGTAATCAAGTTTGTGATTAAGCAGCTCGGTGAACGAATGCATGATAACATACGTACATGAATGCAAATAAATGTGTACGGCAGGGATATATTTCTTTAATTTGATATTGGCTGTTTGTAAACAGATATCTAAGTTACTGTATAATCTCATTTTA
The DNA here is from genome assembly GCF_040938485.1 of Diadema antillarum. Classification (NCBI taxonomy): domain Eukaryota; kingdom Metazoa; phylum Echinodermata; class Echinoidea; order Diadematoida; family Diadematidae; genus Diadema; species Diadema antillarum. Next base: position 2,402,558 of record NW_027270919.1, on the reverse strand, counting down.
CATGAGACTGTTAAAGGTGAATTGAATGAAACTTTTTATTTCGAGAAAATAATAACACAAAGAGTTAAAGGTGCCACCTTTTTTTTTCTTTTTTTTTTGGGGGGGGGACAGGGGGGGGGGGGGGGCTCATAACCAAATCAAAGCCCTATCAAGAGCACAAGAGTCGCGAAATTCACACAGGAACACCAAGAGTAGCTGTTGATCGACGACAGGTTGGACGGTTATACGAGTTTCATGTGTGTATAAAGAAATTACATGGGCAGACTTCCCCGCTCTCAACCCAGTGGAAACTCAGTGGCATGACTGGGATTAGGCTTAGTAAGGCGCAATCAGGGAGGTGGAAAGAGTTATGTTCCACCTCCTTGGTGCGATGTATCCCCTCCCCTTTATTAGCGGCCCCTCCCACCTACGTCACCATGGTGATTTAAAAGCACTGATTGTTTCAGATGAAAGCTGGATGCTACAACCATATATGTTTTAAACAGATTAAATAATAACAACAAAAACAGTCTCGAAACATCCCACACATTTCCACACCATCACCTATCATGAACATCATCACAGCCACCTACATGCTCCCTGCATTTTTGTTTGTTTGTTTGTTTGTGTATCTCCTTGTATTTCTCTTTATAAGGCGACTCTTCCCAGGTCTGGGTGCTCACAAGTTTCTGTGTTCACAGGTGAGTCATCGTTTCAGTCTTAGGGTATACTAGAATCGAAAGGAAAAATGATCAGTTTCAATCAATGTGACAATTCTAGAAACAAAGCCGCCAGAGATGAAGTGACGTCACAAACCGGAGCATACGCTGATGATTTTCACGTGGACAGGATTAAATAGCACGCGGCTGGTGCCAAGTGTTGGCTTATGAGTGAGAGAGAAAGAAAGTGAAGGGGGTGGGGGGGGGGGGGGCTGGACTCATAACCCGTCTCCCTTCTCTAATATTTTTTTTTATTCTTTGCATTATTTTTGTATAGTCATTCCTTCAAAGTTTCAAACATTATATACCTGCCCTTTAACTTGTGTATGTTTGTTTCAATCTTTCTCTTCCTTTTGCTTCTATATACCATCCCTTGTATTCTGTTTGTTTGTTTGTTTGTTTGTTTGTTTGTTTGTTTGTTTGTTTGTTTTATCCTTCGCAGCTCTTACCATTCTCCCTCCTTTCTTCTTCTTTTTCTTTGGGTGGGGGGGGGGGGGGGCAATCCAGGGTACAACTGAAAAGTATCTTATCAGTCTGTGATAATCAACCTGTCTGTTATAGTCCAATTCACAAGCCATTGTCATTTCAATGACGATCAGATAATGTTTCTAGCAACTCTGTTAAACTACCGTAAACATGTTGTAGCCCAACAGTATTGATTAGAGTGCAGTATTTCAGTTCTTTCAACTCTTAAGAGCCGGATAGACTCCATGGCATCATGACGTCGACAATAGCCTAACTCACACGCTTTAAACCCTCGCCACCACCATCATCATCACCATCATCCAACATCACCATGGCAACGAGCACCAAAGTCTGCATCACTGCTACCACTAGCACTTCATCACTGCCGTACAGTGCATCACCGTGCCATGTTCGAGTTGATCTTATTAAATCATAATGATAGTCCATACAAACAATTTGGTAAAATTACACGAGCAGAATTTCATCTTATTTGACCATAAAAAACAAGACAGGTATTAAACATTTGAGTTTCATCACATTTTTCCTCAAAGTGAAATTGGTCGCAACGACACATGTAAATCAAATGCACAATGAAGTCATCAACTCGCTCATTGATTAGCTCACAAATACATCATAAAAATCATGTTTGTGGTCGATATTTAAGCAAAGACAACCCCTTCCCCCCTCAAAAGTCATCTTTGCTACATATTTACAGAACAGCAAAAAAAAAACACCTTTAGTGACTTTGCTGAAATCTCTTCCATTCTGTTCGTCCCCGTTTAGTCGTTTTGTAGAAGCAAACTTTACGATGTAAGTGGTAAAATAGCATTTGAAGAGCTCAAACTTATATTTATCACTCCCATGGTTTATTGTAACTTGAATCTATGTGTTGTAGCGTATATCGTGAGTTGGGAACAATGAAGTCATTAGTGAAAGACTAAGGACATGCTTTAAAGCGAAATACAAACAAACAGACCAACAAAAAGCTGTGGCAATATTTGAGGTTTCATAATGAAGCCGAGCCTAGTCAGTTTGGGCAAAAAAACACTACTGGCTCTCTACTTTCTGTTTAAACTACACCAAAACAACAGCGAACATTTCATATACATACAGTGACAGGAAAATTATAGAAAAAATCATATATTTTCACGATACTGTGATACTTCTCATAATCATTTTTGTAATTATTTACTCACAAAACGATGATAGACTTCTGAGGTAGTAATATTCGATTCAATTCAATAGTTTATTTATTTCCATCATCACAAAGAAAAGAAAAGAAAAAGTTGACATAATCCAAAGTGATACAATTTTTTTTTTCATTTCTCTTACACTCGTCTGATAAAGGATTTTTTCAATACAATATAAAGTATATTATACACGAATGATGTCGTAAAAAAGAAACAATACACTTTGTCATGGCAACAAAAATAGTAAATAATCACAATGATGGAAAACAGTGTTCCACTAAAAAAGCCACGCTTGTAAAACGTGGAACACTGCAACAAAACAACAACAGCACCAATTTGTTTTACCAATAAGACATATTCATTTTAAATTCTTCTATATACTATTGTACACATTTTACTCATTGATATAATGATGTTGATACTATAATGAACAATACTTACTAAGATTTTAGGATGCAAACGTATAAACTATATAACATATCACATTTGTGGCACAGACACTATGGGGCCAGGTGTGCCAGGAAAATTGAACGGAAAGGAAGATATGCAATCGGCCACAAAAAAACATAACAACGACAACATCAAAAACAACACAATACACAGAAATAACAGAATTTGAGGAAATGCACTCAGACAGATACTGGACAACGAAGAACGAGGAAAAAGGAGCAGGGAAGAATAGAGAAGGAAAAGGAGAGGGATGGAATATTATACCTCATCTTAAATTGACTTTATCTGAAATTGTGATATGAATATTATACCTCATCTTAAATTGACTTTATCTGAAATTGTGATATGACTGTTTCATATACCAATAATAACTTTTTTTTAAATAATGCTCTAACCCTTTTATGCAGGAACGGTTGAGATGAATATATCCAGATTGCTCGACCACAAAAATCTTCTTTAAATCAATAAAAACAGATAAAGTCGATTAAAAAAAAGAAGAACATCCTTAGCATTAATGCACTGTGTTGATAATGCCCTAGTGTAGTGGTTTTTTAAAGGTAGAGAAAAATTGTCCCTTTCATAATCATCGACAAAGAGAGCAGAGGGAGCTTTCTTTTTATACATTCGCCATTCGTAGAGTTGATGTAAGATTATGACATCAACATGTCCTTCACTTTGTATTTGAGTTACATGACCAGTATCACACGTCGTTAAAACGTCTTCAAGTTTTACAAAGTTCAATAACTTAGTAATCGTTTATTAATCCTTTTTTGATAAAGATTTGGTTTGATTGATTTTAATCTAAAGCTGTTAAAATTAGCTTAAAGAGGATTGGATTTTTACCTTTTAAGAATGTATGCTTCTCCCGAAATTGATAAGCAAGACTCGGTATTAAGACACATCTACATCACGATTAACAGCATTACACTATATAATTCGAGAATCTCTCAAATCTGTATTTGAAAAGGCAGTCAAACTAGGAGAAAGGAAGTAGAAGAAGAACAAAAAAGGGGGTCTAGAGAAAGGTATTCCCACAAGCCCTATAAAGCGACAGGAGGGGGAGGATCCTTGTATTCCTCGGAACAGGGCACAAGATGGACTGAAAAACATCCACAAACTTCGTAGCCCTTGTTAATAATGGTAAAATCTAGACAAATTATACAAAAGAATGTCAAAATATATAAAGTCATGGAATTTCACATATTTTAATTGGTTTTCTGAACGTTAGTTAATCCGAAGGTTCACAATTTCGTAATGAAATAAAGTCCGTTATTCCGTAGGTTCTTCATTCCGAAAACGATATGAAGATCGCAATTCCGAAGGTTCGTTATTACGCACCTTTTTTTTTTCCATATTTGGATTAACGAACTTTCGGAATAATAGACTTTTTTTTTTCATTTACGGTGTAACCAACCTTCAGAATAACGAACCTTATTTTATTTTCAGATTACTGCCACAAAAAAAAAAAATGTTCGGATTAACGAATCTTCAGAATAATGCCACAACATTAATGTTGCAATCAACGAATCATGCTTCATTTTCGGATTAACGACCATGTAGGGAAATGGAATATGTGTGTGTCGGAATAACGAACCTTCGGAATAACGAACCTGATTTCATTTTCGGACTATAACGAACCTTCGGAATATCGAACCTTTGGAATAGCAAACCTTATTTCATTTTCCGATTAGGGAGCCTTAAGAAATAGCGAACCCGCGGAATCACGAACGACACTTGTTTTTATTTGCATTGAAAGTGTTTGCAAATACATTTGTAAATTACAGAAAGTGCAAGTGTCATCAATTTACACCCATCACATTGGTTTGTGCATAAAGCTATTATGAGTGAACATGTTATCATTTGGTCGATGCTTTGGCAGCTGCAAACCACAGAAACTGAAAATCTTTAGAAGATAAGTTAACATATGCCAAGGGGAGTCTCGTGAGTCCATGATATCATGATAGCATCACTTATCTGTATATAATCATCATAGTAACGTGGTCACGACTGTAGTGTCATAAGGTTTCGTTTCGTTTCGTTTCGTTTATTTCATTTTCAACAAAGAGTGGCAACGTACAAACATATCACGAGAATCGAACAATAATATGGAAATAAAAATACATATTCGCAATACGTCAAAGGTTAGGGTCATCTATTTCGTAAAACCTTGTTAAAGTCTCATAACTTATCGCATGTTCAATTTTGATGACCTTTTTATCATTTCCTTTGTCTGAATTTTCTCTATCATTATTTTAAGCACACTCCAGTTTGGACGGTAACACTCTTGCAAGAACTCAGTCCTCTATGCAAAACTATCTTCGTAATGGACGAAAAACAATCTCAATTTCTCATAGGACCAGTAGGTGTTCAATAAGAAGTGAAACCACACTCTAAGTTGAATTCTTGGAGGCGAAGACAATGAAGGGTGCGATAGTTCACCTTGGTGAACCAGTTAAGTTGGGTGACACTATATCGCGAGGGGGGGGGGGGGGGGGATGAAAATGATAGATGAAAAGTAGTGTTGGCGTGTGGAATACAGTGAATGAAACCGAAACTTGGTGCTAGGGATTAAGTCGCGTTGATCACGCTTCTCCTTAATCTACTCCACGAGTCTCTCCCAGCCTTAGCATTCAGCCCCGGGCTGAGATATTGCTCATCTACATGCAAGCAATTGGCAGTCACTAGACCATGGTGGTTTCCTTCCATTCCTAACTCCAGGCAAAACAGGGACGGAGAAACTGATTTGGGAGGGGGATGGGGGGGGGGTAGACTGAAAGACAGAGGTGGAGAGGTATAAGGGAGGGACAGAGGGAGAGAGGGAAAAACATAAAAAGGATAAAATGGAACAGGAGAGTGAGAAGAGAGAGGGAGGGGAGGGGCTTTGCAAAGCCGGTTATCGATCATCAGAAAGAGAGAAAAGGTTAATTAGCAGAAAATGACGTATCGGTACGCGGAAGAATGTCATGAACGATGGTTGTTCATGAATGAAATGGTCTGCTGTGGTGCCAGGTGAATGTCAGTGGTACAGTTGGCACGGGTAAATATGTTGGACTTAAAGCCATAGATCGAATTTCCTAAGGCAAAAATATGAGACGTATAAACGTAAAAAAGAGAGAAAAAAAAATGTCTGAGGGGCAATTTCAAATGCACATGCAGTATGCCGAAAGAAAAAGTCGGAAGTACAAATTGCAGAGATAAGAATGTCATCTGCAACAGTGACAGCGCTAAAAGTGTCAGAAGATTCCTATTCTGAAAAGAAGAAGTGGATTAAGAAAGTATTTGCAGGTATAAAAATCAACTTGTAACTTGTGATCAGGGGTGGTCTACAGCCACTGCGAAATTGGAATGCATTATATATGTGTCTCCAATTGACATTGTTTGGTGGCGTGCAGTTTTGAAACCAACGTCGGACAAGTTACTGCTATCCGCGAAGCTTCTAACAGACCAAAACAGACCAAACAATACTAAAATGAATTACCATTTGTGTGTGTGTGTTTATTTTCTTTGAGTACGAAGAGATAGAGAGAGAGAGAGAGAGAGAGAGAGAGGGAGAGAGAAAAGGAGAGAGAGCATAGGCAAGATACCACGCAGAAGCGCATGCAACATTATCAAGTTCCTTGTTTTTCAACGGAAGGAACAGATTTGTAGAAATGTTCGTTCATAATCCCTTTGTAATCCCCTAAGACATTCAAACGAATTTCGCGTCTGCTCCTTCCTTTAAAAGATACCCCCGAAAACACAGTCTCCGGAAAAAAAAAATGCAGGAAAATAATACCAAACAAAAAAGCAAGAATACACTTACAATAGCCAGTTTGGCCGCAGATTCCACACAGCGGAAATGGCCGACAAAGAGAGCGTCGGAAATTCACATTTTCCACATCACTTATTGCCAACTCTAGCCAGGTTTTTGTTTCCAATCTAACTGGCCTTCTACTTAATGAAAACATTGCGTGTGTCTGCCAGCTTCCTTTCGTGCAAGATGACTTTGACAGAAGGGATAAAAGTAAGAATTATTGTTATTTTTGGTTGCCGTGATCTTCACGAGATTCTTCTAGAGACAATAAAAAAGTTCAAGGTTCTGCTAAACTTTTAGAAGGCTACCAGACAGATAGTAATAATTAATAGGCGGATCATGCCGCCTGATTAGTTATACAACCAGATCTATCGATTGGTAACACCGTGGTAGGTCAAGGAAATCTGATTATGAAAACAATTAAAGAAGAAGAAGAAAAAAAAGGGCAGACCAAGTGTCGCTATGCATTCCGGCGGTTAGGCCAAGTTTAGATGAACAAGAAAAGAACAGATAAGTGGCTTTTGAAAGATATCATACAATTGCTGAAACTAAACTAGTGTTTTATTGTCTTTTGATGGTATATTCGTGATTCGTTTCTGCAATTATATCATCATGAGTACATAATAACTGACAGCCTCTCTACACCATTTTAGTCCACGTAAACCATTGTGAATGTAAAACCATTGATTACGTGAAACAAGTGAGCCCTATGCAAAATCTATGGGGATTTCAGAGTTTTGCAGGGAAATGCGTAAGTTACAAAGAAGACAAGACTTATGCGACTATGTAGAAAAAAAAAACATCCACGATGTTGTAATTGAGTTTCAAGATTGATAATGTACCATACGATAGTTTATTTGTCTGATGTAGTGACATTATTTATGAGGCATCTTCGTAGTCAAGATTATAATACTTATGAAGGTAGTCCCTTGTTGCATTCTAGTTATTCAATTAAAACTTTACACTAAATTGTTCACTTTTTTACCTAATGTATGTTCAACGTGTCAATCCTTTATATCTTTATTTCAAACGGGTTTTTTTTTTATCTACGTCCTACATATTCTGTGTGTTTATTTTACGTAGGGACTATGTGGACACCCTGAAAGCTTTTGTATCAATGTATTGACACTGGAATGCAGAATTAAACTGAACTGAATTGAACGAGGCTGAACCGATGTATTTAGCGAGGTTCAGTTTGTTTAGGCATTATACAGCTGTGCATTGAATATAATACTCAATGATTTTGCAATTTCCCTCGTTTTGACTAGACCTATTTGTCACAGAAGATTGCTTAGTTAGCACATAGTCTATTTAACTTATTGGTCATACACATCTATTATGAAGCTCAAATGAAATCGAAAAGAAAATCAAACGCCAGCCCTATTAAAGGTCATCCGCATACATGAAGCTAAAATGAAATTGAAAAGAAAGTCATATGCCTTACCTTTTGGGGTTCCTTCGGCAGCGTACCATTCGCAATTCGTGAATGAGCATTCAAAACGTATTGGATTGGCAAGGTAAGAATTGTATGAAAACGCTAAAAAAACCGAAAATAAAATAAAACGTTCTAATGTGAGCACAAATTGGTAGAAAATATTTTGTGTCACCATGCACAGTTTGAAATCATAACATCTGCTCTACTGTTTTGCTTCAACTATTTATTCAGGACAATATTGTTGCAGTAAAGATCGTTCTTGTCGTCTTCTTCTAGTGCTGGAAACGAGTTTCTCACACTGATTTTATCGTTGAAAATTATGGTACCAACTCTGGCGTCGGTGATTTGCTGTGGATTTGTGGATCTCAACTTTTTTAACATCTCTTGTTTGAGGTGAATATCTAAACCAGGTGTGGCGCCTTTGAATTGTTTCATTTACACGTGCGTTAGGCGTCATCAGGAATATGTAAGCCATGTAACAATGACCACGCCGAGGACAATGATGGCGCTATACCCTTCAATACCCAAATAAACGCCCGATCCGCCATGAGACGAGAAGTGACAACTAAACTCCGGCCTATACAGATACCATAATGGTCTTCACTTGGCAATCATCTTTTGGGTTGATTACCTGTGAGATTTACAGAGAATTCACTCTAAACTTAAATGACTAATTAAAGTCAGTAAATAGATTTGTAAATGGATGTAGGTTTAATATCAATTGTAAATATAACAGTGTATTGAATAAGCTAATAATTTTTCAAATGCCATCGAATCATTAGGTATCAGAAACGTATTACGAAGAAGTTTATAATCATTGTCATATTAAACTTTATAACACGACTTGGAGGCAGCCAGGTCGCCTTGGATTAAAGAGGAAAACCACCCCCAAAATAATTTGACTCTAAAAGAAAGAGAAAAAATATCCTAACTGGAAAAAAAAATCGGATTTGAAACAAGGAAGATATGACATTTTGACATTCAAATGTCTTCGGAACACATTTCTTGACTAGTCCTAGGGAATATTCAAATTAAAGAGTTAATGGTGGCATGCCCTCACAATTTTTCATGTATGGTATATAATATGAAAATCAGAAAAATTGTTGTTTTCAACTAATACAATTAAAAGCATATTCCCATACCAAAATATATCGAAGTTAACATTTGTTCTTTTTCTTTAATTTGGGTGTTTTTTAAGGCAAGTTTTATACTTATATACAACTGAAATATGAGATTTTTTTTTATTTCTGTGTGTGAAATGAATAAGAAATTGTGAGAGCGTGATATCATCAACTTGTTCATTTGAATATTCATATCGACTGGTCAAGACGTGTCCGTCAAAAAAAAAAAGAAATTTCAAAATGTAAAAATGTCTTTCTTATCCGAATTTGATCATTTTGCCTCTGTTCCGCAAGGATTTTTTTTCTCTTATGAAATCAATAGAATTTTGGAGTGGATTACTTCTTTAAAGTTTTAATAATCAGAGTCTTTAAACAGCTAAACCGCTGCATTTTAGCTGAGAAGCAGGTAACGTATGGCTGGTTCATCTTTATACATTTTTTTTTTCAACGTAGAGGACGTGAAAATGGATAGAATAGCCAAATATGAAAAGGGGATCAGCGAAATATTTTTCTTTTTATGGTTAACGATGCCTGTAGACTGAGGGTATTGAATATTGCTAACAATTGTCCTTAATAATTCTTGTCCTGCCTGTACTGACGCTGACAAAAGTTATCCCTCGATCGGTATCTACTATCGCAATAAGACTATAAGTGCCTGACTGACAGGTGAATTTAAGTGTCGACATTTTTTGAAGTCATTGAACGCACATCATTTGCGAATAGTGACTTGATTTTAGGCGACGCAAATTCTTTGACATGAAAAAAAGGATTGTAAGTTTCTGCATCCCGGGATGTTTTTTATGACGGTCGCAATGCTGACGAGAAAAGAATGTTCTTTATTGAGATCACGTTGAGAACATAAGTTTAACAACCAATTTCAAAATGTTCTTCTTTGTGTGCGTGTGCATATTAAGTGTTATGCCAGTATACCGTTTTCAGCGCAGACTTAAAGACACTATTGTCTCATTCGTTTATTCGATATTGCTTTTTTCTTTATTTTTCGTTTTCATTATGTAGAAAATGATGTGGGAATATCACGTACGAATTAAATGCATAAAAATGAAGTCTTGTTTCAATCATTACGAACACTGTTGTGTTTTAAACTTTGTCTTCAAAAGTGAGACCGAAGTGAATTCTGACCTATTTTAATGTAGTCTGCTCGTTTTATTAGATGAATGACAGGAGAGACGGATTTCTATGTTTTCGTTGACGGATGTAAGTTTTGCAGCAGATTTGAAATGCAGCAAAGGGAAAGTAACAGCGTACTTTCAGGTGTGATGTTTGTTTGTTTGTTTGTTTGTTTGTTTGTTTGTTTTTTTTGGGGGGGGGTTTGCACTCAATGTGTTCATGCTTGTGTCTCAAATTTGAAAATACAATCATGGCATAGTGTCTGTGACACAAAATGAAAGATTCAGAGATCGCACTAAAGTGCTTATCATCATGATCTAGGATTAGTGGAGAAAGTATTTTGGTTATAAAACTATTACTGTTTTAAAGTCTCACTTGATATGGAACACAATGAAACAAGTCTACTGTTCCATTTGTGTCAACAATCTATGAACGTGATTCATCCAATACCTCAGACGATGGTAGCTGTACAACAAATTCGAACGACAACATCTGCAGAATTATGGTGAGAAAAAAAAACGGCGGGAATATAAAAAAAGAAGAAAAAATGCGTCGAAGATATGACTATAATTCACTCCAATCGTTGTAGATAACTATCAACGTCCCCTCGGACGATGTTTCAATTCACACCCGTATGATTTCAATTGTTTTGACCATACTTAACACAAATTTGAACATATTGTAATACCTTATACTCCCCCTGTCTCTCACTCTGGTTTCTTTCTCTCCCTCCCAGCAGCCCGAGGGGCAGGATAGCCCAGCTTGTAACGGCGGAAGCGGGAGGGCTCGGCGGCTGCGGGCTGGACGCTTCCCATTCTTCGTGTGACTCACGTCTTACAGCAGAAGGGGGATCACTGTAAAACTTCAAAGAGAGGTTGTACCCCCATTTGTGTTCAAAGTGTGTTTGTTTTCACCCCAAATCGAGGAGTCATAGTGCAACACATAGCAGAAACATGTAGTGAATTATTTACTCTCACATATAGTGACATTTGCATGAGTAAATCAACGGTTTTTATCTTGAAATGACGCGGAAACAACTCATGTGTTTGGGTGAGGACTGGGGGATGTTCGGAAAATACGTTTATAATACCCATAACAAACAAACACAGCCTAAATTTAGAAGAGAAATTTTTACACATCCTATTATGACGCTATTTGTAGCTACATATCATACTTAGAAGAAGACAAAAAAAAAATCTAAAAGTGGTAGGAGAGATGGAGGAGAGCATCGAAACGAAAAACCACCTGTAAGCTTCATACGAACTGCAATGACTGCCTCTCTGAGCTCCCGGAAAGAGCAGGAGTGATTTTTTTTTTTTTACCACTTCCAAGAGAATGATTCACTTTCGGGACCACAGGATGCCCCTTCTGATTGTCGGGATTCCCTGACCCTGCAGCGTGTTAACCCTGTTCCTAGGAGATTTTATAATTTTGGAAGAGTCTTTGCATAATTCGCGCCATCGCCGCAAAACGGAAGGGTTGCAGCTATTTCGAACGAAATATTGCTACTGAAGTGGAAGCGTTTTAACCAATCATACTTCTCGTGTCTGGTCTGCATGGTCCTTGGAGACCAATAGGAACTTGACTTAAGGTTGAATCTCTTTTCTGATCAGAACGTCATTTCATGTAGTTTGGCATTACTTGTATTAAAACCACACTAATTCACCAATTGAATTCATCGTAATATGACAAGATTATACGTTGATGTAGTAATACTTGAGGGCGCACTGCTTATGGATTCTTGTCTACCTGCTGCCGTGTTCGCCGCAGTAAATGATAGCTACACAGTAAAAATTGGTCGATGCATTTATCAAACTTAGATTTTTGCCTTCTGCCTCAATCACGCTTTCATTAAAGGTGACTTACCAGATACATAATGTATGTGGACTCAATGAATGCAGAAATACGAGTAATACACGATAGTGAAGTTTGAGGAAAATCGGATAATCCGTTAAAAAGTTACAAAGCTTTACAGTTACAGTTTTGGTTAAATCCATGTGTAGTCATTGCTGGATAAGGATACTACGACAATTCGTGGTGACACACGAGGACAACGATATAAGAAAATATATAGAGAATTCAACGTATCATCTTAAATTTTCTATGAGCGAGCATTGATTTATCTCGTTGAGAAAGCAGGGGGAATAATATCAACCTTACTATGATTATGTCAGTAACAAGTCGAAGATGAAGTGAATTTTTGTGGAATTCTTTTATTATTACAATATTCACGTGAAATTTTGGTGTCCATGAACTATTGCAGCTGGCTAATTAAGCAACAGCGGCAACTTTAGATTTGAACCCTTCATTTATTGCATTACTGGTCACCGGCACTGAAACCAGTTGATGACCGAGACAAGTATGACGAACTCAGGACAACACCATAGCTTTTGGCCATATTTTTTCCTTATCATCCACTTTATAAGTTTTCCAGGAAGGTCATGTTACATAACTAGAAATGTCGCTATGGCGACTGGTATGCCTCCGTCTTAATGCATGGTTCTCCTAATAGGTCTATAGTACAATGTCTTGACAATGTGTGATGAGTTTCACCGCATAACTGGCAAAATATTAAAATGACAGGTTTGTCACAAGTGTGTTTAATGTTCTTTTTCTTTGAACTAGTTTAATTGGATGGATGGCTACACTGCCTAAGAGCTCAGGTATTAGGGGATTTGAGGATTTTTACTTCACTTTTGACCCTTTTATTTATAAGTCTACGTATTGATAAAACGTTCAGTGTACGAGAAAAAGTGTAATTTCACTATCAAATAGTAAATTTTTGCATTTTAACTTGACCTTTGACCCTATGACCCTAAAATTCCCAAGAGAATCACTGTCAGGTAGAACATGCATGCAGAACTGTAGATATGTACTAAGTTTCATGATGATACCTTGAGTCACCTTCGAGATATGGACCAAGAAATGAAATTTAGCACTTTCACTTGACCTTTGACCTTTGACCTTTGGGCAAGAAACTTCCAAGAGAATCTCTGTTGGATTATACATATATATATTATATATATCAAGTTTCAAGAAAAATCGGGCAGTATTTGTATATGAGGGAAAAAGTGAAATCATGAGGAGTTGACCTTGACCTTTGACTCATGACCTTTGACCCATGACCCCTACATTCTCTAGATAATCACCACTAGTCAGTACATGCATATGTACTAAGTTCCATGAAGATAGCTTGAACCATTTCCAAGATATGGAGAAAAAAGTGAAAATTTAACATTTTTACTTGACCTCTGGAAAATTTTTATTTGGTATTACATGAATACACCAAGTTTCAAGAAAAAAACCTCCAGGCATTGCATAGATATGGGGGATATAGTAAAATTTTAAGCATTTGACCTTCACCTTTTGACCTTTGACCTTGAGCATGTGCCCCCAAAAGTTGACAGGCACAACTTCGTCCACTCACGCATACACATACCAAGTCTCATTAGGATACCTTAAACTTTTTTTTTTTAGTTACGCTGTCCACAAAATTAATTACGGACGGACGGACGGACGGACGGACGGACGGACGGACAACCCGAAAACATTATGCCTCAGGCGACACTTCGTGGCGGAGGCATAAAAAAGAGTCCACTAGGAGACCGCAAAATACAAGCCTGGCTTTTCCAGCACGTCTCTTCCATTTCTTGCACCTTCAATTTTGATTCAATATTATCTGAAAGTGATGGGTAGTATTGTTAATTTCACTGTATTTTTCTTCGTTATACTATGTATTGTTATTGTGTTATTATGTGTATGGTCATGTTTTGCACTGTTGGAAATGAAATGAAATGAAATGATTATCTACGTGGATAGATTGTGTAATTATGAATAGACGTCTACAGGATCGCATCTGTATTATCATGGACCAATTAAGATAAGCAAGTAAAAAGAAGGAGGTATACCTGAACCCTTCTGATAATTTGATTCTTTGACATAATCCTCATAGGAGTCAAATGGTATTAATTTCATATTCCACGTACTCTGATAATTGCACATATCGGGGCAAGATCTGCATTGGAAGGTGAAAAAAAAAAGGCGTCTCTATTTTGCATTTCATTTCCATGGCGCTTAGGTACCGCAGTGCAGATGGATCAGGATATTGTAGACATGTAAGAACTTGGGCGTTTGTTGTTGTTGTTTGTTTGCTTGTTTGTTTGTTTGTTTGTCTGTCTGTTTGTCTGTTTGTTTGTCTGTGATCCTAAAAAAGATGGGACTCGCCGTTTATTAGGATCGCTTTGTTTTACTTTGTTTTTGGATAATAATTCAGCCATTCCCAAACCGATTTTCATCACATAAACTTTGAATTCCTCTTAGAATTGCATGCTCTTTAACTTTTCGTAAAGTGATTTCTTCAGTATCTAGCAAAAATTTAAAAGCTGAATCCCCACCTGACAACTACCATCCATGCCTTTAATATGCTGAAACAGTAGGAGAACTGGCATGATCCTGTATCAGGGCACAACGTCGGGACCAGAGCCGATTAACTAATATATGGTCCCCTGATTGACTGAAATGCAACATAATGGGGTGGCCTTGGGTTAGGGTTAGGGTTAAGGTTAGGGTCAGTGCGCCTATTTCGCCTGTTTGACGAATAACAAGGAAGGATGATGTACGGGTTTATCATAATCTGAACGTTGGTTCCCCGCGTGGTCCCTATGATTAGGCTGTATATAAGAAGAAATCTAATGAAAGAATAGCAGATTTTCATCAGAAAACATCATTAGTATTTTCTTTCATCCACCGTAAAACATCACGCAAATATCACGAATCGTATCATATATAATTGTCAAAGTGATCAATAAGCTTTTAGCAACATTCCCATAAGACCTTTCAAAGGCTCATCAGTGGTAACAGCCGATCATTCGTAGTTTTATAGGGATTTCTGGCAAGAGACCTCTACAGGTTTAATTCATCAGATAAAGGTTTGCGTTTGAAAATACTACAATTTGCGAAAGAGATCCTCCGTCTTTAGAGCTTTGATTACAGCAAAATGTGCCAATATCATTCTAGACACTCATCCGCCATCCACTCTGGATGCGTTTGTTCCGTTCCTGATGTAATTAAAATCAATCTCCTCCAACTGTCTGTCAGTGAAACTCAACCCGTTCCTTCCTAACCTGTCACGTTTGATAGCCGCGAATCAGACCTAAACGCGCATTGATATTTGTGGAGCACGGTAAATATCAGGCAACATGGCATAGTGATAGGCTGGGGCAAAATTTATCGGCTGTGGCGGTACAATATGGAAGGAGTTATGAAAAGTATACTCCACGGACCCGCCGAAGAGATTTCGCACAGGCATTCTTAATTGGACGCCACCGTAGAAGGGTAAGTATCTAATTTGCGCTAATTTTAGCCATCGATGCTCATTTGCGCATCGGTGATATCAACGAGAAGTGAGCTGAACATGGGAGCTCATTATCAAGAACATACCGAGTGATAAATATCTCTAATTACGGCTGCTAGAGCGCTAAGTACAGATACTTTCGTCAAGGAGCTGGATTTCAGATTTATTTCAGATGATCAGAAATGATGGGGGTAAATTGGAAAGGCGGGCCCTTGGATTCTGCGGTTTCTTCTCACTACCAGGGGTGTCAAAGATATGACTAAGATCTTTGTTTTCTCCGAAGGTTAGATATTAATTGTAGGATTCGCAGAGTATTGACACTGTTTCCAGCGGGTTAAGAAAATGATTCAAACCACAACTGGAATATTTATTGCCAACACATTTGGAAAAAGCAGACAAATGGATCGCATATTTTTTGCCTCACTTGGTTAATTATTTTGCCTTGTGCATCAATGATAATTAGTAAGGAAAAGGTACAGCAATAACTTATTCAACTTCTGAAGAAGTTCACTTGTATTCTCTCTGAAGAACAGAGTCTGAGATTAGATTACGTATAGAAGACTTACTAATGTTTAGTATTGTCCAAACGGAAATAAATTACTGTAAAGAGTGTTACCTTGCATCTGAATGACAAATGTATCTTCATTAAAAAAAAGTATCAAGAGTCAGGAATGCCTATAAGAAATTCATATGTGCGTGATTTTTTTTTCTAAGGAATTAACCGTCAGTAGAAGTTGGAAGAAAACATGCAAACAAATAGCTAGCTTCGCCTTTAATCCTCTTTAATTTTGTACATTTTATAGTGCTCTCTTGGAGAGCACGTACCGTTGGAACATTGCAGTATAAGTGGCATTATAGCATTCCGTACCAGTTAAACGCTATAGTCTGAGAAGAAACAGATGGATCATATTAGCACAACAGTGAAAAATTGATCAGAATCTGATTAAGACTAAGAGAGTTAATGAAATGATGAAGTTTCGCTGATTTTCACAAAATACTTCTTTGAAAATGCAAGAGAGTGAGTTGATGATGTCATCGCCTCACAAAATCTTGAAATTTTCAGGTTTCTGGATTGTATCAAATACAAACATGCCCAAGGCTGAAGACCTTATATATCTGACTGATCATTACTCGGATTATTTTGAATTTATTCAGCCAAGGATAACGTTATGTTTGAATAAGAAAAAAAATAGAATGTTGGTCAGTTTTTGTTTTTGTTTTTTTACAGATTAATCAATGGAAAATTATAAGGTGATGATATCATCTGCTCACTCATTTGCATAACATATTCATGTCAATTGTTCAAGAAAATAAAACGAATTTTCATAATTTCACAACTTTCTTAATTTCTATGCGAATTCGACCAAACTTTTACTGCTGTAAGTTTTTCGAACACAAACTTTCCCCAGTCTGAAATCCATTATGTATATCTGACTGATTATTACTCGGAATATTTTGAACTTATTCAGTCAAGAAAAGCATTATGTTTTACATTTTTTGAGCAGAAAAAAAAAGAGATTGGTTTTGTTCATTTTTTTAAACAGATTAATCAATTGGAAATTGTAAGGTGATGATATCATCAGCCCACTCATTTGCATAATATATTCATGAAAACTGTTCAAGAACTCTTTAAATAATAACGAAACTTAATAATTTCATCACTTTCCTAATGTTCATCCGATTTCGATCAAACTTTTACTGCTGCGCTTATAAAATTTTACTTTTTCTCTTTTAAAGACTATCGTTTTACTGGTACGGTATAGTGTCTCCTTCAAACGTGAAATTTTGTGTTCGAATACTGCCTGGCACGTACATCATTCTGCAAGATTTTGTACCTGTACATGATGTCACATTTCGTCCGGTCGAGGCGAATAGATGCTTAAATTAATTTCATTTCATTTCATTTCATTTCATTTTTTTTCCCATCGCAACATAATCAGTATGCACAGTGTCCGTAAAATTGGTGGGTAATGAGAGGCGGGGTCACCTAGTAGTTTCATGCTAAACAAATTTATGATATTGAAAAAGTAAATGAAATAAAATGACTAATATTTAATCATTATCAGTGCATTAACATGTACGCAAGTGTTGTAGTCAGATTGCTTACAGGGACTGTGATTTAGCAAGACTATTCTTCTAACCTGAAAGGTCATCAAAAGTTGAGCAAATAATATTTCGCTATGCTTTTGTCTACAATGATTCATTTCAATGACTTTTCTTTCTTTCTTTTTTAATTTCAGGAGTAAAAAAATCAAACGGAAAGAGGATTTGTCGAATTCTTCAAAAGTTTTCGAAAATCTTTCAAAATTTAATATCAAGTCTTACGAAAAGTACGCGTTCCTTCCACTTATTACTGATATAGTTAGAGTCCTAAATCATTCACCCTGCTTTCTGAAACAGGTAAAGCCAAATGCTCCTTTATTATGCTAGAAAAAAAGAAAATGTTGAATTCTCTTCATATATTCTTTATATGGTTGTCCTTATGTGACATCACGAATTGTTCTATAGTCTTCTTAGCAAGCAATGGCTGTGCCAATACTTTAAAAAATCATAACTTTTTAGCAGATTGTCAGATTTTTCTCAAACTGCATTGACGTCTCCTACTAATATTTCTGCATTCACTCAATCCATACATTCGGGTTTCACTCCCCTTTAAATTCATTCCCTATAGGTAAACAATCTTGACCATATTCATTCCCTATAGGTAAACAATCTTGACCATTATCATATGACCAGTCTCACCAGGATCTTCCAGTTGTCATGGGATCAAAAATAAAAAGCAGAAGGAGGACATGGTTATAAATGGTATATGAAAATATTTTCCTTTCTTTTCAAACATACAAATGTAAGGGGAGAAATATCAACTCTGGTGTCTTTCGGGGTCAGTTTACAAGTGTTGTATGTTTACTCCTGTGGGGCTTTCTTCCATACCATTCTATTCATCTCATTCTCGGGGTATAAGTTTCGGTGTTCGGACGCGGATTATGGCATCATTATCAAGCTGGGTCATAAAAGGATGTCACGCTCCGATGTCCGCGTGTCAGCGCGCCATAAATTACAGCGCGCTCACAGCTCCCTCGCACCGACACCTCTCAAGGGCAGCGGTGATTGACGGGCAACGCGGCCGTGACCTACCGGGTCAGGGCGGTGGGCTTTTGTGGTGGTGGCCCGAATACCTTTCTCCGCAATCTTCTCTCACTTTGACATGGCGTTTATGACATCATCATCATTGGCAGTGTGTATCGTGAAAGCGGCACTGTCTTTTCATCTTGCCACGTATAATTACCATCGATACGATAGAGACATGTCTCTCCTCGAAAGACACGAATGAAAAATCGCGAAATGAGAGAATTCAATATCTTCTTGTTTATAATTTATGTGGACAATTTTGGATTTTTGTAGGGTTACGGATTGATGATACACCTCAATTAGCTCAGATCAAATCACAATGTACCAGATATGCGTTGCTTCAAGATCCATACACCATTTCAATAGGTGTTTTATGGAATCAAATAAAGGCCGAAAATCAATAAAGGGACTGGCAAGCAGTTGAGACATATCCAGGCCTCTATCTCCCTTGGATATATTACAAACCGATAGTTTTTCATTCGACTACTACTAAAACACTGATCAATTCAGTGCTTATGTACGTCGATGTAGGGCAATTTGTCAATCAGTTGCAACTAAACCATTCAGTTTATTCAGACATGTTCTACCAAAAACCGACTGGGCAAACTAACTACACTTCGGACTTATAGGTCTATTCTACAAAATAGCATCAGGCATTAGGAAGGGGGGGGGGCATTTTTAAGACATGCGGAGTGGGGCAACTCTTTATCAGATTTTCCAATGCATTAGATCATACAATGCTAAACGTGTTCAATATTCCTGAAAGATATATCATTCCAGAACATTTTCTTTCTCCATGTGGCACAATATGACTGCTTTATACCGTTTGCTGACTATGGTATTATGAGTCGCCTATCACGAGGAATGGGGTGGGCATCATTCGTCCGTTTTCTGGTGTGGGAATAATAATACGGAGCGGACTACATCGACGGGTTAGCACCCTACTCCTTGCAATGAAGTGGAGTGGTATATTCAATGTGCGTGGGTCGTGACTCTCTCGTACACGGGTCATCTTTAAAGGGGAATGAAATCAAAATATACGAGTAAAATGACTGAATACAGCAATGTTAGTATAACACAGCAGCGAATTTGAGAAAAATAAGACCATCCTTTGAAAAGTTGTGATATAGATAAAGTTTCGTTGCAGCCATCGCTTGATGAGAGGACTACTACACTTTATGACGTACTGCATGTATGTACAGCGATATACAGAAAGTTAAAGAAAAATCAACAAAATTTCACTTCTTATGAAAATTACACATTCCTTCGATTCGTATTCCCCCTCAACTGCTTTTTGAAAGAGATGTCAAATGCTCGTTCATTAAACAAGAAATGTGGAAATATGTGCGTTTCTTTATTCTCTTTATATCATTTTCCATGCATGGTGTCACAAAGTGTTGCAGTCTTTTCATCATGACTGCAAAAAACAAGCAAACAAACAAACAACGAAATCATAGCGTTATAACGAATGGTCCTATTTCCTTCAAACTTCGCTGATGTGTTCTGTTGTATTGCTGCATTCCCGCAATTCACATGAAGTGGGCTTCATTCTCTTTTACCATCTGAGGGGAAGAGTGTTTTTGCCTCTCACTCCTTGGTTTATTGCCACTTGGTTTACTATCAGATGGCCTACTTCCAAGTTTGTCTAACACCACTACGGCTAAACTCACTTGGTCTACTATCAATTTCGTCTAATGCCCGCTTGGTCTGCTTCTCACTTGGTCTAATGCCCAGTTTGGCTCGTACTTAATATCGTTTCGTCTAATGACCAGATGGTCTAATTGCAGTTTTGTCTCCTTGGACTTTTCTCTCATTTTGTGTAATAAACTGTAGGTATTAAACGAAGTGGGCATAGCCCTTCTGGCAATAGACCATCTGGTAATGACGCCAAGTGGCAATTGGACTAGATGGTCATTAGACGAACTGATTGTAGACGAAACAGGATTAGACCATGTGGGTGGAGCAAAAAAAAATGGCTATTAGACAAAGTGGGGGTACCTTAGTGATAGATCACCGATTTTACACCTAAACTCAACGCGGGCATCGAACCCGAGCCACCTAGATACGTGCACGTAATTGGAAGACAGACGCTCTATGCCGACTGGGCCACATCACACCGCCCTTCCAGAACACTGGTATAATGTAAGAAAGGGTGTGGGTACTTTAACCCTCTGCGTACCACCAGCAATCCTATACAATACAAAGTGAATGGCGCTTTGAGATGATGATCTTGAGGGGGGTTAGCAGAAACCTTTGGTTAGAATCTTGCTTGATGTCAGCATCTTCAGACAAGATGTTTCTCTCCTGGCCTATGTGCATACATTTTGATATCACATTCATTATAGGGTTACATCTATCTTTTCTTTCATCTGTATCACTTGTAAGTGTAGACCATACATATAGTTGGACGAACATGAAATGCATTTTTGTTTTCTATAATTATGTTGCCAAAGATAAAAGAAACCAGACACGATTAGCACTATTGTGCTACGAAAGTATCACATTTCCGTTTGTAAAACATTGACTTTCAATCATCATTCATATTGTAACACCTCTATAATATGTTTGATGCTGATGTTCGATGGCGTATGGCCGTTTGATGGGTAGTACCTATTACATCCAATAGTTATTATATGTTACCTATCATCTTCACTGGATTAGTGTCATATAAGAGTTCTACAATCGTTATCATAATGATATATTCGTATATGACTTTGGAGCGGATACTCCCTTCGAATAAATAAAGAGCCTGAACTGGACACTGTGTGAACTTGCATCTTAGTCTCATCTGTCGAGCGGTAGAGAATATACATCATCCATGTAACACCGACATACGCCATCGAACATCGACACATCAAACATACATGGTGTTACAACATCATTATCGTATGCATGTATATGTCATGTTCCTTTTTGTAAATGTATTGCCATGTATTGTCGTAGGTATATCTTAGATTTGTTGTTGGTATTCAGTAAACTTTAACACTGGTACTTTGTTCTTAGTTTTGATATTGTTTTAATAAATTAAAACTCAAACTCATGTCTTCTTGGAATGGCTATATATCTGATCACCATGGGGTAATGATGACTGCATGGCGGGCCTCATTCGGAGAACAGTGTGTTCACTGATAAGGTCATTCAGGGAGGTGGTCTCTCCAAGGAGGTACTGGGTCACCTATACTCCTTGGTCTCTCTCACTCCTCCGACCTCCTTGTTATAAATTGCTTCAATAAGTGATTATAAACTTTTCTCTCTTTTTTTTTTGCCGATCTCCCTCTTTGATCCTGATTATAGTTTAGTCCCATTCCTTTGATTTTAGTGCCGTGCTTGTTAATTTATTCTTTTTTATATCTCCTTCAAACTGTGATATACATGTCATTGCCCTCATTTTCACGAGGTCCAAAAGAGAGTGAGCGAGAGAGAAAAAAGCCTGACACCCAAAAACATTGGCCAATTTGCATTGACAACCAAGACAAATTACCCCCTCATGTCGCTCCTAACGAGGAAACTAACAGCTGACACAATTAAACGCGATAGTCGTCTCATTACCTATCACTGATAAATGCTGCTGACTCCCCCTCCTCACTTCAAATTCGATCATTTTGATCTACTGAACCCGTGCCCCGCTTTATTTCCCCAACTCAGACATATCACCGATTTCTCCCACTTGATACGATTTTCCCCTCCTCGTTTTTCTTCCTCCCCTCTTCGCTCATGTTGCCATAGCATTCGGTCGAGAGTCATGGGCGAGATATCACCGGATGTGAGTGTCACGCTACCCTCGACACACCTAATTTTCTCTCGATCTGATTCTATATCCTGTGACGTAAGCACCTGTCGGCAAATCGCAATTCGACCAGAAACGATATTTGTCATGTTTCGATAGGACGGTCCCGCCCCCTTTTTATTGATGAAGAGAGCGGTTTGAGAATGCCGCCAAAGTGCAACCAGGTTCCTGAAAAAATTGCATTTCTCTTTCTTCGCACAGAGAGTCACGTCTTGGGGAAAATACTTTGAAAATATGGCAATGAACGAACAAACGTCAAAAGGGGGGAAACCCCCCAAAACGCTGGAACTTGCCAAACTTGTTAACGCTTGACTTGCATCGTTTGGTCTCCACCCTTCATCAATGTTACTCCACCCATAACATTAGTCCTTTCGTCATTATTGCTGTCCTGGATCAAAACTGTTGCTTGTAGGTCCTAGTAAAAGATACATTACCCCAAAATAAGGAAATTATTTACTTTCTCTGGGTTTTCTGTATAAACCACGGGATGATCTCCATAAAAGTGTGAATTCAGCGCTGGGTATACATAATTGCGAATTGTTGTTAGATATTCATGTCAGCATTTAAGCTTTATGGGAGAACAGTAGATATCTTGAAAAGTTAAAAAGTCATGTCAAAAAAATAAAGTCTCCATCTTCATGATAATTTGGATTGTCATGAGGGCTAGATGATGAACCCTATACGGAAGGCGTAATATTATATATAATCATTTTAGTTTAATAAAAAAATCAAAAAGAAAAATAACACGCCCTAATCTGTAAATGGTTCGAAACTGGACGCTTTAATGCCGATCATATACCTCGACGCTGAATTGAGCACAGTTTTGGATATGATTTATTTATCTAGCTTTTTCCCTTTTTTTGCAATACTGTCGCCAAAACTATTAGCTGAGTCAAGTCAAACTACTTCTCGATTGGATAATTTGTCAAAACTAATCGACTGTGGACGAGTGTGACTCGATAACTTAATGTCAGTCCGTATGTTCTGTACGGATGGCCAATGTGCGCCCGTTTGGCCTTGCTCCACGCTGTAATGACTACCAGCTACTGCTCGCTGCTTGAAGCTGTTAAAATAAATACATTCCAACTGCCCTAAAACATTACGCGGGAAGATGATGCATCTCTCGATGGACCCGACGGAGTGTGAAAACTCGGTAACTTGAATTTCTCCAAGTGACACACAACACAAACGGTAATGTAATCATCATTGTTAGCAAACAAATGCAGGATTTCTGATACCCCATATCTTGATATCGGCATATAGATACTTCTCACATACACGCAAAATAATCATCAGTTGTTTCTATATACACAGCCCTTACTTCATTTATAATTCAATATTCTACCTGTAAATTCCAATAGTTTTTTCAAAATGTTTTCATTACTTTTGTTTCATATTCATATAAACGGTAATTCATGCCTGTGATTATGTGTTTATGATTTGTAATAATACAATGTGTATGTGTGTGTTACGTATGTGTGTATGTATTTGTATGTGTGCAGGTACTATCGTCTTTTTAATTTTTCGCATATTATCTTTATTTTTTCGTATTACTGATAGATCATAGAGCTAATGAACTTTTTGTTAGTGTTACCTGAGACTACAGTCACCAATAGATGCCGCCTTTATACATCTGTATAATATTGTGACTTTCAATGTTGCTGTTATTGTTATAATTGCTGCCATTACAGTCATTCTACGACTGAAACATCGATAAAATTGCTACCCCTAAAACAGCAGAAGCTGATGAAGAAAAGGAAGAAGAAGGAAAATGAAGGGGAGAGGGGAGGAGGAGGAGGGGGGGGGAGAAATAAGATGAGCTGGAGCACAGAGACCTGTTACTCTCATCTTTTGCCTTTGATACACATAGGCACATTGAGAATGGGGGTAGTCGGCAAAAAGAAGGTATAAATCTGTGCAAAATAACAATAAGAAAGAACAAATCAGTAGACTTAGCATCAACAATAACAACGATAGCAATAGTGAAGAAGAAGAAGAAGATGATGAAGAAGAAGAAGAAGAAGAAGAAGAAGAAGAAGAAGAAGAAGCACTGAGCATCGACGGAGGCCTAATGTTTGTACCTCTGTAAAGACGCAGCGAACAAAAAGGAAGGCAGAACATAAAAATGGAGAGGACATTCAAGTAAGAAGAAAACTGGTAAGGGAGGAGGAATGAAAAGAAAGGAGGGGGAGAAAGAAGGAAAAGGAGAAAATGATAACGACGGATAAAGATGGGGGAGAGAAAGATAGGATCTGGAGGATGAGAGGAGGTAGAGGAGTGAAAAACTGATACTAGAAGGAAGAGGTAGACTGTATACGAGTGGTGCCGAAAGTGCGTTTACGATGCTACACCCGAGTGTCCATGCAGTGAGTGCGCAACACTGCATACCCGTTCGCCACTGCAGAAGAATGAGGAATCGCTTCTCTGATGTATTATACCTTAAAGGTCATGGTTACCTTTGGGAGCAGTGATTTAGAAAATGTTCAAGATATCACTTTTGATGCATATGTGTAGGTCAGTTGTATCACAAAACATCCTACCATATAACATTTTCACAATAATGCCTAAAATATAAGGAGATATCACCGTTTTTCTCATCAAACCTTAACTGTAGACGGTTAGTCTCGAAGCATTTTTATTATAACCATTGTTCACATTTTGTATATTTAACTGGATACTGGTTCAAATTTTTACATTGGTTGTTTCTATCCCTAACTAACATTTTATAACTATTTTGAAGCACTAACGCTGGGTTTTTGTATTATCTGCAAATGGTAAATTATGCCTTTAATAACCAACGCAGCAATGAAATGAAGGGGAAAAAAAAGGGGGGGGGGGAGTATGCATTTCCCACCAGACAGAGAAGCCCGCCCTCAACCACCGTAGCATTCAAAGAGAAATATCGTTTTCTTTGTCTTTGCCAATTGAAGATTTCCTCGTCAGGGTCTATCCATCCAATTGAGCGTTACCATTACTGACGTTTGCGCGCAGGAAAAATCGGCCAAGGCTAGTCTCGTAGAAGACGTTAGATTTAATGGGAGGGGACAGGGCTTACGGTTCTCAGACGGTCATTGATCACTATCGAGGGAAATCGCGCGAGATGTCTGACGACGAAATTAACCCGTCGATTTCTGACGAACTTTTCCACAAAAGAGAATCAGCCCTCTCTGTGAGGGCTTGTTCAAAAAATAGAACAAGAAGACAAAACTAGCAAAGGGAAACAAAGCCAAACATTGATGAATTTCTGCAACCTCCCCCTATCCCCCTCCCACACCCTCATGTCCCCTGGGCCGAATCGTCAGGAGATAGGTAGTAAAGATGAGCACTTTCAGATGACAGAATTGGAAGAGGGGGGGGGGGGTAGGATTAAAAATTCTGCCCCTCCCGTCAGGAGGGTCTTTCTCAAAATGCTTTCCCCTTTGCTTACATGCCTCTTCGTAGGCGGCAATCGCTCCGGAACAGCAATGTCAGCGTATAGAGCAATATCGCCCCTGGTTTTGCATTAAAATGTCATAATAACCCGCTTTTTGTGACATGTTCACGGCTTCAGTCCCTTAGACGCTTGAACAGTTGAAGCTATGACCCAAGATCAAGATCCCCACAACTTTTTGCATTCTTTTAGTCTTTCCTTCTCGATTTGTACTCGGAGAGTAGAATGATAAACCTTATCAGGCAGCAATTCATTAATTTCTAATGCCCCGAAAAAAAAAATGTTGAAAGACCATGGTGGTCCGCTGTGAAAATCTTGGAGCCATGGAATGGCTTTAGATCAATCAATCGATGGTAAAGAAATGAAAAATTAAAACCTGAAAATTCAAAAATATATCCTCATGATGTCATGTATAGACTTACAAGAAATGTGCTCGTTATTTTTTTTTTCCATTTTCATTCAAAGCCATACATAAATCTAAGCACGATACTTGAACAGGATGTCATATATAGCGTTGAGGAAGCCAGGAATCCAGCAGAAAAAAAAAACAGAGAGAAAATAAATTCAGCTGCGTTCAGAAAGTGCGGAGTTGCAAAAACTGGAGTGACAGTTTATTCCTAAAGTGTGTCAATGAACCCACGTAGACAGCTTTTTTTTCTTTTTTTCTTTTTTGCAGTGGGAATGAAGACGGATTTACACAAAGAGTAGCCGAATCTGACCAAATCTGGCTGTAGTTTGGCGAAGAATGTCAAAAACATAAGAAAATGAGCTCTGATATGTCCAGATATCAAGCAATCGTTTGTTTCAATGTTCACCTCTCTCCTTTACTCCACCACCTGTCTACAGGCATGTGGAATGGTCACAAACAAATGAAATAAAGGGAACAAAGCTTTTGTTTTTCGAAATACATCAAATCTACCCTGTTTTCTTTATTGTTTTTAGTATCTTGAAGAGGAGCTCATCAGTGCATCATGGTGTATTTGTCATAGGTGTGAGAAAAGTATTATTTTGTTATTATTCTTTTTGGTTACATATCCGTCAACTCTCCATGGAACTTCCAGTTGATACACATCCATCTAAGGAACTTTGTTGGAAACACCGATACAGTGATATTCAAGACGAGTCTTGATTATCGCCAAGTGAAAATATCATAACAGGAATAATGTTTTTGAATAATTGTTTCAAAATACATGGTAAGCAAAGGCCTCCATAAAAGGACATAAGAAAATTAAGACAAAGGATAGACAAGTTCATATTTTAGCAAAATGCAAGTAGACCTTTGCAAGCGTTATCTCCAAAGTTGCTGGAAGGTTTGTGAGGCGAGTTGAAATGTTAAACGGGAGAATTTGACATTAACCGCATGATAGTCGCAATAAACTCTGAGGAGGAATTTCACACACATCGGATTATTTCTCCTGGATCCCTTGTTTGGTGTTTCCCCCCTTCAAATCTCAGCTTTGATACCCAACACACAAAAAAGAGCAATATCCCGCTCAGCATAAATTGTTGACATAACTGAGAAAGATGACATCTTGGAATAATAATTTGCTCGAGAATCCTCTACGCCCTGGTATTCTCCGGATCATCCCGGGATCGGGACGAGTCCAACAACGGGAGAGGAAACCCAATACGAGAAAGAATCACTCCAAATTAGAACCACGCCACGTTTTCGCCTAACCTGCCATCGTCCCCGGGAGCTAAGAGAGCGGCACACGTGTGAAAAAGTCGACGCGTTCGCCGGCTAGGGGTTGATACCCAACAATCCGGTAATTTTAAAGGATAAAAGCAGTCCTGCGAGAAGGAGTAAGAAAACGTTGTACGACTTACCACATGGATGATGCCCTGGATTGTTGCAAAACAGGATGGTTTTAGGCGTTAGTCCACCGAATTCATGGACTAATTTTGGTCTCGCGGATTGGGCTTGTCATCCCGTTGCTCTAGGTGTTCGGTTTGGTGCCAGCCGGAATCTCATCCGAAATGAATGAAGAGAAGACTGAAAGGCGCATCAAATTCACGCCACGGAGAACGACCAATCTTCTTAGAGGAGATTTGTCTTTATATCAGAAGCAGATTTCCCTTGTATTTTACGAATAGTTCGACAGTTTTAAGGTGAAAATAACAATAAGACCACACCTAGACTTCGCGCCGAGGCACGGCAGATGTTCGCCCGTGAGCGAGACGGGCAGCTTCCGGCGGAGCGATGATGATGGTTCGAGATGATGTTGGTAGACAGGAGGAGAAGTTTTCTTACCTCGTCTCTGATTGGCTCGACTCGGCGTGACAATTCCCTCGGTGCTTAAAACGCTGGCCGTGATTGATCGAATTTATGTTTGATTGACAGCAGGTGAGATGCGCATCGAAACTTACCAGTGATGAACAATCCATCACAGATTACATCAATTTCTCGGCGATTTTTAACCATCCCCTCCTTTCTCTCTCTCTCTCCCTCTCTCTTCTCCCTCCATCTCTGTCTTCTATCCCTTTTTCTGTTCGTTTTCCTTTATATTTCAGACAGAAATTTAAAATTTACCGTCTGGGAGTCAAAAGAAATTAGAGACGTCCTCATGGTGGAAGTGTAGACTCGTGGGTGTTTAATTGGAATGAATGGTCTTTCTGGTCAAGTGAATATGATTTACAGCTCTTGTGGTGAGTAATCGCGTATAGGCGTTCCCTCTCCTTTCAGCGGGATCACTACTAGTCTGGGCTCCGTCCCCTTTTCCTTGGTGCGATAAACCAAGAGAGGGCGCAAATTTTCTTATTGCGATAATCGAGAGACTGCGCGCCCAACGAAAAAGGGTCCGGGAAGAAAGTTTCAGTTTTACGACTTTCCGATCGGATTTTGACTGAACGCGATAAATCATTCGCTCTGACAGGTCCCGCCCACAGAACTCTAGAGTTCTGTGGTCCCGCCCACCGAGAATGGTACTAGTCTGTTGAGCCAGTCTCAGTAAATGGAATTTGCATCTATCTGATTTCGTATGTGATCTATATTAATGACATGTAGATTCATATAGGTCACAAATTGGTTTCAGAGTATTCAATTCTTCTGTAGAAAAGATAAAGTACCTTTTTCTTCACAGTAGGCCTAATACGAACACATGATACTGAATTTTACTGCTGAATTTGGATTAGACTAGTCATCGACTGTTATAGGTATTCCACAGTTCAGTACCTGTCTCCAGGGAGGCCTCTCACCTCCCTGCTTTCTCCCAACACCCTGCAGATCTTCTCACCATGGGCGGATGGAGTACTGCATGCATGCATTGCATATTTATGTAACTTACCCAATATAAGTGTTTAGTTTGGCCATGGAGCTAAAAACGAATGGCGATCTACGATCGTTTATCTCTAATACAGAATCCAGTGATTTCTCTCTAATGTTTTTTTTTTCAACTTTGTACAAAAAAATAGGGCCCAACAGTAGCCATGACTGTTTCTATCATAATTAGAAATGTTCATGATTTTGCGATCTTTCAGTCGGCTGCACTGTGTCCGAGTGAATCCATAAACACTTTGAAGATCGAGGCACTGAGTCTAAATATCAAATTGTTCATGATATTATATGCAAATTGACTGGGTATACTACGACTGCAGTCGACTGTATGTTGTACTTGTGGGACAATCCTATAAGATGATGCCTTGAACTTCTGGAATCCTTTTTTTAGCGAAGTATAGGCCTAAACGTATAAAGTAGGTTTACAATTGAATTTCTATGTCTGCAGAACAATAATTCACAACACAACCACAATACTATTAGCATAGGCCTAAATACCACGCAATTTCAAATAAAAACATCCACAAATCTTTCTGAGTGTGGCTCTGACGATGAAATTACTAGTAATAATTAGTGATTTCATTTATGAAATATGTAGCCATCAAAGCTTTATATGTTATAAAATGTGTTATAAAATATAACAGGTTAGAATACAAAAACACGCTTTGATTACGCGAGCATAAAAGGTTTACCGCGTTGAGCTTCACAAGGAATAGTATTTTATCAGTTTTGATTAAAAAAACTAGTAAGCTGGTATTTTCTTCAGACCTAATTTACCAAAAGAAGATAAAGATATCACATGTTTGATGGAGAATTTACGTGGCAATTAAACGTACACGCTATAGCTATTTATCCAAAAATTGAATAGGCATTGTTTTTCCGAAGGTTCGTTGATCTGAAAATAAGAGAAACTTTATCATTTTGAAGGTTTGATAGCCCCCCCCCCCCCAAAAAAAAAAAAAACAAAGACAAAAACAAAAACAAAAACAAACAAGCAAACATCAAACAAACAAACAAACAAATGAAACAAGGTTCGTAAATCCACAAATGGAAAAATTGCATACTTTGTCTTATAACAAATATTCGGAATTACTAACCAATATCGTTTTAAATTAACGAACCAACGGGATTGCAAACTTTTTTTCTTAATTTTTCTTTTAGGGGCTATACAAACAAACATTCGGAAGACCAATCCTTTAGTATTTTAAACGAACCTTATTTCGTTTTGGATTACCGAACCATCGTAACAATAAACCCTGAAAATGAACCTCCAGAAAAACAAACTGTAACCAGAAATAAGAAATTTCTGACTCCAGAATTATTCAGCATTTAACAATCCCAGCAGATATTATACAATTCTGATATTCACCTTGCATTATAATGATGATGCCATGTAACCATCAGGAGGTAAACTATAATCATCGAGAAGGCGAGAGAGCCTCCTTGATAAACAGGCAAACTCCACAACACCATGCTGAAGGGCATAGATCGACACTTGCTTATGAATATATCGTAGTGCATCGTATTGATTATTCATTTAAACTTTATGATACCACAGTCTCCGGGGTTCACCCCTCAGAACAATACATGATAACAACATTGTATGGACTTCCATAGAGTTTATCTAGCTGCCCTAGATTTTTAATCCTTCATTGTTACTGGACGATAATTAAAGATGTTCATTAACAGCATGATTAAAAGGAGAAATATCTGGTATTTCCAATGAAACATAATATACGCTACCGTTAAGACAAATTGCAATATTTCGTGCCCCACACTGCGCATCATCATTGTTTATACTACAGATGTTCAATGCATATAAATGCAATTTTACTAATAGCTGGGCTCGAAAGTTATATCATCTGTGATGTGTAAATATTTGCTAAACCATTTACTTCTGGGTATTGCTTTCCAATAGGTGATCTTCAACCACACAGACAAGAGAAAGTCCACTCCCATTAAAAAAGAGAAGTAAAATGCATGTCTTTTCAACAGTATGGTTTTGCGGGAGGTAAATTGCTATAGTCGTATCTTATTCAATTTTGCCCCCATTTTCTTTTCTTTTTTTCGTGTGTGTATCAACTATCAATGAGAATGACCTGTATTTCCTCCTGCATTCACATTGGTGAGAACCCATTAAAAAAGTGTTCGCTTTCAAAGTCATAAGACAATTTGAGTCACTGTGTACCTGCGTCTGTGAAGCATTCTGCTTCTCATCATTACAATGTCATGCTGTACTATTATCCTTCGATCAACGCGGCTTACCATTAAGTTTGTTTCCTTTTGCTTTGTTTTTCTTTACTGCTATAGGTTTAGCATTAACACATTTTCATGGAAAATAGATGTGTGTAACCCTCCTGTTACTTCTAAATCCATTCAGTTAATAAAATTAAAAGAATTGGCATATTGTTATCGCCACGTATCAGCACATGCCGTGTGATAATAACGACGGGTACTGTTGTGATGGTTAAAGGACAAGTTCACCTTCATAAACATAAGGGTTGAGAAAATGCAGCAATATAAGTAGAGCACATCAGTGAAAGTTTGAGGAAAAT
Organism: Diadema antillarum; assembly: GCF_040938485.1. Classification (NCBI taxonomy): domain Eukaryota; kingdom Metazoa; phylum Echinodermata; class Echinoidea; order Diadematoida; family Diadematidae; genus Diadema; species Diadema antillarum. The sequence continues at coordinate 2,370,750 of NW_027270919.1, read as the reverse complement.
TGGACAATCGATGCAAAAGTTATGAATTTTTTAAATTTTTGTGTTGGAACCGCTGGATGAGGAGACTACTACAGCTTGTGAGTCATATGCGTACAACAGTATAAAGAAAATATAAAGAAAATTCAACATATTTTCACTTTTTTCGTATAATAAAAGACCACTTGACTTGCCTCTTTCTAAAGGCAGGGGGAATAATATTACCCATAACATATGTCGGTAACGAGTCAAGGGAATGTGTACTTTTTTCAAAAGATGAAATTTTGTGAAATTCTCTTTATATTTTCCTTGTATTGTTGTACGCATGTGACATCTAAGTTATTCATACACTGCAGTAGTCTTCTCATCCAGCGGTTACTACACAAAAACTTCAAAAATTCATAACTTTTGAAGGGATTGTCCGATTTTCCTCAAACTTTCAATGATGTGTTCTACTAATATTGCTACATTCTCTCAATCCTTATGTTTATGAAGGTGAACTTGTCCTTTAAGGTGCGCCACAAGTACATAACTACAAACCCTTCTTTTAAGTTTTGTCTAATGAACATTGTTTCATTATCAGAAAAAAAAATAGTGAGCAATAGTTTATTTTCGAATAAGCGAACCTTCGGAATAACAGACATAGCTTTCTGAATAAAGAACCTTTGGAAGAACGCACCATTTTAACCAGCACCATATTTCCCACGAATATGATATAGCTGCACTATCAGCATTATGTTTTAAAGGCAAGCCACAAGTGAAAGGACACAAGGAATAATGTTGCTTTTACGTTTAGATGAAGTAGTTTGACTATGAAAGTTGTTACTATGAATAAATTCCCTTGAGCGTTTGAGTTTATAATTGGATGAGGGCCTGCGAGTTATGTTGGCCAGGGAGTGAGTTTTCGTAACGTATACGTTTCTCACCTGCACTTTTCCATGGAAATGAGATAATAAAGTTACTTTAATGTGTTCTATAGTGAGATATGGGAGGAGTTCCTTGCAGTTGAGCTATAAAAGGCTGTCATAATCCTTGAGAAATCTCATGGCAGGGTATTATGTTTCGTTGAATCTTAAAATACCTTATGGAATTCGTCAGTGAAATCCGTCTGTATATGACTCGATCTATTATATTTTTATATAAAAAAACAATAACAAAAACACGAACCTCTTCGTTATTCTACCCGCAGGCGCAATCCAATGAATTTCACTTGCCTTTGTTGACCATGACAATTTTTTAATTCCTATCTACAATCAGGCTTTTAAAGACAGAAATCTATTTGGGCACGATCGACTATATGAATCTGGTCCCGTTCCTACATTTGATATTTTGTAATGATAATAATAATAATAATTTTTTTGAGGGGGGGGGGGTCTGGTTTTTAATATCTTTGCTAGAGTTGCTTTACCAAAAATATGACTTCAGAAGTCATGTATATGAAGATCACATATTTTAGCGGATATAGTGGGATTGACCCTTTTACCAATGTCATTCTGTTATTCTCGGAGGAATCAATCTAAAATAAAATAAAGTCTGTAATCTGCAATAAGCCTATGGTAGTATAATGTCCAATGAAACATTTTTTTCATCGTATTTAAATCGTGGTTTATACTAGAGTACACTTAATACACCTCCCCTATTTGGATGGAGGCTACGTTTCATGAAAAGACTTCTCTCTCATAAGACACACAGACTTTACTACTCTTGTATACATAAATAGCTACATAATTGTGAGAGTCTTTGGAATTTCCTTGATTTTATGTAAAGACTTTTATATGATGACTTCGTGAAATCATGGAATGGGCAGCTTGTCTCTCATCGTGCATAAAGAAAGCACGTAGGCCTACATAGTGCAGTATGATGAGCTGGCGGTCGAAGTAGTGGGCTCAACTTCAAAACAAAACTCCCTATGCTATTTTGGTGGACAATGCTGTAGTGTAGTCATGGAGCTAGTAGCGCCATGCATGGTGTAGAGGAGGTGGGCAGCACTACCACACACTACCAGCGGGAGTGCGATCAGCTGGTATTCTCATTAACTAGTAAAACTGTCCGATTGACTGCGAGTCATGAATATTCATGACCACTCTAGCGTGAACTCTTGACCCTGCTCGACCCGGCGAAAGTATTTTACTGGACTCTTTTTTCTCGGGTATCGCAGTTCTCGGCGTATCGCAATCCTCGGATGTCACGCCCTCATACGTCTTGTCGCGTACACTGAATCACCCCTACGAGTAAAAAGAGTCCAGAAGCTAGACTAGATCACTACTCGCTGGGGAGCGGGAATCTTTTCTTGATATCTACTCCCGGTTTCTGTCATCGTTTGTCATCGTTTGAACTTTCTCTGTCGGCTTGACTCTCACAACAATGAAAATAAAGAAACATCTCCGGCCAGGTGAACGACTTCCACAAATATGGGCAAACTAAAGGTGGTAGACTTTAATAGTGAGACTCAGCTGTACCTCAATGACTTGCTGTCATCATTAGTTACATAATAAACAGGCACAATCGGAAAGACGAGATGATCGCTTTGATCGATCTATCTCTATTGCTCATATACCATGTAGACGTAATGGTTTTGTAAGAAAAAAGAGGTTGATCTTCATGCTAAGTAGTAAAATGTACATTCCATGTCGATCTCAAGTCTAATCAAGATGGATATTGACACAATGTAACGTCTGTTTATCTTTGCTCTCATGAATATGACGGAATTCACATGAGATGCAGCACAGAAATGTCGTTCTTCTATCAAAGCATTTTTATTTAAGAATAAATAGTTCGTAGTGCCCAATGCAGGCGCCAGTGAATTAATGTATTAATTTTTGTCCTCTCGGCGATTCTGCCAACTTGTAAAAAAGAACCGTTTTTCCTGCTTGTACTTGCTCATCTAAACTTTAACAGTAAATACAATTCCATAGACATCGGAGAATGAGACTATATAAAGAAAATGTGACGCCACTGCGTACACGTCTCGGGATTCTAACAAAAATAAAGATTCATCTAAAAATCGCAAGCTTACAGTAGCTGTGAAAATACACAGGAGGGGAAGTTATTTTCATATTTATGCGCGATGCAACACGATTCCACCTAACTTGTTATTCGACAGCCCGCCATGTGATAACGATTACCGTCTTTCGATGTCGCTGGAACATTCCGACGTCGTTTACATACCGAGTAAACGATTGAAGACGGCACAAGGGTTAAGCATCCGAGGTATCTCGTTTGCCACATGTAATCGATTACTATAGAGTGAGTCTAACTTCCTCCGTATGGCGTCTCATGGTCTCCCTGCAAGGCACCCTCATTCATTATTCTCGTCTAACCCGAGGCAAATGACGTTTGGTGTCACTCGAAGAACGGAAAATCACCTGGTTGCGAGCCTAAGACTATTGACATACAGAGCAAAGTGTTGGGGAATCAAGGATGGCGTCAAAAGCTAATTTTGCCATATCTTCGGAGGGAGGGTGATATAAAGGATCTTTAAAGGCAAATTAAGTTCACTCATTTAACGACAATCGTCTAGATATTACACTTTACGTGAAATTTATTGCTTTTACCACTATACAGTTGTGTTCAAATTGCTCCGTGCGCTATCTAGGCTCTATATTACCCTAAACAGCCTCATGAAATTCGTAGAAACAACATCTGCATCTTGATCCTTGCCAGATTATATAGCCAACAGTCTCGACTTCATTATATTCCATTTAATACAAGATTGTCGACGAAGAAGGGGATTTCATATTTAGATGCCAATTCTCCAGTTATCCACAACTGTGATTAAGTCTGTCAGGTCGAGATTCAGGTTTTGATGGTAATAATCTTGACGGAATTCACCACAGAGCAGCTACTCACCATGGTGATGACGTTCTCGCGTTGGATATGGACAGACTGTTCTTTTTTTTCGCTTGTGGCACATGAATTCACACATAAGTCATTGATCTCATCTAATGAGAGATTCTTAGAGTCCTCCTGTTGTTGCTACTGATGTCATGGTAACGGCTAAGAGTGAAAATTTAAAATAATGTTTTCTCGTCCTGTACACCACTTTATGTATGTCCGAATTACTATGTTATCCTCCTTGGTCTGTCATCTGTCTCCCTGTCCCGCTATCTGCTATACACCAGGTACTACAATAAACATGTATAATGTTGTTACAAACGTGTATGCAAACATTACGAATGACGACAAAGCCGATGCACGCCCGCACGCGTATTGTGTGTGTGTGTGTGTGTGTGTGTGTGTGTGTGTGTGTGTGTGTGTGTGTGTGTGTGTGTGTGTGTGTGTGTGTGTGTGTGTGTGTTGGTCATGTTCAGCGCAATAACATTATTCAGTGGCGGATCCAGGGAGGATCGCACCGGGCGCACGCCCTCCCCCTCCCCCTTTTTTTTTTTTGGAAACAAAAGAAATTAAAAGAAATTCCTGGATCCGCCCCTGTTATTGATGTATCCATTCTATCATTTAACGCTAAAACATAGTAGGCCCTAGGCTACTCGTAAGTGCTCAAAATTCATCGTTTACTAATTCGAATTTGTTTGCAATATATCGGAAAGCTCTACCAAGAAACTTGTCTGGCCGATGCGGTTTGCCAGGATAATGAGTTATTTTTTGTAGTATTTCGAGTTCAAAAGTATGAAATAATAAATTTGATACAAGTTGATAAAAGTTGTTGTTATTCCGGAAGCGCCCTCTCCGTTCAGTAGTGGCTTTGCAGAAAACGACTCGTGTCCAAGCACTAGCAAAGGCTAGCACAAGCAGTAATTGCTATAGTTTTCATGCATCAGGCCCAATGAATCGCAATTTACTCTCGCCGACGATGGATCCCTCTATATGGCCCGATATTGTAATCGATGCAATCGAATGTAAAACAACAAGTAGCAACCACGGTTGGGTAAGTTCTGAGCCTGAGTACTTTCGGCGAACCGTTTTGGTTAATACACTGTATTTCGCCTTTCGTCAGTGTCCATCGGTGTTATCGTGGTGGTCTATCACAAATAAAAGTGTATGTACATCAGAGCAAAACCAAGCAGTAAGTTGTGCTGGCACACAGGAACTATATGAAAACCATTTAGCGTCTTTATCCGCTACCAAATTCCATGATTGCATATCATGAAGAGTTTCATCGCAAAACGAGTTAACTATGTTTGTCAAATTGAGGTATTTGCGATTAAATCTGCTAAAAAAACCCACCACAGAATATTATAAGAAACTATAGGATATTTTTAATCATAACTTTATCCTCGTTAGGCGACAATTAAGTTATCACTGGAAAGGTTTTATTTTGCTCTATCTGGGGATGGACTTACTGTAAATCTTTAAAAGTGGCGCTTATACCCGTTTTGCGATCAAACTCTTTATGTATATCTATTTTTACGCCTATCTATCTGCCTATCTGTAATACCACTATATATCTATATCTATCTATCTATCTGCCTAGTATCTGTAATACCACTATATATCTATATCTATCTATCTATCTATCTGCCTATCTGTAATACCACTATATATCTATATCTATCTATCTATCTATCTGTCTATCTGTCTGTCTGTCTGTCTGTCTTTCTGTCTGTCTGTCTGTCTTTCTGTCTGTCTATCTATCTATTTATCTACTTATCTATCTTCTGAATAGCCCATTCTCTTTATCACGGAGAGTGTTCGAATTGGTTATCATGGTCTCCATGTTTTAATCCACTCCATAACGAGTGCCCATGACCATTCACACACTCACCCGTTCACATCGCTTACACATTGCAATGTTAATCATGCCATCCACACGAAGATGCAAAGATCTTGCGAGAAAAGAAAAAAGTAATGGTGGAAAAGAAGGAAAAGGGAGGAGAGATCTCGAATATTTTGGTCATGGCCGTTCGCTCGCTCGATGCCACCACCGCCGCCTTCGGGGCCAGGAATCCATACCATCGGTACGTGACATTACCATGGGATTAGCTCCAGCTCGCTCCACCCTACATGCATGGATGGCTGAACAGCGGTCCTTATTGCCTGCGATGATGGATTTGACAAGAGCAGTCCCCCCCCCCTTTTTTTTTTTCTCTCCCCCTTCTCCTGTTTTGAATCCATTTTTCCATAATATTTTACGTCCAACCGAACAAAGTCACTCTTTAGTCTTATCGTGCTATATAGTATTTTAACTCTGACTCGTCATCCAACTCAATACAAGAGTTATCTTTTTACCCAACATTTTTTTTTTAGATGAGAAAAGGTTTGAACTGTTCAGTGCGCCCGTCTCTGAAAGTTTTAATCCATTTCTGACATAATTAGGCCCTACATCTTACATTGGCGGAAGGGTCGAAGTGCCACTCTGCTTTACAACATGGCGAGATACTTCTTCTCGTCAAGTTGACTTAGTACCCGCTATGTCGACATGTCAAGATATTTAATTGACCATTTCGAAGTATCAACATCTATAAGTCAACATGGTGCCATTATCTCGCTATGTCGACATGTCAAGATATTTAATTGACCATTTCGAAGTATCAACATCTATAAGTCAACATGGTGCCATTATCTCGCTAAGTCGACTTCTGAACACCTTTACCCTCTGGCTAATCTGTTTTTTTCCTCGAACGATTTATGACAGAGAGGTTTTCACGTAATTTCATTTTTTCCATAACTCTTTCAACTTCATCGCAATTAAATTTGTACAGGCATTCTTAAAAGATATCATTATAATTCCATGTTCCAGTGTTTCTTGATCCATTTGAATATTGACACAAAGCTCTGTCCACAAAATTTGACCGAGTTTTTGTTTGTTTGTTTGATTTTTTTAACATTAGTCATTGTCTCTAACAAAAGTGACCTTTCTCGCGTGTTCAATTTGGTGAAAGAAGAAGAATAAAATCAATGCAAAGGAACCGAATGGGAGAGGCTTCAGATAATAATTGTAATCAGCAACCACAACGTAATCAATGTAGGACTTATACATTATGTGATGGTGTCATGGCCACACAAGCCTCCAGTTCAGGTATAACATCTTCACTATAGTTTTTCCTTCTAACGTACATGTAGTTAAAGTTGACACGACTTCAACAACTGGACATCAAATCTTAATCTATTCGACCAGATAAAGAACATGATTATCATAAACATTACCAACATAAAACAAAAACTAGAGTGAACATTACAAAAGGATGTAGGCCTACTGTTCTGTTACAAATAACGCAAAAACGATGTAATTATTTTGTGTGTGTGTGTGTTGCAATGACGCAATAAAAGTAGCAAATAAGACCTTTCGTTTATTGGGAGAAGGTTATAAGCATGGACCCTATACCACAGGGTCCGTGGTTATAGTTACCATGGTTATAGTTACCAAAGCATGTTTCTCATGAGTTAATGCATCGACAAACTGCAAAGTTGTGGTTTGATTACATCACACTTACCTCAGCCCATTTGTATTTTGTGATTGCCGCCACGCAGTATCACTGTTCATTTAAAACATTTGAAGTTTATAATCCAGTATTAAAATTGTGATTTTGATTTTAATGAAACTTTAACCATATATTTTACACTCCTTTCCTTTTGTAGAAGCCAACTTGATAATATGATCACTGGATCACTGTAAATTTTTATTGTAAAAAAAGAGTAATGCTGATGAAATTTTAGAATTTTCGCTAGGGATTTCTAGTTTTAAAAGAACAAGAGAAAGGGGAATTTGGTTAAAAGCGTGGACACATTTTGCTCTGTCATCACCACTACAATCATGCAGAATAGGTTATTCCCATTATATCTCTGTCATTCACTGAAGTAAACGATCGCATAAAAAAAAAGCTACGGCTAAAGTATGCTGATTTGAATGTATTTGGCTATAGAGACCAATATAAAAATTGTACATCGATATTATACAAACGGAGAAAACTATCCTCTTCTATGATGATGGAAATTCTGAATATTCTTTTCACCATCTTGCTCGAATTAATTTTAAAATGTTTTATTTAAAAATTCAACTTTGTAAAGTTTGTATATGATGTATAAACGACTAATAGACCTTCTTAAACAATCAAAGAAACTGTATACACGTGTATACTAGAGAAAGAAAAAAAGAAAGAAAGAAAGAAAAAAGGAAGAAAAAAGAAAGAAAGATAGAAAGAAAGAAAGAAAGAAAGGAGGGGAGAGGGGAAAGGAGGTAGAGAAGAAGGCAATGTAAAAACAACAGTGTAAAGAAGTAGAATTAATGTTAAACAGTATAAATCAAAGAAAATAGAAGATATGCTATGAAGTGAAATACCTGGGCCCATTACATAATATTAACAGGTAAAGCTTTACTGTCGAGTATACTCTTTTTTTTTTCCTCGGCACACATTTTCTGAGGTGGCAGTTTGCACCCGAGAAGCTGCAGCTTCGTCCATTGTTCAGAAATTAATCGTAGACGTTAGTTTTGCTTAACTTCCGGCTGTACAAAAAAATAGTCGCGGAGTTCGGCAATTGTAGACAGTTCCTCGAATAGCAAACTTCAAATCTACTCGCTTGTGACATTTTCAATGAAAGTGCAGGCTGCTGGAACAGTTACTGACAGTGTTCATGCAGAGTCAAGATTCACCAGCAAAAACATATAATATGGGCTGTATGTCGACTGAGACTGATGTAAGCATGCATTTGATGGATACTCCGTCCAAACTTGAGCCACGTAAAACGTTTTTTTTTTTTTCTAGGTTGCCACCAGATAGTTTTTGTTGTAATATTGTATGAAGGATGACTTACTTCTATTTTTCGTTACAGACGAGTTACTCTTCCTGATACATCTAATTCTGACAACAACAAAGAAAGAAATCCATCGCTTACTAATATTATTACAGTGATTAAACTGTGGTATCGAATGGGTGAGAATTAAAAACAAAAACAAACAAAAACATGATGTAATACTAGTATAGGCAACTTGATTCTCAGAAAGATAAAACAGAGAAACAAATGAATCCCTCTTCTATTTTCCCACGGGACGTAAGTCTCTATAAGCAAACACGAAAATATAACATTTGCTTCTAATGATGTATTCGCATAAAACTTTAAAGGCCTGCTTTCAGTTTTAGCCGCTGGGGCTCTACTGAAAGCCTTTTCATCGATGAATCATGGAAGTGCATGTGGGTTTCTGCATTAATACAATACCAACTTGAAATTAAACTTCAGAAGAAAAAAAATATGAAAGTCATCATTTTTCACTCAATTCATTTTAAGCTCACTTGATATTTATTTTTATTCTTCTTCTTCTTTTTGTCACGGTTATTGCTGTTATTCTAATGGTAAATGGCAATGGAGACATGATTACATCAATAGGAATACAAGATGCACTGAATGTCATGAAAGCTGTGTATTATCAGTCAATTTGCAATCAACTTGTAATCAGCCTTGTGGGGCTAACCTCGATTAGTATAATGCTATTTGTTAGCACCCTTTTTCCAAAATGTATGTGTCACTGAAATTTGGTAATAGATTCATCCATTCATAATACAGGTATTATTTACAGCAGCAGAATAGTTTTGTTTTTTTTTTCATGTAAACTCTAGAGGGCTCGCTGCTATTTCGCTGCTCACGTCCAATTCACTACGCTTGTCCCAACGCACAGTGTACTTATGAAAGATGAACAGCAACAATAGCAATATTGCGTCAGCGCATCGCGGGTGAATTCAACTGACACACACGACAAGTAAACACAAACGAGGAACATCATCCCCTAAGAATTCTCCACAGAGCTATGGAAAACTTGGCATTTTAGGGCGCCTGACTTGTAAGTTGTACGACTCAGTAATTCGGAGTGATTTCACTTCTATGAGCCGGCATTTTTATTTACACGAGTTCTCATTCTAACCCGACGTTAGCGTTACTCCTGCTGTTCCTACTCTGTTGCTGTTCACCCACAGACATAGACATGACAGCGTTCTAGCAGCTGTTACAGCGCAACTCCCGAGGCCGTCGGCGTCACGGACGACCACTGACCGCGGAACACTGGCAGTGGACTGGCTGGCTCAGCACCAACCACCGGTGGTCTGCTGGTGGGCGGACGCACGCCTCATAATAATAGTCTGCAGCAACTGCAAGCATCAGGATCAAGAGCGGCTACTAGTACTAGCTTGATCTGTTGATGGTCTAGAATAAATTGCACTGTAAAGTTTCTGTATTACATGTACTAGGTCTAGTCTACCTCGTCAACCAAGCAAGGAAATAGACCAGTGCAGTAGCGCATACTAGATATAGCCTGCCTGAGCGAGTAGGCCCAAATTTGCTTGTTATACCAGCCTGGTGGAGTGAAGATTCTTCACGAGCGGTAGGCTAAAGACAAGCTTAAACCACATAAATTCTATAACTTTTATATTAATTCCAAGACTGAGAGTTTAACGTTAGGCGTTACGTTATCATTATATCACTATAGAGGGAGAGGATCTCTACAGTTCAAGGACGTGGACATGCGTGGATAAAATGGATGTGGACAAAACTCGTGACACTGACAGTATCGGTAATCTTCGAAGGTGAGTAGTTTGAACCTAAACACAACAATAGAACAACACTAATATTACACTATTATTAATAAACGTTACAGATTCAGGAGCCTCGACGACAGTCAGTAGCAGCGGCACTGTTCAAAGGTAGCTAGGGATTTTTCCATCATGATGCCACTTTCAACATTACCAGCTAATACAAAAATTCCAACACTGTCTCCAGCGTGTTTGTTAAATATGTTGCAATGGTTAGTTGTACATTTTACTGAGACAGAGAGCGCAAATTATGATACTACATATTTGTACTACAGATGTAGATAGAGTCTAGATCTTTACTTGACCGAAAGATCGGTCTGTATCTGGTTGTTGGGGATATGTTCTGCGGAGACTGCGTCTTGGCAGGATCCTTTCTTACGGAGGAGAGTGATAACCATCAATAAAAATAAAAGACTCTTCCGGACAGATGGATCTTTCTGTCTAGATCTATAGTCATACACTAAATGTGACTTCTTCATCACAGGATTCACATTTCTTTTTAAATCATTTGCAGATCAAGATGTTATGAATACTGCAAATATCTCTTCCTAACTTGCTTGCAACTCATTCAAAAAGTACTGTCTCAAAGACTTACCAGATCGACAGATTTACCAAGCTTCTCCATTTGATAGTAGCTGAAATATCAATACAATGGCATGCTTTGTTCTTTTTTCCCCCTTTTGTATGCAGGGTTCTGGGAGAGGTTGGTGACCCTCAGAACATGTTCACAGGTCTGGTGCAAAATGAGGCCGATGCGACAGAACACACAACAAATTTCCTCCTCAAATGTAACAATGATGAGGTGAGATATTGGAAGGGAAGGCTATTACATTGATTTTGAAAGATGGCTGGTGGCATTTCACCATAGATAGGCTTACACTGAAACAGACCATTAGATGCATAGCAAACCAGCAATAATGTAGTTATATGGTGTTGTTTTTTTCTTCAGTTTTAAAGAAACTGTACAGTACTGGTTGAGGTGGGGATTCATGTTTTGAACATTCCTAAGTGAGATAATGAGAAACCTCTAATGAAATATGAAAGAGCATAATTTTAAGAAGGATTCAACGTTTATTTGATGAAAATTGGTTTTCAAATGGCTGAGATATCCAAAAAAGTGATAATAATAAAAGGTGACAGGCCACGCCTTTTATTAGGATCTCTTTGTTTCACCTTGTTTTTGGATATCTAAGCCACGTCAAAACCGATTTTCATCAAATAAACTTTTGATACCCGTTAGAATTGCATGGTCTTTGACATCTCATAGAGTGGTTTCTGAATATCTCACAAAACATTTAAAGCTAAATCCTCACCTCAACCAGAACTACACACCCTTTAAGGACAGCAGCTTCTTTTTCTCTTTGCATGAAGCACCTCTACCTTGAAATTTTATTAAAGTTTGTGTGTGCCATTCGAACTACATGTAGTACACACTGTAGTATTATAGAGTTGTATGACCTGGGTTGGGTGCGCAGAGAACATATGAGAATTTTTCCAATATACATCAGGGAACTACTTTACTTGCTATCAAGTCAGTTTTTGATGTTCAAAATAATCTTTTCTTCAGAAGGTATCTCAGTCTGTATTTATTGTTCCACAGTCATAAAATATGATATCATATTTTATTTTTATCTGACGTAGAGCGAATTCACCAAGCTGAAAATGGCATTCATTCACCTGGAAACCAAGGCCAAAATGATAGACTACCTAGTGAACACACCCCCAGAAGACTGGCCTACAGCACACCAGAATCAAGACAGTGAGTATACAGTACATTCAAATTGCATGTGCATGTACATACCACTTTAGGGGGACTGACTGGGTGCACTTCAGAGCAAAAATAATCAGATGCAAAATGATATGGAAAAAGTCACATGATTTCAATTAAATTTCCAGAGATTCTGTTGCTTTTGGTGTATTTTTCCCCATGAAAATATTGTTTATTAGTGGCTAGCATGCTAAAGTTCATACAGTGTACTCCCATTATAACAGAGTCCTTGTGACCGGCATTTTGTTTTATCAAAATTTCATTATACAGGTCTAACCAAACAGCATTCTACAAAGTATATAGATGATGATTTATGGGCCTGAATTTTGATTTCTTTGTAACATGAATTTCGTTGTGACTGTATTCTTATAACAGGAGTGCACTGTAGTAGTTGAGCTTCAGTACTTTCCTACTTTTCACCATAAAACAGTGTTTGTTCATGTTGTAATTGGCATGAACGGTCAATATATTGTGCTTCTTTGGCTTTAAAAAAAAAGATAAAAAAGTTTGATTAGAACAAAACAAAACACAAAAAGGGCTATCCAAACAAGGCTCCCATTTTTACAGATTGTGAGAAAAAGCTGCTGTGATTGTATGAATAACTTGAGATAGAGCTCTGAACTATTGTCAAGCAGATAGAAATAAAACACCATAATATATTCAAACCATATATAGTAGTAATATTTTGTATACCTCACATATCACTTACAAGTATATCTTTCTTTCTTTCTTTTCTCCCACCAGAGGAAAATTTTGCCCAGGTAAAAGAGGATTTGAAAAAGGCCAAGCGACAAGCGGAACATGTAGAGGATAGACTGACAGACCTGATTGAAACCATACAAGAAAGTGAGAAACAATTATAAATCAAGAATACATTTCGCTGGATCTGCTCATTGTGAAGGGTTTACAATATGAATCAGAAACTTTCGTCAGATATAAATGCTGATATTATTTAAGAAACAGTAAAAATGTGGAGACATAATTGCAGAACAGAGTATATTCTGTGTAAGTAACTCTTCCCAAGGCCAGCACAAAATTGTCTTCTGTTACCCTTCTGTGCTATTACATGAAGCTGGAAGACAGTTGTACCATCCAATAAAGGATAAAATCTGGAACTGTTGATCGTTTGCACAGCCTTACAAATGCTACTGGAGTGGGCTCCTATTTTCATCCTATTTCTGAAAGTATATGAGGTTGTCATGCAACAATGTTTATAGATCGTGCCTGTTACTTTGGTTGTAAGCACTAATTTTGCGGAAGAATGATTATTCTAATGACAGCATTTATCAAGTACCTGTAAACTTTTTTTTTTTTCAGTAAGTGGTAAATAGCTGTGTTGAACTTCTTGGGTAGAGTTGAACTGCATCTGTGTCACTGTGACAGGATAGTTAATTCCACATTAAGTAATGGAATTTTCTATTCTAAGCTCCGATGAACCAGCAATATGGCGAAGTGTTTCTTTGAATTTCTCTTTAAATGTATTCAGAGGTTGAAGAATTGGAACAGAAGAAGAAAGAGGCTGAAGAAGCTTTGCTAAGGGTGGAAAACAAGGTAAGTACTCTTGTTAGTCTTAATGATTTCCTTTCTTTCCACAGCCTGCATGGACTTAATGACACTGCATTCATGCACATTTCTGAGGAGCTGGATTAACTTTTGGCATTCCTGCATTATGATGTGACATTAAGCTGAATCATATGAAAGGTTTTCATACACATGTGAGATACTGTATTATAGAAATAAAAGTGGCAATATCAATGCCTGGACATTGTTTTGTCATGTCAAATTACACTGTATAAGCACCATTTGGCAGCTATGAAATGTCACACCTTCACTTAAAATAGTCATTATTCTACGAGCATCCATTCATATAGTTTTCTTCCGGATTATGCATTTGACGCAAGTGGCAATTTAAGATTTTTTAGACATCTGTGTCCCACTTCTTGTAAAAGTGTCCCCTGGAGGGATGTTATAATTTTACCTTTATTCGGAAGTGGAGAAAAGCATAATGCTCCGAGAATTCCTGTAACCAGATTGCATTGCCAGTTTCTATCACAGACACTCCCTCTTTTACACCTTTGAGAACTGATTAGTATGATGTGTGACCAACTTTGCTTCAGCTTAACTCTTCTGCAGCTCAAAAGGCTGTAGATTGCACATTTTTGTGTAAATCTGTTCATCCTCTGCGTGAGCCTACCGAGTATTTGTAAACCCTATGGCAGCTTCGTTTTGTCCTGTAGTGCAAGGTTCAAATTTTATGCGTATGTTACCTTGTCTAGAGGAGTATTAATAATAATGATGATGATGATGATGGTAATAATAATAATAATAATAATAATAATAATAATAATAATAATAATAATAATAATAATAATATTGATAATAATAATTTATACAGCGCATTTCACACTTGTTAAGTATCTCAATATCTCTCTGACAGAAAGCCAAGCTGGAAGCTCTCAAGGGAGAGATTGGGAGGGCTATGTCAGGGCTAGAGGGAGTGGATATGGAAGGCATGGATGTCAAGACGAAACTACAGAAGCAGGTAAGAATGTTTGGTGATTTTCCATGCTCATGAGAGTAACTTGCTAGACTGTTTTATGTCAATTGAGTCAGTACTGTCAAACAATAAATTTTTGCGTTCATGAAACTTTCGCAAATTTCCCGATGAGCCAAGATTTGTGAAAGTAAAGTTCACAAAAGTGTGTATGCACTCAATGCCAGTGGCGATTCGCAAAAGTTTAATGCTGTGAAAGAGGATGTCAGCTATCTCCAACTCGCAAAATTTTCATGCCGTGAATGTGTCTGGTTGTACAGTAATTCTCCCCCTTTCCCAAGTGTGACCATGATGCACGTTAGGGAAAGCCCTCTTGGTGTAACAAACTGAGGGCCTCACCAACCCCAAGGCCTCTATGATACAAGTGGGCAGTTTCATGACGTCTTGCTCTTCAAGCAGAGGTGCTGAGATCAGGAAGCAGAAATGTCATAAAGTGTGAATAGTACCCTTTCCTTTTCCTGAAAGGATGGTTGCACTATGAGTGATTGTAGTCAAGTCACTGTCCTGTGGTTGACCCATTAGACATTATATATCTTGTGACAATAGATGGCGCTGTTACAGCTATTCTTTGAACTGCTCTGCTGCTGCCAGCTGATTTTGTCAATGTCTAAAAATAAGGTTTTGTTGTTTAGGTTTCCAAACTTTCCTGATAATCATGACACTTTTAAAGAAATTTATGCTATGATGACATGTTTCTGCACTAAATCCATCAAAGTTTGACCTGCAAATGTAGTTGTGAGTATATCTTTTCATTTCTGAGACATCCGTTTAAGATGGCTATTAGAGAAAGCATTTGAAGCATGTAATCAAAGCGTGATAAGGGTTGCAAAGTTGAACACTTTTATCTCTTGCATTCTAGATTTTTGATACTTTGATGCCTTTCCAGTGCCCGTTTGACAAATATTTCGTGATGGACTATTGGAAAAGGTACCATCAAAATTTCTGCCAGTCATCCTCTAACACTCGCACCTAATGTGTGATTCACTTCTAGGTGTGCGAGCAGAAGTGCGCTATATTCAGTGGGACTATAAATTGCAAGCTGTGAAGAATTAAAACACTGAACGCGTTTCCTGCAGAACTATGATATTTCTCCTGCATAATTGTTACAGTACAAATGTGTATTCTGTAATTCTCATGACACTGACAATGTGGACTTTTTCCCTGTCAAGAATCGCGGCAACTGAGAATGATTAAATTTAAACCCTCAGAGAGAAACACTACAGACTTCCGAGATGGCACTGGAACGATGCGAGCTGAATCTGTCAGAACACAAGGGGGCGCTCTCAAGGTTGACGGAAGACATTCGTCTGGCGCAAGCCATTCGCAAGGAATGCCAAGGTATTGTTGCAACACTGAGGGCGCACAAGACGAGCTATGAAGAGAAGCAAGCTGAAGAACATGCCTGGTGAGTGTGACTGTTGAGCTAGCTGCAAAGTCTCCCTGACTCAGCTGGAGTCATGCTGAAGAAAAAATAAATAATCTCAAAGTCAAAGTATCGAAGTCTCCCAAATATGGGAAATTATGTTTACCCATTGAAATGAAATTTTCGCACATTTCACGCAACCAGATGCTAGTGCGAAAATAAAAGCATGCTAAAATTTTTTGATGCCATATATGTCTCAGTAGTTAATCTACTAATTCCAATATGGAATTAAAAACACATTAATTAATCCCCCCCATCTGAGCGTGAAAAATTTCTCACACAAAAATATCAAATTTTATAACTGCATAAACTCTGCATCCCAAGATTTAAATTTAACTGCTACACTCACTGACCCTGTATTTCAGGGTGCACATTTATGAAATCCCAGTAAAAATTGCATCCATTTACTCATCATCTTTCACTTTTTTGTGCATCATTAACTCTTTCATTTTCTTCTGAAATATGAGAATGGACATTCAAAGGAGAAGAATTGAAGACAGAGAGCTCTGTCATTGTTTGAAAAGACTTCAATTTAGAACCCTAAATTGTTAGTGTGTACCCATAAAGTATGGTTCTTCCCCTAGAGCCATTGTCCAGACATCACCTGATTCCCTTAGTCAATGGAATGATTGCTTTTGCATGCATGTCAAAGGTTAAAGTTACTGATGCTTTGCCAATACATAAACATAATGTGTTACATGTACTTCAAATATTTCAGGTATATTCCATGCTCTGGAATGCTGTACCTGAGATTTTGCAGCATTTTTGCCAAGATTAATTTTGACCTTCTTCACTATATATTGACAGTGAAGTATAAGAAGTTGTTTTAAAATTCTCCTTGCTTATGTTACATTCATTATAAACTGGACAAGACTTTAACTGTTGTAATGCATTTCTTATGTGACACTTGATTTTGTCTGACAAATGAAGGATTGCATAGCCTGACATCTAATGAAGTTAAATGCCACTTGTTTACTAATCATGTATGGTATCCATGAATCACTGTTTTATTTCTCTGTTTCTTTTTCCTCACTGTTCAGGTTTAATCAGTGTCTGCATTCACTCAGACAGATATCAGGAGTCAGCGAACTGAGGGTTGATGACCAGACAGTGACCCTTGACCTGGTTTCTCAGTCCGCGGTGTCTCCGGTCAAGGCACAGCTGAAGATGCAGTTTGCCTGCCCTCCCAACTCGAGTAAAAGCTGCTCTCTCGTTTCTGCTGAGGTGACTTTGGTTGACATATTTAAAGGACAAGTCCACCTTCATATACATAAGGATTGAGAGAATGCAGTAATATTAGTAGAACACATCAGTGAAAGTTTGAGGAAAATTGGACAATCCATTCAAAAGTTACGAATATTTTAAGTATCTGTGCAGTCACTGCTGGTAGAGAAGACTACTACAGTGTATGATGTCACAAGCGTACAACTATATAAGGAAAATAAAAAGAGAATTTCACAAAACTTTACTTTTTGAATAAAGTGCACATTTCTTCAACTTGCTGCTGACGTATATTAAGGGTAATATTATTCCCCCTGCCTTCTGAAAGAGAGAAGTCGAGTGTTCTTTTGTTATGCGAGAAAAATGGAAATATGTTGAATTTTCTTTATTCTTTCTTTATATCGTCGTACTCATGTGACATCACCAGCTAAAGTAGTCTTTTCATCCAGCCGTGACTGAGCAGAAACTTCAAAAATTCATAACTTTTTAACGGATTGTCCGATTTTGCTCAAACTCTCACTGATGTGTTCTACTAATATTGCTGCATTCACTCAACCCACATGTCTATGAAGGTGAACTTGTCCTTTAAAGGGATCTTATAGTTTTGGTTGAGGCCTAACTTCAGGTTTCTAACATTTTGGGGTGAGATAATAAGAAATCTCTCATGAAATATAAAGGAGCATGTAACTCCAAGTGAAATTCAATGTTTATTTGATGAAAATTGTTTTTTAAATGGCTAGGTTACCCAAAACAGAGCAATACTAATAAAAGATGGGACCCATCTTTTATTCTGACTGCTTTGTTTTACTTTGTTTTTGGATGTTTCTGCCATTCCAAAACTGAATTCCTCTTAGAATGGTGTGCTCTTTATTATTTCACAAGTGGTTTCTTGATATCTCGCAAAAAGGTAAAAGCCCATTTCTCATCTCAACCAATACTATACCATCCCTTTTAAACAAAAGTTTAAGGCAATAATGTGCCCATGCACTGAGTCAGAAATTGCAAAACTAGCTGGAGTAGGTACAAGCCCTTGTAATCCACTCTTAATTTGCAAACATCCATCAAGGCAGTATAATATATTGCTCAAATGATATGTAAGGGCATTATGGATATTGAACTTGGAGGTTTGACAAAACAGATTGTGTAACCTCACCTACTAAACAAAGTACATGTAACCATGGACCTACTAGGTCCATGGTGTAACTCATTGAGAATGAGCTGATTTTTCCATAACACACATTTCCCATAGGCACCAGCCTACATATACCTGGAACTGTTCTTATATGGGTTAGGGCATTATCTGTCTCTTGAAAAGAAGCAAGGGCTTTATTCAACAAGTTCTATCCTGTGAGTGATGAACATGCTTCAAGACATGAGAGGATGGTTTCCCCATGCTTGATGTGCCCTTTCACCTTAAACCAGACCTCCTTTACCTCCGTTGCAAGGTCTGCAGCAAAAAGTCAACTTCACAGAATGAGATCATTTGATATGACAGATGTATACCAAACTCTTTTGTCTTGTTAGGCACCCAATTACAATTCTGTTTCTACCTTCAAACTTCATTGATCTTTACCTAGCTGTTCAGGGAGATATTGATTCATATATCTGCTGAATTTGGTCCTCATAAATTTGGGATTGATGTTTGGACAATGATGTAAGACCTTCTTGCTCTCGGGCTGTCGTATATGCCAGATCAATGCCATAAAATGTGGCTGAACATCTGTTGCATCATACAATTGTAGGTGTACATCTATCATTGATGTACAGGTTATAGGGAAGTTCCTATAGTCTTGTGATTCAGACTGTATTGTGTTCCCTGTGTCCTTTGAACTGCAGCTGGCTCATGACATTCTTGACTGCAGAGGTATTATCACGGAGTGTGTGACTACCAACGACCCCATCCTCCTCATCACTGAGGTCAAGCGGAGGTTGAACAGCCACGCCCCAGTCCTCCAAGAAGTCGAGGAGCTCAGGAATCAGTGAGTTGACAGATAACACTCTTTTAGCAGACCAACTGGCTACCTCTCGTGTAATAAACATGATTTGATTCTACAAGGCAGGTATATGTCTGTGAATGTTCTCAGTCATCCAGGTAAAGGCAGGGATGTAATATTGGTTCTGTATTTGTCTCTATTGACTTTGTTCTACTGTACAAGCTGAAATTTTCGGGTACAGATATTTTCGCGAATTGCTACTTGGAGGACATTTTCACGTGTTGTTAATTTCGCGGTTGCGAGGGTCTAACTGAACTTAGTTATTCGTGCGTTGTTATTTTCGCGTGTTATTATTTTTGTGGTTCAAAGGTGATTCGCGAAATTTGCAAAAATTAAACCAACGCGAAAATTTCAGCTCGAACAGTATTCAAGGATGCCAGTTTTCAGGCAAAAGCTTGAATTCAGGCCCTGGCATTTTCAAAGAACAGGCTTTTTCGTGTACTAAGGAGCTTCATGTAGATGTATTTCAGGCCTTCTCTTTCATTCTAACTGGCATCCCTGAGTATTATGCCTTAAGCGAAGAACAATATTTCTTTGAATGTTAGTCTAATTAGTTTAATGAATAAAAGGTTTCCTTAATTACCAACAGAATAGAGAGAGTGGCTACATTGCATCTTCAGTGTTTATGTTGAGAGTCTTTTTTTTGTACTCTATGTGTGAGAGTAAAATGTATCGTATTTTGAATATTACTGTATTATGTTAATAAACCCCAGTTATAAGCCGTGCTCCTCAGGGTCCCTGGCAATTATTTACAATGTACTTATTGTCATGTAAGCACGCATATACATGTATTACAATTTGATTGGCACATCAAATCCTTATTCAATACTGTTCATAAATGTGATGTTGTATTAAAGGGTGTGTGCAGTTCTGGTTGAGATGAGGATTTAGCTTTTATCATGTTGCGAGATATTCAGAAACCACTCTGTGAGATGTCAAAGAGCATGCTATTCTAAGGGGTATCAAAAGTTTATTTGATTAAAATCGGTTTTGAAATGGCGGAGATATCCAAAAACAAGGTGAAACAAAGAGATGCTAATAAAAGGCGTGGCCTGTCGCCTTTTATCATTATCACTTTTTTGGATATCTCAGCCATTTGAAAACCAATTTTTATCAAATAAACGTTGAATCCTTCTTATAATTATATGCTCTTTCATATTTCATAAGAGGTTTCTCATTATCTCACTTAGGAATGTTCAAAACATGAATCCCCACCTCAACCAGTACTGTACAGTCCCTTTAATCTATGAGAGATTGATTCAAATAGATTGAATAAGAATGAGTTGTTGATACATGTAGTTATGTGTTTTACCTTCCCTCTGCCACTCAGGTATGCCATAGACTATGTTCATGGAGAAGGGGTCTTGAGGGCTATGCTGGGCAGCAGCGGTCAAGTGGTCTGTACACTGACCATTGAGAGTGGCTATCCCAGCAGGGGCTGTGTCAAATTGACCAAGATTGAGGGCAACGGCCATCACAAGGATATCAGTGAATACAAGGTAAAAAGTTTGACAACACGTTTGTACTTGAAATATTAGGATCACTTCATTTTACTTTGTTTTTGGATATCTCAGTCATTTCAAAACCGATTTCCATCAAAGAAAGCTCGAGTTCCTCTTGGAACTGTACGCTCTTTAACATTTCATTAAGCGGTTTCTAAGTATCTAATAAAAAAATTTAATCTCAAATCCTCACCTCAAACAGTACTATACTATCCCTTTGATGAAAACAATATATGGGCTGTAATTTCTACTGCTGGATACTTGTACAGTCTAACCTGTCTTAGCAATCATCTATCTATAGCGGTCATCTGCCATATATACAACCACTAAAAACAATTCCCTCCTAGAGGAAAAGCATGTTAAAGAACCTGTCTGTTGCAGCCACCTGTCTATGACGTCCACTTTTTTCGTCTCCCTCGGATGGCCCATATTGACACGTTTGACTGCACAGTGCATGTTATAACGAACACGGCTATAACAAATTCCGGTTACAAAGAAGTAAAAATTCAGACCGCAACATTATCCACTCTATATATTTTTATTGTTGATTTGTTCGGTTACAAATTTCGATATAAAGAAAGAAAACTGCCGATCCCGAGGACTTTGTTATAACGCGAGTCCACTGTATCCGTGTTTGTAGCCATCATACTTTCCTATCATTTTTCTCTCATTCATATTTTAGAATTTAGGCATCCATCATCGTGGCACTTTCTCTCAAAATTACAGAGTGTACAAGCTTTGACCACAGTGACCACTTGAAATGATCAAGCCAGGATCAAATAATAGGGCCTTGATGTAACTACAGTGCACATTATAACGAACATTATAACGAAATTCTGGTTAGAAAGAAATAAAAATCCAGGTCGCAAAATTATCAGCTCTCTATTTTTTGTTGTTGTTTATTTGTTTGGTTATAACAAAATTTTGATACATGAATAATGAAAGAAAACTGACGGTCCCGAGAACTTGGTTATAACGGAGTCCACCGTATAGAATTGAGAATTGACTAGGTTTAGCTGTTGGAGTCTCACTCATTTACAATGGATGGTCATTATCTTTTGTCATGCTAACCTTTCTATTCCACAGCCGCTAACAGACAACCCAACAATGCGGGACTGGCTAGTCTACCTACAAGACCACCTCTGAATCTGCTGCAGTGCCCCACATAGGACTCACTGGTATCACATTAGAGACAGCCTTGCATGCTCCTTGTTGATGTCAGATATGCAGTACACAAGAAGTGAGCAAGTGTGTTTGCTCCTAAAAATTGGTCAGAAGGAAATGTGACCGACGACAACGGTTTCAGGCAAAAGTCGGGAATTTTGAAAATTCATTTTTTCACTGAATCACATTGCCCATTTCCTAAGCTTTGCATTGATATAAAACACTTGTATTCTTCGGCACCATAAGTGGGCATAGAAAGAAAAATAAAATGCACTTTTTAAGTTGTTAGCATGACAAAATTGCGAGAAAACAGGCTTTGAAGATTCACCTCTTTCTCAAAGACAATGTCCGAGTGGCGATGCGAGGGGAGAATCACCCATCCGTACGATGGTGCCAATCGATGCGACTTTTGCCTGAAACCGTTGTCGCAGGTTACAAATGATTTGGAAAGGTTTTTTTTGATAGCCAGTAGAACAGACAACTGGTTTTAGTACTGTACATCATTTCTAGACAGTCAAGAACCTAATTCTCTCTTCTTTTTTGTGAAATAAATTTATGTACAAATCAGAAAATGTATGCATAAGTATGAATGCATATTACATGTAAGAGTAAGTAAAGGTTTGTATCATTATTTCTTTGGAATTCTAAATTCTCATGGGCAAGATGAAATTGTACTTTTTCTTAAAATGTACTTGAACAGTTATGGAAGTCTGTGAAAAAGTTTGATAAATTGTGATATTGAGCTTTAGCATATTGCAGACTTCTCATTTTATAGATTTTCTACTTATGTTTATCACTTTTGTAAAATTTTTGCCATGTCTGCTGTGTTTGAAAGACAATGTGTACTAAAATCGCTTGCTTGTATCTTTTCTCCCTACCTTTGTGAGAGTAATTGCTTTACTTTTATTCTTTATTATGGCAGTGTTTCTTGAGTGGTCATCACCATTCTGTGACTCTACTCAACTTAAAAGGAATTTTGTATACTGTATAAGCTGTTATTTTTGTGAGGGTTTAATTTTCACGAATTTTGCGAATCACTGTTGGACTGCGAATTTAACAACATGCAAAACTGTTGCCCATGTGCTGGTGTAATACATGTAGTTCTGTGTCAATTCGCAAAAATAGCAGCTCGCGAAAATGTCCATGACCTGGTAATTTACGAAAATAACTGTATGCAAAAATAATGGCTTGTACAGTGGACTGAACAACCATTCTAAAGGCTTTTTATATTTGACAGATGTTGTTTTGTTAGTATGACACCTCTTCCTGGATGACACTGGTCATTTAGAAAAAAAAAATGCTTATTGACTTTTTACATTTTTGTCTGTCACTAGCTGAATTTTATTTTCATGACAAGATTGTTTTGTTTTCCTTCACTGAATAAGACCCTACTTTTGGTCAACAAAAAAGTCTATTCATTGATTTTGAGTTAACCTTGCGCTCTTAGAATTTGTGTTGTAGCTGAGAAGCATTGCTGGATACAAATTGCAAACACATTTACCTCCTTTCTAATGACAGTCAACCCCACTTGAGTCAAATTTGTTAGTTAAAATGTCAATCATCCACAAAGAAAAGAAGAAAAAACAAACAAACCAAGACAAGGTTTTGGAACATTGATTTTGCAGGTTGTTGAAACTGCGCATTTTAGTCTGTGAAATTGTCCACAATTTCAGACATTTATTGCTGGAAATATTTCTCTGTGATAGGCAATTGTTTTATCTTTGTACATTATTTAATTATTTTACAAGTCACAAAAATGACTTATTTCTTATTTGATCCCACCTCCATTGAATTATGATTCCAACAATAAAAACTTATTTTTAAGAAAATCTGGATATCTTTATTTGTAAAGAATAGTTGATTGAATCAAAATTAAACAAAAGGAAAGTGAATAGTAAATAAAATGATGCAATAAAGTGTCAGTATGGATGTGAAAACTGAGGATAATGACAGCCCTTGTCATTCAGTGTTTTCACTTTCCATATAATGCCCTGAAAATTATGAGCGTATACCCAGTCATTACAGATTAAGTGTATCGTTTCTTTCATATGTAAGCACAAAATATATATATATATATATTTCTAAAAATATATATATTTCTTTGCTTCTATTAACATACAAGTGTAGTAGTTAATGGCAATCATGACAACTTTGAGTTGATCAGTGCCCACTGGTCTCACAGGTGATAGCATTGTATGTTCAACCCCATACAAGTGTACCACATGTTCCACCCATTCAATGTGAATTTCGTTCACAGAGACAAGCAGTTGCTCCATCCTAAACCTGTAGATCAAAGCATTATGAATAATCTTGCTATACAATGAGAGCACTGTCATGGGATAAGAAGCCAACAAATGGTATCAATTGCACTTGAAAACACAGCTTGGGGCTCAAACAACTTGTAAAACATACCTCATTAAATATTCAGTATAAAGCTAGGTATGGTTTCACGACAGCTTCAGTGCACCCACATCGAGTGAGCATCCACAGAACTGGAGGAGTTCTGTGACAACACAGTATCAGTATTCATTGAATATCTGATATCACTAGAAAGCATGGGATATACTAGTACTGTATCTACACCCTTTCTTTGTTTGTTTTTGTAATGTCATTTGTTTTTATTAATTCTTATTATTTTCAGGCTAAAGGTACTCTTTAAGATACTCTTCAGTACCTACTTGTAGTAAAGTCAAAGCATCCCTATGTATTCAAGAGTTGACATGTTCCCTTTCATTCTGACGTACAATGTATTTGTAAAATGTATCCTCTTCTGTATTCCTGTAACTTTCTTAGATTTATCTACAGCACATTTTTTTTTTCATCATCTTCAAATGAGCGCCCAAATAATGTATAATTCTCGAGACACTTACTGCATTCTTACACAACACACACACATACACACACACGGGTTTACTGTATACAAACACCAGCACACACACACATACACACACCCATGATGATACACCCTTGTAAAGGAGGTTCAACCAATAGAATAGATTGCAAACCATTTATCATGTGGCCCTGTTGTACCTCTCCAAACACGCATTTTGTTGCAAGCAAATTCAAATACAAACAGCGTACATAATTAAAAGAAAGATATTATTCAGAGGGGTGAAGGCTCAGGTTTGAGTTTCTTCAGTTTGTCTCCCTCTACAAATGAAAATTTGTTAATTTTTTGTTTGTTTGTTTACATGTTTGTTAATTTACAGATCAGCAGTTACGGTCTTAAAAAAATTTCATTTGTAGAGGGAGACAAACTGAAGGAACTCAAACCTGAGCGTACATAATTGTACCATAAAAAGTAATTATTTTATAAACAAGCAAATGTTTCCTGGCTTTTTGTACATAAATGCATACTACATAAATGCATAGCCTACATAATGTATATGATTTGCTTAAATGCATTTTTTCCTAGTTACAAATCTGAATTGTACTCATGCAGGAAAAAAACAACAACTGTACAGCAACATGTTGTAAATAAAGACTGAAAATAAGCATGGAATTGGTTGTCTTGAGCTTCACTATGAATCATGATATTGTGCTGAGTTTTAGCCCTAGTCTTAGTGATTGTTTTTAATGTTGAAATGTCCACTTGACAAACCCAAGTAACCTAACATGCAACCTGTCTATAAGAAGTTTCAGCATGGACTAAATTTTTCCAACTATGCAATCACAGAAATCAACAACCTGTTACTGTAAAAGTGGACTTTTTTTTTTGTTTTTGCACCAGTAATTGTTCATCCTCAGCCTGGGTAAGATGAATTTCTTGTGCTTTCATTTCTGCGTGATCAAAATGTAAAATAGTACAATTGTATTCAGGGGCGGATCCAAGAATTCCGTAAAGAGGGGGCGCGTTTACAAAATTAAAGGGGGGCGCACGCACCCCTCCCCCCCCCCATTTTTTTTTCTTTTTATTTCTTTTGTTTCAACAAAAAATAAAGGGGGGGGGGCCTGCGCCGGTTGCGGTCCTCCCTGGATCCGCCATTGGTATTAATCTACAGTAACAAGCAAAAAACTTGTGTGATTTTACCTTCTCACTTTTTTTATGCTGCCTGAATGTTATGCAACAAAAATTTCCACACTGTGAACATAGACGATAATATCTATTTTTACAGTAATCCTTTGAACATGTGTGCACAGTGATGAACATGGTGTGTTACACACTGGGTTCTATATGCCAACTGAATGTCAAGCAAGATGTTGTTTTAATTTTCCATTTGCAAAACAAATTAATGACCGATTAGCGTTCAGACTTGAATGTGATTTAATCTCTTATAAAGAAACACTAACTCTAACATAACTTGAAGTGATTTCTTACATCACAAGAAATCTCAGGATTCATTGATTTAAAGTTGGAGTCTCTTGGTGCCCTGCTGCAGAACAATTTGTTGATTTTTTTTCCCTAATGAAAAACAACTACACTGTATTCAGTGTAGTGACATTTACAATTACACATGTATTTCAAGTTAAACTCGTTCTGTAGCGGAACCTGGTGGCCTGCGTATTAACTGTCTATGGGCATTTCAAAATTCAGTTTAGAATGATTAATAACATATGTACAATGTGGTACTCTTACCAGGCCTGTATGCAACAGGAGTTGATTCCTTAATGCAAAAAAGGAGGATTTTCAGTTGAACACAGTGTGTATAAAACTAAAATATCTTTGTTTTGGAGAAAAGTTTTCTTTTGCATCAGCATTATACTTTGTAAGCCTACTGCTCCACACACTTAGAGCTTTAGTTTCTCATGTGGTATAGGTAAGCATGTCATGTACTGCCTGTCATTTGGCCATTTTCTGATGATTCTGAGAGAATGATCGGTTGCATCTCGTCCCGGAGGCGGGAGTAGACCATGACGAGGATGTGGGCTTGCATCTCCATCCTCACATCAGCTGGAACCCTCAGCAAGGTGCAGCGGAGATGAGCCAAGAAGGAATCAACCTCCTCCTCATCTGCCTCCGTGGCCCTGGCCCTCTTGGCTGGAATGTCTTGCTTAGCGGCTGGACTGTCTTGCTTCGCGTCCTTATTCCTTTTCCTGCGGGACTCTGGCTGGAGCCTGGGCACCGAGAATGTCGAGCCGTCCAGGATGCTTGACATCGACTCGCCCTCATTGTCGCTGTCTGAGTCTGGGAGTGCATCCATGGCGATGGCATCCTCGTTTATTTCCGATTGGGAGTCCTCTTCCGAGCTGCCTTTGTTCATCTGAAATTTCATTACATGATTGTGATACAATAAATAGGGTTTGCTTACACAGAAATTACGTTTTGCATTAATACAAACAATTTTCTGACTGACCTGAGGGGCATTTCACGAAGTGTTTTGTCATACAAATTTGCTCTCAGCCAATCAGATGCAAGGATTTCAGTAGCTTGTAACAGTCTGTCAAAAAAATATCCGACAAAAACGCTTCATCAAATGCCCCCCTGGGGGGCATTTCATGAAGCATTTTGTGTGACGACATTGTCGGACAAATTTGCTGTCACCCAATCACATGCAAGGATTTCAGTAGCTTATAACAGTTTGTCAGACGAAATGTCTGACAAAACGCTTCCTCAAATGCCCCCCTGATCTCCTCAGTCTCCATGAGTCTGCAGGAGGCTTCCTGATTCAATATCTCTTCATGTGTGGGAATAAAAAGAAATGATGAATCTCACTGATTTGGGAATCATTTTGGGATAAAGTGCGCTCCCGTTGAAATGAACATGGCTATAATGAAATTCCAGTTCCAACAAAGTAAAAATTGAGGCTGCGGCATTATCCGCTCTTAATATTGCTTATCTATTTGGTTACAATAAAATTTTGATATAATAAAAGAAACGTGCCACTCCTGCGGGATTTTATTTTAACGGGAGTCCACTGTGCATGTAACACAAGACTCCCTGACTCCCCGAGTGTGAGTGGTAAATGTTGACAGCCCTGTGAGTCTATGAATTTGCTATGACTTCTTCAGCAAGTAACTGAGTGAATCAATCTTCCTCCATGCATCTGAAGAAGTATGCTTTTTTTATAAACTTTGAATCTTGTGATTTTTCATGTCATTGTAGTAGAATAGAATGTGTCATTTGCAGGGAAAAACAAAAGCATAAAGCACAAACTTTCTCTTTTCATAAATTATCAATATCAGAGCTGTCACCATACCATTCATACAGCAAACTGTGGAACACTCCACAGAGCAGTCAGTGAGATACCTGTGTTATACCCCCATTCCACCGAGATTTTATCTCATCGGTCACTCATCGGAAGCTAAGATTATCGCTTCCGGGCACCCACCCAAGTGTATTAGAAATGCAGCCTAATGGGTCCAACTTGTGTTGGTCAACTATCTGGTCAGTGTTTGACATTTCAGGATCACACGCGACATGTCTGACACTCGACTGAATATTTACCAACTAAGTCGGATTCATCAGACTGCGATTTGATACACTTCGATGGGTGGCCAGAAACAACAATCTCTGTTTCCGAAGAGTGGCCGATGAGAAAAAAAATCTTTGTAGAATGGGGGTAAAACATGGTCTATCAATGTGTGAAATTAATGGTCAAACAAAGGATGCGTTCCATAATAATCTTGTTGTCAGGGCATGGACATTTCAAGGAGTCTCATGAAAGCAGAATTAGGTAGACTTGGCAGCTCTTACATGTAGATATCACAAGTAGTCTTGAATTCAGATGTTATCATGTCTACAAATTATTTATCTTTTCTGAAAGCAGGAAAAAGCAAATATCTACACTATATGTAATTTAACTCCATCTCAACCTCTGTACATCTTTATACTAACCTTTGTAGTTGGTTTTTTATCTCTGTGAGAGATGAATGGTCGGATGAAATGCAAACGGTCCCACACCCATTTTTCTCGCGGTGTTTTGGGTTCTCGCCACTTTCCATGAGTGGGATGTTTCAGGATATGGTTCAGTTTGGTCCGCAAGCTACGAAGATGTGTTTGCACATCTTTACCTAAAGTGACATCAGAATGAAATGAAATTTTATACTTTAAGCATATAAACAGATACATTGTATATTCTATAATCTGAGCAAAAAGGAAATCATAACACACAAAAATGACTAAATACATTAATTAGATAGTAAATCATATATATCTGTTATCATGAAATATATATTAGCAAATATATAACACTGGTTATATTATCTAAATGAAGAATTGATTTAAGGGAATTCTAAATCAGCAAAAATAAAAAAATAAAAGATACCTATACGATAATTAGCTTTATACTCTTTAAGGAAAAACGCTTTTTTTTCAATTAAATCATTGAACATCCAATATGTATTTTGTAACAAACCTTTTTACATATCTAGCACAGAGGAAACAAAAACAAACAAACACACAAACAAACAAAAACCCCACACCAGCACAAATAACAGTATATTATCAATCGAGTGTACTTTAACCCTAATTAGGGAGGCGGGCTCCAAGGCCCCCCCCCCCTCTTTCTTTCGAGTCTCCCACATCTTTTGACACCAAATTTGCGATGCCTGGTCACTCGGTTCCGAAGTTACGCATAAATATGTATATGTGCATGTCAGACCAAAAATTGCTCAAATACGTGAATTTGTGTACAATTTCAATGCAAGCTGTGCTTTATACAGGCAAATTTCCTAAAAGCATGATTATTTGGGGGTTTTATTGATTAAAATCAATAACATATTTTCTTGTTCGGAACAATGTCACAGACAAGTTTCATGGAAAAAACAATGAAAAACATAGAGTCGAAAAATCAAAGAAATACATAAAAAAATTTAAAAAATGAAATACTTAAGAATTTATTCTGATGGCACAATTTTTTTTTCTTTTATTTGCTCAGGACACTAAAGAGAATATTTACACAATTTACAAAAAATTTGCCCATTTTGAGCATTATTTAGTGATTTATAATACCAAATTGTATGATTTCATGCATCATTATGCATAAATTAGAATAATTTACACATTGTAGCATAAATGATATTTTTTTTTAGAATTTAACTTTGTGGTTCTTTAGATTACATCATAGGCAATGTGTGTGCCAGTTTTCGTCATGATCGTGCGGTCGACGGCCGAGATCTGGGGGGGGGGGGGGGGGGGGCCTGGGAGTCCCCCCGGCTCTATGATACCTAAATAGCCCGGCCTAGTTAGGGTTTTAAAACCTATTCATTCAGAATGGGATATACTGTAAAACGAGAAATTTTCGCGTGCATTTTAATTTCGCGAATTTTGCGAGCGCCAAAATTCGCGCAATTAAAATGCACGCGAAATTTTTTGTCTACACTACACGCATTGAACGCCAGTGGCAATTCGCAAAAGTTTCATGCCGCGAAAAAGGCTGTCAGCTCCAATTTGCGAAAATTTCATGCCGCGAATATATCATGTTTTACAGTATTCAATGCAAGACAGAGTGCATGGTCAAAGCAGCTACATCTGAATTGAATGATAGGCACTTAAATCAGAAGGACACTTGAGGTGCATTTTACTGAAAAAATCTCACTGACAAAGACCCAAGACCAGTCCTTCATGTTTTTGGTCTTAGAAGTTGAAAGTACCACAGGGCAGTCCGCACTGAAAAGATCTACAGGTGTATATTTTTATTTCCTATTTTTCATTATTTTTCTATTCTTTATCATTATTATTTTATTATTTTATTCATTTATTTATCTATTCTACTAAATACAGTGAACATGGAAAAGTGGGTTTATTGAATTGGGCATTACTAATCTTTTTTTTTTTCCTTGCTCTTATTTCTTTTTCCCCAGTTACACCCCAGCAAATTTGCATTGAATCATAATCATTGTTATTGCAATAAGATGATTGATCTGTACAGCATAATTTCTAAAGTTTAGTTTGACATTTTGCCAGCAGAAAGACCATCAAATATTATATAAAAACTTACCGGTACAACCACTTCCTATTTCCTTCGCCTTATCTGCAAACAACTTATCCTTCCGCTTCTTGTCAAAGAAACCAGCGCCCAGATTGTTGTACAGAACAGTGTGTCTCTGCCACCAAACAACCAGGTCCTCTTCCTGGGTGTCAGTCCACGGGAAAGTTGCCTTTGGTCCCGATCTCCTCCTGTTTACTCCAGCTCCTCTGCTGTCAGCCCCGCGTTTGCTCTTGGGAGTGCGAGCGGTACTCTTTTTAATCCCTTCCTTCTCATCTACTGGTGATGATGCTGCCGTCTGCTCGTCCTGAACTGTCGGGCCAGGAGAGGTTGGGACGTCGATATCACCATTCTCATTGTTGTCTTGAGACCTTCTCTCCGTTGAACTGGACATCTTGCCCAGTTGCAGTTGTGTGTGTGTGTGGGGGGGGGGGGGGGGGTCGTATACTGGATACCACTACCACCAGTGGTGATATTAAACGCATACAGAGCTCTGCACTCCTACTGTACATAAGTGCTATCCTATAATCCTTAACCCTCTGCTCTGGTAGGGTACGCTTCCATTTGTAGACGTCCTGTAGTTTACAACATAAAGAAAAAGATAAAAAGAAATATCAACGATCGAAACGCAACTGCGACTGGCCATAATCCTTTGAGTGTTGATGATAAGGGTTAAGGCATTTCGACGGTCGTCATTGGACAAATGAAAAAGCCACGCCGCTCAGTGCAATATCTGCACACGGCATGCAAGACACCTTGTCCTTGCATTAACCAGGGAGGTGGAAGAGACCACCTCCCTGCATTAACGCTGTACTGCGTCGATTTACTGCATGGGCTAAATGACACATCACACATCATTCGACGGATAGACTCGATCTACATCTTGCTTCAGGACTTCAGCTGTGCAGTTCGCAGCAAGAATGAAAGTTTGAATTCAGGCATTACAACTTAACATTGACAGCAAAGATTTTAGGATGTCACATGTATTGATTTCAATAACGTTAACTAAAAAATAAGGAGGAAAAAGTTAAGAATGCACGCATTTATCACTTACCCGTCGAAGCTGTGCGTGCATAAAACGTTTTGTAATGCCGCACGCATCAGCGCAGCGCAGTGTGTGTAGTAGTGTTCCGCTGATAACCAAGCCGACACACACGCTAGTAGCGCTACGGCAAAGCTAGGTACGGTACACATACGTATACGCTACTTGCAATACACAAGTCATTCGACAAGCCCGAAATCCGATTACTGAGTACACACTGTCGTTTGTCGTGGCAGATAGACCGGATGTTCTTTTCGACGCGTCGCCGTGACGTATGTTGACGTAAGAATGTATGCGTCAGCTGTACACGGTTCATCACCGTACAGAGCACTTTAGCAGACGACACCCGGCAGTCTCCCCACGTCCACTCAAGTGCACAACGTATACAAGGCAATTCGGGGAGAGTCATGGAAGAAAAGAGGTCTACAACTGGGCCCTGTTGCATAAAACCCTTACCGCTGGACTTACCGCTCCTTTCTAGCGGTAAGTCTTCAAATTAGCGGTAAATTTTATAATCCTTGATGCTGATTGGCTGTGACGCCTAATTTTGACGGTAGTTACCATTGAAATTCCAATGGTAAGTTTTATGCAACGGGCCCCTGGTGTACAGGTGCATAACAGTGGGCAAGCACCAACCCGCTCAACCAGCTCCGCGTTGTGAAAGTAATGGTATTACATGTATTGATAATAATGATAACAAGCCAGCCATGCAGTTGAGGCAGTTTCGACAAAGGTGTTCTCGTTGTATGAAGCCATCGACGTGATATTTCTCCAAAGAAGAAATTGAAGACAAAACGAGTATAGTGTGTGAAATTATCCATGGCTCTTAATTGCCCCGGAGGACGATATACGGTTCATGTAAGGAAAACAATAAATGTTATAACTTCGGATTGAGTGAAAGCAGTGAGTGTTAGTAGAAAATTCAGAAGTACAAACCTGTGGAAACTTGAAGTTGTGGAGTTTTGAACGTCGGTGCCCCCTCTCACTGGATAATAAACGATCACTATACCACTCTGCATCGCCATTATGGACAATATATAGTTTTTGAAATATCTCTCGTTTCAAACCAATTTTCATTAAGAAAAACAAACTTTAAATAGGGTCTATTTCGAAAAATATTAATCATGCTCTGTAGGGTTTCTAATGCTCTCACAAACAATTAAAATATAAATCCCCATCCCAAACAGAACTATACCATCCCTTTAGAACCGATTGGATAACATTTTTTAGGAAAGATGACAATTGTAATAAAACAATTTACTTGAATTTGGAGGTATAATCCGGACCGCAGTGAATTATTCTGGATCCAGGATTGCCATTTTCACTGAAAGGATTATTATTTTTTGTCATTAGAAAGGTCCACTATGAAACGCTAGATGACAGGCTTGTCTTTGCGGGTGCTGTTCGTTTAATATTCCGAAGGTTCGCTATTCCGAAGGTTCGTAATTCCGAAAAGTCGTTGAATCCCGACGAAACGCACAAATTCCCTATTTTGTATACCTAATGAAAAATGGTTCGTTGATCCGAACATTTTGTGGTGCTATTCCGACTGGCGGTTCTTTATTCCGGAGATTCCTTGGCCGAAAATGAAATCCGGAATAATGAAATAATGAACCTTTGATTCGGAATAACGCCCGCATCTCCGGACTAAAGAGCCTTTAGAATACCGAGCTGTATAACCGTCTTTGCGACCCTCTCAGGAGCATTGATGCGCTATATAATATACGGCATATCAGATGGTCGGCTGCATGTGCAGTGGGTAATGTTTGACGGTCAAGGAATCAGTTTTATATACAATGCAAGTGATTTGGCATGAAGGAATGTTACTAGCCATCCCCTTTAAAGGTTATGAACCATAAAAGGTTAGGAAAAAAAAACCTAAACACAAATCCTAAACACAAAGCTGCATTCGTACAGGCTGGCCTCTTTGGCCACTTTCATTGACAGATGCAGGGGGACATGCATTATTCCTTCACAATGACACGCAAACTTGGAAAAAGTGCAATTTGTCATTATTGTCTTTAAAGTTCATGTGCTCAGTCATGCATGACATTTATCAACATAAACAGGTATCAGTGGAAAGAGGAAGAGTTTCCCTTTCCTCACAACTAACAGTGTGCTCTCAATAGCTGATAATTATGAAATAGTAATTTTAGCCCTCCAAAGTTGGACTACCTTTTTTTGATACGCACTGTAGTACAAAGTATTCTTCAGTGCATGATGTTGCCCCATGTCCCGCCTTTATTTTATAACGATCAGTAGAGGCCAGGATAATGTCTGGGCATTTTAAATGATTTAATCAAGTTCGTGAAACTTTGATGAAGCGTTTGAAGGTGAAAGTGCAAGCGCCTGTAACTTTCGGTGGTACAATGAGGCGCCCTCGCTTGCTCAATTTCAATGCAAAATAATTGATTTTCAGCACTTGTTCAGGTCTTATTGTCTGGAGGCATAGCTCTAGTGGCCCTATTCATTTTCGCCGGGTTCCGTTCAGTTATTATAGATCTAACCTTGAATTCGATGCTGAGTTGTATCATTGTTAAATCTTGACCTGCAGTTATTTTCTTAAGCATGCTCCTCCAATTTCCGCCTCAAACATCGAAGGCCGCCGTCGTCTTAATGATCTTTTATTGCATTATGGATTTTGTGTGCATGCATTTCTTGACGATTTTTTTTCTTCAAAACTCATCCTGCCGGCTAGCCCTTCATCATGGCGAAGTGTTTATGTAGACCTCACTTTTCATAATCATAATAATAATAATAGTTATTATTATTATTATTATTATTATCATTCAGTATTATTATTATTATCATTATTATTATTATTATTCAGTATTATTATCATTATCATTATTATTGTTATTATCATTGTTACCATCATTACCATTATTATCATCATCATCATGACATCATCATTGATTTTTTTGTATGGCCATGCTGCTCTTATGCCCGTATAAGATTTCCAGGACCTTTACAGCCTCAAAGGTCTCCATCTCAGTACTATACAGTAGCGGGTGCGCAATATACTAAATGGTGTTTTGTGAAGGATGATTGTTGACATTTCGTATAATAAAATTCTGCTCGTTTGTTTTGAGGCATTGATCACTTTGATATATTCTCATTTGCCTATCCATGCCATTATATTAGGTGTTTCAAAAAACATTTCCCACTTTTGATTCTAAATAATTCATAAACTATATATCGGATAACACTGTCATTGATATGAGTAATAGCTGAATAGTGTACAATTTGGTTGAAGGTGGTTTGAATATGAAAACATAAATCAGTTTCATGAAATCCATGATTAATTTTACAGTTAGGTTCCAGATTTTGCTCTATTTTCAACCCTCTGTACAAAATTTCACTTTGCACTGGGGTGAATGGGTGTGTATGGGAGTGTGTGGTTAACACCCTGACAATGGTCCTGAACAATGGTTAGGTTTGAATGCTTCATTATTTATTCATGAGAAATTCCACTATCACAACTAGTCTTTATTCAGCCTCTGGCAGTATCTGTGTAAAGTCAAATGCCTGCTGATACTGTCGTTGGGTCTCGACAGTGCTCTCCCTACTTCTGAAAAACGACATTATAATGAATGCCTTCTGTTCTATCGTAAACATGGTGACAGGAAGCAAAGAAAATCAATTAGAGTATACACTGGTGTAAATGGAGCCTTGAATAAATCTACTGTGAAACATATCACCCCAATGATAAATGCTGCTGAACTCTTTACCAAAAATGATTTCTTTTTATCAAAAAGCGAAAAATTTGTCAGACTATTTAATTAGTAGACAGTTGTATTAAAATGAGGAACTTTAGATCATTTATGATTATTTATATCCCAAAATTAGTGATATGTGAAGCAAAAATTGAAAATGATTGCCAGCTGGAATGGGATGTGGTGTTTGCAAGCACATGGAAACGTGTGCTTTCTTTTCCCATGTGCATGCAGTTTACCCTTTACCGTGCATGAATCCAGACTAGCAATGCCCAGGGCAATCCACATGAATTATTGATTAAGCATTCATGTGCCTGGGAGCACGAGACTGACGCCTAGTCAACAGGTGGTTCAGGCGTGTCCATTGTTCAGGGCCATTGTCAGCACACACTCACATACACATCATTGGTTCCTGTGCAAGGTTCAATTTTTGTACAGAGGGTTAAAATTTGACCAAAATCTGAAACCTTACTTCAAAATCAATCTTAGATTTAAAGGACAAGTTCACCTTCATAAACATAAGGATTGAGAGAATGTAGCAATATTAGTAGAACACATCATTGAAAGTTTGAGGAAAATCAGACAATCCGTTCAAAAGTTATGAATTTTTGAAGTTTTTGTGCAGTAACCGCTGGATGAGAAGACTACTACAGTGTATGAATAACTTAGATGTCACATGCGTACAACAATATAAGGAAAATATAAAGAGAAATTCACAAAATTCCATCTTTTGAAAAAAGTACACATTCCCCTGACTCGTTACCGACAAATGTTATGGGTAATATTATTCTCCCTGCCTTTAGAAAGAGGCAACTCAAGTGCTCTTTTATTATGCGAAAAAAGTGAAAATATGTTGAATTTTCTTTTACATTTTCTTTATACTGTTGTACGCATATGAATCACAAGCTGTAGTAGTCTCCTCATCCAGCGGTTCCAACACAAAAACTTTAAAAATTCATAACTTTTGCATCGATTGTCCAATTTTCCTCAAACTTTCACTGATGTGTTCTAATAATACTGTTGCATTCTCTCAATCCTTATGTTTATGAAGGTGAACTTGTCCTTTAATGAAACTGATCTATGCTTTCACATTCAAATTACCTTCAAACAAATTGAACACTATTCAGCTATCATTTATGTCAATGACAGTTTTATCGGATCAATAGTTTTTGAGCTATTAATGATCAAAAGTGGGAAATGTTTTTTGAAACACCTAGTACAAACAAAATGCAGCCGCCGCATTACCGGGGGCTACGACGCACGCAAAGCTGCACAGATTGTAAACGTCAAGATTCGTGATGTCGTATAGCTCTATGTGCGTGATGAGATGGCGGCGCGGTGACTTCAAGCGGCTGACCTATGAGATTATCCATCAGATTACTCTTAAAGATATCATAATGAATTCCTCTTGATTTCCGTGATGCTACCCTCAGTGTTCTATATCTTTTATGGTCAAAAAGGTCACTGAAATTTGCTGAGTTGATTATTGCATGATCTTAGATTAAAGGGCCCGTTCAGTTTTGGTCGAGACCTAATTTCAGCTTTCTAACATTTCTTTTTTCGGTGAGATAATGAGAAAACTCTTATGAAATATGAAAGAACATGGTTGTACTTAAATAAGTAAGTTTATTCGCTGAAAATTGGTTTTGAAATGGCTGAGATATCCAAGACAGAGCGATTCAAATACAGTGTGGAACCCAACTTTTTTTTTTTGTTTTTGGATATTTCAGCCATTCCACACCCGATTTTCATAAAATAAGCTTTGAATTGCTCTTATAGGTATCTGTACTATTTCATAAGTGTTTTCTTGCAAGTACTCTTTCAAAAAAATCGAGTGAAAAATCCAATATTCACTCTCAAAGGAGTGAATACAAAAAAGAGTGAATTTAGAGTGAAATTGGTGTGAATTTTGAGTGAAAATGTCCATTTTCACTCGTTTTAGAGTGACCTCAGGGAGCACTCCAAAGTCTTCGAGTGATCCCTGAGGTCACCCCAAAAGGAGTGAAAATGAACATTTTCACTCAAAATTCACTCCAATTTTACTCTAAATTCACTCTTTTTTTGTATTCACTCCTTTAAGAGTGAATATTTTCACTCGATTTTTTTTTTCAGAGAGTATATCTCGCAAAAAGTTAAAAGCCTAATTCTCATCTTCACCAATATTGTACCATCCCCCTATACTGTTTAGGTCACACTTTTATTTATTTATTTTCTTACCATCTTTGACATGCAGGATAATTTCGGTAGATATTCTTATACTTTCTGAGAGACAAATATATTACTACATGTGAGCGCAAGGTTGGTATAATATTGTCAGGTCTGATGGGGTTCTACTTGACTTCAGGCATTAGGCGTCAGTCACAGCTATAACATTATAACGTATAGGCCTATTATCACTAATTATTATTATTATTATTATTATTACTATTATCATTATTGTTATTATTATTATTATTGTCGTTATTTAAAATGCACAATGCAGGGATCGCGGAAGGGGAGGGGCGTCAAAATAATGCCACTGCACCCCCCCCCCCCAAAAAAAAACAAACTATAGGGAGTATATTGGAAATACAGGGTATAATGCAATGATAAAAGTTCACATGGTCTTGCAGAACTGTCCATTTTTTTCTGAAATATACTTAGGTCAAGATAACCCATTAGAAATAATATATGACATAACGCCGTAACACAATTTCAATTAGGTTATTGAGAAAAGGAAAATAGAAAAAAAAAGTTCGCCGAAAGTAGTGTTAGAGCATAAAGCGAAAGTGATCTATCAATATTAATCATAATGCTACTTTTTGTTGTTTGTTGTTGTTGTTTTTGTGTTTTTTACACCATTGCTCGGGCGCGATCATTTCACCACTCAACAAGTTCATACTTACCCATTAGGCCTACCAAATGAGTCTTTCTTCCGTCCGTTTTTTCTTGTAGCGTGACATTTTGCCGATTGCGGCAAATCAATTTATGCTAATGATGTGCGTAAAAATGTTCTGATTGCGCGCACAAATTCTCTCGTAGGCCTATCGCGTGTTAAATCTCGGCGTAATATCGCAATCATCAGAAGCCACGCCCTCTTACGGCTTGTCGCGTAGGCTCTACACTGAAAAAGGTCCCTTACCCTATACTCTAGAGAGTTCAGAAGCTAGACTACTGAATATGGGGAGGGCCCTTCAGAACACTGCACATCTGCACTATTGTGGATACGATCGGATCTGAATTATTTTACTCTTTCATAATTTTATGTCTAATATAAGCAACACTGCATTTTCTTAGCAGACTGCGTTGACCAGCCAGATAAATTCCATTCGGCCAATTCGATCGCTTGCAAGCAGATTCCCCAATGGTGAAAGATCATGACTTTTGAGGCTGCTTCTTAGGTCTATGCTTTGACTTTAATATTATATTCATAAGATAAAAGTATTATATGATATACCGATTATTAGTAATTTATTGAAAGTGTGTGTGTGTGTGTATGTGTGTGTGTGTGTGTGTGTGTGCGCACTGTAGTAAAACTTCTGTCGTAGCGCGGCCCCCATAGTGTCATGAATTAAACTACTGGCGTATTTTATGAGAGCATGCAGAAATTATGTTGTCACTGAAGAAAATCTTCGTATCGTTATTGTTCGTAAAAAAAAATGATAATAATAACAAATAAAAAAAAAAAACTTCGGTAACTAACCGTCCCAATTCTCTTCGTTCTTTAAAGTGTCTAAGATAATCGCATTATGGCTAAGACTTTATGCATATGACGGGCTATAAAGTATGTGTATAACGGTAGGGTGCATGGCCGTAGTTTTGTAGTTTTGCAGGCTTATAGGTTTTCTTGCCTCTAATGGTTATCTCCGACTCGACTGGACAGTGCGTGGACGGGCGAGGCCTCTATCTCGTATTTTGCGGCGCGTATGACGGCGCGGCCCACTTGCTCTCAAATCTTGATGGCGTCGACCACCACCGTATAACAGCCTCACCGAATCCTGTGTTCCATAGCAGAGCATGGACGCACTGTACTGGTGCGCGCGCACTCCATCTATGTGTGTGCGACCAGCTACGTGTCTGCGTAGACCATGTACAGTACCCGCGCCATTGTAGTGCGACGATATTGCGCGTCGTTC
The DNA here is from genome assembly GCF_040938485.1 of Diadema antillarum. NCBI lineage: Eukaryota > Metazoa > Echinodermata > Echinoidea > Diadematoida > Diadematidae > Diadema > Diadema antillarum. The sequence continues at coordinate 2,330,933 of NW_027270919.1, read as the reverse complement.
TCTCTGAACTCCAGTACAAAACGTATTGCTTGTGTACGTGCGTAACGAGGCTAGCGCTGTTACGTACGTACGTGAAGTATGCAGGCAGGCCAGGCAGCGTTATCATAGCATGCGATACTATCCGCGCGTTGGCTGTGAGGGCCTACTGAATTCTGTCGTCGCGTCCATCACAAAAATGGTCAACTCTGGACACAGGAAGAATTGATTTTTCCTTCAAGTCAGTTACACCAAACCAGACATCGTGTCATGTAGAACTGTAGCAGTTTTTGTTTGGCGGGCAGGCAATTTGCCTGGCATACATTTCGAGACGAATTCCAAACCATGTCCCTTACTCGTCAGTGCACTGCCACCGCCGTGTATCGCGAACGTACGTATTGATTGTGCTTCTGTGGTGGGTTGGCGCTTTTCTACTGGGCCTGTGCAACGCGCGGAATGTTGGTGAAACAGTTCCTAAAAGCGACCAAGTCCAAGCGGCTGACTTCGAGTTTACCCTCTGTTGTCGGGTTATAGCTTTTGTGTACTACTTGTACAACACGGGATTTGGTATGTATAAGTGCATCTAAGGCATGAAAAAAGCAGTATAAATGTAAAGTTAGCCGTGCATTTTGGCATTGCATTTGTAACGTACTTTCTTTGTCGCTAAGTTATAACACACGTACAATGTGTGTACGGCGCTCGCACTTTGTGCTCTCTCCGCGCACTCGACTCCTCGAACGTCGTATTCACTGTGCATGTGTGCCTACAATACTGTACAATACACTATGCTGTGGTTGTACGTGAGCGAGTGACCACGCCACGCAGAATTAGACGCGAGGCGTGGGCACCCCAAGCAGGGCCGCTAGGAGTCATGTGAAAATTGGTACGGCGTTGAAAGATTACAATCTAGGTCCTGCTTTTACACCTTCCGTGGCCTTCTTGAACCCTTTCAGACTGTAGCAGTGTTAGATGAAATATGTAATATTAAAAAATGGTGAAAATGATTCCCGCTATAGTGTATTCATGTCAATTGTTGTGATAATGCATGAATAAAAAGTCCAGCGATGTATAGTTCATTGCGCCAGGCAGGGTGTGCTTCGCCTACCATCACAGACTACACACAGACAGTGCGTGCAGTATGTATGTTGGAGCTACGTAGTACAGCAGGTACGAGTACTCTAGGTGTGCAATGACAAGTTAATGACTAAAACTTCGCAACACAAGTGTTAAGAGCTAACAATTAGAGTGTGAATTATTTTACTTGCTTTTCAGACTAATGTATGTAGGTTAGTAGGTATCGAATTATAGAGATCTATCCAGACTAGAGCTAGAATTAAGGTTGGGTTGTACTTTCTCTTCTCTCTAAATAATATGAGCTAGTTCTCTTTACGAGATGTTCTAGTCCTTGGGCCTTTTATACGATGATGTATGACAAATTTTTCCATCAAAATCAATGGTCAGAATGGTACACCCCTTGGTGTTCCACAGCAAGTTTTTCTATATGGTATTGGTAATGGTAACCTCTTTTTTCTCTTTCCATCAGCTAGTACCTTGCCTGGATGTTATACATCATTACATGTATTCTATAATCTTTCTCTTGTGGTTGTATTGTCAGTATGATTATAGTGTCTGTTTTAATGTGATGTCTGTGTGTGTTTATATGTGTTTGCGCATATTTTTTGTGCTTTGAATATCTCTTCCCCTAGCTTCCTATTGTTAGACTTTCTCTCTTTCCTTCTCTAACTTTTTTTTATTTCTCTTCAATACTGTTATTGTCGCGCCCACTGGAGGTGAGGGGAGACTAAGGCAGGGATCTCCTGCAGCGTCTGTCCGTCCGTCATCTGACAGTCGTCCGTCCGTCCGTACGTCCCTCGTCTGTCCGTAACGCTACAAAAACTTAAATAACTCTTGACTCTTGGCTTCAATTGCAATCAAACTTCGAGAGAAGAGGGCTGGCCACAGGTCATACAAATTTTCACATTTTACCATATATGAAGGTCACCTCAAGGTCATAGGTCACAGGCAGGGGTCAATGAACTTTAAAGACCAATGTTAAGTTTTTATGGCGCATTTCTATTATGGGTCATAACTTTTGATCCATAACTCCATTTGTGACCAAACTTGGATGGTAATGTCCCTTGGGGAGGCCCCGGATGGTCACCACAAGGTCAAAGGTCACAGGCAGGGGTCAATGAACTTTAAAGACCAATGTCAAGTTTTTATGGCACATTTCTATTATTGATGGGTCATAACTTGATCCATCACAAACTCCATTTTTGACCAAACTTGGATGGTCACCACAAGGTCAAAGGTCACAGGCAGGGGTCAACAAACTTTAAGGGTCCAATGTTAATCTGTTATATCTCTTTTTATCTGTTATATCTCTTTTTTATAAATCTGTTAGGGAATGTCCCATTTGCGTACAATTTCTTGAATGCGAACGGGCGAGACACATTATGGCACTTGCCTTGTTTTCTTATTTTCTGTTCTTTTAAAGTTTTAGGCCATTATAGGTCTAAGGTCAAAGGTCAAGTGAAAATGCTAAAATTTCACATTTCTCAGAAATGGTTTGTACATGTGCAAATCTTTGTGGAACTGAGAGTATACATGTAGGCCTACATCTGTCAAAATGCATGTACATACCCCATATTCCACCTGACTGTGATTCTCATAGCAATTCTTGGGTCATGAGGTCAAAGGTGAAGCATCAAAGGTCAAGGTCAACCCTCTAAATGTTACCGGTATTTCCCTCATAACTACACTGTATGCAATGCCTGAATGTATTTTCTTGAATCTTAAGTGGGGGGCTTACACATTTGCCCCATAAAGATTCTTTAGGAAAGTTTTTGTCCAAAAGGTCAAGGGTCAAGTGAAAATGCTAAATTTCACTTCTTCTTCCATATCTCTATAAGTGTCCTCAATGTACTGTATCATTGTGAAACTTCCATATTTATGTAGGCCTACTGCCTGACAGTGAATTTTAGGGACATGGGATCAAAGGTCAAAGGTCAGGTGAAAATGCTAAAAAATTACTCAACTGTTTAACATTATATCTGTCATGTAGGCCTTCCAAAGTAGGATTGTTGATTGCCAGTTCTGATCATTATTGTTGTGTCATGTCATAGTCCTCATTCGAAAGGTTGATGGTCTAAACTTTCATATTGTACCTAATAATCTGAGTGAGGGCACCCTCAAATTTTGAGTAGGCTGCCCTCTTACATGTATGTGTATGTAATTATTTTCCAGTGGAAAAATGAACAAAGAAAATGGGATTCCAGATTATAAAATATACAGCTGTATATAGAATCTCATTGTACATGGCTCAGATACTTGGTACCCTATTAAATACAGCTGAAGGGCACAGTTAAAAAAAAAATGCTGTACATACCAAAATAATTGTTTTCAAAGATAAAAACTTACTCGTCTCATTTGGTCTGTCAACAAAAATTACTCAAAGAACCAACACAAACCATTTTTAGCATTTTTTTTGTTTGTTCATGATTTTGCTGAATTGCGGAGGATTATGGGGTGATTTATGATATATTTTACACGTACAAGAAAATTTGTTGCATGTGATATTTTAAAATATTTTTCTCCTTGTCCCTTTCTAAAATGAGAGAATATGCCAAAGAGTAATAAGTGATGAACTGGTAAGAGAAGGAAGTTTCTCATGACAACGCTTTCTGAACAATTAGGAGTTCCAATGCATGGTTTGGGGCCTGCAGAAAAGAGTTGATTATGCTCATAACTTGGGGTTTCCAAGGGTGAGGAAAAAAAAGATAGTGGACACTAACAGCTCACAGTTCATACAACTATTGTTCCTAAGTTTTGATACAGTGTTGGAAAGAACTCGTATTACAAACAGAGAAATGAAGCAAATCAATGAATCACAATCATTGAAATACACCTATTTTCTCTCTCATATTTGTTTTTTAGGCCTCCACCCGAAGGGTGCAGAGGCATTATGTTTTTGGGTTGTCCGTCTGTCCGCCCGCATTTGTTTACGCGATAATTTGAGTAATATTGAGTGGATTTTTACCAAATTTGGTCCAGGTGTAAAGTATGATAGGGCATTTTTACATGATGAGATTTTGGGTGAAATTGGCTGAGGTCAAAGATCAAAGGTCAAGGTCAAATCATGAAATTGTATCCGTTTACGTGATAACTCAAGACTGGATGAAGCAAAGTTTACGGGCAAGTCCAAGATAATGTCCCCTCAGATGCTCAAAATTCATCTTGATTTAATCAAAAAGTTATTGATATAATGTTGTAGCCAAAGAGTTAAATTATATATTTCCAGCAAAGAAAATATTGAATTATGCAAATTTATGCAAGAAATATGGCCTTAATTTGCATAAATTAAAAACAGACCTTATGTATGGGACAAATCAAAAATATTCATCTAAAATCAGTTGAGTTTGTCCTTGACCTAGTTCCTTTATGGACATGACCCCTGTATGAGCTACAGTAGTACAATTTCCAATTGGTAAGACAAGGTCAGCACATTAATTATGCAAATTATGCACTTTCCCAGAACAAAGTGTCCCATACGTAAGGATTTGAGTATGTTTTTTTAAGTTTTTTCTAAAGATATCTAACATTGACCAATCATACTTTAGGAAGTTCTAATTTATTCATTTTAACTCCAGATTAGCAAAACTAAATGTCAAAATTTAATTAGTCCTTCATCTTATAACTAATTAAAGTTTGCTTACGTATGGGACAAATGCCTTACATATGGGACATTACATGCAAAGTGAATGGGAAAACCGCCTTTTGACATGGATGCTATATGTCCTTACATTTGTTTGGTTAATGGTTATCTTTGCACCTATTCTGAAGGATATGTCTATATATCTGCCTCTCCTACTCAGTTGACCTCAGGGAGAGTGTAAGAACAGCATTATTGAGTCATTCTATGATTAAGAAAGGAAAATAAAGAATATTCATGTATGTACAGGTATTTTCTTATTTTCGTTACAGGCTGTGCAGCTGGCCTTCAAGTAGTTCAATTAACATTCCTCCTTTTAACATATTGATATTGGACATTTTCTTAATTCAGTTATCATTTTCCACTTTACCTCCCTACAAAATGACTTTGTCCAAGAGAATGGGATTCTCTGAGTGTCATTTTAGGTGCAGTACACTGTTCAGCATGTACTACAGGCTGTACAGCCTAAAAAGGGAAATAAAAAAAATTGTGCTTGTGGCGCTCATCAATGACAACATTACCGGTCTTACTGAAAAGAAAAATCACTTGAGGTGACAGCAGGTAACTTTATCATTACTAGAGTTGATAGCAAAGGAAAAACCCTACGAGAATACTTTTTATTTTGATATGATGTTTAATATTTAAACTGCACACCCTCAGAATATGTCACGACTTATCAAGGTCATGAACATGATTTCCAAAAATCCTGTAAAATGAAGACTTTTGTAGTTTACATTGCCATGAACCACAATATCAATACTGGTTCTGTGGTTGGAGTGCTAAAAACACAAATTACACAAACAAATAGGGAATTCAATTTTCTTTTCTACTTTGTGTTTGAAGAGACAGATGTGCTCTGAGACACCTTCATCAACTCATACTTTGTATACACGGTCCCCACATCTACACAATTATCAACATGCATTCCAATTTGGTAGTGTATGATCAAATGAGGTTATTAGAATTTATCAAAATTGTAAGTTTCAGATCAGTGAGTTACTTAAGTGTTTCAAATCTAGAATTACATTTTCTCTTAAGATTTGAATGTACAATTAATGATAATCTTTCCTGTATCACTACACAAGCATGTACAAAGTATAAACACAAATTTTGTCGTCTTTGGTTTCATAGACCTGAAGCCAAGCAATTTGAAAAAGAAAAGCCAGCATTGTACATACATTTGTCTATCTCTTTGTTCTACCACAGCTTTTAAAATCTAAAAGTTTCATTAAAATTTGATTGATTTTGCAGAAGCTAAAATTCACATGGCAAAACATGATGATTACAGAGCAAAATGAGTTACTCTTGTTGTTGTTGTGTTTTGTGCTGCATTTCAAACAACTGTAAAGCTCTATAAAAACTTACACAACTTGCAAGATAAGCCTGGAACTACTGAAAGTACCCACTTCAAACTGTATTTGCAAATTACACTGTACATGACATTTGATTTTACAGTTGAAATGATCAAGACTACAAATTAGTCATGGTACATGTGCACGTATGCTACATCAAGGTCGCAAGCTAGAATTCACACATTTTTTTTTTTCATTTGATAAAAAATATTGACCAGAGTATTACAAATGGGCTAGAAATAGAGTGTCAGTATATACTGTCTGTATGTGTAGACATCATGAGGACAGTGTTAATGCATGGCGGAATCCAAACTAAGACATTTAATTGTAAATTGGTAATTACTTTTATTTGTCTTATTTTAGCTTTTGTTAGGTACCTGAACCGGGAAAGTACCCACTTAGAAGTCTATTTCATTTGTTACATGTTGTAGTATGATTTGTGGAACTGAATATGACACTATGGGGAAATTTAAAGTCATTCCCATGAATACACTTGTGCACTAAAGACAAATGTCCCATACGTAAGTTGAGCCATGTCCCATACGTAAGGTGTACTTTCGTTAATTAAACCAACTTCATGAAAATATGCTTTATTCTTTTGCAGTGAAACTTTGCTGAAAGATACAGTACTTCAGTATTGTACCTTTCTTCACTTCTAAACAGAACTTGATCAGTAAGGTACTTTCAGAGAATTTTCAATTCAAACTTTATTTTGAAAAATCCAGTTTTTCTCTGGTCCCATACGTAAGTTGCAATATATTTTTCTTAATAGAATAATTAACCCAAGGTCAAATGACATCAAACTTCAACACAATATTCTTTTCAGGGCTACCAGTCCTCCTGATGATAAACAGTAAAATCCAAGTGCTCCTTCATTACTTTTCAGGGGTTTGAAATCTCTGAATGTCCCATACGTAAGGTGCGCGATATCTTGGACTTGCCCTTACCAAACTTTGTTCAAAGATGACAGATGATAGGGCAATTACATTATAAGTTTTTTAGTGAAATCGGCCAGAGGTCGAAAGGTCAAAAGTAAAGATCAAATCCTAAAATCTATCTGTTTATGCAATTTAATTCAAGACTGGATGAAGCAAATTTCACTAAACTTGGTCCAAGGATGATATTTGATGGGACAATTAATTTATTAGTTTTTGAATGAAATCGGCAAGAGGTCAAAAGGTCAAGGTCAAATGCTCAACATTTTACAATTTTCACCATATCTATGCAATTCCTGAAGGTATTTTCTTGAAACTTAGTGTAAACATGTGTACACCGTGTACTACCAAAGATTCTCCAAAGAAAGTTTCAGGTCATGAGGTCAAAGGTCAGGTGAAAACATTAAAGTTTCACTTTTTTCTCAATATCTCTCGAATGTTTCAAGGTATCTTCATGGAACTTGGTACATGTGTATGATGTACTGACTGGCAGGGATTATCGAGGGAATTTAGGAGTCATGGGTCAAAGGTCAAGGTCAACTCCTCTAAATTTTATTATTTCCCTATAGGAGAACCATGCATTGTGGCAGAGGCATATCAGTCGCCATAGCAACATTTCTAGCTTTTTTGTTTTGTTTTGGTGTCCATGTGTTCTGAGCGAATCTCTACATGAAGCTGGACTTAGTTTTCATAAACATTGAATATATTTAATCGAACTATTCAGCTTAAGTCCAAGGAGTAATGAATATGAATGAAAAATGATGCAAACTCTTTATATGGCTTGATTAATTTTCTGAATGAGTCAACATTTTTTCATTGGTGTCCAGTGTGGACACAAAATGTTACATTGTATAAGCAAATCAAACATGCAGAATGACATCCTCTCCTTCCAATAATAGGGAATGTTTGATTAATTTGTACATTTTGGTTAGTAACAGTTTTGAAAGGTTTTAATGATTCAGTTATTGATCTTATAAATTTACCAAATGTGTATTGATGTGGCTTAACAAGACACTTATATGAGCGTGACCATTGCTTTCCATTTCAAAAATTTGCAAAATTAAAACACAAGCCAACATTCCATGTTTTACAGTGTATGGCAAGTTGTGAGGGTATGACATGCTCACCTTGCCATTTGCATACTGTTCAAGATCTGTTTCCCCCGAAAATAGCGAAACTTCAAAATGCTACAATTGTATTACCTCTTATTTTTCAAACCAATTTCGATCAAAATTGTACCATGGAGCTCATAATCTGTTTTACTCTTCCTTATCAGACTTTAATATTTGGACTGGGTTTCTTCTGAAATAAGAGTATGTTTGTTATCATTTTTATTACCTTCTCTCTCTCTCTCTCTCTCTCTTTTTTAATGGTCTTTATGTACTTTATGGAAAATCTTGCAGGAACTGTGCGAGAACTGTAGCCCAACACCATGGATGTCTCATGGATTAAACAGGAACCTTTTGAGGAAGGAGAGCAAGGGGAAGGCGATGGAGGAGAAATTGAAGGCAGGAAAAGTGACATAGAAGGAAATGGAGAAGATATTGGAGAAGACGATTTTGACCTCGTGTCGGCAGAAGTGACAACCGGAGAACTGGTGCCAACTTTTTTGTCGCCAGCAACATCACCAGAAGAAGAAATGCAAGGTAAATCATCAAGTTAGAAGAGAGGAGGCTCTCAAAGAGGCCACTTGTCACTGTGTCTGTTTTTCTCTTAATTTTCTGGACTGTAATCTTCCTCTCTCACTGGCAATTATGAATTCATAGGATATCACTTGCATTGCATGCTTGTGCATGTGCAAGTGTATTTGGTAATCAAAGTTGAGGATCGTTTGGTCCCTCATGTAAATATATTATTGGTGGCTGCAGGGAGGTGAGTCTCACCTCCCTGGTGGCTGCGTGTTCATAGAGTACTTCTTTCACTTTTTTTTTGTTCTCTTTCAAAGGATAGTTTGTTATAATCATTTGTTGTCCATCATACATTTAGTTACATTTTCAGCTTCACATTGCAAACCCCCAGATTTTTAACCAAATTTAGCAGGGAGCATCCATACATTTGTAGGTGGATGGAGTCTTACTTTAGTTTCAAATTGACACCATGCCCCACTTTGGGGCCCTTGGTGGACCCAGAACCCGAAAATTAATAGAATCTTTGAATCAGATATATTCCATTCAGCTACTTGCTTTGGATACTGATGACATTGTTAGTTCTGTGTTTCCCACACACTCTCTCCCTAAAGCTGAATCCAGAGTTATCTCGGGGTTTGACACTAACATTATATGATGGCCTGATTGGGCCGTTTGAAATCCTAAAATTTGATATTTTCTTTGCCCCAAAATAAGAAGAATATATGTTTTACAACATTCCATGTTGAATCCTCGTGTACTGTTGGGCAGTCAATAGATAACCTTTTTGGAAATTTGTTGGCCCGACATCATTTCTGCTAACATTTAGCCCTGTACTGTACATACAGTATGTTACCTATTTTTTTCCTGTTCCTTCTTTTTTAATTATACTGTGTACATAAATCCAGATGATATAGACTCTGACGGATTCATTGAAGTCGACTCTCACAGTGAAGGCTCAAAAGTACTGGTGGAAGAGGGAGATTTCCCTTCAGGATCTGAAGACCTATCTGATGAAGAAGGAAAAGAAGAAGCTCTTGGAAATTCCAGCACAGCTCACATGCTGCCTAATAACTGTGTTAACATTGATGATATTCCTGGCAACAGTATAGATACTCTTGGAAATACTGTTGTAGTTCCTGGTAATGCTGTTCACAACAGTGACAGCAGTGCTGATGAAGGGGAAGACGACAACGAATTGTACATTACGTTCGTCCGAAGGGACACTGGAGGACAGGCTTTCAAGTGTAAGGAGTGTTGCAAATGTTTTGCTCGCAGGTCTGATATGATCCGACATGTTGTGATCCACATGCGAGAGGAGAATTCTACCAGCCAACCTAATCCAAAGAAATGTGCTACTTACACTGCACTGAGTGGACGCTATTGTCAGCACAAAAAGGGTAATGTCCATGAGGAGCGCCCTCCAATACCAGAGTTATCAAAGCTAGTGAGTGCAGCTGGAGAAACGCCTACATCTTTCCGTTGTCACAAGTGCTCGAAGGTTTTTGGTCTCAAGTCCTCCCTTCGCTTTCACCTGCTTGAGCATGGAATCAAGATGCAGAGCGAAAATATGAATAAATGTGATGTGTGCAAGAAAATATTTGGGAGGCCCAGCAAATTACAGAGACATTTAGCAACTCGCGCACACCTTGAAAATGTTCAACAAGCTGCACATGTACAGGATACAGTCAGAGGTAACTACTTTAAATTAGTTTGTGAAGCATGCTAGTTGTACAGAATTAACAATTAACTTTGTTTTGTCATGCAAAATTATTGACGTTCACGGTACACAGAGAAAGAGACGTACCTGAATGGGTCAGCAATAGTCAAAATGTATTGAGCTCTGCCTTGATTGCTCTGTATATCTTCATATAAGTTTTACAGTATATTAAAACAAGTGCACACTACATTGGACAAAAAAGGTGAATAATACTGTGATACACACAGTTTTTGTACAGAAAGAGAAAAGATATTGATAAAAGAAACTCAATCTTCCTATCGAAGTCATTTTTGTGGGCAGCATAAAAAAAAATGAATTTAGGCTGCAAATGCATGGACTCTTGTCTACATTTTGGGAACCTGGTATGCCAGATTCCTTTTATATCAGTTGATACCATGGGATCCTTGTACAATGTACACCAAATTCCAGTAAGGAATGGGTTTCATACATGTAATCGGCATTAACCCATAAACTGCTACAATGTACATGTGTATGGGGTCCCTTTAGTGACTGAAAGAATGTTGGTACCTTTTATTAAAACATCAGCTATTATTTTTTTAATTCGGGTCAATGAGCAAGAATCAAAGTAAACTACAATTAAATGCAGGGTTCTTGAAAAGCGGTCAAATGCACTGTGCCTGCAGTACTGGTATTTAAAGGGATGGTACAGTATTCATGGAGATAAGACTTGTGAAATAGTACAGAGCATACCATTTTAACCCTAAAAAGACATTTCGTGCGATTACTCTGCGATATGCAATGCTCTCGCTGCGATGCTCTATGACTTTTTTCTTTCGAGTATCCCGCACACTTTGACACCAAATTTGTGACACCCGGGGGTACGGTTCTGAAGTTTAAATACATAACTTTTTGGACATGCCCGTGAGGCCGAAAATGGCTCAGAAATGTGATTTTGTGTACAAAGTCAATGCAAATTGAGTTTTTTCACATGGTTAATATAAATATGCTTATTTTTACTCTCAATTGCTAAAATTAATTTGTGTTAGGAGTATCATGCTTCAAAAAGTGTCTGCCACAAGTTTTGTAAAAAAAACCAACAAAAACAAAAGGTAAAAAAAACAAAGAAATACATAAGAAATTCATGAAACAATAAAATAGATAAATTAATTTTGATACCGATTTTTTTTCAAGTACATTTGCTGAGAATGCCACGAAGAATAATTACACCAAAATTGAGCACTTTTAGAGCTTTATTTACTGATTTAGATCAAAGAGTCTGATTTCTCACATGTATGAATTACCATAATTAATCAAAATAAAATAAAAAAAGGCTATTTTGGAAAATTTGAATATACCGTCTTGTAGATTACATCGCACACTACCATTGTGCAAATTTTTCCGCGGCGATCGCGCGATCCACGGCCAAGATCTTAAGGGGGCCCTTTAGGCCCCCCCCCCCCCCCCCCCCCAGTCTTTCGAGCTACCAAAATAGCCCAGTCTTTTTAGGGTTAAGAGGAATTCAAAGTTTATTTGATGAAAATAAAACATCCAAAAACAAAGTAAAACAAAGCGATTGTTATAAAATGTGGGTCCCACACTGTTAGAATCGCTCTGTTTGGGATATCTCAGCCATTTCAAAACCTATTTTCATCAAATAAACTTTGAATTCGTCATGGAATTACGTGCTCTTTCATATTTCTTAAGAAGTTTCTCATTATCTCACCAAAAAATGTTTGAAACCTGAAATTAGGCCTCAAGTATCAAATCCATATGATCCCTTTAATAATAATAACAATAATAATAATAATAATAATAATAATAATAATAATAATAATTATAATAATAATAATAATAATAATAATAATGATAATAATTGCATTTAAATGGCACTTCTTACTGGCGTGATGTGAAGTTGAGTTTGATAGCAAGTCAAGTCTCTTGCAATGTGGTCCAGAGGTTTTTTTTTATAATACAGGTGTAGACCTAATGCTGTTTTCTGCTACTCATCTTACAAGTATGTAACTTTCTAGTAGGCCATAACCCTTAGAAAATATAGGTGTACACCGTACATATTTTTTTTTAATCTTTAAATGTTTTTTTTTTTTTGTGTGAGTATGAGTTTTGTTTGTTTATTTGTTTTTTGACAGCTGATGTATGTTTCCTTGAGGTACAATCTGGGGTCTAATAATACTTTCTCTTTCCAGCTTCAATGAGCAGAATCATGTAGATGTAAGTCTGTGTGTGTGTGTGTGTGTGTGTGTGTCTGTGTGTAAGGGGAGTTTTGCCACCACCATGAATTCTACAAAGATTTTGAAATGGTGGTATTCTAGTATGACATTTTTGTTTTTACATAAGGACAGTTACATTTTGTACATTGCCGAAGTGCACTCAAATTTGTTGTTCTCATCCCATATCCTTTTATTCCCTCTGTGGTTTGCTAGAAGTGAGTACAGCTGTAGACATCATCATCTTGTTTGAATATGAAACTGCATGCATTATTGAAGCATAATTTCTCTGTATTCTGCAACCCTTACAAATCAATCTGTCAATAAAGCACATTTTGGTACTCCTCCATCTGACTACAGTATGACTGCAGTGTATTGCGCATTAAGGAGCTACAATTGTACATTATCATGATTAACGCTATGCTCACTATTAAACTTCACTCAGATGCAGGTTTACAAGTTGTTGAAAGGGTATCTTCTCAGCCAGATGTCTCACTTGCCAGTAGTCGTCAACAGAAGGATCAAGTTTTTCCGATGCACCTCTCTCTTGCAAAGGCAGAAATCCAGGATTCCCCTATGGAGAAACAGCGTAATGTTTATGTTGCTTTTCTATGAAGAATTTAGTAAACCTATAAAATATAGAATCGATGGTTGTTTGTACTTTTAAATCTTAATGGTGTCATCTATAATGATATGTAAATACAGGGGATGAGTGTCTTGATATCTTTGAAAAAATTATATATACTTACAAAATGTGTAAATATTTCTTCACTTTGCTGTGAATCTCTAGAAAATTGTTACTAGACATGTATTGTCTGATTAAACATAGAAATGATTTCTCCTCCTTTGTACATTATGACATAAAAAGAGTAAATGACAAAATGTTAGTGATGTCCAATGTGCATTGTAAGGTCAGAGGGGATTGCTGGTGAATGCGGTCAAGACCTTTTTCTTCAGTACAAATGTCATACATCTGTAATCAAACCATGGCTTTTTACCCTTCTCACTATTTCCTAGTTTTAACAGCAATTGTGTACACTTTTTTTTTTCTCTCTCTCTCTTTGTGTGGATCAAACAGGTTCTCATGCCATCCATTTCAATACAAATTTTGAACCAGCTGTGCATTCCTTTCCTCGGGAGAATGTTTGGCAGAACAGAGACAAGCCGCACAAGCCTTTGAGTAGGCGTTCGAGACCCTGTAAAATCTGTGGCAAGTTCATCTCCAACATGACAGTACATTTGCGAACCCACACAGGGGAAAGACCGTATAAGTGCGATGTGTGCGACAAAGCTTTTCCCGACAATGGTGGCCTGAAAAGACACATGCTGATACACACAGGAAAGAGACCCTACAAGTGCCACATTTGTTACAAGATGTTTACCCAGTCGTGCTCCTTGCGCGTTCACATGAGCATTCATGGAGGGGAACTCAACCAGTTCAAGTACCGGTGCAACCTGTGTCCGGCTCTCTTCCACAAGCGGAACATGCTGCGGAAGCATTTGAAACGGGAGCACAAACAAAAAAATCGCAAGAAAAGTCGCCGTAAGGATCCGGAAGTCAGAGGTAATCAAAGTCCTGATTTTAACAATCTGAAGATAGGGCCTACTGATTTACTAGGTAGATTGTGTTCCAGAACATTCTTAGTGCTCTCTGACCCAATTGCTTGCGGCAAGTGAAAAATCAGAGTCGGGGAAAGTGTTTCAGAACAAAAGAAAAAATGCTTACCAGGGGGGTGTTTCATCAACATTTGTCGGCGCTGACAACTTGAATCACCATAGTAACAGTCAGTGACCAGAGCATCTCAGCCAATCAAAACCAAGGATATTGCTGAAATTCGTCAGCACGACAAGCGTTGATGAAACACCCCCAGAATTGGCTAGCAAAAAATTTTGAAGGCACTTTTATTTTTCACTTTTCCCCCTTCAAACCCACAAAGTCAACCATACAGAAACCCAAAGATGACTGTTTAGTGATGCAACACACTTCCATTTCATTTGATCAACTGTCCAACACTTAAATGAAGAAGCCCCAATGCATTGCAACACTAACATTTGTGAGAACCAAGGTTGTTGTACTTCAATGTGCCGAAATATTTAATATGTGCCATGTTCGCACGCTTGACTTGGTCAATGATGAACCAAGTTCTCATATTTTGTTCAAACGGACAAACCAACCCAAACCAATTGATAGATCATTCCTGTCGCACTTACACATGTGTACAGTATGTACTGTATCACACTATGTCGTAATTAAATATTAAGGGGTATTTTCTGTTGGATTTGCAATCAAATTCTAAGTTTCTGTCACTCTGTTGCAGGGTTCGAAATTGGCGATGGTCCGCTGGCCATTGGCTACCCAAAATCACGTCGGACTAGCCAAAAATCATAAAATTCTGAAGTTACTAGTCCGTCTGGCTAGCCAAAATATTGCTTCAGTGTCAAAATTGATTCTAAGTAGTCCGCCTGGCTAGTTCAAAAAAAAAGTTAAGTGCGACCCCTGTATTGTGTGCAAAAGTCATACCTGGACAATAATGTAACTGGTCATTTGAAAGAAAATGATTACAGATTTGTCACAAGATTTACATCAAGAGCTTGCCGTATTCTCTACAACTTTGTCCGTAACAAACCAGTGTAACGAAAATGTATATGAAGTTACATAGATTTGAAAACCAGAATGTTTTTCCAAAGTACATTGTACGCCTGCACTGCAGTCTTAGAATAATGTGGCTCACAGGGGGTTTAGGCTGTGGTGCATAAAGAGATAAACATGTGAATCAACGTGTGCTGTTTATTCAAATGATTATGAAAAGTCCTGTCTGCTCTTTCAGACCAAACACAGCAAGCGTCATGATCTGGCACTGATAATGTACCTCCTTAAAGGGGCATTCCAGATGATTTTCATAATTTCTCATCATGTAGTACATAAATCAACACCTCCTTGTATAGATTTGTGGAATTCATTGTTCTTGAGCAGAGAAACAATACTTTGAAAAACCTTAAACAGATTTCACTGAACAAGGATGATGACATACAATGTACTGTGTAACAGGCTCACATATTTCAGAAATTTAGTGTAATTCCATTACAATACCACTTGCTTGCAAGTTCACAGTATGTATACTCTTTGCATGCCTTCTTCTGTTGTTTTGCTTCTTAGAGCCCCAACTCATGCATTCTTACAGTGACCCTGCAATGCCATCATCCTTATTCATTGCAATTTGTTATAAATTTAGAATTATTCTTATTCTGCATCCCAGTTATCATAAATTCTGAAACTCTGTCCTCAGTATAACTACTTTATACATGTTCAAATGTAAAAATCTGAAAATCATCTGGAGTTTTCCTTTTAACACAGTACATGTATGCATTCTCACACAATAGGGACATAGTCACCAAATATATGTGTGAATTGAGTAAATGCAGCAAGATATAATAGTAGAACCCATCAGTGAAAGTGTGAGGAAAATTTGCCATTCCATTCCAAAAGCCATGAATATTTGGTTTCAGTGTCAGTGTTGCTGGATAAGAAAACTAATTTTCAACTTTTAGTGTCACTGCAGGAATACACAAATTTTGTCAGAATTCGACATATTTACACATTTTGTAGTGAAGTTAAACTTGACTTTGATACCTCTCTCAGAAAGTGGGGGGTGGGACGGGGACGAACATTACCAGAGACTCCAACTCTCCTGTTTTTGACAGGAGATCTCCCGCCGAAAACCCATTTTTGCAAAATCTCCCGTTCTCCTGCTGGAGATTTGATTTCTCCCGCCCTGGCTCTGTGTCTCCCAGTGGAAAGGATTTCTTACTTATTGCTATCGAAGCCTTAGATAGCACCAGAGAACAGCTAGAACCCTAGGAACTTCGTGCTTCGCACACATCAACTTGGAGTCTCCTGTTTGCTAGGGGTTTCAGGCGGTAGAATCTCCAGATCAGAAGGTGCTTGGGGTTGGAGTCTCTGCATTACCCTCTAACATGTATCAGTAGCAAGTCAAAGGAAAGTATAGTGTTCATGATCAATTCTCTCTATCTTGTCTTTGTAATGTCTGGCAGTGATGTCATAAACTATTTTAGTCTTCTCATCCAGCAATGGCAGCACTGAAATTTTAATATTCAGTACTTTTATACTTTTAGGCGCTTAGAAACTGTATTAAGCGCTGTATACATGTAAATGTTTATTATTATTATTATTATTATTATTATTGTTATTATTATTATTATTATTATTATTATTATTATTATTATTATTATTATTATTATTATCATTATTATTATTATTATTATTATTATTATTATTATTATTATTGTTATTATATTGTCTGATTTTCTACAAATTTTTTTTGATGTGTACCAGTATTGCTGCAAACACTCATTCCAAGTGTATATTTGGGTGAACATTTTAAATGGTCTCTTCAGGCCATATCAGCAAGAAAAGTGTAAGTGCACCAACCCTCACCAGTTTTCTCTCTGAAGTTCAAGATTTTGATTTTTTTCCCCTGCACACCACACATAAAGGGCAAGGAATCTTCTTCAAACTCTTTAAGCAGAGCCACTTAAGTGTGCTCTTGATAGACCTGATTTAAAAAAAGCATTGAAATGCCTTGAGAAAAAAAGTCGCAATGTAAATGACCCATGACATACAAATATACAATGTGTAGTACAAAAAAGTTTGTAGGCATTTGATAGTCACACAATATTTATTTATCAAATGTTTTTGTTTTCAACACATATGCGGCGACTTCTTTGAAATGTAGAAAATGTTGTGACGTTCAGGATATGAACAGCTACACTGTACTTTGGAAAATTGTGAAGAAATTTGAAAATCTGAACAAAACTTTTACAATTTCTTTATGTTGTGAATGCAGGTTGTAGGCACAGGTTTTAATGTGATTCATTTATTCCTCCCTTGTTTTTTCCTTCAACGCAGAATATAAGGATAATGACCCAAATGATGCAGGTCCACAAAATTCTATATCCATCCAAGTTGGAGGTATGACCAACAATGCATTACATTTTCTAAGAGAGAGACTTATAGTGAGCAACACACTAATTCTAATGTCTTTACTCCTTAAAAGGCCCATAACATCCAATTCTAGTCCTGTGGTCATGCTGATTTCTTTGATACTAATATGTATACAACATTTGTAGGTCTTCACCTCATCATCATCCAGTTTTGATGTCGGCTTGTCCCCCAAAACAGCCTTATTTACCTCACTCTAACAGTAACCACACCTGACTAATACCATTATGCCCAATTCGTGGCATCATCCTTTGTCAAGCCAAGTTCCTCCTCCACCTGTCTCTGCCATATCTTCTTTGGTTGTCCTTGCTTTTGTCACTCTAACTACTAGATGCTGTAGCACAGGATATTAAACATCTTAAACATGATCATCACATGAAATTCTTCCGTCGAGATGTTTTCATTGCAACTGATTGACAAATTGCCCTACATCGACGTAAATAAGCACTGAATTGATCAGTGATAAATTCAGTGCTTATTTACGTCGATGTAGGGCAATTTGTCAATCAGTTGCAATGATCATCACACTTCTCATTCAATACCCATATGAACCGTACTGTAAAAGTGGACATTTTCACGCGACTAATTTTTCACGTTTGGCCACGTTTCATGTGTTTTTAAATCCGTGGAGTCAAGCCATCACGCATAGGAGCATGTTATTATGGCAAGCAAATATATTCACGTGCTTTTATTTTCGCGCTAGTTTCTGGTTGCACAAAATGCGTGAAAATTTCAACACTGCAAAAATTTCCACTTTTACAGTACAGTTGAACCTCTCGTATCCGGACAAGTCGGGACCGGGCTCATCCGGATAAGGGATTTGGCCGGATACGGGAAACTCAATGCTTTATACATGTACATATACATACACATGTACTGATATAGCCCATTGTAGTACCACATGTAGTAATGTGTATACCGCAACCTTTTCATTGTTACACTCAGTAACATACCCCAAAATAGAGGTTCGTGTTTGCAAGAATGAAATCATTTTCTTTTATAAATTCTTGGGATGATTTACCTAAATAATTATTAAAAAATGTATCAAGTATATGTAATTTATGTGTGTTTGTGTAGGAGTTCTCAAGGAGTTGGGAATCCCCCTTTCCTTCCGTAATTCTTAAAAAAAGATTAAAAAATCACGGCGAGATTGCGTCCGGATAATAGAGAGATCCGGATAAAGGGAGGCCGGATAATAGAGGTTCAACTGTACTTCATTTTCGCTTTTAACAGATGTCTAGTTAATTCCTTCAACTGGAACATCTCTATCATATCCTCAGTCTTCTCTTTGTCCATTAATTTCACTCCACACATTGCTCTCATCACCGTTTGCTCACTTGGTAATCTGTGGTCTTAGTCTATGAGATCTGTTTTGTTTAATGTAATTTAATGCATTTAGTGAGGTGAATAACATGTACATTATGTAACATGGTTGTGAGTACACTGATTTCAGTTGATTTTACTGTTGATGACATCACAAAAAGCAAAATAATCATTTTGTTGAGGCAGATCTTGAGTGGATACCCTGTTCATTTGGTTTCAATATCACTCATAGACAGGGCCCAATATTAGCAGTGGCTCTGCACTACTAAAATATTGATGTTGAGTCACCAAATTCCCCCTCCCCCCCCCCCCCCCCAAAAAAAAAAGTATCATTTTGTGACCTGATCATGCAACTAAGATTCAAATTATATTGTTTTATTTCCCTTGCTTTTGGCCCAACACATTTCATTTTCAGGCCACCAAAATTTTGAAGAGGAGTGTCAAGCCTTGTCAAAGTGATGACAGTGTACTCACATGCCATAGATCTATATACAAAACAGTGGACAGTTCTCGGAACTGGCAGTTTTTTTTTTTGTTTTCGTTCTATGGAAATTACGTCATAACCAGATAAATAAGTACTGTATACGTCGAATATTTCACCTGCTTAAGGTTTTTATTTTTTGTGAATTTGGCAAGTCTGGTGCTATTTGCAAAATTCAAGACATGCGAAAATATTGACTCCGATCCTGATGTGAGCGTGACGTACGCGTGTACATTTCACTGTTCAGTATGACTCCACAATTTAGACTCTCGAAAGATATGGCGTATACATTGTACATACAGTAATACAAATACTATACAGTTGATAATGTTGCGTCCTGAATATTTACTTTGTTGTAACTGGAATTTTGTTATAACCACGTTCGTTTCATGTAAACTAGCAAAAGTGGGAAAATATTGAATGTAGAAAACTGTGGACATTAAATGGATGCAGTTGTTATGTATAACCACAGTGGCATAGAGTACATGTGGTATGCATAAGGCATAGTGTAGAAGGGTGTATATGACAAGAAATGTGACAGAGAAGGGAATTGGTAGGGATCTATAAAGTGTTCAGTGTCGTTTTTCATTGTTGAGATGCTTTCAACTGTTTACATGTTTCTTGGCTTAAAATCAACAGGATTTGATACCAGCCGAAAAACAACTTCATACACAGACACAGACCGGTTGAATGTAACAAATGTTTATAAACCGAAGCAAGCCCCCAACCAGGTTAAAGGTGAGAATTTAGTTCTATGCACTTAATATACTGAAATATTCTTAACTGTGAGAGATTATTTGGCCTGACCCCCAGGTGGTAAAATGGAAACTTTGATCATGCAACCATCCACACAATCTTACTATGTTGTATGTGTGTCACATTTTTTCCCATATTTTGACCTGCTCTCTCAAACACTTTAGCCATCCATCCAGAATAAACCCAGTTCAAGGAAAGTATGACACTTACACTGTAGCACATTTGTGACAAGCATGAAATATTTTAATTTTGTCCAATCATGTGAAGCTGTCATCTCACATTGTGAAGACATACTCCAGACCTACTTGGAGAACCATGCATTACTGCAGAGCTGCCAAGTCTCCCTGATTCTGCAGGAGTCTCCCTAAAAATGTCAAAATCTGTTCATGTCTGAATAATAGAATATTAAAATCTCCCTGATTTGGGAATTATTTTTGCCCATTGAAATGCATGTAACACACAGATATCTCCCTGATTGCTGTGTGGAATCTCCATGATTTGGATGTGGGAATGTTGGCAGACCTGTTACTGTAAAAAGGGAAATTTTCGCGGTGTTGAAATTTTTGCACATATCGTGCAACCCAAATTAGCATGAAGATAAAAGCACACAAATAATTTTGCTTGCCATATGTTCCACTAGTTGATGTCTTGATTCCGCAGAATTCTTTGAAAAAACATGGGATTTCGCGGGAAAACATGCTAAACTCTTAACCCACCAGGTGTGAAAAATCAGTCGTGCGAAAATATCCACCTTTACAGTATGGCGGAATCATACCAGTCGACATTGCGACATTTCTAATTTTTAAAATGTTTCTTCATTGTATTTTTGATACTTTGTTCTCCATGTCCTCACCAAAATGGTATCACAAAATAAAGATTCTGATAAAAGCTGCCGTTTATACTTGTATGGATGTATGTATGTTTGGATATATATGGCAATAATTATAATTATTGAGCAGTGGGATAATAAGTGCCCAACATGATGTTCGATTGTGTGTGTAATCTTGCAGCCCAAATGATAGATGAGAACCTCATAGTCGTATCAAAATGTGCTAGAAACATCACAGAAATACACTGCATTTTCATAGCAAAATCTCATCGGGAGGTTGGGAGGTCTGTATGTTCTTCATCATATTTCCTGTCCTTGAATCTTCAGGCCCCCGTACATACCTTGCCCCACATGAAATCAAGTCAAAACTACGGATGGGTCAGAGGCGGCAGTTGAAGAAGTGCGAGGAGTGCGGGGAGTTAACCACCAATCTCTTCGTGCACAAGCGGATTCACACAGGGAAGCCGACATACTCTTGTCAACTCTGTGGCAAACTATTTGCTGGGCTCTATGATCTAGAGAGGCACATGCGAACCCACACAGGAGAGAAGCCCTTCAAGTGTCCATTGTGCTCCATAAGTTTCACCCAGAAGTCTTCGCTTCGCATACACATGCGCAAGCACGGGCCGGAGTATGCCTGCTACAGTGAACGCATCTGTGCCATTTGCTTCAAGCTCTGTGGGTCAAAGGACAAGCTGAGGCGGCATATGCGAGTATGTCATACACAGCGGCGGCGGCTGGCTGTGCAATCAGTGCAAGGTATGAGTATATGTTTTACAAGATGACTGACAACTCAGTTGATTATAAAGTTCTTGAAATGATGATGGTCATTGAGGGCTTGAACTCTACATAAATCATCCTTATCAAGGTTGTAAAAGTGTATAAGTTTCGTCACGAAGGATGTTCGTAGTTGGACCATAGTTTTTTTTATATTTGTGCAATTCTTAATATCATGTATCTTACTAATTGATAAAGTACTTCACTAATCCTGAAGTAATTTTTTCCTCCGATGGTGGTATTTCTAGCCTTATCAATACTTATAACTGAGGTGTTTTAGTGGCATTATGCATTGAACTCTCAAATTCTTATATCAATTTAGACTCAACAAGATAAAAGAGGAGAGAGACTAGCTTTCCAAAATGATTCTTGATGTAAAGATGTGCAAGACATATTTTTCAAGATCACTGGACTGTGTGTTGTCGTTGTAATAGTACATAATGTCCCCCAAACCAGGTGAAAGCCTTGTTGATGGAGCTCCTTTCCCCCTTCATCTATGTTTCCAGTTTTGTTCTCATTTATAAGACTGTGTATAATTTATTTTGTTGCATTTCTCTCACAGTGGGAAGACCATGCTCCGTCAAGGTGAGACGCTTGCCATTGTGTGGAGCCTGTGGACTTGCATTCCTGACCACTTTTGAGCTCAAAATGCATCTTGCCGGAAGTGTGCACCAGTCTAACCTAGCCACAGAGAGTCAGAGATCTGCCAAGCTTGAGGAGCCTCAAACAGGTGACAGCTGTCAGAAAAAAGGTAGCAATATGAAAGAAAACCAAAGCACAAATATAAATGTGGGTTGAGTGAAAGCAGTAAAATTTGTGGAACACAATAGTGAAAGGTTGAGGAAAACAAGACAATCGATCAAAAAGTAATGATTTTTTAAAAAGTTTCAGGGCAGCCATAGGCATTGTTGGAAAAGGAGACTACTGCACTTCATGACGGCATGTATGGACAACAATATAAAGAAAATGAAATTAAAATTCTACATATTTCCACTTCTCTTGCATCATAAAAGAGCATTCGACTTACCTCTTTCAGAAAGCAGGGGGGAATGATATTACCTTAACATTATGTCAATAACAAATAGATGGAATGTGTAATTTTCATGAAAAATGAAATTTTGTGGAATCCTGCTTGACAAAGTGTAGTAGTCTTCTCATCCAGCAATGATGGCACCGAAGATTTGAAAATTCATAGCTTGAACCAGTTGTCCGACTTTCCTCAAACTGTCACTGATGTGTTCTATAATAGCTGTGGTAGCATGTTCTTATTTCACTGAAAAGACGATCCATATTTCATGAGATCAAAGGTCACAGTTCAAGGTGAAAGGCTGCTTGTTGCACAACGCTTGGAATGAGTAGAGGGGAGTTTGAAGAAACTCAGCCAAGCTTGTTACAAGGATTACAAGGATTCAGTCTCGGCAAACACTGAAAGCCATCTTATGCACTTGTCAATGTAATGACTCGCCCCACTACCCCCGGACATGGGTGCGTCATTTCCTCGTTTGGTCCGTCAAATTTGTGACCCAGGTGTTCGTCATTTTACCAGCTTTGTCCGTCAAATTTTTGACCGAGGGGTGTGTCAAAATCCCATCATTGTCGGTCAAAATTTTGACCGAGGGGTGCGTCA
Source organism: Diadema antillarum (assembly GCF_040938485.1). NCBI lineage: Eukaryota > Metazoa > Echinodermata > Echinoidea > Diadematoida > Diadematidae > Diadema > Diadema antillarum. The sequence continues at coordinate 2,307,615 of NW_027270919.1, read as the reverse complement.
TGGTACGTCACTTGGCTATGGAAAATAACACGCATTATTTTAAACCGAGGGGTGCGTCCTGGTGCGTCACTAGTGCACTTGGCTATGGAAAACTGCACGCATTTTTTGCACGCTACTACCGGATACACGTACCGCGAGTGAAATTACAGTGAGCGCGCGCTGTCCCGCGGCAAGTGAAAATCAAATTCGGGAAGTGTTTTGGAATAAGAGGGAAAAATGCTTGCCAGAATCTGGCAAGCACATAATTTAAAAGCCACCCTTTCTCCTTACATTTTCCCTCCAACAAACCCATGAAATCTGTGGTGACAAAGGCGAATTCTTGACAGTAAAAGAAGCGGCAGCAGAAGAAAACTGCCTGCCGCATGCCATTTCCTGCTCGCGGGATAGCCCAACCAGTCGCGCGACGCTGTTAGCTAGCTGTGCGATCCGAATCTCTACGTACAGCGACTAGGCTGTATGTAGTTACTCGCGGGAATGCCGTGGCGTGGTGTGTACCTGCGCTGCAGCAGTATGCATCCACCGCACTAGCAATGGCCGCGCACGTACACACAGCGCATCTGCACATGTGATTGTCATGTATGGATTGCATGCACAGAATACATACTACTGTACGGAATATCGTAGCAGCAGCGTGATGTACGGTGAATGACGGTATGGTGCTTACAGGGCCATGGTAAGGGAAACTTGCCGAAACTTTTACAAATTATGTTTACGAACCAAAAGAAAATGAAATTGCTTGAATAATACGTATGCAAAAATCGTTTCAGTATTTACGGGGGTGCGTCAAATGTACCGAGGATGTCCGTCAAAAAAGTGACCGAGGTGTGCGTCACTTTCAACGTGTTGTCCGTCAAAAAAGTGACTGTGGGGTTCGTCACTTGCAGCGTTTTGTCCGTCAAAAAAGTGACTGTGGTGTCCGTCAAAAACCCCGTGTGGTCAGTCAAAAAATGACCATGACGCACCCATGTCCGGGGGTAGTGGGGTGCGTCATTACATTGACAAGTGCATTATATTGTGATGCTTTAATGTCAATCAACACACCAATTGTCTTCTTCTTGTTTCCGATCATTACACAGAACACAGATTACACTTGGGTCTCCGTAAAGTTGCATCATCTCCAGAAAATGGTCCTGCTCACACCTCTGCCACGTCCAGCCAGACAAAGGTCAAAGGAGGGAAACCACAAGACAAGTCGTTCCACATGTGTAGCATCTGTTTCAGAGTCTTTTCAAATCGGTACAAACTACTCATGCACGAGGACACTCACTTGAAGAGCAGGCCATATCATTGCGAGCTTTGTACAAAATCCTTCACCCAGAAATCCTCCCTCAAAGTCCACATGGCCCTGCACGGATCTCAGTATTCCTACTACACCCAGTATGCATGTCAGTTTTGCGGGAAGAAGTTTGTTGGAAGGAGCAAGCTGAAGCGACATATACACTGTGTCCATCGGAAAGAGCAGTTGAAATTAATGATGTCCAAGCCATCAAATGGTAATTCTTTTATCTTTTTATTTGGATTTCAATTTTTATACAGCTAGTGATGGACAGTATTTAACCTGTTGAAGACAAGTCTCGAGTATACTCTGGCAAGTGTCTATGGGAAATGCGTGTTGTAGCAAAATCAAACCGTCCTCAACGGGTTAACCCAAACCAGGCCGGGCTTTTTTGGGTGTTCTGTGGCCGGGGAGGGGTTGATTCAAACCCCCCCCCCCCTCCCGAGGTCTTGGCCGTCGCTCGCGCAATCGCCATGAAAATTGGCACATACATTACCTGTGGCGTAATCTACCAAACTATAAAAAAAAAAATTGAAATTTTCATCATAATGATTAATTATGTTAATATATGCATAAAATCATACTTTTTGCTTTAAATCAGAAATTAAAGCTCCTAGAATCCTAATTTGTGGTGATAACATTCTTTGTAGCATTCCTAACAATGTACATGAAAAAAAAATCTGGTATCAAAATCAATTTCTTATATATTTTATAAATTTCTTATGTATTTCTTTGTTTTTTCAACCTTTTTTTTAATCATTTTTTTCTCAAAATTTATGACAGAACCTATTTCAAGCATAATTATGCTAAAATTAATTAGTTTCAGCCTATGAAAGTGAAAATAATCATATCTTTATGAATAAGAAGAGAAAACTCCATTTGCTTAGACTTTATACGCAAAATCACATTTTCGAGCCATTTTTGCGAAAATAGTGTCAAAAGATGCGCAAGACTTGAAAGTAAAAAGTCAGCGAACGGCGCGGTCAAAAAATTTCGCGTGGCGGAGTAGTCGCGAAAAATGTCGAGGGGGGGTTGATTCAAACCCCCCCCCCCAGCCTTTTTAGGGTTAAAGGAGAACCAGATTTAATTGTGCATACAGACTTCTACCTATGATTGTTTAAGCTTACGAGTGGTGTTTTTATCACTCTAAAGCTGCGTTCATGCGAAACTAGTATTGCGTTTCTAAACACGTTTAGTCCCTAAACGTGTTTAGTTGCGTTGCGTTCATGCGATTTTTCCATTTAAACGCGTTTCAAAACGCCGATCTGAAAACGCAGAAAAAAGGGCGGTTTGAATCACGATTCTGCCAGAATCACAATCGCAGAAGCCGCATGAACGCAACTGTGATTTCAATCATGATTCTGTGACGTCATTGTGCGCTGTGCGCATGCGTGTCTCATGGGGTATCCCACAGCTTCTTGTTCTGTTTGCGCGCTCCTGTACGTCTTATGAATCGTGTGTTTCGGTACCATACTTGCATTTGTTGGTTTACATCACCGCCATACACGGATTCTATGCTAGTATCTAGCTGTTTAATATTATAATACATGTAATTACTCTCCGATTGAGTTGATAGTAGTAATTATGGCTGCAGCGCTGTGTCTACCAAGGGAAAAAAATTGGAGAGACAAAGAATTAAGATTTTTCGATCTGTGGGCATAGCCTGAATGCCACAGCTTATTGGAAATTATTCACCGAAATAAAAATGTAAATGCCTATAATGAACTGACTGATCAGTTGGCATAAGGTGGTCTGGCTAGAGTTGCAGAGACAAGGTCAAACTGCGCAGCAATGGCAAAGAATGAGCAGAGCCAGAATCAGCGTTGCGAAAGCCCGCATGAACGCTCTTCTGCTGAAACCATGATTTGAAATGCCGTTTTGAATCAATTATCATGATTCATGTTTGTGATTCTGGCTATGAAATTCGCATGAACGCGGCCTAATTTATGAGTACTGTGGAAGTCTTGGCAAACTTCAACCTTGACATGCTTTTCTGTTCACACTGACATTGCAATATCGACATGCTAAGGAGTGTTGTTTATTTTACATTTTTTTCTGGGGGTTGGAGGCAGAAGGTAAAGCAGGTGGTACAGCAGTGTCGCAGGAGGCATTACTTACAGATGTCTGAAGCATGCGTCAGTAACAAGTCAAGAGAATACATGTACATTGTACTTCCCCCCACCCCATCCCCCCCCCCCAAAAAAAAAAATCAAATTTTATAGAATTCTCTACACATACATTGTATTTTCCATCTATGTTTATGTGCACATGATATCAAAAATTCTAGTAGTCTTTTTATGCCTCCGCCATGAAGTGGTGCCGGAGGCATTATGTTTTCGGGTTGTCCGTCCGTACATCCGTCCACTTTCGTTTACGCGATAACTTGAGTAATATTGACTGGAATTTTACCAAACTTGGTCCAAGCATAAAGTATGATGGGGCAATTATTTGATAAGTTTTGGGGCGAAATTGGCCAAAGGTCAAAGGTCAAGGTCAAATCATGACATTGTATCCGTTTTCGCGATAACTCAAGACTGGATCGAGCAAATTTCACCAAACTTTGAGGATGATGTATGATAGGACAATTACTTGATTAGTTTTTTAGTGAAATCGGACAGAGATCAAAGGTCAAAGATCAAGGTCAAATCCTAAAATTTATCTGTTTACATGATAACTCAAAATTGGATGAAGCAGCTTTCACCAAACTTGGTCCAAGGATGATGTATGATGGGACAATTAGTTGACTAGATTGTAGTGACATTGGCAAGATGTCAAATGTCAAACGGTCAAGGTCAAATGCTATTTCCCCCATATCTATGCAATGCCCGAAGGTATTTTCTTGAAACTTGGTGTAGACATGTACTACTGCGTAAAGATTCTCCAGAGAGAGTTTCATGTCATAAGGTCAAAGGTCAAAAGGTCAAAGGTTAGGTGAAAATGTTGCAATATCACTTTTCTCGCAAATGGTTCAATGTATCTTTATGGAACTTGGTACATACGCATGAACTGACTGGCAGGGATTATCTAGGGAATTTAGGGGTCATGGGTCAATAGTCAGGGGTAAAAGGTCAAGGTCAACTCCTCAAAATTTTACTATTTCCCTCATATACTAGTATATGCAATGCTTGCATTAACAAATGTATTAGTTTTAAAATTTAATATATACATGCATTACCTAATGGAGATTCTCCGGGAAATTTCCAGCCAGAAGGTCAAAGGTCAAAGGTTAAGGGTCAAAGGCTAGGTTTTAATGCCCTCCACCCCACCCCCCAAAAAATCTATTTTGTACTGTAATTACACTCTTTCTTCATACCTTGGAAATTACTCAATGCATAAACTTATAAAAGGGTCCGTCAGAATTCAAGTAAAAATTCTCATATCCCCAAATATGTGTACCTGCAGTCTTAGATAATTATAGCAAACCCAGTTTAAGGAAAATGAACATTCAAGACATTTCTGACAAATCTGTCATTTCAATATTTTGCCAGTTATGTGAAACTGTCATGGATCACACATTGTGAAGACATTGTGCTATACACCTATTGGGAGAATCATGCATTATGGTGGAGGCATCAGTCGCCCTAGCGACATTTCTAGTTGTAAAGCTGTGACTGCCCAAAAACGTTCTAATTTTATAACTTGCGAATGTTTTGCCTCAAATGGTCACACTGCCATTTTGTGCCAGTCTGAAGTTTCTTCTGTTACCATAGCGTAATGATTAACAAAACTTGGACTATCAAATGTGAGGTTGCCTTTGATATAAATTATGCATGTTCAGTTACTCTTTGATTATCAAATAGAGTTGATATTAATCATTCATTAATTTTCAGTGCTCTCTAATGTCTTCTCTTATCAGATGTGGATGTAGCTTGTTTGTGATCAGGGCCCCGTTTTATCAAAAGATATAATCGATTATAAATTTCCTTAACAAACAGGCTGCCATAGACTATCAACTATATAATCAATTATAACTCTTCATAAAACAGGGCCCTGGTGTTGTTTTTACTAAAACGATCAGTCACTTCATGTTAATCCACAGCTGACTAGAGTGAGAAATGTTTCTAATTAGGTCAGTGGTAGACTATCGTGAATGGGAGTCTGTGGATGAGCTGACATGCTCTACAAAATTTCTTTTATCTCTTTGACCACTGAAGCAAAATTGAATGGGGGTTTCTGTAAGATGTGGGCAATGAGTTATAGTTTCGTACCCTAAAATTGTATTTGGATTGATTCACTATTTTCAAAGTTATCATTGCAGAGGGTCCCATTGTAACTTTTTTTTTGACATCTTGTACATTATATCTTCGTTTTTGATTTATGTACATTTGTTGTTTTTTTTTTATTCAGCTTCTGCTCGAAATATGTATGGAATGTCTCCTGTGAGAAGGAGAAGAAGAAGAATTTTGAAATCACCATCAAATCAGACATTGCTAGATGAGGAGACCCTCGGTGAAGTCTGGACTGCCAAAGATTACAAATGCCAACACTGCGACAAGACATTCCCCGATGAGCCAAGTCTCACAGCCCACCAGGAGGTTCACGTCGTCGAGAAGCTCTTCAAGTGCCCCTTGTGTGCCAAGGGTTTTATCAACAAAGAGCTCCAGGAGAGGCACATGGCAGTGATTCATGGGGAAGAGAAGCCATTCCATTGCCGACATTGCTCAGGGTGCTTTGAAACCAAGTCTGAGCTGGAAGTCCACGAGACCGCACATCACATCTCCCACTCCGAACTGCTCAAAGAGAATCATATGGACAAACCTGGCTCGAAGAATCACTTGCAGACTCCTGAAGCAAACTCGGGCTCTGAACACAACTGCCAAGTGTGCTCTATGTCATTTGTGGTGAAGCAAGAGCTGGAAGACCACTGGAAACGTAATGTAGATCAGGCAGTGGCTAAATGTAGGAGCTGTTCAGAAAAGTTTTTGTCCCAGTGTGAGCTCTACAAGCACGTAAAGACCCATGCAGCACTTGAGGAGGTGCAGCCCTCTGCTAGGAAGGTGCTAGTGGAGAGTGTTGTGCAGTCTAGTGACACCATACTGTGTACTGAGGAGGAACCTGCCAAAGGTAAATTTTGATAGTTTCCCCTTGTCGTCAAGATTTAATTCAAAGGATTCTTTGCATCGTGCAAGAAATCAGTTTCTGCAAATATGAATGAAATATGAAGGATTTAAATTCTCACAAACCCCAGGCTCATCAGAACATTTGGGGAAGGCTGTTACCTGTTTATAGTCCATTTGAATAGCTTTCCATTTGCTGTTTGAATTCTCGCGTTTCATGTTGTGCAAAAATAAAAGAGAAAGTTTCTGCTTTTGCAGTTTTGCATGTGTGCTGCCCCTTTGCTAAACCTGTAACGTAAATGATGCATGCTAATTAACTGATAAGGGCAGTGTACAAATGTATATGCTGCCAAAGGCATTAAATGCCATTGCAGCGATGAGCTGTTGTAGAGGCTAAATTGTCTTGACTGCCTACAAAATAAAGAAAGAACTACTAGTATTGCGTCGTAATCTATCTCACCGGTCCGATCACAAAAATCAATCCCTTGAAAACTTCTTCCTGTTGTTACTGTACCAGACAACTGTTCATTGTGATATCTTCAGGGTGGCAACATTACTTTCTAGGTTCCAGCATCAAACAATGTACGTATGTTTGTTTGTTTGTTTTTTCATTTAGCGGGTTGTACATCAGATGATGATGGTGAAGGACCCAACCCAACTCCAGAAAAGACTGCACTCACCAACACACCACAAAATGACCTGCAGGATACATCGTCTGAGGAAGAAGACATTGAGGATCTTAGCGTTTCAGGTATTACATTTTTTTCATTTTGAACAGAAAGAGTGATACAGAATTACTGTAAAAATTGATATTTTCGCATGACTGATTTTTCGCGCTTGGCGGGTAAGAAGAGTTTCACATTTTTTTGATTCCGCGGAATCAAGAGACAAAGTACAGGAACATATGGCAAGTATTGGTGTGCTTTTATTTTCACGCTAGTTTCTGATTGCGCGAAATGGCACAAAAATTTCCACTTTTACAGTAGTATATTTGTCTTGTGTCTTCAGGAGAAAAAAAAAAAGCAACAAAGGACAGCATTGAGATCTCTTGGGAAACGACAGAAAAAGGCAGTATGAAGATCTTGTGAAAACAGTTGTTGGACCTTTGAAGAAGTAACACTGCAGAGCAGACAGGAATTAGTAACATTGATCCTATTTAACCCCATAGGGATTCAGTTTGACCAAGTGGGTGACCCCTCCCAGTAAAACGTTGGTGTGACATAGCCCAGTTAAAGGACAAGTTCACCTTCATAAACATAAGGATTGAGAAAATGCAACAATATTAGTAGAACACATCAGTGAAAGTTTGAGGAAAATTGGACAATCGATGCAAAAGTTATGAATTTTTTAAATTTTTGTGTTGGAACCGCTGGATGAGGAGACTACTACAGCTTGTGAGTCATATGCGTACAACAGTATAAAGAAAATATAAAAGAAAATTCAACATATTTTCACTTTTTTCGCATAATAAAAGAGCAATTGACTAGCCTCTTTCTAAAGGCAGGGGGAATAATATTACCCATAACGTTTATCGGTAACGAGTCAGGGGAATGTGTACTTTTTTCAAAAGATGGAATTTTGTGAAATTCTCTTTATATTTTCCTTATATTGTTGTACGCATGTGACATCTAAGTTATTCATACACTGCAGTAGTCTTCTCATCCAGCGGGTACTGCACAAAAACTTCAAAAATTCATAACTTTTGAACGGATTGTCCGATTTTCCTCAAACTTTCAATGATCTGTTCTACTAATATTGCTATATTCTCTCAATCCTTATGTTTATGAAGGTGAACTTGTCCTTTAAAATATGGTTTACGTAATATGAAAATGTTCATGGTATTTAAAAGATTGTAAATTATATAAACCTGTGTCCTGTGAACAGCCAGTGCTTGTGCTACATGTACCTTTGTTAGTTAAGTTTATTTCACAATACGATCAACTTAGTTTTCCCGGTGTTGTAAGATTTGAAGGGATCGTATAGTTTTGGTTGAGACCTAATTTCAGGTTTCTAATATTTTTTTGATGAGATAATGAGAAACCTCTTATAAAATATGAAAGAGCATGTTATTCTATGAGGAATTCAACGTTTATTTGATGAAAATTGGTTTTGAAATGGCTGAGATATCCAAAAAAGAGCAATTCTAATAAAGTGTGGGACCCACACTTTATTACAATCACTTTGTTTTACTTTGTTTTTGGATGTTTCAGTCATTCCAAACCCGATTTTCATCAAATAAACTTTGAATTCCTCTTAAAATTGTATGCTCTGTACTATATCATAAGTGTTTTCTTGGTATCTCGTAAAAATTTAAAAGCCCAATTTTCATCTCCACCAATACTGTACCATCCCTTTACGGGATTGCAGTGAATTGGGCAATTTTACATTCCAAATATCTTTTTCTTCATCCCCAAGGATCGTGCTCAGATCGGCTACATGAAAAAGAAATGGCTGCTGCTGTGGAAGGACTTGCTGCTGCAAATCTGCATGAGACAGGCAAAGAGCTTGTAGCACAATGGAAAGACGTCCTCTTGGACTACTTCTGTAGTCCAGCAACCTCTGCGCCTGAGGTCATTAAAAGTTACATCGGGGATGGAGATTCCAACTACAATCATAGCTATGAAGGAGAGTCTGGCGAGGGGGACATTGAGGAGGAAGAAGAAGAGCTTGGGGAATCCACGAATGAACAAGCTGAGCCTCAGAACCATGACACTGCCATAGACTCGGCTGGGACCATTGAGCGCAGGTTGGATGCGTGGGACAACTGCAGGTGCGCGAGGAAGTGCAAGACGCTTTTTGCACGCCGTGAAATCCTCGACCACCAACTCCAGATCCTGTCGCTGACGTGGGTGGAGAAAAATATTGCAATCATGGCCCAGCTGGATGCTGTGCAGAACTGCACTGCATCCTTAGAGTGTGCCAAGCCAGCTGGGATAGAAGAGAAGAAGCTTGTCCGTGCTAGATACTTCTTTCATGGAAAAGACATATGTGGGGACATGTTTGCCTTTCTCCATGGGTAAGTGGTCCGCCAGTCCGATGGTATTACCCAACAAACATTCCCTGTTTTTAAGCCATGGGGGTCAATGCACAAGGTTCAAAGATAAATCGAAAATGCTAAAATGTCACTTTTTTTTCCCTCTCCATGTCTTGGAAATGGCTTAAGGAATCTTTCTGAAACCTAGTACTAATGCAAGTACTGCCTGTCAGTGTTTAGGGATTTTTAGGGTCATGGGTCGAAGTTCAAGGTCAAATTCTCAAAATTTCACCATTCCCCCTCTTGTCTGCACAATGCCTGACGGTGGTGGTGGGGGTGGGGCTTGAATATTGACCGCAGACAAATTACATTACCATCCTTTTCACATCTTGTACTCATATTCAGACCCTGTCCATGGAAATCACGGGTATGCTTGCCGAGATATAACAAAATTTTTGTGACCTATGCCACCGAAAATTGCAGTTTTCAATGACGTGTGTGTGTGTGCAAAGCAGGGTTTTACAAGAATTGTTGTCAGATGAATTTTTTACTTGTTTTTCTCAGATAACTTCCGTTTTTGTTATAATCAACTATTCTAGCTATAAAGAAGAAGTGAAGCTATGAACAAAAAATACATAAGAAATAAAAAAGCAATATAATACATTAATTTATTTTGAAATTGCCAGTTTCATCATGTAATTTTGTTTATAGTACTACAAAGAATAATATGTGACCCACTACTACAAAAAGGTCCTAAAGTCGCGCACGGTGGAAGCCGTGAAAATCGAGTTTGAAGTGAGAGCATTAAAATTGGTCAAAACTTACGATTTTCTGATTTTGATATATTATTAGAGTCTAACATGTCTTCTATCATCAGTCGAAATTTGGAAGCAAAATGATCAAACGAAAGACCAAAAAATAGCGTTTTTCTGAGCCATGTTTTTTGGCGTTTCAACGAAGCGGAAACTGGTTCGAAAATTTGGATTGAGCGCCGCAGATAGGTTCCGCCCCTAACAACGACCAGAGTGATCTCATTGGTCAGTTTGCTGCTTGCTGCTAACCGAAGCGTGAAGCTCGCACACTGCCCAGTCGACTGGTGCGTGCGGGCGAGGTGCGCTATGCTCAGCCGCTTCTCATATCCTGGTCACTGATTGGTTGGTGAGGAGACCGCCGACGCTGATGTGCTTGAATGAACTCTTCGGGGGTTGTTAGGGCTTACCCTTTATTGTCCAGAGGTGATCGCGATTGCGTCGAAAGGAAGACTTTTAGGGCGCTTTTCTCGAAACAGTGATTTTCCAGACGTCTCGACATGCTCTCTTTTAAACATCGATATCTCCGCAGCCGATTATTTTTATAAAATGTGTTATATATCAATCTAAAGCAGAAAGATTAGGGGATCATATCATGCAATTTTCAAATAATCGACCTCGCCCGACTTTAGGATCATTTTGTTGTAGCGGGTCACATATGTAGACAACAAAAAGTCCATTTGAAGCCTTATTTAGGGATTTTGAGATTGAAAATCTGAGGCGCACATCAAAAAATATGCGTAAATTATCGTGTATGCACACATAATAAAAATATGCGTAAATTATCATGATTACCATAAGAAAGAAGGATCTACCATACTTTTGGAAAAAGTAGTGATTCATTCCTTGAGATTACATAATTGGCAACCTGCATGCAGATTTTTGCCATGGTCATGCTATTGACAGCTTAAATCTTTTGCTGGGGAGTGCATATTTACCCCCTGGCCTATACAATTTCAAAAGAAATTATAGTATGGTATCCTACAAGCCTTACACTTTTGAAATTTGTACCCAATTAATCTTTTCTCAAGTTTGGCAGCAGGATATAAACTTGAATTGATAAGATTGCATTCATCTTCCAACCTGGATAGTTAACTAATGCTCTCCGTTTGTTTTGTTGTTGTAGCATCTCCTTCAGAAAGCTGCATGGATTGCAGAGGTGGGTAAAGAAGTATGGCCTTGTCGAAGGGATGCTGAAGATGAGGAAACCTGCAGCAGCCAAGTCCAGGAAATTCAGCTTAGACGAAACGAGAAGTACCGTGCGGTTCATCACCAACTACGCAGAGGAGTCGGCTGTTCTCCTGCCGGGTCGTATCCCACGATGCAAGACGTCTGGTATCCATCTTCTACCAAGCTCGGTTTCCAAGCTTTCTTTGTACAAGCTGTATCAAGCTGCAAGTCAGCAGAATGGTAGGCATTTGTTTTGTTTTGTTTTGTTTTTGTTTTGCTTTGTTTTGCTTACTTGTGGGCATGTATGCTCAAATTCAAAGTTCATAAGTCAAGGTCAAAGATCAAAGAGCAGACTTTAAGCTTTAAAATGATGTATGACTCACTTGGAATGAATTCTCAACAAACCTGTCTAAATACTGGAAAGAAAATACACACTCGAAAATTGTGTGCAGAGAAAAGAGACTCTGAAGTACAGGGCCTACTCAAGTGTTTAATCTTGCCAAGCTGTGGTAGCTATTTAAGCTGTGGTAGCTGTGCAATGAAAGTTACGGAAAAAGAGTACATACTGTAAAACATCTTTAGCTGACAACATTGAAGAGATGATCAGATTGATCTGAAATAGAGCAAGCGCTATGAGCACATTGTATCCATTACTAATCCCAACTTCCAAAGCAGTAGCATCATCCTTTCAAAAGTGAATAGAGTTGAAGTGAAGAGTGTATAAAGGATTTTTAACCCATTGAGGTTATATGCATGTATTACCCTAGTGATTATTTGGAGAAAGTTTACTTTGTAGACACATAGACGTACTGTAAAAGGTACATCACCCATGAAATGAGCAAAAAGTAGATATTGATTTTTGTCTTTTTTTGTTTTTTGTTTTTTGTTTTCTTTACATTTGTTTGTTTGTTTTTGCAACCGCTATAAACTTGTCCCTTTTCTACCCACTTAATTTGCCAAAGGGTCCCGAGCTATGCCGTATGTTGCCTTCTGCCAGGCTTGGCGACAGTATGCTCCCTCTGTTGTGACTACCAAACCTGAAACCGACCTTTGCCCTTCGTGCCAGCGGAACGCCACCATATTCTTGCACTCAGCCAACGAGCCAGAGAAGCTGAAGTTGGAGAACATGAAGCTGTATCGACATCACATCAAAGGTATCATGAATGCCATTGAGCATTATAGGGAAGAGACGACAGCAGCACAACAAAGCATCCAGGCATACCCTGCTGATTTTGGTCAGCATTCTCCATGCTCTCGTGTTGGGAAGATGCACTACAGTTTCGGCTTCAGCCAGCAGCTCCACTATCCTGCCAACCCTCAGTGCCCTGGCCCGGCAAGCTTTTTGAGCGCCAGAAAATGTGGCATCTTTGGCATCAACTGTGAAGGCATTCCCAAACAGGTCTGACTCTCACGACGCATCTTTTTTTTCTTCTTCTTCTTTCTTCTTCTTCTTCTTTCTTTTTTTTTTTCCTTTTTTTTTTTTTTGCAATGAGTGAGTATACGCTCCTGCAAGATGGTCAAGGTCTTTGCTAAAATGACTATGAGATGTCAAGAGGGTATTGTAGTCATATCAGTTCTTTCTAATTAATGCTATGATTTGTCCTGTGATATTGTTATTACAGCGTACTCACTTGTTGAAATGAGAATGTTGCAAACGTTGCCTTTTAAGAGAAGTAGAGACAGAACATTAACCCGTTGAGGATGAGTCCCAGTATACTTGGGAACGGGTCTATAGGAAATACGTGTTGTAGCAAAATCAGTACATCCTCAACAGGTTAATGTCATGAACTTTTAACACAAGATGTTCCGTGGTGATCTCCTGTAGACAAATTTTGCTTCACAGAAATTTTGCTCGTATGATATATTAGCCTCCTTATTGGTGACAATGTATGTACAGTTAAACTCACATAAAGTCGATCTTCTCGGGACTGAGCAAAACACATTGACTTAGGCGAGTTTCGACTTGTGCGTAAGTTGAAAAAAAAATCGACTTAAAGTTACAACACACGTACATATGTATAATGTACATGTATGTTGTCTACTCTGGAGCTGAGAGCTGGAGCGGTGTGCAAGACAGTTTTTCCACATTGACGCAGGCCAGGGCTCCACACTAACTTTTATTTTGATGGCCCCAAAATGATTGATTTTTATTTTTGGTGGCCTGAAAAAACAAAAAAAAAACAAGCAAAACTAAATCGGTCCTACGTTCTGTCCGAAAGTTACCGTTATTAATTTCTGATTGTAAAAGCAATCATCCACCATTTACAAGTATTTTAACACCTTCCGGAGCCGAATGTTACCGTTAATCATTTTCAAATGTAAAAACAAGCAACCGACATTCATTCTAGGATCTCATGGAGCTGAATATCATCCTTATTAATTTCTGAACGTGAAAGCAAACATCTGCTTTTTATTTCATCATCTAACTGAGCCGATTGATACCATTACTCATTTCCAAATCTAAAAGAAACAATCTGTTGCTTATTTTCGCATCGTACGGAGCAGAATATTGCCGTTATTCCATCTCCAAATTCAAAAGCAAACACCCGACATTTATTTTATGATCGTAAGGAGCCGAATGTTACTGCTGTCCAATTCCGAAAGTGAAATGAATTATCTGACAATTATTTCAGCATCGTATGGAGCCGAATGTTATACTGTTTTTCATATTCGAACGTCAAGGCAGACATCCGACATTTACTTTACCATCAAACGCAGCTGAATGTTATTGTTATTCATTTCGAAATGTTATGCAAATGTCTGATATTTATATTAGCATCTTAATTCGACATTTACTTTAGCATCTTTCGGAGCTGAATGTTATTGTTATTTACTTTCGAACGTAAAAAGTAAACATCCGGCATTTATTTTATCATCGTATGGAGTTGAATATCATTATTATTCATATCCGAACGTCAAAGCAAACATTTGACATTTATTTCAGCATCTTCCGGAGCCGTATTTTGTCCTTATTCATTTCCGAACGCAAGATCAAATATCTGACATTAATTTCAGCACCGTACGGAACTGAGTCTCGCCATTATTAATTTCCAAAAGTTTAAGCAAACATCCGACATTTTTTTTAGTATTATACGGAGTCGAATACATTGTATTACCATTATTCACTTCCAAAATTAAAAGAGCAAACATTTGACATTTATTCTAGCATCTTATGGAGCCAATTGTTACCGCTGTTCATTTCCAAAACTGAAGGCAAACATCCGGCCTTTTTGGTGGCCCGGCGTGCGTTTTTGGTGACCCCCGTCGCAAATTAACCATTCGCAAAATCGTGATTCGATTCGCGAAAAGACTCCGCTAAATATAAGGCATAGATCGCTACACTCGGCAGGGGCTACATCGTCCTTTCACCAGGTCTCGTTACAAAACCAAAATCTCGCGTGAGTTCTTGCGTTACCTATCGTTAATGTTAACGAAACATCGTTAATTTGTGCTAGGGATCGTTACTCATCGTTACTACAAACGTTAATTTTCCCGATCGTTAGTTTGCGTTACTAACGATTCAGGTGAAACCGCTTGCGTTAATGAAACGTTAATGTTTATTTACGCAAAGTTTCTTTTGGTATATACTGTATGTAAACAAAAACTGGTGTCTCTCGTGATTTTGATAGTGATTTATTTCACAATAAAATCTTATTCGACTCATAATAGGCACAGTGAATCCAGTGGTTTTGCTGTGAAAGTGTTCTTGGAATTTCATCGACTTAGGCGAGTATTCAACTTACAAAATTCGACTTGTGAGTGAATTAATACACGTAAGTCAATGGGGAAAAATCAGGATTTTTAAAAATCATCGACTTGCGCGATTATTCGACATATACAACGTCGACTTAGGCGAGTTTAACTGTATACTACACAGGTATAGTCATGTGTCTTGTTGTGCATTTTTCTCTGCATTCTCTTATGCCTTTTTTCTGCATTCTCTTTTTTCCGTGACACTACAGGTGAACTTCCTCATTGATGAAGGTGTCCAACATGCCAAGAACTCTGTTGCTGCTCTTTCCTATCTACACCACTTTTTTCAGCATTTTGGGCTTGGGGAGAAGATGGTGAGTCTCCACTGTGACAGTCCATCAGGGCAGACCCGGAACCAATTTCTCCTGTGGTATCTGGCCTGGCGATGTATCAGTGGGTTACACGAGGACATCACAGTGAACTTCATGGTGGGCAACCATGCAAACTTTGCCCCACAGTACTGCTTTGGCCTGCTCAAAAGGAAATTTCGCTCGTCAGTCGTGTCCACACTGGCAGACATTGCTGGAGTCATTGAGGCTTCATCGTCCCGTGGAATCAACATCGCACAATTAGTGGGAGATGAAGGAGGGCAGCAACAAGTACCAAGCTATGCCTGGGATGAGTTCTTGGGCCCTCACTTCCAACCTATCCAAGACATTGACTCCTTCTACCACTTCAGGTATGTAGTGTGCGGGGTTGAATCAACCCCCCTTTGACATTTTTCGCGACTATCCCGCCGCGCGAAATTTTTTGACCGCACTGTTCGCTGACTTTTTACTTTCAAGTCTCGTGCAACTTTTGACATCATTTTTGTGAAATCGAGCATACCGTTCGCGACGCTACACAACCTTTTATACATGCCTGTCAGACCGAAAATGGCTCAAAAACGTGATTTTGTATGTAAAGTCTATGCAAATGGAGTTTTCTCACCTTATTCATAAAGATGTGATTATTTTCACTTTCATAGGCTGAAATCTATTAATTTCAGCATGATTATGTTTGAAAAGGGTTCTGTCATAAGTTTTGCGAAAAAAAAGATAAAACAAAAAGTCGAAAAACAAAGAAATACATAAGAAATTCATAAAACAATAAAATACATAAGAAATTAAGTGTGATACCAGATTTTTTTTTTTACAAGTACTTTGTTAGGAATGCTACAAAGAATGTTATCACCAAAAATTAGGATTCTAGGAGCTTTACTTTCTGATTTAGAGCAAAATGCATGATTTTATGCATATATTAGCATAATCAATTAATATAATCAAAATTTCCATTTCTTTTGGTATAATGTGGTAGATGATGCCACAGTTAATGCATGTGCCAATTTTTATGGCAATTGTGCGTTCGACGGCCGAGATCAGTTTATATCTTGAATGAGGAAAAGCATTTTGAGTTTTTGCAGTGTGATTGTCATTGCAGTTTAGAATAGAAAATTGAACAGATGAAGCCAATCTTTCCACTCATCTCTCTCTCTTCCTTAGGTTTTCAAATTCAGAGCCTGGAGTAGTGTACTGCCGTGAATTTGCCAGCCACCAAGAAAAGAAATGCTTTCTTCTCAAGCCAGATGTCAGTCTCCCACATACTCTTCCACCGCCCATTCCAGCACCTGGACTTTCTGTCGACAGGCAGCGCTACCTCGACACAAAGATACGACCGTTGTGCAGACCAGAAGCAAGGGATGTGACCAGTCCATCCCCTGAGAGTAAAGAGTCAGACTTTCTTGATCCACAGAACTAATTCCACTCAACGATTCAACCTTTGTGCAGTCTCTGATGTGAGAGAGATGACCTGACCATTCCCTAAGAGAGAAGGGTCAAATAACTTAAGTGTGGCGCTCTATCAGATCTTTCTCCCAGCTGGGTATGCTTTGATAGGTTGGAACAATGCAAACATTATCTCAATTGATTTACAGTTGATCTCTACTCTCCCTTGCTGCATGAAGAAAAATTGCATTACACTGTAGATGTTTGAATCTTCTTGATTTACATCTGAGTAACTTATTGCAGTAATGTTACATAATTGCTACTTTCTTCTCCAAAGCCTAGTTAAACCATCAATTTAGCTACAGTAAGTTACCATCTGTGAATTTCCTTATAAATGTCAAAATGTCTGCCACCAATTTGGCTACAATTACCACCCGTGAATTTCCATATAAATGTCAAAATGTCTATCTGTGCGGAAAGAATCAACCTATGCAGTAGGGATCCTGTAACATGCTTATCTGCGTGTAATAGAATTGGAAGATTACTCCATAGAACAAGGCGTCTTTAGTGTCCAATGTCTCTCTATCAGCCCCAACTTGTGTTGATGTCAGGCAGTAATCAGGATACCTCAACAGTGTTTGTCTCTCAAAAATATTTGCCAGCAAGAATGATGACATATATGAATGAGTTCTTATTCATAAAAGTAGAGGGAGAAATTCAAATTTTCAAATGAATTTAAATTTGAGGGGATTGCATGCTGAAATTCAGCTCTCTTCGTTGAACTTTCTGTCTGTAAACTATGCCTCTTTCATTTTGAGTACAATCTGCACAATTTTTCTTTATCGAAATGTTGCTGCTCTTTTTCAAATATCCCTCAAAGGACTTTACTGACAGCCACAGGTGTGGATTTTTGCTAGGTCAAATAAGTGATAGATTATTTTTCATCTGTAAATCCAAACTCATGATTCTAACTTGCAGATGAATTAAAATTTTACCCATCAGTATCTAAGCTGCAGAAAACTCTGAAAGACAATGTCTTTATCACCATGAATGTGGCAAAGTGTGAAACTATATATTTTTTCGTATTTATGGCCAAAATCGTAATCAACTGTTTTTCACATGAACTTATGTAATTGTCTACAGAGCACTTTAAGTTATGTTGAGAAGAGTCTATTTCTGAGCAATCATTCACTGTAGTGAATGGATCAACAGTCGTATGTAAAATCATGCTATTGTGATAAGTGATACAGAGTTGATACAAAATCATGTATGATAGTAATTTCAAGTCATGAATGCAGTTAATTTGAAATATATGCATCAAAATGTCAGAAATGGAGTACAGTGCGTGTATCAAGAAATTGGTGAAATACCAATGCCGATTAGGCAAAATCCAGAAGTTTGATTTCTTTATCAAGGCTGATGTGACTTAAGATGTCATGGTCTCTTTGTTGATTGCAATATTTTGTGTACATGTACAAATACCTCCCTGTTATATGTAAAACAATGGATCCTTTGATGTATATATTGTAATTATTTTTGTATCCCACACTTGCAGAGATTCTGCTTGTCCATGTTTTCAAAAGAATGAAAACATTGAAACGCATCACATTATTACCGCTGTTCTCTATTTTGTTATGCAATCAGCATCCAAGGTCTGGGACAGACAAACTACAGACAACAATACTGACGGACACTTTAGGGGGAAAAAAAAAGCATGCATGGCAGACCAATCCCTCACATTCCGATCCTGCCAGTAAAACAATATCTCCTGTTATTAAAGTGTGTATGTTGTAGATTAGCATGAAATTGCCAGAACTTGGTTTGAATGCAACTCCGAAACCAGTCAACACTTGTGTGCCAATCAGAAGCATTCGTTAGAAGAATAACATTTTAGGTGCAATTTTATCTTTCCCATTAAATCTTACAGACCACATTTGTAACTCAAGTGAGCTAATGAGCTCATTCAGCGTACAGCGTCTGTCGTGCATCTTCTGTTGTGTGTTGTGCATACTCTATTTATTAATTTTCAGCATCTGCTTGGAAACCCCATGACAGATTGTCACCAAACTAGACGGGGAGCATCCCTATAAAGAGAGCGATAGAATCTTAATTTGTTCAAGTGGGCACCATACCCCTCCCATTTTTCGCAGATTTCTTGTATAAGAACAGAAATTCTGAGTTATACAGCATTCTTTTGTGAATCTGCTTTAAAGTTTGTTTATAGTACATGTATTCGCATTTGATCTTTACAAAGTATATGTTGTTTTGTTTGAAATTGCAAGGTTGAATTTTCTACAAACATGACTAGTATTATTACTTGTGTGGCAGAGTATACAACTGGATGCCATGCCCTCCTGGAACCCCCCAAAGCTCTCCAAGTTAACCATGTTCTTTTGGGGTATTCAATAGTTTGCAGGAATGTGTGGAAAGGTAACTTGCGATACTCAAGCGAGCACAAGATTTAATTACTTTTTTTTTCCGTGCTGTTACATTGTACTTATGTGTAACTCTGATGTGCCTTGGAAGAAGATATGTACAAAATATTGTTCTCTCCCCCTTCCCATACAGTAATGTGTGGGAAAACCATGAATGATTACATGGTAAATTTGATGTCTTGTGTCTCTTTGTATATGTTCTGTATAGGTGTGTTCAAATGTAAATACAGTAGTATTGTCTCTGGCAAGATACAGCAAATGTGCCTGGTATGCACCACGAGTGTATAGAACAATCAGTGATTTCAGTTTTTCAGCTGAAAGGAAGTACGTCCGAGTATGTGTAATAATTTCAGCAGAAAGGAAGTAAGTACATGTATAGGCAGAGGAAACGATGCATTTAGTTTCCACCAAGCGCATGAGCTTTGTGTACCGGTACGTTGTGTGTTCAAGTAGCCTGCTGTAAGTGATTTTTTATTCCGTCATTTACTGTGAGTGGCAAATTTGTTACATCTTGAATAAATCATAAATCTAAAGTGTGTGCACTTCAGCTGCATAGGGAATACTGACAATAACGCAAACTGTAAGTTATGTATGATTGTCTTTGCTTTTGTTTCCCTTTATTACTAGTATTACATTTTCTCGGATGACATTTCAGGCTGAAAGAGCACTGAACCACGTGTAATGATCAGATTATCATCTAAATGAAATTTAAGTGAAATTTTGTTTCTTAAATTAGTTTCATATGCATGTATTACAGACATGTCCTGGAAAGAAAAAAAAAGATGAAAAAAATTAACTGTAGCAGACCTGGCATGGCAACTTAGCTGCCCATGATGCCGAGGATAGTTGCAACATATTCCGTACCCCTCGCTGGCACAAGTGTTTCATCAATTATCACAGCACTTATGATATCCATGTTTTAAAGGAATGGTGGCTTGGTGAAAGATGTGTGAATAATTTGTGTGTTTTTCAATAACCTTGAACACAAGTCAGCTTTATTCTTTGCCACATTCGGAGCCTACATGTCATGATTTATGTGAGTGGAAGAGAAATTTCAAGTTTAAGTTTAAAATGCTGGTCGTTGTGAAAATGACATAAAGTGACATAAGCATGAAGGTAACTTCAGCTTGCATAATTCTGTTATGCTTACTGTTCCTTTAAGTGGTAACCCAATAAACAGATGCTGAAACTGATACTCAGCAGTGTTTTTCACTTATTTTTGTGATCTGTTGAGTGCATCACAATATTGAAGTACTTTTGGGAGTGCAGTGGAATAACATTAACAACATTTACAAGATGTGTTTGGTTGCTTCGGTGACAAGACCTTGTACTTCAAGATTTAACCCGTTCCTTACGGGAACCTGGTTTACCAGGTTCCCGTGGTAGCAACTGATATACGGGAACCTGGTTTCCAAAATGAAGACAAGGGTGCCTGCTTCAGTGGCCTAAATTCATGTTTCTTTGTGTTAAAATTCTCAGAAAAGTGGGTTTGATAAAAAGATCAGAGTTTATTCTATCAGGATTTGTTCTCCTGCTGTTTAAAAAAGGGGGTTTTACAGTATTATGTACCTTTTCCTGATTTAGTTTTTTGCTTGTTCTGCTGTAAACTCGTACGAACATGTACATACATGTAATGATCAAGGCTGAAATCAGTTAGAAATGCGGGTTCGCTGACCCCAGTCACCTCATTCAGGTACCTGGTTTTGTGTAGAACAAAAGATTCTGAGAGCTCATCAGCGCACGCTCTATTCATACCTCGCACCCGATCGATATTTCCATTGTTCACGGGCACATGTAGTTGACCGTAGAAAGGGAGACACAATGAATCGCTTGACTGCCTTCACACAGCTGGATTACCAACCTGTGTGCCTCTCTGTCGACGGGCGAAAAGAATCTCGTTTGGGGGCATTAAAGGCACTCAGAGAATTGCGGAAGGAACGGGTTAATAGTAAAATCACTTTTTGGGATAAGTTCTTGCCAGCTGAGTAGGACAACAGACCATAAATACTTCTTCAAATCAAGATATGCCTATGCTAATTTCAGCTTGGTCAAAAAGTGCACCAAAAAAACTGTCCCCAGAAAGACAATTTTTAGTTCAGCTAAAGGGAATGCACCATATAAAGGTACATGATGTCCATACAATAGTCCAGTCTGTTTGTGTGTGTGGGTGTTCTTTATTTTATTCATCACTTTATGGAATATTCAAATTGAACAGAAGAGAGGAATAGGCAAAAAAAGAAAGTCCAGGACATAATTCTGGAAATACAATCATGCAGAGCCCAGGTACAAATTTTTACAAATCAATGTTTATTCAATACAAGTAAGAAACTGATCACATAAAACTGAACTAAATATTGGTAACATTTCTCAGTAAGTTAGCAAGAATGTTTGCTGTACTTTTAGCAAAAAAAAAAAAAAAAAAAAATATATATATATATATATATATATATATACACACATGTATATATATATATATATATATATATATATATATATATATATATTCTCTCTCAAATTATATACCAGGAGCAGACGTATTCCCTTGTGTGTATGTTCTGCTTCAGAAACGGATTTTATTCTAACATCACATCGCATCCTGGTCGCTGATGAAGAATGCGATGACTAACCTGTTTGGTGTCTTGTTTCTAAAACATGCGCTTTCCTCGCCAGGATAAAGCGTTTTAATGCCATATTGGGTTTTAATCTCATTCACTTCTGTTCGTTATTGATCAGTGACTACCAGGAAAGGCTGGTTGACTATCAGGTAAAGTCTGATTGACTATCAGGAAAAGTCTGATTGACTACGGGAAAGACCGTTGACTATCAGGAAAGTCTGATACAGTATTCCATCACGGACAAGGCACAACTACTGGCTGGGATGTCTCTATGGGGGCCGGAGGTGTGAGTTTGCGTCAGTGAAAGACAAGATGAGGTGGGTCTCTGAACCGTTTATCTTCGTGATAGTAAATCGGAGCATGACATTGGCAATGTAAGTCCATTGAAAAGCTATCAGGGATTCATTTTTGTCATGTTTTTTAACACTGATTTCATCCTTTCATCTTTGGCTGTTCGTGGAGGGAACCAGTCCATGGATGCGTCGTTGCTACGCCAAACGCGCACATACACACTGCGCGGTTACCATGCACTGTGGCAGCAACTACCAGACTAGACGCATTTCATCACAAGCAGGTTAGTTTTGAAATCCGTCCGACCAGGAGCAGACGTATTCCCTTGTGTGTATGTTCTGCTTCAGAAACGGATTTTATTCTAACATCACATCGCATCCTGGTCGCTGATGAAGAATGCGATGACTAACCTGTTTGGTGTCTTGTTTCTAAAACATGCGCTTTCCTCGCCAGGATAAAGCGTTTTAATGCCATATTGGGTTTTAATCTCATACACACATGTATATATATATATATATATATATATATATATATATATATATTGTAACGAAATTCGGTGGAACCGATTCGATTTAACCGTTTCGATTATAATTTGGTATGATCGATTGTGCCTATAGCATAGAAAGGGGGCACTATGGGAACGTTGGGCAAATGCTGTAATGTGGTAGTGCATTATTATGAGCTTTAACATTTATTATTAAATTTGTGGTTACTTGTTTGTCATGGGCAAGTTTGGATGATTTCAATACCAACTCCGGTTTAGACCGATGATACATGCCGAATTATAGTAACCATGTACAAGAGATACTGTTAAAACGTATAATCATTGTACGAATTTTGTAACCACACCAACATTGTAAATAATTTAAATGACTACTATGGGTATTCCTCGCGTCGCTTACGGCCGTGCGGGATTGCCTCCTCATTCCGCGGTAGGAGGAGAGGCATATAAAGTGGCCGTTGTGTGACATAGTCCGCAACAAGTAGCCCGTGTATGATACATTTCCAATGTGTTGATATTGTTTGCTTCTATAAGTAATAAACGGTTCATGTGTTCCTGTAATGCTGACTTCATTGTGTCTTCTTGAGTGTTCTACCACGATACAACAGCTTGGAGAGTGGTGGTACATGTTCCTGAGAAGACCAACTAGCAAGTCATTGGATTTCGGGTATAATGGTAATGTGACTTGTCGCATAGTCCGTGCCCAATCCAAGTTCCAGCCGTCGCCATTGGATTCCGGGTATATTGGTAATGTGACTTGTCGCATAGTCCGTGCCCAATCCAAGTTCCAACAGTCGCCGATGGATTTCGGGAATAGTGGTAATGTGACTTGTCGCATATGCCCTGTGCCCAATCCAAGTTCCAGTCGTCGCCTGAGGAAGTTGGTAACGGTGCGATATAGCACTTTACCCCGTGCCATCAACGATGCCTGTGCCACCATATGGTTGTGAAAGGTGTTCCACGTTAGCGTGACTGAGTTGGTAGCAAAAGTTGGTAGCAGAACTTGGTAGCAAGAATTGGTAGTAACAGTTGGTAACAAAATAAGTGTACCAATTTAACATCCTCTACAAGTGACGCTTGGGAGTGACATACTTTAAGTGATGCTGAACTTGGTATGTGTGCCGCTTGTGTTGGTGAGCTGCTTCTGACACAACATAATACACGGTAGCATACAGACTACTGTAGTAGTTTTAATAATTTAAAGGGATCGTTGTAAACTGCAACAAAACGAACCCCGCCTACTCGGCCATCCTGACACGGCTCGCGGAGGCATTTGTACAGACAGTCAAATACACTCTTACTTCACGACGAGAAGGCGAGTTCGTCACACATGGTGTCAGGAGTGGGATCCCTATTTGTAACTTTTGTATGAATTAATGTAGTTAACTGTGTTTTCACTATGGCACACGAGATACCATTGTTGGAGTTGTCGCTTTTGCTGGAGAGCAAGATCAGCGAAATCGACGACTTAATTGCTCAGGTGTCAGAGTCGGTGCGCAAACAAACTGAAGTAGCACCAACTTCGGTTTCTAACTTACGCTGCTCACCGATGACACTTGGAGGGCGCCCTAACCAGTCGTCACTGCCACCCTCACCAGTGGTGTCACCTCAGCTGTTTGGAGATGCGAATAGAGAGGTGGAGTTGTCAGCTCCGCCATCGGCAAAGCTACTACCTCAGCAGCATCAAACTCCAATGCAGCAGGCGCATTCATCTCGTACAAGTGACCAGGATGTTACATTTGGAGGACAACCAGATGTAATGCCACACCAGTTTGGTCCGAACCAGCGACGTCGAACAGAGCTCTGGGACCAGAGACGTCATTATGATGTTCAGGGCAACGGAACCAGCAAACCGGCCGTCATACCAGATAGATATGATGGCAAAGGACCTGTACTGGACTATCTTTGCCATTTCGAAGCTTGCGCTGGAGTTAACCGCTGGACGGAAGTGGAAGCTCTTCAATATTTGGCTGCCAGCTTGAAAGGAGCTGCTGTCAAAGTACTAGCACAGCAGACGGGACGTCAGTTGACGTACCAAGAACTCGTGAACCGCCTGAAGCACCGCTTTGGACCTGTTTCGCATTCAGAAGTATTCCTGGCAGAACTGCGTACCAGACGACGCAGACCGAAGGAAAGTTTGCAGGAGCTAGGACAGAGCATTCGCGAGCTTACATCCATGGCATATCCTGAATTCGAGGAAGCGGGCCAAGATAAATTGGCTCGAGGTCATTTTCTCGATGCTATAGTTGACCGGGATATCAGAATCGGCCTCTTCCGGGCTCAGCCTCGTACGCTCGACGAGGCAATCCAAGCTGCTCTCAACACAGAAGCCTTCCTGCGGATGGAGAGTGACCGTCGACAGTATACCCGGGTCTTGTTGTCACAGGACGCACAACAAGATAATGTAGTGGCTGTGAAGGATGAAGACACTGCTGACAAACCCATGGGGGTGTGTGAAAATAACACCACTCTCATGATCGAAGCAGTCAGCGATCTAATAAAGAAGAGGGAGAAGGAGCAGCCAGCGCCAGTGCCGAGATTCGACTTGGCATTAAACACTGAGACACTCCCTACAAGCGAACAGAAGGAGGATAGTCAGCCTTCTGATAAGAAGGAGGACACATCCAAGGAGGGTACGAATCCTCCAGACGACGGGTGCACACCAGCCAGAAAGGCATCCGAACCAGAGACATCTCAACCACCACTACCTAGTTCCCCAGCTTCACTTCTGTCATCCACGTTCCAGAAAGGACTGTACGTGAATTTGAACGTGAATGGGCAGGAGGTGATGTTTCTGATAGACAGTGGTGCATCGCAGTCATATGTCTCAGAAGAAATGTACCTGCGAATGAGACCTGAGCGAAAGCCACCGCTTGAACCAGTGACAAGCATCGTTCGTCAAGCAGATGGATCTCGGTTGAAAACAAAGGGACATGCAACCATGGAACTTCAGCTTGGCTCCTGCTTGTGCCATGCTGACTTGGTAGTAGCTGACATAAGAGCTGAGGGCATCCTTGGTCTGGATCTCCTGATTGGTCTGCAAACCGCGCTAGATTTCGAGAACATGCAGCTGCATACTCCATGGGTATCTCTCCCATGTATAAACAATGAGAAACAGAAATGTGCAGCAACGACAGCACCGATGTTGGTAAAAAGGACTGCGCCAGCCAACCTTACCAGCCTTGCTGAGAACGACACGGAGACCACGCCTCTCGACGAAGGCATACCCCAGAATCGTGTGCCGCCACATCTGGTGGACTTCTGGCAATGCAGTTTGACAGAAACTCCCCCAGAAAGCAATTCATCGGCATACCAGCTTCTGAGAGACGACTCAGAGGTGTTCTCTACAGGCCGAGCAGGGACACGTGTCAGCGTCAGCGCGACAGCACCAGTGGTTGCGGGAAAGCTACCTAGTGGACATCGCCGGTGTGACGACTCTTCCTCACCTGCACGCTATTCTCGGTCACCGGGAAGGCCACCTGATTATCTACCCCGATCGAGGAGCCGCTCACCTTCGAGGCACGCCCGTTCCTCTCGTCATACATCGGATTCATTCTGGCACACCATGCCAGGGTGAAATGTGACATCCCTCGTGTCGACCTGTCTGCTGCAAGGGAGCAGCCAGGACAGGAAATCAAATGAAGAGACTGTTAAACTCTTAATAAGATGAGTTAGCAACGAACAATAGTCTATGAAAGTTAGACAGATGTGATGAGCTAAAGACTGTAGTTGTCTCATAACGTCGCTATGGACTGTACGTAGAGTTTTGTAAAGGAACAAAACGTTCAATAATGTTTCTAGTAGTACATTTTTGTTGTCACTTTTTGCTCTCTATGTGTTCGGCTCCAGGGACGAAGCCTGCATGGGGAGGGAAGCCATGTAACGAAATTCGGTGGAACCGATTCGATTTAACCGTTTCGATTATAATTTGGTATGATCGATTGTGCCTATAGCATAGAAAGGGGGCACTATGGGAACGTTGGGCAAATGCTGTAATGTGGTAGTGCATTATTATGAGCTTTAACATTTATTATTAAATTTGTGGTTACTTGTTTGTCATGGGCAAGTTTGGATGATTTCAATACCAACTCCGGTTTAGACCGATGATACATGCCGAATTATAGTAACCATGTACAAGAGATACTGTTAAAACGTATAATCATTGTACGAATTTTGTAACCACACCAACATTGTAAATAATTTAAATGACTACTATGGGTATTCCTCGCGTCGCTTACGGCCGTGCGGGATTGCCTCCTCATTCCGCGGTAGGAGGAGAGGCATATAAAGTGGCCGTTGTGTGACATAGTCCGCAACAAGTAGCCCGTGTATGATACATTTCCAATGTGTTGATATTGTTTGCTTCTATAAGTAATAAACGGTTCATGTGTTCCTGTAATGCTGACTTCATTGTGTCTTCTTGAGTGTTCTACCACGATACAACAGCTTGGAGAGTGGTGGTACATGTTCCTGAGAAGACCAACTAGCAAGTCATTGGATTTCGGGTATAATGGTAATGTGACTTGTCGCATAGTCCGTGCCCAATCCAAGTTCCAGCCGTCGCCATTGGATTCCGGGTATATTGGTAATGTGACTTGTCGCATAGTCCGTGCCCAATCCAAGTTCCAACAGTCGCCGATGGATTTCGGGAATAGTGGTAATGTGACTTGTCGCATATGCCCTGTGCCCAATCCAAGTTCCAGTCGTCGCCTGAGGAAGTTGGTAACGGTGCGATATAGCACTTTACCCCGTGCCATCAACGATGCCTGTGCCACCATATGGTTGTGAAAGGTGTTCCACGTTAGCGTGACTGAGTTGGTAGCAAAAGTTGGTAGCAGAACTTGGTAGCAAGAATTGGTAGTAACAGTTGGTAACAAAATAAGTGTACCAATTTAACATCCTCTACAAGTGACGCTTGGGAGTGACATACTTTAAGTGATGCTGAACTTGGTATGTGTGCCGCTTGTGTTGGTGAGCTGCTTCTGACACAACATAATACACGGTAGCATACAGACTACTGTAGTAGTTTTAATAATTTAAAGGGATCGTTGTAAACTGCAACAAAACGAACCCCGCCTACTCGGCCATCCTGACACGGCTCGCGGAGGCATTTGTACAGACAGTCAAATACACTCTTACTTCACGACGAGAAGGCGAGTTCGTCACAATATATATATATTCTCTCTCAAATTATATACATATATAAAACATAACTTTGTATCCGTCTTGCCCTTGCATGAAAGAAAATGAATAGCTGTTATGATTTACTGCTTAATTGTGTCTTATAGTATGTAAACTGTGTGTGAATCACTGTAAGATTATTATTTTTTTTTATTAGTAGTGGTGTCAGTAGTGTGATAGTAGTACATGTACCAGAGTACACTTGTGGTAGTAGCAGTAGGCTAGTTATCATTACTACATTATTATTATCATTATTAGTACTACTACTACTACTACTACTACTACTACAGTACTACTGTTATTATCACCATCATCATTTTTACATTTAATATAGTTATTAGGATCTTTGGTGGTACATGTAGTATGATTAAAGATGTACAGGTTTTACCTGATAACTTCACCCATATCTTCCATTATAAGTACATGTAATATTATATTAACGAACTGGAGGGCCGTAGGGATGAAACACATTTATGTCCCTGAATTAAAAATGTATGAAAATTTTTATTTTTCATCGAAAAAGCTCGTGTTCAAATACATGAAATTCTCTTTTCGGCTCTTCGCATCACACAGCATCTATAAGGCGCATGCGCGAAATATTAAGCGGTGTGTTCAAATTCCGTGTTCAGTCGATCGACTCTCTGCGGGCGCCTCTCGGAGCCCCGCCGCCGCCAGAGAGCTAACTCGTACCCACACACGTGGCACACGGTGGCACATGTGGGTGCAGCTAGCCAGCGATAGCGCCGTGCAATGCCCATACTGTCAACACGTACGATCGTGTACGTGATCTGCTTTTTCTGCAGAGTCAGCTGTTGAGTGAGGGAGTCGACCGAGTTTGGAGACGGATCATCCGGCCGAGAAGCAAGACAAGCGGCAGGCAAGCAACTGAGCTTGCTCGAAATCAGAGTTTCTCGTCCCAGTGCGAGCTCAAACACCAGAAATCCCACACAGTCACACCTTGCATAGGAGGTAGGCCTACAGCAGCCATTTGATTTACTGAGTACGGTGCCACTCTACCACGCCATCGCCACTCTTTGACTCGCCATCATCAGGCAGTTGTTACCGCAGTGAGGCCTGCTGAGGTGTCATGCAATAGGCCTGCTACACTGTGTTGTGACTGTTGTGACACCAGACAGAGCGCTGCAAACATGCCAAAGGCAAAGGCAAAGGCGGCAAAGGCAAAGGCAAAGGCAAAGGCAAGGGCAAAGGCAAAGTTCCAGAAACACTCTGGCAATAAAGCTAAAGGTAAATATAGACAAACGGAGTAAGATTTGACTCATAACATGACAGTCAATGGATATCAAGTCCTTATGCAAAGGCAAAGGGAGTAAATTTACTGTTGACCTTTGTTAAATCAATTGTGTATAAATGACTTGGTGCCAACGCAATGGCAATTGTCAATGAATTGTTGAACTTTATCCCTGTTACTGCATGTCTTAAACGTTCGATCTATAGACTAGAGTCAAGATATTTCAATTTCACCTGAACCGTAGTGGCTAGTGCACCAACGGCAAAAAGGCAAAACCACAGGTGACAGGGCATGCAACTTACTTACAAATTATTAGTTTTATAGGTCTAGAGTTTTATCCTATAACGTGTTAGTAGTATGGTAGGTGTTCAACCCACCGACCGGGTCCATAACGACCGACCGCGCATTATAATGGCATTGCGCGTACAGAAAGAAAATGTGCGCATGGGACTACGCGCAACGGTGTTCGATTCTTCACTGGGCTACGCTACCGAGTAAAATGTGGTGAAAACAACTAAGTATTCCCTCTAAATTATCGAAATTTAGCAAAATCGAATAAGGTTTATCGTGTAACTACATATAACTAGGCCTACCTTTGCTGACTCGTTAGATGTAGAGTACCGGTATCCTTCCGTAATAAATTTGACGATTTTGACCGCAAAATTGTCACCGCCGCTTGTACGATCGTGCACACACGTTACACATACACATGACATGACATAAACATTTTGTCGCCCGCTACGACCGTACGAGTTGATGCAGAAACGAGAAATGAATGTGAAAAAACAAACCGACTCATCTAATTTATTTCAATTACGATGAAAAGTTTCCTAATGAAAATCAAGTCAAATTCATCAAACAGTCCTTCAAAAGTAATATCGAAGGATTCAAAATATATTCAAATATTATTGGGGAAAAAATGACGGCTAGAAAAAACCAACGGCCTGTCGAAAAAACGCATTTAAGTGCTCTTTATACGTATTGTCAGGGTGGTCGCTTGAAATGAGCAGGGCAACTGAGTGCAGAAAAAATGACACCCCACGCGTTCGAAGCCGCCATCTAAGAGCGCGTACCTCAGATCGCATTTTCAGTGCACGCTTGTGAATCCGGAGTATTTTCTCCACACGTGAGTAAAATTTCAGGCAAATTGTGAGATTTTTCACGTTTCTATTGATAGAAAAACGTTAGGTGTCCGGTATTATGAACACCCAACCATACTACTAGTAGTAGTAAAATACATGTAACGTTAGAATTTAATGCAAAGGTAAAAGGTAAGGCTGCCTCATGCATATAAATTTAGCTGTTTATTTTTCCCAGTATAAGATAGGCTCTATAGTTTCTAATTCTAACTAAACATGCCAAGTTCCTCGACCAGCTGGTATTGACTATGGAATTGGTATGGCTGGGACTCGAGGAGTAAGAAACTGCAGTAATTTGTACAATAGTGAAGCAACCGAAGGTGGGGGTGGAGCAAATGTCCCTCTCCCGTTTATTTCATTTTACGATTAAAGGGGATGGCGAGTAACGGATCAGTGGGAATGTTGGGGGATGATTGTTCCAATCCTTGTGGGATTCATTCAAGAGTACATTATATCTCTATTGTTGTGTGAAAATTGTTTGCTTCAGAATGGTCTTAGGTTAGCATGCCTGTACAGTGACGGGGTGATCGTTATTAAACGATCGCCCCGTCACTGTACAGGCATGCTAACCTGGAAACATTGAACTGCACATTACTTGAATATGAGACCATTCTGAAGTAAATAATTTTCACACAACAATATGTAATTTTAAATGAATCCCACAAGGATCGGAACAATCATCTTCCAGCATTCCCACTGATTCCCACTGATCAGTTACTAGCCATCCCCTTTAAAATTAAGAAATAGTGTGCAATTTGCCGCACACTTGAAATACAGCTGTACATCTAATGTACAGTACTTGCATACCTCATCTGGATGGAAAATAATCCTGCAACTGCAAGACATTTTTAAATATAGACCCTAGTCGGCCTATGATATGACTGACACAATTTTCTTAACATTCTCTTTAGAGGTCTGGTCCTGTCATGTTGGTGTACATTTGTAAGTCAATTTGCTATTGAAGTTGTATTAAATGCAGATTGTATGTATCATTTATGATGAAGACAGAGTATTATGTGCTTCCTAAGGCCTTAACTGCCTTGATACAGTTTGTACAATGAGCTGTCAGAAATGTTAGCACAATTGTTGTGACTGCCTGTGAAATTAAAGAACATAGGCAATAGCTCAACCTGAGTGTAAGAATATTAAAATCATTGATGTGATTCCTTGCCTTTACAGTACTGTAATTGTACGTAATCTAGTGACACATATTAAAGGGACTGTACAGTACTGGTTGAGGTGGGGATTCATGTTTTGAACATTCCTAAGTGAGATAATGAAAAACCTCTTATGAAAAATGAAAGAGCATGTAATTTTAAGAAGTCCCAATGATTTAACACTTATTTGATGAAAATTGGTTTTCAAATGGCTGAGATATCCAAAAAAGTGATAATAATAAAAGGTGACAGGCCACGCCTTTTATTAGGATCTCTTTGTTTCACCTTGTTTTTGGATATCTTAGCCATTTCAAAACTGATTTTCATCAAATAAACTTTTGATACCGGTACCCCTTAGAATTGCATGCTCTTTGACATCTCATAGAGTGGTTACTGAATATCTCGCAAAACGTTAAAGGGGAAGGCTAGTAACTGATCAGTGGGAATCAGTGGAAATGCTGGGAGATGATTGTTCCAATCCTTATGGGATTCATTCAAGAGTTCATTGTATACTATTGTTGTGTGAAAATGATTTGCTTCAGAACGGTCTCAACAAGTAATGTGCAGATTAATGCTCCGTCACTGACCAGGGACGCTAACCTGGAAGCATTAAACTGCACATTACTTGATTATGAGACCATTCTGAAGCAAATCATTTTCACACAAATGAACTCTTGAATGAATCCCATAAGGATTGGAACAATCATCTCCCAGCATTTCCACTGATTCCCACTGATCAGTTACTAGCCTTCCCCTTTAAAAGCTACATGTAAATCCTCACCCGGACCAGAACTGTACTCACCCTTTAACTAGAAACTATTGACAGATATCTTCAAGATGGCAAATTCACTGTAAAAAGAATTCACACAACAAGCAAAACAAAACAACAAAAATTTGAGGCGCAGTTTGTACTTTGCACATTTTTTTTTTCTTCACATGATGATTTTTGAAGGCACCAATCCGACTTCAGAAACGAGTGCTGTCACCAACACATCACAAAATGACCCACAGAAATCACTCTCTGGAGCAGCTGCTCAAGATGGAAGTAATGTTTCAGGTATGCTTTCCCATTTGAACAGAAAGGAAAATAATTATTCCCTTGCGTCTTTAGCAACTTAGGAAAATAACAAAACAAGGCAGCATTCAGATTTGCGGTGATATTTATTGATGCATTGTTTTGTAAAGTCTGCCAGCAACTGCATATTCAATTCCATGATGTACTGGTAGGCCTACCTGTACTTGTTTGTTTTTTTTTTAATGTTCTCTTAATGAAAGGCAACTTTAATGTTTAAATCCATTGTTTGTTTTTCAGCCCTAGAAAAATACCTCATTAGGGTCATATGCTCTCTAATTTGGATATTTTGTGATGAGACAATGAGGAAGTTACGAGTGTCAAAATTGCAATTTTTGTTTTCGATCATCTATTTTTTTCTAACTGAAATTTGACTTTACATAGTGATGAAATTCTGTCATCAAGTTGTTTTTATTGCAACTGATTGACAAATTGCCCAACATTGAGGTAGTAGCCATAGTGTGAAAAACAAAAATTGGCTGCTTCTTGCAAAATGGTCCTGTGTATTGCATTTGAATGTACAAAATGTAACTTGTTGTTAGCAGTGTAGTGTGATGTCAGTACTTGACTTCAATTATTATCTTAGTGTGTTCTGTGAACAACTATTAGGGCTTTTTGTAACTTCCGTTGATGAAGTTGTAAATTCATCATTCCTGCCTTGTTTTCCTAGTTTTCAAGAATTACAGTATATATAGCATCTCAAACTTTTTTTGGTGCAATTTTGCAGTTTAAATATATTTTTTCTTACCATGTCTTTGAAAGGATCATGTGAACGTCATTCGGATTGGCTACATGAAAGACAAATGGCTGCTGCTGTGGAAGGACTTGCTGCTGCAAATCTGCATGAGGCAGGCAAAGAGCTTGAAGCAGAATGGAAAGACGTCCTCTTGGACTACTTCTGTAGACCAGGAACTTCCACCCGTGAGGTCGTAGAGAGCGACAGCGAGGATGAAGATTCCGACGACAGTCAGGGCTGTGAAGGAGAGTCTGGCGACCAGGACAGCGATGATGATGATGATGATGATGAGGAGGAGGAGGAGCTTGGGGCGTTTGGGAGTGATCAAAGTGATAACATCATGGAGCGCGCATTGAATGCATGGGACAAATGCAAGTGTGCGAGGAAATGCAAGAGGCAGCTTGCGGCCCACGAAATCATCAATCACCAACTTCAGATGCTGTCACTCACCAGGGAGCAAAGAGACATTGTTCTCATGGGCCAGCTGAGTGTTAGCCGGCCCTGCACTGCATCTTCAGGCTGTGCCAAGCCAGCCAGGAAGGACGAGAAGAAGAAGCATGTCTGTACCAGATATTTCTTCCGTGGAAAAGACGTATGTGGGGACATGTTTGTCTTCATGAACTGGTATGATTTATGTAAACTTTCAAAAGGAAACTCCGCTTCATACACAAATTCAATAAAAGAGGACATCCAATAAAAGAGGAAAATGCTTAAAATATTTTCCTTGCGTCTCTGCAATGCATTATGAAGTTATTTCCATGAAATTCGGATGTTTCCCGTTCTTACCAGATATGATAATGTGGAAGAAAGTTGTTGACCATGGGGTCAAAGGGTAATGAAAATGCTAAAATTCCCAAACACTTGCTGTCTGAATCAATACAAAAAGATAGCAATCTGCATTTGACCTGGGGCCCGTTGCATAAAAGTTACAATTGTGGTAACTTTGCCATCCAATGGTAACTTCCATGGAATTCTTGATTTTGATTGGCGGTTGAGTATTGTTACCATGGTAGTTACCATTGGATGGCAAAGTTACCATAATTGTATACTTTTATGCAACGGGCCCCTGGTCCAAACCATGCATGTGAATACAAATACCCAATACACTTGGGATTGTGCAGTCAAACTTTGAAACATGTCATTTCAATAATTTTTAAATCATATGTGAATTTGCATGTCGTCTCACATTGTCAAGATGTGTACTTCAGACTTATTGAAAGCATATTATCCAAGATGGTGGAGCCATACCACTCACCACAGCGATACTGCTAATTAAATGTTCTTTTTTTTTTCTCTCTCTTTCTCTCTGAATAGGATCTCCTATAGAAAGCTGGATAGATTGGAGAAGTTGATAAAGGAGCATGGCCTTGCAAGAGGGGTGATCATGATGAGGAAGCCTGCAGCAGCTAGGTCCGAGATCTTCAGCCCAGATGACAGGAGAAATGCTGTGTGTTTTATCACAAACTACGCTGAGGAGTCGGCTGTTCTCCTGCCAGGTCATATGCCACGATGCAAGACGTCTGGTATCCATCTCCTACCAAGCTCGGTTTCTGAGATTTCTTTGTACAAGCTGTATCAAGCTGCAAGTATACAAAATGGTAGGCATCTCTGAAGTTCCATACTTTTGTAGTAATACTGTATTACCTTCAATTTTGTTCTAGCATGAAATTTAGCACAGGCACGTTGAAATCTAAATCAAAGGGCATATCTATTTTTGGTACTCCAGCTGTAGGCCTATTCTTACTTTTTGAGTTTAAAAAAAAAACTACCAAAAAAAAAAAACCTGTCGCAACAATATGTTGATCAGAATTTGCACTGGTACTAGTAGGCATTAGTGAAAATGCAAAAATTTTCCTGGTAAATTAATTTTTGCGTATTTCGCGCTACATCTGGCTATAGCGTGAATTCTAAAACCCGCAAAAATATCTTCACAATTTTCTCTATACGCTTTGAACGAGTTAATAATGGTGCAACATGAATTCAAGAACCCACAAATATATATGTGACCCTGCATCACAAAACCAACACAAAGTGGCCAGACATGGATTTTTAGTGACGAGCAGACTCTAAGCTTTTAAATGATGTATAACTCAATTCAAATGGACTCTAACTTATCTAAATATTGAAACAAGGAAAAGTAGAAATTACGCGGTGCGTAATATATGTCCCCGCCGGAAGTAGCATTTTGTAGCAAAATGTACAATATATAGGTAAAAATCAAGGTCAAAGGTCAAAGAAGTCAAAGGTCAAAATTCTGTGTAGAAGTTTTGAAGCCCTCACCTAGTGCCATCACATAAAGCAAACGGAATCATAATCGGTTGAGAAATGGCGAAGGAGTAGCATTTTGTAGCAAAATGTACAATATAGGTAAAAAATCAAGGTCAAAGGTCAAAGAAGTCAAAGGTCAAAATTCTGTGTAGAAGTTTTGAAGCCCTCACCTAACATGCCATCACATAAAGCAAACGGAATCGAAATCGGGTTAGAAATGGCGAAGGAGTAGTATTTTGCAGCAAAATGTACAATATAGGTCAAAAATCAAGGTCAAAGAAGTCAAAGGTCAAAATTCTGTGTAGATGCTTTGAAGCCCTCACCTAGTGCCATCACATAAAGCAAACGGAATCGAAATTGGGTTAGAAATGGCGAAGGAGTAGCATTTTGTAGCAAAATGTACAATATAGGTCAAAAATCAAGGTCAAAGGTCAAAGAAGTCAAAGGTCAAAATTCTGTGTAGAAGTTTTGAAGCCCTCACCTAGTGCCATCACATAAAGCAAACAGAATCGAAATTGGGTTAGAAATGGCAAAGGAGTAGCATTTTGTAGCCAATGTACAATGTAGGTCAAAAATCAAGGTCAAAGGTCAAAGAAGTCAAAGGTCAAAATTCTGTGTAGAAGTTATGAAGCCCTCACCTAGTGCCATCACATAAAGCAAACGGAATCGAAATCGGGTTAGAAATGGCGAAGGAGTAGCATTTTGTAGCAAAATGTACAATATAGGTCAAAGGTCAAGGTCAAAGGTCACAACTGAAATTCTGTGTAGAAGTTTCAAAGCTCCCATGTAGTGCTATCATATAAAGCAAACAGAATCAAAATTGGCTTATAAATGACAGAGAAGTAGCGAATTGAACATTTTGATCACACACGGACGCACACACGGACGGACACACGGACACACACACGTACAGAGCCGGTTTCATAGTCCCCTGCTCGAACTCGTTCGGCGGGGACAAAAAAGGACACTCTGGAAAGAGTGAACTGAGAAGGCAGGTTCCGAAATATAGGGTCTTTTCAAGCACTTAATCTTTACCAAGCCATGCTAGCTGTGCGATGAATGGAACAAAAACAGGATGTTGACCAGCAGAGTAACAGCAATGAAGGGATTATTAGATTGAAGTGAAATTGAGCATGCGTCATTAATGCATTCTGTAGACTAATGCCGACTCTCAATGCAGTAGCATCATTCTTCACAAAGTTATTAGAGTTGACTGTGAAGGGTATGGACAGGGTTTTAATAAGATGAAAAGAGGGCTCTATGAGAAACACCTAATGACACTATTCCACCAAAAAGTATTTGAGAAAAACTGCTGAAAACATAAGTTCCTGTTTGTTTTATGATCCAAAACTCTAACATAGTGTAGAAGACTTGCTCTTTCAGAAAATACCTGTATGAAAAACTCAAGATTGGTTTAATTTGACCCATTTCACCTATTTTCAGTCCTCACACAAAATCACTGCGTGCGACTTTTTGTTCATTTTGTGATGCACTATCACATATGTTTTGATCTTCTCAGCGTGAAAAATTAATGGCATGTAAATACAATATCAGCATTACTGTAGAGGTCATAGAAAGGCATAAAAGTTAGCAACAGATGACTTGAGACCTGTTCTATTTACATGTAATAGCAATTACGCTTTATTTTTTTCTTTTCACATTGATATCCTGTATGATGTGTATGTGACTGAGCATAATATGATAATACTCTCATAATCATAGAGTTAAGAATTACCTGTGGTATTTACATGCAAGAGGAAAATACCTCAATAGTGCAGTAATATGCCCATTCAGTCATAATACAATACATTTGGCTAATTCTCGGTGCAATAGATAATTTGTGATCTTTGTATAAACATCGCATAAAATTTGGAAGCCAGCAGATGTATAACACTTTGAAACAAGCAGGTATTCAAAAGTTCCAATGAAAGGACAAATCTGTGTCAGTCATTTGCAAAATTACATGTAGTTTCTAAAACTGCAGACTTTGCATAAGATAGATCACATAGCAGTATTAAGTTGAGTATCATTTATGTCAAACATCTTTTTCATCCCATTCCCTTAATTCCTCTTGTATAGGCTTCTTATTCAAAGTCACATTTTCTTTATTCCCAAGAGATGTATACATACAGTAAAAAAGAAAAAGAAAAAAAAAAGAGAGACCACACATTCATCATCCATAAAACCAGCAGAATTAAAGTAGATATTTACAATGTACAGTATATTGTTTTAAGCTTCTATTGTTAACCTTAAACTTATCCTTGTTCTACCCAATCTATCTGCTAAAGGATCCCGAGCTATGCCGTACGAAACCTTCTGCCAGGTTTGGCAACACCTAGTTCCCTCTATTGTGACTGCCAAACAAAAAACTAACCTTTGCCAAACATGCCAACGGGACTCGACTGCTCTCCTGCGCACTGCCAACAAGTCAGAGAAGGTGAAGTTGAAGGTATGGAGGCTGTTAAAACGTCACATCGATGATGAAGAGAATGCCATTGAGCATTATAGGGAAGAGACGACAGCAGCACAACAGAGCATCCAGGCAGACCCTGCTGATTTTGGTCATCATTCTCCATGCTCTCGTGTTGGGAAGATGCACTACAGTTTCGGCTTCAGCCAGCAGCTCCACTATCCTGCCGACCCCCAGCGTTCTGGCCCTGCAGGCTTCTTGAGCGCCAGAAAATGCGGTATTTTCGGCATCAACTGTGAAGGCATTCCCAAACAGGTCTGAATTTTATGATACATGTCTTCTTTTCTGTTATCATCATGATGGTATTGAGGCCGTTCACGAGTCAACTGGTGCTCTATATTGTTAAAAAAAACCCAAAAAAACACTGAGTTGTCACAGGGTTTTATAGTCTAATCAATTCTTTGTATCATTTGTTTTGTTATATTGTCAAACATTTCACTAGCTTATCGCCATGATGAATGCCATAAAATGCATATTTTTAGACTGGTTTATGTTGAAGAGTCAAGGCACATGATATTCCTTGACCACATGAAATTTATTTGGTGTCATATGATATTCCTTGTTGGTCTCTTGTAGAAAGGAGCTCTTTTCGCTGTGCTCAACTTCTGCTGTTCAAATAATATTGATGGCACCCTATGAGTTAA
Source organism: Diadema antillarum (assembly GCF_040938485.1). Lineage (NCBI taxonomy): Eukaryota > Metazoa > Echinodermata > Echinoidea > Diadematoida > Diadematidae > Diadema > Diadema antillarum. The sequence goes on along the minus strand of NW_027270919.1, from coordinate 2,269,114 downwards.
AGGGATCGTACAGTTTTGGTTGAGACCTAATTTCAGGTTTCTAACGTTTTTTGGTGAGATAATGAGTAACCTCTTATGAAATATGAAAGAGCATGTGATTCTATGAGGAATTCAACATTTATTTGATGAAAATTGGTTTTGAAATGGCTGAGATATCCAAACTAGATATATCGCTACGGCTACTGATATGCCTCCGCCATAATGCATGGTTCTCCTAATAGGTCTATAGTACACTGTCTTGACAATGTGTGATGACAGTTTCACACAATTGGCAAAATATTAAAATGACAGGTTTGACACAAATGTGCTGAATGTTCACTTTCCTAGAACTAGGTTCACTTGGATGAATGATTAAAATGTCAGAGTGCAGGTATTTGGGGAACTGATGATTTTTACTTGACTTTTGACCCTTTTATAAGTTTATGCATTGAGTAATTTTCAAGGTATTGAGAGAAAGTATAATTTCAGTATCAAATGGGAAAATAGCATTATCTAAACCTGGCCTTTGACCTTTGACCTCACAGTTCCAAAGAGAATCACTGTTAGGTTGAACATGCATAAATATGTAAGTTTCATGATGATACCTTGAGTTACTTTCGAGATATGGAGGAAAAAGTGCAATTTAGCACTTTCACTGACCTTTTACCTTTTGACCTTTGACCTTTTGGCAAGAAACTTCCCAAAAAATATATATTGGGTAATACATGCCATACATCAAGTTTTAAAAAAAAACCTTTAGCCTATTGCATTTTAAGGAAAGTAGTGATATTTTGAGGAGTTGACCTTGACCTTTGACCCCCTGACCTTTGACCCACGACCCCCAACTTCCCTAGATAATCACTGCCCATCGGTACAAGCATATATACTAAGTTCCATGAAGATACCTTGAACCATTTGCGAGATATGGAGAAAAACATGAAATTTCAATTTTTTTTTCACAAAATAAACCTGTGACCTTTGACCTTTGACCCTGTGACCCTAAAATCCACACAAAGTATTATCCCCCAAGGATATACCCTCATACCAAGTTTGATGTAAAACCACCACACGGTTCTTGAGATATCAACAAAAACAAAACGGGACGTACGGACGGACGTACGGACGGACGTACGGACGGACGACCCGAAAACATAATGCCTCCGGCCACTTCGTTGCGGAGGCATAAAAAGAGGGATTCTAATAAAGTGTGGGACCCACACTTTATTACGATCACTATGTTTTACTTTGTTTTTGGATGTTTCAGTCATTCCAAACCCGATTTTCATCAAATAAACTTTGAATTCCTCTTAAATGGTATGCTCTGTACTATATCATAAGTGTTTTCTTGGTATCTCGATAAAAGTTAAAAGCGCAGTTATCATCTCCACCAATACTGTACCATCCCTTTAAGAGACTCCTTAGTCATGGTTACTACACGAGCAAATTGCGCTATATGTATTTTGTTATGCAATTTTTTCCCAACATTCTGTCTTTTAATGCATTTTTTTCTGCATTCTCTATTTTTGTCTTGATCCATTTTATTAGGTGAACTTCCTCATTGATGAAGGTGTCCAACATGCCAAGAACTCTGTTGCTGCTCTTTCCTATCTACACCACTTTTTTCAGCATTTTGGGCTAGGGGAGAAGATGGTGAGTCTCCACTGTGACAGTCCATCAGGGCAGACCCGGAACCAATTTCTCCTGTGGTATCTGGCCTGGCGATGTATCAGTGGGTTACACGAGGACATCACACTGAACTTCATGGTGGGCGGCCATGCAAACTTTGCCCCACAGTACTGCTTCAGCCTGCTCAAAAGGAAGTTTCGCTCGTCAGTCGTGTCCACACTGGCAGACATTGCTGGAGTCGTTGAGGCTTCATCTTCTCGTGGGATCAACATCGCACAATTAGTGGGAGATGAAGGAGGGCAGCAACAAGTACCAAGCTATGCCTGGGATGAGTTCTTCTGTCCTCACTTCCAACCTATCCAAGACATTGAGTCCTTCTACCACTTCAGGTGTGTATTATATGCTTTGCCTACCTCGGATGCACACTCCAGTTTTTAAGGTCCTTAGTTGTTCATTTTGAAGGTGTCTGTGGGTATATCATGTATATAGGATTATGAATGAGTTAGTAATTTTTATGCATGGTGTGTCTCTTTTAACTGGACATATGGGATTATGACAGAATTGCGGAATATTCATACAAGGTGCGCCTCTTTTTACTTTTGTAATATTATTGTCACACAAATGATGGAGTGGCCATTGCTAACCCATGTAAAGTTGTAGTGTTGCTAAAGTTTAACAGTAGTTGAGTAGAGAGCTGATGAACAGTGTTCAGTCATTCATCGATCATACGATATGTCTTGAATTAATTGTTGCTGTCTGATGGACTGTATAGTTAGAGTAGAAAATGAAGCAGATGAAGCCAATTTTTCCACACATCTCTCTCTTCCAAAGGTTTTCCAATTCAGAGCCTGGAGTAGTGTACTGCCGTGAATTTTCCAGCTGTGAAGAAAAGAAATGCTTTCTTCTCAAGCAGGGTGTCAGTCTCCCAAAGACCCTTCCACCGCCTATTCCAGCGCCAGGACTGTCTGTCGACCGGCAGCGCTACCTCGACACAAAGATACGACCATTGTGCAGACCAGAAGCAAGAGATGTGACCAGTCCATCCCCTCAGAGTAAAGAGTCAGACTCTTTTGATCCACAGAAATAATTGAAGCAAGAGATGTGTGACCTGTTAATCCCCAGATAGTAAAGGGTCAAACTCTCTTGATCCACAGAACAAAATTCACTTAATGAGTCAACCTTGGTGCTGTCAATGATGTGAGATTGATGACGATCATCCCCAGGAGAGGAGTCAAACTTCATATAGAATTTGGCCTCCTGTCAAATGTTACATTTCTTGTAGCTTGGTATCTGTTGATAATACACCATGTATGCAATTCAGTGCACTGCGGTTCTAATAAACATGGTTATAACAAAATTCAGGTTAAAACAACATGAACATTCTGGCCACATTATTCACTCTGTGTATCTAAACTCTGTTGACTCGTATCTGAATACATTTATCAGTAATCTATTTCACTCTTGTTACTCATACTTTTGAATTAATACTTAATTTTCGGATTAATGAACCTTCGGAATAGCAAACCCTATTTCATTTTTGGATTAACGAACCTTTGGAATAACGAATCTTCGGAATAACGAATCTTCGGAATAATGAACCTTCGGACTAAAGAACCTTCAGAATAACGAACCTTCGGAATAACGAGCTGTAACCATCCACTCAATGGCTGTTTTGTGTTCAACCGTTCAACTCAAACTTTGCTATCCCCAAGCACAGTTTCTTCTTCTTCTTCTGATTAAGTCTGCCTCCTTCAATAGACTGAAGATTCTTGCAGACTGGTGCTATTTACATTATAATACAATTTATTTACAGATATTTACAAGCACATAGAAAATTTGACGAAAATAACTAGCCACTGTGATCAACCGTTAGACGGTTTCGAAATGATCCCACAGATGGCGCTGAAACAATTTCTGACGACAGGGAATTCCAAGGTAAAATGTACACATATGCCTAAGAAATGTGTGGAGCAGCGCTGTAATGAACAAGGTATTCGTTGGGTAACAATAAAATTGTGAAATATTAACCAAAAAGGTTTGTTGGAGTTGCAATCTCAGAATGGGGTCAGGCTAACTCGGACTCAGTGACAACTTGGCCTTGCTTTGATGGCGGGACCGAGTTGTCCCTCTGGATTATACAGTGTTGTGCTTAGGGAGTGTTATGCATTCTGGCTTGTCAGAGTTCAAGGCCGAGTTGATACAACGTATCAAAGAACCTCTGGCGCTCGTACAAAATAAACATGCGCCTATATATAAAATATGGTGATCACGAACTGCTTGTAAATTGTCTGAAATTGGGTCAAGTTGTGCCTGAGACCAAGTTAGCTTGGATCCTTGTAGAATAAAATACCAATCCGCCCCCCCCTCGACGTTTCGCGCTATAATTCTGTAACGCGAGAAGGCCTCATCGCGAGGCTTCTCGACTTTCTTCATTCAAGTCTCGTGCAACTTTTGAGATCAAATTTGCAACGTCTGCGCATACTTTTGCGAAGCCACACCCATTTTTCTAATGGAATGTCGCCCCAAAAAGGGTATAATTTTATGATTTTGTGTACATTTCCTGTGGAAAACAGTGCTCTGACATGAAAGTCATAAAAACCTAATTATTTTTACAATTAATCACTTTCATTGATTAATTTTGTGCTAATTATGGTAGAAAAGTGGTCAGTGACAATTTCCAATGAAAAAACAAAGAAAAAAAACAAAAGTTGAAAAACAAGAAATACATAATAAATTCTGAAAACAATAAAATACATAAGAATTTAAATGAGTTTTGGAAATTTTTGTGATGTACAATTGTTAAATATGCTAAAACAGATTTGCAGATCAAAAATTAGACTCTCATTGCTTTTAAATAGGCTAAAATATCATCTTGAGCTTAATTTGCATAATTAATTAATTAAAATTAGAAATTGATTGTTTCAAAAAATCTTATGACACAATCTTGTAGATTATGATGCGGGTCTCACGCATGCAAAATTTCATCGCGATCGCACCATCGATGGCTGCTATCTCCGGGGGGCGGAATCCATCACCCCCCGGTCTGAGCATAGCCAAAAAAGCACGGCCCCTTTAGGGTTAAAATGGTATGCTCTGTAATATTTTGTGTGTTCTTGGTACAATGTGTATCTCGTAAAAAAATTAAAGCCCAATTTTCCTCTCCACCAATACTGCACCATCCCTTTAAACAATATGTGTATACTGTTTGTCTGCATGAGGTAGATTTAAGAGATTATTCCCTCCAACAAAGCGTCTCAATGCTTAAAGACACTCGGTCGTGGCGAGTGGTTTGTGCGGCACGGAGACGAACGCAACACGCTGCCTCCCCCATTCTGTATCAAATGTAGTGACCCCCGAATGAGAATAGCGCTGGCTCAATGGGTCAGCGAAAATACGGTAGGCTACAAGAGAGCTCCCTGTGCTTATCTCCTAACCCAAAATGGCTGTCCCGAGAGCTTCCGAATGGACGCACACTCTCAGTGTGCATGCGCATGAAGAGAGGCCAAAAGAGCCACACGTCTTCTGGCCTCTCTCCTCCAATCACCGCAGCTCGCGGTGACAATATTTGTGCATGATGCGTACACACACACGCACACACACACACACACACACACACACACGCCGCAGCGTCTTCTGGCCTCTCTCCTCCAATCACCGCAGCTCGCGGTGACAATGTTTGTGTATGATGCGTACACACACACGCACACACATACACTAAAACTTGTCTCGGTGGTAGCATTACACAAACTTCGGTCGTTCGGAGTTTACGTACCATTAGGGATGGCGATCGGCTGCCTTTAATGTCTCTCTACCACCAACTTCCTTATTGCTTTATGCAAGTGTCAAGCAGGAAACAGACTGCAGTGCACTCCTGTTATAACGAACATAGTTATAACAAAATTTTGGTTACAACGAAGTAAAAATTTAGATTACAACATTATCCACTCTATGTATTTTTATTATTTGTTTGGTTATAACAAAATTTCGATACAGTATAATGAAAGAAAACCGCAAGTCCCGAGGACTTTGTTATAAAAAGAGTCCACTGTAATTACCTTAACAGTATTCCTCTGTGAACATCTTCGCCAGCAAAAATGGTGATCTACGAATAGTACTAAGATCCTATTTTGACGGGAAGGGATATGATTAATGGATTTCAACTTTAGGGGATATAATGCTAAAATCTAGCTTTGTGAGAACTTGGACTTACTGTCTGAATTCTGTACCCCAATATTGTACTTTCAAACACAATCTGCAAAATTCTTTCCCAAATTGTGCTGCTTGTTTTTTTTAGTTTCTCTCAAGGGTCGGAGGTAACGGGTTTCGATATTCAGTGTCAAGTAAGTGATAGGGCAATACAATGTACTGACAATAATATTCTTCCTTATGTATTCATGTATAAATACATGTATAGATGAATAAGAAATCTACAGTGTACCACTTTGTATCTCGGCTTCAGAAAGGTACAATGAATGACAATACAGTCAACCATAACTGGACCTCACATAAGGCAAATAATCAGTTAAAGGGTGTGTATAGTTCTGGTCGAGGTGAGGATTTAGCTTTTTACATTTTGCGAGATATTCAGAAACCACTCTATGAGATGTCGAAAATCATGCAATTCTAAGGGGTATCAAAAGTTTATTTGATGAAAATCGGTTTTGAAGTGGCCGAGATATCCAAAAACAAGGTGAAACAAAGAGATCCTAATAAAGTTGGGGCATGTAGTATTTTATTATTATCACTTTTGTGGATATCTCAGCCATTTGAAAACCAATTTTCATCAAATAAATGTTGAATCATTCTTAAAATTACGTGCTCTTTCATATTTCATAAGAGGTTTCTCATTATCTCACTTAGGAATGAAAAAAAAAAATGGAATCCCAACCTTAACCAGTACTGTACAGTCCCTTTAAAGGCACTCGATCGTGGCGAGTGGTTTGTGCGGCACGGAGACGAACGCAGCACGCTGCCTCCCCCATTCTGTATCAAATGTAGTGACCCCGAATGATAGCACTGGCTCAATGGGTCAGCGAACAACACGCTAGACTACAAGAGCTCTATGCTACAAATCTCCTAACTCAAAATGGCTGTCCGAGGGAGCCACGAGATCTTCCGAATGGACGCACACTCTCAGTGCGCATGCGCATGAAGAGAGGCCAAAGAGCCACGCGTCTTCTGGCCTCTCTCCTCCAATCACCGCAGCTCGCAGTGACAATGTTTGTGTATGATGCGTATACACATACGTGTCTCAGTGGCAGCATTGTCCCGCACGTTTATGGATATAGCACTGAGTCTGGCATTGCGCAATTGCATGCACAAACTTCGGTCGTTCGGAGTTTACGTACCATAAGGGATGACGATCGGCTGCCTTTAACCCTATTCTAACGGGGAGGGGGGTGTCAATTTGACCCCCCCCCCCCGACATTTCGCGCCACGATTCCGCAACGCGCAAAGATTTTGCCGCGTCGTTTCATGACTTTTTTCTTTGAAGTCTCCCGCATATTTTGAGACCAAATTTGCGATGTCCCCCCCCCCCGACATTTCGCGCCGCGATTCCGCAACGCGCAAAGATTTTGCCGCGTCATCTCATGACTTTTTTCTTTGAAGTCTCCCGCATATTTTGAGACCAAATTTGCGATGTCCGGGTACACCGTTCTGAAGTTACGTAATGTTTTGCGTATGCTTGTCAACCCGAAAATGGCTCAAATTCATGATATCGTGTGCAAATCCAATGCAAATTGTGTTTTTGGGTTAAATTGATATAAATTAGATTATTTCAACTTTTAACCATTGAAATTAATCATTTTTTACGTAGATAGGCTTGACAAAGTGCCTGCAACAAATTTTGGCCAAACAACAATAGAAAACAAAAGGTAAAAAAACCAATGAAATACATAAGAAATTAAACAACAACAAAACAAAAACTGATTTTGAGTGTGCTATTTTTTTAAAAGAAAATTGTTATGCCTCCGCCACGAAGTGGTGCCGGAGGCATTATGTTTTCGGGTTGTCCGTCCGTCCGTCCGTCCGTCCGTCCGTCCGTCCGTCCGTCCGTCCTTAAGTCCGTCCGTCCGTCTGTCCGTCCTTCCGTCTGTCCGTCCGTCCTTCCGTCCGTCCGTAATAAATTTTGTGGACAGGGTAACTATCAAAACCTTTTAAGGTATCCTAATGAAACTTGGCATGTATGTGTATTAGGGGGTGAAGTTGTGCCTATCAACTTTTGGGTGCACATGGTCAAGGTCAAAGGTCAAAAGGTCAAGGTCAAATACGTAAAATTTCACTATTTCCTCCATATCTATGCAATGCCTGAAGATATTTTCTTGAAACTTAGTGTATACATGTATTACCCAATTAAGATTCTCTGGTGAAAGTTTTGGGTCATGAGGTCAAAGGTCAAAGGTCAAAAGGTCAAGTTAAAATATTAAAACTTCGCTTTTTTCTCTGTACCTTGGAAATTGTTCAAGGTATCTTCATGGAACATAGTATATATACATGTACTGACTGGCAGTTATTATCTAGAGAATCTAGGGTTCATAGGGTCAAAGGTCAGGGGTCAAAGGTCAAGTGCAACACAAATTTTTAATATTTCCCTCATACATGTATTTATGTAATGCCAGCAATTTTTTTATTTTTTTTGCACTTGGGTGTATGCATGTATAACCTAGATTATGTAGAAATTTTCTTTTTCTCTTTTTTTTTTTTTGGGGGGGGGGGGGATTTGCCTCAAAGGTCAAAAGGTCAAAGATCAAGGGAAAGTGCTGAACCAACTTTTTCCTCCATATCTCAGAAGTTGCTCAAGTTATCTTGAAACTTACTACATATTTATGCATGTTCTGCCTGACAGTGATTATCCTATGAATTTTAGGGTCAAAGGCCAAAAGAAAATGGTAACAGTGTACTTTTCAATACAGAAATTACACTTTTTCTCCATACCTTGAAAATTACGGTATTCATACACTTATGAATGGGTCAAAGTCAAGTTAAAGTCCTTGAATCCCCAAATACATGCTCTCCTATTCATCTAATTAAACCTAGGTAAAGGAAGCTGAACATTCAACACATTTGTGACAAACATGTAATTTCAATATTTTGCCAATATTGTGAAAATGCAATTATACATTGTCCACATGTACTATAGACCTATTAGGAGAATCATGCATTATGGCGGAGGCATAGCAGTCGCCTTAGCGACATTTCTAGTTCAATGTGTCTTGAGGAACTCTTACACAAAAATTTAGCAATCATTCAGTCGTTTTAATGGAGTTATAGGTGAAAATATGATTTCATGCATAAATTTGCATAATTAATTTCCTAAAAATAGAAAATCTAAATTTTTCCTTTGTATGACCATGTAATCTTGTACAAATGTGTAGTTGACATCCGGCTCTATGTTAAGGCAAAATTTTGCGGCAATCGCGCGATCGGCGGCCGAGATCTGAAGGGGGGGGGGGGGGGGGGTCAAATTGACCCCCCCAGTAAAAACTTGGTCTCAAATAGCCCAGTTAGAATAGGGTTAAGTTGAAGGCCTTTCCAAGTCTTCTTGCTATATTCTATCAATTTTAATTCCTCATAAGCCAAACCTGTATTAAATTTAAGCCATTTCTTCAGTCCAGATAGATTTGACGATGGCAAGGTGGATTGTACAGTGTATTCTCTGAACTACATGTAGGCTATTTGTGTTTTTTAAATGAACATGTACCACGGTGGGCATGCAGCGAATGATTCAGGCCATCCATACATCTCCATGTTGCTTGTCTGTGAACTTTAAGAGATGTTTACATTTGCAGTGACTATTGACAAAAAAAGTACAGTACCGAGTATATGTAACTGTAAAGTGATGTATGACTGTTTCTGCATTGGTTCCTTTCTTGTTACCTCCGCCAAGGGAGGTAGTGGGGCAGATATGTGAAAAAAATGCTCACATACGGCGGAAAGTATGAAATTTTGCATATTGGGGTATTTTGAGGCGCTGATTTCAAAAATTGCCGGATCCAAGAGATCTGATCACGGGGTCGGCCGCCATTTTGAATTCCAAAATGGCCGCCGTCAAAGATCCCTATCTTCAGTTCTGAATGACATTAGCCATTGGAATTTGATATATAAAAGCATGAAGATATGATGACTTCAATAACAGACTTATTTGATATGTCTGACAAGCTGCACGGCAGCCAATTTGAATTTAATACATATCTGCCATGTTGGAGTGTTGAAAATCTCTATCTCGGGTTTGTAAATTAGGCTACCTGATTGAGCGCGCGTTTGTAACTGATAGAGTGCGCGCTGATGTATTTACATTGTGACGTCAGTGAAAGGTGCATTATGCTTCCTTTTTTCTGCACTTTTTGACATGCCCATGAATGTTAGTCGTGATGTTTGTCTTCGTAGCCACATTGGAATTCAAAATAGCAGGCATTGCGTTTGTCAGACACATCACATCAGTTAATAGTTTAACTCAGTATGTTAAAATACTTGTTTACACCTAATTTCAGGGTCACTCACCACTTAGAAATCGAGATAGAGATTTTGAATATTTCGTCGAGGCGGCCATATTGGAATTCAAAATGGTGGCCATTCGATGTTTGTCAGACACTCCGAATCAATCTGTCATCAAATTCAATGTGTCAAAACGCTCATGTGTACCAAATTTTGATGCCACAGGTCATTCAGAACTGAAGATATGGATCTTTGAATTTGTTTTGTGATGGCGGCCATATTGGAATTCAAATGGCGGCCGACCCCGTGGTCATGGATCCGGCAATATTTGAAATCAGCGCCCCAAAATACGCCTATATGCAAAATTTCATACTTTCCGCCGGATGTGAGCATTTCGACCAATTTTTGTTACATATCTGCCCTACTAAGGAGGTTATATTTTCGTTACCGTTGGTTTGTTCGTTCATTCATTCGTTCGTTCGTTTGTCTGTGCGCAAAATAACTCAAAAAGTAGATAACGGATTGGGATGAAACTTGCAGGAGAATGACACAAGTAACAAACGATTAACTTTTGGTAGTGATCCGAGAATTTTGGGGGAATTTATGAAGGATTTTGGATATTTCGGCAGGTAGGGTCAATGAACTTGGGAGTTCAGGCTGTGCGTATTTGAGGTTTGCATGCGCGCACTAAAGTGCGTGCTCTAGTTTCTGCTAGGGTGAGGCGCACTGTGCAGCTGAGGGTTTATGACGTAACAAAGGCTTCTATATTGGGAAATCGGGAGACTTTCAGCACACTATTATAAACACTTTCAGCATGCTATAGTATAAGTACGTATGGGTGGAAATCACTGATATATGGAAGAACAAGATCAATGATGGAAATGAGCTGCATGCTTGGCAGAGGTCTGCGCTCTCAGAGTGCTTCTCTAGTTAAGATGATGTTTCAGGTTGAAACTGCACAACTTGTAATGGTCTGATTACCCTCTAAATGAAATTCGAGTAAAATTGAAATTATGAAAATCATTTCTTACATGCTGAAAATGTCCTGGAAAGAAAAAAAAAGTAGAAAGAATTAAATACTTCAACAATCCACAAAGAACAGCTGAAGTTGATTATCGAAATGATCAACCTGGCATGGCCATTTGCATGTATGCTGATTCAAAGGTCAGTTTACTGTATCCCTCATGGCACAAGCATTTTGACAATTGTCTCTGCATGTCATATGATTGCATGTTTTAATGGAATGGTGATGTAATGAAAATGAGTAAACCATTTGTTTACATGAATTCCCAATAACCTTGACAATTTTGTTGACAATGTGAAGTTTATATGTTACACGTGTATGATTTATGTGGTAACGAAATTTTAATGTTCAGTGGAAAATGCTGGTATTTGCCAAAACAGTTGACCACAACTCACATATTTTTGTTTACGCTTTTTTTTTCTTTTTAAGTGGTAACCCAATAAAACCGATATTACAACAAAAATGTTTGTACTTCTTTACAGTGTTTTCCACTTATCTTAATGATCTCGACAATGTACAACTGTATAAAGTTATATAATGTGCCTCATTGCAAGTAATGTTTGGTAGAGTGTCTGAATAAAAGTACTACATGTACAAGTACAGCGTATAGTGCATTCCCATTAATATAACAAGCATGCTTGTTACAAAATTCTTGTTGCAAGGAACATTGTACAAGTACATACAAGTACAGTAAACCTCGCATGAGTCGAAGCTATCGGGACTGACAAAAATGCGTCAACTTCAGTGAATTCAGTGAACTTCGACTCTCACGAGAGTCGATTTTTTTTTCGACTCAGTTATGTACATGTATTATAGTACATTTGCATGCATGTGTGTGTGTGTGTGTGCGCGCGTGTGTGTGTTTGCATTCAAATTTGTCTGTTCTTGAAGATAATGTTCTTATTTTGTTCTAAATTGAACATGGAATTTGTCAGGGGTGTATCCAGGATTTTTTCTGGGGGGGTCGTAATCACAATTTTTGGACCTTTACCTTTGCGAGGGAGCGGAGCGACCGAGCGGGGGGAGGGTGTGGGAGGGGGGTGTGCCCCCTCCCACGGTGAGGAGTTTTTTAATTTTATATCTTAAAATGGGGCCATTTGGTGCATACAAAAGTGACTTTTTCGGCATACTTAGAAAAGAATTCCCATTTATGTTAAAACTGGTGATAAAACCTGAGTTGGTCCAGGGGTGTATCGAGGATTTTTTTCTTGGGGGTCATAATCACAATTTTTGGACCTTTACCTTTGCGAGGGAGCGGAGCGGGGGAGGGTGTTTTCCCCCCTCCCACGGTGGGGAGTTTTTGAATTTTATATCTTAAAATAGGGCCATTTGGTGCATACAAAAGTGACTTTTTCGGCACACCCTTGGGTACTTAGAAAAACTCATTTAAATGTTAAACTGGTGATAAAACCTGAGTTGGTCACTTACAAGTTCTTGAATCGGTAATTTGAAAACTGCATTTAAAAAAAGTTGCTGACTAGCTACACCTTCCTATTAAATCCTAGAGTATATTATAGTAAAAAGTTTTGCGGACCATTTTATACAAGTATTCCAGAGTTGACGATACTCCCAGAGCTAGTCAATCCTGCTTAACTTTGCCTCCGAATGTAGTAAGAAAGTAGAATAATTTTATGCACTTCAATCTCAATCGAAAAGGACAGGAGTTGAAAACATGAGTATGAATTATAACATTCTCCTTACAGGACAATATAGGTTAGGCCATCTATGATTCAAACGGCCGCGGTTGTCATAGGGTAAGGCGCAAGTAATAAAGCCGGCTGTAAGTGTGTAATCTAGGCAACCAGTTCGATTAGTTGCTGATGGGAGACAGGAAAATCAATAAACATGGCGGTGCGGCTTAATTAAGCCTAAGAAATAAGTTATGGCAGATTAAAACTAAGTTACGAAATTTACGAGGTTTTTGACAATTTGCTGGAACACCACCTGGTCACCTTTTCCCGCCGTTGTATACAGGGTAAAAAGCCCTCGAAAAACAAAAATGTCTGTTACAAAAAGTGGACCTTTTGAAAATTTGGGGGGGTCGTACGACCCTCCCGACCCCCCCTTGCATACACCCATGTTTGTATCAATACTAGTGTAGTTAAACGTAATTCTGAGAATGTCTGCGCTAACGTGGCAATGTGCATGTGCTATGTCTATGATGCAACATATAGGTAGCCATCTCTGTCGACCTACCCTGAGACAAACACTCTACCAGGCCCATCCCACCTCCATTGAACAAAACTATACAGCCAGCCGGGCAGCGTGTTTTTTTTAGACGGCGCAGATTGGGGAAACTAAAAATCTATCGGGGACCCTATCCCTAAACCTAACCCTAATCCTAATCCTAACCCTAACCATCAAACCCTAACCCTAACCCTAACCCTAACCCTAACCCTAACCATAACCGTATCCAAAAACCCTAACCCAACGTTTTTCCCATAGGTTTAACACGCGCCATGCCCCAATCTGTGGCGTCTTAAAAAAAAACGCAGCCGGGCACGCACAAACAAGTTCCGCCCACTTGGCCTGTCACTAAAATATTAAAGCAGCAATTGGTTGACCAAGGAGTTCTGGCTTGACATGGATAAAGTATGGATGTGCTGTGTGTATGGATAAAGTATGGATCGATGTGCTGTGTGTATACATGTATACATGTGTATGTATTCAACATGCGTGCGGAGCGGTACGGTGAGTGTGCATGCTTACCTGCAGCAGGTCAGGGACGGGGTTCTGCGACATGCCAATTTTTTATTCTCCTCTAAATGTAATGAGAATGCCAGAGAAATCTTCTTTGGCTCAAGTGATGTAAACTACTTGTATTTCGTACAAAAGGGACTGAATGTTTTACTTCGACACAGCCGAAATTCGACTCTCGTAATAATAATAATAATAATAATAATAATAATAATAATAATAATAATAATAATAATGTCTTATTTACCCAGGGTAGCCTCTTCAGTGTTGCCACTGCTCTACCAGAGGGCCCTGCTATTGTTATTACCCCAGCGTTGCCAGGTACCCATTTACACACCTGGGTCGAGAGGGACATTGTGGGTAAAAACATCTTGTCCAAGGATGTAAGCACTGGGCAGGATTCGAACTCGCGGTCCTCCGTTCGGGAGTCGGGAGTCTTATCCACTATGCCACAGCGCCCCCACACCCCTCGTACTTCGGCTTATCCAAATATTTCTCAGAGAAAATACATAGGGAAAAATCGGGACTTTTTATTTTGCTTCGAGTTAAGTGATTTTTGACTCACTCGACGTCGACTTATCTGAGGTTTACTGTATATCTTTGTTTGTACATTGCACACTGCACTGTTCAGCTATAATGGAAGAAAACGCTGGTTCTGAGGACCAGTAAATATGAGAGTGCACAGTACACATACAAAATACCCCACAAGAAAATGTTTATACACTGATCACTGTACACTGTATTGACTTTAATCTGCACCCATCAACCAAATTCCATTGAATACATTTATTCAGTAATAACAGTTTTTTAGATATACAATATGTGTTTACAAAATGCAACAGGTAAGATTCAGAGAAAGCTTGAGGAATGATTTAATAAAATAGAATACATGTATACTGTACCTATCAAAAATATAATTGTAGACCCTACACATTCGTACAGTGTATTGCAGTTGAATTGGAGCAGTTTGAAACGAATGTCCGATTCCACTCTCATAGCAAATTGGTTCCTTTCAACTGACAGCATCTATATCAGTATTCAGTTTAATTTTCCACTGCAAAATTCTCAATCTCACCTGCATGCCCTACATGCTACAAGTCTCTGATACTTTTATGTGAAAGTGAAAGGTCTTTGCAAGGAGAATACATGTATATTATTATCATTATAATTGATGTACAATATTCAGCATTTCAGACATGTCTACACAATTTGAAAAAAAAAACACAAACAAACAAACTTTATTCAGCATAGCAAATAATCAGCCCAGTGCACTCCCATTATGAGGAACACAGTTTAAAACGAAATTCTGGTTACAACAAATAAAAAATTCAGACCATAACATTATCAGCTCTTTGTTTTCTATTATTTACTGTTCTCTTATAATGAGATTTCGGTATGATGAAAGAAAACTGCCGGTCCCCATGACTCCATTTTAATGAGCGTCCACTCTATAACACACAGGTAAGGCACAAATGGACAGTGACCTGTGAGGCACTGGATTTACAATGCATGTAGGCCTACTTTTCTCAAATACAGTAGCATTACAACAAACCATTATGAAAATGTTTGACACCATATTTGTTCTCATAAAAAAAAGTCTGTAGAGTCACTTGATAATAGGAAAAACTAATAAGCTGAAATGTTTTTATAACTGAAATTACCTTTTTTTTCAGTTTACACATAGTAGTTTTGTTGTAAAGATGGATACAAAAGAGAATAAAACAGAAAATTTTCCCACAGTCCCACTAGAGAATAGTCTGTATTTCATACAAATACAAGTACTGTACCTGAACCCATAGGCCCACACCTTAAACTGATTAACATGCAACACTATTTTGTACAATTATTTTGTAGTTTTAGTGTCATGATGCCATACACTGTATTAAATATGCCATACTCTTCTTGCACATGGAAGACATTTAAACATTAAAAGTGTACATGTATTCTTTGCATTACAAATGTGAACATGTATTACATGTATCTTGACAGCATAATGCACACATTTTCAAGGATACTGTACATGGGTACACATGTACCCTGCATACCGGTACTTGTTTCTATTTATTGTAATCCCTCATAAGTCAAATTTTCTCTTTTAAGTCAAAGCAACTTCTTCAGTCCAAATACATGTATATTCGACTTTATCAGCGACTCCAACCCCAGGCATCTTCTGATCTGGAGATTCTCCCACCTGAAACCCCTAACAAACGGGAGACTCTAACATTGATGTGCGCGAATCGCGAAGTTCCTTACAGCTGGGGTCCAGGGAGCGTTTCATCAAAGTTGTCGGTCTCTTACAATCACCATAGTAACAGACTCGGTGACCAAAGCTTCTCAGCCAATCAAAACCAAGGATTTTACTGATATTGTCAGGGACTGACAGCTTGTCAGTGCTGACTAAATTGATGAAACACCCCCTGGTCTAGGGTTCTAGATACTCTCTCGTGCTATCTAAGGCTATTTGTCAACATATGATGACAATAAGTAAGAAATCATTTCAAGCGGGAGACACAGAGCCAGGGCGGGAGAAATTAAATCTCAAGCGGGAGAACGGGAGATTTTGCAAGAATGGGTTTTCGGCGGGAGATATCCCGTCGAAAGCGGGAGAGTTGGAGTCTCTGCTTTATAGGCAAGGTTGATCGTAGTACAGTGCACTCCCGTTACAACGAACACGGTTATGACGAAATTTCGTTATAACGAAGTAAATCTTCTGGTCCCAATATTATCACCATTAAAGTCAATGGCACAAAATTCGCTTATAACGAACACGGTTATAGCGAAATTTCCGTTATAACGAAGTCTTCTCCGAGCGCCACAGACAAAGAAAAACAAAAGAAATGTGCTCCGTTATAACGAAATGCGAATTGCTTTCGAAAATATGTAGCGGAACAAGCATTTATAGCGTCTCTGCATGGGTGAACGCTTCAAACCACTGTGTGTTCGCTGCTTGTGTCACGCACAGTTTCTGAGGGGAACTTGCGATTATTATTGTAATACAGTTATCCCATCACATTTCACATAGCTTTCCAGTGTATGATGAGTATTCAGCAAACATAGCATGATATATATACGTGGTTCCTTGTTTTCGTTATATATTGTATTTGTTCTGATATAACGAAATTTCGTTATAACGAAAGAAAACTGCCGGTCCCGAGCATTTCGTTATAACGGGAGTGCACTGTATACTACAATAGTATATGTAGTAATAAAGGGAATTCCATAAAATTATTTTATCATGAAAATTACACATTAACTTCCGACTGACATACACGTATGTTGATAGTACAAATTGTAATAGGGCCTACATGTTACATGTGTTCTGAAAGATGAGTCATGTGCTCTTTTATTATGATAGGAAAAAGAAAATACATTGTAGGTTGAAAGTTTTTCATATGAATGTGAAAGGTGAATGAGTAACAGAATGCACGCTTCTATAAAGCATGCTTGTATTGTCACTGTAGAGTGTATCTGGCAAAGGCTTGTTTACTGTGATGTCAGAGTGATGGGATGGAACAAAAACTTCCAGTCAATCATGATTCAATGGATATTGATGACATCAGCCATGTGATATCCATTTTGCTAAAAGAAAGAAAGAAAAAAGAACTGACAGCAAAGGCATGCTATGGATCAAACTTCTAACTACACATCACGTAATGGGCAATCAACCAATCATATGTCTACATGTACATTCTTTTCAAATGTACTGTATAATCAGTGATAGTTAAAGAGGACCTCCGGATGATTTTCAGACTTTTACATTTGAAGAACAATTGTATATTAAAATGCTTGGGATAAGGAATACGGTAACAATGCTTTCAAAGTTTGCAATGAACAAGGATGATAGACAATGATACACATTAGCAGCCTCACTATAAGAATGTGTGAGCTGGGGCTCAAGGAAGCAGAAAAAAAAAGATGAAGGCATGCACAGATTCTACACAGGTGTACTGGTTAAGCAAGCAGTATTATGGAATTACACTGCAAATTATTGAAATACATGTATGTCAGGCTCTTACAATGTATGTTATAACACTGTTGAGTGTAATTTGTCTAAGATTTTCAGATTATTGACTTCTCTGCTCAAGGACCACAATAAATTCAACAAAAACATGCATGGAGCTGTAGATTTGTGTACTACATGATGTGAAATTATGAAAATTGTCTAGAATGCCCTATTAAATAGTTTACAGTGCACCCCCGTTATAATGAACAAGGTTATGACAAAATTTGGGTTACGACTAAGTAAAATTCAGGTTGCAACATTATCTGGTCTATGTATTATTATTGCCTATTTGTTTGGTAGAATGAAATTTCGATACAACAAAAGAAAACTCCTGGTCCCAAGGACTTCATTACAATGAAGTCCACTGTACAAGCTCAAAAATTCTGAGGGTGTGTACTCCGTGACAGCTTTAATATCTAATTCCAGAGTCTGGCCACTGAGCCCTCTCATCTCCTCTCTATTCTGATTGAGATGGTTAAGGGGCAACTCCAGAGCCATTGCTGCGTTTCAAGTCCAAGACTGCTAAAAACTTGTCCAGCTGGTCTGACTTAGAGTCCTGGTTATCCATGAGATATATAGCTTTAAGGATTTTGCTAACTGACTTGAGAAGAGGGAACACTACCTTCAGTGCAGCTGCCTTCATGCCAACACCTTCACTACCCTTTTCACTCTCTGTGAACTTCTCTACAGCCTCTTCAAGGTGCCTAAGGTTTGACCTTTGAAACAAGTCTGACACATTCTGGGCATTTACTGGTAAAGGTCCAAGCTTCTCCTGAGCATCCTTCATGGCAAGGTAGAGCCCTGCCAGCCGCCTCATGTAAGCCATGACACATCTTCTTGCGGAGGTTGCCTTTACTTTTCTTTCCACACGCTCTGACCACATTCTCTGTCCGATATCAAGAAGAACCGGGTCTTGCTGACATAACAGGCCAATTTCATCTTTTTTGAATTTATCCACAACTTCACTGACAAACTGGGCATCCATACTTTCCACTGTCTTAAGAAAGGATGCTGGTATGTACAGGCTAGGCGACTTTTTGCAGCGGTGCATATGTCTCCTTATGTACTCTGAAGAATATGCACCAGAGCATGAACCACAGATCATAATGTCTTTATTGAGTGATGACGATGTCCTTTGCGTCTCATACAACTCACCATCTCTTGCTCTCTGCTTATTCACTTCCAAGGTCCCTTCTTTTCTTATGCGTTCAAATTCTTCTATTCTTTGTTTCTTTGGGAGACGAAGGGCATTTTTCACTCTCTGTTCCTTTCGGTGTATTCTGCGAATATGCTTGGATAATTGTGTTAAGAACCGTTTGCAATAGATACAATATCTCTTTCGTTTCTTATAGGGTGCTTTCTTACCACCGCATGTTTCTTGCTGTGCAGAGCTTTCAGATGTACAACTACTGACTGTAGAAGATTTTTGGTGCAGTACTTTTTCTTCACCGTTGACATCAGAGTTCTCATGAATAGTAGAGGATTTTTTCGCAGGGAAATCATCACTTCCTTGATCGAATGAATCAGAATCAGATGGAACATAGTCTGGATCACTGTCATCTTCATCATCATCGTCGTCATCATCATCATCATCATCAATGCAGTATGTAGGATCATTTAATCGCCTTCTCTTGGGTTCAGTTAGTGCATGTGAATCATCCCCTTTACTGCCACTACAAGACACAGCACTAGCACCACTACACTCATTCCCTGACGGAGAAGAGCTCTCCTGTGGCTGGTCGGACAATTGAGGAAGAGTAGAAGATACTGCTGCAGAGGCATCACTGACAAATTGGGCAGCTGTAGGAAGGGACGTTGGGGTGTTATAACAGCTCAATGACTTTTTACACGTGAGCAGATGCGTCTTCATGTAGCTTACACGATAAGCGCCACAACATAATTCACAGATCATAATATTTTTTTTTAGTAATGCTCTTTCCATCTCATACAAAGACTCGTCGTTCCTCACTTTCCGTTCACTGACTTCCGAGATGCCTTCTAGTCTGATGCGATAAATTTCCTCTCGTCTTTGGTTCTTCGGGAGTTGAAAGGCTTTCCCTATTCTCTCCTCATCTTTGTGTACTCTGACAAGATGATTTATTAATGCTGATGTAAACTGTTTGCAAAAGATACAATATCTCCACGGTGGTTTGTAGGCTGCTTTCTTATGACTGGATGTTTCTTGCTCGGCATACCTTTGTGATGTGCAACTACTGACCTTAAGAGAGTCTGACGGATGAGAAGAAAATTGCTGGGTGAGGGATGATGCTGGAGGCTCTTCTGGCTGGCAAGATTGAGGAAGAGTTGGAGATACTGTAGAAGAGGCACCTTGTGACTGGTTGGATGACTATGGCAGAGAGAGGAGAGTAGAAGAGTAAATTACAAAACACAAATTTTAATGAGAAATCAATCTGTCACATGAAGAAGAGTCATAGGTGGTCCTCTCTTCTTTAAAGAATTGAAAGTGTGAAAGCAGAGGAAAGAGTGAAACATGGGTGAAACATGGGAGAAGACAAAAAGGAAGAAAGAGATGTAAACACATGTAATTCTACGCTCGTGGGAGAGACATAAAGATGACAAACATTGTATATCTGGCTTGACTTTTTGAAATGAGACTAGCATCATGAAACTGGAGCAATTTGATATAAATTAAAACATGCATTGGTGACTAACCTGTGTAAGTTTAAATTAAACTTACACAGGAATTAATAATTCATAATAAGGAATCAAATTTCCCATAGGGCTGACAAAAAACTATTTAACAGTTCTTTGCCATAGATGTAACATGAAATATTGGGCATTGAAATTAATGAAATGCACTGAAATTAACGAAATGCACTGAAATTAATGAAATGCACTGAAATTAATGAATTCTTGTGCTGAGTTTTCTACTATAACTGATTGACAAATATTTTATCTCATCTTATACTTAGGGTATAAAGGTGTCCTGGGTCCAGACCAGGGACATGGTCCATCACCATAGACAGAAGCTTTATCTCTACTAATCCACTGTAGATCTGTAATTTATGCGGTCATCCTCGGGCCCTGAACACTGGCTGCAAGGCCCAAAGTTTGGCAAAGCCAAGGGTCTTTGCCCTCATTACCTTGACCCCATGTCAGAACAACCTACTGTGAATAGTAACTACATTGTACTCTGACCACGCTGATTTATTCCACATCAATTTGTAGGATTACCTAGTACACACGTAGACTACTGTCAGTACTGAGTCAAACTGTAAGACTACTAGTGATACTGAGTGATATAGACCCTACTTGAATTACCAGACGATCTAAGTATAAGTGGAAATTTTCGCAACGTTGAAAATTTCACGCATTTTGCCCAACCAGAAGATAGTTGGAATAGAAAAACATGCAAAATATTTTTCCCTCTGAGACGGTACCTATAGCTTTAGTGCCATTTATTATGTCTTGATTGCAGGTAATAAAAAAAAAAACAAATAAAAATTTATCTCATGCAAAAATATCCGCTTTTACAGTATCGGAGTATAGAACTTACTGGATAGTAGCAAGTGAGCATGTCATCATGTAGCAGAGGAGCCGTGGGATATACTGTACATGACGGGTAAAAATTTTCCAGCGCAAGAGACAGCAGGCTTACACTATCATTATGAATATGTGAACATGTACAATACATGACTCTACTCCTTGCGTGATTATGAGTAAGGGAAGTCCTTCCTGTAGAGTGATTTTGTTTCTTATAGGAGGGCTCATTTTAATATAATTCTATTCAAACTAAGTCTAGATTACATTGCAAATCCAAGTAATAGCAAGAAATGTGTCTTTTTGCAAACATGCTTTATGCAAGAAAAAACAGACATATCTTCATTCACCCATTAGCTGTTTTTCATACACACAAAACTATACACACAAATTTTTGCATCACAATCTCGACTATGTACACGTAACAGTCCTCAGACTACACATATTTGACCAAACATATTTTTCCTTTTCTTGCATAGCAAACACACGCTTGACTTGCCTCTTTCAGAAGCCAGGAGGGAATATGTCAGTAACAAGTTACGGGAATGAGCACTTTCTTCAAGAAAATGAAATTTTGTGAATTCTCTTTATACAATTGTATTTTCATTAAATCACTCAACGTGTGTGGCATCATAAAATGTAGTAGTCTTCACATCTAGCAGTGACTTCACATAAACTTTTAATTCCATAACTATTGAACAGATTGTCCGATATCCCTCCACCTTTCACTGATGTCATACAGATTGCCCGATACTCCTCAAAATTTCACTGATTTCTTCTCTGCTGCATTCACTAGATCCAAATACACAGTATTACAGTGAACTTGTCATTTAAAGGTGCATGGTCGCAGTATTTTAGTCAAATGCATACGCAGGCGCACAGTGCAAGTTTCCTATAGAGACCTGTACTATCGACTCCTCTTTGGCACTTATGCTGTGGCCCACTTCCCCGAGTCCAAAGAAGTCTGCTTCACTGTAGTCAGTGGTCTGATCGCAGTTGGGCTCATGATTCGGCTGAGGGGGATGACAGCTTTAGCAAACTTCTTTTGTGATGTCATAATAAGAAGCACATATGCACGCATCCTGGCATTACTACAGACTGCGCGATGCGCAGAGAAGACACCGAAGGCAACTTACTTAGCAACACCTACTTTTTAAGTCTTGATGACAGCTCAACTTCAGTAATCTTCGTATCAATGCTAACGGTGATCGGCAGTATCATCAACAGCACCCTCTACACTACCGGGAACATGCACCTTTAAATGATTTCATTGCTACACATGTCTCCCACTGACAGATACACCAATCTTCACATAAAATAACTAGAAAAGCACCCTGAGAGCGCAGACCTCTGCAAAACAGTTACTTTCCATCTATTCTTGCTCTTCCCAAAGAAATTTTTCTCCTCTCCACCACTGGGAAAAAGCTCTTTGGGCTCTTCCACAGAGATCAGTGATTTCCACCCACAGGTATACATGCTGAAAAATCACCCGACTTCCCAATATGGGAGCCTTTGTTACATGTACATGTACAATTATATGTACGTCATAAACCTTCAGCTGCGCGGCAGACGCCTCGCCGAAGCAGAAACTAGAGCACGCACTTTAGTACGCGTTTGAAAATCTCAAAAATGTGCAGCTTGAACTCCCAAGTTCATTGACCCTACCTGTCATAATATAAAAGATCCTTCATAAATTCCGCAAAAATTCTCGGATCACTACCAAAATTTAATCATTTGTTACTTGTGTCATTCTCAACCTTTCCTGTAAGTTTCATCAAAATCCGTTCACTACTTGTTGAGTTATTTTGCACACGGACAAACAAACGGTAATGAAAACACAACCTCCTCCCTTGGCGGAGGTTATCATTCTACACTGTACTTTGCATGCAATCACATCAAACAAATTTGTGGCCTTCCCATGAACTGTCTTACTTTCTGCGGTGTTGCAAATAAACTGTAATAATGACATTCAGAAGGCCTGCCATACTGTATATGCCATATATTTCATGAGTCTACATTTTCGCGAATCGGGAATTCTCGACAATTTCGCAAGTGGTTAAATTTGCGATCATGGAGCCCTGTACTCAACAGAGAAGTGTGCATGCAAACATCACATTCACATTGGGATCAGAGTCAATATTTTCGTGTGTCTTTAATCTAACAAATAGAACTCGACTCGCGAAATATTTGGCATACAGTATACAGTAGCTGAAAGCTGCCTAATCATTGAATAAAAACATGATTACACAAGTAGAGTGAGAGAAAGTTCAGAGTACAAGTACAGTGTATTGTATATGACGTCATCTTATGCAAAGCAAATTTGAGTTTATTGTTGTGGCCTGTGGGATTCTTCTCATCTGAATTTGGTGAAAACATGTACTGGTAACTAAATAACTTCATTGCATCCAACTTTTATGACATTATAGGGAAACTTACCCTAAATACATATGTACACATATACACGTGGAGATTGAGTGAATGCAGCATATTACGTAGTACAGTGGAAACTCGATATAACGAGATGGTCGGGACCGAGTCATTTTCCTCGTTATAGCCGATATCTCGTTATATCAGTAGGCATAAAAGAAGGCATAAAATAATGACATTAATTTGCACATGTGACATGTGGGACTACACATCATATTTCAATCAATACTGAAAACTTGATATTGTGTGTGAGGGAATTACTCACCTTTATGGGTAAGAAGATCATTGCCAAGGAAATCCAATATCAAGAATGTGTTTCTTATTAATTGTAGATGTTTGAATTTGTAAATTTATATAGCTTGCGATTGTACCAAGATCGTCTGTGGATTGGTATGTGGTTATCGTATGGGTGTGTGTTGTGTGGAAAGCTTGAATATGGTCTGCACAATGCTGTGTGTGTATGTGACACATTCTGTATGTACATTATGATCGCGTGTGTGTGAAGACGGGGAATTCCCTAAGCAGAGACTCCAACTCTCCCGTTTTCGACGGGAGATCTCCCGCCGAAAACCTATTTTTGCAAAATCTCCCGTTCTCCCGTTTGAGATTTGATTTCTCCCGCCCTGGCTCTGTGTCTCCCGTTCGAAAGGATTTCTTACTTATTGCTATTGTATGTTGCCAAAAATAAGCCTTATATAGCACCAGAGAGCATCTAGAACCTTGGGAACTTCGCGCTTCGCACACATCAACTTGGAGTCTCCCGTTTGCTAGGGGTTTCAGACGGGAGAATCTCCAGATCAGAAGTTGCTTTGGGTTGGAGTCTCTGCCTAAGTAGAAGGCCAATCACAGCATCAGATTGCCTTACACCTGCTAAACGTCATGATGATGTCATGCATACATATGGCCGTCCCGCCACATTTTCTGTATGTATCAGTGTGCGTGCACACACACACTTCACACGTACAACATGCAGTGCTAGCTGGAGTGCATTGAAGAAAATGATTATGTGTGTACAAGACAGTTTTTGGCGCATCAAGCTTTACAATCTCGGAAGATGATAGCACAGGCGAATTAAAGCTTTACCGAAGGCATTTTGCTTTACCTCGCTATAGCAGGTTTGATTTACTATGTTTTTCTTTGTTTGGAAGTCACAAAATTTATCTCGTTAAAGCAGTTATTTCGTTATAGCCGATCTCGCTATAAGAGTAGCATTTTACATAGACTTGTGTGGAAGGAACTTTGGGACCGAGAAAATTTCCTCGTTATAACCGATATCTCGTTATAGCAGTGTTCGTTATACCGAGTTTCCCCTGTACAATACATCTATGAAAGCTTATGGAAAATCAGACTTTTTGTTCAAAAGTGATGAATTTTTACAGTTTTGGTGACAGCACCACTGGATCATGAGACTACTACAGATCACGACATCACACGTGAACTACGCACGTACAATATAGATAGAATACATAGAAGATTCAAAATATTTTCACTTTTCTAGCATTACGAAAGAGAACTACACTTTTAGAAGCAGGGGAAATTACATAACCTTTGATATGTCAGTAACAATTCTAGGAAATGTGTACTTTTCATATGAAATGACATTTTGTGGAATTTTCGTTATATTTTCTCTACACCGCCACTCATACTCTATGTGATGTCATAATCTGTCGTAGTTTTTCTTTTTTTTTTAATCCAGTGGTCTTATCACCAAAATTGCAAAACTTCAAAAAATTTTAACATATAGTCAATTTTTTTTTGGTCAAACTTTCACTGACGTGTTCTACTATGTAATTGCTCCATTCACTCAATCCACATGTATATTCCTTGGTGTAAATTCTACTTTACACTTTACATAAATCTTTCTGTGCCAGGAATTTTGGGCACTGTTTTCAACACTATGGGGTAAATAGTACAAATTAATGAATTCTTGCTTCAAGTTTTGCATTATATTTTTACTGCAACTGACTGACAAATTGCCCTACATGTATAAGATGTGTGAACATGCACAGAATCTATCAGTCTATAATAGTACATGTAGTAGCCACAGAAAAAGAAGAAGATGAAAATAAAAACACTGATTAATTCTGTGCAGAATTATGCTATTGTAGGGTGGGTGATTTGCCAATCAGTTGCAATAAAAACAAAGTTAGATGACACAACGATTCATTAAAGGAGACTTCTGGATGATTTTCAGACTTCTACATTTGAACAACTATAAATTATTTACACCTAGTACAAGGGTCTAGGGCAATTACCCCCTGGGCAATTACCCCGGGCCCTTCCCCTGGCCCTAATCCTAATTCTATTCCTACTCCTAATCCTAATCCTGAACCTAATCCTAACCCTAACCCAAACTCCTAATCCTAAACCTAACCTTTACTCTAACCTTACATTGTACCACTAACCAGTATTTAGCCTGGGGGTAATTGCCCGGATATGCTAGTAGGCCTACAGAATTTCAAAATTCATATATTTAAGTGACTGGGTTGAGGAAGAAGAATGTTTTCAAATTTACAAGAAATTGCAAAGAACAAGGATGGTGACATGGCAGCCTCACCGTAAGAATGCATGAGTTGGGGCTCTAGGAAGCAGAGCAAAAGAAAATGAAATTTATACATTCTACACAGGTGAACTCGTTAAGTGGTATTATAATGGAATTATACGCTGCTACATTTCTGAAATATGTGAGGCTCCTCTGTTCAGTGTAATTTGTTCAAGATTTTTCGGAGTATTGTTTCTCTGCTCGAGGACCACAATAAATTCCACAAATCTATACATGGAACTGTCGATTTATATACATGATGTGAAATTATGAAAATCGTCTGGAATGCTCCTTTAATACAGAATACGCAGTACCCGCTGCATGCTATAAGGATTGCCATCAGCATTGGCTGTCAGGTAAGCTTGGTGGTCCAGAGGATATGAAACCTGTACGGTTATCAGGACTCAACATATCATACATTAGTATGTTTGAATCCTGTCTAGGAACTAGTATGAGTTGAACGACCATGATCTTTTTCATCATGGCTAGTACTGCACAACTCAATTCGGTGCACATCTACACCAATGAACAGCAATTTGTCAATCAGTTGCTATAAAAACAACTCAACACAAGAATTCATCCCTTTGTCTCAACTCCTGTCTGGTTATCACAGATCATAGGCTAGAAACATGTCTTGTCAGTGGTATGTATGTCCACACTAAAAAAAAAAAAAAAATTAGTAGTTCATGCTTTATACTATAACACTTATCAATATCATGCACATATTTACACTGATGTATTGCACTTGGTCATATCAGTTGCAACTGTATTAGAGGTTTTCTGTGTCAATTAGTGTCCCAAGCACGCAAAGAGTTTAAGCACAGTTGATTTCAGACTCTGAAGCATTTGGCAAGGAATCTGTGCATTCTCCATATTGAAATCCATGTGTGATCATGTGTCTATGAAAGTTAGACTTTGCTGCAAACTGCCGACCACAGACGAGACACGTATGCGGCTTTTCTCCCGTGTGTACCCTCATATGACTAGCTAGGTAGTGTGAGTAAAGGAATCTGCCGCACACTTTACACGCTACTCGTTTCCGAAAGCGCACCTTTTTTGGATTGTCGACAGCATTGGGAAGTGATGCTACATAGTGTACCTCTGTCTCACGCACATCGGGACCCTTGCCTGGGGTATGTGTGCTCCCGCCTTCAAAGGCAATGGTACTCCTTTCTGTCGTTACAAGTCCACCTCCAGTCGTGGTGGCTCCGAGAAGACACTTGCTCTCCTCTCCCTCTGGTAAAGCATTACCACTAGTGGTACCCCCTTGCATTAAGCTGGTCTGGTCTCTCATATCAGCAGGTGCCCGGCACGACTCTTCTTCACTTTCAGAAGATCTGAGCAGCTCCCTCGAAGTCGCGGTTTCTTCAGCATCACTCTCTTGAGCTGCAAAACATTATTGTTAAAGAAATAATCACTGCCAAAACAGGAATAGAAGGGTTAAGCATCAAAGTTTTGGGATGGGGATTATTTTTCATTGTGAAAGGACGAGGAAAGGATAAAATGATGTTCTGTTTTCAAAAGCATCATTCTTTAAATCACTTCAAGTGTTATCTATTTTCCTTTTCAGGTACAGCACTGCCACGTACAAGTGTGTGGCTGCAGACGTGTTTCCCCTATCCTCATGACTGTGGCAAAGCAACATTCTTGTAGATGCAAAAATAACATACCTTTCACGATGAAAATCCACAGCAGTTTTCATGTACATAAGACTGAAGGAAATTACTCCTCTTGGAACCAGGTACAAAGGAAACTCACATAAATCGTTTTCCTCTTTTTTTAGAAATCATACTAGTGAGATTTGGAAAAAGACTGACACAGACTGACTGACAGATGAACGGACAACCCGAAAACATTACCTTTCCGCTTAAACACAAGATGCAATTTACAGAACTTTGTATTCTACCTGCTATGTAAATTCAGTTGAAATGGTATCTTTG
The DNA here is from genome assembly GCF_040938485.1 of Diadema antillarum. Lineage (NCBI taxonomy): Eukaryota > Metazoa > Echinodermata > Echinoidea > Diadematoida > Diadematidae > Diadema > Diadema antillarum. The sequence continues at coordinate 2,240,939 of NW_027270919.1, read as the reverse complement.
CTTCAACTCAGCAAACATACAAACCATGAAACACACATGTACACCTGCGTGTAGCATTACAGGGTGCCATTTCACAAAAGATCAAAAAATCTATTCAGATTCATCACAATTGATAATAGGAGCAAATTTGGGGATCAGTCAGACCTCAGAAGTTATTAGCTATTTATCCAAGCCATTTGAGATAAAAAATGTAGCTTGTAACAACTTGCCACATTCTAGAATACAATATATTGCATACACCTTGAATATGTCCTTCCCAACTGGTAGATGTGGGGGAGGGGGGGGGGGGGGGGCTGGGGGCTGTTTAACAGTTATAAAATCAAAGCCATGTTGAAACTAACTAATCTTGGAAACAATTTTGATATCAATCAATCCTCAGAAATTCGGAACTGGTTCACTTATACTTGGGAACAATACTATTACAAACCCACCTTGCCATGCTCTAGAATCCTTTCTGAAAAGGTCTGATCATAATCTGTTCCAACATTGGATGGATTTACATGGCTTGATTTACAGTAAAATAGGATCCAGAACTTATACTTTGATGATAAATTTCACTCTGGTTTGTTTCTGATTTTTTTTTCTTTTGTTTGTCTGTATTTTTGTTGTTTTTTGTTTGTGTTTTTTTTAAACACTATCATGTCATGTGATCAGATCTTACAATCTTGGATTACATTCAATTACCTTCACCAATTATCTCACACATTACCCTATAAAAATAGCAAAAACCGTAGTCATAGCCTCTGTATTAGTAGTAGACAGTGACATTGTGATGCCCGACTGAGTGGTCTCACTTGCAACAAGGCCACATTTGGAGAGGACTTTTTTGTACATTTTTGGTAACTGTATTCCAATGAACAAGCTTCAAGTTGGCAAATGCACCAGGGCAGGTAAAGTTATCAATGGGGGAACACAAGGAATCTAAGTAATACCGATCCCTCATCAAAGATTCCCCTACAATGTTGAAAATTCGATAAAAATAAAGTTGAGACAAAAATTACCACTTTTTCTCATCAGATCTGCATCATGTCCCACTGCCTGGCTAAGTTCCTCGCTACTGTGTTTCTTCATGTGGTCACTGAACTTGCTCTGCTCGCCCCACGACTTGTTGCAGATGTGGCAGGTGTACTTGGTGTAGTAGGCGTACTGGGGACCATGCACAGACATGTGTCGGTGGAGGTTTGACTGCCTTGAGAAGGACTTGGAGCAGACTTTGCACTCAAATGGCTTCTCCCCCGAGTGGATCCGCATGTGCTCACTCATATACTGCCAGTACATGGACTTGCCACACACTTTGCACTGTTCACTTCTCCCCTTGGGTCTCTTTGATCGGTGTTGGTGTGACTTCACCGTCTTCTCTGATTCAACAAGGTGGGCTGCCATCATAGTTTCACAGGAGGAATCTGAGCTGCAGGCATCACTTGTAAAAAGGCTGGTCAAATTGTTTACTTGGTAAGCTGCAGCTTGTGTCAAACTCTCTCCTCCGAGACCAAGTGCAGGGAAAATTGGCTCTTCCTTAATATCTTCTGATGGTATGGCTTCTCCTGCCGAGGTTGCTGTGTCTGTAATCGTCTTCTCACCATCCACTGATGGTGTGTCATTCATTTCATCTGCAACTGCAAGATAATTCATATCCTTCACAGCTTGCATGGAATAGTGATGGGGAAGATCTGACCTCATTTTCTGGTCAGATTCTGCTGTAGCAAAGTCTGTCGATATTTCACTTTGCATGACTGTGTCTGTTCCAGAAGCAGAATCTACATAATCTTGGAGAGGAGGGTCTTTCGTTTCACCTGCAGAAATAATAAAACAATACCCATCTCTCTGTATTTCAACACCAAATAACAGAAGTTCTCTCAGTAAGATGTACAGAATTCTAGCATTCATGGTTATCCTCTTTGAATGTAAGAATGTCATATAGCGGGTATGTAGTATCTGAGAATGTAACTATTCATGCAATTAATTATGTAGTTTTTGTGGTTGTAAACAGGTCACATCCATAGCTATAGGTCATACAGTGAAACCCCGTTATAACGAGGTCCGTGGGACCGGCGATATTACCTCGTTATAACCGGTACCTCGTTATAACCGTACGCATCAAAAACAAAGAAAAACATAAGCACAACATCGGAATATACCCATCAATGAAACTTGAGAACATCCTTTGCGTTGTTATTACACAATTATGGATCATTATTATTGAGATAATAAAGGGAAATTATTTGTGAATTAGACGAAAAAGTAAGGGTTGAAATGAGTTCATTCTTTATTGTAATTGTTGTTTGTTAATTTTTCCTAACAGCAGCGCAAATGGAGTAAAATACAGGCTTTGTTTACCGTAACTTGCGAGGTAGTTTTACGTTATTGGTGCCCAGCGGGAATGCTATGATTTCATGAACCATTTCGGATGTAATCTTGTACAATATGATCGTTGCGCTCGAAGGGATTAAAAATGTGTTCTTTATTTTCTTCCGAAAATCTCTTCGCGTTTTGTACATCCGTTCTTGAAAAATAAGCGACAGGACTGAATGTGGAAGGTTACGTTGTGATCCTTTTTACGCAAATCTGTACCTAATAGACGATTCTGAAAGAAAGAAAAATCTTCATTGTGAAATGCAGTCTTAAAATTGTGATAATGAACAAACCCAGATCTATTCAAACTAATAAATGCATTTGTTTCTTTTTCTGATTTAGGTTAACATGCGTTATTCAACTATCTTTACGCTACTGTCGCCTAGCGAGATCGCGATAATTTCAGAGTAACATACATGCGTTGTTTATCATTAACTTGCGAGGTATTTTACGCTGTTGGAGCCCAGCCGGAATTCGATAATTTCATGAGTCATTTCGGCTGTAATTTTATACAATGTATTATTGTTGCGTCCGAAGGGATTAAAAATGCATTCTCTATTTTCTTTCGAAAATCTCTTCGCGTTTTGTACATCCTTGAACTGTTAAATGCGTTTGTTTCTTTTTCCGAACACCGATTAAGTAGGTTAACTTGCGTTATTCAACTATCTTTACGCTACTGTCACTCGGCGAGATCGCGATGATTTTATTAATTATTTCGGCTTTAATCTTACACACTTATATTTAAATTATCATTTGTTAAATGATAGGCCTAATGAACAAATCCAGATCTATTCAAATTAATAAATGCGTTTGTTTCTTATTCTGAACACCGATTAAGTAGGTTAACATGCGTTATTCAACTATTTTTACGCTACTGTCACCCGAGATCGCGATGATTTCTTTAATTATTTCGACTTTAGTCATACACACTCATATTTAACTTATCATTTGTTACATGATAATGAACAAATCCAGATCTATTCAAATTATTAAATGCGTTTGTTTCTTTTTCTGAACACCGATTAAGTAGGTTAACATGCGTTATTCAATTATTTCTACGCTACTGTCAGCTGGCGGGATCGCGATGATTTCATTAATTATTTCGGCTTTAATCATCCACGCTCATATTTGCTAAGCAGCCAAAGAAATGGAAGTTGGAACTAAAAATGGAAAGGATATAATGATGAGTTGCACACGCATTCCAATTGTCCATTTTTGGCCACAAGTGTCGCTACATGAAAAGTTTTTGAATGCGTTATCTTTTTTTTCTCTCTCTCGTTGCGGTGTGGTCTGCCCTAATATCACGCACGCGTATCTCGCGAAAAAAAAAAATCGAACGATTATGTTTTATGATTTATCAGTAACATCGGAAGGCATTCCTGTGTCTTATCGCGTGATTTAGAAGAAAACATGGAAGAAACAGTTCTCTGCAAAACGGAAAAAAGACGTGGATAGCGTGAATTCTATTTTCAGTGTTTCGTTGGTCGCGTGATTGAAAGCGGCAATTTAGTCAAGAAATGGAAACTCGTTATATCCGATCAAATTGCTTATGTTTTTCTTTATCATGATGCACTGAAACTGTCCTCGTTATAACCGGAATCTCGTTATAACCGAACTCGTTATAACCGATTCGTTCTGCCATAGGTTTACATGCAAAGGAAAACGGGACCGACGCGATCACCTCGTTATAAGCGGTTCCTCGTTATAACCGAACTCGTTATAACGGGGTTTCACTGTATTAGGTTGGAGCAAGCACGGTCGAGAGCAGTACAAAATAAAGTCGCAAGAACCCAACAGAAATGTAGTGATTTGTCACTCATCATGGACTATATCCAGCTTCATATGTTAGAAATGTGAACAACATAACAGGTGAGGTGGCATCATACTTCTTTTTTTTTTTTTGTTCAGGGAAAACCAATTAGGCATCAAAACAGACAAGACTATTGCAATATGTGTCCATCAGCATGCATTGCCCACAGTTCAACAAAGGATGACCACAACTTGCCAACAGGTCACCCAAGACACAAGGAATCTCACACCTCTGCATATCATAGCACCTAAATGTAGCTTCAAGTAATGAATTCTTGCATCAAATTTTATTGCAACTGATTGAAAACCAGCCCTTCATGGATAGAATACAGCACCAATCATTCAGTGTTTCTAGCAGTAGCCATTGTAAAAGTCATGGGTGTACGCACTCCTGTTGGATTCAAACTATCGATTCCCCTGACTACATAGCAGACAGCCAAGCTTCTGCCTGACAGTCAGCATTGACTCTACCCTTATTCTTATTGTGGCTATTTCTAAACAAGAATAATAATTGGTGCTTCTTTTTGTCAGTGAAGGGCAGTTTGTCAATCAGATGCAATTTACTGTAGCCTGTTAGACTCAGTGTACCAGAGAATTTTATGCCATTTCATTTTTTCTGTTACATTGTAAGTTCATGAACACCTGCTTCAGTGTCCAAGACACAGTAGAGAAAATGGCCCAGTCTCATTTCAGGTGGGAGCTGATCCACAGGACACCAAAGACAAAACAATACTAGTACAGTGAGGCGAGTCAGAAAGCTGCTTATAACAATGCCATACTGTGACAGGATTAAACATTACATACCCCCACTTCCCTTGAATTTTAAACACATTCATGAAAGAACGAATATCACATAGCAAATGTCCCTTACCTTTCAGCTGCCTCATATTGGGAGGTGACCATGAAGCAGTCTCTTTCACATTTTTGTGTGTTCTCATGTGCTTCAAGAACAAATGGCGATTTGAGGACCACACCATCTTGCATATTTCGCAGGTATAAAGAGAGTAGGAGCTATGCTTGGAACGATGAACCGACACGTGTCGTTGGAGTTGAGTCCTCATGGCGAAGTGCTTGAAGCACACTTCACACTTGTATGGTTTCTCACCCTTGTGGTGGATCATGTGATCTTCCAGCTTTTGCCTGGATACCATCCTGCCACAGACACCGCACAGGCACTCCTCCATGCATCGTAAAGGATCCACCCCCTGCTTCCTGCCATCATGAGGAGTTTCCACACGAATTTCTTCCAGTGTGTTGTGGCAACTGCTAATTTGGTGGCACTCAGTTGCTATCGCTTCACGAGGTGTGGGTTGAATATTTGAGCTCACTCTGTTTGCATCAGAATTCACCCCCAGTCCTGTTGTCGAAAGAGGAATAAAAAAAAAGGATGTGCCTACTGTCATTATTTCTTAGGTTTATGTACGCTTTCACGTAGGGCATTTCAAAAACAGCTACAAAACATTTCAGTGAACAACAAAAGAGGACAATTTCCCCTTTTTTCCAATCAAACAAACATTTGAAAACCCAGTCTAATTCACCCATAGCCAAGTTTTGAGCATGCTCAAAACTTGGAACGGGTGAGTTGCGGGGATTGCCAGAAGAGGTACAAATCTGATATTTCGTTAGAACTGTACTCTTAATAACAGGAGTGCACTGTACTGTCTCGAAAAGTCCTCAGACCACCTGCAGCTTGTACACATGTACTACACACCATATTAGGCCTACAGCTTAAAGGCATTATTTACAATGAAACAGAAACCAAGCTTTAGTGCTTCAAAATTCTTCTGAAATGTGAGTTAAGGATAGAAACAACCATTGTGAAATTGTTCATCAGTGTAATCAATGTTTAGTATTGTTAAATAGACAAAATGTGAACAATAGTTATAATAAAATTGTTCTAAGAATAAACTGTGTACAGATTAACGTTTATTGAGAAAACTGGCGATATCTCCTTAAACACTGTATTTTAGGTTTTATGGCAAATCTTTATACATAGTACAAGTAGGATGTTTTGTGATACAGCTTTAACACCAACACAATGCATCAAATGTGATAATTCGAACATTTTTTTAAAGCACTGCTCCCAGTGGCAAACAGTACCTTTACAGGTAAACAGTCATGCCATTCCATTGTCAGCCTTGTACTGTAATAAATCAGGTGTGCTGTTCATGTACACACAAAATTTAGAAACAAAATAGTACAGTTGTAGGAAAACAGAGGAGATAGCAAGATTCTTTTTTCTTTTTTTACCTGTGAGAACCTCCGAGATGTTTGGTAGACCTTTCTCAATGTGAGTGTGCATGTGCTTCCTGAGTTCATCGGGTGTTCCACAAGACTTTTTGCAGATGTAGCAGACACAATGTTTTGGAAACTGCATTGGCACACTATTATGCACATCACTCTCTTTAGGGGCATGTCCAGTACGTTTTTTGAGAACAGCGTTTTTCCTGTGTGCTTCAAGGTTCCAGTCGCTTGGATACCACTTGGAACAGCAGCTGCACTTCACTACATTTTTCGAGGTGAAAGTTGATTGTGAGTGCAGCTGTCGGTGTTCGTTAGGATCCCGTTTCTTGGCAAAGGTCTTTGGGCGCATTTCACACTTGTCGGATTGTCCATTATACACAAACGTCAATTCTCCTGGATGTACTGCCCTCACATGCTTATTCAGGTCCCACTGTGTAGGGAAGCATTTGAAACATCGCTCACATTTGAATGTCTTTCTTCCCTGATGCAGTATCATGTGTCTTGCAAGATTAAGAAAATGGCCTCCACAAATATGGCACTCTCCACTGCTTGACAAAGTCATGTTCCCATTAGACTCGGAGTTGTACTCCCCTGGATTGTCTGCTTGGTCATATACATTTAGGACTTTGGCCATCGATGGTCTACCACGTACAATGGACTGCATCTGATTGAAGGCTGCTGATGTCACACTTTCCTGAGCCACGATCCTGTTGTGATCAACATGTAGACTGTCCAGAGTATCATCTAGATTAAAAAGGAAAAGATATACTGTAAAATGAGGAATGTTCGCATGCATTTCAATTTCACGAATTTCGCTAACGCCAAGATTCGTGAAATTAAAATGCATGCAAAATTTCTTGTTTACACTATATGCATTGAATGCCAGTGGCATTTCGCAAAAATTTCATGCCACGAAAAAAGGCCGTCAGCTCCAATTCGCGAAAATATCGTGCCACGAAAATATCATGTCTTACAGTACTCAAATGCTGGCTGCTTCATTTAAGCACCTGTCCAATTGCTCGGGGCAAGTGAAAATTAAAGTCTGGCAAAGTGCTTCTAGATGGAACAATGGCAAAAAAATGCTTGCCCGAATCAGGCAAGCAAATGTTTTGAAGCCAATTTTTTTTTTTCACTTTTCCCCCTGCAACCCATGAATTCAACAAGAAAAATGCTCAAAGATGATTGTTTAGTGATACAACACACTAAAATTCATTTTAATAATCTTGCAACACTTACACAAGCAGGAATGCCCAATGTAAAACAACACCAACTATCCATTCAAACCAAGTCACTGTAATGTGTTTAAGCCTGTGAATGAATGCGCAATGTTTATTCAAATGATTGTGTATTAAGCCCTTGACTTTCAAGTGATTTTCTTCGTCACTTTCTTATATTTTTGGACTCTTTTTCAGGGCAAGTAAAATTCATGTTCCGGCAAGTGTTCTGCAACAATTCAAAAATATGATTGCCTGACCGGGCAAGTGGTGAAAAAAATGTAGCACTTTGCAATGCTACACAAGTTGTACGAGAAATATTTTGGTGTAACATAAAAGCCCAAAACAAAGCAGTGTCCGAAGTTGACGTCAATAATATTCCTGTGAATTCTGGTGAATCATAGAGGAACTGCACTAACTGATGCCAAGTAAAACTTCTGTAAGCATGAAAATCACTTCCATTTCAATACAACGTGACTTCATTTGACAATCCACCATTCATCTGTTTTAAATTCTGCAGTTAAAGAAAGTTGACTGTGCCTACAGGCAGCCACATAGTGTACTCTAAGTTCCTTGAAGAAATTTTGGCCTTTTTGTTGGATGCAATATCTTATAACCCACAATTACCCCCCCCCCCCCCCCCCATTACAAATAAAAACTAATAACATTTATTTGTGTTAATGGATACCTACAGTTATAGAAGAAATTGGCAATATGATTCTCCCCTGGCTTCCACAGATTATGTTCATCAAATGGAGGATAATTGCTTGACATGATTTCTAATGTGTAGCATACTGATTGTGCTGTTCTCTTTAAATACAATCATGTATTCTTGTCAGACTGTTTCAAAGTCACATAAAAGTTGAGGAAATTGGAAGAAAACATGGTGTAAACATGGTATGGGCCTAGGGACTATTGCTCCCCATCAATGAGCAACCTTTGAGTATACTGTAAAATCAGTAACATTCCCAACATAAAATTTCTGTGAATTGCCACTGGCATTCAGTGCATACCTAGTGTACTGAAAAAGTGGATATTTTCACTTGTTATTTTTTGCGCTCAACCAGGTATTAAGATGAGTTTCCTGCAGAGACTCCAACTCTCCCGCCGAAAGCCCATTTTTGCAAAATCTCCCGTTCTCCCGTTTGAGATTTACAGCTCCCGCCCTGGCTCTTTGTCTCCCGTTGGAAAGGATTTCTTACTTATTTCTATCGTGTGTTGAAAAAATAAGCCTTAGATAGCACAAGAGAGCATCTAGAACCCTAGGAACTTCGTGCTTCGCACACATCAAGTTGGAGTCTCCCGTTTGCTAGGGGTTTCAGGCGGGAGAATCTCCAGATCAGAAGGTGCTTTGGGTTGGAGTCTCTGTTCCTGTGCTTTTAATTCTATTGAATCAAGAAACTAAAGTGGAACATATAGCAAGGAAAAATATTCACATGCTTTTATTTTCCTGCTGGTTTCTGGCTGCGTGAATTGCAGGAAAAATTCAACACCACAAAGTTTCTACTTTTACAATAAGACAGGAGCTTTTGCATTCAGTGTAATTTCACAAATCTTGGCTCCTTGGAATATAAGCAAAATTTCCGGTTAAAAGTGCTTGATTACATGTGGTCATAAAATTGGGTACTTGTATACCCGTAAACTACAAATAGGAATAAATTTGATTTTCTATGCTTTTTCTAAGCATCAAAAGTTTCTTTTGAAACCCTACATCATAAAGCAAACAGAATATCACATACTAGTAGTTTAAATTTCAAGTATTAAGCCTGAATAACATGCATTCTGTGTCAACCTGGATACCTGGAGAGTTCTGGGTTTGGAGTGTTTTCGGAAAGAGGTTTCTTTTCTAATGAAATTCTTCCTTGTGGAATTAAAACTTTGGAAGTCTACTATGAAGAAGTCCTACATGCATTGCTCCTTAAGGTGCCACACATCCTATACTGTCAAACATGCATTAGGAAGTGAGTGTCTATTCATGTGTACATACAAGTATTTAATCTTTTTTTCTGTCATGGGTGATCACTACATGCCTTCATGTACATTTTGAGCACACATGTAATCCGACACCACAAAACCTGATTGGCGTATAAAGAAAATAAAAATGAAATATTGTTCCAAAGCTGGAGTCAAATTGTATGACCCAAAATAGTCCAAATCTGCTGTGGTGGTACAATGTATATCATGTTGTTATGCACAATTTGACACAGCATTTTTGTAAAATAATGTAAAAGTTATTTTTAATGATTATTTTTGTTGTCCAATCATGCACCTGACCAGCTAATTATGTATTCATGTCATTAATTAATGGTCTTCTGTCTAATGTATCATAAAAAACTCTGTGTCATCCTATTTAGCAGCCTGTTATCAAATTGTATTAGATATCAAGTCAATCCACAAAGCGTTTTAGCTTTATTAGATCAATTAAATCAATAATATAATTATCTGAAAAACAAGATTTTGAGAAAACAAAGGAAATAAAAAGAAATCACAACCCACGCCCACTGCATAAACAGTACGTGTGGAAAGTATGTGTTTGGTGAACAGAGGCAGTTTAGAAGCTGTGCACTGCCTTACCCCTAGATGGCAGCAGACCAAGAGTGAGTTAGTCTCATAGCTCAGACCCTCCTCGTCAATTTGATGCCTTATGTGAGGAAGTTGAATGAACAGTAATGATTTTAGAGCTTTTTGAATTCCTTATTATTCTTATTGTTTCAAACAGACTTTCGGGTCGAGAAACAATAAGAAACATAAGATTTCGATCAACTTTTGGGGCACTTGTAATAGGAATTTTGAAATGAAATTTTTTGGGCAGATCTATCAATAGTCAAAATCTAAAATTTGATATTTTGGTGATTTTAGGGCCCCACATTAGGGCATGCGGCACCTTAAAAGAGTGTAGCATTCTATCAGTGAAAAAAAAAAAAAAAATCAGGAGGATTTTTATTCTCCTACCTGCCTTTCAATCTTCATCATAAACTGTGTAATAGTTAGAATTGCTTAAAGGACAAGTTCACCTTCATAGACATGTGAGTTGAGTGAATGCAGCAATATTAGTAGAACACATCAGTGAGAGTTTGAGCAAAATCGGACAATCCGTTAAAAAGCTATGAATTTTTGAAGTTTCTGCTCAGTCACGGCTGGATGAAAAGACTACTATAGCTTCTGATGTCACATGAGTACAACGATATAAAGAAAGAATAAAGAAAATTCAACATATTTCCATTTTTCTCCCATAACAAAAGAACACTCGACTTCTCTCTTTCAGAAGGCAGGGGGAATAATATTACCCTTAACATACGTCAGTAGCAAGTCGAAGAACTGTGCACTTTATTCAAAAAGGAAAGTTTTGTGAAATTCTCTTTTTATTTTCCTTATATAGTTGTACGCATGTGACATCATACACTGTAGCAAGGGCGTAGCGAGGGGGGGTGTTTTGGGTGTTCAAACACCCCCCTTTGCCAAAATGGGGGTGTTTGAGGTGTTCAAACACCTCCCTTGGGCAAAAGGGAGGTGTTTGAGCTGTTCAACACCCCTCTTCAACAATGTTTAGATGTTAAAAAATGAAACAAAAGCTGTCTTTACCGCTTTTATTTCCGTTTTGAATTCCGCCTTTCCTTTCTTTTGTGTTCATTTTCTTTCTCTCTCTCTCTCTCTCTCTTCCCTGCTTTGCTTTCTGGCCGAATCGCGAAGATACATTGCGCATAATGTTCACCGTTTACCGGTATTATACCGTACGCGGTACCGTAAATTGTGTATGATGCATAATATTATGTGTGTGCAATGCATGCTATACCGATTCTGTGACGCGCTTTGTGTATTATCGAAGCATCGACGTTTCTACTTCTTCTCTTCTTTCTTTTCCTCACCTTTTTGTCATGAAAGGGGGATCAAGAAATAAGATATTTTTCTAAGATTTCTTTTAACCATAATTAAAGAGGTATATAACGTGTAACATTGTGCAAAAAGTCCGGAGCCGACAAAATATTGCGATTCAGCATGATTCCTGGTTGGCATTCTGAATATAAGCAGGATGTGTAGTGCGCAGTGTACTCAGAACATCCGAACGGCAAAAAGAATCGCTGTAACATTGCGCAATGTGATGTAGAATGTACACCTTTGTACGTACCTTACGCTTCGTATACTAGTATATCAAAGCTATAGATCATTAATGATTTTGTAGTGTTGCTTTACATACTAGTCTATATCAAAATGCCTTGCATTGCCAATAATAAGACTTGACCTGGGCTATTTCCTAACTTTTTCATGTATATAAAACACACACACACACAAACACAAACAATAATGTTAGAGGATGTTCTAAAGTGCAGATTTTGGATATCCTTCCCCCATTTGGTCACTTTGACGTCCCCTCGCTGGTCATACCTCCCCAAATCATGAACATAAACCGACACCATTGACTACCAGTGGCGGATCCGCCCCCCCCCCCTCTCAATTTCCAAGGCGTAAAAATATAGCTACAAAAGGCAGTTTTTGGACTGCAAAATGTCAAAATTTTCAAGCTCACTCAGTCCGCTCGATCGCATTTAATCGCTATGCCATTCTCCTGATGTTGCTGCCAGTAATTGCCAGCAGTTGCGCCCGGTGCGCCCCCCTTATTATAAAGTATAGCTACAAACGGCAGTTTTGAGACGGAAAAATGTCAAAATTTTCAAGCTCACTCGCTCCGCTCGCTCACATTTAGTTGTTATGCTATTCTCCAGATGTCACTGCCAGTTATTGACAGCAGTTGCGCCCGTTGCACCCCCCCCCCCTTAATTTCCAAAGCCAAAAAAAGTATAGCTACAAACGGCAGTTTTGAGACGGAAAAATGTCAAAATTTTCAAGCTCACTCGCTCCGCTCGCTCACATTTAGTTGTTATGCTATTCTCCTGATGTCACTGCCAGTTATTGACAGCAGTTGCGCCCGTTGCACCCCCCCCCCCTTAATTTCCAAAGCCAAAAAAAGTATAGCTACAAACGGCAGTTTTGGGACTGTAAAATATCAAAATTTTCAAGCTCACTCGCATTTAATCGCTATGCCATTCTGCTGATGTTGGTACCAGTAATTGCCAGCAGTTGCGCCCAGTGCTCCCCCTCCCCCCCTCCCCTTAATTTCCAAAGTGAAAAAATACAGCTATCTACACAAACGGTAGTTTGGGGACTGTAAAATGTCAAAATTTGCAGGCTCACTCGCTGTGCTCGCTGGCATATTATAATCTTTATATTATTCTCCTAATGTTGCTGCCAGTAATTGCCAGCAGTTGCACCCGGTGCCCCCCCCCCTTAGTTTCCAAAGCGAAAAAATATAGCTACATGTACAACCGGCAGTTTTGGGACTGTAAAATGTCAAAATTTTCAAGCTCGCTCGCATAATAATTGTTATGTCATTCTCCTGATGTCGCTGCCAGTAATTGCCAGCAGTTGCGTCCGGTGCGCCCCCTAATTTCCAGAGCGAAAAAATATAGCTACACAAACGGCAGTTTTGGGACAGTAAAATGTCAAAATTTTCATGCTCACTCGCTCCGCTCGCTCGCATAATCGTGATGCCATTCTCCCGATGTCGCTGCCAGTAATTGCCAGCAGTTGCGCCCGGTGCGCCCCCTTAATTTCCAAGCGAAAAAATATCGCTACAACTGGCAGTTTGGGGACTGTAAAATGTTAAAAGTTTCAAACTCGCTCGCTTCGCTCGCTCGCATATAATCGTTATGTCATTCTCCTGATGTCGTTGCCAGTAATTGCCAGCAGTTGCGTCCGGTGCGCCCACTTAATTTCCAAAGCGAAAAAATATAGCTATACAAACGGCAGTTTGGGGACTGTAAAATGTCAAAATTTTCAAGCTCGCTCGCTCGCATTCATTTTAATTGTTATGCAATTCTCCTGATGTTGCTGCCAGTAATTTGTCGTTTCACACCGTCATTCCATAATCCATAAGGAAAAAATGACTACGCAGTGGAATGTATCACATTCCGTTATGTATTGCAGTCCCCATTACAGTTTCCAGACTGACAGCACACGCACATACGCGCACACACACATACACATGCACAAGCATGCATACACGGACACACCTTCAAAATTACTTTTCCACGAGGTGCCCACCCACCCCCACCCCCCCGTCTTGACCAACCCGCCACGGTACGTCACTGGCTGCACCCGTCCGGTTATGGGCTTGTAATCGTGGTGATGGTGACTATCGCCGATCATCCCCCCCCCCCTATTATTCTGCTATGTCTGAATTAATTTGGCTCTTTTTAAATTAATGATCCTTGCGTCGAGTTATTAATTTGAATAAGAATATGCAGTACTCGCTGCTATCAAGGGATTCGGACCAACACTGGCTATCGGGCGAAAGCTCGGTAGTCTAGTGGATATGACGCCTGTCTAGTAATCAAGAGGTCGTTTGTTCGATTCCCATCCGAGTATGTAAAGCCCATGATGTTTTAATATCATGGCTTACTCAAAACACACCGGGTAATCGGTGTTTATACATGTTGAGAAGGGTGATTTGTCAATCAGTTGCATTCAACCACTTCAACCATGTTTAACCCAGTGACTTCCTGGGATACTATACATTACATCTATAAGTTAAAGCAAAATTCAATGTAACTCGTAAGAAAAAGAATCAAGATAAATTTCCTTCATAACAACAGGGCTCTGGCACTGTAGAGGCGTGGGTTTGCCGCCTTCGACGGCCCTTCTAGTTCATATTGCCCATGAGTCGCATTGGCATAACTACTGGAAGGGGCATGGGGGGCACATGTCCCCTCAAATTGGCTGGTTAAAAAACCCAACAAAACATTTACGAAAGTAGGAAAGGAAAAGAAAGGAAAAGAAAAGGAAAGAGAAAGGAAAGAAGAGCAAACAAAAAGAAAGTGGAAGAAAAATACCCGGAAGTGTTCGCTACCTTCGCTCACTCGCATTTTAAGTATCTTAAGCAATGCAGGTTATATTGATAGTTACTATTCTTATAAAAGGGAATTGGTTTGTATCTTGTGTCTCTATCTAATGTCATATTATTCTTTTACTTATAAAGAATTTTAGTATATAATATAACTGCAAGGAATCGGGCGGAGGTTGACCTAAAATAGATGAATTTCAGTGGATAATGGCCTGTGACCAATAGCCTATTCCTATCATACCCACTAAATGAGAACGGAAGATGCCGATAAAATATACACCATCATGAGAATGGAGAAACAATACACTATAACCTGGGGGGGGGAGGCGTTTCATGAAGGAACTTGTCGCATAAAATGTCCGACAAGTCAATTATATCCGACAAGTTCAGAGAAATCAGCCAATCAGACTTAACAATTTCTCAAAACTTGTCGGATATAATTGACTTGTCAGATATTTCATCGGACAAGTTCCTTCATGAAATGCCCCCCTGTTCTCAGTATACAAAATTCCATTTTTTTTTATCGCTCGTAAAATCTAGGAACAAGATGGTTTCCAGTAGCGTGATCTGCCATGCCTGAATATCATAATACTTGGGTAACTATACTCGAACGCGGCATGAAGATGTACTTAATAAAAATCAATTATTGTATTTTGATGACGAATCTACGTTTTAAAGAAAATAAAGTTTCTTGTCGGTCGCTCGCTCGCAGAATGGTTACGGACGGCAAGTGAAGTGCCCAAACAGTCATATTCGGCTGATAGCTTGCGGCTGATAGCTTAGGTGATGGAATTATCTTATAGGCTTATAGTGAATTTTGGTGACGAAATCACATTTCTACCGTGAAAAAAGAGAAGTAAAGTTAATGAAATTTCAGATGAGATCACTACGAACACAACACAATACAATGATAATAACGATAATGATTGATAATAATAATAATAATAATTATAATAAAAATGATTATGATGATAGTAATAATGATAACAATAATAATAATAATAATACTAAACAGAATGACAGAAATAGTTAAGATAGATATGAAATGATTAAATCTGACATTTCCTTTTCCTTGTTTCCTGTTAATGTCACTTTCATATATTTGCATGTTTTATTTTTATGTCTACATGTCTCTGTATCTTCTGAATATGTAATTTCCATTGAGTTACATGTAAAGAGAACAAAGTCCCATATGGACAATAAACGATGAATTGATTGAATTCACACTATTATCATAATTGTTATTGTCATTATCATTATCGTTATTATTACCATTTTTCATGTTTATCGGCAAAACTCCTTTGAGCTTCTTCCCGCTTCCCACCCCTCTCTCCACCATACTTCCAAAGCGTTCCCGTTTCTCCTGTCAATCAATTATTTTCAGTTAAAATAAAGAATAGATCTAATCTTAAACACCCCCCTCTAAAAATTCCTGGCTACGCCTATGCACTGTAGTAGTCTTCTCTTCCAGCAGTGACTGCGCAGATACTTAAAATATTCGTAACTTTTGAACGGATTGTCCAATTTTCCTCAAACTTTCACTGATGTGTTCTACTAATATTGCTGCATTCTCTCAATCCTTATGTATATGAAGGTGGACTTGTCCTTTAATCAAAGTATTTTGTCATATTTTCATATGTAGAAACAAAACAGCTCACTTGACATGGTTCTTGCAAGCTTTGCATGCCTAAAGGATTACCTTGTACAATAGTGCCTGTGACACCAAAGGCTTTCTCCTTACTCTCTCACTTACCATCACAGTCACTGTAGTCGTCAAGGCTGACTGCTTGTGTCTGGGGGTCTCCTGGAGATGGAGGTTCAACCTTGACGATTCCCTCCATGGGATACTCTACCAGTCCAGATGGAGATTCCACCTTCACAGTTACCTCCATGGGATACTCTACCATTTTAGTTGAGATGGCCTCATCATAAGCTTGTTGACTATGCAGTTGCTCTCCTTGTGTGGTAGGAGAATGAAGTCTGTTGGATACATTCCAATCATCACCATCACCTGGTGGGGTGGGGATCTCCTGGGCGTGTCTGGATTCATGTCTTGTCATCAGGTGCTGTCTGAAATCTTTACTGCTTGTGAACGCTTCCCCACAATCTTCACATAGAGGTAGCTTGTAAGTCTTGACTGAGACTTTTCGTCCCATCTTAAGACTTGAAATGGAGGAAGATGACCACTGGCAAGTATCATCATATTCTTCTGCAATTGGGCGTGAACAGACGTTATACATCATATAGAATCAGAAGTTAGCAGCACTAAGGCGCATCTGGTAAACTAGGGACTGCGAGCGACGGAGAGCGACACTCAGCGACGGGGACATATTGCGAGAACAATGAAGTGCGTCGCAGTATGTTTTCACTCCGTCGCTAAGCGTCGGTCAAAGCAGTACGCGCCATCATTTTGATGATACCGCGACGCTTGCCGACGCTTGCTGACACTTGCCGACACCCTCGAAAGAAGCTGTTGATTTTTTCTATGTTGCGTGACCTCCGCTCACGCAAGTGTTCGTTTTAATAGCGCCGACGTTTCGGGACATGGCGCTTGAGATGTAGCGAGATTTCTGAATGGTCACGGCCAGTGCTCAAATTGAATAGCGAGCGACGTGTCCAGACGCGCCTCTCCAGATTACAAATGATGTTCGTGATAGCCCGACGATGAGCGACGTGTCCCGACGCTTTCCTTTGTCTCAACATTGGTTATGAGTTGATTTGCGTTTCGTTTGGCTACTGTAAAAGTGGTTTCTTTCGCGTACAGAAACTTTCGCGGTTTCCATCGGTGCCGACTTTTTCGCGTGTGTTTAAATTCGCGGTCGGTAATGACGGCGTTGTAACAACCCACGAGTTCAAAATGTAATTATGGGGTGTGATCTCACTGAACGGGGAACACTTTGAAAGTAGCGATCGAAGAGGGTTTATGAAAACACATGTAGGTCTACACTTAAACGCGAATGTATGCCTTAATTAGGCAGCTCCATACATGTAAAATTTTGCATGCATGAGGTGAGATCTTTTTTTATCTGTCAAGTGACTCAAGAACTAAATACAGTGTATTACGAAGTCGTCCTATTTCTCCCGTAGGAAAAAGTCAGAATGTTTGCCTTTACTTTTGGAAATGAACAGCGGCAACAATCGGCTCCGCAAGATGCTAAAATTAATGTCAGGTGTTTCATTTTAATTTTGGAAATGAATAATGGTAATTTCGTATGATACTAAAATAAATGTCGGATGTTTGTTTATACTTTTGGAAATGAATAACGGTAAGATTCAGCTCCATACGGTGCTAAAATTGATGTCAGATATTTGATTTTGCGATCGGAAATGCATAAGGATAACATTTTGCTCCGGAAGATGCTGAAATAAATGTCGAATGTTTGCTTTGACTTTCGGAAATGATTAACAATAATATTCAACTCCGTACGATGATAATAAATAAACGCCGCATGTTTGCTTTTACTTTCGAAAGTAAATAGCAACATTTGGCTCCAGAAGATGCTAAAATGACTATCAAATGATTGCTTTTACGTTCGGAAGCGAATAGCAGTAATATTCTGCTCCATACGATGCTAAAATAATTGTCGGATGTCTGCTTTTTAAATTTCGAAATGAATAACAGTAACATTGATTCATTAAAATTGATGTTTGATGTTTGCTTTGACGTTCGGAAATGAATAACAATTATATTCAACTCCGTATACGATGATAAAATAACTGTCTGATGTTTACTTTTATGTTTGAAAGTAAATAGCAATAACATTCATCTCCGGAAGATGCTATAAATGCTGGATGTTTAATTTAACGTTCGAAAGTAAATTAGCGATAACATTCAGCTCTGGAAGATGCTAAAGTAAATGTTGAATGATCCCTTTGACGTTTGGAAATGAATACCAATAATATTCAACGCCGTGTGATGGTGAAATAAATGCCGGATGTTTGCTTTAATGTTCGAAAACAAATATCAATAACATTCAGCTCCGGAAGATGCTAAAATAAATGTCGAATGATCCCTTTGACGTTCGGAAATGAATAACAATAATATTCAATTCCGTACTATGATCAAATGAATGTCGGATGTTTGCTTATACTTTCGAAAGTAAATAGCAATGACATTCGGCTCCGGAAGATGCTGAAATAAATGTCAGATGATTGCTTTTACGTTCGGAAGTGAATAGAAGTAACATTCTGCTCCATACGATGCTAAAATGAATGTTGGATATTTGCTTTTACATCTCGAAATGAATAACAGTAACATTCAGCTGCGTTTGATGGGAAAGTAAATGTCTGATATCTGCCTTGACGTTAAAAATGAACAACAGTAGGCCCTACTTTTCGGCTCCGTACGATGCTAAAATAATATTGTCAGATGATTCATTTCACTTTCGGAAGTGGACAGCAGCATATAACATTCGGCTCCGTATGATAAATAAATGTCGGATGTTTGCTTTTAAATTTGGAAATGAATATCAGTAATATTCTGCTCCGTACGATGCTAAAACAGTAAGAGATTGTTGCTTTTACATTAATTTTGGAAATGACTAACTGTATCAATCGGCTCAGTTAGATGCTGAAATAGATAGCGGATGTTTGCTTTCACGTTCGGAAATGAATAAGGATAACATTCAGCTCCCTAAGATGCTAAAATGAATGTCGGTAGTTTGCTTTTACATTTGAAAATGATTAACGGTAACATTCGGCTCCGTAAGGTGCTAAAATACTAGTAAATGTTGCATGATTGCTCTTACAATCGGAAATGAATAACGATAACTTTCGGCTCTTTATTGTGCTAAAACGTTAATGTCGGATGTTTTAAATGTCTGCAAATGCTCCCACTTTCTCATTTCAAACGTAAGATTTGACCACCTAAATAGGCATCAACTTTTAAGTAACTAACAGTGTGTGGGATTATTCCGAAGGTGCCTTAGTCTGAACACTCTTAATCCGGCACGAAATTTTATTTATTTATTTATTATGTATTTATTTATTTATTTATCTATCTATTTGTTTATTTACTCATTTATCTTTTGAGTTTAACAACGATTTAATATCGACCCCCGTTTCGTTTTCGAGTCGACGATTCTTCAAAAAACGATCCCCCCCCCCCCCCCCCCCCCCTTGTTCGTCAATTTGGGATTTACGAGCCTTCGGAATGACTGTAACTACGTTTATTTTTTTTTTTCAGTCGATTAGGGGATGGGGGGGGGGGTGATTCAGAAAATAAATATAGAAGGGAGTGAAAATCTTGAGGCAAGAAATACAAGTAAGTGAAATTCTCAGTTTGATATCGTTCATTTTTTTTTTGCGTGATGTGTGTATTCTGGAAAGGGGGAAGGGTAATTCAGAAAAGAAATATATAGACGGCATCAGGGAAAATTTTGAGGCAAGAAATCAGTTTCTCAGTTTGACATTGTTAATTTCTTTGCGTGGTGGTTATTATTCCAAAAAGAGTCAGGTATGATGATACCGGATAGGTGTATATACTTATATTCCGATGGTTCGTTCTTCCGTATCCGAAAAACGCAAATTCCATGTTTGTTACTATAGTAATCTGAAAGTGTAGTAGGGTTTGTTAATCCGAACATTTTGTGACATTCCGAAGGTTCGTTAATCTGAAAATGGGAAATACGGTTCGTTAATCTGAAAACGAATAATGTGGTCAAAAATTTGTTTTGTTTTCGGATTAACAGCATTTAGAAAACCAAACCTTCCTTCGTTTTTGAATTGACGAATCTTCAAAACAGCAACACAGTTTTGTTGTTGCTTTTATTTTTTTTTTCGAATAACGAGACTTCGGAAATTGCAAACTTTCAAAGTAACGAACAGTTACGATTTTTTGTTAATCATTAAAGCGAGTAGTGGAGGATAATTCAGAAAAGAAATATAGACGGGAGGAATAATCTTTGATTGATGATGATGTTGGTCATGTTTCTGAATGTTTATAGAAAAAGGCTGAGTGATCTGAGTGATGGTGATGATAAGTTATACTAATGCGAGTGTAAGACAGCTTGCAGAACATACTTCTTTCCCTTCCGGCCCATGAATGGTGCAAAAAAAAAAAAAAAAAAAAAATACATACACCTCACAACAAAAAGAACCACGTGCTAGCAACCTTCGTAAAGTTAAATCTAGAAGTTCATTACAAGCAAAGGGGAAAAACACAACAGTAACTGAAGCAAAGAGATTGTGTAGGCACTCTCTGGCATTTACGAGAAACTTGACACCCCACCCTTCTCCCCTCCTTGTGGAAAATTTCCACAAAACCAGGTGCCAGACCCAAGGTGCCAGACGAAAGAATGCGCGCACTGGAATAAACCGCGTGTAAATAGCCTGGAAATATCGATCGAAGAACTAGCTCATGAGTTGTCATCGCAAAGATCATGATTCTAATTATAGCCTTTCTTTTGACCGTTAGTAGAAATATCGAACAGTTTATTATTGTGTACTTAATTGAGTATTTTAAATGTTTACTGAATTACAAATTGTACAGGAAGGGATTGGTTACTCACAGAAATATACGAAAGGCCTCGTATGCCCACACAAATTCACTACGAGTATGTGATGCAGCTACTACCGGGTTAGACAGCAAAATCCTGACAATTTCACGCTCAAAACTACGTATTACTTTGGAAAATTTGAAGGAACTTCACCTACGAACTGTGAAGTTATTTGGCTATCAACATTCGTTCGTTTTTGTTTTTTCCTCGTTTAAAAGACATAATTTCTTCGTATGGAACGTAAACTGTTTAGCGAACATCGTTATGGCAGACTTTGTGATATCAGTCAGGGGGAAAGAAACTGGAATAGTTAAGATGTATAGAATCCAATAAATAACATGAAAAAGCCTGTAAATAACACATGACTATGTTTTATAGTAAACAATAACTGAATATACCCAAAACATTTTGCATTGAAAGAAAGATATTATTCAGAGGGGTGAAGGTTCAGATGCGAGTTTCTTCACTTTGTCTCCCTCTACAAATTAAATTTGTTAAGATCGCAACTGCTGATCTGTAAATCAACAAACATGTACATCTGAACCTACTCGTTGCCCTATTGTGATGTGGAGCGAGTTTTACCTTGCATTTTAAAAGGCGAGTTTTCTTTCTGTTAGAAATCATCCTGAGTAACTGATCTCTGCAATATTAATGTACGAGTAGGCCCTTTAGCTTCTTACTTAGTCTTAACACGATTTCAGTCGATTTTGCTATTAACAGTTCAAGTTTTTGCGTTTGTAAACGGCATTCACTGGTGCTTGCTTGTTTGCTTGCTTGGTACATTTCTGTCATGCGGCTGGCAGTTCGTGACTTATAATTTCCACCTCTCTTTTACGGTCAGCAACGATTTGATAAACAAATTCATAGGGTTCATCAACAAGATGGTGCACATAACGTGATACAGTGCGTATTCAGCACATTGGCGTGGTGGCGTAGAAAATTAATGAACAAGCACTAATCTGTCTTTTTTTTTACGCATCGCACTGTGTCTTGCAAGGAAGGTGTCTCAGTGACCCCCTACACCACAGACTTTCAAGTACATTGTACAGAGTAACTTTGATCAGAGACAATTACGGCTTGCCGATTTCAAAACAGAATGTCCACGCCACGCCTCGTGCGAACAAAAGACGGATTAGGAGGCAACTCATTCACTAACTACCCAGCCCTTGTCGCTGCATAGAATTGCACTGCGTCTGGTCAGGCTTACTAGCAATTCCCTCAGAAGAAGGTGACGGGCACTCTCCACAGAACTCTAAAGAAGTTCTGTGGCACTCTCTCGTTTCGGGACAATTTTGTGACTGAAAAAAAGAAGATTTTTGGGAATGAACTGGATGATAACACATTTGCTCCTGCGATAATTGTTCTTGCATGTATTTTGTGCATGAGAAAAAGCGTTCGAACTTTGTTTCCAGTGTCCCGTGGAAACTCGATTAGGCATAGGAGATCCTGATGTAACAAAATAATACCCGATATAACAAACTAATTTCTCCGGTCCCAACGAATTCATTTTCTGTTTTGTATTGTTTATTGTGTACTGATAAAGATTACAAAGAACAAAATATGTCTGTCTCAAGATCTCGTCATAGCGAGTTGCCACGTGTTGACTTTGTATAATTTTCGCGTGGTGTTCGCTGCTGCAAACTTCGGCGAGGGCCTTTACTCATTGTTTTATTTCCTCCATTTCTCATACCTCGTTTGGTACGATTTCTTTCGTTTAATGTCACTTTATTCGTTCCCTTTGTTTCGAAGTACCGGTATGTAAAAATTCTTTCAGGTGTCTCTCTGGTTACAGCTCGTTATTCCGAAGATTCGTTATTCCGAAGGCTCTTTATTCCTAAGATTTGTTATTCCGAAGGTTCATTGTTCCGAATTTCAGATTCGGATTAACCAATCTTCGGAGTAATGAACCTTTGGAATAACGCCACAAACTTTCGGATTAACGAACCTTTTTCATTTTCGGATTAACGAACCTCTAGGTATAGGGAATTTGCGTGTCTGCGTCTGATTAACGACCCTTCGGAATAACGAACCTTCGGAATAGCGAACCTTCGGAATAACGAACAGCACCCGTCTCGGTTACTGCACATGTATTTTCGTAACGGCGATTTCTCCAATTTGCTGTAGTACTGCATATTTCGAAGGAAGTTCGATCCCAGCCTCTTCGGTGTGCTGTGTGATATTTTGTAGTGTTTGTGTTGTTGTCTGAGAGGTTGTTGGTACTTTGTGATTAGTTTGCTTAGGTGTTATCTCGAGTGATGATGGTATGGTGGTCGTGTTCCTAATTTTGATACGAAAAGGGCCAAATGATCTGAGTGATGGTAATGATATTACTGATGCTGGTGTAAAAGACAGCTTGTTGAGCTACGTGTCCTCCGTCTGATTTCATTTCTCCCTCTTTCACTCTTCTTCTCTTCCCATGAATGATGGGAAAAATACATACACCTCACCTTCGTTAAGTTAAAACTAAATGTTCATTACCAGCAAAGGAAAAAAAAATAAGGGGAAAAACACGAACGGATTGTATGCGGTCGAACCTTATTTAATTTTCGAATGAACGAACCTTCGAAATAACGAAACTTCGGAATAACGCCACAAAATGTTCCGATTAACAGACCCTTTTTCATTTTCGGATTAACGAACCTCTAGGCATAGGGAATTTGTGTTTCGGCATGTTACGACACCGAGATAACAGTCCATGTGAGCACCTCTCCAAGTTTACAGCCAAGGGACTTTGAAAGCTGTCGTGCGTGTCTGTGGGTGTTAAGGTAAGTTAGTAATCGACGCTGAAAATCATCGAAGAGTCCGTCGACATTCAATCGACGAGGGAATTGCAAACCCAACGGCTGCTTATAAGGTACCACCAAGATATGAAAGAATGAATTTTATGAAAACCAAAACAAACGAATGAACACGAGTGTGAGCACTGGTACCAAGGTATGTTGTGATACAGTCATACACATCGATAATATTTTATTGGTGATGCAGTTATGTTCCCTATCTATATACATTACCTTTTTGTCTTAATACTAGATGAATGATGATACTGTTGATTCGTGAATGAACAGAGAAAAATAAATCGTGATGAATGAACAGTCACTGATGCCAACATGTGAATGTCCAGACCTCCTTCTTTGATGAACATTTTAAACCTTTTCGTATTTAATCAGTGTGTATATAAAGACGAAATTTAGACGAAAAGTTTAATGACATAGGTTTAATACAAAATTTAAAACTGCTGTCATGAATGTGACAGCTTTGTAGAGCAGATCTATATCAGCAAGATGATGTTCTCTCTTTGAAAACAATGGTTTTACCAAGAATTACAAACAACGCACCAACGCGCGCTGGAAGATTAAATACTACGTTAGTATGCTTCATGATGATGACTACAATCGGCCTCGTATCTATACTTGCCACTAAATACAACTGTACTTAGTGGGTGCTGTTCGTTATTCATTATAAAGTAAAGAATGGCATTATAAAGTACAAGTGTATAAAGAAATTCGGCATTTTATATCCTTAACTTTTCCACAGCTGCGTGCAGTCACCAGCTGTCCGAAATACTTCCACAATCCCCTTTTCCGTTTCTCTGTCCAGCGTGCAGGCACTCTCTTTATTTCTTTCTTTCCCTTCTTCCCTTAAATGTGTGTGCGTGTTTTTTTTTTTTTTTTTTTTTTGCTAAGGGTATTCCTTTCAATCGTATCCCCCTCAGTTTAGTCATGCACTTGTACTTTACAACAAGTATTTTTGAAGATATTTTAGAGTGGTCCACAATCTACAAGCAATGCTTTTAGTGGACCCCTCAGTTCTCATTTTTTATCCTTCAAACATAACTTTGTAATTCCAGTATGTGTGCATATCTTTGCAAGTTTGTTGATTACCATTGATTGTTATACTTTGTAATGTATATAATTATGCTTATGATTGAATTTGAGATTTACTTTGTGTTATGTTTTGTGGAATGAAAGAAAAAAATGAAAATGAGAATGAAATGAATCAAATCAAATCAATTCAAAATTCAGAAGGTTCGCTATTCTGAAGGTTCGTTATTCGAAGGTTCGTTGATCCGAAATACGCAAATTCCCTATATCTAGACGTTCGTTAATCCGAACATTTGTGGCGTTATTCCGGAGATTCGTTAATCCAAAAATGAAATTCGGGAATAACGAACCTTCGGAATAACGAGCTATAACCTACTTAGTAGCACGTAAGGGACTATCACAATTTGCTGAAGGTCTCAAAGAACGCATTTAAGAGAAGAAAACGAATCACGTTTTACTTCCAAATCCGTAGTATTTAGAGTAACTTTACGCTTCATTAAGACATTGTAAGATAATGATTAATCTTCTCTTCTTTGTTTGCCAGTACAGTTTAGCGCTTTCTATTCATTAAAAAACAGCAGTCGCCATTCAGAGAGGGACTCCTCGGGACGCATGATGACGCACATTCAGGCATTCTCTACTTCATTCCCGGTCCACGCATTCTGCCTGCACTGAGAATGCCCTATTGTTACTCCCCTCAGCCTTGTGAATAGAGGCATTCCGTCGTATTCCGAGAATGGGGATTATAAAATCCTCTATTCAAGGCGTCCGGAATGCGTCCGAGAATGCAGACGCGTTATACTGAAACCATTCATTCACGAAGAATGATAGCGGCCTCGTGCACCTCTACTATTGTCTTTGACCTTCAAAAGAACTACACGCCGCCCTGTTGCGTTGTGAGAAAGAAAAGTCGCGCCATTATACACGTTGTGTTTCAGTGTGAAAAAAAAAAATGAGTGAAAGTGTCTCTGGAAACTGATTTCTAACACAGAGATTTTGTTTTATTCGATTTCTGTATTGGTATGTTGGTTATTTTGTTTTTTTACGATATAATACTCGTCGCCTAAAATTGCGTTTCGTACCGCAGTTCGATACATTCGTATTTTTTCTTGCCAGATTGAGACGCCAACCTGTTGCTAGGAGGTACCTACCAGGTATACCGTCAGGTCTCGATACTAGCGGTGGCCCGGGGCCATCAAAAAACGCACGTCGGGCACCAGAATTTCATATACAAACTGTATGAAGATTTTGGTGGACCGATCGGGCCACCAAGAAAAGTCGGATGTTTGCCTTTATACTTTTGAAATGAACAGCGCTAACAATCGACTCCATAAGTTGCTAAAATAAATGTCGGATATTTTGTTTTTATTTTCGAGAAATGAATAACGGTAATATTCGACTTTATGATACTAAAATTAATATCGGGTGTTTGCTTATACTTCTGGAAATGACTACAGTAAGATTTAGCTTCCTAAGGTGCTAAAATTTATGTCAGATATCTGATTTTGCGTTCGGAAATGAATAAAGATAACATTCGGCTCTGGTAGATGCTGAAATAAATGTCGCATGTTTGCTTTTACGTTCGAAAGTAAATAGCAATAACAGTCAGCTCCGGAAGATGCTAAAATAAATGTCGAATGATCCCTTTGACGTTCGGAAATGAATAACAATAAAATTCAACTCCGTACGACGATGAAATAAATATCTGATGTTTGCTTTTATGTTCGAATCTGTAGCAATAACATTTACCGCCGAAAGATGCTAAAATAGATGTCGGATATTTGTTTTTAATTTTGGGATATAAATAACGGTAATATTTGACTTTGTATGATACTAAAATAAATGTCGGATGTTTTCTTATACTTTTTGGAAATGAATAACAGTAAGATTCAGCTCCGTACGGTGCTAAAATTAATGTCGAGTATTTGGTTTTGCGTTGGGAAATGAATAAGGGTATCATTCGGCTGTGGAAGATGCTGAAATAAATATCGCACGTGGCACGTTTGCTTTGACGTTGGGAAATGAATAATAATGATATTCCACTCCGGACGATGGTAAAATAAATGCCGGATGTTTGCTTTTATGTTCGAAAGTAAATAGCAATAACATTCGGCCCCGGAAGATGCTAAAATAAATGTGGAATATTTCCTTTAACTTTCGGAAATTAATAACGATAATATTCAACTCCGTACGACGATAAAATAAATGTCACATGTTTGCTTTTACGTTCGAAAGTAAATAGCAATAACATGCAGCTCCGGAACATGCTAGAATACATGTCGAATAATTTTCCTATCTGTAATTTGCCCGTTTGCTTCATGGTTGTGAGGGTAGCTCGTTAGCCACGCTGGTCTGTAATTTCATAACAGCCCTGTCGCTTTAAAAACGCTTTGTAATACATTATAGGTCCTGCAGTATAAGATCAGTAACTTGTAATCATTCGTAGTGACGTAGAATGCGTTTGTATTGTAGCAACAGCACTGATTTTCATATTATTATTCATATCAGTTCAATTCTGTTTGATCCAAATCCGGTTAATTTCACATGATCGGCATTTGAGGACAATTTATGGAACTGTGCAAAAGTATAGGAGACAACATGCTCAGCAGACGATTCCTCCTTTTGATTCCCCTCTCCCTGTCTCATTCCCTCTCAGCTCACTTTGATCTTTCCTCTCCCCAGCCCACCCGACAAAGAAGAAGTTCGGTACAATACAAAAACAAAAACTAAACTAAACTAAAACTAAAACAAACAAACAAAGGAACATGTGCTAGCTGAATAAATGGGAATGATACCTATGCCCAGCCAGGCCAAGCTTGTGGAAATTTCCATGAAAGCAGAGTGGATCAATCAATAAGTTAGTGTTGCCTGCCAGCAAAGGAATGCGCGTATGCATTCCTTCACACCCCACCCTTGTTGTAAACCACGTGTAGATATCAATTAGACAGTCTGGCCTGGGAGTGGGAGTGAGCCAGGGACATGTCTCTAGCACTAGTCTTGAGTAAAAGCCCCTTTTGAGTTCCTGTAAACGTCATATGATACTGTTTTGTCTTTCTTTTCGCCTAAAAAAAAAGCATATAGCGAACAGACCTCACCTCCCTGATATCATAAATGTTCACGTAGCCATGCAAAAGGATTGATTTATTCCTTCTCGGCGAAAACTGAATTAAATGTCCTTTGATAGAAAATTCGAAATCTAGCATGCCTGTATAAAGACTACCTTGGTACCTTCGCAATACCAGGCCAGCTAGAGATCCAGCCACATGTTCGATCGTTGAGAGCTAGCGAAGGAAGCAAAACGGTGAGCTAGTAGCGGCTGTACGTATACAAAATGCACCTCATTGGTGAAAGCGTGGGGCTGATGGAATGCATGCTAGAAGACAAAGGTTGTGAACCCTGGCAAATTAATCCTGTTGGTAGTGTTACCGTTAGGTTTTAACAGACAATAGAGAGATTAGACAAAGTCACCCTTATTGTTGATGCATTCTCAGTTTCATTCCGGAATGCCCGGCTTATTTCTAGGCCCTGTTAAGCTGAGCATTCTCAGGCGACGGCCGGAATTGGTATAGAATGGGCGCATTCTCGAGTGCATGCCACTGAGATAAAAGGTACAAAGTGTATTCCGAACGCATTCTGGAATACCAACGAGTGGATGTCCGTCGTGCCTTAAAATGACAGTAACAAAAGTTGTTGGGACCAGGGCTCGCTGGCCCTGTGAGAGATTTGACTTGCAACTGCAAATAAGTAATACAGTTTTGCCTGAAACTGTGCGTTGAATTAGAAACAAACGCAAATTGGCATTGGATTCGTCAAGGTTGCGTTCGATATTTTCCCTACGAAATCGAGCGTCCGCTTAGCAATGAACTTTCTTGTCGCTCTCGGGCGGGAACTTGCATGTGTTGATGCTTTACCTCTCACAACTACTGAAATTTCCCAAGCTCAGTGCTTAGATTATGTGCACTATACCACACGCTATATTATAACACAATACTTTATGCGTATCGGGGATTTTCGGAACGATATCGGGAGTTGTAGCGAACGAGTAGCGCGAAACAGTAAATTCGCGATTTTTGTAAGCATCGGGCAGCAATTCTACCTTCATACTCAATGCCGAATTTGGTTCGAAACTGCACTGCTGAGGAGCTGAATCATGTCAGACTTCATTTCTGTAACCTAGAAAATCAGTAAGTGTAATTTTCAGGTCAAAACAGTGCGTAGCCCCAAACCCTGTTCTATTGCTGATGGCTTCTCCGCTTCGTCTGCTAGTATTATTAGTAGTAATATGTAGCACTTTCTATTCCATTTGATTAGCGAAGGTTGCGTTCGATATTTGCCTATACGGAATCACGCTTCCTTTTAGCAATGAACTTCCTTGCGTTTAAATGAAAATTTACGTACGGTGCGGGGACTTGCATTTGATGTTTTAGCTCTCACAAGTCACAGAATTTCATCTCAAGCCCAGGGCGCAGATTGTGTGCCCAAGTATACTCGGACGCTGCACTACGTACACGCACGCGTATCGGAGATTCGTATGAGTAGCGAGCGAGTAGCGCGAATTAAACGGTAAACTCGCGATTTTTTAAAGCATCAAGCAATAGTATATTTATGGCATTTCCTTCTCAATACTAATTGCCGAATTTGGTTCGCAGTTGCATTGCTGAGGAGTTGAATCATGTCACAATTCATTTCTGTAACCTAAAATACATTAATTATTTTGCACATGTATCAGTAAGTGTAATTTTCATGTCAAAACAGTGCGTGGCCCCAAATCCTGGATTGCCGATGGCTTCTCCGCTTAGCACTAGTAGTAGCACTTTAGTTTTCTATTCATTACGAAACAATAGTCGCCATTCAACGAGGGACGCCTCGAGACGCATCGGGACGCATCGGTAGGGTAGAGGGAAGGAGCTTATTTCGCGGACGCAGCGAGACGGCCACCAGGTAAGCTCCTTTTCGTACATGCAACGGTCCACTTGTGAGGGCTCGTCTTTTACAAGTATACTTGGGAGTTAGCCGACGCTTTGCGACGCTCGGCGGCGCCCGCAGACACGCAGTCTAAACTAGTGACTGTACGCCGTCGCTAACCGTCGCTGGGTGTCCTTTGACGTCGGAAATTGAAAGAAATTTGCAGAAGCGTCGCACCGCGTCGCTCGCCGTCCCTAGTTTACCAGGTGCGCCTAAGCATGCATCATAAAGCATTTTATTTCATTTCAGCATTGGAATACATTTTTGGGGAGATGTTAACAACAGAAATCTACAACTTTGTACAAGCACCATCGCAATGTCCATATCAATGATTTAATATAATTCGTTGACAGTTTTTCCCTCAAACATTACTATAACAGCATGCCAAAGCCAATTAAAGTTTGATAGAAACTAATCCAGTTTGACAAAATTATTTTACCTCCTTCAGTGATGTCTTCAACAAAGACCTTCCACTGTGATGCATATTCTGCTTCTTTAAAATCATCATCTTCTACCTCCACTTTAATCCATGAGACTGCCATGTTGATCTGTTGTATGATGGGAAGGGATCAAGCTGCAGCTGCAAGGAAACAAACAAACAAAAACTGAGCCTATTATCCTTTTAGCTTATCCCGTTGAGGACAAGTCCCGAGTATACTCAGGCAGGTGTGTATGGGAAATGTGTATTGTAGCAAAATCAGTCTATCCTCAATGGGTTAATGATGGCAGGTTTTCCTGAAAACACCAAGGATATGCTACATGCTATATATATGCTGTATGTTGAACCACATGGAAGTACTGCCCACTACTGCGATTTGCGAGCATATTTTGTTCTTCTTCTTCATCCGGTCCTGCGACGCGATGTCACATCACATCAAGCTGCCAGATTTTCAGAGCGAGTTTGCGCAGGCACCAAAGGATACTGCTGTATCCTCCAGTGCATTAATGCAAGCTCGCTCTGAAAATCTCACAGCTTGTCATTGTGCGCTGTCTGTAGTGCTGGATGCGTGATGTGATGTCGCGTCGCGGGATGATTCCAGAAAAAGCGCCCAACGATTAGTGAACCCGTCATACCTACAAAGTGATTAGTTTGCTAACTAACTGGAGTATCTACCTACTCTATCAGTGTGGAATAGTAAATTGGACTTTGGAGTATATGCACAAGATCAGGTTAGTACTGATTTTATTTTTCTCATGCAAATTTTTGTAAAAAGATGTCAGACTTCAGTTTCACGGGGCTGATTCGTGCGCAGAGAGGTGAGAGCCACAGAAAAAAGCACCGAAAATCTTTAATTGGATCAGGCCACTAGGCTAGGTGCGGCAACCTTGCATTTAAATGCAAACCCACTAGCACTCTTGTTTCGGTGAGTCGCTGTGCATCGGTTGATTAAAACAGACTGAATTTTTTTTTTTTTCATCATGGATAGTGGACATGTTTGTGCAACAAAAAATCACCGTGCAAAGTTGTGACAATTTGTAGATCTATTAATGTCAGATGTGAGATGAATAAAAAGTGAACAGGGAGCTTCATGAGTCTCTCTCCCCAGGAGCGTCAGGAGGCTCTACGCAGGCCTCATGAGGCAGAGGAGTGCTTGTACGGGGGAGCAGGCCTCATTTAGCCTCATGAGCGAGTTTCCGTGACTGTATTTCTACTTCTAGTGGAGACGCACACGCAGAACGAGAGGGGACTGATATCACGATTTGGCTATAGTCGGTTTCATGGATGTGGTCCGTCGCGGTCCTCTCCTGGAACCATCTGCCTGGACCCGTGGTCGCGACTACCAACCCAGGCATTAACATTCACTATTCAGAGAGGCTGCTCTTCCAGTCAATCCAGTGTCAGTGATGCAGCCTCCTGTTGGGTCGCACATGCTCTCTATAAACTATGTAAGCAAAAACTCAGAAAGAGGCAAGTTTTTTAAACCGCAGCAGAATAGCAGCGTCCCCAACACAGTTGCACTGGTTACAGCTACAGCGCCCCGCGCCGGGGTTACAACTGTACATTATACTAATACTATCACATAGCTGCAAATAGAACTCTTGTGTGTCTCGATTCACAGGCACAGCCATCCATCCATCATTTAGTGCCAGCACACACACACACATGGGACTGCCATCATCGCTTGGTAAACAAGCTGAAGTGGATTGGGAAGACTGCATTATACTGTCTGTCTTACAACAACAAATAATGATAATAGCAATAACTTGGTGAAGAGTGCAAGCTACAATACATACAGCAGCACAGCACTTTGTACAGTGCGACTCATGTACTCACCAATCCAAACAATGTTGGCTGCCCTGAACTCAGCCGAGAGCCGAGTGGTAGATGAAAACCGCTACCGCTTGGGTAGTAGGCCGACGCTACGTAGAAGAAAGCACTTAGATTTGCATTGACGTTGACAATGAACGGTTGATGTTCGAGTCTTGCGCAGCGAACGCAAGCTATGCGATCAATTTATCTGACCATTATTTATGGACCTACCACTGATACCTTCATCGGTATTACCTCCACCACCTATTTAGACGTTTCTCTACCAAATAGAGAACTGTTCAATCATTTTGGTCCCATTTGCCTTTTTAGACTGAACTGCGCCTTTACCTTGCAAAACAGTCTGGCTTCAAGCTGCAGGCACAGGTCGTATTTTGCTATACAGGATATTGACGCCCTCAACGTTTCGTCCTTTGTTGTTAGCCTGCGGCAACAAAAAGGCGCCGCCAGGCCGCGGAGTCCAGGGTCTCAAAAACAGACCAAGGAGGTTTTATACGTGGAGTTCCAACTGGCTGTAATTATTCAAACAGATGTCAGATTTCTATTGATGTACAAAAGAATTCCATAGGTGCACTTGTGCCTTTGATGATCGATGTTCCAAACCGCCGTCTTCGTGAGCAATCTGAAGATTCATTTCGAACGTTATCATAATGTTGGCCATATTTTGCTTATTTATAAATGAAAAGAAATTCACTTGATAATAAAGCATGTAAAACAAAAGTCAATTCCGTTCAAAAATTTGCGCAAAAAGTGTAAATCAGAGCTGTAATATGTGAAAAAATTTTAAAGCTGTACCGTCCTGGAAAGCTGGTTTTATCACTTTTCGACTTAATTTCCCCAAATGAAACTAACATGTAACAATCTTCAAGTATAATCATTGATAGATATATCAGATTAGTGCCCGCGTATGCCCAGTCGAGTAATTTTCATCTTCATTTCAGCATTTTTCCCCTCAATTTCTGTTCGTGCATCCTCGTGTCTGTACCACCTAGGTTTTATAAGAAGGGATAGCGAAAAGTAATTACCATCACAAAGACATATCTTCCTTTGAAAATGGCTGGTGATTATGCAATGAGACACGATTCAATCATCGTATCGGCGCGGCAATTCCTGTTTGGCACATGCTTCAAATATTTTTGAGCGGCGGCTTCGAACATTGTTAGATCAAAGGGAATGACTCTGTTGTTACTCCATCTCTTCCAACCTCCTTGACCAGACTAACACCAATGATGGGGAGCAGCAAACCTCCAACAAGGACAGCCATTAATTTTGCGTCACAAAATATACAGTGGTGATTGACGCTGTCGTGATCAAAGTTGTTTAACATCGACTTGGCATCACTCTTCAAATCAGGGATGTTGCTCGATCGGAGCCACAGGATTTCCACCGAAGTAAAACAGATTAACGGCGACTTACAACTTGACAACGCACCAGAGTCCTCCAAACCCATCATCGTGAAGTTCTGCTCCTACAACATCCGTCAGTCCTTCTACCAGGCCAAATCGCGCTTCAAAGGAGCTCCATTTTTGTGCAGGAAGATCTGACAGCAAAAAGGAGAGATCTGATGAAGAAAAAGCACTGGAGAAATCAAGCATCAAGCGAGTGTCGAGCCAAGACAGCTCAGGATCACAGCCCTCGAGAAGGTCCATGGATCTGAAGACCGACGAGTCAGGATAAAGAACAGCAATGACATCGAACGACTAAGCTCTCAATATCCCTAGTAAGTACATCAACAATGTCAATGTATAATACCGGCGTATTACTTGTGAGAGAGCAGTTAGGTATAAACAGGATGCAATATGTCTGTTATAGTTGTTGTAATTGGAGCCACCTTAAATGTTCCCGAGTATATAGACAGGGCATTTTTTTTCTTTCCAGCGATGACTGGATATGTGCAAACTGTTGTTTGAAAGATTTTCCATTTTATAACTTTGTGAATGACATTCATAATGAAGGATCTGAAAATAGTTGTAACTCACTTTTTTAAATGTCGAACCTATAGTAGGTTTTCCTATAGACATGATAGACGGAGAAAATACTCGAAATCATCTCGAAAATAATTACTTACCCGTTAATATCGAGTATGGTTTACAAAGTGCATTCTCTTCCCAACTCCGCATCGAAGTGTAGGAGAATCGTTTAACGTTGCTTAACTTACCTGATAATTCTCAAGAGATTGATTTGTATGGTATAAGAGGGAAATATAAACTGTAGAAGAACAACTCATGACATTTGACAAATGTAACGGTTTTAAATTAGCTCATTTGAACTGTGCTTCTCTGATGAAGAATTTAAAAAAAAAAGTATTTGTTGAAACGAACACAAATATATTGATGTATTGTCATTACTGTAAGTGAAACCACCCACATGTCTGAATGCATCGGCGATTCTGAAATCTCATGCAATGGCTATTGTGTCGATCGTAAAGACAGGAATAGAGCAGGTGGTGGTGTTGTCATTTATGTGAGAATAACTTTATGTGATGATAATTTGGAAAGTATTGTCATTTAAGTCTGACGCCCGTATTCACGTCCAATGATTATTGTTAACTGATATAAACCACCAATGCTATAATGTCGCTACATTTTTAAGTCTTTGGAAATGATGTAAGAGAAAATTGATGCATAATATTCGTCAGCGATAGATTTGATTTGGACAAATATGCAAGAAAAAAAAATAGGACAGGTAAAGCAATGTTATTGAAATATTGCCTAGTGATCATTATCTTGTCTACTGTACCAGAGGTAAACAACAGAAAGAGAATGAACGTAGACACAATGTTAGAAGAGATATGAAGAAAGTAAATGTTGAGAAACTTAAGGATAATGTTGCTGCTATATCGTGGGAAGAATTACACAACAAGATTAGTGTAAACGATGCCTATGAATTTTTGTTTGAAAATACACTGATACTCTCTAAAAAATATCGAATGAAAATGTTCACTCTTGAAGGAATGAATAACAGAAAGGAGTGAATGTAGAGTGAAATCGGAGTGATTTTTGAATAAAAATATTTATTGTCACTCGTTCTCGAGTGACCTCAGGGATCACTTCAAAATTTTCGAGTGATCCTTGAGGTCACTCCTAAATGAGTGAAAATGAACATTTTCACTCAAAATGCACTCCAATTTTACTCTTAATTCACTCTTTTTTGTATTCACTCTTTAAGTCAAGAGTAAATATTAAAAGTTTGTTGGCAAAAACCGATAAGTCTATATTGCCAAATGGAGATATTTGCGATTAAAGGTCAAGAAAAATAAAGAGAATAACAAGAAAGATTTTGCTTCTTTTGACCATAACTTCAAAAATATACCTTTATATGTAGTGACCAATATATCATTTAAAGGTACAATTTTGTACTTTATGACAGAGGCCGTACTTCAAAATCTTCAAAAATGGATTTATTGGTTTTTGCAAACAAACTCTTCAATTTTCACTCGATTTTTTAGAGAGCACGTATACTTGACAGACACGCACCTGTAAAGAAAATTCGTATTAAGAGACAAGAATCTCCATGGATTAACAATAATATCTTATTACTAATCAGAAAAGGAATGAACAAAAGAAAAAGGCAAGATGATGTGATTATGGTGACGCTGATGAATGCATGGAGATGTTATAGAGAATTCAGAAACAAGGTTACTGCATGTATTCGTCAAGCAACGAAAAATTCATTACTCGAAGTAAAAACGGTAGTCAGTCTGTAATGCTAATATCAGAATTAATGGAAATAAAAGAAAAATATGATTCTATGAAAATAATTAAAATAGAACGTGATGATGTTGATGTATAAAAAAGAAATTGCTGACTTTGTATTCTCATTTTATAGAGATCGGACGTGAAGTTCAAAGTAGTATTGCGCCCTCTGTAGGTCGAAATGAAAAGTTAGAAGATACTCTTATTATTGTGAATTAAATTTTTGTTTTGATCGAGTTTATGAACATCAAGTTCTCAAAATTATAAATGATTTGGAGGAAAAGAAAGCTTGTGAGCCAGATAACATACCTGTTACATCCTGGAAATTAATTGCAAATCAAATTGCACAACCTCTTACATAATATGTCATAAATTTATCTTTGGAACAGGGAGTTGTAGCTATATGCAATGGAAAAGGCCTCGTGTTATTCCTTTAAATTATATAAATCAGGCAAGAAGTGTGATATGAACAATCATAGACCAATATCTATTCTGTCTGTAATAGCAAAAATTGTTGAAAATAGTATTTGATCAGCTTTACACTTATTTGGACCAGAACAAAGATATAGGTTGTCATCAATCCGATTTCAGACCGAAACATGCCACCTTGACATCACTATTGAATGTCATGGAAGACTGGCTGGATAGGTTAGACAAAGGTGAACTAGGTGGAGCGGTGACATTCGACCTAAAGAAAGCCTTTGACACAGTCGATCATTCCATTCTTTTGAATAAGCTACAGCTTGCAGGACTGGACGACTCGGTCCTACAATGGTTCCGCAGCTATAGGCGGCCTACTTAGATCTATAGGATGCAATATACTTGTGTAAATGGGGTTCAGTCCAGCTCGCAGATGATGCAATGTGGAATACCGCAGGGGTGTAACCTCGGCCCACTGTTATTTGTGTTATACGTAAATGATCTACCTCAGTATGTGAATACATGACATTGTACAATGTCATTATATGCAGATGACACTTGTCTTTGGCATGTCAATGCAAATCCCAAAACATTGACGGATTCAGTAAATGCAGACTTGTTATCTATTGATTCATGGTTGAAAAGGAATAAACTTGCTCTGAATGCGAAAAAAACGTGAATTTCTTTTGATTACAACTAAATAACGAATTAAGTCAACTGTTACTCCAGATGTATGTATTCAGAGTATTCCTCTCAAACTCGTTACGCACTGCAAGTATCTCGGAGTTATTATTGATGAGCATTTAAATTGGGATAAACAGACTTATTTAAGAAAGAACACAACAATAGATATTTATTTATTAAAAATTATTAAGACCGTATGTTACACAACAAACCGCTTTAACATTTTATAAATCTGTAATACAAAGCAAGTTTGATTATTGCAGCTTAATATGGGGGAAGGCTGGGAAAGGGTATATTGGAATATTTACAACGAATGCAAAATAGGGCACTCCGGGTGGTTCACAATGTCGAGTGGAGATTTTGTAGTCGAGATGTATATGAATGTTTGAATATTGATAATCTTTCAGTACGGAGAGATAAACATGTGTTGTATATCATGGATAGAATTGTCCACGAAATGATGCCTGGTGAGTTTATGAAATATTTTGTATTCAAAGAATGTTATTATGGATTGAGAAATGCATGTTAGAATTTAGAATTACCAAGAACTCGTACAAATTTTAAGAAACGGAACTTATCAAATAGAAGAATTACACAATGGAATCAACTTCATGTACATATAAAAAATAAGCCATCTGCTGGATTTGAGATGGAGTTAATTTATGAAACATATTTGATGGATAAAGATATATATTATGTGAATATTCAGTATCATGTTATGAATGGACGGGGTGATGGGAAAGGGTAAACGTCTGGCTTTGTTTTCACTTTCTTGTAATTTGTGTGTATTCTTTGTTATTTTAATCAATGCATTGTATTTTTGTTTTGTTTGTTTGATATGTTTGTTATTGTACAATGTATGATGACGTATATGTGATTTAGATGCATGGCACGGACCAGCTGAAGAACAGCCATTGGCTGAAGCAGGTTCCGTGCTAAAATAAAATAAAATAGAATAAACTGACTTGAACTGAACTGACACTTGCGGCCACGCAGTATCACGTCCCTGATGTCTACTGTTACTGTATGTTTACTCTGAAACAATGTGCGACAAACAGGGAAACAATATAGATTACAATCCTCATTTCGGTCCTATTTGGCTGAGGTGCCTTTTCAGACTCTAAACTGCCTTTGAATAAGCACCAATGATGGGAAGCAGCAAATCTCAAACAAAGACAAATTTTGCGTCTCAAAATGGGTAATTACTGAACACTTGCGGACACGTTAAAGGAACCAAAACCCAAAGAGCAATGTGGATTGAGTGAAGGCAGCAATATTACTAGTATAGAACACATCTGTGAAAGTTTGAGGAAAATCGGACAATCGATGCAAAAGTTGTGAATGTTTAAAGTTTCGGTGTTGGAACCGCGGGATGAGGAGGCTACTAGAGGTTATGACGTATGAGCGGACAACAATTATCAAGAATAATGTAAAGAAAATTCCACAAAAAATAATTTTTCATGAAAATTACACATTCCATCAACTTGATACTGGCATGATTATGCTAAGGGTAGCAATATTATCTTCCCTGCTTTCTGAAAGCGGTTAGTCAAGTGCTCTTTCATTATGCTAAAAAAGTGAATTTTGTGGAAT
Organism: Diadema antillarum; assembly: GCF_040938485.1. NCBI lineage: Eukaryota > Metazoa > Echinodermata > Echinoidea > Diadematoida > Diadematidae > Diadema > Diadema antillarum. The sequence goes on along the minus strand of NW_027270919.1, from coordinate 2,202,478 downwards.
TTTTTGTGGAATTGGAGGTTATTAAAAAGAAGATGATAATAAATGAATAAAAAATAAAAATCAAGAGTATGCCACCACTGATTTTATTTTTAATGATATTTTGTATCCGTTCTGGATTTTACATAGTGATATTCAATTATAAATGACTATATCTTTCTTTGAATGTACCGTGTTGAATTACATGGTCATTCCGGAAAATCAATCAAACAATCAACTTTAAGTCAAAGTAATTCAGGTTTCATTTTCTGTCTATTCTTTTCATGTTTTTTTTTTTAGGTGAGATAAAGATAACAGCGAAATCAAAATTAAGACCGAAAACTGGATGTAATGCTTTTCCCTTTAGTCTGTATAGATGTAAATGTGTCTACCTGAATCTTTTAATTCTTTTCAAGCAAGAAAAGTGTTAACTGTTCGCAGGCACACGTAATGTCAAATCGCTACTCCAGCTTCTGGCAGCTTAAAGAAGAAGTCCACTCTAAGATTGTATCAATTTTATAACAAAGAGAAAATATTCCTACAGAACAGTGAAAAATGATCAAATCAGAGAAGAATTAAGACAGTTATGACATGTTTAAATTTCTAAATTTTTCGACAAACGGTACTTTACCAGTCGTCATCAGCAAGTTGATAATGTCATGCTCTCACAATTTCTTATTCATTTCATATACACAAATGACAAAAATATCATATTTCAGCTGTACATAATATAAAACTGGTCTAAAACGACCCGAAATAAAAAAGAGCAAAATGTAATGTTACCTCTGATATATTTTAGTTTAGAATTTTAGAAATGTTCTTTTACCTGTATTAGCTAAAAATAACAGTTTTCGTAGTTCTTTTAACATACATGAAAACTTGTGTGGGCATGACATCATCAAGTCGCTCATTCGAGCTCGAAGAAATGTGAAATTTCAAAATGTCATATCTTATTTATTATCCGAGTTTGTAATTTTCGGAACGTTTTAGAGGTATTTTTGTCTCTTTCTTTTAGAGTTCTTGTTTAGAAGGGGGTGGATTCTCTCTTGAAATTTGTGTGTATAAGCTAGCAAGTGCAGTACTTTGAAATCAGGGAGCAATGCTTTTCAGCATCATGCTCTGTCGTCACGATTGGCGCATATGAATGTGCCAGTATGTTGTGCTTAATAACATGAATAGTGTGTGTGTGTGTGTGTCTGTGTGTGTGTGTGTGTGTGTGTGTGTGTGTGGGTGTGTATTATGTAGACACACAATTACTAGCTGGAGCACGCCAGTAGGGAGTAAGCCTTACCACTACAAAATCGATAATCGATTTTTTTTCTCCATTTGCTTTATTTTTCTTCACTGGACCGCGCAAGCGTTGAAGATTTTACAGTCTGTTGAAAATATTACTTGACTTGACCTTTACGCCCAGAGAAATCAAGAAGTGTATAACATGGCAGATAAAGTGTGTCAAAAGTGGACGCTCTGCAGCAATCTAGCGGGCACCGCTCCAAACTCTTTGCTTGACCAGGGTTGAAAGTAAAAACTTCATGGAGGAAATGCAATGTGCTTTCTATATCCATTTTTCATCTCAGTGTCAAATTCTTTCCGTGAACGAATGTTCTCCTAAAGACGATTTAAATGTCACTCTAACGTACTTAATTCCTCCACTTGGTTATCCTTTTTCTGCTTAATTGAATCATGTTATTTAGGCACCTGTTTTCCGTCAGTGGCATTCCTGCTGGAATTGAGAATACCATGCGGGATGACACCACGATAACCATAGGCCTACTGAAATAAAATTGGAGCCACTGGATATAGTTTGCAGTATCAAAATGCTCTATTGGAGCCTACAGGGTCAATACTTTTGGAGACCACAAACCATGCTTTGCTGCACTAAGGTTTTAATTCAAGGTGCATGCATATATGTCATTTTACGTGGACTACACCATGTCCTGAATATGGACGTCCGGACCAGTTTGCGGTCTGTATAAAGCCATTGTTATCGCGACTACGATACACCGGTCCATATTATTGATCGCCTTTTTAAGTACTCCTTGGCTAAGACTGGGTCCAGCATACCGCAATGTCCGCAGTGCTTCTACAGAGGTAACGGAAAGTACAGTCCCATTTTATTTAAACTGGGCACAGTTTTTCATTGAAAGCGCTAGAACAGGTCATCAAACAAGACTCAAAGTAAAGAGGGACTTCTTAAAAGAGAGCCTCGGGGATCATCTCGGAGGTCATCGTACTACGCCACGAATCAGCCCTGGTCATCAGTGATCGGCCATGTTGCCGTTGAAGCACTGATCATGAGGTCTCGTGTTTATGAAGAATGTGTGCAGAGATGCAAATCGGTAAGTTGCCTTTTCTGCCCCCTTTACAGGACCGTCTTTATTCGTCTATATTTATAGTGCAAATAAAGTAGTTTTTCGTAACATTGTAAGCCTATAAGACGACATAATGAATGTATAAACTGAACATGTTGAAGATGATAACAGGGCAAAAAAAAATGTGGAAGGACAATACTTTGATGGTTCATGAATGATAGGCCTGCTTCACACAATACTGAATTATGTTACAATAAGTCATGTATGTGTACCTTTTTTTTTGAGAGAGAGAGACAGAGAGAGAGAGAGTTCAAAACGAATAGGACATTATAATTTTGGTCACAACTGTTACATTAGTTTGATGAATTTATCTGTGCGCTTCTTTTCGATTTTGAAATGGGGGAGGGGGTGGATGGATGAATCTCTTTTTTTGTCGATTACGACTGAAGTAATTATCCATAATAGTATCACATTCGCATCACATGCAGTGTAATTGCATTCATCAATTACTTCATGTTTGTTTGGTGGGTTTTTTGCCATGGTTCAATCGCTATCAGTAGATAACAGAAACAAAATTTTTCAGAAGTCTTTATTTGTTTTTCAAACAAAAAGAGAAATATCAATAGATATAGTTGCACAACCGACCACGAAAGATTCTATGCAGTGGCAAATGAATAGAAAGACATGACTGCATATTATAGAATTTTGGCATGAGATTGTTCAAAGATGTAGACAAGTCATGAAGTATCTGTAGGCCTCTATAAAGCTATATAATTTAGGAAAAGATAGCAACTTGACTAGGGGTAACGAAGTTCACTTAACCCACATTTCTTTTGCTGTCATTGGTAGTTTGGTAAAGAAAGAGCACATTTTCAAGTATAGTGTGAGTTTTTAAAGAGTGCCTGTGTACTTGGCGGGCCTATATGTCATGAAGGATTTGTATGTATTTGATACACAGTTATGTCAATGGGCATTTTGAATGTCTAAAAGCTGCTGAAACTATCAAAAACCTGCCATCAAGCTGATGCTTTACACTGGCTAAACTGACGCATGCAATTAAAACTAAATCATCGACTTATATATTTCATCTAATGCTATCTAATCTATATGGTGTAGTAAACTCTTTATCAATAAGCTCACAATGTCTTAAAGTAAGTTCATCTACCGTTTCAGGTTGTCTTGTTGATAAAACCAAGAATGTAGAAAAATAGTAGTTGCAAAGTTTATTTACTTACCACTTTATCATCAAAATGAAATATAGTCTTTTGACAATTTGATTCCCACTATTACTTTGTGTATTTTTTCTATTCTTTGTTGCTATTTAGTAATTCGGTGTAATCTTGATGTCAATTGCAAAATAGTTTTCTTCTATCAAAGAGTAACGAGATAATATGTTTAAAAAAAAAAAGACGGAAATTACGTGATATTCCTCTAATCGGTTCATGAGAGTGATATCAGGGCACTCTCCGTTTGAAGAGCGTATCATTTTGTTCCATAATCTGTTACAAAAGTAGCATGCAAGTGTTTAAAACTGCAGGTTGCATGATATCGTGTCTTGTTTTGTTTTGTTTTTCCCTAGACAGTGCATAGATGAATATAGCGCCAGCAGCATTGATCGTCTTATTCCTCTGGAGGAACAATAATAAGTCATCATGATGCAGGGAACGTCAAATAACAGACTAGTAAGTATACTCTATTAGATGGTATTCTTGGAATAACTCATGCTTATGGCAAAGTAAGACATATTCCTCCATACTCGCAGTGTCTCTTTTCTGCCCCATGTTTTCCCATATATACTCTTCTCAAGACTACTTTTTTTTCCAGCTGGATTTAAGGTGTTATCTGGTTTTAGCCTGGCATGGAGGGAGGGAAACGCATAGAATGCTTTTATAGTGGGCTTTAATGTGTTTTTATGAATCAATTAAGTTTCATCAATCAAAAAACAAAGACAAAAGCCAAAACGAAAACAAAAACCCAAGAACAAAGCGTAAGAAGAAACCCTGAAGTGAAGATTAGATTAAAACATTCAAATGAAGACACGGCAGTAATCGGATGATGAAAATGAGATTTGAGTATATCGGAACTTTTCCCGTAAGAGGTATAGGAGGTAGGGCCTAATATACATATTTATCGTAATTGATTTTACCTATAGCTATACCAAGAACAGAAGTATCGGAATTAAGTTCAAACCTGGAATGGATTAAGAGGTTGAATATAGTTTGATGACACTCATCCTTTAATTTGATTTCCCGCCACTTTAGCTGTGTTTCCGAACATTTTGCAGCCTCTTCCTCTTAAAAGGTACTGAAGACAAAGGTACTGAAGACCTGTCACACAAAGAAGAAGAAAGCGGTGACCGAAAGAAAGAAAGCAAATATTTTAGGGAAGGACACTATGTCTGTTGGCTAACCCTTGAGGGCGCGACTGTCACCTGACCTTTGCCAGACAAGGAAAGCGTATTTTCTAGATTGTGAGATTATACCAAAGGCATAAATTTATGTGTATTTATTAACATTTTTCACTTTTTTTTCTAATTTCCACAAAAGTTTAAAACAACGTTCATCTTTGTCAACTGCATCGTGGCAACCTTCTTCCTATGGTGGAACTCTTCATCTGGTAAGTTTTGTCAGAAATCAGATTTTTTTTTCCTCGCGGAGTGATGGTTTTCATGAACACGTAACGAAAAATAGAATGTAAAAGTTTGGAGGTTAAGCAAATTGTGGTGAAATCAAAATAGATAAATATAGAGATTAAAGGAATGCTTCTTAGGTAAAATATCTGATGTACGTGATGTATGGAATAACTTAATATTTTTTCATAAAAAATTGTAAAGAAATCTAAGAGCAGAAAAAAACTAGCAACTTATTCTGAATGAAGTTAACGATAGTTCATTTTTGTTTTGTATTTCTTTATATGACAATGCAATACTTTGAATTTTGAACTTTGAACTATGCATTTCATAAACTTATAAAATTTAACGTGGGTAACGTTACTGAAAGTAGTCATCTTGATGAATGTGATTCACTTATGTTTTACATGTATTATATTGAGCATACCAGAAGATCATGCTATTTGATTTCCTATATTGATTTTGAATAAACCTTATGTTTGCATCACTGTGGATATGATAAAGATAATAATTATATATTCCTGTCACATTTTGTGAGCATAATGGAAAAGACTGAAGATTGCACCTTTCTCCTGCATATGTAACAATGCAATTACACCTCACTGCAGATGACCAATAGAAAAATTATAAAAAGTCCATTAGACCATGACACCTGCAGAATTATATTTAAGTGTTTAATCTACATTGATTATGACGTCATATATCTGTGTCTATTAACTGATCCAAACAGCAACAGTAAGGAGCTTGGTACCGTCGAGTCAATTCCGTTTCAAAGGGGATAAGATGCATCGCTTCATCCACAATGTCAACGCATCGAAAGAGGACGAACCAATACCAACCCCATTCACTGCCAACTGGAAGAGTGTGTTCGGGGACCGTAAACCCGGCTCGTTCACGATTCTGGCGTCCACGAACAAAGCCTTTCTGGACTTCACGGATAACTGGTTGGAAAGCTTGAAGAGGTGTGGTATCAAGGAACACGTGACCATTATAGCAGAGGACGAAGAGGCCTTTCAATATCTGAGCAATCGGACGGATATGAAATTAGATGTGAGATTAACGATAAGTCAGAAATCGCCCAGCAATAATCTCAAGTTCGGCTCCAAAGACTACAAAGAACTGGTGAACAAGCGACCAAACTATATCCTCGATTATCTTAAACGAGGCATCGACGTATTTTTCAGCGACGTCGACATCGTCCTGCTCGAGAACCCATTCCCATACTTCGTTGGGGACTTCGATGTCCATCTTCAGCTGGATATTGTTAACCAGGCGGACAACCGTAAAATTATCTGTGCGGGATTTGTTTATTACTATGCCACGAATGCTACCATAAGTTTTGTTGAAAGGTGGATAAAGTACATTGAAAAGAAGCCTGCTGCACCTGATCAAACTCACCTGAATAAGCTTTTGAGGGACGAAATTGGTAAAAATCTATTGAGAAAGAATTATCTAAAGCCAAGACTCTTTCCAAACGGTAAGGATTTTTTCAACGAGAAAAGGCGGATAAGGAGCAATATCACACACCCTGTAATGGTGCACAATAACTGGATACAAGGACGCGATGTTAAGATAAAGCGATTCAAAAATGTCAGCATGTGGTACGTTTAACATCACATTATTGTATGCTTTAATGCGCCAGAGATGGAGATCAAGAGATGTTATTATGAATAGTGAAATCTGTACCATATACACATTTATGTGGAGTATACTCTTGTTTGGTAAAACTTAATGCAATGAATACCAACCATGGTGACTTGACTCAAGCATAAGAGTGAAATCAGACGAAGAGAATAGTAGAAGTCCTTTTTGAGGGGCGGGGACAAAATAATACTTGAAAAAGACATAGTATTATGAAAGCTTAATTTTCACAGAAAAATGGGACCACATGTTATGGATGTCTGAATTGTCACCTGTTTTTGCAAACCATTATATTACTGATCATTTCACAACCAGTGATATAAGTAGTGAGCACTAGGGAATGCAAATTACATATTGATTTGATGATATATACCCCATCATTTTTTAACAATTTTCCTAACACGTTTTTTTAGCATGGAGGGGCTGTGGAACGGGGGTGGGGAGGGAGGTGGGGTGAAGAGAAATGGTACCTTTCCCCTTTTCCTTTCATGGATGTTGTGTTTTTCCACTATTCATTCCGGTGTTTGTTTTGTTTTGTTGTTGTTGTTGTTGTTGTTGTGGTTGGGTTGTTTTTTGTTGTTTTGTTTTGTTTTGTTTTGTTTTGTTTTGTTTTGTTTTGTTTGTTTGTTTTTTTTTTTGGGGGGGGGGTCTCAAGACCCGCAAAAAAAAAAGGGGGGATCGACCTGAAGTCCCGTGCTTTACGCGGCCCCTGATATAAGTATAGTAAGAACTAGAAATGTTCATTAGATATGGTTTTGATGACATATACCCCGAGAATTCTTCATAATTTCAGTAATACCTGTAAGCCTATGCTGAATTTCTTTCTTAAGTGACATCATCCTCAGATTATGCTAAAGCCAAACGAACCTGCTCGGAACTGATCTTAACTCTCCATGATTGTGTTATAATCCATGGGCACCATAAAAACAAAACTGCGTCGTACAAACTAAAGACAAAGCTTTCCATGTTTTTCTTTTCTGCTATTGTATAAATATGTATCGGTTCTATAATTGTTATCAAAAGAACTATGAACGCAAAATTGCCAATGGCCTTGTTCTCTCCACTGTATGTTACCAAAAAAGAGTGACAAAATGAATGCACCTAATAGAGTATGGCTGAGTGATATATACTTTCATTCCTTGTACTTTTATTAAGAGTGTAGTCACGGTAGTCGTAATAAATCAAATACAGCTGTCGAAGACTTGTGGCTAAAACTCTACAAACTCTATGAATTCATAATGGACGATCCTTAATTGTCAATGACAAACAAGGGGAACTAAGAGCTTTAGAAAGGTGTCAGAATGATGATGAGTTATAGCATTAGGCATGTGTTATTATTGTACACTGCAATGAAAACAGATCATTCTTTAAAGATATCAAGGAAAGCATGCCACAAAATTAAACTTCGAATGTTTTCGTTCATTTGGTTACAAAGGATTGATATCTTCATTAAATGTCATTGTTAGAGGCTATCAGTAGCGCATATATATGTACCCCTGCAACTTAACATTTTCTGGCAGTATTAATCAGTAGGGTTTTGGAAAAATCCCAGTCACCACTCTCTTGAACGAAGGTGTTATAACCGTGACAAAATTATATATAAACATCTCCAGATGATCCACTTTTTTCGTCTATGTTCTGTGATTGATAGGCCTACGATGTAGTCATAGGATTTGATGAGGCTCGAGATTAGATACATGCTTTTGGGAACTTATTCATCGTAAAATTCTTCAGTGCTTTATTTTGTAATGTCGCAAGATATTTCATGTATCTTTTGCAAGATGAGTCATAGCCAATGTTTGAAAGATAATGAATTAAAGGAAGAATAATCAAGTTATACGTCTCAAAAATAATGACAGAATGAAAAGAAACTCAATTAGTTCACCTATCTTCTGCATGCACTTTTAACGTGAATATTTCATTTCAGACGTTGTACCAGTAACACGCTGGATTGCTTCACAGCATATTAAATATTCTTTTTTTAAGGATTGCGGCATACTTTATATTTGCTGTATTCAAACAGTGTATTTTGTGAAAGTATAACAGGAATTCATTAATAAACGTAACATTCTTTCACGGTTTATACTGAATTTGTCAAGATCCATCCAACAGTGTACTCCTTCGAGTTCATAGTTCAGACCCTCCTCTGCATATTTTGGATCGCTATTTGAGAAGTTAACCGATTTTTTTCAAGTTGGCAAATACGTTATTAACGTATGGGTATATTAGTCGCACTGAGCGATCCGACTGAAGGGTAAACGATTGGTAAATATGCCCTTCGCTTGCACTTTGCATGGGAGCATGTATAGTTCCATGGTAGTAGTGGCTGCGCGTGGCATTTTTTGATATGTATATGGTTGTAATTTGAGTGGTAGGAGGGAGGGGAAAAGGAAGATAGTGGAGAGAGATTGAATGAATACCAAATACATGTTCACATCATTACCCCTATGGCATATGAAATGAGAAGAAAAAACAACAACAAATGAAATCAAAACAGACAAATTAAAGTATATAGTGGTCTTAAAGAATCAGGAAAGAAATGTATAAATGTACAATTCTAAATGGGACCTTTCAAATTCCTCCTCCTCCTCCTCCTCCTTCCTAAAAAGAAAAGCCAATAAAACAAGCTCTAATCTTCACCTTCATTATCCCATCTCCTACGTATTCCCTTCGGGCTTTGCATATTTATCTATCTTGTGGGAAACAAAAATACAAAAAAAAAAAAAAACCGCCAGAGTCCTTTAAACGATATTGATATCATTCACATAATTACTTCAAACAAAAAGGCAATTCCAAGAGAGCCAATTGTTGAGAACCAGCATCAGAATTCAGGACGGAGCCGTAAATCCTTTTTATTCTTGCTTTTCCGTATAAAAAAAGACGTGTATGAGACCAAAATCCAATCTCTACGGTTATGCCCCGTTTCATTCTGTGAGGAGCTTGGGAATCGCCTAAGGATGACACCCCCTTTTCCTTCTGATGCTTGTTGATACAATCTATCTTACACCTGGAGTTGTTGGAAGAGTTTTCCAACATCTCCTCAAACACAGCTGACATTTTACTAATAACTTTAATGATTTATTAACAGTCTCTTCGTCTGCCAGGCAGTAACCTTTCTACGTCTAAAGGACTTTCTTCCAAAGAAAATGTCCGCTAGATCTAAGTCTACAAAACTATAATTAAATTGCTGCAACCTTCATTATACCTTACAGGAAGATTCACACTTTTATATCTCCTTTTTTAATGAACGTAAGTTTGTATCAATTGGATTGTACCTAAACAAACTGTAACTAAAACCCCTTCACTGGGGTGCTATACTTTAAGTGACATCCTATATAGATCTATGCTGATCTGCTGATAGTGTTTCCCCATATTATTTAAAACGAAAATGAGGTTGCGTATATCTTTCCAATATCTCTCTTAAGTTTGTGATCGCCATTTGAGACATAGCACTTTGAGTCGTGTAAAACATGTCATTTCACACCAAGCTGCTACAATGCTAAGCAGCATCAACGCTTGTTATATCATTCATTCTCGGATACAATTTTCGGCTGGCACACGAGAACAACAACGACAACAACAACAACAACAACAACAGCAACAACAAAACGTATATACTTTATGTTTATGTCACTGGCATCGTGTACAATGTATATGGTGGCTGTGATCTGCTATTATGTGGCAATAATACAGACAACGGAAACAGACCGTGTCATGCAAAAAGAGCCAGTTTCTCTTGAAGGCACATTTTAGTGACAACCAATGTCATCATAATTATCTGCAGTGAGCGGGCAACATTAGCAGACTGCTACTGTGGGAAACTAACAGCCGTTGATCATTGGAACCTGTGACAGTGGTGATTTAACGATACCATCTGTTCAGAGTGACGAAACGTAGTATTGAGTGGCTGTGAGACGAGACAATGCATGTGCCGAGTGTATTAGCATTAACCCTCTGTGTGCCAGGGACTTAGGATTGTGTGCACAACAATACGAGGTCTTCTGTGCTAATCGTCACTCAAAGCGCATACGGGGTTCAATGTACTGAAGGTGTATACAAGTATATAGTAAATGAGTAAGGCTGTTGCACTCTATATTTGCAACGACAAGAGCACAAGGTTATCCCATTGCCAGTTTCACGGCTTTAGATGTTGCTATACCTAATTAGAAAAAATATATATCAAAATCAAATATGTAAAAAAAAAATCCCTTTGAGACTGGCGTTATTTTACATTCGTGAGTGAATGGGTTCTTTATAAAACACATGGAAGCATGACGATCCCTATAATGAAATCTATGTAAGATAATGTGGTAATGATGATTCTTATAGGAAATAGATATACAGTATATATATATATATATATATATATATATATATATATATATATGGAGAGAGGGAGAGAGAGCGGGGAGAGAGGGTGAGAAGGTAAGAGAGCTAGAAAAGGATGACAGATCTGTTGATCTATGACAAATTGATTGAATTAATGTTGATAGATCAATTAGCGGGCTCGGATTGCAGCAAATACACGCCCTGCTATAATGTGATGCTGGTAAACACCGTCTGTGCTTTGGCAACACGACCACCATTTTTTTTTCTAATTTACTGTCGCTTGGTTGGTTTGAACGGGCAGATATCGTTTCATGCTACGCACAATATCCCGTACCAGGATTTTCAGTTACGTTTGCACTTCACCTCTGGACTTTACGTTTACGGTTTCCAACAGACAATATGAGATTTCGTCCGAGAAAACTTTTGAAATATTGCGCTTTGGCCTTCGTCATTTTTGTAATTTATTCCATTATAAAGAACGATGTAATTCCCTATTCCCACCTTACAAGCGACCTGGATCTTCCGCGGCGTGTAGGTCCAGCCAACAAAGTGGAGGAGACAGGGCCGTGGGATAAGAGGAAATTGAACCCACAGAGCCGTGTTAATGGGTCTGATATTGCCGCGGGAAATGCATTTCGTGATGAAGCGGATATTGGTAACGGCAACAAACCCAAACAAGCTTTAACGGGGCATCGTAGAAGAAATAAGGAGCATCGTGCTCTGGTCCTAGAACACAAAGCTGATAGGCAAGTTGTGAAGGAGGACAACGCCCCTCTTGCAAATCAGAGGTACTATCGTACCAGTAGGCCTAATGACAAGGCATTCGTCAAACTGGACAAGAGACAAAGAGAAAACCCGAAGAGTACGGAACGTCATCAACCAAAACCAACCTTGCCTGGAAATCAGAATGACCAGGATGTACAGGGCTCATCCAAAAAGAACTCGACGAAGGTTGGAATAGCAGACCGGGAACTGCCATGGAGAGGGATTGGGAATATGACTGGACGAATTTTCCCGAATGCTCCAGTGCAATTGGTCACAGAAAAAACAGCCCTAGATCAACCAGTCATGAAAAGTCGTGTGCCTGTAATCGTGTTTGACCCAGACAAATTCAACAAGAGCCTGTTAGGTATGTACTAAAACACTGAAATTAGAATGTGTACTTTTAAAACATGAACTTTCAATGTATGATTACAATGTTTGAATACGTTCAAAACAGAACAGGATACGAATAGAACAACGACGTCGATGAAAAATGCCAAGTAATTTTTACAAGTATATAGTTCATGAAGTTACACCTTATTATTTTTATTTCCACATAAGACAGTGGCTGGGGAAGAAAAGTTGGTTTGATTTGCAAAACGGCTTTCGAGCTCTCAAGGAGACAAGGACTCAGAGTAGCTGAGGTGATGTCCTCTTTTGATCAATATTTTGATTTATTCTCTGCAAGGCATGCTTTACAGTTACATTACATCATTTTAAGCAATTTGATTAACATCGTCCATGCAATTTACGGTACTACAGAATGATATGGTTCTACAGTGTATTCATTATACACGTATAGGCGGAGAGAGATAAAGATAGATATGATATATATTTATATTAGACAAATCCTCTAGAATCAACCCTCAAACAGTATTCGTAGTTACATCAGACATTACTAGCTGCATGGCTTCTCCACACGACATGTAACGTGTAACTCTGCGAGACACATCTTTAAAATCATAACTGGCTCTAAATCAAAGCGAAAAGATTCACACTCAGATGTCCCCAAACTGATAACAAAATGTGCGACTGTATATAGCTGCCGCCATCATTAACATGACGCAAAACTACCACCTGTTCCACATACCGTTTTTGTTGTTTGTTTTTATGGCGAGAGTCTTTACCCAGCCAGATTTGCAGGCTGCTAATTGAATTGGATGGCAGGGGCTCATCAGATAGCACAGATATACATTGAATATTGTGACGTGATATAACTTTATATAAATATTGATATCAGATTCTGATTTACGGCAGGAAATTCCCTTCTGTTAACGCAAGTTTCTTTTATGCTCTCTGTCTCGTATGTGAAGTGTAAAACAAATTATTGTACGAAATATTTGCTATCAGATTTTGTTGGACACTATAAATTTCGTTTTAATCATCAGAAACTTTTTTGTTTTTGTTTCGACGATGCCGCTTTGTGCTTTCACGCTATCACGACTTAAATACGATGCAAGACGCATCTGTTGTTATACTATACAGTAGACTGCTAAACATTTAATCAGCAGGACAGGTGTTTGATCAAGAAGTGGGATTTGTTTGGTTATATACTTGAACTCCTAACATTAAGTGTGCTCTCACTGCGCGATTTTAGGTGGTGTCCACAGCATAGATTGCTCTCAACGCATTATATTGTTTACCATGCAGCAAGTGTTTACACTCTGGTGAAATATAAATGTCAAGGCAGTAGTGATTGAAACGGTCTGAAAAGTTTCCGGAGATGTGTTATAGTGGCTATACAATGTGTTTTGTTTGACCGAGATGAAACAGTTAAAATATGTCAGTAACTCAGGTTCTTTCACCTAAAATTCACCATTGTCAGGAGGTGTATGGTGGCTCTGTGGTACAAGACCAAGAACTTTCACTCACAAGGTCACAGACTCAAGTCCCCGGGCTGCTTTGGTTGTGCCGCCATGACCTACTAATAGTATTCGGCTTTAAAACACTGTAACTTATGTCGGTCATAATTGGAGGCTTCCAAAAATAAATGATCTTCATCTTATCTTATGAAAAAATGATAAGAAAAGAGGATTCAGTATGTTATGCCATGAATCAAGTGCATTGCTATGTCTGCGCATAAATCAGCTGTTAGGCATACTGAAGCCCCCAGATATACCTGAAATTGATTGAAACAAACAACACTCAAACCGAACAGGACTATTATAAACATACACTTTATCCTTATACATTTAATCGCCAAGGGGATTTATAACCATCAATGTGTGGTTGCTGGCTTACATGCAGCATACATTGCTTCCCTAGTGGTCAAGTAAACAAATCAATTCAGGATTTATATATTATTTCATCGATTTACGTTAATGATAAGAATAACGCATTGTTCTCATATCTCCAACAATAACTGCGGTGAATCCGTATAATTTTTATTATGACAGTGACTTAGACTCCATGTGCCAAAGTTTTACAGCTGTTTTCCAGTCATGACTGAGTATGTGATTTCTTGTCAATAACCGTGGTTACCACTTACTAAAAGTGTTAATATTCACTTCACATTATGTCTGAAAGCTCATATTTGCTTCGCAAGATTCCTGAATGAAACCATTGTCTCTATTCTATCAATCTCTTCCAATGAAAACGCGACAAGGTTCACACACGTATTTGTTGGTGTTGTTGATTCTCCGTTTTTTACAATAAATATCACGCAAAACGATGAATGAGATGAACTCAGCAAAATTTTAATCAAAGGACAATATGGAGAAGGAAGCTATGAAGTTAATTAGAACGTATGTAGTGATCTTCCTAGTTTATTTTCCGCAATGTTTGTTAAAAACAGTGAAATTCATAATTACCCTACAAGACAAAGTGGATCATATCACTTTTCCCCCGTTCGTACAGTTTTAGCCCTTAAGACAATTACTTCTACGGGTCCTTCTTTCTGGAATGAGTTAGATTCTGTCCGGCTGCAATCAAGTTCTCTAAGTTCCTTTAAGCAAAATTTAAAAGCCAATTTTTGAAAGTCTTATGTATAGTTACTTGATTTTGATATATCTGTTCTTATTCGCAATGATGCCTTGCTCGGGTGACTTCATTTGACCACATTTCTTTGACCAATAGTGCAATTTTATGGAGCATTGCATCCCTGAGTTTTACCTTGAACATCATAAACTATTTTGTACATTCCGTAGAGTTTATTATAATCTCGACATACCGATTTTCGCTTGTGTTTCGTCATCTTTCGTAATTACCATGGTGTACTAAACGCTTATATTATTTCTTTGGAACCTACATCCTACAAGCATTGCTTTTTAGTAGGCTCCTCATATTTACACATCATTTTATTACATGTCCTTATACATTTGTGAAATTATGTCTAGAATTGAATGTTGTGTTATACATATTTTACACCGAAATCAAATGGAATATGAAACCTGAATATGGAATGTGGAATATGGAACTTGAATAAAAAAAAAATTCAGTTGTGATTCAATCTCCCAATCAGAACTGTTACCATTCTTGCACATGATAGAAGAACAAAATGTCACTGCATATAACTTCGCCTAATCTTATCCCTTCAAATTGCGTATGACAGTGAGGCCATTTAAAATCTAATTACCAACTAATTAATATCAGTATCAATGAAGATAGTTATAATAATGTTGTGATAATCTTGCTGGTGATAGTTATCGTGTGGTTAAAACTGTGTTAACGACATTCTTGTGTATTCCAACTCTTTGCAGCCAGGAGATCCCAACACTGCTATAGCCCATGAAACTCTTACGGGACACCTTCTTCTTTCACTATATACTTCGTCTCTCTTTTCTTGTTTTTTTTTTTAAATCTGATTTGTTACGGCCTTGTTATGATGACCTATGTCATCCTTTCATGTGAAAAACATGTGAATCATGCTTCATTTCATCTTCTTTTTACATTGTAAACGTTGAAAGAAATAAAGGGGAGTTTTATGCTTTCAGTAATATGACTATCATATCACATTATGGATATAAACAGCTATACCATCACATTGTATAATACAGCGTACAGAAACATTGATTACAATAACATTTATCGTTTTTAAACGTTATGAATTGAAAATTCAAGCCATTAATGAAAACAGTATGAAAGCTTTACTTTTGCGAACAATTTTATGATCTACATTCTATTCAAGGAAATGAATAACGTAGCGTTTTCCTCCACAGACACCGTTTCCATTGATCAAAGTATTTTGATTGTAAATTCTGCAAACGCATAACAAAAGGTTTGTTCTCGCTCGTGTTTATCCTCATGACTGTGGATATTCAGTTTTTTCAATATTCATTGCTCCTAGCTGTTACGGTTGGGCAGAAACCATTAGACCCAGCAAACCGCCCCGGAGAGATGGGAAAACCGGTTATCCTCGAACCGCAACTCGAAGAGAAGGCGAAATTCTTGTTCCACGAAAATGCATTCAATCTGATTGCAAGCGACAGAATAGCATTCAATCGATCTCTTCCGGATTTCCGACCAGAAGCGTAAGTTACTGGTTTCGGCTTTGCTATAACACGTTTCTATCAACGATCAATCTATCTATCTATCTATCTGTGTGTCTGCCTATCTATCATCTATCTATTTGTATGATTATAGTTCATACAATTTGTATATATTCCTTTGTATATGTATAACTGATTATATGTATTTATAGATTTATGATTGTATATGATTATATTTCTGAATTGATGAGCTGATTATGTAATGACGATGTTACGACGGAAAAAGTATTGCCGAAAGTGTGTTCATATATACTTTATTCATTTGTTTATTCGTCTATCGATTTATTTATTGGAGGAGAAGGACGTTTTTAATATTATTTTTATTCTGCCAACGGCAGAAAGATGTTAACCAGGTTATTATATGCAGCGTAGCGTATCCACTTAACGAAAACACATTCATTATAAGAGGATGAATTATGCAGACAAGAAACCTTAAGTAACCATAGTAACTTTCGTAATGATGTAACTTGATGAACAGAGAAGAAGAAAATCCAAAGAAATAACATCAGCACAGAAAACATGCAATTATCAAATGGAGAAAGAAATACTAGATCACGAAGGTAACTGTGCTGACGAGAAATTACGAAAATGTGACTGAAAAGTAAGAGAAGAACTAGGACAATCGAAAGGATTTGATAAAGAAAAACAGAAGAAAATGTGGAATGTGATGATGATAATCATAAATATTAACGTCAACAATAAAGACGATGGAATAGTGGAGAAGACTTTAGGGAGGAAGAGAAGCTGACACAAGAAGAAAAAAAATGTCAAGTAAATGGCAGACTACGATTATAAGATAAAGCAGGATTTACTATTCAGCTCGTGAAAAGTCACTCTGTGTATGCGCAAGTTGACCTGAATGAACAGAGTAAAATCATATGATTGGAAATTTCTTTAAAAATGGATATGATATGCCACACAATGGAATGTTTTCACTTTATTTCGAATTTCAAAAGTGGATGCATTACGACTTACGCGTGGTTGTGTCAAAGAAAAACAAACTGTCCTATCCTTATTATTTTGATCCTGTTCTGACTCATCGTGTCTAGAGAATTCGGCATAAGAGTTCCAGACTTTTGCTGTGTGTGGGGGAAATGTATGCGTCATGATGCTGTTTAACGGCGTGGCAATATTGATGCCTTGTTTTCCGGTAGGTGTAAGTCCATCAACTACTCATCGTCGCTTCCAAACACCAGTGTCATAATCATATTCCATAACGAGGCGTGGAGTACCCTTCTCCGAACTGTTCACAGCGTCCTCAACCGATCCCCGCCTCATCTCCTGGCTGAGGTCATACTCGTCGACGATGCCAGCAAAAAGGGTATCCATGTCAGATGACTTTGAGAAGGGGAAATGATTGCGTTGTACCGTGACGAAATACTGCACGATTAAATACATTGTGTAAAATATCATGCACAATCATGTGCAACAGTCACTACCAGACAGTAATACTTGGCACTTCTCTTCATTGTAATTTCTCTTTTGATATCCTCTTGATGGTGCTTCAGTTACTTCAATGTTGGTTCGCCATCTCGACCAATATTTCTTCTTTCTTTAGTTCATAGTCATTCTCAGTTTGCGTGTAATTTCTCCCATACTTACTCTAGGGTTTTTTTTTTTTTTGTATGTGTGTTTTTATACGTGTTTAATTGGAATTTAACCTTTCTGCTACTTTATTTTAAATCATATTTTTTTGATGAGATCACAAACAAAGTACAAATATAAGATGCACGTGTTCCCTACAAAATGGCATTGTATTTCATGTTGTCTGAATTTCATTGATGTAAATGTAATTATTTGGAAACATGCCTTTTAAACAGAATTCCTAAAACGGAAACTTGACGACTATGTTTCCCGCCACTTCAATCCACCGAAAGTAAGAGTCGAGCGATTGCTCAATCGGTCCGGACTAATTCGTGCTCGTATCCATGGCGCCCTGGTTGCCAAGGGAACCGTGCTTACTTTCCTCGATTCTCATTGTGAAGTCACGACTGGCTGGCTGGAACCACTTCTCTCTCGAGTGCAGCAGGACAGGTACGCAGCTCATCAGAGTCTTTACCTTTCTGAGTAAAATGTTTCTGAAATTGCTTTGATTCAGATAAATCGCAATTGATTACATCTTTCATGTCTGTCTTGAGATATGACAATTTATCACCCAAATTTTAATTATATTAATGATAATGATAGCTATTACAATAGCAATGAGAGTAATAAGGAAAAAGGATAAAATGTGCAACATAATCGTTGCTGATACTTTAAAGAACACTGAAGAATGAGAAGCGAATGATGATGAAGGGTTTTGGTGGTTTTTTTTTTCTAGTGATGCATAAGAATAATTATTCATCACAATCTGCAGCAGACGTTTATGCATTTCTCAGAAATAATGACGTCATCTTACAATCTCGAAGTGTAACCAAGGCACCCATTAATCTTATATTTGCTTGCAGGAGAAATGTTGTGACACCAGTCATTGATGTTATCAACGACAAAACCTTTGAATATAGAGGACACACTTCCCTTCCGCAGGTGAATGGCATCATCCTTGTATTTGCTTAATGTCAAAGATGTTTACAGTATGATACTACTGAAATGGTTAATTTAGATCCAGGTCCTATTTGTCAACGATGTTTATTTCTCCCATTTGACGCTCTTAGTTTCTTTTCAGATCCTATCAAACATATGATCTGTAGTGGGCAGTTTATAATCTCTCAAACTAAAATTAAACTCTTGATTTGTCTCATTTGTGATATGACCCCTTTCCTTCGAAAATAGTGTGTTAACAGTGATTTGTATTGTACTATTGCTTACATTTTTCTACTTGTGATTTTTTTGTCAAAATTTGATCTTTGCATTTGTCATTGTATGAATCATTGGAATTTGAGTTTGAATTTGCACCCGTTTGAATGCAGAAATAAACTAAATCAAACCAAACAAAAATAACTCGTGCACTTAATTTTCTGTACTGTTATGAATCTCGGAGATTTAACTTTATTTGAAGAATTTAAGTGCTATGTCTTATTACATTTTAAAAGACTGTGATCAGTGCTACTGTTTCTTGATTTTTTTCCCGTGTTTTTTTTTTACATTTTGCTAGCTTCCTTTTCGAATTTTACAGGACTGTCAATGTTTTATTCAATAACTTAACTTTCACCAATGTCAAATCGAATATGAAGAATAGTTCTTTTGATTTCATATATCACATATCTTATTGTCTGATGTAATGATATTCATCAATTTCAAAGGTTGGCAGCTTCTCGTGGAGTTTGTCATTTCGCTGGACACCCATTCAAAGGGTTGACAGGGAAGCAGCGGAAGCCGATCCAACTCTGCCGATTCGATCGCCGACGATGGCGGGCGGGCTCTTTGCAATCGACAAAAGCTTCTTCATGGACCTTGGGATGTACGATCCGGGATTTCAAATCTGGGGAGCTGAAAATCTTGAACTTTCATTCAAGGTAGGTCTATAGCAAGCATGTAGACCTATGACGGAGAAAGGACACAAAAACAGACATCATTACGTCTGTTTCCATGAAATCCATGGGATTCTGAAATACATTGTAGTATGGTCTTTAATAATTTTGCCCAAGGGGTTATATTTCGTCGCTCTTAAATCTCTTTTAAACTTCTGATCTAAAACTTTTGACTGGTATCATTTTATTTCATGACTCATTTTCTTCGAAACTTTGTGTTGACACGCACGTAATTTTAATGTGTTTATTGGTATCAAAATACTACTTTTTGCATGCTATATTTTGACCGTGTTAAAGCAGAAAATAACACTTATAGTAACGATGTTGTAATACCAAGCTTAAAGATAATATCCTCGGAAGCTCGACACAGTGGTGAGAAACACAAATTTTCAAATCAAGATCCCGGTGTCCTCATGAGTATCCAAAACAGACGCTGTAGTATTAGGTCTTTGGATTGATGGTCTCAAGCAATTTCAGAAACATTTTGTTGAATATTGTTAAACTTTTGGTCTTTTCATGATGCTCTTTTTTTATCTTTGGTTCACGTTGTTTTTTTAATCGTATTTCTGTCATAAAATCGTGAGGTGCAGCCGGAATCTTTGACGCTGTTCCAAAGTTCCACAAGACGGACTTCAAATGTATTGTATTGTAAATGTCAAAATACATTGTCATGTTTTATATGTTTAAGCTCGTATCGCATTCAGATAAGACATTACAGGTCTTTTATTTTCTTTGTAGTACGGTAGACAGCTTTCATATTGAATATAAAGTTGATTCGCCTTTCTTCAAAATCCCGTTTGCTGACACTTAACCAATATCTCTCTCACCACATTTCCTATCCTAAATTTTGAAGACTTGGATGTGTGGTGGAACGCTATCGGTGATGGTGTGCTCTCATGTCGGTCACGTGTTCAGGACTTTTGCACCTTACCAAGGGATGGGGAATGCCTTGATGAAAAACAACAAACGTCTGGCGGAAGTGTGGCTGGACGAATATCAGGACTTCTTTTACTTAATGCAACCGAGCATGCGTCATGTTCAGGGCGGAGACGTCTCCAAACAGAAAGCGCTAAGGAGTAGACTCGGATGTAAGTCGTTTCGATGGTATCTTGAGAACGTGTTTCCCGAGTCTTCCTGGCCACACCCTGGTCGGCTTTTCGGACGAGTGAGTTGGATGATAACCTCGAAGAAGAGTCTCGTATTTACTTTTAATAATTTCCTTTTCTCAACGTATGAAGCTGGCGATTAGAAAAAGAAAAGAGAAAAAGATGTCGCTATGCTGCCACAAACAGCTATTGACGCAATCCTCATTGTACAGAAGCTTGAAAAAGGCAACTTTAATTCTTAAACCCTGCAAATCACCTTCTTCAGAACGAGAAGGCGAGAGGGTGATACGAGAGTGAAAGTTAATCTAGTTGTCATGTTTAAAATAATACTATCGTTTTATTGTCATACCTCTAACTGAACATTTTCCAGAATTCTGTTGTCCATAAATGTTGCACTTTCATGCGGTTTCGAAGGATTTCTGTCAAACATTCAAAAGTATTTTCCGAGTCTGTTGTTATTGCTTCAAATGTTTAAAACTCCAAAATCTCATTTGAAAGAAAATATCTCAATTGATATGGCTTCTTAATGGCATGGAATTGAAGGCCTGTTATCAACCCGTCAGTAAATGAACATCTACCTCAGCGAAGTAATGTATATGCTCACATTTTATACAAGCAAAGCCCTCTTGTTCCATATGACATCAAGAGATGGCGGCACCAAAACTTTAAAACTGATATTGCTGCATTTCAACAATTTCCACGTAAATGTGGGTTTCATTCCCCGACAAACCTTTGAATAACATACCCACCTCCGTTTGTAAATATCAATCTTTAGAAACATTTAGGTCGGGAGTGTTTTAGAAACGCGCTCATACTTTTATATTTTCGGTTTCTTATTTGTATTACGAGTGATCTATATATGTTGTTATAAGTATTTCCATATGTTTTGTGGTTCATTGATACGTTATGACTGTAATTTTCAAGTACTAATTTTGTAAAACGATGAAACCATGTTTTAGTACCTAACGCTTTATGAGGTACTAATGCATACTATCATAATCCTTGTTATCATTTTTTCTTATTATTTCATGGTTGAAGTAGAAAAGGTTATTTAGATAAAGCTTATTATATTAAGATGTAGTAAAGCATATATTCAGAGTGTGCATATATATGCCCAATATTACGACACCAAATTTAACGACACCACACGTAATATATGTGTATATATATATATATATATATATACATGTATATATATGTGTATATATATATATATACATGTATATATATATATATATATATATATATATATATATATAAGAATGATTAGGACTTCTAAAAGTTACTTTAGTGCACGCAAACCATGACATGATTTTCTTAATTGCAAATTTACACTCGGAGTCTCGGTAAAGTAAAAAAAAAAAGATGCTGTATCGACCACAAGGACTGCTCCCCTTTCTATTCCTACTTCTTCTTTACTACTTCTCCATAGAACCACAATTTTGGAGTTTACTAGTGTACATTGATGATCACAATTATTTTTTGTATGTATTATATGCATTATCAGCAATTTTGACCTTCATATCCCTTTACAAAGTAGAAATGGATTTGAAACACAACAGTATACAGAACTACTTTGAATTTTCTACATGATATACTAAAGATACTTTAATGTTTTTTGTTCGTTCTTTCAATCCTTTTTTTTTCTTCTCAAATATACATTTTTAAAGAATATGTTTGGACAAAAGCCATGTGGAAGGGTAAAAAGATTCTAAAAATGGCATTTTATTTTGTAATTTATAGATTCGAAGTCTGGCGGACACTAACAGCTGCCTTTATGGTAGCTCTAGAAAGACAGCCGCAAAGCTTGGAAAGTGCAACAATAAGCAACTCTTTTCACAGGTAAGAGTTTGAAATGGCTTAATTATACAATGTGTAGAGGTATCAAAATCGAATGCAGACATTATTATTAAGTAGGCAAGTCAGCCAGTAGTATAACGCTTTTCCACCGACTCCTCACAGAGAGGTTGAAAGTGATAATTATTTGCAGGGTAAATACATAATGCTAAGATGAATAATTAATTTAAAATCGCACAAATTTCATTATACATAGTACAGTCATATCATAGCATTTCATCTTTATGTTTCGATAAACGAACAAGTAAGCAACTACAATTTTGTTTTCTTTTAACTGTATATGAAAAGGGGAAATCCACAAAAAGCATAGTTTGTAAATTTTGTGAATCACTCCCAAATTCTTATGATAACATGCACAATATGGCATACCTCTCAATGTCGATATCTACACCCCCCCCCCCCATCCCGTTTTATTTCGTTTTACAAAATTATGAAACACTTGACAGCTCTGGGAATACACCAACAACTCTGAGATCAGACATGACGAATTTTGCCTGGATTATGACGGATCCGCTCTCGTCACTTTCAACTGTCACGGTATGAAGGGGAACCAGTTTTGGAAATGGGACAACAAGGTGGGTACAACCAAAATCTTATTCATCATAATTCTTACAGATGTTCATGGAAAAAGTCCCTTCCAACGACAACCAAAGAAAACAGCAAACAAACAAACAAACATAGATTTTTCGACATAAGCTTGGTTAGCATTCACCAAGAAACGGTTTCAATATATTTATTTTGATATATCAGCTACAAAAAAAAATCTCATTCATTTTAATTCAGACACTTGCACTTGAAAAAAAAGTTCCAAGTAAAAGCAATAAAAGAAAATCACAAACAAAGAAATGTAGAAAAAAATCTTGTGAAGATGAGCTTACCTGTTAGATTGTGTAAACATTACATAGGAAAAAACGCTTTATTGCTAATTAGCGGACCTCACAGAAAATAAACAAATGGAGACAAACTTGTGAGGAAGAGCTCAGATTTGATAACTTGTTTAAATATGACATAAGAAAAGACGCCACACTGCTGATTAGCTGACCTTACAGCTTGAGAACAAAATGTGGATGATTAATGATGAGCCATTTCTGGTAAGGGTCCTTCAAAATGAGCATGATATCGCCTGGAGATTTGTTTTGCTCTTTTGCATTGCACATAGGAATTTAAGAATACCTAAACACTTGTCAATAAGAGTCTTAAATAATAGCAATGTAAAAAGATAATTCGGTGCACCATTTTCAATAAGTTTGTTACCCCAGCGTTAACCTCTGATTTACATGCGTCTTGTTTAAAATGCATGGTTGTGTTCATCCTGCTTTTCATGATATCAGTCAGACTATTGCCGTCTACCTTGCATCTATTTTTTCTTCTCCAGACAAAACTTGTGCCTCATGGCATTCATAAATCTTGCCTAACTGTCGACAAGTCGATAGGAAAAGAAGCAGGACTAGTTATGGAGGAATGCTCGGAAGCTAAGCCTGGTCAACGATGGGAGATGCCGCAAAAATTTCGACCTGAAAACATATTTCTTTGACGAACCTACTTCGTTCTCATCTTTCTTTCTCGTTTTAAGTATTGTATTCTAGTAAGGCGAAAAACAATATCGAGAGCTGCAACGGAAGATGGTCTTATTCAATTCTAAGCTCTTCTGTGGTCGCAGCTTTGCCAGGTGGTACCCCAGCATCACCACGAACATTTTAATAAATACACCTAGGTACAGAGCGACATTGTTGGGAAAATGTCTTTCCAATGAATCATTGTTCCAGGAGCGATTCGAATTCAGGACCTTTCATTTAATAGCTAGTATATCCCAACTACTACACCTCGATGCTCTGACACATGCATTATACACATCCATTACACTGACTGTCAATTACATGATGATCCGTCTAATTCTTTTTTTTTTAAAGGTTTTATGGTTATGACATTTTCAGTGTACTTTGGCATGTAATTGCGTTTTATCAGCTGGTTTGTGCTCGGTTATGTGTTTTAAAGGAGAGGTCCAGATGATAAGTATACTTTTGCATTGGAACATTAAATGGGTTATAGTAGTACTGGGTTACAGAGTTTCAGAATCTATTGTGATTTAGATATTTTCAAAAGTCATAACAAATTATGATGAACGAGAATGGTGACATAGCAGCTTCACATAAGGTATGCATGATTTGGTGTCCGAGCAAGCAGAACAATTAAAGAAAACATGCATAATGGTATTTCTTCACAGGTGAACTTGTTGAGCAAGAAGTATTGTAACGGAATGGCATTGCCACATTACTGGAATAACGTGTGAGCCTCCTATGTCATCATCACTGTTCTGTGTATTTTGTTTTGTGTCTTTCAGAGAATAATTGATGTATTTGCTCCAAGCATGACACTATTGATTGATATACTACATGATGTGAAATTATAAATGGAGTGGAATACCCCCCCCCCCTTAAGCAATGAAATTATAGCAAGTTAGCAACCCATCGACTGTGTAGGGGGTGCAAACCTTCCTTTGTGCAACGTAGCGCAAGGACCAGTGTTTGCTCCATGGCATTGGCGCCATCTACGTTGGATGTGAACTTTTGCTTCTGAACAATCTCTCTTCAAACACTTGAAGAAGACAGTGTTTGTCTGAAACCAGAGACGAAACCTTCTTTTCAATACAACATTCAGGTCCTGTTTTCACGAGAACTAAAGTTTGACAAAATGTTATTTACCACTTGGGGGGGGGGGAGGGGTGGCTATAGGCTGCCTCTCTGCAATATCCAAGCGACTGCAAGTTTTCTCGTCAGCAATGCTTGAAAATTGTGTTATCCATGAAAAATGTAAACATAAATTCCCTCTTTTCGGAAAAGGGGTCGCTTCAATATGTATCAAAAGTCACTTCATTAATTCTACTTTAACATCTGGTACCACAAGAGAAGGGAAATGCTAAAAGAATAGCCTGCATGATAAAAAAATCAGTTACTGCCTATATATG
The DNA here is from genome assembly GCF_040938485.1 of Diadema antillarum. Lineage (NCBI taxonomy): Eukaryota > Metazoa > Echinodermata > Echinoidea > Diadematoida > Diadematidae > Diadema > Diadema antillarum. The sequence goes on along the minus strand of NW_027270919.1, from coordinate 2,176,944 downwards.
ATTAAATTTTAATTGTTAGCCTTTTTGTCTTCTATGTACTAAAACAACAATAAACTCTGCAATAAAGTCGGTTCATGAATTGTCATTCATAAGAATAACTGCCTCTATTTTGATGATGTACACAAAAGGGCTTCTATTCATCGGCGGGTAAATCATTGGAGTTGTCATAGATGGTGTTTGGCTTATTATTTTGTCGCAGCATGTGTAAGACATAATACGTTATTATAATTGAGGCCTGTTCAAAACTTGTAATTTCTTCCTTTGTTCGGTCTGACGTCATCAATGGGCTAAAAGGCGATGCCACTTGCGTGGTATCCACCGTCGACGCAGATGTTCTCGCCCGTTATGAAGAGGCTCTCGTCAGACGCGAGAAAAGCCACTGCCTGGGTGACGTCATCCAGCGTTGGCACTTTGTGGGGCAGAATGGGCGACCGCGGCTCCTGTATGTGGTTGCATGATATGGAAATAGCACAAAGTGAATGTAGGACCTACTGATGATACCGAAATACCACTTTCGCATTGCCTGTTGGTTTGTGATGTACGGGAAACCAGTAAATTTCGTACACGAGATATTCCGTGGAAGAGAATCCGCAAATTTAATGAATGGTAATGCACAACATACATAAACATACTCACCCGCCCATACACACACACACACACACACTCAATGGGCTTTCCCACGATACATGTACAGGCTTGGATGAGGGAAGTCACTAGGAATTCGATTCCGAGCAGGAATTGCGAGCCATTTTATGGAAGATAATGATGATCGAATGGCGGCGGAATGACTTAAGTTCCGGAAAGCGTGACAAGATTATAATCAGTTTCGACCAAGATGGATGAAATTGTCTCACTGTGGACGCTTTCTCGTAACTTTGTTCATCTAAATACCATCTAGTAATGTCCTCCGGTAAGAGACTCAAAACTAAGAATATTCTCGCTCATTTTCCTTACAACAGGACATACAGAAGGTGGTGAGGATATAATGTCTACATTTCTCATGGGCATGCTTAAGTGTGTAAAATTATCTGACAGGCCAAATATATATAATCTTCGAGTAGAAAATAACATAATCTTTAACGGGTCCTCAACGAGGTACGGTAAGGTTTATCTCAACTGGTGTCTTGATAAAACATTTCAAGTAACATAAACAATGGAAGTAAAATAGGAATTATAACAAAGCAAATTACGGTTGTGTGAGCTCTCGAATCCCCACTGATTTGGAGCAGGTTCATAATTCCATCTCAGTATTCAAAGTAATATATATATATATATATATATATATATATATATATATATATACATATATATATATAAGCTATTAAATAAATAGATACTAAAGAAACTATTTCATAACGCGTTCTTGGTGCTGCAGAGTTCTTTAAACTTGTTTATGATGTCTTGCACCGCTTGAACAAATTAGCTGAGAACGTGGCATATTAACAACCTCCCTTGTTACTGTCTTAGAGACGAACATGAAACCTGAGGCAACAATTCGCATTGTTTGAATCGTGTGATCACATATTATTCTAAACGTTCCAATTACTTTACTCTGAGATCGTCCAGATCTAGTTAAAGTCAAAATTATGATGATGGTGATAACGATGATGATGTCACAATCCCCGGTACAGCTTTCTCCCAGGCCTCACCCCCTCTCTATACATAATTCATCATGCCTTTAGATACATGAATTTAAACATATAAAACTAATATATATATATATATATATATGTACATATATATATATATATGTGTGTGTGTGTGTGTGTGTGTATGTATGTATGTGTGTGTTTAAATTTTGCACAGGACAGGTGACATACAGCAAAATTAATGTGATATGATATTTTGCTTACCTTTAATGGAGGTATTCCCATCACGTCTGTGAAGACACCTGCTGACGGACTGCAGTGAATAAGGAAGGACGTGAATGAAATAGAAAGCTGTGATTATTATTGTTCTTGTTTTTACTATTTTATTGTAATTATTGTCCTCGCTGTCTTTATCATCACGATTTTAATTAATCGTGCCCCTTTCTCACCTTTAAGAGCCATTCTCATTACACTTACAAACACTTCGTGTATGGTACGTCCTTGATCCGTCCGTGAACATGGTTTTGAAAGATTCTTACATTTTTGAATTATAGCTGCAGTGTATAATATTATTATAATCATGCATTATTATGATCTAAAAACAAAGCAATGCTTCAATAGATGTCTGTCGTGTATAAGGGCCTACTCACCTCACTGCGTTCACGCGGATCTTTCTCGACGCCAGATCTGTGTCAAAAATATTTCAAACAGGAGGGCAACATATGAAAGCATCGTCATGTTCTTGGTAAATTCATCAATCTATTAGTAGAGAATGCGGAAATGAATAGGATTTTTTCACAAACGCCATGCACCTATAATAAGATAGTGGTATTGACTCACTTTTGATATCCCACGTCATCTAATTCCACCTTGACCTCTGCTGATGAAAAATTTTACAAATCACAAATTCTGGAACTGTTTATTCACAACAGATTATTTCTTGTGTTACGTAATACATGTAGTTTGATATTTCCCTGCTCCCATTAACTAAGCCCTCATATTAACATTCTTGCTTTTTCAGATGTCATCAACAGTACAATCAGCTGACAAAAAAAAATCCAATTTCTGGTGTCATACACGTTACATTGACTAATGCAAAAAACGGGATCATTTGTATTTATAACTTTTAATATTCCTTCATATGCCAGTGGGGGATGGGGGGGGGGGAGCGCACCGGGCGCCCCCTTTATTTTTTGTTAAAACAAAAGAAATAAAAAGAAAAAATGGGGGAGGGGTGCGTGCGCCCCCCTTTAATTTTGTAAAGGCGCCACCTCCTTACGGAATTCCAGGATCGCCCATGTAGGCTATATAAGTGAAGCTTTATTGGGAAGGTTTTACCTTTCTCTATCTAACAAAGGATTTCGTTTAAAATTACGATTAACCCGTTTTGGAATTAGAGTCTACAATGAGACAGATTTGCGCTTGAACGTGAACTGGCTCTTCCGACCTGCTTCATTTTTTCATGCCCTAAAATGTGATGAGCCCTTGTTACAGAAGATTATTCTTGGAGATAGGTGGCGCTCTGTTTACTTTGGCGGTGACCAGATTCTCAGTTTCTCCTCATCACTAACGGACGACGTGCGTTTTTCCACGGACTATCCCCATCAGATCTATGATATTAATCAACCCATTTCCTACGAGTTCGACAAACCGGAAATATCATACTCAAGTACAGAGAACACCTTACGTCATATCCACGTCACGATACGTCATGAAACTATCCTTTATCTATTAGAAACCGCAGAGATTTGACAGTGTCGTATACCCTATCACCTCTTAGGGCCTTTCGCAGCATGGTTGCGACATGTATGCACTCAGTCTCTGGAATTTGTGGTGTCGTTTTTTTTTTTTAATCCTTCTTCTTCTTCTTGCACTGTCGGTATATAAGAAGTGCTCAAAAACGACGACGACAACAACTACAACAACAACTATGGTTGGCAAAAATAGCAGGAGCTGAAGCAACAGTAACGACAACAGCGTGAAGGAATTTTCGACATTAAGTATAATATGGAATCATATTATGCATAGTTTTATAACATATGATATATAATATATAACTATATAATGTATTTGATATACTATATACTATATAATATAGATAACATATAATACATAATATATAACACATGATACATGATATAGAAGATACAATAATTATGATATATAATAATTCACATACCTAACGCAGACGTCTCTGTGAAATAGTTGACGGCAGCTTGTGACATTCCGAACGCCAGAAGACTTGGTGACTGGTAAAGAGATGAGAACAGTCGATTCATTCATGTTACATAGAATTAAACAGAAGACGCAACGATTCATCGAATAATGGACAGTCAAGCAAATTGTGAGACAAAGAAACAATGGATCGGTAAACGAGGATTAACAGAGGATATGAAGAAGGAGAGATATGAGAATATGATGTTGACATACCAGTTTGAGATATATACGCACACTTCCCTCCAGAGATATTCATAACCCTTGTCGATTGAAGGTAAGAACGAAAACAAACAAAAAGCACAAACAATCCCCATCCTTAGGCCTACCCTAGTAACGACGACTCTCACAATATTGAGAACGGTACGCAGTCAATATTATTTTGATTTGGTGTTAAAAATGGGAAGCCCCTTCCTTTTTGTCAGTATCTACATGTATTTCTCTTTATTCAGATATACACTGCTTGAGACCATTCTGTTTGCTTTATGATAAAAAAAAAATAGATCTCCACCTCTAGTAAATTGAAATTTCTGTCATTTCTACATACCAGTGAAATGTGGTGAAAATTAAACTTTTTTTTTGTATCTCAGAAAGATGCAAATTAACATCTCGAGACATTATCATTAGCTGGAATAATTTCTGTTGATGATATGTAAAGGCGATCGTTGGTAAAAATGATAAGCAAGATCGAAGGAAAAACAAAACAACTTTCAGATGAATTTCTCATACATTAACTGTGTGTATATATCATATATCATATGAATATATATATGAAATTGAGAGAGAAAAAAATGAATGAAAATAAGCAAAGAAAATGGGATTCCATGAGGATTCGAACTCGAGACCCCCAGATTGCTAGTCAGCTGCGCTCTTACTTGCTTACCGTCTGAGCTTGAGGAAAAACCCTAATCCTGTATTCATTTTCATTTCATCCTCATTTTCATTCAAAATATATATTCTGTTCCAATTATATTTTTGAATTATATATATATATGTATTTTTTATTATCATTATCATTATTATTATTTAGATATATAAACATATACAGTATGTTAAAAACGAAAATTACAATCGGATTTTCGCATTGATAACTCCCAATATGATTAAACTGTCTCAATGCTATACTTCAGGGTCTTACAAATACAACATCTTAGCTCTATTTGGTAGAAAACCCTACTTAGTTTTGTTAAGTGGTCACAGAGAAATGTGGATTATTGTAAAGCATGTTATGAGTCTGATTCTGCCAAGTTTAGCACTTGGATGCTCTTGGAACTGTATAAATGGGCAGAACTTGGCGGGAAGGGATTCCTGACATGCTCTACAAAACTCCTCATTTCTCTTTGACCACTGAAGCAAATCGAATAGGGTTTTCTGTGAGATGTGGGCAATGAGTTATGGTTTCACACCCTGAAATTGTATTTGGATTGATTTACTATCTTTAAAGTTATAATTGCGGAGGGTCCCGTTGTATTTTATTTTATTTATTTTTTTTTTTTTTGGGGGGGACATATGGTGTATACTAATCATATATATACATTTATAATGTCTGTTTGTTAATTGTTTGTTTGCTTGTTTTTTTGCTCGAAGCTTTTGGAGGCGTATTAAGGCTAACCCTAATATAGTTCTATGACTGACAGACAATTATTTCACGAATCTTTGCCCATAGGGCTTTGTCAATCTGACTTAAATTCGTTAAATTCGTTAAATGTCAGTCCCTCTCGCAGTTTAAATCACGCTTGCCTCTTCGTCCGCTTTAACATTCACCGCGCAGAAAAGTTTGTGTGTATATCATAGTTATAGTTATAATAATGATAATAATAAATAGTTATTATCATGTAAATTACATATATCTATATATAATTATATTATTATAATGAACCATAAAATGATTTATTCCCACTCCAAGACAACAAAAAGGCAAGAGAGTCTTATTTTGCGTTTCTGTGGTCTTTAATTAAGTAAGAGATTTGTGTTTCACAGCTGGTTGCCCTCAAATACAGATTTGTTTTGTTTTTTCTCTCTATCTTACCGTTCTCTTGGCGCTAGCACAGGATACGTTTATCACACAACCTAGAGGAGTTCAAATGAAAACGAAACAGTAACGATGATAAGTAAATCCTCGATTGCTGCTTTACATAAGCTCGGGGGGTCAAACAATATTCATTCGGCAATTCCAAGATTTGTTTTAAGAGAAATTCATTGTTCTTTCAGTGGGGTATCAATATTTCTTTTTGCAGTACATGCTTGTTTTGTACGAATGGCAGGGGAAATGTATTTTTAATTTTGTTCTATTTTCACTGTCTTGCGAAGGCTGATCTTGCTATTTCATCGAGTGTTCCGTTGAATAAAATCATATACAATTTATTTTAAACTGTTGTTTCGGTCCCATGTTTAGGCGCAGATTTCAAAGTGGCTATAGTTGGAGTATTGCCCGCGTGTAACCCCTGATTACGGCAGGTATTACTGGGTTAAAGTAAGGAAGGTGGTCTTTTTTCAAAGTCAGTAGATCACAAAGTTGATGTCATATTCTCATATTTTCCTGTCTTTAAATGGGATATAAGATCAATGGTTTTGGAAGTCTTACTGTCCTATGACATAAACATGTAATTCAGTTTATAACATGTGAGTGAGTCAAATAGTATTCCTATAACATGATTCATGCTTTGATTAGTATCATAGCATGTCTGGTGAGTAACATAATACTATAACATTTCCTAACAAACTCTCCTGAAATAAGCTCACTTCTTTGCTCTTGTTGGCTGTAACGTAATCATCAATCCGGCGAGATTAGAATGAGATACATTATTGTAGTCATTTCATTCATGCTTAATGAGTGATGTCTCTGAATTATGTTGTGAATTTGAAGTAAAGGAGTTACTAACATTGGTAGAAGTAGTTTATCGAGTCGACTTTAGTAATAACGTCACATGTAATTATCATAGTAAAATACGATCGTACTAATTATACAAAGTGATGTTGAGTAAAAGAACACAGAGTGTGACTGCTACATTTCAAATCATATCAGTAGTACGGTGGGTGCTTCGCTTTATGTGATTGATATCTTATACTCAACAGTAAAACGCCAATAAACACACACACACACACACACACACACACACACACACACTCACGCACACACATCACGCAACAGAGTTGAAACAGAAAAAAAAACAACAACATAAAAAAGCGTGTACACGAAACACCTGCAAAGATCTGAAACTACTTGTACCTTTCGTTTTCTCCAAGTATTTCGCGACAGCCTTGGTAGCAATCACAATGGGGATAACATTGGAATTCATGGCGCCATGAACCATAGAGGGCGTTGTATCAGCTAACTGCCCTGGCTCCATACTAACCATGGCGTTGACCTAAGAAAAAGAACATCGATGACAATAATTACATCACAATGGTGATAATAGAATCTTGTAATCACGATTACCCCGTTATTTGTTTATTCGTTTTCACTTAGTATCTCCCTGCATTACAAGACACATAAGCACACACCCAGAAACATATACATACATTCTTATTCTCAATATAATGATATGTTTGTTTTTTCACATGACTTGTTATCGCCGATCTATTTGACTGATTTGTTTTCTTTGAAATAGAATTTCCATTGCTTTCATTCAACGTTTTTCATTTTCCCTCTCCCTATCTACGTTTCCCATCGATGTTTCACGAACATAAGTACATATACCTTCCACAGTCAGTCCTAAGATAATCGAAACCCAGCAACAATTATATAGACATGGTGGAAGGTAGAACTGATAGCAGACAGTTGGAAGTCTTCATACAGTCATATACCATCGCCTCAAAATGTCATGAGCATTTTCATAAATGATATTATTTACTGAAGGTGATAATTTATATGAATTTAGTCAAATAAAGACTTTACCGCAGGAATGCCTTTATCTTCATGATACCTACTAGGTTGTGGGAGTATCCACTAGAATGATGAATTTCGTTTTAAGCCAAAATACGAAAGAGTTGAGAGAATATAAAAATGAAGATAACTTCGTTTCGTTCCAAACCGGTTTAGGCTTCAGCAATTTGAGAGATAACTTAGAAACTGGCTGTTCCTTAATTCCATAGATCTCTAGCAACTTACATGCCTTGAGGCACAGCATGTTTCTTGATTAGGCAATATTTATCTGTGTGCTAAAATCGAATTAAATTGCAATGCAATTCAGAGTTAATTTCATCCAACACCCAACAGTACAAACAAGAATAGGTCTACAGCACTGAGAAACGTGATTGAATACGATCAGCACAATTTAACAATAATAAAAATCAAATCTTAACACAATGTTATGTTATTATGTTTTCTGATAAGATTTAAAAGATTAAAGAGAGAGAGAGAGAGAGGGAGAAATTGAACAACAACAACAACAACAACAACAACAAAAACAAACAAAAAGAATATAGAGAGGGATAAAGAGATATATTGACCGGTATATGAATACGGCTTAATCTGGGGATCAGAATGTGAAAGGCACTGCTTGTATCATAATTATCTGATACGAACATATTCTAATATTCATTTCTCGAAGAGTGACGCACATTGACATTCTGTGAAACAGCAAAGCTCTCCCAAGCAGACAGGACAAGGCTATAATCAAATTAGTCTATAGGAGCTCTAATCACTGCTCATTGCTACGACGCTGTCTAGATATGTATTATGGGGTTGGCTGCAAACGGACATCAAATCGAACAAATCTTGAATGATTTGATGAGACAGAGTTCAATCTGTCAAGACAAATGAAATTGATAGATACAGATGTTTATTATTATGGACCATTACGACGCGTTGCCGCTGGGAATCACCTTGTTCATTGTGCTCTGCTTTTTTGGCAATATCCTTGTTCATTGTGCTATACTTTTTCTCCTGTCACGTTCACTCTGTCTGTCTGTCTGTCTGTCTGTCTGTCTGTCTGTCTGTTTGTCTGACTTACTACTTGTCTGTCTGTCTGCCTGTCTGCCTGTCTCTTTTTCTGCCCCTCTTGGTTTATGATATCCCCACCCCATTTTGTTCTTTTTCGGTTTTTCCTCTCCTCCCATCAACCTCCACCATCCCCCTTCAACCTCCACCATCCCGATTCAACCTCCACTATCCCCATTCAACCTTCACCATCCCCCTTCAACCTCCACCATCCCCCTTCAACCTCCACCATCCCGATTCAACCTCCACCATCCCCCTTCAACCTCCACCATCCCCCTTCAACCTCCACCATCCCGATTCAACCTCCACCATCCTCCTTCAACCTCCACCATCCCCATTCAACCTCACCATCCCCCTTCAACCTCCACCATCCCCCTTCAACCTCCACCATCCCCATTCAACCTCCACCATCCCCCTTCAACCTCCACCATCCCCCTTCAACCTCCACCTTCCCCATTCAACCTCCACCATCCCCCTCCAACCTCCACCATCCCCCTTCAGTAGGATTCATGTAAACTCGCAAAAAACTACCTTTCTCATGGAGAGCTTTAATCCTCACCACGCTGCTGTATACATTTCGTAATTAAATCAAATTTGTTTATACCCGCATAATCCCTCGCAATGGTCGTTCTTGTTACCAATCGAACGGGAGTTAAGGAAGCACTAAGTTCCTCCTGTCTACATTGCGTTTATTTATTTCATTCACTTATTGCAAATCCTTGTAAAGAGTGGCCTGATCCGCATAAAAGATATTTATACAAAAAGCACAAGATAGACAAATATCAAACATTCTAAATATAACAAAATGATACAATCATGCAAGTCTAATTTTGCTTGTATAAATTGATGGCCTTCCTCAGGGCTATGTTATTGGCTAAAACCTATCAAACATTAAAAAAAATCAATTTGCTTAAAAAGAATACTCTTGAAAATTTGAAAACAAGGCATCAATTGAATGGACCTCTATACAAGTATTCGACTTACTGGGCGTCAGTCATCATAGGCACATAGGCAATTCTTATTCTTATTCTTATAATTATTCAGGTAATTCATCACGTAATAGTTTGTCATAGAATGAAGTGAATATACAAATACCTTGAAATACAACAAATCCAATTAAGTGGGCGTACAAACATCTAGAAAAAATGAAATAGCTCGATATCTCGTCATGGCGACTGCCACGCATCACTATGACACGAGAGATGAGAAATCTCACATAATCGCGAGACAATTACCGCAATAATAATAATAGTAATAACAATAACAATATATTTGCAAATCGCATAATAAGCACATGCTTCTCTATGCAATTAAAATGCAAAATGTAAACAAACAAACAAACGACTAGCAAGTATAACAATCAACAAAATACATACAAAAATTAACAAAAAGGGGTAATGAATGTTTATCTTGAGCAAGGAAGACGAAAAAGGTGGGTTTTAAGAATGGATTTGAAATGGCTGAAGATCTAATCCGCTTCGTTTACAGTTTCGCTGATCAGACCGACCTGAAGCGAAGAATCAGGCACATGTTACAATGATTCGTTAACCTACGATGATTTCAAGCTCTCGGCGTTTGCCCTTGTCGCAGGTGTGCAATTAAAGAAGACTCCCTGCCTGCCTGCCCATCAGAATGCAAGGGGGGGGGGGGAACAATGTCGTTCTTCCTCGCTAGAGTAGATAAAAGACCCATTATCTTATTCGGTCACGTATGAACTATCTACAACTTGCAGACTCATCCAGATCCAGCCCCCTCCCCCTCCTCCCCAGAAAAAGGGGGAAAATGTGCTTGCGGTGAATGGTGAAGCCTCATGGTGTGTTCCTGAATTACATTGAGAGTCACGTCTTCACGTCAGACGCTGCAGTGATCAGAATGATTAACAGAGAAATCTGAGGTTCATTCATGGTCTAGCAGTCTTGGCGGGGAATACTAAAATCAGGTCTTACTCAATTATTAGTAACGTTGACCGAGACGGTTACGTAGCAATATAAGTAACAACATTGATAACGTTTATTACAAAAACGATGGTGATAATGCTGATAAGGATGATTGAAATCATGATAATCATAGTGAAAGTTTCATCGATATTAAGAAAAACCATAAACGTTAGTATTACTATTGTTATATTTTGTATTGTTGTTATCACCAGTATTAGCAGCAACAGTAGTAGAATGTAGTATAGTAGTAGTAGGCACTAGTTGTAGTAATAAAAATAGTGGTAGCACTAGAAGTAGACGTAGTATAGCAGCAGCAGCACTAGATTTAACATAATGATTAAAATCATTAATATCGTGACATCATCTTATTAAGCCTAGGTACCATCTGTCTCTGTTATCATCATAATCACAGCACTACCTGACACCCTTTTGTAACACACGGGTCAGGTGGAGACAAACGGCCGCCCTTTTTATGGATCTTTAATCCAGAACAGGATTCGAACTCAGGAAATCCAAAGCTAGTCATGCTAGGGGACCACTTGATAACTGTGCTGCAATCAAAGACAAGAATAACGCTTGGACGCCATAAATGGCAGAACATGTTGAAAGAATGTTATATTGTATACAGGTGTTCAAGGAATTGCTGTTGTGCATTATGATCTGTTTTGTATGTGGAGTTGCGGAATGAATGAATGCTTACAAGGGAGCAACTTCGGGGCCAACGGCATGAACTCCCCTCCCCTACTTTATTCCTTCATTCACGTACAAGCACTCATTCATTCATTCATTCATTCATTCATTCATTCATTCATTCATTCATTCATTCATTAATACATAAAATTATTCATCCATTTTTTATTATTATTCAAGGACATCTGCGCCTTTTCCTGTATTGGTCATATTGATGATCTAGCATGTCTAGTAGCCTAAATCTATCTATTCATCTGAGCCAATGTCTCAGAAAGCAAGGAAGAGTTCATTAAGAGAATACAGTCAAAGTAGTTAAACAGTGACCAATATAAGCACAATCGGCAAGGCGTCGTAGGAAGCCTCCTCAATCATACACATTTTTTTTCGAACTGACAGCTGTCGAAACCTTCAGTTCGGCTGATGATATTCCCCTTTAAATATGTACATTCTTTCTGCGATGAAGCTAAAATTTTTTCTAAATGATGATCTACCTGAATGATCACTGAATTATGCTCCTTGTCCTTTCTAATATGAAAATATAAGACAGAATTTTCTTATAATTCAAATACCATACATAGCTACAAATTTAACATTAAAATGAATCACGATAACTTAACGAAATTGAATTTTTCACCTGTTGCTATGAAATGCAGGCGTGCATGATTCTTAAAGGACAATGTCGATTTCTGCCTAAATCTAAAAGGCTTTCGTACAAAGCTTAGGACCTGTATCGGTGTGGGTCGCTCGGCTAGAGGTTTGCGGTGCTGCATCAAAACTCTTCCAGACCAAACTGGTAGGCAAAAGGTTTTCTTAACTGGTGGTGACAAGGTCGGAAATCGGTCACCGACTGGTTGCCAACTTGTAGAGGACTGGTCTTCAGTGATTTTTAACCTTTGGCATGAAGATTTTCGGTTGGCAACCAGTTGCCGACCACTTGTGAAGTGGTCGCCGACCAGATCAACCATAAACTCTTTCTGCGTCCACGTGCCGCGTCGTTTGGGGCAAGGGTCGGGACAGATCACAGCCGAATGACAGTGACTGGAACCATTTTGATATCACCAACCAATCTTGTGCTTCTGAGACTGAGGGAGAGATAACAATCTTTGAATTATTGCCGAACGTCAAGCAAACATCGGCAACTAATTGGCTGCCAGTTTCCTGTGGTCTTCAAAGTCGCCGACCAGTCGCCGATGAGTTTGCAAACCTTTCTGCGAGCAGTTGCCTACCCATCATCAGGTTTTCCGTTGTTAGCAAAACGTTAGCAAGGCGATCGCCAACCGGTCACCAAATGATTTGCAAACAGTCTGCAACCGGTAGGTAACTGGTCTACACAACCAGCCGCCAATCAAAAATGTCTGGGTTTGGTCGGCGATTTGTTGTCAGTGGTTGCCAGTAATCACGGTCAGTCTTCGCAGCTACTTCTCATCAGGTCCTTAACATCATTTACTTTGTTTTAAGTTACCTTGTTAAGGGAGACGATACTAACAACAGCACTACCCCCTCCCCTCATTGATTAACATGGCAGCCCCATTTTCAACATTAACTCTTGAAAAGGGCGCTGCCATTAGTAGCACTTCACCTCTCTAAAGAACTCATTTTACACACCTTGGTAAAAGGAGATTGTGAATTGACAGTCTTGTATGGTAATGTAAGCTCCAGGCAGAATTCGAATTCGGGACATTCTGTTTGAGATCCCAGAACCCCAACCACTACGCCACAGTACTGAGCGGCAGACAAGTAAGGAAGAAAACTGAGCAATGTCACGTACCAGTATATCAATCGATCCCAGAGACGCCTCCACTCCAGCCAGCAGCTTTTCCATTTGTTCCTCTCTCTGCACGTCGGAGACGAAAGTCAATATCTGTAGAATAAACACACACTCGGTTATAACTGCATTTTTCTACGCAGCTGCATTCAAGTGAATGCACACCACTCCTTCACGGAGTGGAGATTGTGCCTGCTTTAACTGATTTGCCTGCACTTCAAGAATTATCAGAAGTTGCTTCATTTTGAACGGGTGTGTTGTGATAAAAATACAGAAAGCGAAGTGTTATCACGAACCTACTTTGCTTCCATGGACATATTCCTGTGATGTAGCGATGCCTGACGATGAAATGTGCCTGTTGTTTTAGATTTTCACAATATTACAATTTTGATTAATATATTCAGGATTATCTATAGTAGCATCAATATTGGTGGCAATTAATAGAGGTTATGGTAATAGTAATAGTAATAGTAATAGTAATAGTAATAGTAATAGTAGTAGTAGTAGTAGTAGTAGTACAAGTTGTAGTAGAAGTAGTAGCAATAGTAGTAGATGTAGTAGTAATAGTAGTAGTCGTAGTAGTAGTTATAGTGCTAGTAGTATAAATAGTAGTAGTAGTGCAGGTAGAAGTAGTAGTATCAGTAGTAGAAGTAGTAGTAGAAGTAGTAGTAGTAGAGGTAGCAATAGTAGTAGTAGTAGTAGTAGTAGTAGTAGAAGTAGAAGTAGTAATCATGGTAGTAGTAGTACTACTACTACTTCTACTACTACTACTACTACTACTACTACTACTAGTAGTAGAGTAGAAGAAGTAAGAAGTTATGATAATAGCAATAGAAGCAGAAGTAGAAGTAGCAGTAATAGTAGTAGTAATATTAATAGTATATAGTGGTAGTAGTAGAAGCTGTTGGTGTTATTGCGGTACTATCATAATGATGAATTGAAGTTAAAGGGGTGTAGTTGGCAAACTTTCAACCGAGAAAGGGTGATGTTTATGTAACAGCGGTGACTCGTGCAGAGCCAAGGCAGACCACGTAACCTGGACCTGCGTATACCTCTGGAAACCAGCCCCTATTAAACAAAGATAAGGCAATTCAATGATATTCCCCGACATGAGATTCAAAGCGTAACTATTCTCGGAGTTAACATGAATTAGGGTTATTTGCAGGTCTAAAGAGGATATGCTCTTTGTGCTGTATCATCGCGCTCCAAGAGGGCCCCTGGTATTACACTATACTTCAGCTATATTGTATCCTCTTTAACACGTCGTTTTATAACTAAGACCACAGGAATAAAGTTATTTTATTTTGGGGAAAATACACTTGTAGAGGTTTTCTTCTTGTTGCTGACTCTCAGTGTTTATATTAATGCGTATGCTCGGAGTTATTCTTGGTGTCTACGCGGGCCCCACATGGCAGAAGAGAATAATAAAATAATGCGTCTATAAATCACAAAAAGCTGAGACAGATTATCAGAGAAGGCGAGTGAACGAATCCACGAAATGAAGCGTAGGCTCAGGAATTCATAAATGATATGTAGGACAGGAAGCAGTAAACGTGATCAGTGTACTATCTTGTGGGGGCGCCCTTAACAATGTGCATTAACGATATTCAACTCCAAATGATTTCCACGATGCACTTTCAGGAACTATATCGACATCGAATTCCCAGTTATTTGAAGGAGAAAGGAGGTAAAAAAAATGCTCAAATCAACTAGGATAAACGAATGCACACCACGAGCTCGACATATACGAGTCATACAGCCCACGAATTATCAAACTCACGAGTCATACAGCTCAAGGGCTATAGACACTGAGTGAACAATGTCTATGAGGGCGTCATCAAGTAAGGCAGACCCACGAACTGTACAGTTCACGAACTAGATACCAGGCAAATAAGGCCCATGAGCTCGACACTGTTAAAACGGCCCATGAGCTCGACATTACATCATGGGATTGAAATTTACGTAGTATCGAGCTCGTGGGCCTTGTCTCGTGTTTAGCTGGTGGGCCTGTTTTACTTGGTGTCTAGCTCATGCGCCTGTTTTGCATGGTGTCCGGCTCGTGGGCTGTATGACTCGTGGGTATATGACTCATGTGGACCTTTTTTTTTTCAGTGTCTAGCACGTCGGCAGTATGACTCGTGGGTGTCTAGATCGTGGGATGGCCCCAAATTAACACCGTCATGTCATGCATCTTGATCAGCAAGCGAAGCAAGACAGTGTATCGATGATGCGTAGACTCAAGTTGTGATGCTTAACCGCGGAGCCACGAATCAACATCACTGATAATAATAGTTTTACCGATCACGCTCACTATGTTTGTCTGTTTGGTCCTTCATTCCCTCGTAAGCACAATGACGAGAACTGAATATTAAAAACACGGAATACTGTAGTCATTTGGATCGCTGAGGACTTCCTGAATGAATGGAAATTTCCCATCTAATTATGTCGCGAATGAGAGGAAGGTTACAAAAGAATATTGGTTACCATTTTTAATCTTTGATTCGAATCAGGAAATGAAATAACTGAAGCCTGAACTCGCGAAATTATGAAGTAATAAACATAGTGCATATTGTATATAGGTCCATGAGATAGTGAGAGTAATGCTGGTGATGGTGATGTCCTTACGGATGATAGTATGGAGGAGATAATGGTGATAATGATGATAATGACGAAGATGATGATGATGATAATGATGATGATGATGATGATGATGATGACGATAATGATGATGATGATGAAAATGATGATGATGATGATGAATGATACTGATAACAACGTGTAGGTAGATGAGAATGAGGAGGAGAAGTAGGGGAGGAAAAGGTGAATGATGAGGAAGATGAGCAGAGGTAAGGGTGGAGAAGGAGCATGGATAGTAGGAGGAGGAGGAAAAGGAGGAGGATGATAAAGAGGAGGGTGGGAAGCAGGGGGAGGAAGAGGAGGATGGGGAGAGGAGAAGGAGGAGGCAGAGGAGGAGGAAGACATGAAAGAAGAACGGAGGAGAGAAGAAGGGGAAGAGGGAGAGGAGGAAGAACGGGACAAGGAAGCGGATACGATGATGTATCAGAGATTTCCTAGCACCGCAACGTTTCTGCGAAAGGTTAACTTGAGTCACCTTCTGGATGGGAACCCCACGCTGTGTGCACTCGTCCTTTATGAGCCGTAGTCTCTCCTCGTCTGGTCCCAACAGAGCCAGGGAGCACCCTCGCTCCGCAAAGTCCTTCGCAACGGCTGCACCCACGCCCTTTCCCGCGCCTTGAATGACACGGCGGGAAATCAGATCGATAATGAATGCATGCACAACTTGTCGGAAACAAATGATTTAAGGATGTTTCCCCATCCCTCATTAATACACACGTACACGCACAAGCACATTGACATGCATGCACGCTTTGTTACAACTGCATGTATAATGCCTGACTTGTATGCTGTCAAAAACCACTACACTAGCTCTTAAGAGGAAATCTACACACTTATTACCTATGTGATTACCAATTGAAAAGCCAAATCACTGGTTACGTTAGTCCTCATTCTTCCGTTTACTTGTATATATATATATATATATATATATATATATATATATATATAGTGTGAAAAGAAGAGCCAGGTGGACGTAGCTAGGTCAACGTGTCTGTTTATTGCCGCCGAGCTTTCGGTCCCAAACGGACCTTCATCAGGGCTGTAACGATACAAATAACACGAGTGTGATATGAAATGTATTCAATAATATGCAATTGATTATGTATATGATTATTGGAATATGTTATATACAGCTGTAATTGATTACACAGTCATTACAGACTCACGCCAGTTAGATTTATATTAGTATACATATATGAATATATATTTATTAGTGTAGCCATACGAGTGAGTCATTTTTGTATCGTTACAGCCCTGATGAAGGTCCGTTTGGGACCGAAAGCTCGGCGGCAATAAACAGACACGTTGACCTAGCTACGTCCACCTGGCTCTTCTTTTCACACTGAATGCAAATAATGAAGGCCACACACTGGTACTGTAAATGGTCGATACCCCTTCTCACACTCTATATATATATATATATATGTAATATACAATATATATATATATATATATATATATATACATATATATATATATATATATATATATATATATATATATATACAGAGACAGAGAGAAGCAGGATATTTAATAGTCAATACGCTTGTGTGCTTCATTAGATTGGTACAATGCTGCAGGTTTCATACAAACAAATTGTAAATTCTCAATATATTGTTCTTGTTGACGTAACGGCATGTCTCTGCGTGAGAAGGGGAAGAGAGTATTATGGGCTTGTCAAGTCTGTGAGTACTATAAGTACGGTTCGTTGAGCACTTCAGTATCATGCTGTCATGTGAAATGCTACTCAGTGGCACTTGCACAATGTTTATAATCATTGCTTGATCATACCATATAACTTATTGTGTGAGATAGGCCTATTGTGGTGGACACATTTGTCATAAGCTTCAAGTGAAAATGGAATTGATTACTTGCATGCTAAAATCCGCACAGACGTACTGAGCTTAACAGACTATTAACAACTTGATGATAAAGGTGGTTGATGACATTACAAGTGATAATGATAGCCATAGTAAGAGTATTGTGAAACGCAACAATAACATCATGTTATGAAATAGTATAGTGAACAGCTTTTGGAAGTCACCTTACGGAGACAAGTTTGTGTCTCCTGAACGTATTCAACTATATGGAATATAAGAATATAATCAAATTGTTAAATGAATAGATAGAAAGGTGAATAAATAAAAAATGAATGAATGAATATGTAATATATATATATATATGTGTGTGTGTGTGTGTGTGTGTGCATTTCATGTATGTATGTGTGGATGTATGCGTGTGTGGGGGTGTACGTAACAATGATGCAATGACATAAACATCACAGTCTAGTTTTGATTATGTGAGCCATAGAAAGTACACATAAGATCTTCGTTTCAATGTCAATGTTTTGAAAAAAAAAGATACAAAAACTTTTGTTCAACAGTGTTTTGTTCTGAAGCAACCAAATCAGTAAAACTTTTAGTCCTCATTCTCTCTTCACAGGAAAACTCGGAGAAAGTAATCAAGTGGACTATGGTGTGTGAATAAGCATTGTAAGTGTGAATCCAATAATTTTTGCTTAAAGAACAGGGAGTTTAATGCCTCCATGACGTACCGGATAAAAAGTGTTCCGTTCTTTTTAGTGTTCATCGTTTGTTTTTTATGTGTGTGTGTGTGAATGGATCATGATGGATGGTACAGATCCTTTACCTACACAAGTAGTCTTTACATTTTCATCTTTTTTCTCTTATATGATGGAAGAGAGAGAGAGAGAGAGTGAGTCAGAGTAAAGATGCAGTCTTGGTTTCTCTGACAATTTGATGTCAGCCACTCTTTACCATCAGCCAAAATCATCACTTTGCTGTGGTCAGGCGATTGGTTACCGCCCATAAGTGGTAATTGTAGAGCGCCACTCACGTTCAATGGTTGACGGAAAATGCAACCAGAGAATGACAGAAATGCTCTACATTCAATATCAAGGTGACGAAAACCAGGCACTCTGCGTGAATTCTAAGAAGTGGAGGAAATTGACTAAATTGTCACTGGTCACAGTTTGATGTTGTTCGCTTCCGGAATACAAAAAGAAAAATGAAAATTAGAGAACGAAAATTACGCGCAGAGAGGGAAATAAAAAGGAAAACACGAGAAAAGATTGGGGGGGGGGGGTGGTCTGCTGTGATAGAGAGAGGAGGGAGGGAGAGATAGCAGACGTTTGTTTTGTCTTCATAAATTCAATGCTCACACCTCCAACATTTACGTTAATGAAAGGTGTAATCTCAACGAGCTCATTTGTACATTGACAAATTATTAATGAAGATAAAAAAGTGTATTGTGAGATAATTATAGTTCCCTGCCAAGATGGCAAACATAAATGGTACTACAATCACGAGAGCAATCTTGCCGATATATTGCATGATATTTTTTTAGTGGATTAATTGCTTCTTTAAGGTTTGACTTTGAGATGTGATTAATCATTCTAATAAATGCATTGGATTTCAAGGTATACATGTGTGAAATGTAGAGTCAAGTTTTTGGACGAAATCTCGTCTATTTAAATCACATAAGAACGAAACGGCAAGATGGGAAACCATATCATGAACCAAACTACCTGCCGTTCTCGGAGCCAGGTGCATGACCAATAAATCGTGGGATAATGCTAATCATGCTGATGATGTTACTTGTTTCACACGGCGCCTTTCCGCCACGATGCAGCGCTCAAAGCCGTATGAAAAGTACACCACCTCACCGCCCCCCTCCCCCTTAATGATACCGAACTCGCACTTACAATGCACTCTCTCGATTCCCTCAGGACCTTTCAATTCAGATTGCCATTTTATGGTACACACGATTCAAATATAACCAAATTTTAATACGCCAAGCTTGCAAAATGAGTATCCGGTCATTCTCTCAGCACAACGTATCGTTTTCAATAAAGTATCCAGCCCATAGGATGTAACCCTGCAAAAACACAGCGTCCCACACTGTTTACCGTGTGTTCAAAGGATGTACACATAAATAGTTGACTATAATCATGTGTGCACACTGAACACAGTGTTGGACACTACTTTTGACACTGTTAAGCCGCCCGAATTTAACTCTGTACTTCACACTGTGTTCTTCCCAGCAAAGGAAGCATTATAAAAAGCTCGAACCCAGAACCTTATTAAAAACCGCAGTACACAATCCACTAGACTACTACATCTCAACAACATGTGACTCGGACGACGAAATGGTGAGAAAATGGAAGCTGACGAAAGGTATTAAGATGGAAGTTCGTGTATTGAGACGAAAGTTCGCAGAGGTACATTTTAATCCCTGTCAGCTCCTCAAAGACAAGGAACTCTTCCTAAATAATGTCAGATGTAGAGAAAAATTCAATACAATGTAATTACTTTCCCCCATACACATGACCTCTTTTTAAAGATTCCAATATCGTACATTCCACTAATGATTTGCATTGCATTAATTTTTCTGAGGGTCCTGTGGCATAGTGGATAAGACTCCCGACTCCCAAACGGAGGACCCGAGTTCGATTCCCGCCCAGTGCTTACTTCCTTGGACAAGAGGTTTTTACCCAAAATGTCCCTCTCGACCCAGATGTATGAATGGGCACCTGGCAACGCTAGTTTAATAAGAATGACAGGGCCCTGTGGAGGAGCAGTGGCGGCACTGAAGAGGCTACGCGGATGAATTATAGACCTTACTATTATTATAATGCTAGACACACACGTATACACACACGTATAAACACAAACACGCCCACACACACAAGAATATAAAAAAAGATGCATATGTATAAGAGAGATGAAGAAGTTCACATACGATAGATTTTGACTAAAAATATAAGAAATATACGCATTATACGTGCAAGCACTTTCGCCTGAAGGCACACTATACATGTCGTTTTTATTTGATGAAAGTCCAGTGTACAGCCCTATAGACCGTGTACATAACCTGGAAAAGTTGTTAAGCACAAGTTATTTTCCTTTGTGTAATCGTGTTCTAGAAGGGTATAAGTGTAAATCTAGGATGTCCCCTTGACAACCTTGAATTTTTTTATTTGCCTAATTAGCATAACCATGTAAATGGCATTACGCAAGAAGCAGTGTTCCTAAATAAAAAAAGCAAAAAACAAACAGGAAGCCTGAAAACGCAATACGAATTTTCAAGGTTTTTTTTTTGTAATGGGGAATCCTTTTACAACACCAGTTTTCAGTTTCCAATGATACATTTAAATGCCTCAAATAGCATAATTACCATAATGAGCTAATTTGCATAATGTGGGCCTACGATAGTCCAGTAGGTGGTACCATATACATACCACATGGCCTGGTTGTTAAGTAAAAGTTACTGAGAACAACGGTTTTTTTTCTTATTGAATCGTGTGTTAAACGGGTAAATATCGAAGAAAAGTTAGCTTGGTCGCTGCCTTTGCAGTCTAGGGCATTTATTGGCCTTGTTAGCATAAAGTAATCATTCAGCAATTAGAACAATGACTTATACATGTTGTTAATTTCAACGCAGGAAGCATGAAAACAAAAAGTACGATTTTCAAGGGTTTTCTATAACGAGGAATCCATTTGTAGAATGGTACAAGTGTTTTGAATATCATAATTAGCGCCATGACCTAAATTGCACATGGCCGGCGCCACGTTTTCAAAAGTGTGTGTGTGTGTGTGGGGGGGGGGGGGGTCACTTCAGACTCCTGGTGCCACTTCCGGGTTTCATCAGCTAACAAGCAAAACAAACAAGGAAACAAACAAACAAACAAACAAACAAACAAACAAACAAACAAACAAAAAAGTCTCCAGCGAAAACAAAACAAAACAAAACAAAATACCCGGCCCTCCCGGTTCCGCCTGCCCTGTTGCACATGTATACAATAGCCTAATGGAAAATGCCTAATACCATGTATGTGACCTTGACAAGTTTTCAAGCACAAGTTCAATTTTTGTTATTGTTGTGGTTGTTTACTCGTGTTTTGAATGGAAAGTAAAATCGCTTAAGCCTTATAGCCACCATGGCAGACTAGGGAATTTATTTTTCATCAGCCTTATTAGCATGATTAGCTAATAGCATGTTGATGAGCTTGGATGAAGCTTGAAAACAAGGATAAACTTTTCACAGGTTTTCTACGACAAGGAATCCATTTATCATATCAGTCTGTTTGTAGAATGTAATTACAAGAGAATGGTTAGCACAATGAGTTGGTTACTATGATTATCAAGATTATGTTAAACATAGACGGCCGTGAGTTGGTTACTATGATTATCAAGATTATGTTAAACATAGACGGTACCGTCGGTACCACGCGCCATTCTTATGAATTTGAAAGAGTTTACTACAACTTTTCGTTCTTGTTATCAAACTTTTGAATCGTGATTCAGATGGGTAGAGTTGTTATCATTCAGGCAACCTGGAGCAAATTAGGCATAATTAATTATAAGCCTAATTAGCATAATCAGTTGATTGACATTCATAGAGTATATGGAATTCATTGCCATTGTTTGTCTAGAGATATAAAAAAAATAATGGTTTGGGGTCAAATGTAAGATGCAAACTACATAAAAAAAAAAAAAAAAACTGTTCTTCTCTTCATTTTTTTCTTTTTTCTTTTCCTCTTTTCTTTTTGCTTCGAACGAGCAGGGTCCGCTTGAACAACAATCTTTTTAATCATACAATAACGAAAAACTTGAGTTTGCTTTATAGAGAGATATTCCCTCCCACCCCTACAAATCCCCCTCCCTAAAAACTGGCGTTATAAATGGATTCCTGTTTATAGAAAACTGTTGTATCCTTGTTTTCAGGATTTCTTTTATTGAGCGTTAACAACATATTAGATATTAAGCTAATTAGATGATTATGCTCATTAGGCTACTAAATTGTAATTGCCTAAGGTTGCCAAGGTGGCAATCAATCCTGATTTTTACTTCAATACCCATCCCAAACACAAGTAAGCAATTAATTTAAAAATTGAACTTTAACAACCTTTCCAGGTCAAATGCATGGTATATAGTATCATCTGCTTGATTGTTGAACATATTTATGTTAGTTTATGATGCAAATTATCATTTTCTTGCGTTTTTGTTTATCACACTTGCATTATTTACAATTACAAACTGGTGTTGTAATCCTATATAAGGAAGCCCTTAGAAAGGTCATGAGATTTTTAACTGAGTCTTCAGGTTTCAGCATAATAATATCACATAATTATATATTATGCTAAGTATCTAGGTAAGCTAATTAGGCTGATGAATATAATTTCCCAAGGTCGAGAACAAAGCTGAGTCTGTCAAGAAAATGTGAGACTATTATTCCTTATTTTAAAGCTAACGTACAAACAATAGCGAAAAAACACTAAAAAGGCTGAGATAGATAAATAAATAAACATGCTAACAGATGCAGAGATAAATATGAAAGTTCAAAGAATCAAGGTAAAATTACAGATAGGCAAATTCAGCAGACGTCTCGTGCGGTGACAAAGTACATTACTGGCATTCAAACAGGCATGAGTTTCTTATCATTCGTTCCATATCATTCAAATCTGTTGTTTCTGTTTGACTGCTTGTATTCAAAACAACATCTAGGCGATCAAGATCTCAGCATCGCTGCACTGACGTGCGTTCATTCAAGACGAAAGATGCGAATCTCCCTAAAGGGTAAAATGTGAAAGAACAATGCAGATACACAAGAAGACGAATATTTCTGCGTGCTACTATGGTTACGCTATCATCCTATCATCGTCAACAAAGAGTATTTCTGATACTCTTTCTTGTCTCATCAATGTAAAGACAAACCTCTCGCCAAACGCAAACCAATTATATCATGTGGATACGATATATGTCTCTGATAATTCTACATAGTTTCTTGAGATGATCATTTAATTTGTCTGGATTGAAAAAGACCTAAAGTTGTTTCTTTTGCGAAGGCTAAACTGTAATGACCTGTTACATCTTTGATTTTTTTTTTGTAAGTTACAAATTTGATAATTAGTTCACATACAAATGACATTGCATTTATGTGTGTGTTTGTGTGTGTGTGTGTGTGTCTGTCTGCTTGTGTGTCTGTTGCTTTTCATTAAAATAAGTGGTTGCAAAAGTGTCTGTTTCAATTTTCTTTTCCTTATCTGCCAGCGTTTTATGCCTATTATCTGAAACCATCTATTTTAACATCTATAATAATTGTGTCGAAATGTCAATCTTCTTGTCTTGTTGTAAAACAAAAGTGCGCCTTGTCAATTTTAACGTGTATTCATCACAGCATCCTTTATTTCTATAGTTTCCATTTTATTTTACACAACTTGTTGAAGTATTCAAAGCATGGTACAAAATATGAAGTGAAAACACCTAACACATCACATTATATATGGCTATATTAAGACTACATAATCGACGTTTCAATATTTAGAATTGCAAGCGGCCTTATGCTGCTGGAAGCCATGTATTGTGTATTAAGGGAGAAATACTTGATACCTACGATGTCCAATTATCATTATTATTTTTTTTTTGGGGGGGGAATTTCACATTGCTTTGTATATGGAAAGTATAATTTGTATTATCACTCTGATCACATAACAATGTGTGTCGTTAAACTATGGAAACTCTGACACTACGTCTTTATTGTTCAGCGCAACCATATGCTAGTTAGAGCATCTGACCACATTTGCTCCTTCGTCAATGTAAACTCTAGTGAAACAACAGACCTCTGTGGTAACTTTCGTGGGTTACAGCTCGTTATTCCGAAGGTTCGTTATTCCGAATTTCATTTTCGGATTAACAAATCTTCGGAATAACGAACCTAATTCGGAATAACGCCACAAATGTTCGGATTAACGAACCCTTTTTCATTTTCGGATTAACGAACTTCTAGGTATAGGGAATTTGTGTGTTTCGGATTAACGAACCTTCGGAATAACGAACCTTCGAAATAGCGAACCTTCGGAATAACGAACAGCATCCACTTTCGTGACCCTTACTAGACAGGAAGCGTTTTATTGCTCATCCGTGCAGCATTTTCTCCAAGAATACCCGTCCTCGCCAAATAAACACTGAGCATTATCAATAAAGATAATTAAACTGCTTGTAATAATGAGAGTGCTAGTAAACATTAGTAACCATATATATAATCAGTATTTTCATCATGATTTGCATTATCTTCATCATACTTATTACGGATACCAGAGACTCAAACTCTCCCGTTCTCGACGGGAGATCTCCCGCTGAAAGCCCATTTTTGCAAAATCTACCGTTCTCCCGCTTGAGATTTGATTTCTCCCGCCCTGGCTCTATGTCTCCCGGTGGAAAGGATTTCTTACTTATTGCTATCGTATGTTGAAAAAATAAGCCTTAGATAGCACCAGAAAACATCTAGAACCCTAGGAACTTCGTGCTTCGAACACATCAACTTGGAGTCTCCCGTTTGCTAGAGGTTTCGGGCGGGAGAATCTCCAGATAAGATGGTGCTTTGGGTTGGAGTCTCTGGGATACGACACCGGTTGCAGCGGCTGTGTCCTGTAGACAATAGGCAAGGCATTTTATCCCCATTGTCTATCGTCCTTCGGAGTGGCTTAAAGTTTTCGGCTACCTGGTTTTAACACCTATTGTTTCTTAGAGTTCACGGTGAACAAATCGATTTGAAACCAAATTAGAAAACACCAACAACTATCATTACGACTAATATCATTATCATTCAAAGAATTTGCTTTCATAAAGCAATATACTAGACTCAGCATTCTGTGTGGATAAAAGCAGTGTTGGAGGACCTCCAAGAATAACAGCGTATAAACCACTGATGGGGCTACCCTGGGTAAAGAATACTGAATGAATAAATAAAAAAACAATATCAATAAACTGCTAACAGCCCAGGAGTCTGGCTAACCCTAAACACGTACGTAAATAATCAGGATAGTTACATGTAAGTTGGAAAGCGTGAATGTAGGAGTGACACTGATTATCATCAATAAAGTGCATTTCAAGTAGGCCTACGTGATCCGTACGCCCTATTGAGTCTGTAGTATAGGGCCTACATGCAGTCGTTGGTAGTATATTTGTTTGTATGTTGAGTGTGTGATACTTTCTGTCCTATTTATAGTGCGTATGTACGTTTATTTTCTGCTTCTTCTTTCTCTTGCTAACATTATTTTTACACCTTAAGGACTCAGAAGATACGAGCTTTATAGTTTTCAGTCCCCACAACAGAAAGTAGCCATCTTGAATATTATCAAACGAGTATCCACTGGACCCCATGCATTATCACCCGTCACTTTTTTGCTGCTTTACTGATAAGTATTTCCCACCCCTTAATCAACGTTAATTGCTGGCTAATGTTACATAATGATTTTCCCAAGTCCTTTCTAGTGTCTGAAACTGTTGATTTACTTGTTATTAACGTATCACAACGCATGCTTCAAGTTTTAGTGCTCATTTCATGGACTTTATATTTATTTGAAACTAACAAGGAAATGCATTCGTTCTTCAAGTTTCCACGTTTTTCACAATCCATCATGTCGCATGCATGTCATCAGAGAAGCATTGTACCTTTATACACAATTCTTGGGTTTAATAGAAATGTCGGATAACGAATTCGAAGTCAACGTCTTGCTCGTGATAAGTAAGTAAGTCATGTACCTGTTACGACGGCAACTTTACCCTGCAGGCTAACATTCATGATGGTCTAGTTGTGGCACAGTTCTGCGTCTGTTATTGACTATCTCGAAGGCAGTGGTGTGTTTCCCGTCGCGTCTTGACCTTTGTTGTCGTCTGCTGGAGATCGTTACTTTCTTCCCCAGACTTCGCCGAACGAACGAACCCGCGGTGAAGCGCCCTGCTGTGTTCAAACAGTGTACCGAACCTTTGAAGGAAAGCGTATTTTGTTTTGTTTTTTCCAAGGGGCAAACGTGTTCATGAGGCGTCAGTAATGTGCGGAGGAGAATCCAAGATGCTAAAAGGAAAGCAGCTTGTATACCTGCGATTTGCACGAGTAGGATTCTACTTATACTGTAGGGTTCGGGGGCTTAATACCTGTTGTCATATCGTTTAGTTCAGGGCACTATCCAAAGACGTATTGAATAGCTAGGGCGGAAGAGAGTCTCCCATTTCTCTTCCATAAAAGAACCTATCAGGGAACTGATATAAAAAAAGGTACCCGCAGCTTTGACAAAGACTTTGAAGATTGCAACCGGGGTCCCAGACATGCCAGTAGCATGTAGTACCTACCCTCATAATGTCACCAGACACGATTGAACGTGGTAGAAAGAAATGGTATAAAAATGACGATGGATAAACCGAGAAAATATTGTATTATGTTTTTTCTACGTATTTCATTCAAAGCTTTTGAACATGTCTTCCACAGTTATCCGTCAATTACGAAGTAGTCTGTACTCTGAACAGAGTTCGACTATTTCGGTAATTCAGTATGCCGGATAATGTTGACACGGATGCTGAAATTTTCAGTATGTTAATGTGCGTACATATACGGTACGTATGTGTGAACCAGTGAATGTTACATGAGAACGGACAGATAGGCCTACACTCAAACACAGCTTGTGGGAGCGCCGTTGTATATGAGCCCTATAGTCTGATAATGAATATAATAGGGCTCCTTGTGCGAGGTGTAGGCCTAAATTGTCGATTGGGATGTCACATAGCATAGGTCCTACTATGCATTATGTTCATGGTTGCACCGTAATCGTGGTAATTCGCTATTATTGCAAGTCTACACATGGAACGCCCCTTGTGTAGGGATTCTCTTTGTGGCTTTACCATTACGTGATCTGACTGATACCCACATCAATAATTAGTATGTGCGGCAGTCATGAAAATGAAAAAGACTGCCAGACAAGCCATCGTACAGGGATTCGATCTCGTTTCCGTCCGTACTATCGTGAAATGCACTTGTCGTTGGAGGCGTGCTGGTTCAACGAGCATCCTCCCCCTTCGAAGTGACGGTTATGAAGCAATCCGACCGTGCACAGCCGCCACAACAAACATGAACACATCCAGTTCCCGCTGTGGCCCTTCTTAAAGCGCAGACTCTATCTCGCCGATGGCAAATCTTGTTTGGCCAAGGTTCATTAAGAAACGGCATGACATGAGAACTTCAGGCCTCTGTGGCTTCATTCTTACGTGATCGCACTGCATGGTACCTATGTTGACGATTCGTGTACGGCATCGTCTAAAAAACAAAACAAAAAAAAGACACTGTTAGCATCGCCGTTTACCTCGTATTCCTAGCACACAAAGCTCATTGCACATGTCATTGTTTCTCCACCCAAGAGGAAACACTCTCTATACCATCTTCTACATTGTTGAATTTGTTTCGTTAAATCATCATTAAGTGAAAGGGAGGCAAAACGATAATTTGGTTACAAGCTGCGAACGATTTATCACACACAGGGTTTTGAGAAGACGTACTGAATATTGTAAGAGATATCCATTAATGAGAACGTTGAGGTTCATTGGCCACTGCCAGTCAAAAAATGGGAGACGCGTTTTATGGACATGCTTCATTTGGATTCTGGTGGATGTAGGGTGGTTGTTTGTAATCAGACGCTTGCACTTCTTGTCAATGTTGTCAAGGAGATCTTCAAAAAAGGGGAAACTTTACAGAAATAGATGGGATGTCGAGATTTATGCCTCTCATATTCTCCTACTCTCTTGTTTTAATGACCTCCACCTCCTCTTTGGTCAATTTATTCTAGCCCCCACCTGCTTTTTCTTTCAGTCTCTCTTCCTCCGTTATTCTTCTTCTGATCTTCTTCTTTTAACCTCTCTTCTTCTCCTTCTTCTTCTTCTATTTCCTCTTCATTTATGTACTTCTTCTTCTTCTCATTTTCATCATCATCTTCTTCTTCTTCTTCTCCTCCTCCTCCTCTTCCTCCTTCTTCTTTTTCCTCTATTTCTTCCCCTCCTTTTTCCTTTTCTTCTTCTCCTTAATCATCGTCATTATCTCCTCCTCCTCCTCCTCCTTCTTCTTCTTCTATTTCTCCTTCATCTTCTTCTTTTTCTCTATTTATCTCACATTGTCCCTCTCTCCTTGTCTGAAAGCTGACGGACAGAACTCATTCATCACGGGATCAATTTCCTCCGAATCATCAGATGTTATGCTTGCTCCACGCGGGAGGATGTATGCATGGTGCAAGCTTTACGAGCGGCTCGTAAAACTCCACTTTCACCCATCTCGTGATGTCCACGGCCCGGCGACACTCGGGCCAAGTGATGAGGAGAGGCGAGTGTCCATCACGGAAAGACGCGATCAGACCAAATTAAGCAACGATGATGCTGCATCATCCACAGTTACCACAGCCAATCTCACTGACATTTTTTTTCTTCTAATTTTGTGCCTCTCTGCTCTCAAGATCTCTGACGTATATGGGTCTATCATGGAGGGATGAGGTCACAACAAGAAAAATGTCAACGCACACATCACAGACTTACATTTTCTACAAAAATGAAGCAGTAGGTCCTACGATTGGCTTGTTCATAGGGAATCATTGATATAGTTAATCAATGAATGAACTGTTCCACAAGAATGTTCATGTTTGCTCGTTTCACACATGTCATTAGAGAAGTATCCCCTGGGTATGTTATATGCAAGAGAATAAGATACGATTCCTTGTTTTCTTAAAAGGGTCGTAGGATTGAAGGAGATGACCATATCAAATAAAACAGCGAGTAACAATTTTTTCAACCAAAACAATATCAGATTAGGCTTTTGAATTGGGCAGGTCTTGCTTGTATTATATAGAACAACAACGTACAGAGTTTCTAAACGAAAAATGCGCATGGTTTTGTGGAGCCTGGATCGTTATTACATCACAAAAAGTCACTGATACAACACTTCAAAACGTCGTTTGAAGAGTGTCTTAATTGGGTAATTTGGTACTCATTAGATTGCTAACTGTTACGTAATGAACGGAATGATGTCGTGACTGTTAACCTTTCTTACAAAATCCTATATCATTGTATGCGTTACTAAGATTATCGGTAAAATTTTAAATGAGTATGGAGAACCTTTCATTGTATTCATTACAACGCAAGCCAACCTTGCATGGATTCTTGTCCATATCACCTGAACAATGCGCATAATGTTATAAAAACTCGATATGCACTCTCGCAGTTGGCGTATGCTTTAATATCTCAGGCACCATTAATTTTAAACACGTTAACACTGAATTTATGATTTATGATCAAAGGCATGAAATTACTTTTTGATCATTTTCTGCTTTTATATGTTTGTGTTAATAAGGCATTTGGCGTGTGTATGCTCTATACATTTGCATTACTGCTTTGGAAATTGTGCATTTTGTACTGTTTTACATCCCTGTTTGCACACATTCAATATAACTAAACACATGAACACACAATGTCGTGCACACACACACACAACTCATACACACAATTAAGATGACTGGCACAATCACAACTGCATGACTCTTTGCACACAACCACGCATGAAATTCACTTACACGACAAAACAACTGGTCACCTTTCAGAAATGGCTTCTTATGTCTAATTGACCCCATTTTATTTGGTAAATATGAATCGCTTCCCTTATGATTAGCATGTCGCCTTTTTCTCGCTCACTCTCGGCGCATAGTTATCCACGGGGGCACACGGGAATCGATTTTGGCAATAAAACTGAGCAGACGCAATACGAGGCAAAACAACATCACATCCCAAATCTAGGCTAATTCCTCTTTGGAATATTTTTCATGTGTGGCAAACGCTTTCGGTGGAAGACTATTTCTAATTCTTCTCGTCTCAGGGACAGCGGTTCGTTGTTCTCCCATCTCTGCCGAGGTCTGTTTCTCACGAAATGCTGTTTGAAAGAAACTTTTAACGTCACGCCTGAAAGGAGGAGGTCTTGGGGGAATAAAAAATAGCATCATCAGTGGCCCTCGTGACATCTGTCTCTTTTTGTGGAGGCGTTTCTATGCCTTAGATATTGGAAGATGGCCTTTAACCAATTTCAGAAGACATCCCTATATTCAAGGATAAGTTAAGGTGTCTGCTCTCGTGAATGAAATCACGTCGAATTTGCTGGGCATGTCAGAAAGAGGCGCTATCTTTTTATTTTCACCTCGTACTTCATCAATAATAAATATACAGCACATTAAAGGAGCGCATGCAAACAATCACCTAATGCTATATGGTGCAGCTTACACACACACACACACACACACACACACACACACACACACACACGCACACATTTTATTTTATTTACATTTGTTTAGTGTCTTGCTTTTTTGAAAGTTTGTTTTCTGTTGTGGTGTACTCTTTGCGTGACTTTTACTTATTGTTGTTTGATGTACTGTCAAATCTGTATTCATGTAATGATGTGCAGTATATAATATATGTTTATTCATCTTAGGGATTGTAATGGAATTAATATTCTTTATCTTTTTTTAAGGTGTGACTGCCATAATTAGTTGTTATAGTTGTCTTACATGTATTTTACTTTTGAATCTAAACTTGTTCTATGTGTCTTGTATTGTTCTATAATGTATTGCTGTGCATACATGATATATGTTTTTACTCAAGATGTATGTATTGTTTGCATTTTACCATTATTTATGTATGTATGTATGTATATATGTGGACCCCTATGGAAACCAGCTCTGCTGATCAGGGTGTTCCACCCCATGAATTGGCAATAAATTCAATCAATCAATCAATCAATCAATCAATCAATCAATCAATCAATCAATCAATCAATCAATCAATCAATCAATCAACACATTGATCTCGTACTAATTCATTCTACAATTTCTCTCGCTTTTATTAATCACATATTCAAATTTAGTGGTTACTGAGTATTTGGTCAATTAAAATGACTGTATTCAATAGGCATGCATGATAACAAATCACATTCAATACATCATCAAAAAATGTTAAAGAAAAAACAACAAAAGAAATATTAGTATGGATTCAGAACCCGTAAAAGAGTTTAAATATCGGGCCTACCTAGTAGACAATCTCCTCATGTATCAACGGCAGCGAATTGCAAGTAGGCCCTGCAGTAAATGTCATCATGGCAAATTCTAAGGAATAGAAATGTTTCATCTTGGATTGATTATTAATGAGACAAACATACTCTCTGTAATGTTAGTATCTAAGTCTCATTGTGAAGCGTACGTGCTAATCCACACATCTTGGAACTTACAGTAGATGCATTTATCATGCATTTAAAAAAAGACATGATTTCAAATTGTCGCCAATCAGAGGGGAGTGCAAATAGCGTGCAGCAAGAAAAAAAAAATAACTGCACTGCTTATTATCCTATGATCCAGGGCTCTTCGCAGCTAGCTGCAGTGTGCGCAGCTTGGACGCAAACGTACAATCGCTGGGGTATCTCACTGAGCGGCGAACGTTTGCGAACGTAGCGAATTTGGGAATTCGCCAGGGTTCGTAAACGGTTGCAAAAGGTTCGTTAACATTCGCAAGAAAGTTCGCAAACGGTTTTTATTGTCGCAAACAGTTTTTCTTGTCGCAAAGAAATTTTGAACATGTTCAAAATTTCTTTGCGAACCTTTGCGAATTTGTATTTTCGCTAACAGTTGCAAACATTCGCAAACATTCGCAAACATTCGCAAAACACTCGTAAGAATTCGCAAACGGTCATAATACGGTGTAGCTAACATTTTTATATGATTCGCCACTGCTAGCGAACAAGTAACCACATGGTTCCTATATAAAAGCTTCTGAAACAGACAAGGTTCCACTCTAAGAAAGTTCTTGAAGCTCTTGACATCTCCATCATGATTGTAATTGCTTCAAAAGCTTTTCATATTGACTAAAGTCTGTCCTCTGCAACAAGCACTCTCTGACTCTCTTTCTTTTCTTCTTCCTTTCTTGTTTTTCTTTATGTTATATCTCTTATGCTGCACAATTATAGCTGTAGCAGCAGCCTGACAAAGCAGCTCTTCAAGGATAGCAACACCTTGAGCCTCTTCTTGGCAGAAATTTATTTCCATATCCTGGAAATCCATCTTGAACGGTTGTCACAAGAGATCTGAATTCAGTGGAAGGTTTTAGGTCGTTTTATGGGTCTTACTATACACAATCGCCTGGTACTTTTCGAGGTCCAAGAACATTCGCAAAATTGTCGCAAAGGATTTGCAAACAGTTGCTAATATTTGCAAAACTGTCGCTAACATTTGCAAAATTGTCGCTAACATTTTCAAAATTGTCGCTAACATTTGCAAAATTGTCGCTAACATTTGCTAACATTCGCTAATAGTCGCCACCTGTGTTCGCAAACACTTTCGCAAACATTCGCTAAAGTGTTGCTAATTGTCGCTAAACATCGCTAAAAGTCGCTAACTGTCGCTAATGGCAGAAGCGAACTTTGATTTTTCGCAAACATTCGTCAGAAAAGTTGGCGAATCTCAAATTCGCTACGTTCGCAAACGTTCGCCGCTCAGTGAGATACCAGCATGATTCGTAAAGTGTACGTCGTCTGCGCGGGTGATGCTCGTTATTCAAAAGGTTTGCTAATCCAAAAATGAAATAATGTTCGCTATTCCGAAGTTTAGTTGTTCCGAAATACACTATCTCTCTATACCTAGATGTCCATTAATCAAAACAGGGAATGGCATTCATTAATCAGAACATTTTGTGAAGTTAATTCCGAAGACTCGATATTCCGAAGATACACGACTTGTTTTACCGAAGGCTCGTTAATCAGAACATATAAAATATAAGGTTCATTAATCAGAAAACGAAAAGAAGTTGCGTACTAACGAACCTTTGGAATTTCACAAACATGTTTTTATTCGTTTTCGAATTAACGAACCTTTGGAATAACGACCTGTAACCGTCTGCACGGCCGATCGACTAGAGGCCCCATCGTGCTGAAATATAACGTTTTGCCAGCTTATATCATAGTTCATGGACCCATTTTATAAAACGAATAATGCACACGTTATATTCCTGATACTAGTTGAAATGCATCTGCACTAACGCGCTCTCATCTCTGCAATCTATGTAAAACAATAAAAAGAGTACATCAGCCGTTGCTTTTAATTTCATTAGGATACAATTTGTGCACACGATCACGAGACTGAAAATGCCACTGAGGGGAGAAGTTTGATTGAAATACAGAAATTACCATTTTTAGCTGATAGATGCTCCTGAAAAGATGAATGATCTAACGTGGGAGTGAAAAACAAGAGGGTTGTATTTCAGGTACATGTAACGAGATAAAAATATCACACTGATATAACGACGAAATAATGCTCGCTTTTAAACGACAATGCTCTTAATATGTACGACGTCTTTATCTGATGACCGTTGGGAAGTGCTGCAAGAATAGAATAGAAGCTTCTTGCAGGAGTCTTATTGAGACACACTATCTCTGTTTTTTTTTCCTTAGGCATGTTGAAAGTTCATTCGGTTCGTCGAGACGCATCGTCGGGTATGACGTGTGGTCTGCAGTGCCCCACTCGATTGCCCTGGTATCAGGTGGAAGTAGGATCTTGTAGTTAATATGACGAGGGAGCGTGGGGCTACTTACGATCAAATCTCTGGTTCTCTCTCAATTCGAACTCAAATCTCCCTTACCTCCTCCTCCATCTCTCTCTCTCTCTCTCTCTCCCTCTTTCTTTCTTTGTTTATCTGTCTGTCTATCTATTTATCGATCTATCTATCTATCTATCCATCTATCTATCTATCTATCTATCTATCTATCTATTTATCTATGCATCTATTGATTTATCTAGCTCATTCTT